>NC_142065.1:92638753-94030003 GCF_059756535.1 Pantherophis guttatus
AATATCGAGTTTCTAACTGGAAAAAGAAGCCTATGCACAGTCAATACCTGAAGGACACTGAAAGAAAAGTAGATACAAAGCTAAGAGGGAGATGGTTGAGAGGGGGTGTGAGGAAAGAAACTGAAGCCTTGAAGACCAATTCCATGAAAGCAAAAAGTCAACATGTCAGTAACAACAGCAAATGTCACTTATGGAACAAGAAAGATGAAACACCTTATCAGTGATTGCAGCAAAATTTCACAAACTGATTGTCTATAATGTCATGACTGAGTTGCCAAAATCATATATTGGAAGCTTTGCCAGAAGTTTGAGTTCAAATCAGGGGTGAAATGCTCCCAGATTGGACCGGATTGCCCATTCTGGTAGCAATCTTGGCCATTGGATCGGCAATCCAGTAGCGATGGCGGAGCAAAACTCTGCCCACCCGCCTGGGTGTCATTAGTTCCTGGTTTTAACCAGGAAGTAATGTGTTTTTCACCTTCTGCGCATGTGCAGAAGGTCTGTGCGCACACATGATGTGCGGTGCGTGCGCTTACAAACCAGTAAGGAAGGTAAGTAGATTTCACCCCTGGTTTAAATGCAGCAAAAATTACTGGGAACACCAAATTGGCAAAGTTCTTGAAAATGAACAGGTCAAGATCTTGTGGGACTTTTGAATGCAAACAGACAGACATCTGGCTCACAACATGCCTGACATCATTATTGTGGCAAAGAAAAAAACTCTGGTTCGTTGATATTGCAATACCAGGTGATGCACACATTGAAGAGAAACAACTAGAAAAAAATAATGAAATACTGTGATCTGCAAACTGAAGTTGAGCAATTATGAAAGAAGAAATCAATTGTTGTACCTATCGTAATGGAGCCCTTGGAGCAATACCCAAAGGGTTGCCTAGATACGTGGACATTTTGAATTTATCAGACCTGAATATTCTGACTTCGTAAAAAACCACCTTACTGAGAACTGCCTATACATTCAGACGTTACCTTAACAGCTCTGAGGTCCTTGGTTAGGACTTGAACTGTTCAGTTTTTACCAGTCCCAGACTGAATCGAAGTGAAGAGTAAATCAATTAATAATAATAATAATAATAATAATAATAATAATAATAATAATAATAATAATAATAATGCTACAGTCATACATACAATATGGATAAATGTAATCATTTCATATATTCAACATCATTTCATATAGTCAACATTCAAAACTACATTGTTGTGTTTTCAGCAAGATACTTCCTGACTTGCAGTTAATTCTCCCTCTGTAAAGTCCCAAGTGTACTTACGTGATGTGTAAGAAGCTTAAGTACAAGTGTAGATCAAAGAATCTCCAAAAACTCTCTGCGTCTGCATATCTGTCACCTCTTTTAAGCAACCTAAAGAACTCTCACAGCAGTTGTTAGATTGTTTCAGCATTCATAAGGATGCTCTGAAATATTCTTCCTACTTTCTTGGTACTGTTGGTGTAAGACTTGCAGCTTGAAGTAAGCCACAATCACACCAAGAGCCTTGGTAGTGCAGCAGACTAAAGCACTGTTAAGTAACACCAGCTGCCTGCAATTACTGCAAGTTCAAATCTCACCAGGCTCAAGGTTAACTCAGCCTTCCATCCTTTCGAGGTAGGTAAAATGAGGACCTGGTTTGTGGGGGCAATAAACTGATTTTGTATAAAATAGAACACCACTCGGGGTGGGGGGGCAAAAGCCCTACTAAGCAGGTATATACAAAAGTATGAAGGCTATTGCCTAACGCATTGTAAGCCTCCCTGAGTCTCCGGAAAAGGGCAGCATATAAATTGAACTAATAAATAAATAAATAAATAAATAAATAAATAAATAAATAAATAAATAAATAAATAAATAAATACATACATACATACATACATACATACATACATACATACATACATACATACATACTGCATTTCTGTGGCAATAAGCCCCAATGGACAAGGTATGGCTGACCTCAATATCTACAGATAAAAATTCTAATTCCAGAATGTTGATTAGTGTATGCTTACACAACATACTCAATATAGAAAAACTGATATCTGAAATACATTTTCTAACCTAACCTGTTAACATGATAGGTTTTTTTTCTAATATAAGAGGGTGTTGGTTTACATATATGTTCCATGTATGAATATATGAATAAGCTTACATTTATGCCAGCGGTTCTCTGCAGCCAAGACGTAGTTTTATTACTTCATTGGAGGATCTCCTTCTTGGTTCAGATTCTTCTTTTCTTGGATGCTCTTGGATAAATAAGAATGGACCCACACTAGTTTTCTGGGTTTCCAGAACAGAGGCTTTGAACGAAAGAACCAAAAGGAACCTTAAACACCAAGACTGTGATACCGTAACTTCACAATTGTCTGCTTTCATAAATACCATTCATTTGCTGGTAGTGGTGAGCTCCCTTGTCAAGTCTATGCAAAAACTCATCTTGGTCAAAAATGCTCCTTTTGAGAAGTAGAATAGAATAGAATGAAAAAAAAAGAGAAATATCCCATTTAGGTGGGACGCCCCAGTTGGCATTATATTCGGATATCAAGGAGAAAGATACCAGCTAAATACTGTTGAAAGAGCGGAAGAATTTTATCAAAATAGGTTGAAAACGAACTTAACATCTTCAGGTATAATACAGGATAAGCAGAAGGAGCTGGAAATAAAGGTAAAATATCGAATTATAGAGACTGTACCAGATGAATTGCCTTTGGATTTATCGGACACCCCAGCTGGACTATCTACAAATTTGAGAGAAGTGGCATCTAACCTTAATGTGATGACTTATCAAGGCAAGGACAAGCATGGAAATCAATTAGGGGATACACAAGGGATAAAAAAGAAATATGAGACACAAAAACAAGACCAACAAGACCAATCTACAAAGCAGAATGTAAACCGACCAGATGATACACAATTTGTAGAAAGGAAACCAGGATGGAAACCAAACCCACAAAAAGAAAAGAAAAAAAGAAATAGGTCGCATAAAAATAGAAATTTCTAAATCAAGCAACAGTGAAGCCAGTGACTTTAAAATATGAATGATTATGTGTAAACATAGAAGAGGCGACGTATTGGTTAATATCATCCTGAGGATTGTGGCAGATCTCTGCATGGCCGTAATCTGGGGACGTGAAAAGAGCCTTAAACTGATGGATTTGAATTATCCACTTTGGAATTTCTTTTTGTGTTGATAAACATATTATAATTATCTTGAATCACAAGGCAAGAGAATTATGCTGGGGCATGCAGAAGATCGGGTTGTTACCCACTACGATGATGGGAATCAATAATCCTGATGAAATCCACAATTATTACTATTTGGAATATAATTACAATGTCACTCGGGTGGTTGTTTTTACCTTTATACATATAAGAAGATATTTACTACTGATGGGGGCAGATATGATTGAAGATTTTGAATAAACTGTTGCACCAGCAAGTTATGTTACCCTATTATGGATGTTGGTTCTACCAATCTAGTGGAAAGACCTCAAAGAAGATATTATATGGACTATAAATTTAAAGTCATTGTCTTTTCTTTTTTTTATTTAGATATAATGGAATATATAGACATATATTTTTAAGTAGTATGGGCAGTGAATCAAAGATATTAAGAATTGTTGTGTATGGTAATTTTGCATGATAGTGGGTGAATAAGCTAGTTAGTAGATTGATTAGTCTAAGAAAAGGGATTTTCAAGTGATATATTTAGGGGAGTGGAGGAAATGGATAGAGTGGAATAAATGTTAAACTAGATTTTATGGGGAAGGCCGCTTTGAAATGTTATAGTAATATATATAGAAGATTAAATGTTAAAGTAGGATTTATCGTATAGTTTTAAAGTGGAAGGAGGTCTTGAATTGTTGTAATAATATATAGATACAAGCTTGGGAGAGGTGAAAAAGGGCAGATTATTGCCAAATTGGGAGTTATAATACTATTATGTTAAATTAGAAGTTATTCTAGAATGTTATAGTATAATGTCTTTTTTTTTTCCTTTCTTTTCTCTTTTCTGAAATGTATGGATAAAGGGGGATGTTATAATATTAATAATATTTTTAGTAAGTAAAGGTCAATATTTAGAGGAGGGAGTAAGTAATCTGTTATGAATTAGGTTTTTTTTGTCATGAAGAAGTCACAGGGGGGGATGGGTGGGGAGGGGGGGTTAGGGAGGGGGAGGGAGAGGGGAAAAAAGGGGGGGAATTTGTACTTGAAAACTTTTTCAATAAAAAAAAAAGATTAAAAAAAAGATAAAAAAAAAGAATAGAATGAGATGGAAGGGATCTTGGAGGTCTTCTAGTCCAATCCCCTGTTCATGCAGGAGAATCTATACCACTTTAGATAAGTGACTGTCTAGACTCTTCTTAAAAATATCCAGTGATGGAGCGTCCATGATTTCTGCAGGCAAGTTATTCCACTGGTTAATTGTCCTCACTGTTAGGAAGCTTCTCCTTAATTCCAGGTTGCTTCTCTCTTTGATTAGTTTCCAACCATTGTTTCTTGTTCTGCCCTCTGGTGCTTTGGAGAACAATTTGGCCCCCTCTTCTTTGTGGCAGCTCCCTCAAAATCTGGCATACTGCTATCATTTCACCCCTAATTCTTCTTTAGACTAGCCAAACCCAGATCCTGCAGCCAATCTTTGTATATTTTAGTCTCCAGGCCTTAGTCGCTCTTCTTTGAACTTTTTCCAAAGTCTCAACATCTTTTTTGTAGTATGGTGACCAAAATTGATTGAAGTATTCCAGATATGGTCTTAACAGAGTTTTATAAAGTGGCACTAGTACTTCATGTGATCTTGATTCTATGCCTTTGTTTATACAACCAAGGATTGTATTAGCTTTTTTGGCTGCCGCCATTCATTTCATTTATTAAATTTTTTATACCGTCCCTCTCCCAAAGGACTCAGGGCAGTGAACAGCCAGGATTAAAAACATACAATATAAACATTAAAATACTTTAAAACATAATTACATCTATATTGGCTTCCCCCAATTTAAAACCCCTTACCCATAAAATTAACCAATTAAAAATTTTAAGCCAGCCCGGCTTGCTGAAATAAAAAAGTCTTCCAAGCCCGGCGAAAGGTACAGAGATCCGGGATCAGTCGTATCCCTGGGGGTAGCTCATTCCAGAGGGCAGGTGCCCCCACAGAGAAGGCTCTTCCCCTGGGGGTCGCTAGCCGACATTGCCTGACCAACGCACCCTGAAGAGACCCTCTCTGTGGGAGCGTATTGGCCGGTGGGAGGTTATCGGTGGCAGAAGGTGGTCTCGTAAATAACCGGGCCACACACTGCTGCCTCATTTTCAAGTGATTATCCATTAGGATTCCAAGGTCTGTCTCACAGTTACTGTTTTTGAAGCAGGTCTCGCCTAATCTGTACTTATAACTTTGATTTTTTTCCTGCTATTCCTGCCAGCTTGGTGTCATCTGCAAATTTGATGAGTTCCCCATCTATCCCCTCGTCCAAGTCATTGATGAAGATGTTGAAGAGCACTGGGCCTAAAACAGAGTCCTGGGGTACTCCACTGCATACTTCCCTCCATGTAGATGCAGTTCCATTGAGGACTACACGTTGAGTGTGTTGGTCAGCCAATTATTAATACATCTGGTGGTGATGCTATCTAACCCACATTTTTCTACTTTATCTAGTAGTAGGTTCTGGTCTATTTTATCAAATGCTTAACTAAAGTCCAAGTAAATTATATCGACAGCATTCCTCTGGTCCACTAATTTTGTCACTTTGTCAAAGAATGCAATAAGATTAGTTTGGCATGACCTGTTTTTGACAAACCCATGTTGGCTTTTGGTTATTACTTGGTTTGCTTTTAGGTGTTTGGTGATTCATTGTTTAATTATCTTTTCCAGAATCTTCCCTGGTACTGAGGTCAGGCTGATAGGTCTGTAGTTTCCTGGATCTATTTTTTTTTTCCTTTTTTGAAGATGGGAACTACATCAGTTCTTTTCCAATCCTCTGGCAGTTCCCCTGTGATCCAGGACCTTTGAAAGATATAGTTCAGTGGTTCTGAGATCTCGTCTGCCAGTTCCTTCAGAACCTTAGGGTGTAATCCATCTGGTCCTGGTGATTTGAACTCATCTAGGATAGACAGGTGTTCACTTACTATTTTCTTCCCTATTTTGAGATCTGGATGTTTGATGGTGTTACAGGAATCATCGCAGGATAGAAGCTGTTTCGAGTAAAGCCATGTTTTGCAATTTGTCAGTGTCAATTGTGATATTGTTGTGTTGTTGTTGTTATTATTATATACACAACAATATGAAATTACAGCTGCCAATTTTTTTTTACTGGTGTTGGTCTTCATGAACATCAAGCTCTTCCCATGAATCTAGAATGTTGTAAGATCTAATTTACCTTTGAAATAATTGTCCTTACAGACTCTGCTGTACTTGCAGGCTTGATGTCATTTCCACGTTTCCAAGAAATGTGGAAACGTGACTCACAAGTTGATTGCAGCCCTGTGATCATCTAATAAGGAGCAACCATCTAGAGCAGGGGTGGGCAACTGTGGCCCTTTTACAACCTATGGACTTCAACTCCCAGAATTCCTGAGACAGCCAAGCTGGCACAGATTGTAAAAGGGCCACAGTTGCCCACCCCTGATCTAGAGAACAAGTGGCTGATCTCTTGGCTTCTCCTTCTCTGAAAAGACCTCTGAAAAGACTCTGTCACAACATCACCTCCACTCTGATAATAATCAATATATCAGTAATTAGAAATTGGAAATCCAATATTAATCAATATATCAGAAATTGATTATAAGTCTGCAAAATTTCCTAAACCCATACAATTTTCTACCTTTCAGGAATTACCTTCAATACAGGTAGTCCTCATATAGTGACCACAATTGGGACCAGCAACTTGATTCTGAAAAGAAGTAGTGTGCCCATGATTTATTTCAGCTTTCCTATGGACCTGCAAAGGTTGTAAATGTGATGATCAGTCAAAAAAATTACTTTTTATTACCATTGTAACCACAAACGGTCACTGTACGAGGTAATTTCTAGACAAGAACTACCTGTACAGGTAGTCCTTGACTTACAACCATAATGATTATTCAAAGTTATAGTGGCAAAGTGTAAAGTGACTGTTTTTCACATTTACGATTATTGCAGCATCCCCATGGTCACATGATCAAAATTTGGGCACTTGGCAACTGGCATGTAGTTATGACAGTTGAACTGTCCTGAGGTCACGTGATCACCATTTGTAACCTTCCCAGCTGGCATCTGACAAGCAAAGTCAATGGGGGAAGCCAGATTTGCTTAACAACCACACAATTCACTTAACAACTGCAGTGATTCGCTGAACAAATGTGGCAAAAAGGTGGTAAAATGGAGCCAAATTCACTTAACAACTGCTTTGCTTAGCAATGAAAATGTTGGGCTCAATTGTGGTCATAAATCGAGGACTACCTGCAATCTGCCTAACTAACTTCCATTGGATAAAGGGGAGACATATAACTAGATCCGTGATGGTGAACCTATGGCACCTGTGCCACAGGTGGCACACGGAGCCATATCTGTGGGCACGTGTGCATGCATACGCTGGCCAGCTGATTTTCGGGCCTTCTGCACCCACCAGAAATCGAGAAATGGGCCGTTTCTGGCCTCTAGAGAGCCTCTGCGTGGTGGGGAAGGCCGTTTTCGCCCTCTCCAGGGTCCTAGAAAGCCTCTGGAGCCTGGGGAGGGCGAAAAACAGGCCTACCGGGCCCACCGGGCCATCGTGTGCCAAAAGCGGGGGGAGCACAGGGGGGTCGCACGTGTATGCATGGGGGGATCGGGACACATTGAATTATGGGTGTGGGCATGCATGAGAGAGACCCCCCCGTGCCCCCCCCGCTATTGGCACACAACGGCAAAAAGGTTAGCCATCACTGAACTAGATATAAGATGGGAATGAAGAGGACCAGAGCAATTCTTTATTTTTCTTTTAGTGAGAAGGAGGATATACACTTCATGTAAACTTAAGGAAAACAAGCGTGAGCTGAGAATAATCATCCAGAGAACAACTCGGAGAGCAGCACAACCATTGCTGATTGGCTAAGCCGATCTCCAGCTATTCCATTATTCTACTTTCACTCACCCACAAAGTGGACAGAATGTAGCATTATTAATGTCAGTATAGAAATAAAAAGGTACAAACTAATCTGTTTGTGAACCCTTCGTTTTCATGGCCTGGATAAAGAGATTTAGCAATAATTTTAAGATGCCGCGCTAGCACATAAGATTACATTAGAAAGAAGGCCCAGTGAATTAATGGTACTGCTAGTTTAATCAGCTGCTTTGCTGGCAAATTTGAATTGTTTGTAAGATTTACATATTTTTAAGTGCCCGTAATCATCTATTTGCTAGCAGACGTGGTTACAACAAACAGCAGAAGGTGCTCTCTAACTGAGAGGTATGGCAATATAAGGTCCAAATCTCCACACAAGAAGAGGAGTGTGCCAAGGAAAAAGACCTCACAGAAGAAAGACATACATTATGCCAGAAATATGTTTCCATAACAACCACAGAACACTGATTGAAGGATTTTTTTTAAAAAAAATCCATGAACACAATGCCCACTCAGTCAAGCTGAATGCTGGAGTGGGTGAATTATACTAGCTCTGATATTTTAAAAAAATATCTATAATATTTATGGATTTATTGTGTATAACATATACTTAGTGCTATTTATGTAGAACACATGGCATTTTGTGAGCAGGTACATATTACAAGATGACATCAAGAAAGGTTAGTAAACAATAAGAAAAAGAAAAATAGACATTGACAAAATATCAAATAAAGTCATGTACCATAACAAAAATTAGTACCACTTGCAACTAAATGAAGATGATGTGTTTTTCTTTCATATTTAATTCAATGACAGTGACAGATTTGCATTCAGGGGCAAAGTGGATAAGGTTATATATGCCCCTTTGTTTATTATGAATTTAAGATACATACTTTGAAAAAGTAAACAGCAGCAGCTGAGAAGAGTAGATTAATAATTACCTGAACTGTAGGAAACAGAGAATATTAAATATTTTCTTCCCTGAAAGATCTTCTGAAAATACTACATGGATTGAAAAAATAATCCTCATTAGAGCCCCTTTAGGTGAACAGATATCATCTATATTTACATTAAAAAAAGCATTCATTCACTTCACATTATTTATTATATTTTTAATCATTCCCAAAAGGAATAAAAATGCAAAATCTAGAACAGGTACAATAAAATTTAGAATAAATTGATAAGAAAATATGTGACTACTATGCAGCACAAATAGTTCTCATTTAACAGTAACAATGGTGATTTAAAAAAACCAGTAACATTGCGACAGTGGTGAAATCCAATTTTTTTTACTACCGGTTCTGTGGGCGTGGCTTGGTGGGTGTGGCAGGGGAAGGATACTGCAAAATCTCCATTCCCTCCCCACTCCTGGGGAAAGGTGGTATTTGCTGGTTCTCCGAACTACTCAAAATTTCCGCTACCAGTTCTCCAGAACCTGCCAGAACCTGCTGGATTTCACCCCTGCATTGCAACCAATCCTTGCATTTATTACTTTTGCAGGTCTATTGAAAACAGGAAAGCTGAAATCAGATAGTAAGCACAATCATAGTTTCACCTAGGGATTACTTTGCTTAACAACCTAGTTGTTGATCACAACTGTAGCTGCTAAACAAGGAATATCCATATATAAAAATACTTCCTACCGCATATCCTTTAACGCAGTTGCATACCTGCGTATTTTCTTGAGCTCTTGTGAATGACTGTTGCTGGCTATGGCTGTTGTGGGTTGGATTCCCAAAAAAAATGAACACCAGGGAAGATACCATAATTAATAAAGATGGTTCCTATACTTACAGAAGCAGAGATTCAACCCTCATACGGTGAGTATGGAGTGCAGTGAGATAGACATGATTCACAGAAAGGGTCAATATCCGGGATAGAAAAAAGGAAAAACTGCCTTTAGTGGAAAGTTCCCAATAAACGCTAAGTAATATCCAGTTAAGCTTCAAGTTGCATTATGTCTTTTGAATCTGGATCTCTATTATTAGTGGAATAGCCCTACTAATTATAATTAGTGCCTTGTGGATGCAAACATGAAATGTGAGAAACAATGTTGACTTCACACTGAGTCACCAGGTAGAAGGATGAATTCTTTTAGCTTGCTCTATTGCAATCCTCTCCTAGTTGTGATGACACTCCTACTCATTAATAAAGGATGATCATCTGATGTACATATTGCACCTCCTGCCACTATAAATGCTTCCATTCCAAAATCTTACTCATTCTTAACTGACTATAGGTGAAAGCTTGCTTAAGCAATGGTAATCGCTACAACCCTTCTCAAGTAGCTCTTGCCAAAAGAGCAGTACCAGTAATTTAGTTCAGACCTTCGTAAGTCACTGAACATGCAGTTGTTCTCTGGTTTTTCACTTCTTCAGAGCTGGTTCCTGAAATATTTTTTGATTCCTTATTTTACAACCAGGAAAATAGATCTTCATCTGGGTGACAAAGAGCCTTTCAGAATCTGGCTGCTTCATTTTGTAGCAATATCGACATTTAATTTGGTAAGAAGATCCTTCCTTCCTTCCTTCCTTCCTTCCTTCCTTCCTTCCTTCCTTCCTTCCTTCCTTCCTTCCTTCCTTCCTTCCTTCCTTCCTTCTATATGACCTGGGATCCTTATGCATGATTGAGAAATCTGTTTCTAGAGGAATAGTTTTATCCTGTATCTCTGAATCTGTTTTGGTTAGAAAGCAAGATCTGTATCCATCTGCTAAATTCAAAAGCCAAAGTTATTGGAGTTTTAAGACCTCTCCGCAAGACAGTACACTAGAAATGAAATTCCAGAAGAATAGAGAGCTCTCATTGAGAATAATTCGTTAATGCATTTAATGTGAGTTGAGGAACGATATGAAAGACTGCCCCAGGAAAGAAATAGAGTGAGGCAAGCTCAGATGAAGCTTGTTAAACCAGTTTGATGTCATTTAAAAACTTCTGATTGTAATAGATGCTTTTTGGCATGCCAAATTTATTTTTACTTTTTATCCATGTATGCTACTTAAATATTGAACTAACCTGTCTTGAAATACATAATTCCTAAAAGCCATAAAGGCCTGGCTTTCTCCCAGGCCTTAGGCTGGGATGGGAGTTGAATCCATCACCTGTGTACTTGGTATGGGATTGCTACAGCATTTTGTGTTTGACAATTTTATCCTGGGAGGGGGATATTTTTCTATGTTGTGATTGTCATTTACCCAGAATTACAGTATATTGTTCAGGAAGTCCTTGACTTAATGATCCCAATGGAGCCCAAAATTTCTGTGGCTAAGCGAGACATTTATTGAATGAATTTTGCCCCCATTTTATGATATTTCTTGCCACAGTTAACTGAATCACTGCAGTCATTAAATTAGTAATACAATTGTTAAGTGAATCTGGCTTCCCACTTGGCTTAGTTTGTCAGAAGTTTGCAAAAGGCGATCACACGAGCCCATCATAAGCATGAGTCAGTTACCAAGTGTTTGAATTTTTTTTTATTCAAAAAGTTTTTTTTATTTTATAAACAAACAAACAAACAATACATAATCAGTCAATATATCTTCTGAATACATCTTTTGTATCTTCTTTCTGCTCTTCCAATATTTATCATATCTTAATATTATCATTTCCTTTATTATAACATTTCCCCCACTTTTCTTACTTCTCTATTAATACATTTATTAATAATACATTTATTTATTAAACTATCTTTTAATTTTTTTAAGAATTAGACAACCATTTTATCCCCACACAATCTTCAACCCCCCCTTCCCCACCCCCACCCCCGACTTCCCAGAGCAAAAACAGGGTATAGCATTAAACAAACATAAGCTAAAATATACTAATTTACTACAAGATTCAAAACCCCCTCACATTCTTTAACTCCTCTTTTAAAAATTGTTCATCAGCCTCCCCTTTTAAAATTCTAATTTAAACATTATAAAACTTTCTTTAAAGCATATCTTTTAAGAAGAAAAAAAATATTATTTTATATCCATTCAATTTTAAATTAACCATTTTAATACTTCAGTAAGTTTTTTTTTTTAAAAACACTTCAATAGAATATTCTTCAAAATATAACCTTAAAAATACTATTAATTAACCAGTATAACAGGCTATGATTTGTTATATGGATGGCATGCTTATCTGTTATATGAAAAAAAAAGTGGATAAAGTGTTTAAGGGTCATATACTTAGAAATGCGTTGTTGAGGGTTTGGAAAAAGTATCAATATAAGCTAAACTATAAGATACCCATATGGGCAAATCCCAGACATGCAATAGAAAATATAAGTATAGAGCAAAAAACAGAGGTGATTCCTTATAAAGAGCTTCTTCTTTTGGAAAGGGGTAAGCTGCAATTGAAATCTTTAGATGTATTAAAAGAAGAAGGGATAATGTATACTTGGTTTCAGTATGGTCAGCTTCAAGCTAGATGGAGGGAAGATCAAAAAATTGGTGTTATGCAAAATGAGGAAAATTTGGTGAAACAGATTAGAGATCAAAGTCAGATGCATATTAAAAGGTTGTATAATGCTTTATTGGAAATAGATTCAGGAACGGAATTGGTTAAGGATTGTATGATAAAATGGGCACAAAATTTTCAGGAACCAGTGATGATGGAAACATGGGAAAAGATTTGGGTCAGAAATGTTAAATTTACGCAAGCACAAAATTTGAGAGAGAATTTTTATAAAATGTTTTATAGATGGCACTTAGACCCTAAAAAATTATCATGCATGTACTCGAATTTGCAAGCCAAATGTTGGAGATGTAAATGTGATGACGCAACCTATTATCATATATGGTGGACCTGTAAGATAATCAAGGCATTTTGGATAAAAATTTGGTGGGTGATGCAGAACATTCTGAAAAAAAGGTTGAAATTTACTCCTGAATTGTTTCTACTGGGTATAACAACGGATTGTACAGTATTAGAGACTAAATTGATTTTGAACTTAATATCAGCAGCTAGGCTGTTGGTAGCGCAATACTGGAAGAAGGACTTTTTGCCTACTATTGAAGAGTGGATACTGAAAGTAACGAATTTAGCAGAAATGGCGAAAATTTCAGCGTATTTGAAGGACTATACACAAGAAAGATATGTATCGGAATGGAGAAGATGGATTGATTATATTCAAAATAAGTATCAGACAAGAAAATATTAAATAGCTTATGAATGAACATTAAGTATTAGAAGTATTATGTTATCTATAGTGGAGTTAAGGTTTCAGGGGGGGATTTAGTAGTCTGAGGATAGATAGGTTAATTTAGCTTATGATTGTTAATTGAAATACCTTGTATTTTGCTCTTGGAAGTCTGGGGGGGAGGGGAGGGAAAGGGTGGGGGGAATATTGGGGGGGAAATCCTTTTTTTTCTGTAAAACTTTTCAATATAAAAAAATACTATTAATCCATTGAGATAAATTATTTCTAACTCTTGAATTCATCTTTCAAAATATCTGTTTCAAAACTTTCAGAAAGTCATCAATTAAGTTTAAAGTTAACCATTTTAATACCTTGATAATTTTTTTAAAAAGCTATCCATTTTTAGTTAAATATTTTTACTTAAACTTAAAAAATACTAATTTCAGTAGACTTTTCAAATTTAGTATTAAAATCCTCCCCAAAAGAAACTAATCTTCAATTCTACCTTTCTTTCTATATTTTTTCCAGTCCTTCTTCTGCAATACTTTCTTCAACATTGCTCCTCCCCCTGCTTTTATTTTCAAAAAATTTTGAATATAGATTTGAGGCTGATGCATCTTGTTCTCTTCTAAAAGTTATCTCCTTCAATTCAAAACCTCCATTTTGACTCTTCCTGCTTATATAATCAGTCACTTCCTTCCTTGAAACAGTCTGCGGGGAAAGAGTCTATTTGCTGCTTTTCAATTAACTGCATAGAAGCTTCTGCCAAAACCTCTTTTTTCAGTGTGCCAACTTCCATCATGATCCTGACTGCTTCTTTTCCCTGCTCCAAAGTCGAAATAAGTTAATTTTCTTCCTCTTTTCCAGCCAGCAAAACATTGTTGTTCTCCAGATTATAATTCTGAATAGTCCTTTCAATTGATTCCAATATAGCAGAAGTATAGAAATTTAAAAGTTCTTGTAAAACCTTTACAGTCACAACTTGTGAATTTGCTGGCTCATATAGTAATGATCCTCCATCCTTGATGTCAGCCATAGTTCAATTTCCACTTTAAATTTATGCAGCTATCAGATCAATAAATCCAATAATTTTCACACAATTTAGAAGTATAAAGTAGTTGGAATCAATACCATAGTCTTTTTCATTTCACTAGCACTTTAAATCCTTTTTCTTGCTGGGTAGTCCAGTAGCTTTTACAATGTTGCAGCTTTAACAATCACTTTCACTTATAAGTTTCGTTTTGCCGCCCTTAAACACCATCTTTTTTTTCTTTGTTTTAAACGGAGTTAAAGTTTAATACTTGCATTTTCTGTTCTCCTGATTTTGCTCTGCCAGCATCCAGATTCAAATTTTCTCATAATCCTTAAAATTGCACTGCTGGTGTGGTTGCGACCCCTTGTTCTGCATAAAGCAGAATCGTCCCAGATCCGGAGCACTGAAGGGCTTTCAGGGAGCTCTCACCCTGCAAGCCCCAAGCTTAAAAAAAAAGCCTGGGGGTCTAGGGGAGCTCTACCCAGACCCTTCTGCTCTTCTCTCCCCCTTTTTCCCTGGGGGAGAGTTTCAAGCCGCTAGAACTGCTGATTTTCGCTGTTCTAGCGGCAAACGGAATCACGGGGCTGGAGCTCCTGAAGGAGCATCCGTTCAGGGAACGAGAAGCCACCAGAAGCCCAAGTGTTTGAATTTTGATCATATGACCAGTGGTGGGTTTCAAATAATCTCACCACCTGTTTGCCAAAAATATGAGCACGTGTGCATGCGTGCAGGCACGACGAGCCTCGACCGAGCAGTCTTTCGGGGCCTGCTCCCCTCCATCTCCAGGGCAGTGGCTGGGATGGAGCTGTGGTGGTGAAGCAAGCCAATCAAGCTCCAGTGATATTGCAGGGGGCGGGGGGGCAGCTAGCTAGGCTGCAGCACCGTGTGGGATGGAGCAGCAGCAGTGAAGCAAGCCACGCAAGTTCCGGGGATGGTAGTGGGGCAGCTAGCTAGGCTGCAGCACTGCATGGGATGGAGCCGCGGTAGCAAAGCAAACCAGACAAGCTCTGGGGATGGGGTGCGGGGGACAGCTAGCTAGGCCACAGTGCCATGTGGGATGGAGCTGCAGTGGCGAAGCAAGCCAGGCAAGCTCCAGGGATGCGGGGGGCAGCTAACTAGGCCACAACTCACAGGCTTACTTACCCAGGCAAGTAGATCAAGGCTGCTCAGTTGGGCCACAGGCACCACATGGGAAGGCAGGCAAGCCACAGAGACTGTATGGTCAACACAAGCTAGGAGCCACACAGTGTGCTATGCCAGGGAGGCAGGATGACGAGTGACTGAGCGGGGTTGGGTGAGTGGTTCTGTGGGGTGAGCGGCGAGCGGGCAAGTGGCTGGGGGAGGGGCCAGCCAGAGGTGATATTTGCTGGTTCTCCAAACTATTCAAAATTTCCACTACCGGTTCGTTGGAACCGGTCCAAACCGGCTGAATACCACCTCTGCATATGACCACAGTGCTACTGCAACGATCATAAGTATGAAAAACAATCATAAGTCACTTTTTCAGTTCCCCTGTAACTTCAAACAGTCACTAAATGAATGATTGTAAGAGAAGGACTACTTGTATAAGGTAGTGGACACACATATATTTTAAAGTAAGTAATATAATTCAATGTGGTAATGGAAATGCCTACTCATAATTATTTTCAACACAATACTGTTTGTTATTTCTATCCCAGAGGGATAGAATCAAGATCACGTGAAGTGTTAATACCACTTTATAATGCCTTGGTAAGGCCACACTTGGAATGCTGCATTCAGTTTTGGTCACCATGATGTAAAAAAGATGTTGAGACTCTAGGAAGAGTGCACAGAAGAGCAACAAAGATGATTAGGGGTCTGGAGGCTAAAACATACGAAGAAGGGTTGCAAACTAGACTGGGTATGTCTAGTTTGATGAAGAGAATGACTAGGGGAGACATGATAGCAGTGTTCCAATATCTCAGGGATTGCCACAAAGAAGAGGGAGTCAAACTATTCTCCAAAGCACCTGAGGGTAGGACAAGAAGCAATAGGTGGAAACTAATCAAGGAGAGAAGCAACTTAGAACTAAGGAGAAATTTCCTGATAGTTAGAACAATTAATAAGTGGAACAACTTGCCTGCAGAAGTTGTGAATGTTCCAACACTGGAAATTTTTAAGAAAATGTTGGAAAACCATTTGTCTGAAGTGGTGTAGGGTTTCCTGCCTGGGCAGTGGGTTGGACTAGAAGACCTCCAAGGTCCCTTCCAACTCTGTTATTCTATTCTATTCTATTCTATTCTATTCTATTCTATTCTATTCTATTCTATTCTATTCTATTCTATTCTATTCTATTCTACTCTATTCTATTCTATTCTATTCTATTCTACCTGCATATAGTGGGTAACATTTTTTTCTGGAAAAAAGTGATCTTTCAATTAAATGTTTATATGTTAAATTTTAGAGTATAACTTTTAGTTAAATTAGAATTTAATCTTGTGCACACTAATTACCCTATCCCAACTGACACAATCTTAGGAATTACAGTCTGCCTTGAAAACATTGGTTCACAGCTTTTTCCAGCACTGATTATTAATGCTCAATAGCAGCAGTGACCAAGAATAATGGATTTCAATTACTTAAAATTTCAGTTCATTAATCCAAACTCTCCAGACACTCTTGAACAAAACTGGCCACAATCACTTGCACCAATGGTTATCAAACTTTGTAATCAATTACCCCTTGAATTAATTTATAAATCATAAGATCAGACTGTGTTGACTATACCTGCACCCTCCCAGAACAGGGCTTGTCATAATGGACTCACATCAACAGCTCCTGCAATCCCAGATTACCACCAAAAGCTCAGCAGAGGTTGTCCACATCCATAGCAATAGCAATTGCACTTAGACTAACATATCTCTTCATAGCGCGGTGATTAAGTGATTTACAGAGTCAGCATATTGTCCTCAGCAACTGTGGCCCAACACTTGCATGTTCTTGATTCACTTTCATGTTGAATGAACACTCACATGGAGTTTCATTTTTGCGAAGAGATTGTACTGCCTACATTTCTAACCACTAGAATCAGAAAAAATAATAATAGCAATAGCAATAGCTCTTAGACTTAAATACTGCTTCATAGTGCTTTACATACCTCTTTAAGTGATTTACAGAGTCAGCATATTGCCCTTAACAATCTGAGTCCTCATTTTACCAACCTCAGAAGGATAGAAGGCTGAGCGAACCTTGAGCCAGTCAGAATTGAACTCCTGGCAGTGAGCAGAGTTAGCCTGCAATGCTGCATTGTACCGCTATGGCTCATCACCACCAAATCCATGCAGAGCAAGTAGGAGTGTGTTTTGTCTCAGATTTGTTCACCGAACCCCATCCTCCCAGAGTTTGGAAAATCCTGAAATTTATGAAGATTTTTTTTAAAAAATGTTCTCTTATGTTCTGAAGCTGTTCATACAAAAGGTTTAATTATTATAAATATTGCTGCTGAGAAGGAAAAAAAACCCTTGCGTTGAATCAGTTTAAGTATAATTACCACTAGCACTTTATGCCCATCAAAGTTGTGCAACAAATGAATAATTTTCATCAATTAAGATTATCATTTATTTTAGAATTTGTTGTAATTATTTTTAATTCATAATTTCTAATCTACCAATCTTTTCTTAATGTAAAACAGGGAAAGATTTTCGAGAAATTGGGCATCTGTGGTCAAATAAAGTTTGTGAGATTTGCAATGAGTTTACTGCCGCAGGTGAAGGAACCAAAGCTCTACATTACAGATACAATGTTTGAAAATGTACCAGTAAGAATTTACCAGCCCAAAAAGACAACTCCTGGCCTAAGAAAAGGACTGCTCTTCATACATGGAGGAAGTGGCATGTTTGGATGCAAAAGTAAGATATTTCAGATAATATTAACTTTTCTTTTTAAAATCCACATAGAGAAAATATATTTGAAATCAATCAGCATTATGGGAAAAGTGAGGGAGGAAGAAAGAAAAGGATGGGTTTCCCAGAATTAGGAACTTTCATAGCTATGCACTTAAAACATCATGCTACATCCATTTTTGCTGGATGTCCAAACAATTTGAGTACAATGGAATGCAGACACAAAGTCTCAGCTGAGGAACAATTATAGAAATATTCTGCCATGCAAATCTAAAGTTAATGCCCAGGAAAAGATCCTTTTCCATCTGTTTCAAAAGTAGTCTTTTGCAAGCCAAGACTTCTTAGGTGGCCTGGTCCTGAAGATCTTGATTGCTTGGGATTGCTCAAGATCAGAAGCTGCCTGTTAGATTCTTAATCAGTCCGACGCCATCTCAGATAAATAGATTCTAACCCAGATAAGACTAGAACCGTGATGGCGAACCTATGGCACGGGTGCCACAGGTGGCACACAGAGCCATATTGATGGACACACGAATGTTGCCCTAGCTAAGCTCCAGCGCGCATGTGCACACCAGCCAATTGATTTTCAGGCCTTCCAGTCCCACCGGAAGTCGGGAAACTGGCTGTTTCTGGCCTCTGGAAGGCCTCCGGGGGGATGGGGAAGGCTGTTTTTGCCCTCCCCAGGCTCCTAGAAAGCCTCTGGAGCCTGGGGAGGGGAAAAAATGGGCCTACCGGGCCCACCGTGCCATCATGTGCCAAAAGCAGGGGGAAGTATGGGGGGCTCACGTGCGCATGCGCGGAAGGGCGGGGCACATTGAATTATGGATGTGGGTACACGCACTTGCGACCCCCCCCCTACTCCCCCTGCTTTTGGCACGCGATGGCAAAAAGGTTAGCCATCACTGGACTAGAACTAACATCTTTCTTTAGAGCTTTGAAATATATATGTCATATTGACTCATTGATGCTTCAAACGCTATAATAGAAAGAAGGAAAATAATTTCTCTGGCTGATGGCTTCTTCCTAATACAACAGTATAATAAACAATTTTGCATAATTTTGCATCAACCTGCTTCCAAAAGGAACAGCTCTCAGAGTATAATTAAAGTATCCATTTGTATCTGTATTTTCAAAATGACTTGCAATCAAAAATCAATTAAGTAGTTCTTGCATTACCTTTTTTTACTCAACTACCAAAATACTCTTGCCCAAGAACACTTTCAATGAGGTGGCCTGTCCAAAACAGAAAACACAATTCAGAGAAGAAATTGGGACATTAGAAATTGTAACAGCAACATCATGTCGATAAAAGATATATTACCTAGTTTGGTAATGAAACATTTGCAAGAAAACCATTAAGCTCAGAGAGCACTAAGGACCCCACAATACAACCCGCAGATACAAATACTCTCTTCTATCTATATCAGGGGTGTCAAACTCAATTTCATTGAGGGTTGCATCAATGTTGTGTGCGACCTTGGGGGGCCAGGGTGGGCATGGCAGTTGGATGCTTATCCTACCGTTGAGTAGGTAATATATAGAAAACTATGTTCTGTAACTTTAACTGCTACAAGATGACCAATTGGCTGTGCTAAGAGACATAAAAGAAGGCAGGAAGTTCATTCACTTCTGCTCCTGCTATTAGAAGGTTGAACTGCTAAAAGGAACTGTGTCTGTTGTTGTAGCGCGGGAATAACGAGAGGCACAAGCAAGCTAGTGACAACAGCTCTTTAATTCAGCAACTAACACAGGCAACAGCCCTCCTTATATACAGTTCTGGAATAACCATTAACCAATCACAAACATTCTATCATTCAAAACTCCCGCACAAAATGGATACATACATAACACCCCTCCATTCCCAGAAGGCACTTATTCTATCTATTTACATATTTACATACAAAATCACACAGGTGACCAGGGCGTGACTTCACTCTGGTTGACCTGCGCAGTTCAGTTGTTGGTGAGGCATCGAGCTGGTCAGAGGGACCTCCCATCTCTCCTGGCTCCGCCAATGGAACCTCCTGGATTTCTCCAGAGGCGTGGTCATCCCCAGCTGGGAGTGTCGACTCGTTGGGGCGGCGCTGGAGCCTAGGCTTACCCGATAAGTAATCTGGTTTACTCGGGCTTGAGATAGCTGTTTTGGGGAAACTTTGGAAGTCAGGTTCAACAATATTTGGATTTTCATAGGCTTCACAATTTAAACGTTTACGCAATTGATCTATGTGCCTTCTCCAAATTTTACCTTGCCCAACATCTACAGTGTATGATTTCGGGCCGGTGATTCCTACAATGGTTCCCCTTATCCATAGTGGACCACTAGCATAATTCCTTATAAGCGACCAGGAAAATAGACCACCTGGTCATTCGGGGGGAAAGAGCGGTCGGGGTTGGTTTGTCGCCAGCCAAAAGTCCCAACAATGGCTGATGGTCCATTACTAGTTCAAAAGTCCGGCCAAACAAATATTCGTGAAATTTTTTAACCCCCGCCACAGCCGCTAAGGCTTCCCTGTCCAGCTGGCTGTAATTTCCTTCTGCACTGGACAGGGTACGAGAGTAATATTCAATGGGTGCCTCTAACCCATTCGGTAGTCTATGGCTCAATACAGCGCACACTCCAAAAGGGGACTCATCGCAGACAAGAACAAGCGGCAATTCCAAATTGTATTGAATTAGAAAACTGTCTTCCGACAAAAGTTTTTTGACAGCTTTAAACGCGGCCACTTCAGTCTTGCCCCAAACCCAAGGAACGTTTTTTCCTAACTATCTGTGTAATGGTTCCGCAATGGTCGCCTTATCCTTAAGGAACATAGTATAAAAGTTCAGAAGTCCCAGAAATGCCTGTAATTTGGCCTTAGACTTCGGTCTGGTGCATTTTGGATAGCCCTTACTTTGCTCTCTGTGGGGTGTATGCCCGTGCCGTCAATTCGGTAGCCCAGAAATTCTACAGACAGTACTGCAATTTTACATTTAGTCTTTTTGAGTTTTAGTCCCGCTTCTCTAAATCTGGTGAGCACTTGCCTAACTCTTTCTCCAAGCTGCGCCTCATTCAGGCACTAATGAGGACATCGTCAAAATAGGGTACAACCCCCGGAAGTCCTTGAAGAAGGCGCTCCATGGTGCTTTGAAAAAGCCCTGGTGCAATACTAACCCCAAACTGTAGTCTAGTGCATTTGAACGCACCTCTGTGCGTTACTATAGTCTGCGATTCTGACGTAGCGTCGTCTACCGGCAGCTGCTGGTACGCTGCGCAAGGTCTAACTTAGCCATCTTGCCAGGGCCCAGGGAATGAAGCAAATGATGGACGATCGGGACTGGGTACGCGCTCTGTTGGAGCGCCTTATTGATCGTGCATTTATAATCAGCACAGATTCTGATTGATCCGTCTGACTTGACTGGCGTGACTATTGGGGTTTCCCAGTTAACATGATCTGCAGGGACCAGCACCCCTTGCTTAATCAGTTTGTCAAGCTCTGTGTCTATTTTTGGTTTTAAGGCCAATGGTACTCGTCTTGCCTTTAACCTAATCTGGGCTACGTTGGGGTCTGGGTTAAAATAAATAGGGGTTCCCACGTAGTGCCTAGCGTCTCTTCAAAAACGTCCTGGAACTCGTGCAGGAGGCTGTCCTTTAGAGACGGTCCGCCGAGGCTGTGGACACCCGTAAAGCCCATGCCGAGGGCCCGAAACCAACCTAGGCCCAGGAGGCTGATGATTGTCAGGGGAAGCTCCTTTTGGAAATCGCCATAGGTGACCCGGAAAATGCCCACGCCTTCCACAGGAACTCGGTTTCCTTGGTAATCAAGGAGGCGAACTCGTTGTCGTGAAAGCTGGTTTCTCTGGAACTTCGGTAGAAGTGACTTAAGCGTTGCCCAGGACATGATTGACAGGGCAGACCCGGTATCGATCTCCATGTCGCATGGTCTTCCTTCAATCTCTACTCTGGTGCAGACCTTTTCCTCTACAGATGTGCTGGCTTGGCCGATTCTCGTGTTGTAGGTGTCTCGCTTTTGATTCTCGCGCCGTTTTCTCGCGCTGCCATCTTTGGTTGGCTGATTTGAATGTGGCGGTTCTGATTGGTCGTTGTGGTCACGTGACTTGTTATTTCTAGGAAATTGAGCTCTACAGACCCTAGCCAAATGCCCCTTTTTTTCACATCGCCTGCAAACGGCGTCTCGATATTTACAGGACTGTCTCTCGTGAGCTTCACTGCAACTTGAGCAGTTTTCTCGGCGACGATTTTTCTTGCCTTTCTTTTTGTCAGTGTGAAAAACGTCCTCGTCTGACTCTTCTTCCGTACTGGTCCGGGCCTCCTCTCGATGAACAGGTGTTGACTTTGGGCCGTCTTTACCCGACTGTGGACGCTGTAGCGCTTCAGAAGCCTTGGTGGACGCTTCGTGCGCTCTTGCTTCATCAAGCGCGCCAGCTAATGTCAAGTCTGGCTTTGTGAGCAGACGCCTCTGTAAACGAGTGTCTCTAACGCCACAAATCAACTGTTCAAGGAGTGCGTCTTCAAGATCCCGGTAGTCACAATGCGTTGTGGCTTTTCAAAGGGCAGCCACGTATGCACTGACCGGTTCCCCTTCTTTTGTACTCTTTGCCGGAGCTCGTAACGTTGTACAAACTTCGAAGGAACGGGAGCGTAGTGGGCTCTCAGATTTGCTTGCAGGACGTCCCAGGGGACCGTCTGAACCGGTGTAGGTTCGCAGAAAGATTCGGCCATCTTGAAAACGTCTGGCCCACAGTGGCTTAGGAAGAGAGCTCTTTTCCAATTTGCCAAGAGACCTTGCATCTCACTTGCTTTCAGGGAACACTCGAACCTGGTTAGATACGACCCCCATTTCTCTCAGGTCGGGTCGAAGGGTTTTGGTGGAACGTAGGCAGCCATCGCAGTATGTCTCCACAGTCTGCTCGTCACCCCGGCTGAAACTCAAGCTCTTTTTGTTTTGCTTCTTGTGGCCTCTATCCCACCTTCGTCGCCAATGTTGTAGCACGGGAATAACAAGTGGCACAAGCAAGCTAGTGACAACAGCTCTTTAATTCAGGGTGAGACTTCATCAACTAACACAGACAACAGCCCTCCTTATATACAGTTCTGGAATAACCATTAACCAATCACAAACATTCTATCATTCAAATCTCCCACACAAAATGGATACATACATAACATCTGTGTTACTGAAAAGAACTGGAATTGTAAGCAAACTATGTTTTTGTGTTGAACCGTGATTATTTGAAGAAGTGTTTTCTTTGTTTTGAGAAGCCAAGTTTGTTTTTTTACTACAAGTAAAGACTGTTTATTTTTCTTTAAACTTTCAGAGTCTGTGAGTATCTGTGTGTTTTGCTAAGCAACGTATCTATTTGCTGTCTGGTCTGTTGCACCACTTTGCAGAGGGCAGTTTTACCCTCAACAATGGCCAGCTCGATGTCACCTGTGTCGGGGGCACCTGTGGTGGCCCGAGTGCTCTGCCAGCAAAAACAGGCTCCCAAGCTCCATTTTCGGCTGCAATGGCCTCCTGCAGCCCTCTGCCAGTGAAAACAGAGCTCAGGATGCCGCCCGCGGCCCTCACAAGCTCTGTTTTCGGCTGTGGTGGCCTCCTGCAACCCTCTGCCAGTGAAAACAGAGCTCAGGAGGGCCGCCTGCAGCCCTCACAAGCTCCATTTTCAGCTGCGATGGCCTCCTGCAACCCTCTGCCAGCAAAAACAGAAGAGGGCTGCACGCAGCTGTGTTCTTTAATTAAAGCCATCAGTTTAGCCATCTCTGCTAATTCCATCAACTTTTGCAGCTATTCCTCCATTGTGGGAATCACAGCTTCCTTCCATTTTTGTGCATAAAGTAATCTTGCCACCCTCATCATATATAACATCAAAGTTCAAATTTTTCAAGTTCTTTATCTTTATCCTAAAAGAAAAGTCTCTTGTTTTATCTTTATATTCACTTTAAGAATCTTTTATATTACGATGTGAATCCTACGCCAATATTTCTTTGCTTTATCATATGTCCACTATAAACAATAAAAAGTCCCTATTTACATTTACATTTCCAACATTCTTTAAAATTCCTTTATATATTCTTGACAACTTATCTGCTGTTAGATACCAATGATACTCCATCTTATAAAAAATTTACATGATATTTCAATGTAAATTTTAGATCTTTCGTCCACATATTTTCCCGTAGTTTAGCATTACACTATATACAAAATTCTTTGCCCACTGAATCATACAATGCTTTACATCCTCTTTCTCCAAATTCAAATTCAATAACAATTTATTTAGCAATAAAATCAGTGGTGAAATCTAAATTTCTTTCCTACCTGTTCTGTGGGCATGGCTTGGTGGGGAGTCATGTGACTGGGTGGGCGTGGCTATGTAACCATGTGGCTGGGCGATCAAAAGACAGAAACTCACTAAGAATGTCCTGCTGGAGCAGGGTTGGACTAGATGTCCTCCAGGTCCCTTCCAGCCCTTGATTATCCTCTGAAGCTGCGTCTAGTGCCAGGTTTGTAGTCCTTCCTTCCTCTCCTTTTTCTTTCCTTCCTTCCTTCCTTCCCTCCCTCCCTCCTTTCTTTCTTTCTCTCTCTCTTTCTTTCAAAAACGTAGCCCCCACTCCGTTTTTTGCCTACATTCCCCGTTTTTGGCCTAGCAGGCCTCAGGGAAGCCTGATGGAAGAAAAAACGCACCCCCACCCCACCCCCGTAAAAAGAAGGTTCTGATGATTATGCGTTTTTTTTACTACAGGCTCGGGCAAATAGGTAGTAAAAAAATGTTTTAAAAAAGAGGAAAAACGGCTCTGATGATCATGCGGCACAGCTGTGATCATCGGAGCCTTGTTTTTACTTTTTTAAAGCATTTTTTATTACCTATTCGCCCAAGCTGGTAGTAAAAAAAATGCCTAAAAAGTAAAAAAAAAAAAAAAAAAAACCTGAGCTGAGCGATGTTGGAACTTTTTTTTTTTTTTTACTTTTTAAAGCATTTTTAACTACCGGTTCTGGCATGTACCCCTCCATGTGCAGAGGGTACAAAACATATTATTTCCTGGTTAAAACCAGGAAGTAACGACAACCGGGCAGGTGGGCAGAGCCTCGCGCCAGGATTGCTACCGGATCTCAGGCGATCCAGTCCGAACCAGGAGCATTTCACCCCTGAATAAGATGCTCATTTCATTTTTCACAAAATCAAACTCTTTTTATCTAGTTTAAATCTTTCTTTCAATTGTAAATATGTAAACCAATGGCAAACACCTCCTTTTGATTCTAACTCCTCTTTAGACTTGAGGATAGGGTCACTGTGGTTGAAAGAAATTATTTGGCCATAAGGCAAAACAATATCAATAACATGTTTGCAATGCGGAAGTACCTGAACATTAATACTTATTTTTCTTCCCATAGAAACTTATCATGCACTATGCTGCTATCTTTCTCGAGAAAGCGATTCAGTGGTAGTATTTGTAGAGTAAGTGATCTTATTTGTATGCTTTGCCTACTTTATTTTTATGCATCTTTTAATGTTTTTGCATTTTATTTTGTATTTACAGTTGTTATGCTTGGGCACTGCTTGATGGAAAAAAAGGGGTAAAAATGATAAAGACAATAATTAATAAGTTTGGCTGCAATTCTGTCTCCCTGAAAGATTGTCCCAGGCACCACAAAATAGATTTTCAGCCTCAAAGAGAGATTAAATCCCTCAGTTCTCTCTCCCCCACCCCCTTATTGTACAACCATCAGTGACTTTTTGCCTCCATCAGTGGTGGTTTCAACATCAAGAAAGGCAAAGTAATAAAATTGGAGCAGATCAAAGGAACATTTGGATTGGCACAGGACACAGTTTTGCTATTTTCCAAAATCTCCTAGAGAAGACTGTCTGCCCTAGAGGCATCATTCATTTCTTTCCCACTCCTCCAATCATAAAAGTAAAGAGGGAGAGGAGAGGGGAAAAATGGCTAATTTCTCCTCTTTCCCAACTGAGTCAGAAAAGGGGAGGATCAGTGCCCTGCACCCTTCTTTGGACTTTCTCTATCAAGAAAGGCAGAGTAAATTATGCAAAAGTACTTTAAGAATCTGCAGAATACTACACATTGTGCAACTTTGCCAAAAACTGCCGTATGATTGCATCTTTTTTGTCTTGTGTAAATCAGGTTCACAGATCCAAATTTATTTTATCTCAGACCACTCAGATCTGTTTTGAAAGAATTATCTAAATTAGTTTAGGAAACCAGGAATTTCCTTTCTTCTGCCCCCTGGTGGCAGAGATACATTATCCTTGAGAAGAAATTAAGGAAGTACAGGTAGTCTCAACTTACGACCACAATTGAGCCCAACATTTCTGTTGCTAAGTGAAACATTTGTTGTGAGTTTTGCAACATTTTATGACTTTTCATGCCCCAGTTGTTAAGTGAATCACTGCTTTGGCAAGTTAGTAACACGGCTGTTAAGTGAATCTGGTTTCCCCATTGGCTTTGCCAAAGGTCATGTGATCACATGACCCCAGGTCACTGCAACCACCATAAATATGAGTCAGTTAAATTTTGATCATGTGACCATAGGGATGCTGCAATGGTAGTAAGTGTAAACGGTCATAAGTCACTTTTTTCAGGGCTATGGTAACTTTGAATGGTCAGTGAATGAACTGTGGTAAGTCAAGGACTACCTGTATTTAGCAACAGAAATAACTGTAAACACTATATCATCATGATAGACTTTTCTGTTTAGTTTTCCTGCTTATTTTGATCTGATAATATAATAATGCAATACAGGTAGTCCTCACTTACAGACCACTTGTTTGGCAAGCACTCAAAGTTATGACAATGCTCCAAATTTCTCCAAACATTCACACAATTATGTGATCACCATTTGCTACCTTCACAGCCAGCTTAAGGCAAACAAAGGCAATGAAGAAGTGGACAGGAAGTCACAAGTTGCGATCATATGATATCTTGCTCGACCATGTGTGAATCACTTAGCAGCCTTGGCATAGGTCCAGGTTACTTGAGGGACCATCTCATAACACTGGGATTGGCCCATACCACTAATGCCAGCAGAGGAGTCATTCTGTGAGTCTTGTCAGCCCAATTATTCTGGCTGACAGGGTCCAGGAGGTTGTTGTTGCTCCTGCCTTCTGAAACATCTTGCCCCCTGAAGTGAGGTGGGCCCCAACTGTCCTATCTTGTCATAAGGGCCTAAAGATGTGGCTCTGTCAGTCAGCTTGGGACCCCAGGGGGAGAACAACGCAATGGAGGTGGTTGATTGAGAATAACAGATCCCACCTTGGCCCACACTCTCCGCCCTCCCCGTGTGTCTTTGGTTTTAATGTTTGTTTTTTAACGTTTTATGTTTTAGCTTTCATGTAACTATAAACTGCCCAGACTTACCCTATGGTAAGATGGGCAACAAATGGATGGATGGATGGATGGATGGATGGATGGATGGATGGATGGATGGGTGAGTGAATGAATGAACGAATGAACAAACAAACAAAACAAACCAACCACAGCAGATCCCACATTGTAAATTGGCACAGCCACATGACATTTCATTTTGAAATGAAATTGCCATAATGAGTGAAAACTTATTGTAGTCAGTAAGGAGGATAATATTTCCTCCTTGTTTTCTGTATGTGGCTCTGTAGCCCTATCCTTCTGATCCTTCTTTTGCTCTGAGGCAAAGTGGTGGAAGGAATCTCCAGAGCAACTATGCACTGGGAGAAGTAGCAGAGAAATACATCCAAGGAGAAGGGAATTGCTGTTCCTATCAGCAGGGAAAGTACAAGACATTCAACGACCATCTCCTTATCAGAATAGTAAAAATATACTAAAGTTAAACAATTGATACAGTGCATCCTTTTATTGGAACCCAACAATATGTTGTCTTCAGGGACAATCTCAGAATACCTAATTCCTTCCGAGAAAATTTCAAGGTCTGACAAAGTCTTATTGTTCTTGCAGGTATCGTTTAGGTCCTGAGCACCAACATCCTGCCCAGCTATCAGATGCCCTAGCTACCACTCTGTATTTTATGAAACACGCCAAAGACTATGGAGTCGATCCAAATCACATTCTTCTTGGTGGAGATAGCAGTGGTGGAACAGTGGTTGCTGTGGCTTGTCAAGAATTGATCAAAATAGGGAACCAGCCAAAGATCCGAGCACAGATCTTGATATATCCTTTCCTGCAGAGAATGGATCTCATGCTACCATCCCATTTTCAAAACCAGTATGGTCCTTTTCTAACCAGAAAGCGGGTTATAAGCCTTGGTTTAAAATATCTTAACCAGGAATGTGTAGACAAACAAAAACTGGGAAGGAATGGCCATGTTCCTGAAGAACTGAAGCAGAAATGCAAGAAATGGATTAGTGCAGATCTTATCCCCAGAGAGTTTAAAGCCCGAGGTTATAATCCCCCAATGCCAGCTCCATTTTCAAAAGAACTGTATGAAGCATCTCAACTGTGGAATACGACATTGCAGTCACCAATTATCAGTGAGGATGACATCATAAAGCAAGTTCCAGAAACATACATTTTGACCTGTGAATATGACGTAATTCGGGACGATGGACTGCTCTACAAAAAACGACTAGAGGACAATGGAGTGCCTGTGACTTGGAATCATGTAAAAGAAGGAATCCACGGATTTATACAATTTATTGACAGTGGAGTTTTTGAATTTTCATTTACAAAACCAGCAGCTGGAAACATAGTTTCCTTTATTAAGGGGCTCTAAAAATGGGGACAGGAAAGTATCCTGAAGTCATCCATTTGTACTTATATAAGGAATAATTAAAATATATTCCTTAAATCTTTCATTTCTATGACAACTTCACAATTCACTGTAAAATCCTTTATAAAATACATTTTCTAGTCATTGAATCCAAAGAAGTGTCATTACCTTATTTTCTACAGCAAGAGCCTTGGTAGTACAGTGGTCTAAAGCACCCTGTTATTAAGACCAGCTGCCTGCAATTACTGCAGGTTTGAATCTCGCCAGGCTCAAGGTTGACTCAGCCTTCCATCCTTTCTAAGGTAGGTAAATTGAGGACCCAGTTGTGGGGGCAATAAGCTGACTTTGTATAAATATACAAAAGGATGAAGGCTATTGCTTAGCGCATTGTAAGCTGCCCTGAGTCTCCAGAGAAGGGCGGCATATAAATCAAATTAAAAAAAAAAAAAAGAATTGGTCTGGTTATTTTGGTTTGAACTGGTTTGGGGTTTCTCTCTCCCTTCATAGATCATTTATCATGCTGAGGAAAATGTTAATCCAATACCACATCACTGACAGCAGCAAGGATATCTGTCATTGTCCTCAATTTGTTATTGTTATTTTGTGTCTTCTGTTGCTCAAGTACACTCAAAATAGGTGGCAGAAATAAATAAATAAAAAGAAGCAGCTGAAACATGTAACATCTACAGAACCTACATTTAAACTATTTGACCATTGACCATTGCAAATTTGTCCACAAATTTGTCATTAAATATTAACAATACAATCTTATATACTCTGATGAAAATACTAACAGGGTTCAATGGGATTTATCTCCTAGTAAGTGTGTTCAGCATCACAGTCTATAAATGTGTCTATATTGATAAGACATTAAAACTCAGCTGAATGCAGGATTTCCATCAGAAAAGTATTTCCAGTTGTGAGTGTAGGTAACAGCAACAGATAATAGAATCCTTAACTCACTCCCAGCTCACTATGAAAGCACCTCTCCAACTTCATTATGACAAGTACAATTTCAGTAACTTATCACCTTCTTTGATAATACTGCAAAAGATTTCTTCTTTCCATATCTCATGCATAAACAAATTCTGAAAGTCTCATCATTGAGTCTCATTTTGCTATGGTAGTCAGCGGAAGTCCATAAAAGATACCAGAAATAACAACATATATTGTATATCAATCAAATAAACCCACTCTATACTCCTTTACTTTTAACATAACTTTTTCTTAAAATAGGATATCTCTTCTTCCCATATCTCAACTCTTGTCTATAGATAAATGTTTAAAGCCTCATCATTCAGTCCTTAGGGACAAAAATCCAATAGGTTACCAGAAACAACAACAGATTCCAACCTTGATCAAATAAAGCAACTTCATTTCTTTACATATCACTTTTCTTTTTTGCTTTATTATCTATGTGTTTCCTTTTGTCCTCTGCCCTTTCTTTTTCATTTTTTTTAGTTTATATTAATTTTTTATATTTGTATCTTTCAACTTTAAAAAAAATATTATAAAGAGAAAGAAAAGGAAAGGGGAAAGAAGGAGACAGGGGAAGGGAGGGGAGCGAAGAAGAGGAGAGGAGAAAAAAAAGGAAAAAAAAGAACCTTTCCAATTGTGTATAGTTTTGTGCTAGCTTGTGCTGATCATATTGCTGCATTTTACTACTTTTTACACAAACTCAGGTACTTTGATTGACTCCCAGATTGCTACCCTCCACAGCCATTTTATCTGGGGCTGCTGAACTGGATTCCTCATTCACAAATACCTTCCCTGGGTTTATTATTGGTTTTTCTTGTTACATATATATTGCTGTTTATAAACCTAAAGCAACAAAATTTATTTATTAATCAAATTTATACACTTGATTCATCTAAGTAACGAGTGATTTACAAATAAAAAACCCCATAAAGTTACTTACAAAGATAATCAAAGTTTAAAAGGCAGAGTGTGCCCTCCAGCCACCAACCACCCACAGGATTGTGCACAACTACTAGATCCCCATTCTAGTTGACAGACCAGATCTTAAAGCTTTTCTGGAAGGCTAAGAGAATGGGGGCCAACCTCACATCTGGGGGCAAAATGTTGATAGGGCAGGGAAAGCAACAGAAGAGGTTTTTCTTCTAGACCCTGCCTGACTAAATTCTTTGGCCAACGAGGTCCATGACTTGTACTTCCTTCCTGCCTGATTGAATGAGATGAGTCAATATACTAGGAATGAAACAATTCTCAGTTAACCCCAGACCTTGCCATCAGGGGCTTTAAAGGTCCTTGAACCAACATCTTGAATTGGACCCAGAAACAAAGGGCCACCCAATATAGTTCACCCAGCAGAGGTGCTACATCAGCTACCCTAATGGTGCCCAAGATTGCTTGGGATGCCACATTCTCACATGCTGTGCTTCTGGATATTTTTCAAGAGTAGCTGCACATAGTGTGCATTGCATTAGTCCATACAGGAGATAACCAGGATATGAGCAATTGATAGAAGGGCTTTCCAATCCAGGAAATGGTGTAGTTGGTGCACAATACAAAGTTGAGCAAAGCCCTCCTAGCCATAACTGCCACCTGCTTTTTGAGCATGAGTCCTGAGTCCAGGAGAAGGAGCAGTGCAACCCCAACCAACACCAAAGATGGTAAGCCCCCAGATACAAAAAAGCCACTATCCACAGTCACTCTATCTTACCACTGCAAAAGAACATCCACAGCATCACTTAATTCATCTAATTAATTGTACAACTGGGTATCATGTGCATACTGATGATACCTCATCCTATGGTGATGGATGATCTTATTCATCAAGTTCATGTAGATCTTTTTAAAAAATCAGAGAGCGTACCGAGCCCTGCTGCACCCCACAAAGCAGGAACCATGGATTGGATTTTTTGTTCCCTATCAAAACCAGTTGGGATCAAACCTGGAGGAAGGAGGTGAATCAGCACAAAACTGTTCTCTTCACTCCCAACTCTCACAGCTTACCAAAAAGGATACCATAATTTATTGTATCAAAGGCTGACGAGAGATCAAGAAGATTCAAGATGGATACATTACCCTCATCCTGCTCCCGCCATAGATCATTCAAAAGTGCAATAGAAATGCTATTTCTGTCCCATATCAAGGCCTGAAATCTGACTAGAAGGGGTTGAGATAATCTGTTACATCCATGATCCTCTACAGCTGCAGTGCCACCACTTTCTTAACTCAAACAGGGAAGATGAGAGTAGCCAAAAGTTACCTAGAATAGTGTGGTCTAGCAAAGACGAACCTGTGTCATATTAAATGACGCTTGGAACATGCCCTCCCTCAAGGATAAATTAGCTATCACTAGGACCAACCCACATGTCAATTCCCAGGAGCCTTGATCAGTCAGCAAGGGCATGAATATAGTTCCAGTCCCAAGACCATGTCCACTTCCTTGGGTCAGACAGGATCAAACTATTCCTAGATAACTAGGTAAGTCCGCTCTTGATTGCCTACTGAGAATAAATCTGAGTGATTTAATCCACCAGACGGACAGCAAATTCTACTGCACAGCCCTGAACCTCCAGGCCCCCATTACCCAGTAGGGTCCTAGTAATCTTTTAAAAGGCTAGCAAGCCTATTGTGCAGCCAGGATGGAAAATTTATATAGCAAATGATAACAAATATGATGTTAAGAGCACCAAAGGACTATTTTAAAAAAGAACAGCAAAAAGTAGGCAGGTCTGGGAAGGAAAAATAATAATTAAATAAAATGTTTCTTTCAATTAAATGTAATTGGAACAGAATACTATAGTAACCACTATTCTGTAATAATACCTGCAGCAGAAATTAGAGAGTGAAGCCTGGGGAAATGCAAGAAGGCAACAAAGCTAATTGTTGTGCTTGCAAAAGTGTGCAAGCACAACATTTTTGACAGGTTTGAGTCAGGGGTGGGTTCTACTTACCTTTACTACCAGTTTGCAATGGGGCCGCGCGCACACACAGAAGCTTCTGCGCAGGTGCAGAAGCATTTTGATGACGTCAGGGTCAGTGGGCGGAGCGTCGCGATGGTTTTACTACTGAACCGGTGCGAACTGGGGCAACCCACCACTGGTTTGAGTACAATCAACCATTGCAGAGATTCTCTGATGGATCTGAGCTTTAGCAGCATTGATTTTCAGTGATTCTCATGTGCCAAAAATAGACCTGGGTGTAAACCAAATCACATCTCAATATCTGGTCTATGGTGTCCAGCAGGTTTCCCTTTTCTGCCCTGCATTGTTTAACATTTATTTGGAACCAAACTAGATGAACCATTAGAAACTCCTTTACTTTTTGTCATATAAATGTCAGTCTGTCGAGGTAAACCAGACAGGAAACACTACTAGATGAACTAATTCTGCTTTATTATAAGGGTACATTAACAGAAACTTGCAAGTCTAAAAGTAGAAATTTCTCACCGTCCCTTTTAACTGCTTGACTCATTAAGGCAGGTTCTTCCTAAGTTTCTTTCTTTGATCATTATGCCACTGGGGGCTCCAGTGTCTTTTGACTGATTGTTTCATAGGAAGCATCATTTCCCCTTATTCCCCAAGGTCATCCACACTTTCCATTACATCAAGTCAGTAATGAATATTCTTTCATTATCACTGGATGAAAGAAATTAAATCCATTAAAGTTGTTCTTGATCAGTAGAAAGCCAAAGTTGGGGCATTCAACCTATGCTGGCTAAGACCATATTATTCCTAAAAAGACCGATTCTGCCTGGAAATGCCCCTTGATAGTCAGTGATTGCTGGATTGCCAAGTAATAGAAGTGCTAACAACCCCATTTAGACTATTACTTCTAGTGTTGCAGCTGCGACTGTTTCCAAACAGGTCATATCTATATATAAATCTCTGAAGAGGGAATAAATGCAGCTTGGCTCCAGTTTTTAAACACAGTATGTAAATGCACAGGTATCAAGAATGGGATATCACAGAAGAAACAGTCTCTTGTCTAGATTCAATCACAGATACTGTCCCATGGTGTCACAGAGAGCAGAGCAAGATAAGAAAAAAGTCGTGGAATATGATAACTTTGTTTATGCCAGTGGTTCTCAACCTTCCTAATGCCGCGACCCTTTAATACAGTTCCTCATGTTGTGGTGACCCCCAACCAGGGGTGGGTTCTAAATTTTTTTACTACCAGTTCTGTGGGTGTGGCTTATTTTGTGGGTGTGTCTTGGAGGTCATGTGACTGGGTGGGCGTGGCTAGCTGGTCATGTGACCGGGTGGCCATGGCTATGTGTACAGGGACTACTCAGAGGGCTGAAAAAAGTCATTTCTGACAGGTCCTCACACTTTTGACTGGTCCTCACACTTATGACCATCCTCACATTTATGCCTGTGCAGCATTCTTAACAACCATGTCACTCATTTCACAACTGCTTCTCTTCAACATGGTGACAAGATAGGGCAAAAACGTAAAATGTGAGGACAGTCGTAAATTCGAGGACTGGTCAAAAGTGCGAGGACCAGTCAAAAATAACTTTTTCAGCCCTCTGAGTAGTCCATATGCACAAAAGGATACAGCAATAGAGAGGGATGAAGGAAGGGAAGGGAAATTAGAGTAGGAATGAGGGTAAGAGAGGGAGGAAGAGAGGAGAAGGAGAAGGAGAAAGAAAGAGGAAGTAGGGAGAGGAAAAAGAAGAGGGGGGTAAGAGAAAGTAAGAAAGAAAGAAAAGACAGAGGTGGTAGGTTTGAGGAGAAAGATTGCTGTACAATAAAAAAGATGAAAGGGAAGAAAGCCAACCCCAAACAAATATAAAGATATTAAGATAAAGAATGAATTGTTAAACTTTAAAGAATAAAAGAGAACAACTAGCAATAAATAGCAATAATTAGAAACACACATACAAACATACAACGTATTTTCTTTGAACAGAGTATTTGGCCGGTTCACAAATTTAAACAGTTGTAGGAGGTTAGCACCCACCCCTTTCCTAGAAGAATGAAATATTTTGGGAAATATTAAAAAGGCAGAATATTATATTTCCCTGGATGAGAAATGGAGAAGCATATTTTACAGACAAATCAGCTCCCACCTTCCTGCCCCTCACCCTTTGTTAATGGGCCAGAGGCAGAAAGTCAATCCTTTGTCAAAGGACATTTGCAACACAATAGCAACAGAAACTAACACAATGGGCCCCATCAAGCCATGTGATCCTGTCCACCATTAAACATCTTTCCAAGCAGTCTCCATGTTTCCAGTGTCTTTTTCCCCACTTGGACCAGAACCCAGAAGGATATTTCTTCCAACACAGTATTTAGTCATTTCAATTAAATTTACAATTTCTATATTTCCTTTTTACCATATTTATTCCTCATCTATTTTTTAAAAAAACCAATATTACCCTTCATCCTCATCTCTAATCTTAATCAAATTCAATTTTTCCCTTCTATTCTATACTATATCCCTTCGCATTGTCATCTATTTTTATATCCATCCTCACATTGGTTAATTATGTAATACAGTTATTTAATACAAATTCAACATTTTAATATAAATCAATTAGTTATATAACTATCTTTTTTGTATATTAATCAATATGAACATGAATATTCCAATTATTTCCATGCAATCCAATTTCTTACACATCAATTAATTATATTTACCAATAATAATAAACCAAATAATTTCCCCCATATATTCCTCCAAACCACAACTTAACCAATTAATAGTATCTCAATTATTACAATTCCCTAGTTAAATAGAGCTTTTTTTCTTTTGTGTTGTAGGAAGTTAGCACCCACCCCTTTCCTGGAAGAGTGAAATATCTTAGGAAATATGAAAAAGGCAGAATATTATATTTCCCTGGATGAGAAATATGAGAAGCATATTTTACAGACAAAGCAGCTCCCACCTTCCTGCCCCCCACCCTTTGTCAATGGGCCATTAAGGCCTGGGCCAGTCTATTCTACATAACAAAGATCTGCCTCCTTCAGGCAGAGCCATAGTAGGAATTGCCAAAGATGGGATTAGCCCTCTACACAATAGCAGCAGAGACTCACCACATGTGACCTGGGAAGCACATGTGACCATCAGCCAGCAAGGCCCCCACCCCCTGGGAGTCTGACAACCAATCAGGATACTCTTTTGGGGCCCCAAGAAATGCAGAGCCAGAGAGAGCATAAAAACCCGAGGATTTACTGTATCTGCCCCTTTTCTGTTCAGGAACTCAAGCCATGTGATCCTGTCCACCATTAAACCATCTTTCCAAGCAGTCTCCATGTTTCCAGTGTCTGTTTTCCCCACTTGGAGCAGAACCCAGAAGGATGTTTCTTCCAACAGTGTTTTAAAATCTTGGAACTCTCCTCTTTTGCCCTAAATTTCCCATTGTTTGCAGTTTTGCACTTACCTTTTTTGGTGAGGAAAAAGAAAAAGAAATCTCTCTGCCTCATTTTGTCACGTTGCAGCCTGCTTACTTTCAATTTTGCTTTTTCAGCATAGCTAGAGGGAAAAAAATCTGCTCCAGGAATTTACCTCTTTGCAGCTAGCTCTTTGAAGCCCCGCGGCAAGAATTTAAACAGTTTTTTTTTCCTCTAGCCATCAGCTGGGACTCCGGAGGCAGCAATAGATTGGGAGTGGGCGGGGTAAGCGAACGGCGACCGGGCGATCCAGCAGAGGCAGAGGGTGAGAGTGAGTGAAGGCGTGGGTGGGGGGCGAGAGAGGGCTTTGGCGACCCCTGGGAAATGGCCGTTCGACCCCCAAAGGGGTCGCAACCCCCAGGTTGAGAACCGCTGGTTTATGCATATGATAACTGCAGCAAAAGGTTTGTATGACCAAGGATGGAGAAATTGAATACTGCCCACAATGGAGTAATAGTTGGTGAAGATGATGGAAATTGTTGAGATGGCTAAGTTGACTTCTTTGATCATTTTCAGTATTTTTTATGAAATCCCTAATGAACTTAATGTGAAAAAAAATGAATTTATGATTCATGGTTTTGATATTTAGGCAAGACAGATTGTAGAAAGAAGAGGGTTATGTTGTAACCATAGTGTAAAAGGTAATTTATATTTGTACTTATAATTGCTCTGTAGAAGTTTGGAAACCACTTTTTTGTATCTTTATAAATTGTACCTCCACACCCAGTATGGACATCCCAAATTCCAGATGTTTGCGACCCAAATCCATTCATTATGGATCAAATCACAGTTTTTACCTCAAACCAGCTTTTTATAATGACCAGTTTTTTGGGGGAGAAAACTATGAAGGCTTGCTTTCAAATGTCAAGTTAAGACTAACTTCTCTAAAAAGAGTATCAGGAAGTTCCCCCACCTTTAGTTTCCCTAGATGCTTTCATGACCAAGGAAACCACCAGAACAAAGAGAAATTATACTTCACTTCATTTTCGCTATGATAAGTTAGCAGCTACAATGATTAAGATAAGACAGCATAACTGTTACATAGAATAAAAAAATAATATATTTATTTATATTAAAATAAGATGTTTACCAATTTGCAGATCCTTAATTGAATAGTCAGTTCAATTAAGTGTCTTGCTGAATACCACAAAAATGCAAATCAGCACAGCAAGAGATCAAGTAGTTACCAGAGACCCTGTGAAAATCTGGTTCAAAACATCCAGATCTTTCATATCCTCAGAGGTCCAGGCTTCTAGGAACCATCCTTTCCAACCAATATCCCTGATTACTGATTGGTCCTTCTCAGGCTAGCTGAAACATTCTGAATCATGTGTTGACACCTTTATATTTCCAATATGTCTATATCAGTGGTTAATATGGTCTTGCTTTATATGATATGACAAGTTTGTCCACTTTATAGAGGCCCATTCACTCTCAAACTATTTAGATTCTATAAAGAGACTTCTATTCTGCCTTCTCCATCCTCTTATTTTAACTTTAATTAAAGCAGACTTGCTTGTCAAGGCCTAGGCTTCCACATAGGGCCTAAATCAAAGTACCAACTCCCTAGTATGCAAGCATTATTTCTTAATGTGGGTAGCCTTCCCCTGTAGACATTCACACTTGAACTGTGCAACCCCTCAGGAGTCTATGTTACTTCATTCCAAAAAGCTATGTTCCTTCACAAGTCTGGTTTATTTCATCAGCTTACTTTACAAGTTCTATTTTTTATTTCACACATTACCTCACAAGTTTGGTTTACATCTCAAATTCATTTTCTTTAGACATCTAGGGACAAACTGAATGTGATATTAAACACAGGATTAAATAGCATGCTTTCTGTAGTTGATCAGGAATGAGATTGTTAGGAATGGGAAGGAGAAAGTCTACAAAGTAGGTATATTCTAGAAGATCTCCATTTGTGGATAAATGAAAAGAAGGATTTAATTTTTGTTACATTATCTCAGTTCTTTTAAATGCAGATGTTTAAAAAGACCTATTAAGTGGATTAAAAGGATCATACAGTATGCAACAAATCTTTCTGAAAAAGTAGAACTTCTAATGCCATGGTGAAAACATACATTAATAATTCATATTATGATATGCCTTAATAATCATACTAAGATTCTAAACAGAGTAAGAACTGCAGCTTAGATTAAATATTTGAGATTCTCAAAAATGTAAATTTGGAGAAAAGTGGAATTAATTTTAATTAATGTTTTTGAAGTTTTATAACACTAATCTCTCTTGGAGTTGTGTTGTAAATGTTTCTGAGGAAATGATGCTCTTCAAATATTTTCAAAATAGTTTTCTTCAATTGAAATTATTTGATTGCATTGGTTTATTAATTCATATAGAGTGGATTTTAGGAGGAGCCCTCCTATTCCAACTCTTACTATGTTAGACAGCACAGTATGAACAGTAGGTCCTTCAGGTTTTGGGGTTCTATAATCTTCCAGGATTTGAAATGGACTCCTAACTTTAGAACAATCATTAAAAATACTCTACTCTACTCTACTCTACTCTACTCTACTCTACTCTGCTCTGCTCGGCTCTGCTCGGCTCTGCTCGGCTCGGCTCAGCTCTGCTCGGTTCTATTCTATTCTGTTCTGTTCTGTTCTGTTCTGTTCTACAGATATCAGGCCAGTTATTAAAATTGAAGGAATTAGAATCCCAAACATCTAAAGCAAACTAATTATGAAAAATTGTTGCAAAATACTATATGTATTAAATGCCTGAAACTGAATTTATTTAAACTTGAATTATTACATATTAGGCATCAGAAAAAATATGAAAAAAGATCTCTTTTGATTCAGTCAATTTCAGAACCTGATAATGTGATTTAGAGCATAATCTGAAGTAGGATTAAAAATGCAAAATTTACTTCCCATTCTATAGTATTTGGGGATCCACAAATGGTTATAAATTTGTTTTAATTACTATTGGATGAATTCCCAAAGCATATAAAACTCATCTGATGCATTAACTTTCTCTTATACCGTACCTTAAATGAAATAAAACCTTGGTAATAATAGTTGAAATCAAATTGAAACCAACCTGACTCAATAAAAACCAAAAGTAATCAATTTAGGTTACATGTTTATGTGATCAATTTTCAATTCTTATTCTGGAGCTTATTCTGCAAAATCCAGAAAGGGAATGTGAGGTAGTGTAATGTGGCTGTCTATATAAAATAGGTTTCAGAGAAAATGATTTCCTTTGATAATAAGAATAGCCCAGAGGCATTTAGGAGTTGGGCAGGGCCTAAATCTAAATAAATACATGAATTTCCTTTGCAGGCACATAAGGGAAAGGTAACCAGTGCTCAGAAGACTGCCAACCTTAGCATGAAACAAGCTGGCTATCCACCATAATCAGATTTTACGAAGAGTGCTGAGCTTTAGCAGAGCAGAAGATATATTAATGGAGGGCAAGAAATCTGTGATTGGCAAGGAAGCTGGAAGGAGACATGCCCGCAAATAAAATCTGTAACTGAAGAATGGATACAATGAAGCAAAGGAAAGTAGTTCTTTTTATGTCTACAAAAGTTTCAGTAACAGTAAACATTCAGCAGGTGGAGAACAGTGGCATTCATTCACTAAAGACTATCCTGGAGGAATTTTGTGGGTGCTTGAAAAGTTTTTGTTCTTTTAAAAAAATGTAACAAGAATGCTGATTGCTTTAAATACTGATCAGTATTTTCCTGGGTAAAATACTATTTAGCCTAGGGAAGTTAGCATTCGCATGTGGATATTGAACAATTAAGTTTCTAATTGTGAGGAAAAGTTCTACCAAGTTTTCATTTAGAAAAATCTGCCTTTTTTTTTCATGATTTAGCCTAAGTTTTCTCCTAGACACTGAAAGACAGCTCCAGTTTTTATCAGATCTCATCTGGATCACAAACATTTCTGTACTGTGAAATACACAAAACCTTGCTTTGATTCTGTTCTGTCTTGTCCCTGTCGGGGTAAATTTTCAGAAGCTGACAGTGCCTTTACAATTTAATTGGTGTTGACACCTTTTGAAGCAATGCCTTCAGGCGCTAGAAGTCATTGTCTTCTTGTTCTTGTTTGTCACAGGCTACTTTCAGTTGGCTACTTGGCAGCCTGTGATGCTGCATTGGCCCCTGCACTTTCCATTCATGTACGCACTTGTACCAGGCCTTTTTACAAGAACCCTTGTTAAATGCCCAGCAGGCAGTATTGAATAGAGATTTTCATTATCTTGGATTTTCCAAGGCCTCTGGCAAGAGCAGAAAATATACAGCAAAACACAAAACATCCTAGTTGAAGTCTGGGTTTAAGCAGGAAAGAACTAAAGATGGAGTACGTTGGATTAGCTCTGCTTAAATACTTGGAGTATCTGCATGATGTTCACTCTAATTCTAATTAGGCTGAAAGTAATGTTCTTTCTTAGCCTCTTAGCAATTCAACGTGCCACACTTTGTCCTTGACTATCCAAATGATTTCTTTTATTCCTCTTTTTATTCCTCATTCCCTATATCTTGGTGAATTTGGGCAAGGCCTAATAATGTTCATTTAAATAAGCCAAGTTCCAGATGATTAGCTGTGTTAGGTCTGTTTCAGTAAAGACAAGTCAAAGAGCATCTTCAAGATGAAGAAGTCATTATGGAATTGCCTTTGTTGGCTTCTTTCTAACTTGAATCACAAGGTTGTATGAAGAACAAAAGATTAGTCCAGTTGCAATGATTCAACTTTCAGGCAACTTCAGACAACCTTCGGTCCCCTTTTAACATTCTCTCCTTGAGTCCTGCTTATGATTACAAAGAAAACAATGACTATTTTTGCACTGTGCCTTTATCTATCCTCTGTGATTTTGTTACTTAGCCACAAGCTCCCCACAATGGATTTTGCAATAAAAAAAATTAGGTCTGGGCAAAAGAGTAAGGTATCAGATCATACTTAAACCAGTAATTTAGTTTCTGAAATGCAATGATTAAACAATTATTTAAAATGCAAGAGACTCCTAGAGAGGCTCTGGAGGCTGGGGACAGCAAAAAACATCACTTCCTGTCCAACTGGAAGTTGGGAAACCAGCTTTTTCAGGCCTCTGGAGGGCCTCCGAGGGGGTGGGGAAGACTGTTTTTGCCCTCTTCAGATGCATAAGAAAGGTGAGAAAGAAAAACGGGCCTCCCCCTCCCCGGCCCTCTGGAGGCAGGAAACAGCCTGTTTCCCTACTTCTGGTGGGCCCAAAAGGCCTGAAAATCAGCTGGTTGGTGCATGCATGTGTGCCGGAGCTGAGCTGGCATGCCAGGCGACATGGCACGCATGTCATAGGTTCACCATCATGGCTCTATAGTGTTGTTTTGAAGGTAGAAGTTGAAACAATTTATGTCCAGGATGTGAGGGGTCTGTAGATATTTTCACAGCCCTCTTTTTGAATTGTGCAGTATACAGATCCTCAATGGAAGGCAGGTTGGTAGCAATTTTTTTTTTCTGAAATTCTAATTATCTGTTGAAGTCTGTGTTTGTCTTGTTTGGTTGCAGAGCCAAACCAGACAGTTATGAAGGTGCAGATGACAGATTCAATAATTCCTCTGTAGAATTGAATCAGCAACTCTTTGGGCAGTTTGAGCTTTCTCAGTCTGAGAAACTCAGTTTGAGTTGGCACAGAAAGAACATTCTTTGTTGTGCTTTTTTGATGACGTTTTTGATGTTAGGTGTCCATGTTAAGTCTTGAGATACGATAGAACCTAGTAACTTGAAGGACTCTACTTACTTGCTTCAAAATGAGATGGGCAGCAAATAAATTTAATAAATAAACAAACATAATGAGGGAAAGACAGGGAAGGGGTAGGGCATCAACTGAAACTGATTGTTTTCATCATCCCCAGTGCAGCCAGAGGGAGTGCTGGTCATCTTGTTTAGACCTCTTGGTGGTTCCAGCAAGCACATTCATGGTGGAATGGAACAACTCACCATGGCCAACTTGCCACGGTCAGCTTGCCATGGGATAACTTGCTGCGGCACAATTCAACAATTCAATTTAATTATTTAAAATTATTTTGATTTTTGTCATTCACATTTTATTTTGTCCTTCCTTCGGCCTTTCTTTAATGATTCCATTGGACTAATTCTTTGATATTAATGCAACTTTTGTCCCGCAGTAAGTTGTCCCACAGCAAGTTGGCCAGGGTGAGTTGGCTGCAACAAATTGTCATAGACCGCATTCATGGACCACAGCAAAAATGGATATAAAGGTGTAGGGTTGATTTGGAACATGACAGCACTTCGCCTTCTACTAAATGAACTGCTCGATCTAATTCAGTTTTGCCCGTCTTTATACATATGTATGCATTTAAAAAAACCATGTACCATATACATTTAAATATGTATTTCTGAATCTATACACTCTTATCTGAATTCATGTGCTTCTATACGTTTTATCTTAAAGCACAGTGAATATCTTATTGATAAAATTCAAAAGAATATGAAATGTGAAAATCTATGAAAATGCAAAGACGATGACAATCCAGAGATGCCATTGTTCCTGGAAGTGCAGAGGCATTCAAAATGGGATTCAAAAATATAAGCCTTCAAGATCCCTAATGTGTATCTGATTAGGTAATTTTCCCTACTTTAGGCAAGGCTTAGCTCTATAGTATAGCTCTTCTTTTTGCTCTTTTTGTTATTATCCAATATTAATGTCAGTATTTTTTTTTAATATATTGTATGTCTGTTGCTGGTTGATGAGCATAATAAAGTTCTATTCTATTCTATTCCTTTTGCTCATCTGACAGCTCGGCCACACCAGCACCCAGTCATTCTGCAAAGTACTTCAAGTGATCCTCATTTCAGAGCCTGTTTTCCCCCAGTGCTCCTAACAGCCTCAGACTGGAAACATTTGAAAAGCGCTTTCTACTTCCCCCCCCCCACCTCCTTTCTCAAGGAAGAAAAACAGCTCAATTCCTCATGCAGAGTCAAGTGAGGAGAGGCAGGAGCAGAATGCAGCAGTATGAAAAGCTTAAGAGCTGCTTAGCACAGCTGGCTGCAAGCAGGAAAAAAAGAGAAAGAAAATGGTCAAAATCTAGCAAGCTTGGGGTGGTGTTTTTTTTTAAAGTTCTCCTAGAGAACCTTACTGGGTTCTGGCGAAAGGACCTACTGAGGGAAGATGGATATGTTTGTATACATGTGTATGAGTGAAAACATAGAGAACGGGGATCAGGGCTTGGCTTCCTTATTAAAACTGAAGTGTGCACTAAAATGCAGATATGACAGGCAAAATGTTCACAAAGATGGAGAGAGTCTTTGCATTTCAGCTGCACTATATAGCATTTCAGTCTTGTTTTGCAGACAGCATTATACTGTAACCAGAATATGAGTCCAGCAATGGTCATGGGGTACAGTTTCCAGCTGATTGATTCCTGTCTATTCACATTGTACCTTCATCCTCTGGACTTTACAGCCCAAACATGGTAACTACAGCGTGAAACTCCAACAGGTTGAGTGGATGAATAGTGTGGGGAAAAAAGGGACAGAGGAACAAGGAAAAAGCTGCTGCCACTGCTGTGGGTCCCACCTACTGCTCCACTCAACCTGGAGGTGTTGGAGGAGGAGGAGAATGCTGAATATCCTAGTCACATGTCTTGTGCACAGACTAAGAAAGGGCAGCACACAATTAATTCCATTTTTATCATCTTTTCTGCTCCTATGTACCAAAAATGCCTTAAGCTATGGACCTCTATGTGGCTAATCCTTTAAAAAGGGAAGTTGTAGCTATAGTCACCCAGCTGCTAACACTTTATAATGCTAAGGCCACACTTGGAATATTGCATCCAGTTTTGGCCACCACAATATAAAATGATGTTGAGACTCTAGAACAGGGGTGTCAAACTCACATCATTGTCACGTGATGTATCACAACTTTTTCCCTCCTTTGCTAAACCGGGGGTGGGAGTGGCCAGCGCATGATGCATCCAACCCGCAGACTGTGAGTTTGACACTCCTGCTCTAGAAAGAGTGCAGAAAAGAGAAACAAAGTTGATTAGGGGACTGTAGGCTAAAACATATAAAGAACGGCTGCCGGAATTCGGTATGTTTAGTTTAATGAAAAGAAGGACTAAGGGTGACATGATAGCAGTGCTCCAATATTTGAGGGACTGCCACAAAGAAGAGGGGGCTATTTTCCAACGCACTTGAAGGCAGCACAAGAAGCAATGGATGGAAACTAATCAAGGAGAGAAGAAGCGAGAACTGAGGAGAAATTTTCTGATAATTGTTGGAATAATTAATCAGTGAAACAATTTGCCTCCAGAAGTTGTGGGTGGAAGTCAGTGGACGTTTATAGAGATTGGACAATCTTTGTCAGAAATGGTAAGGTTTTCTGCTTGAGAAGGGGATTGGACTAGAAGACCTCCAAGATCCCTTCCAACTCTATTATTCTGTTACCAAAATAAGAAGGCATGACCAGGAAGTGTCAAAACCAGAAGACTTCCAAAAGAAGAAGATTAAAATTTCCAATTGTTCATCCTATATGCCTTAGCCTGACGTTAGAAAAGCCCAAAGCCTACCCTCTCAGGAGTCTGCCAAGGAAGAAACTGCATCAAGGTAACAAGGTTGTGGATGAAAAAAGCAAGACTTGGCAAGACTGGTACATAAGAAACACATTGCTTTTAGGTTCCACTTTATTTGCACTTTTGCCTTTTTTACATCCAAAAGATAGATGCTACATTCTGATCACAGTTAGAGCTTTCAATCACAGCTCCTATATGGGCCTTCTGAGGGAATAACAATCACCTCTCAAGAGCTCTGTAACATTCAGGCTTGCTTTTTGAGAATCTTCTTAACACTACTCAGTTGTGTAACAAATGCCATATTCCTTTTAGCAATAGGGTAAAGCTCAATAGAAGCCAGGACAAAGTGAACGGAGAAAGTGATGGTCTATGGCCGTGATGGTGAACCTATGGCACGCATGCCACAGGTGGCACATGTAGCCATAGCAGTGGACATGCCAGCTCAGCTCCGATGTGCATGTGTGCACCGGCCAGCTGATTTTCAGGCCTTCTGGGCCCACCAGAAGTAGGGAAACAGGCTGTTTCCTGCCTCCGGAGGGCCTGAGGGGGTGGGGAAGGCCTGTTTTTCTTTCTCACCTGGCTCCAGATCCTCTCTGTGCATCTGGGGAGGGCGAAAACAGCCTTCCCCACCGCCTTGGAGGATCTCCAGAAGCCTGAAATGGCCCATTTCCCAACTCACGGTTGGACAGGAAGTAGCATTTTTTGCTGTCCCCAGCCTCCAGAGCCTCACCCTCCACCCACAGGGAGGGTGCATAGAATTATGGGTGTTGGCACACACGCATCGAACCTCCCTCACCCCTTCACCCTTCTGGCACACGATGGCAAAAAGGTTAACCATCACTGCTCTATGGCAATCCCTGCAGCCTAGAACAGCTGATTGGGGGTATTCCGGGAGGCTGATCCACCCGCCAATCAGCTGCTCATGCTGAATCAGGCTGCAATAATGTGCTGAAACTGACCTGGCTGTTCACTATTTGCTGCAAGGACTGTCAGAGTTTGCAGTAGCAAGCAAAACATAAGCAGAGGACAGGAGTTTCAGTTTCAGTTTTAGTTTCAGAGATCAGTACAGCATGCAGCTTTAGAACAATTGACCTAAGCCACGCCCAGGCTCCTTGCTGCCTCCTTCCTTGTTGCTCACACAGCAAATACTGTTTCAGTTTCCAAACAGCCCTCAACTCTTTCACACACTGACAGGATGCTAGCCAGATTAATACCGATGGATTCTGGTAGGCAGAGGCAGAATTTTTTTTTCTTATTTTCCTCCCCCAAAACTAAGGTTATTGGTTATACTCCAGAGCTTATACGCCGGAGTGTCTTATAGTCCGAAAAATACAGTATATGCTGATCCATTAAGCAGTGTTCCTGTAAAATTTCAATAGTAATTTCCCTTTTCCTATAGTTTTTTCCAGTTAATCACTACAGAAGTGGTGCCAAACTTGTGGCCCATGGGCCAGATGCATCATGTTTTGGCCACGCCTATCCCCAGTTTAGCAAAGGGGGGAAAAGTTGTGATACATTACATGACAACAACGTGACACCACGAGTTTGACACCCCTGCAGTACAGCAACAATCCCAAATTTACAAGGCCTTAGAATATGAGGCAAGCATCTTCTGAAACTTACCAACCCTAACCATTTTCTCCCAGTCTCTAACTTTTCATTTTCTCTACCTTTCTAGAAGAGACAACGGTTACAGCAAAAGCTGCTGGGATATAAAGACCAAGGTTTCAGACTCATTACATATCAAATGATTAACAGAAACCACAAGTTTTGTGATCCCTGCCACATTGCCACTGGTTAGATTTGCAGGTCATTTTCAGTTCACTGTAATCCAACCTTCTTTGTTGTCACCAATTGTGTATTGCAAATGACTTTGGGAGCTTGTTACTACTGGCTGAATAGCTATAAAAAGTGAGATGAGACATGATGAGTGGTCAGTCTCTCCAAATTAAAAAAAAGAAAGAAACAAAGCATTGGGGAAATGTATTGAAAGATGTGTTCCAAATACAATGTGAAAGTTTAAGGGCAGGGGGGAGCTGGAATGTTTGCAATTGAAAGCAAAACACCCAGTAGCCAATGCTTTGTCTTGGGGAGAGGTTGTAAGAATCCTTGTGTGAATGTTTTGTCACCTAATTCTGCGGCATGTAACCCTGCCTTTCACCTGCACATGGTTCACCCAAGGTTAGCACTTCTCAGGTGTCAGATATGAAATAATCAGTTCGCCAACTCTCGCAGGAATAAAATAAAACTAGAGGCCTAAGAATTGAAAGCCCTTGATATGGAACCTGGAGAACTGAATTTTTTACAAGTAATTGACATCTCACATTTGGATACTCAATCTTGAATGGAACATTTTATCTTAAAATTTAAGGAGCTTCAGATCCATTGTCCTTTCTTTTAGAGTTTGGCACTCATCAAACATGAAAAGTTGTTAACTGTCCGTGTCAACTATTAATATGCTTATATTTTATATCACACATCGATGATGTACTAATACTGTTAAGTGCCTGTTATCAAGTACTAAATACTGTTGTGATGATAATTCAGTAATGGATTTGCATTTTATGCCAACTAACTGAATGTTTAATAATTGGCAAGTAATATTCAATATTTGTGTTTAATATTTATCATTGTCTACAACAAATATTATGTCAGGTCAGATAGAAGCATCACATATATGGAAGTTCTAGAGAATGGTCAGTGCTAGACTGACACCGAACAAGTAACAAATAATTCTGTGGCTTCTTAACAAGCAGAATTTTTATCATGTTACTACATTCACCATTTTAAGTTTTTGCACCAGCCACCCAGAGTCACCTTGTAGGGGAGATGGGTGGCATTAAACAAACAAACAAACAAACAAATACACACATACATTTGTTATACGGCAGTGATGGTGACATTTTTGAACTCGGCATGTCAACAATTCAGAAAATGCCTAATTTGACTCTCCTGGTATACCATACACACACCCCTGAACAAATGAGAAACAATTCTCTATCCCGCCCCCCGCCCCCCAAAATCTGGGCCATCCTGAACACAGCACTGGCAGTAGCACTGGAACTGGGTCTGAGGTAGAGGCCCAGACTTTGACGTCAGCTCTAGCAGTGCCCTTGCCACTCAAAAAGGCCACCTTGCACCATTCCCCAAGGCCCATAAGCCTTGGGGAATAGCAATAGCAATAGCACTTAGACTTATATACTGCTTTACAGTGCTTTACAGTCCTCTCTAAGTGATTTACAGAGTCAGTATATTGCCCCCAACAAGCTGGGTCCTCATTTTATCCACCTCGGAAAGATGGAAGGCTGAGTCAACCTTGAGTCTGGTGAGATTTGAACTGCTGAACTGCAGCTGGCAGTCAGCTGAAGTAGCCTGCAGTACTGCACTCTAACCAATGCGTCACCATGACTCATGGTGAAATGGTGCAATTGGCCTGCATTTCTCATTCTGCTGCACACCACTTACCCTCAGACAGCATCATATTTTGATGGGACCCTGTGATCTACCTGAGGCTGCTCCAGGCTGCAGGAGGCCTTTTTTCCTGAAACAGCTTCGGAGAATGCTCTTGTACATCCTCTGCAGCTCCAAAAACCATGTGAAGGCATACCTCATTCTTGCATAATTTTTGGAGGCTGCTCAAGAGCACAAGGTCCAGAGGCAGTACAAGAGTACACCCCATTTTCATGCAGCCTCCAACAATCACATGAGAATGGGGCATGCTTCTGAGAAGTGTTGGTGTTGGTGAATGCTAGCATGTTATTCAAAATCTTGTGGCATGTCTCCTTTAACACACATGTCACAAGGAATACTCAGAGCCTAACAGATCATGAATATTTCTAAGGTAAGGCGTTAACAAATATTCCAAAATTCGAAATGATGTAACTATTTCAGACCTGCACTACAACTAATAAATATACAACCCATGTCTCTTCATGTACAGCCATCTTTATTGTTTCAAAAAGGTTTCCAATGCTAGACAATAACATTGGGTAAATTACTTTGTGTTGATGGCTCAGCGCAATGTTCTAAAACCAGCATCAGCACTAAACATTTTAGTAAACCAGGTTCCTTTGAAGAGCAAACCCTGAATCATGCTTGTGAAAGCAAATGGCCACCAAGGTAATTCAATGCATAGCTGACTGCAAAACCACTTTAATAGTTGCGTAATAAATCACCATAGCCCACCGAGACTCAAGAACTAATGGTAAATATTTCCAGCTCTGTCATTTATGAGGGTTTCTTTCTCCATTTATATGTTTTGGTTTAGAATAGTGTTTCTCAGTGTGCTATTCCCACTCATGCACGCATGACAGGTATAAGTAGTCTTTATTAAAGCTTCCAAGCCTGAATTGGTATTCCCCAGCAATTCTCTGTGCCAGCACCAGTTCAACCCCAATGAGTTCCATAGGCTACTCAAATGAAGCCAACACAAGTTCCTCAAGGCAAAGGCAAGACCAGCCCACTAGGCAAAAGCAAATTCCCAATGGCAAAGCAAAGCTGAAGAGACACAATCCGAAGTTCAAGGCAAGAACACACAGCAAGGAAATGAACATGTTGTTCCTAACATCGTCTCCATCTGCTGTGCTAAATAGCCAGATTCTGGTGCAGCCCATCAAGAGGGGCGAGGCTGCCTCCTGATGAGTAATCAGGCTGACCTTAGCTGCTCCTGCCTTTTCTCTGCCCTACCTGTTCTTGAATCAGGGGCAGAAGGCAGTTCCTCTTCCTCATCGCTGAGCACCTCCAGCTGCATGCTTTCCTCACCTAACGCTTCAGGGCTGTCCTGCTGCAGCTGTGTTTCACCCGAAATCATTCTCAGATGGCTGCTTGGAGCCATTGGCCAACTTCCCTCCTGACATGCCTGGAACTAGTTCATCCTCCTCCAAGCTGACACATCTGGAGAGGAATCTGGAGAAGCATCTGCATCTTGAAGCTTTGGCACCTTGAAGTTTTATGAACTTCAACTCCCAAATTCCCTAGCCAGCATGCAGGGAGAAGAGGTGTTCTGGAAGGTGAAATCCACATATCTTTAAACTACAAGTTTGAGAAACTGATTTTAGAGACTGAGGTTTTTGCAAACTATTCATTTAAAGCAGATACTGGGGACACTTTACAGTGTGACTAAGAGCACACTGATGAGGAAAAGCAAAACAAGAAGGGTTGTAGTTAGGGGTGGGTTTAAAAACCTGTCGCTACCGGTTCGGTCATGGGCGTGCGCGCTTGCATGCGCGTGCAACACTTCTGTACATGTGCAGAAGCATCCGGGCGAGTGGGCAGAGCCTCCCGCTGCCACCACTACCAGTTCACCCAATCCAGGGCGAACCGGTAGCAACCCACCACTGGTTGTAGTGCCTTGTTGTTAAAGATAACTTTAAGACAACTTGTTATCTTGAGGTTATAGAGGCAATATCCAGCTTTAACCTATGCAGGGAGAAGTGATAGAACAAAAGAAAGCAGAGAAAGAAAGGAGAAAAACACCATCATTATATCCTTTCCATAAAGTATTCTCCAGATCCATTTCCAACTGCTACAGCAGCTCTTAAGGGATATTATCATCAGCTAGAGCAGGCAAGGAAATAGGATCAGTACCTTTCCTTCATCATTTTGCAAAAATAATTCCTACACATCACACAACACTTAACAAATTGTCCTATTTTTGTGAGATCTCTGTTTTTAAGGCCAATTGGAGGACGAACAATATAAGGGCTTGAAACCTAACTCAAAACTTTCTTCCAATTGTGGCAAGGGTAACAAGAAATAAGCTAAATATCTTGCAAGAATTTAATCCCATTTTCTGAATAGCCATGAGGAAAGTTGGTTAAAACCTGATATATTGGTAGTCAATCATAATTTTTTTTGTTTCCCCTCCCCCCCATAATAAAAGTTTTTATTATGTTAATGTTTTAACAGGCTTTTGTTGTTATCATTTTGGTAATTTATGTATTTGTGTGTGTGTGTGTGCGTGTGTGTGCGTGTGTGTGTGTATTCTCTAAGCCACCCAGAGTCATATATGTGAGATGGGTGACTATATAAATTGAGTAAATAAATGAGATTCCAACATCCCTTCAATAATTTAGAGGCACCAACTTTCTTTTTTCAATATTTTCTCGGTTTTTTGTTTTCTCTAGGTTTCGGCTTATATATCTGTTAGAAACAAAACATATGGGTGACACACGCACGTACTCACACACACACACAGAGCTCCTTTGTGGGAAACAAAGATCAAGGGTGATTATGCAGAAAAACATGTCCTTTTGTTTATTTACCATAGCATTTAAAAAGACATTCTAAATATGGTTCAGTTTCTGTAGACTTATTTTTATCAAGCCGTCAACGGGCTTCTGGGGTCATAATTATGCACTGCTCTGGGTGATAAAAAAAGAAAGTTGATTTTTAGAGGTGAACATCACATGTTTGTTTGCCATCAGTGTGGTCAGGATTTACAGATTTCTCTCAATGCATTTTCTCTTCCCTTCCCTTTCCTGGGATTTTAATTATCCAGCTTGGAATTAACTCATTCAGTCCCTGTTACAAAGAGAAGGTGCATCGCCTATCAAACTCGCTCCCTGTTCCTTACTGAGACCAGGCTGGGTGCTCTGCTGAGTAGATTCTGTGTCAAGAAATCAGCAGCTGCTCATATATCACATTAGTCATTAGTGGAAGATCATTCTGGACCTTTGCCCACAGCACCTTGCTGTGGCAGGAAAAGGGCTATAAAACCCTAGGCCCTGTCAGCTGTTGTCATCTAGGTGAGAATTTATCTGGTCTTGGGGTGCCCTCTGACTGGATTATTATGAATAATGAATGAAGTTCTATGCCACGTTGAAGCATTAATAAGACTGGGAGAAATTCTACACGGGGAGGAAATAGCACCTGGGCTGGTCAAGTCGGAGGCAGTGGCAATGTTTCCCAGGATTCCAATTTAGGGAAGAAAGGGAGTTCCTCTTTATCATAAAATTTGGTGGTATTAGAGTTCTTTGGCTTTGTTGATCGGTAGTGACTATCAAATCATTTATATTGCATGGCTTTCATTTTGTAAACAGAAATTCTAGTTCACTCTGTTAGTTTAGAGACATTACTGTAGTTCATAATTTCCTGTCCAAGGAGTCATCCACTCACAAAAGCAAGGAGTATTTTTGTTAATGAAATGTGCCACCTGAACCTCCATCAAGGCATAGAACACAAAAAGGTGTCCCAAGAAGTTGAACATGAGGGCAGCAAAGTGAGGATTCTTGCGAAGTTACCTCTTTATTACTCCTGCAAATGCAAATGGTTGCTAAATGAGGCAGTTGCTAAATGAGGACCACTTGCAGTTTACCGTTAGAAAGCAATAAGTTAGAGAACTGGACCACTGCCTCATCTAGTTCAGTATCACATCTTCTACACTGTTTGACAGCAAATCTCTATGTTTTTAGACAGAAGTTTCTCTAACAGGATTAACACACACTAAATACCTTAAATACCTTATAGTACAGACTAAATATATAAATACATACTATTTACCTTATAATAAATATATATTAAATAAATAAATATGCATACACACTAAATACCTTACAGTGGCTAAGACGTTGAGCTTGTCGATCAAGAGGTCGGCAGTTCAGCGGTTTGAATCCCTACTGCTGCGTAACGGGGTGAGCTCCCGTTACTTGTCCTACCTTCTGCCAACCTAGCAATTTGAAAGCACGTAAGAAATGCAAGTAGAAAAATAGGGACCACCTTTGGCGGGAAGGTAACAGCGTTCTGTGTGCCTCTGGCATTTAGTCATGCCGGCCACATGACCACGGAGATGTCTTCAGACAGCGCTGGCTCTTCGGCTTTGAAATGGAGATGAGCACCGTCCCCTAGAGTCAGGAATGACTAGCACATATGTGTGAGGGGAACCTTTACCTTTACCTTAAATACCTTAAAATGCATACACCCTGCGTCAACTCAGTCTCAGTAACCCAATTTCAACATTGGTACTCCAGGAGAAACATGGAATGGGAAACCTGTTTTGCTTTTAAATTATTACCACTTACAGGTAGTCCTCTACTTACAACAGTTCAGGCTGTACTTCCTGAGAATGCTCAGGAAGATAAATCTATTTCAGCATCTACTTCTGTCCTACTATTGACAGCACCATTGAGAGTGTCCTGACATACAGCATTCTTGCATGGTATGGGAGCAGCTCTGTAGCGGACAAAAAAGCTCTACAGAGAACCATTAAAACTGCCCAGAATATCATCAGACTCCAGCTACCTGGAGCAACATCTTCGAATCTCGCTGTTTGAGGAAGTTGCATAACATTCTCAGAGACTCTTCCCATCCTGCTTACAATCTTTTTGGACTGTTGCCTTCTGGCAGAAGATACAGAACAATTAAAACTCGGACCACATGTTTTCTGAATAGTTTTTATCCCAGAGCTATAATTGCACTCAACAATGAACTAAAGGGCCACCATCAGTGAGCTGTTGGACAGTATTACTTGGTCTGTTGTGTGGATGTTTGGGTGGTTTAGGGGTGGGGAATTGTGGTGGGTGGGAGTGTGTTTGGGGATTATTATGTATGTTGGACCTGGTCTTTGGGTGTTAAGTGAATTTCATTGTATCGGTATACTGTGTATACACGTACAATGACAATAAAGTTATTTATTTATTTATTTAGTGACCAACCAAAGTTACAACGGCAGTGAAAATATTGACTGATGACCAATTTTCACAACTGCAACCTTTGCGGCATCCCTATGGTCATGTGACAAAAATTCAGATGTTTGGCAACTGGTTTGTATTTATGAACTTTGCTGTGTCTCAGGATCATGTGATCACCTTTTGCAATCCTCTGACAAGCAAAGTCAATGGAGAAGCCAATTTCACTTAACAACCGGGATACTAATTTTACAACTGCAGTGGTTCACTTAACAACTGTGGCTTAAAAGGTTGTAAACTGGGGCAAAATTCACTTAACAGATGTTTCACTTAGCAACATAAATTTTGGGGTCAATTGTGGTCCTAAGTCGAGAACTACCTGTATTATATATGTTTTCCAAGAGTAACATGCAGCAGATAAACAGCTCCTCTCTCGTTTTTTCTTTTCATAATCTTCACAATAATCCTGTCCTGAACAAAAATGTCATCCATGAATATTGGTGAATTGAGATTTGAAGCCAGGTCTCCTTGGTTTTGCTTACTCTATAGTCTACAGATAAGCAACTGCTGCCTTCCAGACATTTTTACATTACAGTTCAATCAGCTTAAATACGAGTTAGTATTTCAAGCATTCCTATTTCAACCATAGCATAAGACAACCTGTTTTAATTGGTTACATTCTTAATATCCATTTTGGGATATATATATATATAATATATATAATATATAATATATATATATAAAATTGGAAGTGTCTTGGCGACGTTTCGACGAAGTCTCATTCGTCATCTTCAGGCTGGTGTTCTCGGCTTCGTGCTTCCAGGAGCAATGTGAGATCGCAGCTGTCTCTTCCTTTTAACTACTAGTGGGGGTGTGAGCTGATTGGGTGGGAACTTGGCTGTGTTCTGATTGGGTGGAGGTGTGTTCTGATTGGTTAGGGGCTTGGCTGTGCTCTGATTGGATGGGGGGTTGGTTGTGCTCTGATTGGCTGGGGGTGTGTTCTGTTTGGGTGGGGGCTTGGTTGTGCTCAGCTTAGTCTGAGTTGCAGGGGGATTTGAGCTGGTGAGCTGCGTTGTTGTTGTTTGGCTTCGTGTTTGTGGCCGTGCGAGCTCTTCATGGTGGGTGTCAGTCTGCTTCATGTATGGATTGGAGGGGTTTAAAGTGGCTAATGATGCAGCTGCGGTCTGGCTTCTGGTCCTTGGTCGTGGCTCATTATCAGTGTGGGTTTGAGTCAACTCAGATAATATATATATATGTATATATATGCATAACACTTCTTACCCAGTGGGGCAAAAAATGTTTTCTGTGCAGAAACAATGGCGAACATCAGATCTCATGAGCAAAGGTAAGCAGCCCATCATCTGTGAGTCACATATATCCAACCAACCAAGTTTGGTGGCAGTAAGGATGTCTACAGATAAAATTTGACACCAAAATAGCTATTTGTCATGGCGTAATCATTGCCCTCTTTTTGGTAAATTAAGCCGAAAATGGATAAATCACCCCAAATCTCAACATAGAAAAAAGAGATGAACATTTCATCCTCCCTACCATTTCCACACCTCACAAGGCTAAATCAGAAGCCATTAAAATGAAGTGTCCTCTTCCATGAGGGAAAAGTATGTTCTCTCTTCCCTCAGGTCCAGCTGCCTAAGGAGGATGAATAAGAATCCTAATGAAAGTGATTCATTTTTCTTTCATTACTGTTCAAATCCAACATTCCTCAGAATTTAGAATCATTAACAACCTTAAAGCTTCTTTAATATTTGGATTTATGACTTCTAAGAAGGGGAGAAATGAGTATTTTACATGTTTTAATTCACAGGTCTTTTTTAGACAACCCAATCCCCTCCCTCCCCCCCCCCAAATGGATTTATTTCCAGCTACTTTCCTTGAGGGACCTTTGAAATGCTATATTGCTACTTTTCATGTTTTTTATTTGCCCTTTGGAACAATAAAAGCTCAAAGGTTCATAAATATGCATTCTGTAAATGTATTATGCTGACAAAGTGTTGCTCAGATAGCTGTTCTCGCCTTCAGGGAATGAATAAGTTTACAGCATGCTTAAACAACAGAGGAAAGGAGGAAAGGGGAATGGGAAGAGAGCTGCGTCAGCGCAGGGATAGAAAAATGGAACAAAAAGACATCTAGGATGCTCATAGAAGAACCTGAAATAAAGTAGGAACGATGATGTCAAGGTGCAATAATGAGAAAAGGGAGCAAAAAGCATTAACTACTAATGGGTCGGGTGCTGTCATCGTTATTTTTTACTTTACTATCAATTATTATTCTCCAAAAAAAGCCCTGCATAACTTAACATAAAAACTCCAATTTTTATTCAGCAAGCTTCCAAGGGAACTCTCATTCTCTCAGTTCAGATCAGCCTTTATTAGCACCAATCCCCTATGAACCCAAATATAGTTTGCTGCTCTTTTTTTTTTAATGATTCGTCCCTCAGGAATTTGATTGACTGATTATCAATATAGGAGACATTTGAATGGATGAGAAGAAAATATTTTCTCCCCACCCACCCCCTTCTCCCATCATTTTATATTCACTCTTAAAAGATCTCCACCGAGAAAATATAGAGCAAAGCCTTCAATGTTCCTTGGTAGTAAATGTCTGAATAATAGAACACTTCAATTGCCTAATTGCAAAAGAGTATTAAATATATCAACACACTCAAATTCATTGCAATCGGATGATTTGGTTAAGTTATGCCATGGACTGAATGCTGCTTCCATTTTAACCAGAGCTTGTTGAAGCAGAGAATAAACATTACTAATGATAGCATTATTGTGGGGAACTATGAGGACCAGCTATGCTGTTGTTGTCTATCTTTTATATTAAAATAAGGCAATTAAATTGGTTGAGAAAAGAAAAGAGAAGAGAATACGTATCTATTATTTGTACTTCTTCGTGATTGATACTTTTTGATCTGCTGTCCCCTAATTATTTATATATTTATTACTTATTTTTATTTTTACGTTAGCCTTTTATAAAGCTAAATCCTGGCTATGTTCCTGAGCCTGTGCATTGAATGCACCAAGGGCCCCATTTTCTAGCCATTTTGCTAATAGATCAAATATCTTGCTCTTGTGTATCTTGAATTGGATGCTTTAATGTTTTCTACTGGTTCTATTGTTTTTTTATTGTTTTAAAATATTTTTAATTTCTAAGTGTAATACGTGTTCTGAATTGTAAGCTGCCCAGAGTCATTTACTGAGATGGGCAGCTATAGAAATTGAATGAATGAATGAATGAATGAATGCTTTTTTAAAACTTTCTTACAAATCTTCAGTTTTGTTATTTGCATTCCTACTGAATTGAACAAACATTTGGCATATCATTACAGCACTACAATACCAGTGGCAAAATCATGTAACTTACAACATCTGATAGAATTCCAGAGTAGAGGGAAAAGAAGAAAAGTTGCCCCCCAAAAGTTGCTCATCAGAAAAAAAAAAAAGAAAGTGAATGTATCTTTGCTAGTGTGTCACTCAAAAAGATGCAAGTTTTCAAAGTCCTTCATCCCCCTCAAGTTCTGCAAGTTGCATGTGTCAAAGAACAATGTGCTTGGGGCAAACCCCAATCAGACCACACATATGGAAACATTAGCCAGTCTTCCTCCTACTCACTCCCCAGAGCTTTATTTTACCTTAAAAGGAAATGCTGGGACATCCCCTACTCCCAATAAGATTAGAAGAATAGAAGAGTAGAAACAACTATTAAATAAAAATCAAACCACAGGCAGCAATAGTGGGTTGCAAATCCCATTGCTACCGATTCTCGCGTGGGTGCATGGGTGCTCGCACACAGGTGTGATGCTTCTGTGCATGTGCAGAAACATCCAAGCGGGTGGGCGGAACCTCCCACAGCCGCCGCTACTGGTTTGCCCAATCCAGGGTGAACCGGTAGCAACCCGCCACTGATGGGCAGTTTATTTAAGGCACACAGAAAAGACATGACTAGGACTGAGTCTTGCCTTTGTGCAGTTGATGTAAGATTGGAATATCTGGCATAAACCGGTGTAACAACTGCCAGAGAAAAACCTCTGATGGCTCCCTGCAACACTACTATTCCTTTTCCTTCTTACTGGAAAATAAGATGAAGAAGCCCTCTTTGGGCTGCACAAGCTCAGACTATGAGGGTTTTTCCACATATGTACAGAGGAAAAGGAGAAAAACGCTATCCTAAGCTTTCACATGACATTATATTACTATACGATTTATGGGAACAAACAAAAGGAGTATGGTCCACCCACTGCTTTACTTCCTCAATCCCTCTTTGCAAAGTTTGCTTTGGGTAATGTTCTTTTTTGTCCATTTCCCCCCTCCTCCCCCCCCCAAAAATAAATCTGACAGTGGAAAAGAGGTTAGCATTGAGATCTTGGTCCACATGGAAATCACCCTTTCCCCCATCGAAGCCATTGTTAGCTTCAACAGGAAAGAACTGCCAATAGGTGTAGTTAAGATTGTAAAATTCTGGCAATGTTGCTTCCAATGGAAGAATTAAGTATATCATCATCACCACCACCATCATCATCATTATCCTCATCAATATAATAGAAAGAGGTCCAGAACATTGCCATGCAGAAGCAGATGGAGGTAACATATACACAAATATCTATGATCTCTCTTCTGCCAATCTTGTCAAGCAAAGCTCTGCTGACAATCATTTTCCTCTCTTTTTATCCATTGATAGGAGTTTTTTTCATCTATGTAAGTGTTTCTTAATCAAAAGAAAGATTTCCACACAGCTCCAGACATCAAAAGAGTACTTTTCCCCCCCTTTACTATACTTTTCTCTTTTTTGAAAGCTATTACGGTATCAAAGACTTATTCTGTGTGGAATCTAAGGTGAATCTCTAAAATAATCCTTCTGGGATACAGATGAAAAATGGAGCATACGTGTTGGCCAGAAATATCTAATGCAATCAATTTCAAGAGGGGGAAGGGAGGAAAAGGGGGGGAATGCTCTAATACTTCCCTGATGCAGAAACTGGTCGCTATCACATGTAGTTTTCTAAGCTGGTTGGCTTTCTGAATTGATAAATTTGCTTCTGCAGAAAAGTTCCTGCTGAGTGCAACATAACAATAACTTCTTAAAATCTTGTCATAGCTGATTAGCAAGACTTAGGTGGAAGCGATCTCTCATTGCTCAAAAGATATTAGAGCCAAGATTTTAGAGTTAGGAAAGATGTAAGAAGAAAACAGCAGAACTGTAAATAACAATGATCAGGACGAGTTTGTCTGATAAAGACACATGAAAAAGTTTCTGTTGGACACAAATGTGTCCAAACTAGTTACTTGGACTAGTTACAAGGATTTGCTTCAAATCCTTGAAATCCGTCACTAAATGTTGGACAACAGAGTGGTTCTCCTCCCAGTGATATTTGGGACTCCTCGGGATATTTCCTTCATTAGCACATTTTGGATAATTGGCGGATTCCCTTCCCAGCTGCCCGGAGCCATTGGGAGTTAGGCAGCATACCAATTAAATAATAAATAAATAAGTATAAAACAGAGTCTCCTTTGTACAATTTGAGAAAGAACAGAGGGGTTTATGTATTCCTCTATAAATATGGGACTGATAACATTGATTTGGGAGTAGAATGGATTTGGGGGAAATGTGCAGAAGAAGGAGAAGCAGCTAACAGGAAGGCTACAGCTATTCCAGATGTTGGAGTTTTTTACTTGCACCTGTTAACTTGTTATATAGCTTTAGCTTCTGCAAAATAAAGGTGAGAAATATTGATCAGGTGTGCAGGAATTATTTCAGAATTCTCTACAGTATGGACAAGAGCTGTGCCATTTTTAATAGTGGTTAGTTTTGATTTATACACAATGTTCTAATTTATTTATTTTTTAATTTGATTTATATGCCGCCCTTCTCCGAAGACTCAGGGCGGTTTACAATGTGCTCAGCAATAGCCTTCATCCTTTTGTACATTTATACAAAGTCAGCTTATTGCCCCCACAAACTGGGTCCTCATTTCACCTACCTTAGAAAGGATGAAAGGCTGAGTCAACCTTGAGCCTTGGCGAGATTCGAACCCTGCAATAATTGCAGGCAGCTGGTCTTAATAAGCTTAATAACAGGGTGCCTTAAACCCCTGTACTACCAAGGCTTTTTTGCACATGGCACCTGAACTTATATTAGTACAAGGTCCAGGAGGGACATTTGGAATTTTAAGAATACGTCTTGAAACTTTCACAAAGTGACTGCGATGAAGAATGTGGTAACCCATAAAATATCCTCTACAGAGTCTGAAGGTGATGAGGAAGGATCCAATGGGCTCATGACAAAAAGAATTACACATTGAGAAATGTGTAATTACACATTAAGAAATAAACATTCAGCAAGTCTTCTCTATGCCTAAGATCAGAGTAGCATTAATTGTAAATGGGCAATCGCAAACAAAACCACCTTGCAGAATTAAAGGCATTTATTACATCTCCTGTGATTTTGTTCCAAGCTGCAGGAGACATTTGTTACCATTGACCTCTTAGACTTAAACCATAGGTATCAAACTCACCGCGTCATGTTGCCATCAGGTGACATTTCACAATGTTTTTCACCTTCGCGCAACTGGAGTGGGTTTGGCCTGCACTTGATCATCCGGCCTGCGAGCCACCAGTTTGACACCCCTGCCTGAGGCTAAATTCAAAAATGATGGATGTTGAAAAATAGGATAATCTTTTAAAGATTTTCCATCATTTTCTGTTTTTCTTGTTTTTTTCAGGCTTATGCTATTCTGTGATGGAAGCTCTATTTCATTGAGGGCTGCATCAGGGTTGTGATTGACCTTGGGGGACCTGGGTGGCCAGCTCAATGTCCCTCATGTCAGGGGCCCCTATGGCAGCCTGCACACTCTGCCAGCGAAAAGAGGCTCCCAAGCTCCATTTTTGGCTGTGATGGCCTCCTGCAACCCTCTGCCAGCAGAAAAGGAGCTAGGGAGTGCTGCCCGCAGCCCTTGCAAGCTCCCTTTTTGGCTGTGATGGTCTCCTGCAACCATCTGCCAATGAAGACGGAGCTCAGGAGGGCTGCACGCAGCCCTGCCGAGTTCAGTTTTTGCTGGTAGAGGCACTGTGGGCCAGTCCTTTGCTGTTTCCAGGGCCAGATCTAAGCATCCTGTGGGCCAGATTTAGCCCCTTGAGTTTGACACCCCTGGCTTAGACTCTTAATAGCCTACTGAGATACAAACTTAGTGATAAAGGAATACATAACTATCAAAAAATGTCTCAAAACCATTTCTCATCTTACAAGATTTTGAAAAACAAGATATTTCATATAGTCCATGTCTGTATTGATTTCTTCCTTACTTGCTGAAGTTGGCCAGGAACATGGAAACATGGACTAGAAATTCTGAGAGTGCAGTCACCACACACCTCAAGGGTAACAGACTGAAGGTGAGTGCTCTCGTTGAGTTCAGGTGTTGCACAAAGCCCTGGTTTTTAGATCACACTTTTTTGATGAAACCATAGTTGGTTGGGGTCACAAACTGTACTAAGCCCCAAAACACAGTAGCAAAATTTTACTGGTTGGTTTATTCAGCAACTCAGCCAATCTCATGGGATACTTTCTGTTTTAGACTTATAAGTCATAGGTTATTATTTCCCGATTTTGGTCTACAACAAGCAGAAATAGTTTATGTAGTGAAAATCTAAACTGAGTGTGATGAGATAAAAGCAAAAATGCCTATTCAACAGTATAAAAAAGGGTGAGAGATTTAAACCAAAATAAACAGGAATTGACAGAACAAAACTAATACTTGTCATACTCTAAATTACAATTGCATTACACTTGGCAATATAACAGCAAATATTCCATGACAGAAAAAAATATGAACAATGCATCAAAGAGAGACAGAATGTATCTGGGCATTGCACAGATTTTTGCAAACCAGAGATGATAGCTGTAAATTACTGTGTTACATTTCATGGTTTAAGGAAGCAGAGTCATTATATCAGTTGGGTTTTGGTCTCTCATAATGTACTTACACGAGGTAATGTTCACATCTTAAAACTGGATGTGGAACTCAGGACTACTAATGTTCTAAATTAGATCTGTAAACCATTTAGTTTTACTGCTACTGACAGTAAATACAAACAAACCTGTAAAATAAAACTTCACTCCAATCTGGTCCAGCCATTTAAACAATCCCTTAGCTGACTGCTGCAAGAACTAAATGTTTACTAGGGGAGTCTTTACTAGGATTGGCTGTACAAGGGATTCCTTAATCCTTTGCTTAAAGTTATAATTAGGAAAAGAACAATCTGAACAGATGGTGTTGTTCAATATACTCATTAACGATGTGGAAACAGAGGGTGAACAATTTGCAAGTGACATAATTATTTAGGATAGATATAATTAGAGGCAAATGGGCCTTTAAGGCCAAATAAATGGTTGAATTCATAACAGCCAATCGTAGGGGATGGAAGAATCTGTATGGATCGGTTCAAGATGGTATACATAATAATATGGAGTTGAACAACTTTCATACAAGGAGTGATAGGCCCAAAGTGACTGTACTAAAATCAAAGTAGAAATGTTAGCATGTAGCTCTTGATTCTGGAGACGGTGTATGTGTTTGCTTTGAGTGATTTATTTTCTTTTTTGAAAGCAAGGTTTATGCCTTGGCATAATAAATTGCATAACAACAACTAGTTTAAACATGAGATGAACGTTTAAAAGATATAATGTCAAATTTTAACAGACCGACTTCAGACTCTAGGCACAATGTAGTGGGAATCAAAGGATAAATATATCTTGGAGATAGTTTATTTAGAGATGAAAGTCAAGGCAGGGAATTTTTGTAGCTGCAGATTGTAAATGTGAATAAGGATCTGTCAGAAAGACTTATAATGAGATTAGCATTTTTGGAGTTCATTAAGGGGATCGACACACTTATAATTGGAATAAAATCAATGTAAGTCAGTTGCAAGTAGATGCATTCCTCAGAAGGACCTGTGTGTCATCTGATACTTGTGGCTGGATAAATACTATTTCATCAACTTGAAAAATTGATTGGTTGAATGACTTCAGAAATTTAAACCAGGAAAGGATAGCCTATTTACTGTTGAAGGCCTGGTTCCATCACAGCTAATCAGGAGATGGTTAAGCCTTCAACAAGGAGTAGGTTGGGCAGAATCAGAAACAGATGAAAACTTAGCCTCTTTTTAGAGGGGTAGCTATCACTGTTTTCTCATGTGGAGAGTCCGGTGCCAAAATATGGTTTCACTTCTGACTACTGTAAATTTATTGATATCCTGAATTCAAAGCACTAAACTAAACTAGGGAATTAAAATTAATAATAATAATTTAATCCTAAATTATTGTGGTATTTTAAATTTTCCCACATGCTTCCATTTATTGGGCCATTGATTTTAAAATAATTAAGAAAGTATTATATTGACAAAGGATAGCTTCCTTCCTTCCTTCCTTCCTTCCTTCCTTCCTTCCTTCCTTCCTTCCTTCCTTCCTTCCTTCCTTCCTTCCTACCTTCCTTCCTTCCTTCCCTCTCTCTCTCCTCTCTCTCCCTCCCTCCCTTCTTTCCTTCCTTCCTTCCTTCCTTCCTTCCTTCCTTCCTTCCTTCCTTCCTTCCTTCCCCCTCTCCCTCCCTCCCTCCCTTCTTTCTTTCCTTCCTCTTTCTTATTGACATTCTTTTAAGCCAAGGGTCTAACCTTAAACACTCAAAAAGCCATTTGGACCTGTTTTCCACAGAAAAGAAAACACCGGGAGCCACAAAACGCTTTTGACATCTAAGATGAAGATAACACTGCATATATCATTTTTTACCTTTATGCTATATATAAAAAAACTATACTGTGTTGCATTTATGAAATCAATGAACTGCTATAAATTTTTATTTTTTTATTTCTGTGTGCAACAAAAACATTTGAACTCTGAAAAAAAAAGATGGGTTGAAAAGTTCAGTAAATCACGTGCCCATGGGTATTGCATGTGGCGGTTGTGACACATATTTTGAGTGACAGGGAGCCACAGCAGAGGGATGAAAGAGCCACATGTGGCTCTAGAGCCGCAAGTTGCAGACCCCTGTTTTAGGCCTACAAAAAAATCTGAATTGTCTGCATTGCTTTGCTGCCATTTAGTGGATGTACAGGTTTTGCAGCCTAGGTACTATAAGACCTATGCCTTCTTTTATCTCTTTCTCTCAATCTCTCCTTTCTACACACCCAGGCAGAATGCTCCACACTACAAGGCATCATGTTAACCAGTGATCTGAACTGATCTTTTGCAAAAGGCTTTTGAAATTAAAGGAGATTAATATGAGAGCCACATAAGTCCCTAAAGCACAGGGTACTTCCCTCTACAATAATAAGACCAGTTGATCAGCTGACTGGAGAATTCTCAACAGAAATCTAATCCATGGAGGCAGCAGTTACTGAAATAGCAAAAATCCACTTGACAAGACACTTATGTCTGTAAGAATGATCTGAAAAACTTCATTGGGTACAGACATTTGAAACATTTTTTTTTCTGACATCCTATTTTTATGGGGAATAAAGAAGAAAATTATTGAAAACGGTTCTGCATTCACACATATGGTAGCTTTCATTAAGACATTCCCGTATTCACACGAACATCTCTCAAGGATGAAAAATGAGGACACCATTCCCAAAGAACACATCCAATAATAAGGGGGGGGGGTATTGTCTTGCCCATCAATCATCTAGTCCAGTCCTTTAAAATAGACATCAATAGCTAAGTCATTCCTATTAGATTGTTGATTAGCTTGATTAGTAAGGATATGAAGTAGAATAAATCATGATGAGAATAAAAGAACAATATTCGGTTATACAGGTGAAACTCGAAAAATTAGAATATCGTGCAAAAGTTCATTTATTTCAGTAATGCAATTTAAAAGATGAAACTAATATATGAGATAGACTCATTACATGCAAAGCGAGATAGTTCAAGCCTTGATTTGTCATAATTTTGATGATTATGGCTTACAGCTCATGAAAACCCCAACTTCACAATCTCAGAAAATTAGAATATTGTGAAAAGGTTCAATATTCTAGGCTCAAAGTATCCCACTCTAATCAGCTAATTAAGCCATGACACCTGCAAAGGGTTCCTGAGCCTTTAAATGGTTTCTCAGTCTGGTTCAGTAGGAATCACAATCATGGGAAAGACTGCTGACCTGATAGTTGTGCAGAAAACCATCATTGACACCCTCCATAAGGAGGGAAAGCCTCAAAAGGTAATTGCAAAAGAAGTTGGATGTTCCCAAATTGCTGTATCAAAGCACATTAATAGAAAGTTATGTGGAAGGGAAAAGTGTGGAAGAAAAAGGTGCACAAGCAGCAGGGATGATCACAGCCTGGAGAGGTTTGTCAGGAAAAGGCCATTCAAAAGTGTTGGGGACTTTGATAAGGAGTGGACTAAGGCTGGAGTCAGTGCATCAAGAGCCACCACACAGAGACGGATCCTGGACATGGGCTTCAAATGTCATATTCCTCTTGTCAAGCCGCTCCTGAACAACAAACAACGTCAGAAGCGTCTTACCTGGGCTAAAGAAAAAAAGAACTGGTCTGTTGCTTAGTGATCCAAAGTCCTCTTTTCTGATGAGAGCAACTTTTGCATCTCATTTGGAAACCAAGGACCCAGAGTCTGGAGGAAGAATGGAGAGGCACACACTGCAAGATTCTTGAAGTCCAGTGTTAAGTTTCCACAGTCAGTGTTGATTTGGGGAGCCATGTTATCTGCTGGTGTTGGTCCACTGTGCTTCATTAAGTCCAGGATCAATGCAGCCGTCTACCAGGGAATTTTGGAGCACTTCATGCTTCCTTCTGCAGACGAGCTTTATGGGGATGCTGACTTCATTTTCCAGCAGGACTTGGCACCTGCCCACACTGCCAAAAGTACCAAAACCTGGTTCAATGATCATGGGATCATTCACTGTGCTTGACTGGCCAGCAAACTCACCTGACTTGAACCCCATAGAAAATCTATAGGGCATTGCCAAGAGAAAGATGAGAGACATGAGACCGAACAATGCAGAAGAGCTGAAAGCCGCTATTGAAGCATCCTGGTCTTCCATAACACCTCAGCAGTGCCCAGGCTGATAGCATCCATGTCACGCGCATTGAGGCAGTAATTGATGCAAAAGGGGCCCAAACCAAATATTGAGTACATATGAATGCTTATACTTTTCAGAGGTCTGATATTGTTCTATGTACAATCCTTGTTTTATTGATTTCATGTAATATTCTAATTTTCTGAGATTGTGAATTTGGGGTTTTCATGAGCTGTAAGCCATAATCATCAAAATTATGACAAATCAAGGCTTGAACTATCTCACTTTGCATGTATTGAGTCTATCTCATATATTAGTTTCACCTTTTAAGTTGCATTACTGAAATAAATGAACTTTTGCACGATATTCTAATTTTTTGAGTTTCACCTGTAGATGTATTATGCCTCTCTATTTAACAATTACTTGGGAAATGTTTTAAAATAGGACACAATGAAGCGGGTGTTTTTTAATGTCCTGTTACGGAGTAAAAATAATGGCAAGATGTTTTCTAAAAAGAATAGTCATCCTATCATATACATAATTTTCAATGCATCTCCAAGGACTCTTTAATAGATTAAATGTCAAGAACCACACACTGTATTTTGACTTTGCCAATGTATGAAATTATACTGAATATAAAAAGGGAATAATTGTGATCTCTGAAAAGTGCAATTTTACTGCTCTCTCAAAAAAATCTAATGTTCTACAGAAAGAACTGTATACAGTATTAAAAGTAAATACATATGCATATATATTGCATACTCAGAAATATGTAGAAGTACTGGAAATTAACTGTCCAATTTAATTTTAGGATGTGAGCTTGAAATAAATCAGTATGTAGAATTCTTGGATAATTGTAATGTATCTTGCTGTCTTTCAGATCACTGAGACCTATCCCTCTTCACTTGTGCCATACAGTAACTGAGTTTTGAAAAGTACAAATATGCATTAAACAGATGGCATTGGGGAATGCAGTTCCATAAGCAAGATTCATTACTTTGAAGAGCCTTTCCCCATTAGTCTTCTGCCACAGGTCAAAGGTTATGGGCACATGTTATAATCATTATAGATATTGAAGCTGTTCTTGCTCCAAACATAATGTGGAAAAAGTGCTTCAGCACTTCTCTGCTACTAATTAAAGCAGTCACATCTTTTAAAAAAAAATTTCTGCATGAAAACATACCATTGCTTTAAGAAAGCTGCTCATGCAGAAATCTGATAAAGATATGCTTTAGTGAATAACACAGAGATGCTTATGATCTAAAACTCCGCTTCCAATCATTTTGAAGCTAGCAAACCTTATAGGTATGTCCAGTTCCTTTCCCACATTTTCAGTTCACTCACTGATTTGTAATCCATATCTAAAAGGGAGTTACACTCATAGAGACATTCTACATGCAACATTTTGCCTTAGCCTATTTTAGAAGGGCTTAGATGCGTTTATAAAGAAGAGGTCACGTAAGAAAATAGAATCCCTCTCAAAGCCATTAGCAGGCCATTATATAGATCTAAAATGTGAAAAATGGATGGATATACAGTATATGAAGCTTTATTAGCCTCATCTCCACATGTCTTTTTGTTTGAATAGGCTTCAATGAACTGAAAAGTAAAACTTTGATGATACAGCTTAAGTGTACCTTCTTGGTACACTTGGTACACTTCTTGGCACCATTCTTGGTGTCATGTTTTACTGGAATCACTAGAACCTACTTCTGTATAGAAATATATCTCATTTAGGTCCTTCCTGCTCTACATAGTCAGGCAGGTATAACAATAAATGCTTGTTTTGGAATATGTTATTTTTTAAAATTTGATTTAATTTTTTAAAAATTTTAATTGCAAAACCATGTATTTTCCAAGGCACCTGAAGGCCAGACAAGGAATAATGGATGGAAACTAATCAAGGAGAAATTCAACCTAGAAATAAGGAGAATTTTTCTGACAGTGAGAACTATCAACCAATGGAACACCTTGCCTTCGAAAGTTGTGGGAGCTTCATCACTGGAGGCTTTCAAGAAGAGAGTGGACTGCCATTTGTCAGAAATGGTGTAGGGTCTCCTGCTTGGGCGGGAGGTTGGACCAGATGACCTACAAGGTCCCTTCCAACTCTGTTAATCTGTATTTTCCACTGGTCATTCTAAATCACAATGTTTTGGGAGATCACATGGAACATTTCTTATTCCTACAGTAGATAGGGCACAGACAGGACATTTGCAGATGAATTTTTGATTTATTTAGTGTTAGCGATACTGCAGTTGTTAATTAGGCCACCTTTCCTATTAGTTATATGTAACAAAGAACTGCAGAAGTGGCAATCCTTGCAGAATTGAGATTTGATTTACAAGGCTAGCAATCAGACTGACAATTGAAATCAAACCGCACATTAGTTTCTCCACATTCTGGGCAAACAGGTCAATTCCTCCGATTGGTTATCCCTAGAGGGAAGTAAAGCATAGTGGAAGAAGAACATATTATGGCATAGTACACCTGTGCTAGCTATTGGATCAATAGCCTCTATCAGCAGGACTCTACTTAATGAAGCTTAGACTGGGTCATAAGTCTGCTAACAGCTGTAAGTTAACACCAATTCCAATAGAAACAACCGTTGAATCCAAATAATTGCTTCATTTTTTTTTCCTACCAAAGAGATTTATGAAGAAATCGCATTATGTGCATAAGACAATTGGGCATCAAGCCTGCAGCAGTTAAAGGAGAAACTCTCAGGTCATCTGAAGGACAGCAAACTAAAATGCAAGACAAGAGTTGATATAGCTGCTTATTTTATTTTCCATAGCCAGTAAATTTATAATCTGTTGATTTTATGACCCATATAATATATAGCTCATTTACACTCAGTTTATGTATTACATATGAAGTTGGAAGATGGCAGACTGTAGGAACAGCCGTGTGTGTGTGTGTGTGTGTGTGTGTGTGTGTGTGTGTGTGTTTATGAGTGACAGTTGTTATCTAGAACTTTTGTTTATTCTGTAGAAATAGTGATGATGAAAAGACCCCAAGTTAATTAGCACTGCAAGAAATTTCTGAATACAGGTAATGCTCTTAAGTGAGTTTTTCAGTGACACTGTAACTTTGAATGGTCACTAAATGAACTGTTGTAAGTTGTGGACTACCTGTATTCTAATACTGATAGCAATAGCACTTAGACTTATATACCACTCCATAATGCTTTACAGCCCTCTCTAAGCGGTTTACAGAGTCAGCATATTGCCCCCAACAATCTGGGTCCTCATTTTACCAACCTCAGAAGGATAGAAAGTTGAGTCAACCTCAAGCCTCTCAAGATTGAACTCACACTGTGGGCAGAGTTTGCCTGCAATACTGTGCTTTAACTACTGCTCATATTACATGTTAAAAATATCAAATATTTTTTTTTAAATCTCTATTGCTGTTTACTTAAAAGAAAATATTTCTGATGGAATTCTCACTGACTAAAGTAATATTATACACCTCCCAGAGTCCGTCTTTGAATTCACACATATATGAAAGCCAAATGGTATGCTTATTTGCAAATGGTGAAGAGTTAGAAAATGAATGTAAATGAGCTATATATTAGAAAACAGGTATGATGTTGTTGCTTTTAGAACAGTTCTGTTTCTTCATAATTAGATGCGATGAAACCTCTCCGTAAGATCTGACTGTGGTTTGGAAGGCCCATTAAGGAAGGTTTTCAAATTAAGACAAAGTTAATTTTAAAATGTAAATCCAAAAAGTAATCTGGAAATAATCTGTTCTGTGTAAAAAAGTCCCTACTTAAAATCTTTAATTACTAGCAGCCAGTATTTTTGCTCTGGTCTTATTGGTTCCTGTTACAGAACTCTAAACTTAACTTGACCTCATTTGAATGTTTTTATAATTTAATTAGCTTCCCACCCTTTTCCATTAAAAAATGATAAGAGAATAATAAATTGGATCAGGACAACCCAAAAAAGGGTAGTAAAGGACTCAACTCTTCCCTCTGACCCAACAGTCAATTAAAATTATTTGGGTTTAAAAAACATCCTTAGCTGGCAAATATTTATACAAAGTTATTGGGGAAAAATAATTAAACACCATCACATGCAAAGATAAATAGAATTCCAGAAAACAGTGCATGTAGAACTATGCTCTTTTAAAAATAGCAGTGTGACACAGCAAACATCACTTGAAAATAAAGGTGAGAGTTCTTGTGTATGAGCAAAATGTGTAGTTTGCCAAATTGTTAGGAAAGTTCTTTTTGGAGCCATGCTGTTCTTCTGAAGTTATGCTGATAAGGTGATAGGAAGATATTTTTTTAATCTATACCTACATTTTTCTTAGCCAAATCCACTGAAATTTGCAACCAAGGACATATTCACTGAATGCCTTTTAGATCCCAGAATGTTGGGGCAGTTCTCTACTTTATCCTTTGAAACTAATTTTCCTGGAATCCTACGTAACAACCAACTTAAAAACTTTATAATGTTGCAAAGTTGTAAAGGGAAGTGTCTGAAAATCTACATAAGACAGGAAAACAATTGGAAGACTGTGTACAGGTTTACTCAGCAAATGGAACAATTTTCATTTATTACTTCCTTTGGGACAGTTCAGATGGAAGCCAATGTGTTCATAATATCCTGTTGAAATCACTAGCACGGAATGTATGAAAAAAGTAGTAGTGTAATAGTAGTGGCGGCAGCGGCAGCAGCAATGTTGACAGGAAGGTGCGTATTGTGGAGCATTTCTAATGTGGCAAGAAACCAATCATCATTTATTAATAACAATATTGTATAAAGGTAAAGGTTTCCCCCTTCCAGTCATGTCTGACACTAGGGGGTGGTGCTCATCTCCATTTCAGTGGTCATGTGGCCAGCATGACTATACTCTGAGGAGCATGACTATACTCCAAAGTTCCCGCACCGGTCTTGAACCCAGGCTGTCAGCTTTCCAGCTGTCAAGCAGTGTCATTAATCATTGAGCCATAGCATCTCTTAGCAAGACTGTGTAATCAATTAAAAATATATTGATGTAGTTTACAATGCTGAATGATTACAGCACAAACAGGAATACAAATCCATAGACTAGTATAATGTATAGAGGATATGTAAATGACAGCATGCATGTACTGTATATGATGCATGAGGCAGCTTCGCTTTCCTGTTCCACTATATGTATTTTTCAGTGTACAGAACTGCATGCAAAAATTATTTTCTTGTGCTAGAGAAATGTAGCATTAATATTTAGTAACTCTTATGATTATGGAAACAGAAATTTAAACATGCAAGGGGTTGGTATATTATATTTTGGTTAAGAGTGAACCTTAGGAGAACACAACCTATTCTCTAAAAACTGCAAATAAAAATGCTTAATTTTCACATCTTCACCACATCAACATCAGCATTCTAATAAATAGGCAGATTCAACAGAAAATAAATTTAGGTGGGTTTATTTTACCATATATTTTATCTATGTTCTTTATATTAAGATATTGTACAACATAAAATTCTGAACACTGAGTAATCATTGTGCAAGAGTATATTTAGAAATCAAACACAACACAAATATTCATAAAGCCAGAAATATTACAATATTACTGAATATAAAACTATGCATATTATGTTCGGTTTTGTTTAGTATACAGAATACATTTATTTCAAAGAAGCAAACAGCTTGGTTAAAATAAACACAGCAAATGTATTAACAGTACCCATATATGGAATCTAAAAATATATGTATTTTCTTATAGTGCAGAAGAAAAATTAAGGCATTTGTTACTTAGCAATTGCTAAGTATCTAAAACAGTTTAGCGTGGACAGAGTTCGGCTACCCGATTTCTGCTGTAAAAATCAACATTACTAGACAATACAGAAAAATGCTCTTTGCTGCCTTCTGGTAATTTCCAGATATATGCAACCCAGATGTAGTAATGCAATGATGAAGAAAACTTGAGTATGTTATTCTTCTAGATCTTGCTAGAGAGCCCTGTTGGTCTTGAACTAGAACTTGATCTGCCAAGAATGAAGGTTCAGAGGCAGAAATGGCCCAGTTGCCATTCTCTTACCTTATGCTGTCAGGAACTTGAGTTCTTTTTGGCCTCTTATGCAACTTTCCATTATTTCGGTGAGATCAAACAGGTGGTTGCCAACACATACCTCTGCTAGTCAAATCAAAATATTAAGAAATCTATTTTATATTCCAAAGCATCATTAATAGTTCAAGAGACTACAATTTAATGGCTGCAGCATTGCTCTAGCATTGTTTGATGGGTCCTTCCCTTAGCAAAGTATTATGATCCAAAGATGGCTTTGGAAGTTGCTACACTGCTGGACTTGAATATCTAGTCTACAGAGATTTGCCTCCCCAGATTCCCTAATATGGCCACTAAGCATGCTTACTGTGGACAATAAGCATGTCCTTACTGTAGTCCCACGTTTGGAGATAACTCTTCTCGGTATATCAATGTTCTGGATGGAACATCACTATTTACTGCAATGCATTAATGGTATTTCTGTGTCAATGCACAGTGTCTTGATTCTTGTGAAAGGGATGGTACTAGAGAGGAGAAAAATTATTTTGATCATGATTTAAAGATAATTTAAGGATTATCTTGATCTTGGTTTTGCTGGTATGTAGTGGGATTGGAGCAAGCTTGCACTTTTTAACAAGGCTTAAAATCCACTATATCTGATGCTAACAGCAGATACAGTATATGGAACCTGTACCTTTTTCATACATGTAATTAATTTACATACTCGGTCCACATATTTTTATCAATATCAGATAGTTTTACAAATATGTCTTTGGTTTACATTGGAATTAATGTCATGATTATTCCCAACATTTGTTAGAAACAACTGTCCAAAGTGTTTTGTGTAAGGTAGTCATGCACGTGTGTGTACACATACACACCCACACACAATTAGTGATACATACTTGGAGTGAATTCAGTAAACCTTTTTTTCAAATATGCATGCCAGAAGGCCACATAAAGATTATGCTATTTTAAATGCTACAGCTTCTTCTCTTCAATGGGGAAAAAAATACAGAATTCTGAAATATTTTTGCATAGGAAAGCATGAATGTTGTGGTGGGAACAAGGGACTGGGATATTATTTTAGTCAATGTTTTAACAAATGTTATGTTAGTTTTATCCCTAGCAAAAAAAAAAAAAAAAAAAAGGAGGAAAGAATCTTACTGACATTAGCATTTTTCATTTTCTTTGAATTTTCCTGCAAAGTCAAACATGCACTAAGGGAAAAGGCAAAATTTCAAGTTTCTCCCTCATGGCTTCTATGACTAGATGTTGTACTAAAGTTTTAACTATACTCCAAACATTACTGGACATAGAATTTAAAATCACATTAACATAAGCTGATGCAACAAAAAGCATGTGTTTCATACCTGTCCAATTAGTGGCCATCAGACCTCATTATTCCCACTGATCTTTTATAAAAAAAAATCCTGATTAAAAAAATCAGTTATCTAGCTAGAATAGAACAGCAAGAGTAGAGAAATGGACAGTGCTGCTACACCTTTAAGAGACAATTGGGCATGAATCTAATTTTTTTTCTTAGATCATTGCAAAGGGGGCAGACCAGGGCTGGTTGTAATCATGAAATGACACATAGTTTTATAGTCATATATGTGACTGAAATAAATGATGAATCGGTACTAATCTGTTAATATTAATATTTACAAAGAAAGAGTGATTACCTCTTTCTTGATTTATCTTTTTTGATTACCTCTTTCTTATGATATTATAGATTTCAACTTTATATGTTTCTTTAATTTCAAAATGTCTGCAGTGTGATAGGTGCAGATTTTGAGAACTGCGGTGTAATGTCTGGGGGACACGATCTTAGGGAAGCCTTGTTTATGAACTTCAGCATGTTAAACAATCAGACCTTTATCTACATAATTTCTTGAAGTTATAAATTAATATTCTTCCCTTTCATGATAGAATGCTAGTTATTACTTTATTGATCTATTTCATTTCAGGTCATTCTAAAGGCTAACAAAAGCTTCACCAATTCAAAACTTTTTTTTTTTTAGTTTCCAGCCAATTATTATTGTCTTTTAAATTAATAAAGGATTTTCAAAGCAGATACCTTCACTGTAATTGATAATTCATATCAAACCCTGCCCAGCAGTGGATTACCTATTGTCATGAATCTTAACCACAGTCATAATTTAACTTCTAATTACATAAACAAACATATACAATGGCCTCCATTCAGCATTATGAATCACAGCATATGGAGACATTATTCTATGTAAACAATTTGAAGGATCTTCCAAATGACAGTCATTTATTTTAAGTGTCCCTCATATTTCAAATACCTTGGGATGATTTTCCCACACATAACTACTTCTGTAACGTCTGTAATATTTTCTATAGTCATCTAAGCATCAGAGTGCCAAAGTGGTAGTAATGAGGACAGCTTTATATTATTTCAGCAGTGTCTGGATGTTGTTATGAAGAAACTACATTGCACAGCTCGGGAAGTGACCTTGGTTCATCCTTCTTCAAAGTTCTCCAAAGCAAATTTCCTTTAAATCCAATCTCTTAGGTTCTTGGAGTCATCTATGCCAATGCAATTAACATACATAACTATCCAGCCCAAAGTTAAGTACTCTACTAGTCCTCTAATTTTTTTGTGTTTAGCAATGTAATACTGAAAAACTAATTTATAACTGGAGCTTACCCTTAGTAGCCACAGATTTGGAGAATGATGACACTACAGCTACAAGCTTGAACCTTAAGGCAGTGGAACAAGCTGGCTTGGAAGTCGTTAAATGTTCCTTTCTATTTAAGCCATGGGTGTCAAACTCGATCGTGTCATGTGATGTATCACGATGCATCACAAGGTTTTTTGCCTTTGTGGAGCCAGGGTGAGTGTGGCCTGCACATGACAAATCCGAGCTGCAGGCCGCCAGTTTTGATACCTCTGATTTAAGCCATCTGTTAGGGAGATAGCAGAGACAACCTGCGGTACAAATGAAGCAGGGAACTGGACCAGGTGATCCTCAACATCCCTTCGAACCTGATGACTGATTCTAATTCCTAGACATTGTAAAAATTCTCTCCGTTCTTGAAATCAAAATTAGGGATTGGGGTTATAATACAGTACAAGACTAGATAACAAACAATTTGACCAGATTTCTTCTCCGTTGTTTCACCAGTGTGGGACAATATGCCAAAAAAAAAAACCAGTTGAAAAAGTCACATTTTCACATTCAAAAACTGCCTTAAAGCTCAATGTCGAATAAATACATATTTTTTAACAAGCAAAACTATACATTGGTTTTTTTTATAATATTTTTTTAAATTCCTGGGAGAGGGGTAGAAAGAAAACCAGCAATAAATTTACTAATGAATAATAAATTCAGTAATTATGCTTTCATCATATTCATGTCCATTTTGCTTGTAGGAAATAAACAGTTATCTTCCTAAGAAAACCTGCAACTCAGACATGTTAGATAAAAGTTAAAACTATATAAAAATGTTTCTCCTTTATTCAATAATTGTATAGTATATAAATGAAGTGCAATTACTCTTAAGTTGTAACAACAATTTACCTATGTTTAAAACTATCTCATACTTTAAAATTTAAAAATATACGTAGCCTTTACTTATAAATTATGTAACAAAGGTGTTAATATAACCTTGATACATAAATAAATTTAAAGCAATAGACAATAAAAAAAATTGCGGAGAAAGCATCTCAGTGCTTAAATGTTCACAACTTGTTTTGGTTCCTCCCACGGGGCAAATCTTTTAGCTGGTAGCTGTGTGGGCGTGCATGCGTTTTGCTATGTCATAAACATAGGTTATATCTGGTCGTTTCTCTGGATCTGGGTTGATGCAGATGTTAACTAGTTGTCGGAGCTAGAAAAAAAGGGGGGAAAAACAGCATAGAATTAAAAAGAAAAGAAAAATACTCCTGCAGGCAAAATTATGAGAATCCTTTCTACTACAAGTTCAGTGCAAGTTATAAATGCTGGAAAAGAAAAGAAAAAAGAAAGCAAGGCTATGCTTTCTTATAAAAACAGTATTGTTTAAATCACTGTATTTTCTTTTATATAATTCTCTACATAGTCACAGTAGTATCAACAATAGTTTTGCAGGACTCCAGCCTGTATTTAATAGTACAAATCTCCTATTATATATCTGAGTACAAGATTTGTACAAGGGCCACACTAGATAGCAGGGTGCTTAATGATGTTTCCATGATGGATTTTTCACTAATCTTAAAATTGCTCAAAACTATCATGGAAACATAAACTGAATTCTCTTTTCAGTGACTTTGCAGAGAGCTGAGGAATGCCTACATGGAATGGAAATATTGTCATGGCTTCTGAGAATTGCTAAGCAAAAAGGAAAGACAGCTATGATTTAGATGAACATCATAAAATGAGTACTTTAGGCTAAAAATCTATTTATCCAAAACCACCGAAATAACACAAACACTGTTAGCTCTTTGGTCTAATCTGTGATGATAGTACCTAATCTTGAGTTTTATTTTAGATATACAAAATATTTCCACAAAATAGACTCTTTTCCCACCTTTTCTGTTTTCAGTATAATAAAGCAGCAAGGAAAGTTTGTAACTCGTGATTAGAAAACATATTCAGTAAATTTAAAAAAAACTTTAAAAGAGAGCACTGTTAAAACAAATTATATAGAACTAGGAGCATTCATTCTTCTAATTGTTCATCTGCTAGGATTTCCAGGCTACGGCAGTCCTAGACCATAAGAGGGTTACAATATATTGACGTAAGTAAAACATTTATATTTTAATCTAATAATAAAACAATCTCCTTCAGCAGCATCAATAAATCATCAAATAACCCAGGAGCATTTAATAATATTCTTGAATATCAATAGAAGACAGTGATCCTAATTTTAGACTGATTTCAGAGCAAGGAAGCTATTCGCTTCGGGGACCCACCCTGTATCTTCTGGAGAGTAAACACAAAGACAGTAGTATACCAGCCCAGTCAGTCCATACTTGGAACAGACCGGATGTAGCAATAGCACTTAGACTTATATACCACTTCACAGTGCTTTACAACCCTTTCTAAGAGGTTTACAGAGTCAGCATCTTGCCCCCAACAATCTGGGTCCTTATTTTACCAACCTCAGAAGAATGGAAGGCTGAGCCAATCTTGAGCCTGGTGAGACCCGAACTACCAAACAGCTGGCAGCCGGTGATCAGCAGAAGTAGCCTACAGTACTGCACTCTAGCCACAGTGCCACCACAGGTCATTTACCTAGACCCAAGACAGTTTACAAACAATAACCAGCGTCATCATTTCATATGCTGCCCAATTCCCTTGACTTGTACCTGGAAACAAATTGCAACCAATGTATTTCCAGCATCAAAATATTATCCAGACTTAAAGGCTCTTACCCATTAGCACACAGACAGCTGCACTGTGCAGCTGCAGCTTTTGAGTGGCTTTCAAGTACCACCCGATGTAGATTGAATTACAGTAGTTCCAAGCATGAAAAGTGACAAGGGCATGAACAACTGTTGCCAGTGCGTCAAGAACAAACATGCATAGCATAACACCATTCCTATTAAATGGGTCCACAAAGTTCTTAGCAGTAACTCTTCAAGCACTGCAAAGATAGGATATGATTCTGAAAGTCTAACATGCCTAACACAAATCTCTGCTTTTCGCTTACTTCTCAAAGTCAAGCAAGCAAAGAGAGCAACTTATTGCTTAGGTTGTTACAGAATGTGAGTCCCTTAATTAGTTCAGCTAGCTCCAGAAAGCCAGTTATGCTTTCTGCATTTCCATAAGACTTTGCTTAAAGAAACAGGATATATACTGTGGACCGCCTCAAGCAGCCATATCAAAGAAGAATGTGAATGTTGCAAGAGAGAAAATATACAATTAAAGTATATGTTATTAAATCTTCACTAATGAAAATACTGTTTGTCAGTAATATCTCCTATAGTAAAGTACAGTAAAGTTTGTAGTCAAACTTTCAGCTAAAATTGAAGGGAAGGAACGTGTATACAGACATGTATTCTTAATACTGTATTCTGATCAAAATATTACCTGTGCTGATTAAAAGAAGAGAAAGAAGAGAAATGATATAATTTTGTTTCTATTTGGAATATTGATTCTGGGATTGAAAACAAAAGGTTGATTGGGTTCTTTAAAATTGGAGTAGAATGAGGCAGATATCATGCATTTTAACAGCTATGATTTGGAAGAAGGGCCTGTAGATTTGATTTAAATATTTCTAAGTAGTATCTCTGAAAACCTTGTCAGCATATGAGCATTTCCACTGTACTCTGTGAACGTCACTATGACCTTGATAAGAAGACATATTGACTTCAGTGGTGAAATTCAATTTTTTTTACTACCGGTTCTGTGGGCATGGCTTGGTGGGTGTGGTGTGGCTTGGTGGGTGCGACTTGGTAGGCGTGACAGAGGAAGGATACTGCAAAATCTCCATTCCCACCCCACTCCAGGAGAAGGATACTGCAAAATCCCCATTCCCTCCCCACTCCTGGGGGAAGGATATTGCAAAAATCTCCATTCCCACCCCACTCTGGGGCCAGCCAGAGGCGGTATTTGCCAGTTCTCTGAACGACTCAAAATTTCCGCTACCGGTTTTCCAGAACCTGTCAGAACCTGCTGGATTTCACCCGATTGACTTCTATAAAAAGACCATGACTTCTTGCCCAATAGTCCAGTAGCACGATGAACAAGCCTACACTGTTCTAAGAACTGCCAAGAAGCTATTCTATTAACATGGAGCTAATGGCAACATCTGTATCTGGCTGGTTTCAAAAATGGTGAATTGGGCGGAGTTAGAGAAGTCTGTGCTTATTTCCCTTAACTTGTTCTGTGAACTTTGCTCAGTGATAGTATTTTGCCTGAAGCTGAACCTGTTGGTGGGACAACTTTCTTTTTGACATTAACAGGTTTGTCAGTCTCCAAGAGAGAGAGAAGGGGAGACAGTGAGAAAATGTCTCCAAGATCACAAAGGAGGACTAAAGTACCCCGGCCATGACACCAGCCAACAAGATATGGAAAGTCTCCAGTTAAAGTACCAAATAAAAGAAACAAACATGCATGCTCATTCTGGTGAGGATGCAGGGGTGTACTCAATGTATTACTCACTATAAAATAGTGATTAAAGTGTAATGAAAGGGTTTAGTAGAAGCACTGTCAAGTGACAGATATGGGAAAACCCACATATACTGGGAGAGTTGGCAGGAGCCTCTCAGAAAGGGTGAAGAATTTGGAATTTCAGCCCTGTGCACGGAAGCAGTAAATATATCTGAGTTCTGTCATTTTCTTTTCCTGAATGTTAAATTTTTAATAAAAATCCTAAGGTTATACATTTTTTACTTTTCCAAAAAAATCTCAATTGAACTTTTCTAATTCCCATATGGCTTCATTGCCCTTTGCTGTGGAATTTGTTTGAAACTTTTAGTGAGTACTGTTAGGAAGTAGGATTTCTGGCTTGACACATGCAAGAAAGAAGCATAATTTGTTAGTGATACCTTGATTTAACTAGTCTGAATCTCACAGAGATGGCTTGGGAGTCTTTATAAAAAGAAATTAGCATAATTCTGAACTGATGCCATACTGATGCTACTGCTTTGTCAAAATCAGATATATATTTTTTTGCTATAGTTTCAATGGCATCCAGAGGCGGTATGAAAGTACTTAAAAATATATCTCTGATTATACAAATGGAATTTAAAACTTGAAAATACTATCAATAGATTTGGACAGATTTACATATAAGGAGCCTTATTGAAATGGAGCAATTGAAGTGAAATCATATTTTTAATGTGAATGTTTTGCAACAGATATTTTATAACATACTTTATATTAGATTTTAAGAAATTTAACACACTGTTTTGGAGGCTTATTTTAGAAAATATCTCTCTCATTTCTTACTTTATTTGAACAAGTATTTTGCCTCCACGATTTCTATTCCAAAATCTATTTAAAAATACTGTAGGGACTACATATACTCATTTATGAGAGCCAAGAAAACTGCAGGGTATTATAGTCTAGGCAGCCAGCAGTGTTAAACACTGACTCAAAGGCACCAACCCACCAACTTAAATTTCCCATTTTCTTACTGTTAACATTAATTTAAATATTAATATTTTAACTGCACAATATTACAAGATTCATTATCTAAATATTTTAGTTAATAAAAAGAAACATCTTGTAATATTGTGCAATTAAAGTATTAATATTTAAATTAATTTAAATATTAATTAATTTATAAAAATATGTATCATTTTATGATCTCAATTTTTCCTTTCAGTTTGCATACAATAAATAAAAGAGAAAGGAATTGTAAATAAAACTGTCAATATCATATAAACATCAATTTGTGAAATGTATTTAAAGACTGTATATACTTACAGTCAAAATATAAAAATGCCCTAAGAAGAAATGGAGGATGGATTTGTAGTAAGTATTAAATTGGAGAAATTTATTTGTATATTTATATATGTTCACATTCAGTATATTCCAATTTGATTCATATTTCATAGGGTATAATATTTTGTTTTGGAAATTGAGCACTCTAGTTCATTCAGCCACAATGCTGAAGAGGGCCACTATATTCTATTAAAGGAACTAAAAATAAAAGGGATTGAAAATAAAATTGATAGTATTTAATTCCACTTATTGACATATGTCCAGACTTTTTGGAGTTGGAAATGATACCAAAAAAGGGCAAGTCTCCAGATTTTATTTTATGGAATTTTTTGTAGAGAGAAAGCATATTATTCACCTATCATACCATAATTCTTGACCAATGGATCTTAATTGAGGCAAAAGCTGGAAGAATGAAAGCACAGACCAAGATTTTTACCTTATGGGGAACTGAGCATTTGCAAGAAGGTCAACTAAATGTAAATACAAAGTTGGAAGAAACATAAATGTTTCCTTTCTATGAACTTCCCTTCCTCTCCCTGAAGATGTACGTTGTGGGCCATTTCCCAAAAGGATCCCTTATATCAAGACCACTTATGTTCCCCCCCCTCGCACCCACACAGACACACACTCACACACACACCTCTACAACTTGTTCTGTCCCAACTTGTTGGATATTTAATTAATTCTAGGTCTAACCTATGCCATATAAATATGGAGAGAAAATAAAAATGATGATCAGTTAGAATTCATGCTTTAACTTCTGCATGTCCATAAAAAGGACGAAGATAATCTAGATTGCAAACACATGCTACAAGAAGACCAGAATAAGGAGCCTTTATGGTAACCGCCTAAGAAGCATAAAGGAAAAATGCAAAGTTTTAGGGAAGCAAACTTACTATTATCTTTTTATTTCTATATCATCATTAATGTAAAAATAAAGAAGACAAGGCTGTCAGATTTTTCTGCTAGTCAAATTCTCATTAATGAGCTGACCTTGAGATCTAGCACATATCCCTATACTAGTCTTTGGATGATATCTATTCATTTGCAGTCAAAGCCAGCCTTAGATAGAATCAGTAAGCTTACTAGAACTATAGAAAGACAAATTGTATAAATAAAATTACTGCCCAGAACACACATTTGTAAAACATTGGTTTGTCAATTTCCCTCCTTCCTCCTCCAATCAAATATTTTTAACAACAAAAAATGAAAAACAACATGCAGTCTTTGAAACCAATACAGTAATTAGGTAGTTTCAGAATACTGAAATCAGACTTCCCTTTTCATCAATTAGAAGCACTCTAACTGTTCAGACATTAAAAGAAAAATAGAAATTAAATGCAGTTGTCAGCCCAAGGTCTAAGGAAGTGATGGAACTATTCACAGAAAGGACTTCAGATAAGGAAAGAAGTAACATTATCACATCATACTGTGTTGGCATGTGAAATGAGGAGTGTTACATGAGAATAAGAAACAAAAATGGACACCCAAAGTTTTATCCAACTAGATCCTCACTTAGGAAGTTTAAATTTAAATGCTGGGAACTAACTTATACAGTGGTTCAAATGCTGAAAATTTTCAAATGGAATAAATCTGCACTGTAACTATCTACCAAAGATGAAAGAACATTAAAACAGATTTTAATTTTAAAAATTATTTTCTTCATCTAAAAGCCTTGTGTCAAAAATAGGCAGAGGTTGATGCAAAAACACATCTTTGTATTATTCCTTTGTTCTGTGATCCTTTAATTCTTCTGTTCAACTGGGGTGAACCTTTCAATCTACAGAAAAGTTTAGCCTACATTTTCTAGAAGTCTTTTGGATGTTGTGGTAGATACAATACTGCTTTTGTCTCTTCTGTAATACAGAGCCTGTGCAAAACATAGAACATTAAAATGTACAGTTAACAGGGATCATAACTATATTCTTTATAAAAAAAACACCCTAGTTTTGTTCTAAGTACAATTTTGGAACAATGAACTGTTCACAGTAATAATACATCTTCTATTACTGAATCTTTCTCTTTGTCAGGAAATTATTTCCATACCTGTAATAGATCAGGGCTTTCCTTCTTCCAAATGTTATTGTATAGAAAAAGGATTTTAAAACAAAGGCTGTGAAAATAAAGTCCTTGTTTCTGAATGAGGGGGAAATGCAACATGATATTTTTAAAATCCCCCCTCTCCTATCTACGTAATAATAATTATTGTTATTATTATTATTTCCCTTTCTGAATACCAAGGCTTCCATCAGGCCTGGACTTTGATATCTGCCCCTTGGCTGAGAATCTATATATCCAACTTCACACTTAGCTGCAGTGAAGTAGCCCTCCAGGCAGGCCGACTTCAACGAACCACTAGTGGTATCATCATTAAAATCCTGCTGAAGGTCACCATGGCAACCGCCTGCTGAGGCTTCACTGCTGCACGCGGCATCTCCTAATCAGCTACCATGTGAAATGCAAATTCAGACAGTCTGAAAATTAGTCAAGAAGAATAGAGGATGAGGATGCAGGTACGTGAAATATTCATGCGCTTCGTGGAAAAAGGAAGACAGCATGAATGACACAACAAAGAACGGCCCCTGACATTCTTGCTATCATTTTGCATTATTGTTCACACCCTACTGTATTTCTAGGCCTCCGGTTCTGAAATTGCCTATATGAAATGCCATATTTATATTCTGCACAATTGTCATAATTAAAAATGGCGACTGGAAAAAAAAACAGTTAATTGGAAAAGCTACATTAAGTCAACGCTGCACACACCAGCAAAGACCATCACATCCACTTCATCGTCTTCCTAGTCATCTTTAAAAACATACACTGAGAATTTCATAGTCAAATTCTCCATGTAATAAAAGTGCAAATATTATACAATGATTTTTAATGAGACCCATACTTCATGGACCACAGTTTTTAATTAATAAATAAAATCTCTAAAAGCAAGGAGATTTGGGAGTTTGGAGTTATATTATTCCCCAATTCCATAAAGACAGTTAATTTTTACTGTTTACAAAATATGAGAATTTTATATGCATTTCTACACAGTGTAATTTACTTTTTCTGCTACTTTGCTGTGTCCTAAATTTTTAAAAAAATATGTCCATACATGGTAAAGGAATCACACAAACACAAGTCATCTTTATATTAGTTACAAGAGACATTAACATATCCATCCTTAGCAGAAATATTAAGTCTTTCTTTGCTGTGTGTAAAGTACCTAAAGTTTTTAGCCTTTGGGGGCATAACTGTTCCTCGCCAGGGCACTGCATGCTGATGGATAAGATAAGCATATTATCTGTAAATAATATAAGCATTTTTTCCTCTCCTCTGCAGTTACGTATGGATGTACAAATATGTACTGCATTAATTGTCACAGAAAGTAAAAGCATTTCCATTCTCTGCCACTTTTGTCCAAACAACCAAAATTGCTTGAGAAAGAATGGAAAGTATACATTGGTGCCCATTTTGTTGCAGCATGTTGTGGTACTTTTCTATGCACATCTCTGAATGCACACTCAAAACAAAAAACAAAAAACAGAATAGTAAACAAGTTTATGGTGGTTCCTCTCTATGTAAGTCCATGAAGAAATATATCATGTTGGAAATACACCCTGCATTTGGAATACACTTGGTGATATAAAAAGATTTTTTCGTATGTGTGCTTTTTGTGGGTTACAAAAAGCATACATACAGTACAGTGCACACATATTCCAAAGTTGTTATTAGAGTTACATAAGGCATTTCAAAAGGTTGGTTTGCAGAACCTTAAAACAGCCAATGTATTTCAAAACAGTCAGTATCTTCCATTGTCTTCCCATGCCTCTGCGTGCACAGCCATACTGCTTTGTTCGTTGTCCCACTGAGACAACCAAGGTAAGTCTTTGAAACAGCCATGCTGAGCTTTTCAGATGACATAGTTGCTTTAATGCTTCAAGGAATTTTTACTTGCAACAATGCACTTAATGGTGTTCATAAAGCACCCCTCTCAAATACTATGCACAGTTATAGTCATTACTCCTGAACAGAGCGTAACTACTTTTTCATCCCATCCATGTAGGCACTTAGATCACAGTAAACTGAGGGAAGAGTTTCAGCCTTTCACAATGTTTTCAAAAGGGTAAATAAGAACACCACAGGATATATCATTCAGAAGATATTCTATATCGCTGAAAATCAGAAATTCATGTTGTTCACTGTGGTGTAACCAATCTAAGCAAAGAGGATTTCAGGGTTAACTGCACTCAGTTTAAGCAATTTTCCCCTTATAGCTTGAATTTTAATGCCTTGCAAAGAGTTGCAACTATAAAGAAAGCACAAGTAGAAGATATAAAAAGTACTATGTAGAACATTACAACGGGTCTTTCAAAGCCATGGCCCATTTAAGGTTCACATTTGCAGCCATATTTAAACAGCAGACAATGTTTTTTTTTTTTTTAAAGAAAGTTCAGCTTCCAGGAAGAAACCAAACTGAAATTAATGAGAGCTGTGCAAGAACAACCCAGCTGTGGAAAACTGCATACCAGATCCCAGGAGAAATAGGATGCTTTTAAAAAGTAAAGCAAGTTCAAACAGCCCACCAAAAAGGAAGTTACTTACTTCTTCTGAGTAGTGGTCTGATGGAAGGGGTGGATAATCACATTGTTCTATCTTTTTACATAAAGAATACAAGTTCATTTTGTCACCATAGAAGGGGCTTTGCAATGCAGCCATCTGTATGGAGTAATAAAAAAGGGTATAATTTTAACTGGTGTGGCAGAGAAGACTCAAATACAGAAGCTTGGCTTTATTTTTTAAAAAATACCAGTTTAAATTAGAGGCAAATACTTATTTTCTCTCTATGCTATTGGTTTGAGTCCCTTATTTCTCATATCTGACCTTCAGCATATTGGATTAGATTGTTTCTATAGCATTACACTCAGCTTACATTCCTGTTGCATGATTTAAATTTATTATATACCCAGAACATTACTCATAAGTTTTGACTAATATAATATTTTCTCTATATAAAATCCAAATGTCATTTAGAAACATCTTACCACGAAGTTTTAATCAGGAATCAGACAAGCTCTGGTAAAATTTACCTAGCTCACAAAAGCTCTGATTTTGTTTTTCTCTGATAAATTTTATGTTCCTTATGACACCCCTTGTAGCAAGAACGCTATGATATTCTACATTACAAATTTTCAATCAGCAGGTAGAATTATATTCAAAATCAAAAGATGTTTTCTGCATCGCGGATGTATCAACTGGTATGTACTCAAATATATTTAAAATGTATGTAGTCATCCATTAAGACTTAATTTTCTGCAACTATCAAGAAGCTGAAAGCACCATGAATCTGATAAATAAATTATATATTAAGTACTCTGTTTGGACACCTTACTAAGTTTTTTATGTTATTGAGAAAAGATAACATCTAACTTTAAGGCAGAAGGTAATTTCCTATTTAGAAAGCACTTTGCTGTCAACCAAAGACAAGGAATACAATTCCCTGCAAAAAACTGTTTGTGTTACATCCCTCTGAAATTAAACAAATGCACTGTAAGGTTTGTTTAAATTATATTTCTAGTATTTTTCTTACAAACTATTTAATCTATTGGAGCAGCTCATTTTCCAAACATGATCTGGGTTTTACCCCTAAACTCTAGATATTTTAATATAATTATTTTTAAAATGTTGGAACTATTATCATTAGTGTCTCCACTGCTTATTTTAAATGTTATTGCTTGTCTTTTCAAAAGCAAACAAAAAGTGCAACATACTGCTAAGCTTCAAGAGATTTGTACAGAAATGCTCACATTGCCTCTGAAAGCCTTTAAAACTCTGAACCACAGCAGCATGAGCATTGCTCAGAGTGCAGTGCTGCCCCAAAGCCAGTCACCCTTTTCTATATGTGCTAATAAGTTTGATTTTGGAAGGACAATGTGTACATTCCCCAGACAGGCAAAGCGTGTGTGAAACACGCTAGTCCATGCTGAGCTACTCAGTGAGCTTCAGCAGGGACAGGACAAGCTGAAAATGGCTCTCATCTGTCTTGTGGTCTTTGAGACAGAGTGTTAACTCTTTCACGACCAAAAAAGGGTTCTCATTTTGATAGTGGTGCATACAGAAATAAAGAAAAAAAAATGAAGAAAAAAGAACTAATTACGGGTAAATTATTAGCAAGATGATCAAAATTGCATACATTAATTGGATATAATAACTGCTGAAAACTAAAGGTTTGAGGCTATCAAGGAAAACAATGATTTCCAATTGTATTACTTCCATAATGTTAAATCTTGAAACCACCTAATTGATGTAGTGTATTTTCATTTCAGTGCAATTTAAATACAAAATTAGAAAGTTTCACCACCCAATCAACATGCATGCACAATTGCAAAATAAACACAGATACTCAGCATGGTACAAAGCGGGTTCATTAAAAAAGTAGTTCTGTTTCAATGCTTTAAAAAAGAAAGAGAGAAAAATGAATGGGGGGGGGGTTGGGGCAGAAAAAGCTGAATGTCCCCTAAGGAGTTAAAACAGGACTACTATATTTTCATGCATCTCCTGCTTTGACAGATGAAAAATGTCAACTGTCCTGTTTTTATTTTCAAGCTTTTGCACTATTCATCTGGTTCATTAGTGCATCTTGCTGCTGCCCCTGACAGCTGCTCGCCCTCTCCTCCCAGCAGCTGAATTTTTCAGGCTAATTTGATCCTCCACACTGAGACGATCGCTAGAATGATTGACTTGCTCCCTGACCTCCAGGGTCTGACTTTCCTGATTAGTATTCTAGGGGTGTCTGAGGGACGAAAGCCCACTGTCTGTCTTCAGGGCTGGTGGCAATGCTCTCCCCCACCACCTCGCTCGCTCATTCTCTTTCTGGGGGGAGGGGGACTGTAAGCCACCAACCTACGACCCTGTAAGGATGCAATTACTGTGCTGAACAATAAAGGAAATGTGTAATATCTACTTTTTCATGTAAAGGTCCATGTAGTGGAAGCATGGCATGTTGATTTTAATTAGTAAAGTCTATCTTGTTGCATATCAATTAACACCGAGTGCTTAGAGTATTTTGAATTGTTTTTTAAGCATTTCCAGAATATTTGAAAGTCTAATTTTCTGACTGTAAAATTAACCTTCAACAACAACAACAAAGGTAAATAGTTAAGGAAAGAGAGCAATTTTTAACAAACTGTAAAACCAGCCTTCTCCAATCTGGTGTCTTCCAGATGTGTTGTAACTTCAACTTCTAGAATTCCCAAATTCTGGGCGTTGCATTCTGAACACATCTGGAAGGCAGCAGGTTGAGGAAATGATATCCCATAGAATAGCAGTGAACAGAAAACACACTTAATTTTAGATTCAACTAAAGCCCAACCAAACTGTCAGCTATTAATATTAACATTCAAATAAAACATTAGCTGAAGAATTATTTATTGGGAAGCTATGTAATCTAGGAAAATCTCATGCACATGCAAATATTTTTTTTATTGTCGATTTGAAAAATAATATAAACCAATGGAACTAAAATAACTAACTTAGAAATCCTTAAATGCATTTTATGTTGAATATATTGAGCAAGTCAAGAATAAATTTAAATATTAAATTTGTACCATAATTAAATTACAATATTCATGCTTTTCAATCCTCCTATTATTGGAGCTATATTGAATAAAATCTTACTGTTCTGTAAACTGCCCTACAATTATTTAATTTTTATTACAAAACTAAGGGTCCACAAATTCCCGTTTTTTTACAGAAACAATGGTTGAATGGATTTTGAGTAAGTGAAAACTGAGTGAGTAAAATAAAATTATACCACTTATAGTGTAACATAACATTTCTTTATTATTTTGCTGCACAATAGGCCATTAATGTGCCCCAATCCTTAATTTGTTTGCTAAATTTTAAGGAAGGTAGAAAAATTAAATTCTTTAAAACATGATCTTACTATATAACGATAATTATCTGTCAAAAATTAGGTAACATGGCAACTGTGAGAAAGAAAAGAATAATGTAAATACAAATCCTAGTTACTAATTTCACAAGTAGCATAATTATACAAATACCAGTAGCAGTATCACAGAAAAAAATTTTTTTAAAAAAAATCCCAGTTTAAGATATAATTGCTAATAAATCTCCAAAAGAATGATCTCATTAAATGTTTATTTCTTTTATAATTCAGTCATCAAGTGGTTGTTGAGGTAAGCAATTATATATAGCACTAATCTAGACCAAATAGTGCTTTCTGAATAAATGCGTCTGAGAGAAAATAATAATTTTAGCACTGAATTGTTTTGTTTTGTTTAAAGAAAACTTTGTTATAGTACTCAGAAAATCCTAATATTGTAGGGTTTTTTATCCCCTTTGATAGAGAGCTTTGGTGAATTCTGCTGAGCTGCAGTGAAAGTGGTTTGCCACTTCACCTTGCATCTGTATGACAGAAACTTTTCTAGAGAGCATTTGAGTGAAAGACTGCAAGCCAATGGGTAAACTTTTTAGAACTTGTTATAAACATCCAGAAGGCTTTGGTAGAATTTGGTTATCTTGCTGATCTCATTATAATTAACATTTTACAAGCTAGAATTACAACTGGTATAAACAAACCAAATGAAGGAATATCTTTTCCTGATATTATTTTTCTATAGATCCTTTACCTCTGTATTAAAGTATTAATGGCATTGTGTTTAGTCGGTTATATACAAATAGACAGTTGCTGATATACCATATAAAAAGGACAGAATACTAGTTTCCTATGCGATAATCCGATTTAGCAAAGTTTAAAGATAAAGTTTAAGATTCAGAAAACAAAAGTTTAATAATTAAAGAAATAATAGATGATATGACAAGTGTTGACGGGAGTATGCCCTTGATAGGTCCATTTCATGTGAAGATAATGTTTTCAATTTCAAATTGCCACCTTGGCTGTTAACCTTGATACTGAAAAATGAAGATCTTGAAAGAGATTATTTTGAGAAGTATATACCCCAAATTTTACAAATATTTGTATTACATTCTCTTTTATTTTGAGCTAAGGCAAATGTGCAAATTTCACCACATATTATCTGTAACATGTCAGAATTCTTTGCTTTCAGATAGTACTAATTTATGAAATTAATATTCAATAAAATCATAACACAAGTAGAAAAACACTGATCAACAGAACATATCAACAAACTATGCTCATTAAAAATTGTCAGTATTACCTCATATAACAGACATCCTAGAGACCAGATATCTGATTTGAAGTTATATCCATTTTCATGGATTCTTTCTGGAGACATATAATAAGGTGTTCCCACTACAAAAAATATAAATACATAATAAACAAAAAAATAAATCAACTTCAAGCAATGTATATTCCAACATTTGTCTTGAAAAATTACTATTCAATATTTAAATGCAAAAGAGTAAAGTTCAGTAAGTGAAAAATTATTCCAAATAATTTAAGCATTGTTTTATGAAATTAATTTCATGATAACCTATTTAAAAAGTAGCAGTTCCATAATTATCAATAAACCAATTTTTTAGCAATTTAGTAATTTAATATTATATTAACATTACTAATGTTGTCAATCTGATAGACTGATAGAATTCTATATGAATATGTTTATTTATGCAGCATTTATTAAATAAAAACATATATTGGTTTTATAACTACAAGGGTTTCCTATTTATTTTTATTTCCTTCACTGACTGAAACTCGCTAAACAAGATTTTGGTATATCTACATCCTGTCTTAAAAGCACAGCCAACTTCCAATTCCATCTTTACATTATTTAAAATAAGCAGAAAAATGTTGTTTTAAAGATAATCAATACATCTTTTAAAAGGAAATGGCATCCTCATGTTATTAAGGCAAATTTTTTTTAAAGACTTTTTCCTAAAAGTGTGGGTTTATGGGCATGGGGATCTGTATGTCTATCTATAATTACTTTTAAAACATTCTAATATTTGCCAATTCATAAAATAATAATCAACTGTAGTTAATAGAAACAGAAATGAAAAAACATAAAAAAGACAGAAAAATTTAGTAAGGCATATGTCATCCTGTTCTAAGAGATATTTCATATGGGATAGTAACATGAATAAAGTCTCTTATAAAGCATGTGATTCATTATCCCAGTTTCAGAAATAATTTTGTATATATCTGTAGAACTATCAGTGGTGGGATTCTACCAGTTCTACTTGGTTCAGGCGAACCAGTAGTGGCGGCGGTGGGAGGCTCTGCCCACCTGCCCAGACATCATCACGGACATTCTGCGCATGTGCAGAGGTGGTGCACGTGAGCGAAGTGAGCATGTGCACTCACATTTGCGAACCTGTAGAGAAGGTAAGTGAATACCACTACTGATAACTATGTACCTAAATTTTATTTCTACATAAGATCAAATGTATTAGAAATTATTTATATTTCCAAATTGATAACTGATGAAATTTGTTTTTAAATAAGTATGAAAACATTTCAAATCAAAACATTGCCACCGAACATAACTTGGAATGTACAGTATCTTGAAAAATGTCAAATATTCTAGTTGTAAAAAACAATGATAACTTTAGAATAAACTTTTTTCCTTTGCTTTTCATGTCACAGCCTTATAGCAAATACTCATATTATGTAATAGAAACTGCAATTTTAGGACCTTTTTCACAAGCGACAACCTCACACAAAGTAAAAACGCACATTAAGAGGAAAAAACCTACCTCACCAAAACCAAACAAATGAAGTTAACATTTTTGCCTCTGCATTCTTAAATACCCTCTTAATTACACGTGACCTCATTATACACAGGTGAAGGATCAATAAGCCAACCACCCAACACAGTAGAACCTTTAATTTAAATGCATTTTAAAAACAAAATACAAAAATATACTCTGAATATAAATTGCAAACAAACCAAATCAATTAGTCTATTATTTGCAATAAGAATTTATTATCTAAAGTTTCAACATTAGCAGCACTTCTGTGAAGCATGATATTGTAGTGTAGATATAAACTTTCGCATTTACCTAATGGTTATTTATGTGGATTTCAATATAGCATAAATACCATACTTTTTCTTTCCAGGTAAGCAAGAAGTTGCAACTAAAGTAATTTCCTTATGTCTGGACTGGAAACTGCTCTCCAGAAAAATTTTTGTGTAGTAAGACTACTCTCAGAGCAGTCTCAGGTCCAATACACTCTGCTTGATCCAGGTGAATCAATGACTGCTGGCAATCAATGAAGGGACAAGCATTTTTGGAAGAAGGGACCACAGATGGATGGATAAGGCACATGGAGAGCAGCTCCTGAATGGTTTTGTGGCTGAAAACCTAACCCAAGTGATTCCTAGACTGAGTCTCCTAGTGTCCTGGTGGATATGACTCAAATGTTGTGAAGTAGAAATTGTCCACTACACTATTTGTGTAAATCAGGTCTATCTGCATGTCTTTTCTGGTTCACCAACATAGTACAAAACTCTCCTCTGAGCTACAACTAAGCAGACACCATATTTTTTGCCAGGGTATGTAGACTTAATTGCTGTAAGCTGATGGAAGGTTGTAAGCGGCAGCAACTGTAAACTGATGCAATGGGAATGAGGTAGCTGAGTAAGAAACTGTCTATATAAGGGAAGCTATTAGAGGGCAACTCCCTTCTCATGTTCTCGCTCGTCGTGTATCTCATTGCTTTCCTTGTGTCAGTATGATAAGGTATTTACCACATATAAGTCTGTATATATTTAGCTGTAGATAAAACCACTGTTAATTATCTAAATTATCTAAAGGCTCTGTGTGCTGTGTGCTGTGTTTTGTTCCTGGGTTTATCTCATAATACTAGTCACGCTGCCTAAACTCTGACATTTTTTCTTCTGAGCAAGGTCTCATATATGAAAGTAGACAAACAGGAGTCAACATGCTCATGCTCATCAATACTAAAATCAGGGTTCTGACTTAAACTGATTCACTAAATGATAAGAAGCTGTCACATTCAGCAGATCAAAAAGACGTAGGCCTCCTAGCTATTTCAAATCCTTTCATATTTTTGTGTCAAAATGCTGTGTCAAAAATTCCCCAACAAAGGAGCTCAGAAATTTAAACAATCTGTTGGAATTTAAGATTTAGCATTTTGAAAAGGCCACCTAATCCAATACATCTCTACTGATGAATTGTCCAACTAAGCTGTTGTGTTCTGATTAAATCTAATCATGCATATTGCTTCAGAGGAAGAAAAAAAAGTAATTCTGATTTCAGTTTAAAAGAATTGCTGAGAAAAAAACTTGGCAAAGCTCAGCCTAACAATGAGGTTTACAGGGTCGTACTTTATCAAAAACAAAAATACCTTTTTAACCAATCATTCTCCAAAACCTATTACTGCATTAAAGGAATTACGATATTGATAATACACAAATAAGATTTTGCAGAATTTAACTCAAAGCGCCCCATTGGCACTCAAACATTGGCCGAAGACTGGAAGCTTTGTTTGCATGCCGATGGGGCGCTCTGAGGTGGTGAAATGGAGCCGCCTCAAAGCACCCTATCAGCGCTCAAACACTTTTCGCTTGGAAATTGGAAGCTTCTGGGGGCCCTGATCTCACGCGACTTCAGGCACCCATCCGCTTTTGCAGAGAATGGGTGCCTGAAGTCCTATGAGATCAGGGCATCCAGAAGCTTCCAGCCTGTGCGTGAAAAGTGTTTGCATGCCAACAGGAGGCTTGAAGCAACGCGATTTCACTGCCCCAAAGCCTTCCATCGGCATCCAAACACTTTTTTGCTCCCAGATTGGGAGCCTTTGGAGGAGACTCACTGAAGCTGCCTACTGCTCCAGAAGTGACAGGTAGCCTCGGTGAGTAAGAGAAGCTCGTTCTGTTTTCCCTCTGCTCTCAATGCTCCACTTTTGGAGTGCAGACTGGAGAGGAGACAGCTCACTAGATCTTTGCAAGTTAAGTGGGGGGGGTTGTTGATGGGGGTGGGGGAGATAGGCAGGGTGAATTTTGCTGTGCCTCTGGTTGTTTATAAGGATGAATGACTGCCATGGTGCTGCAACATTCATAACCTCGGGACTGTGCCATAAGTACTTGGGGGGATTATGTTGCAACGTTGAACGATTGCTAAGTGAACTGTCCTGTGAAATTACTTGTATATAGGGTAATAGCGAGAAATCTTGACAAAAGACGATCTCTTCTTGCTTTGAATCTCACTGCACAAATAAACACATTTCTTGTAGAAGTAGTAAGTTTCTACCATAGGCTGCATTAATCAAGCATTCAAACCAAAAACAAAGACTGACACATTTGAAAAACTACAGTACATTGTTTTGTAAAGTAATCTATTAAAATTCCATTCAACAAGTGTCATCAAAATCAGTCATAACAAAAACAGCTTAATTTTGAATGAGCATTTTTCAATCCATAGAAATGAAATTTATTTATTAAACATATTTTAATCTATATCAGCATACAGCTGAAATTCTTTTAATTAAAAATACATCAAATAAAAAGTTTGCTGCATATACAGTACTCTAGATATATATCATTAACTTCCACTTTTAATTATACAAAGAAATTTTTCTCACCTAGAGAATGTGCAGCTGTGGTTTTAGAACTGAAAAATCTTCCCAATCCAAGATCTCCAAGTTTTACTACTCCTGTAGCAGTAATGAATACGTTTGCTGGCTTGATGTCTATAAGAAGAAACAAAGTATGTATAATACTATACCTTTAATAGAAAAGATTATTAAATATTATATTAAGTATTATTGTTTGATCAAATTATTTGTTTCATCTGGTGGTTAAGATACCAAGCTAGAAACCAGGAGTGTGAATTCTAGTCCCGCTTTAGGCATAAAAAGTCAGGTGGGTAAATTTGAGCCAGTCTCTCTCAGCCCAGACCGTTACACAGGATTTGTTGTTATGGGGAAAATAGGAGGAGGAAGGACTATTAGATAATATGTTCACTGCCTTGGGTTATTTATAAAAACCATAAAGATGGGATACAAGTATCTAAAAATTATGAGCATTTATATATCTAAATTATATCTGTGACAAGTAATATTCAAACTTTAAGTACAGTTGAATTTAACATGCAAGTTACTAATTAAAATAAATGTGTTTATCCCTGCACTAATTTTAGGCTGAAATCCTTTCTCGACTTTTTAGGGAATAAATGCTATGAATTCAAGATGACTTGCTTCTGTAAAGAAATGAACTGAATTCCATAGTTCTGTTTAGTTTCATAGATAGTGACAACATGATGCTCTATGGGTGGTAACAATGACTTTACTAACCATGTATCAGTTTCATGATGATTATAAGAATAGTCATGATAATATACCTAGTAACATAATTCATTCCCTGAATGTTTTGGGACATTTCCAAATTTATTTGGACAAATATTTAATTATTAATGAAAGCTATGTTTCTAAATGTTCAAATAAAAAGTTTATGCAAGAGTTGATATAATAGCTTAACCAGTGGTGGGTTGCCCCCGGTTCGGACCGGTTCTATTGAACCGGTAGTAAAACCAGAGGGAGGCTCCGCCCACTGACCTGGATGTCATTATAAGTGATCTGCACATGCGTGCGGGCACAATGCGAACCGGTAGTAAAGGTAAGTAGAACCCACCCCTGAGCTTAACTCATTTTGAGACCAGATTATGCAACTGTATAGTTTTCGCTATTATTTAATTGTCCACTCAAATTACCTTTGATCTTTCTGTCATGTTCTGAACATGTTCTGATTTGCTTATGTCCAAATATGGAATTCTTCTCTTGAGACACCTGTCTGAAAGCTACCTTAGTTATAAAACAGGATTTAGACTAAATTGGTTTAATTTAGTTTCTATACAATGTTAAATCATAATGAGATCATCTTGTTAATGTCAGAGGCAAATGAATTTAACTAAGCTACTCTGGATCCACCTCAGTGATTTTCAACCTCACCAGTATGTACACGTCTTGCTGTCAGAAATTATTTGCTCTTATGTGCAAATTATAATTATGTATAATTATAAAATTATACAATTTTATAAACAAACAAACTTAATGGCAAAGGGTGAAATATGCATATTTAATACATATTCATTACAAGATACTCTTATTTCATTGGCTGGACTTCATATCCTTCTAGTTATCCAAGAAACAGAAAGAACTGAAATTAAAAAATGGTGAAAAATTCCAAACAAATTTTGCAAAATCAGTCCATTTGAAGCCCTATTCTAGGTTGGAGAGGAAGTCCTACTTATTCAGTCACTGCGACTATATCACACTTTCCAGATATGTTAATAAGTTATTATGACTTGACTCTCATCAAACTTCTGTCCTTGATGACAGTTATCTTAACTACCAGGATAAAACTGTTCACAACCATGATGATTTAGATGAAATTTCTATACAAGAGCAATCCCTAAGAAATAATAAGATAAATAATAATAATGACTTTTCTGTCTCCATTCAGGGCACCAATGACAAGGTAAAGACAAAATTTGCTGCATCTATGGCCAGTGATCGAGCAATTACAGGAAGTATGCTTCCCTTCTTCCTGCAAAAAAGAAAAGTTTGATCTAAATGCAGGCTGTTGGTTTAAGAGCGATAATCTGGCCTCCATCCACTAGCCACAGATACCATCAAAAGGGCTATTGGATTTTGTATGAATACATATATTTGCACAGACTGAAATGTTTCAGTTTTGGAAGTGTTACCTGTTTTGTATAGGTCGCCCCATGTAATCAAAAGGCAGGGTACAAATCTTCAAGATACATAAAAATAAGAATCTACCATACATAAAACAGCATGCATTTGAATGTAGATTACTTATTTTAAGTCAAATGATATTATATACACATAGACATACATGTTTGTAACTGATTGGGGCAGCCAAAAATCTCATTAAAAAATTAAACAAAATATAACTAGAGAATAGAAAATATGTTAATGGTTTTTTAAAAAATTACATACATAAAAATGTCTTTTAGTTGCCTATTTTAACAGATAAGAACAACTGGAAGAGGCCATCACTTGTCTTTGTAGCTCATGTAATATATACTGTAGTCCCTACATTTGTACAACATAGTTGGGATGAAATGCAATTTATTACCTCGATGCATGACACGCCGGGAATGCATATGTTCCAAGGCACTGCACAGCTGAACAAAATATTTCCAAACTGTCCTTTCCGGGATCAGCCTCTTCTGCTTCTTAAAATGCTTTGAAATAATAAAATAATACTACAATCTGGATTTGATATTCAGTAATGATGCAGAAGATTATTAAAATGAACCAGCCTTCAGCTTTTCAATCGAGAAATCATTAACACAGCTGAGGAGGGAGGACCATGTTTAACAAAGAGATAGTTCCTCAGGATGCGCTCTGGATGAAAAGAACAAGTATTCAGGAAAACAGCTTGAACCAAAGGAAAAGTCTGACAGGTCCAAATGAGACTGGGAACTTATGTATAACAAACTGAACCCTTACTTTCACAGGTGATAAACCCTCATTTGATTATGTCTCTCTTCTTCCTGATTCTAATGAATATAATTAGATATTAGATCATGGCTTAGAATAATATGAATGACATAGGCTCGCAGAGTCTCTTCCTGCATTCTTCAGAACAGCAACATGTAAGAAATAAGTTCCTGTTTCAATTGTTTAATTAGTCATAATTTAACATTGTTTCTGAAACTTAAATTGCAGTTAATCTTAATAATCATTGAGATTACATAGCGTCATAAACAGTAGTGGGTTTCAAAAATTTTTACTACTGGTTCTGTGGGCGTGCTTGGTGGGCGTGGCATTGCTTGGTGGGTGTGGCTTGGTGGGCATGGCAGGGGAAGAATACTGTAAAATCTCCATTCCCACCCCACTCCAGGGGAAGGTTACTGCAAAATCCCCATTTCCTCCCGATCAGCTGGAACTTGGGAGGCAGAAAATAGATGGGGGCGGGGCCAGTCATTTTTACTACCAGTTCTCTGAACTACTCAAAATTTCTACTACCGGTTCTCCAGAACTGGTCAGAACCTGCTGAAACCCACCTCTGGTCATAAACCATGATTTAATCTACACTGTAATTTAAGTCTAGCCAGTGTTGTCCCAATTCTTTTTTGTTTTATATATATTTATACATAATAATTCCTTCAATACTGTCAAACTATTCACATTAGGCTGTATTACTATTGCTATTGGTTTTCTCATAGTTCCTGTCGTCCATCTCCTCCCACTTGTGACTGCATGATTGTAACTTTGTTGCTTGTAGCCTTGCGATTTATATTGATATTGATGGTTTCCTAGTATGATTTGATTGCTTATTGTACCGTATGACTGTCACTGGGTGTTGTGTCTTGTGATTCTTGACGAGTGTATCTTGTCTTTTTATGTACATTGAGAGCATATGCACCAAAGACAAATTCCTTGTGTATCCAATCACACTTGGCCAGTAAAGAATTCTATTCTATTCTATTTAAAATATATATTGCCCTTCCACCAAGAAATATACATGGGTTTGCTCCAATATTTTCCTCTCAACATCCCTGAAGAAACAGCTTAGGCTGAAAGAAAAATGCAATTGAGTCTGTCTGTATACAAATACCAAAATGATTCTCATTAGATAATATTTAAAGTGCACCTACTTTGGCCATATGTATGTTCATTTACATATGTACAGGATTTGTGTGTGTGTGTGTGTGTGTGTGTGTGTGTGTGTGTGTGTGTGTACACATATATTAAGGAAGTGAATGAGAGACATTAAATGGTGAAAGATCAACTTAACTCAAAAAAATTAAACTAAAGTAGGAGTATTTGGGAAGCCCATCTGAAACTGAAACTAAAGAAGTTTTGCGATTCATAATTCAGAAGGTCACAGAAAAGTATATGACAAATATTTTCCTCAAATTTTCCATTAGGAAAGTGCCAACGGAGAAAAAACTGAAAGTGGAAGGATGGGAGTTGAGACTATCTGATCATAACTTAGCTTAGATCTTCAGTAACAGCATTTCAGCAAATATTATTCCAGTATTAAGTGATTTATTCCAAAAACTTTTGTAAGAATCTATAAGAATCATGAGGATACTTGATTGCTTGGAACTGCTGGATATTCATGTCTAATCCATTATTTAAGCCATTCCACTCTGCTTTCTGTGACTTCAATATTTACTAAGAGGCACAACAAAGAACCTTGAATTGTTTTTATTCATTGTAGTTTCCTTTTCCCTGCACCTGGTACAGGCCAGAGCGTGATAGAAAAGCAATCTAAGGATTGCATTTTGGGCCCTCTTGCTTCAGTAGTCAGTTTGGTCTAGTGGTTGAGGCACCAGGAGACTTTGAGTTCAGATTCTGCCTTAGGTATGAAAGTCAACTGGGTGACTTTAAGCCAGACACTCTCTCTCAGCCCAATTTACCTCATGGGGCTGTTGTTGTGATGAAAATAGGAGAAAGGAGTATTATGTATGTTTGCCGCTTTATTTATAATATTAAAAAGGTAAAGGTTCCACCTCGCACATATGTGCTAGTCATTCCCAACTCTAAAGAGCGGTGTTCATCTTCGTTTCAAAGCCAAAGAGCCAGTGCTGTCTGAAGACGTCTCCGTGGTCATGTGGCCGGCATGACTAAACACCAAAGGCGCACATAATGCTTTTACCTTCCCACCAAAGGTGGTTCCTATTTTTCTACTTGCATTTTTTACGTGCTTTCGAACTGCTAGGTTGGCAGAAGCTGGGACAAGTAACGGGAGCTCACCCCGTTAAGCAGCACTAGGGATTCGAATCACTGAACTGCCAACCTTTTGATCGACAAGCTCAGCATCTTAGCCAGAATCACCACGTCCCTTTTTATTTATAATAAAAATAAAAATTTTATTTATAATTTTTATTTATAATAATAATAAAGCAAAAAATATCTTAAAAAATACCCTCAGGAAGTTTTCATTCCGGCCCATCAATTTCTTTCTTAACCAATTAAATAAACCAGGCTTTGATCATAATCCAGATCTGAATACAGGTATTATTGATGGTTTGATCAAATTAGCTTTGAAAGCAAATCTCGTTAGCTTGGCTTGTGACAAATGAAACATTTATTAGTGGGTAAAAGAAAGAGCAGTAGGGAGAAAGTTTTATGCAATAGAAACAGGAAGGCAGAAGGTTCAATCCTGTAACTTGTTTTTTTTACCCCTCAGTTGCTATTTGAGAGAGCAAAAGAGTGATATTATGGCTGCATTTTCCTTAAGACAAGCAGCAGCATAAAATATTTAAAAGTATTTTATATTTATTTTAATATCATTTCCTTTTACAATTTTTAAAAGCTCAAATGAGGCAATTATATGCCAGTTCCCTGAATGGTGCCATTGCTGAGACCTGGATTGAATCCAAACAAATTCTGTGAACTGTTGTCCCTATAGCTGAAATTTGCATATCAGAGAATTGTTTGATGTTGACAAGAAGACAGAGACCAGAATTCTTTTTATATACAAGTGAATACACAGCTTCAAGAATATGAATATAAAGTGTACTTGTTTTTAAAATTATCCCTGAAGATTTTAGCATGTACTTCTAAACAAACGTCCCTAAAAATAACAACCCCTTACAAAATGCTTACCTATCTGGACATCCCATCCCTTGCTTACATCTTTAACAGTATAATATGCACTTCTGCATTTGTATCTGTATTCTGCTTTGTGTTTATTTGTGTTGGAATACTACATGGAACACAATCACTATTACCACCACTCAAAATTGGCTATGGTAAATTCCCATTGTGGTAAATCTAGTCACATAGAAACGCAACTTCAAATATCCATTTGTTAACCAAATTTCTAAATCTTTATTTGCCTGACCTGAATGGAAAATGTTTTTAAAAAGATCTGCATGGCTACTTCTTTAACCTGCAAAGAGGAGCTGTTGGATCAGGAGACAAACTTAATTTGAGCAGGAGGAGGCAATTGCATCTTCCTTGAAAGCATGATGAGGAAGGGTTCATTTCCTAACCTGAATCAGAGGCTAAACTTTGGGCAGCTTAGTGACACAAGCTAACTTGGACAATCATTTGTTCAGTAAATGTTTGAAGTGATGATGGTGCTGAATTAGGAGATTTACAGCCAGTCCTTGAAGTTCTGCCTGTTGCAGAACCCCCCCAGTTACCAGGTCACAATTTGGGACCTTGGCAACCAGTGTACATTTATGAAGTCGCATAGTCCCATGGTCATGTGATTACCATTTGCAACATTCACTGCCAGCTTCTGATAGGCAAAATCAATGGGAAAGCTGGCAGGAAATTGCAAGTCATAGTCACGTCATTTTGCTTAATGACTACATGAAATTTGCTTAATGATAGGAACTGCCGGAAATAACATAATAAATTGGCACCGTATGCTTTCTCGCTTTACGCCTGTGTTGCTTAGCAACAGAGTTTGCAGTCCCAATTACTGTTATTAATGGAAAACTATCCGTACTTCCATCTTTGAACTTGAGTGGTTACTAGTGATACAGCTAAGAGGAATTCAAAATTGACTGAGGAGAGACTGAGGAGAAATTGGCTTCACTGACTGTGGCAATACAAAATTTAAACGACTATGCCATTTACAACAAACTAACCATCTTCGTTTGTTTGCTTTAAAGATAAAATCCAATGCATCCAATAAAAACAAATAAACATAGAACACCACAACAGAAAAATCCAAAGCCTAATCTCATAATGTACTATAGAGCAGGCCTGTGAAACTGGTGGCCCATGGGCCGGATGCATCACGCATAGGCCACGACCACCCCAGCTCTGCAAAGGCAAAAAAGTCAGGATATGTCACATGATGCAATCAAGTTTGACACCCATGATATATAGAGTTTAGTAGAAGTGTTAACAATGAGGGCATACTTTGTATGGTTTTATGTTTGAGCATCATGGAAGGAACATGCATCTTTGATCCTACAAGACTGCTCTTAAAATCCTCCAATGTTTCAATTTTTAGAAAAGTTAAAAAAAAACACAATCAACCATAGCATGATGAACAGTGGAAATGACTGGTGAATTAATGTAACTCTGTTATTAGGAAAACTAACGTAACATGATTTGGTAAAATAGCTCCATTGTAATAGTAGGGGCTGGAAACTAAGTGGTCAGAGATTTAGGTTAGATGGTGGTAGATTACTGCCTGACCTAGCATATCATTGGATAACACTATTTTCATAAATTGTAGTGCTGACCTTTGCATGAGGGACACATATTTTGAGATACCGATAATCCTTGTTTTACGACCATTCATTTAATAATAATTCCAAGTTGAAACAGCACTGAAAAAAGTGAAATTACAAGTGGTCCTCACACTTATGACTGTTGCAGTGTCCTTGTGGTCATGTGAACAGAATCCAGATGCTTGGCAAATAGCATGGATTTATGATAGTTACAGCATCCTGGGGTCATATGAGTGCCATTCCCAAATCTTCCCAAAATAATAAAACTAGACACAACTCACCATGACTGAATCACTTAATGATAGAAGTTCTAGTCCCAATTGTGGTCGTAAATTGAGGACTACCTATATTATCTATCTGAATCATTTTGGTGTTGCAAATAGAAAAATGGGATAACTTGCTTGGGTAAGGGTTTTCTTATTCAGTGCCCTTCTGTTTAGTTGAAAATAGACTTTTTAAACAGAATATGGTTTCCTCTCTCTCTCTCTCTCTCTCTCACACACACACACACACACACACACACACACACACACACACACAGTATTTGTAACTTATATGCTTGCCAGAGTTGTTTTGGAATTGGATGGCTGGAACAAATCCAACAAATAAATTTTTAAAATGGTACCTTTGATTTAAGCTAAAATTTTTGGAAGAAGAAAGCAGCTTAATGGCACTTGACCATCAAGTACTGTAAATCATTCCTGCAAAAAGCAAGTCTCGCAGTAAGTTTACTCCATCTGTCACGGGCTTTGGGACACAAACTGGAACCCAATAACACTGTGAGATATTTAAGGGGACTTCTCTAACCTGACACCTTGCAGATGTGTTGAGGCTTCCTACCTGGAGAATACTAGGCCACATAATATTGATTTAGCAAGACAAAGGAAAGCTGGCAACTTAGAGAATAAGTGAGAATATGCTGAGAGTTCTAAACAACTTAAAAAGGATAATTACTTAAGAAAGGGGAAAATGTGGCATTTTTTATATAAATTAACTGGGTTTTCTTGAGTTGGAACCCAATAACATGTATAGGGAAGACAAGGGGGTCATAATGGGAGCAGTATTGATGCATGACCCCCTCCTTTTTTTGTGCTCTTTGTAACACTGCACAAATGCCAACAGAAGGGTGAAACTGGCAATTGCAGCACCGCTGTCGTCATTCTGAACAAAACAGGAAGATCATTATATTAACAGCAGACAAACAGGTTGGCAAATATTTCTTTTAGCACGTAAGTTAAGAACTGGCATTCAAATAAACAGAAATGGTGTATTATCTGCTGTGCCCACAAATCTCTTTGAAAGAATGGCTATTTAAAACTAAACAAAACAAAACCCCAAAACCTGGCCTAATAAAGACACAAAAATCAACATCAAACAATAGAGATAGCTTCAGAACTCTTAGCAACAAATACACAAGTAAACAATTCAAGGAGTTATTTTTATCTTCCTTAGGAAAATCATCACCATCTTGAGGTCTTGCGATCTAGTTTTATAGCTGCTTCATGCAGTACAGGAAATATTATTTTAAAAAGAAGAATTGAGAGTGAATTGAATTTGGAGGGGTGTGAGGCTTGTATGAATTGTGATTTGAGGAGGATTGTGGAATTGTTTCCAGATGCAGAGGAGAATGTAAAGTTGAGGATAGTCTTCAGCTTACAACCACAATTGAGCCCAAAATTTACGTTGCTAAGTGAAACAGTTGTTAAGTGAATGTTGTCCCATTTTACAATCTTTCTTGCCATAGTTGTTAGGTGAAACACTGCAGTTGCTAAATTAGTGATGTGGTTGTTAAGTGAATCTGGGGTCCCCATTGACTTTGCTTGTCAGAAGGTCACAAAAGGTCATCACATGACCCCAGGGACACTGCAACCATCATAAATACGAGTCAGTTGCCAAGCATCCGAATTTCGTTCACGTAACCATGGAGATGCTGCAACGGTCATAAGTATAAAAAACGGTCATAAGTCACTTTGTTCAATGCTATTGTAACTTTGAATGGTGACTAAATGAACTGTTGTAAGTCAAGGACTACCTGTATAGGAATTGAAGGGAATGTAGTTGCCTTCTGTAACCCCTAGTGGACAACATTGAGGCAAGGGACTGAGAGTTGAAACTCTGAAATGTTAAAGAGCGATCAGGAATCAGGGTAGGCAGAGGAAGATATGGTGGCATATGGTGCCACAAAGAGGGAAGGGGGTTAGTTACTTGAGACAAATTCCCACTTTCAGTCTCTCTGTCTTCCTCCTATTTTGCCAGATTCTCAGAAGATCTAGTGGTGTATTTTGAGCTGTTGTGATATGTGTCATAGCTTTACCACTAAACTGAAACATTTTTCTCTACATTGTCTTTAAGGCATTAAAATTAGATGTTGCTGCAATTTCTTCTTAGTGCATCAGAAGTTGGTATGCCACCAGAAAGGTACACAACACAACAGGCACAACTTACACCTGTCCAGAAAGTCCCTTTATAAATTTCCCATGTACTGGAAGCGTTTCCAATGAAATGCTGAAATATCAAGTAGGTCAGGTGTCGATGCTGTCTTTAGAAATTCTCCTCCAGGTGTTTCCAAACTGTAAGGCATTTAAATGACGGCATCAAGTTTATGGCAATCACTTCAAAGTGAAGTTTGCCTTACTTTAGTTTGGTGCCAGATAAAGCTGCTTTCCAAGTTGAATTGTTTAAATGAATTATTTTATTTGTGCAGTAAGTTAACAGATTCTAATAAGGTTTTCTTTTTATTTCTTTTCTTTTCCTTTTTTTAATACAATTATCTGGAAATGCTGTCAAAGAGGAATATATATTAGAAGAGGAAGGGAAGGGAACTGGTTTTAGTTTGACAGTGGAGCCACACTTGGCTGGAGTTTTCCCCCATCTGCATTCTGAGTATTATCTTACTAAAGGTATTCCTTGATTTATGACCACAACTGGGGACAGAATTTCTGTTATTCAGTAGGTCAAGCCTGCTGTTATTACCTTTTTGCCATGGTGATTAAGCAAATCACTATAATTGTTAAGTAAAACATGTGGCCATTAAGCGAATTCAGTTTCCCCCACTAACTTTACTTATCAAAAACCAGATGGAAGGCCACAAATCGTGATCACATGACCCCAGGATACTGCAACAGTTGTAAATACATGGCAGTTGCCGAGCACCCATATTTTGATCATGTGACTGGGAGGAATGTTGCAATGGTCGTAAGGCAAGGACTGGTCATAAGTCACTTTTTTTCAGTGCCATTGTAAATGCAAATGTTGCTGAACAAATGGTAGTACTTTGAGGAGTACCTTATATTACATCACCATACAGCCCAACCTCTTGCTATATAGAAAAGCCAAATAAATTCTATTTAGTAACAATAATTGCATCAAACTGATCACATATATTACTCTGAGTTATTTCTGAATTCCATAATAAAATCAGCACTCTTTTGGAAGAGTCAAATATGTGGACAGGGAATTTTCAAAGTGTTCTCATACCCAGGATCCATAAGGAATCCATCTTTTTAGGCCATTATGCACTTAAGAAGGAGCACTGCCATTAATATTTTATAACTAGAACATGAGACTGGATACAAAATCCTTTGCACCATTGACGTCCTATGTTACTATATTGTACTGTATATATTGTACTGGTTAATTAAGTGACAAAGAAAACCAAGGTGCAACATTCAAAGCAGCCATATGCTTTGTTTTAATACTTCAGAGAGAAATGTTTCATTCATATAATGCACCTTGCAAGACATCTTTTTTGTACATTTTTCATGGCCCTATTCAATAGTATAATAATAGCATACAATCACAAGCATATTCTGTTTTGCACATTAAGGTAAAATGTTTGGTATATGAGGGCTGTGAATATTTAAAAATCAATAGGAAAGCATACCTGAATAGCCTGATTTCTACACTTTTCCCCCTTTTCCTCTTTTTATTTATTTATTTATTTATTTATTTATTTATTTATTTATTTATTTATTTATTTATTTATTTATTTTTTATTTTTTATTTATTATTTATTTATTTATTTATTTATTTATTTATTTATTTATTTATTTATTTATTTATTTATTTATTTATTTATTTATTTATTTATTTATTTGAATTTCTATACCTCCCTACTCCCGAAGGACTCAGGGCGGTGAACAGCCACGAAATAAAACACATACATATAAAAATTTAAGATCGAATAAAATAAATTAATTTAGCTGAATTAATACCCATGATTTAAAATACCCATATTTTAAAACACATTAAAATTTAAAATTTGCACTTAAAAGGGAGAAGATTTAGGCGAGGCCAGCTTGATGAAATAAAAGTCTTCAGCTCACAGCGGAAGGTGCGCAGATCCGGAATCCTCCGTATCTCTGGGGGGAGCTCGTTCCAGATCGTCGGTGCCCCCACAGAGAAGGCTCTCCCCCTAGGGGCCGACAGCCAACATTGTTTGGCCGACGGTACCTGGAGGAGCCCCTCTCTGTGGGAGCGTACTGGTCGGTGGGAGCAGGCGGTCCCGTAAGTAAACCAGGTCCTAAGCCATATATGTTTCTTAGTTTTGTTTGCTTAATGGATTCCCCCACCCCTACCCCAAATATTTTGTTTGCTTATTCTCCCTTACGTAGCCAAGTGCAAAGTTTCTTTTTTTTTTAAAGCCATACAGTTATAAATTAGAAGATTATCTTGTAAATATAGTGCAAAGTATATAAACTTATTTATGTTAATAGAGTTAGTAAAATAGATGTATGCATTACATAATAAATATTTATTACAATGTTTTAAAGCACTTTGTTCCTATGTCTATTTTTAAAGGAACTTTCTGATCTTAAGGAAGAGTAGGACTTTCCGGCTGATCATTAAAAAAAAAAATTCTGATCTTTTCCAGACTTCTATGAAAGCCTGAAAAAAAGATGCCACTAATTTAAGAAATCCACTCATTATAGTTCAGGCAAGTCTTAAAACAGTACCTTTTTTTTTCCAGGCCTGCCCAGCAGCCTAACAGAGATTGGACTCTTTAATGAATAGCCAAGAGGTGTGATGCCTGCAGTCAGCAGAGCTTCCAACTGTTTTCAAAGAATGCACAGTGCTACTAGATAGCAACAATTCCATGCTAAATATACACCAAAAGAATCTAATGAAAGTAGGGACAGAAGCCTATTAATACCTTGAGTTTAATTACTGCTTCTTGAGGTTAATTATTGATTCTCTCTATTCACATAATAAGCAACATGCATTTAGAGGCCTTATTGTTTTTCTATTGTGTTATATATCCTTTCTCGTCAAATTGTCACCTAAAAGGTAGCTGGAAATGCATTTACTGCATTTCCCTCCCTCCTATATTTCTAACATAAATTCAAAGTACAAGAACTAGGAAAATGTTACTATACCATGACACCTTATGCATATTTAAACATAGCCAGATAAGCTGTCATTAACTTCAAATGGTAATCTGAATTCACTACATAAAACATGATGTGTATGTTAAGAAGCAACTGAAAATACCATGGAACAAGAATGAGGGGGGGAAATGGAATCAAATCTGACCATGAACAAAACCTGGATTACAACAGCAGAGGTAAAAATTAATAGAGTTGAGTACAGTAACATTAACTGGTAAATTTACTAACCATAGATTCAAACTGTGATTTACACAAGGACATGATTACATTCAGAACAGAGGTGGATTTCAGCAGGTTCTGACCAGTTCTGGAGAACCGGTAGCGGAAATATTGAGTAGTTCGGAGAACTGGTAGTAAAAATTCTGACTGGCCCTGCCCTCATCTATTCTCTGCCTCCCAAGTCCCAGCTGATCGGGAGGAAATGGAGATTTTGCAGTAACCTTCCCCTGCAGTGGGGTGACAATGAAGATTTTACAGTATCCTTCCCCTGCAGTGGGGTGGGAATGGAGATTTTACAGTATCCTTCCCCTGCCATGCCCACTATGCCACGCCCACCAAGCCACACCCACGGAACCGGTAGAAAAAAATTTGAAACCCACCACTGATTCAGAACTGTCTTCACTGAAGAACTACCTAAGAGGTAACTGTACTAAAAGTAAATCAGCATTCCCATTCTGATACTCTCCAAAACTTGGAATGGAAGTCCAACATCTCTATTGTGGAATATTATGGAAAATTCCTGCAATATGTAATTCTGTAAATCTAGAAAACTATTTAAAATTATTTTTAGTTTATAATTTTACAAAAGAAACTGCTAACCATATCACTGGAATCCAAATAAAAGAATCTATATTAAAAGCAAGGCAACTATTTAATACCTTGTTTCTGCCAAGGCCAAAATTAAAAACAGGTAGATAGATTATATTAATATGTATTATACATTTAAAAGAGAAAAACACACAGTATAACTTAAGCAAATACATTCAGTTTGGTTAATTTACCAAAACATTATCCATCTATGTATCCTATTAATTAGCTTAACTTAAAACTATCATTTTGGTAAGAAACATTATTCAAAGTAAAAATAAATAAATTTATTGTATTCTCTTCCAGGAACATACAAAATAAATTTCTATTTTCAAAGTATAGTAGCGAAATAAAATTGTACTTCAACAAATATGTATTTAATTGTTAATTAATGTACTCTGAAGAACAATGTTATTGTGGCAGAAGAAGAATTAGAATAAAATGAAATGAAGAAATTTTATAGCCATGAAATACATATTACATACACTCATTTTATAGTTATTTACTTAAATATACAAATCGGAAAAATGAATATTTGACTTTTGGGCTTAATTTTTTAAAAAGCAAGAGGCAACTGAACTTTCTAGTTTTTCTTTGAAGACATTTTGCTTCTGATCCAAGAAGCTTCTTGGATGAGAAGTGAAAAGTCTTCAAAGAAAAACCAGAAAGTCCGGTTGCCTCTTTGGGACAACCATGGCCTGGATGACTAAAAATCTCCATAGACATTGAGGGGATTAGAAAGTAGATTAATATAGGTGAAGAAAGAAGAAATCATGATGGGCTGCTTGCCTAAGTATTGATTCCAGTTCTGCTTTAGAGAATCCAAAAAAGCTTTAAAACCTCTATCAATTGCCATACTGATTCCTAATTCATCTTTTCCCCACTTCCAAACAATAGAAAGAGTATCTTATAGAACAGTGATGGCGAACCAGTTTCTGCTCCTCTTCTGGTTTCTGGTGCGCATGCGCTGGCGACGATCAAGTGGCTGGCGCACATGCGCACACGGAAACCGGAAGACCAGCTCTTCCGGTTTCCGGTACTGCCATGCATGCGAAGACCAGCTGATCGTCACACACATATGTGCGCCAGAAACCCAGAAGAGCAACAGGTGAGGCCGCGCGTGCCAGGCGACATGGCTCTGCGTGCCACTTCGGGCACGCGTGCCATAGGTTCACCATCACTGTTATAGAATTTGTGTGAGCAACTGCTTCCAAATGATAACCTGGAGAAAGTATCTACATGTCTTTTGGAGGCAACATGCAGGCACAACTGTTCCCAAATATAAATATGTCTGGTGGACCCATTCTTATTTATCATATGTTCAAGTTCTAATTAGATTTTATAATTGATACTGGGTAAAACGTGAAGAGAACAGGAATCTAATTATACTATTATGGCTCCTGTGTCAAATTTGGGAGAAAATTTACGTTTTTCTTTGATCTATATTTTCTTATATAATCTATTTATAAATTTATAATTTATTTGACAATAAGATATAATGTTTGGCGGCTGGTTATATTCTAAAAGTCTATTATAGGGAATACAACATTAGCTATTATTTTTATTTTTTAGATTGAATGAAATTTACTCCTTATCATTATCTGTAACTCCTCCTAACAAGAAAAACTCATACCTTGATCATCCTAGAAAGGTCTCCAGCATCTGCTAATTCCAGCACAATGTTTAGTTCATTGTCTTCAATAAATGATGCGTAATATTTGATTACATTGGGGTGGTTCAGTTGCTAAGAAAACAAATATATTTCAGTCAACAGACTATTATTCACAAATACAATAAGCCAGTAGTAAAAAATATAACATATATGCTCTGCCATTTAAATCTCCCAAAGTGGGAAAAGAACTTTTCCTATTTTATAATTAAAACATTATTTTCATATTCATTCTTTCCATACTCGCCAGGTTTAAAAAGAAGAAAACACTTAAAGAACCCCAACTTACAAGTCAGTGCAATCCTTGTTAAGGGAACCAAAGTAAACCAAACTCAAGTTTTCAGGATCTTCTCCTCTTTTATTATAAAATTAAATATATTTTCTTTTCAAATTTTAATTATATTTATAATATTCATTATAATATATAAAATGCATTTTGTTTTAAAAATATAATACAATTATAATAAAATTAAATATTATGTTTTATTTATAGAGCTAGTTTAGCATAATGGTTAAGGGTACTGGGCTAGAAACCAAGAGAGTGAGTTTTAGTCTTGCTTTAGGCACAAAGCCACTTCATGAGTTTGGGCCAGTCATTTTCTCTCAGACCTAGGAAGAAGGCAATGCCAAAGCACTTTTGAAAGCCTTTAAGAAACCCGCAAGGAACTTGTTGAAGTTGTCACTAGGATTCAAGATTTGCCTATACAATAGAATACAAATAACTGCTTAGTGACAATTAGGAAATAGGTTTTCTCTGTGCTGAAACCTACTCTGTGCAAGGATCTACCCTTGCCAATGCCAAATGATGGCATTTAAAAAAAAAAATATCCACTTTTTTTCCCCCTGATAGTGGCCAATTCCAATATGAACTCTAGCAAATGCTGTTGTTTTCAATGGTGGCATCGTATGTAAAACAATACATAAAATAATTTGAAACCTAAAGACGTTAGCTTTTCCAGTGCTAAGTGTTTGATGTATCATTTCAAGCACGCCACAGAAGAAACTTTTGAAAAGATAAAATTATGAATAGGTTAACGTACACTTGTACAGGTAGTCTTTGACTTATGACTGTAATTGATCCCAGAATTATGGACATAAGTCATGTTGTTAAGTGAGTTACCACAGGACTATTCATAAATTTACGACCTTTTTTGGGCTGGGTTGTTATACAGATGTGGCATAAAGCAAAGACCATTGTCATTAAACACATCCATTGTCTGAAAATTGGTATTTTTTGCTGAAAACTGAAGTAAATGCCAGGTTTTGGCAAAAAAAAGGATTGTGAATTATGGTCACATGACCATGGAACACTGCAAATAGTCATAAATGTGGTCAATTGCTGAGCATCCAAAATGCGATCTTGTGACCATGGGGAAGTGACCTAGCCACCAAAATTTCAATGAGCCATGAGTAGCCCAGGGGAAGTGTGCCGCAACTTGCATGGTCGCTAAATGACCAGACATAAGTTAAGGGCTATCTGTATGAATAAAAATTGTAAATATAATAACTAAAACATAGGTTACATACCTAATTTTTAAAATCATATGTTATAATAAACATTTTTAAAACAAGCAACAGATATTTCCCTTTGGCAAACACTATCTACTATTAGGCAGATTTTAGAAACATTTTAAAAATAAAGCAAAATGGAAATCTATTACTTTACAAGGTTTGACAACAAAAAATACAGTAATTGGTTCAAGTGGAATATAATATATATAAATATTCTCTGCTATGCATTTTCCTTTTTGTGAATATGTTTATGTTCCTTGGCCAAAGACTTTATCCCTTTATCACCACCCATATAACAAATACATTTCAAAGTAAGGGAAGGAGGTAGAGAAAGATAGTATGTTAAAAAAAATAAGAACTCTATAACCCATGGGTGAACAACTGATCCTATTTAAAATTATAGGTAACTTAAAATAAAATTTAAGTTATATTTTAACTTAAAATATAGCATATAATCTATCCCATGTGGAGTTGAGATCCCCTTAATTTATAAAATGTGTATGTTTAAATTAATTTCTAGATGGAGAGCCAAATTAGTCTATAGAGAAAAATCATAAAAATTCATATAGCATCTTTGGATTAAAGGTTGGATCAATTTATTATTGGATAAAGTCTTTAAACTATGGCTCACTTCATCAAGTATATCTGGTGTACAGTTAGATCAGTAAGCAAGGCGTGTTTGTTCAGTCACAGTTTTAAGTAGCTGGAAGGCCTTTGGTGCTTTTTCATGATTCATTCTTCTTCCCCCAGAAAAAAGTCACTAGGATATAGTGTCACTAGCCAGATATAGTCTGCTTCAAATTCCATAGATGAATGTGAATCTGACATAAAGTTTTAATTCAAACTGACCTATTGACTATTCAGGGAAGCGCTAAGCTATGATAGCTTGCTACTCATATGTAATAACATGCACAAAATTACTTATATCTGATAACTCATTGCTTCTTTTATTATCAAAATTGTAATGCCAGAATATATTCATTCTAGAAAAGAAAGAAAAAATTACCTTAAGAAGATCAATTTCCTTAATACAGTCAGCACGTGCCTTTGCATCCATTAAATCAAATATCTTTTAAAGAAAATAAAGGGGAAAATTACTAAGTGATAATACATTCACAAGAAATAATGTGTTCAATGCTTTCTCTTTAACTGAAAATGTGCAAGATAAGAGCAACCCATTGCATTAAGAACAAATTCTCAAGTAGTGAGCCATGAGAAATACATTACACAAATTAAATTAAAGCTTCATGGAAGCCCAAGATACGAATTCGTGAGACAGCACAAATCTTTGCAGCACCTCAGCATGAATTGCTGTTCCAACTCTGCCTCCTTCACAGCAGGAGGGGTGAATAATTCTGCCCAGCATTTCTGAATGAATGGATCATTCAACCAAAGTGATGTAGCAAAAACACGTGTTCTTAAAAAAAAAATCCTGGATCAGTGCTCTATGATCTCTTCCCATTCATGAGAGATGTTCAGAAACTCACATTATATTCTGTCACAAGAAGTTCTATATACTGTCAGCGTAAACTTTCCAAAATCATTAAGGGAAGTGCCTTGAATTTTAATTCGGAAAATGAGCATATCTCAGTTGCCTGACATTTCAGAAACACTGTCAGGTACAAATTATGAAATGTGACATTCGTGCTCTAAAAGCATTTGGGAATATAAAATAGCGACATAATTCTGCAGCTGGTTTTCAATGATCCTATTTCATGTAAGGAAATTTTTTAAGATTGACTCCAAGGCCTCACTTGGTAGTCCCTGTAAATAAGGGTCAAAGGCAGCAGTGGCATCTACAGTCTTTGGGCAAAACAAAAGACACTATACCTATGATAATGCACCAAGTGGAAAAAGTCAATTCTCATACATCTGTATGTTTTTCTACTTTGTTTGTTTGTTTTTTAAACTACATTAGGACTACTTAATGCTTATAGTGCTTTTTTATGTGTTTTTATCCAAAATCATAGAAATTATGCTGCCAATTGCCTCAACTGCTGACAGGATATGATGGCAATTTATCCATTCCTGGTCTAAAACTAACTTTCATGGTAATGATTAGAAATGTAATTTTTTTAAATAAATGTGAAACAACCAGGAATAAAAACTAGAAAAGTGGGACGAAATGCAAAATATGCAACTTGTTTTCAGCATTATTGTAACTTCATTTAGTTATTAACTACATTGGTTTGTTCATAAAAGTATGTTCACTTTAAACATTAAAAAAACCACTCTTTGCTCAGATAATAATTGTAAACCTACTGTTTGAATTTACTTTGAGTATTTTTAATTTTTGTTATAAATGAACTACAACTTATTTAAAAAATGATATTGTTTCATTTTTCCTATTTTAGGAAAACACAAACAAGACAAAAATGTAATGTTAAAAACATCAGTAAACAACATCACATTAAAACAAAGAGACATATTGTTAAGAAATATAGGGAGTGCTAATTGACAGAGGTGGGTTAAACCAAAGCTTAAAATACTCATTTTACCACATGAAGCACTGCATAATCAATTTTAATTTCTGACTCTACTATTTTCTACTTCTTTCATAAAATATATCTATACAATATTAAGAACCTTTCTAACCTTTCATTTGTTAATTTGATTTAGTGTGAAAATTCCAAATATAGACCAACTTCCTTCTCATCTTAATTACCTCTTATAGTATTTTTAAAAATTAGGAAATATTCATAATATTTTTTAATCTGACAGAACAAACAAAAAAGACCCTGTAGCTTTTTTAAAAAAAATCCAAATATTTCCTTTTTCCCCCCCATTGCTTTAATTTTTATTTATACAATCAAATAAACTAAACTAATCAAGAATGTAGAAAGCCAAACATCTTCATAATTAGTTTCTGCACAAGACCATCTAATTCATTTTACTATTTTGGTGTATGCATAAATTATAATAATGTGCAGACCATTTACTGATATAAGGATCCTTAAGTTCTTTTAAAAAATAGCAATGACAAATTTAGTGTTCCCCTTACATTGTAATTTATCTTGATAAAAATTCTTGTCAGGTTCCAACAATCAAGAAAGACACCTAGTAACACTTCCAAGGAGATTTGTTTATTGTTCCACACCTATAAATAGAATCTTGCCAAACTAAAGCAGACTTATTATCTACAGGAAGCATATTCTTGGAACTATTAGGGAGGATAATCTTCACCCTCTTTCTGTCACATGAAACTACCTACAGAATTCCTTCTTCTTCTTCTGGAATGCACCCCCTCCCTCCTGGGAATCCAGACTACATTTCATCACAGATTCCTCCCTAGTCATAAGAAATCAAGGACAGTATTATTCCAACTGTTCTCTCCTTCTGACTCCATTCCAATTACTTCTATCCTTAACAAGTGTAAATTTTATTTCATTTTTTAACTGTTACAAGAATACCATGTGTACGCATTCAATCCTTAAAGCTAAAGGAGTAAAACAGAAAGAATTCAAATTCAAAAGACAAGAGTAACTGCATTCAGTACTAAGCAATCATTAACTTTCAGGGGTAACAAACTTATCCACATATTTTAAGCTTTTTAATGTATTGCTTCTTATATTTTTACTTAAATATCTTGAATAGATTTCAAAAACAAATATTAAAATACAAACTAACATAAAAGGAAAAAGGGAATGTTGTGGGTTTGTTTTATAGGATAAGTTAAACAGTGATGGAAAAAATACATCATATTCTTTATATTGTAAACTATTTTGAGATGCTTCAGCATAGGATACACACACACACACACACACACACACACACACACACACATGCATACCGTCTTTTACTGGTGTTTTTTAAAAACACCTTTCACCTCATGTTAACAATACATCCAAATGTGTCAGTAAGAATGTTCCTTTTAATTTCCAGAAATCTTAAACAAATTGTATTTCAGAAATATGAAATTTCCGATTACTGAAAAGGCTGTAGGGTGATGAAGGACTCACAATCAACTTTCAACATTCAACTGTCGTATTTATTTTTTCCCTCAAATAGCCTGATGCATCTAACAGAAAGTATTATGAATATATTTAAGCCATTCTAATTGTTAAAAAAAAACAAGTTTTGAATTTTATTTATCACCTTTATACAATACAAATTCTATGATGGTAGAAAGCACCACCTCTAATTTGGAAGTTATGACTCAGGAAAGAGACTGAGTAATATTGCAGTACAATAGTAGGATATGTCAGCCAAATGGAATGTGAAGATTAAAGCTTGACAAATGGAAAGGGGGTGTATATTCAGGGTGATTTTTTAATGCATACTTTAAAGGAGGTTAATGTAGATGAAAAACATAGAAGTATAGATGTAAACTTCAGTGAATACATACAGTACCTGTAGTTACTGTAGTCCTTTAGACAAGAATGCAAAATATTTTATCTTAATATTTTGTCTTTGGCACCAAAATTCCAAGATTTGGCACATATAGCCAGCTTCCAAAGATCTGACTGCCTCTGAGAAGACCTAATGGACACACATCGCTATTATTTGCCAAGAAGAGTTCTCTGTTGAGCATTTCACATCTGATCCTTGCTTTTTCAAATTTATTTGTACACAATTTTCTCTCTAGCTTCTTGATCCATCACTTTAAAAAACATGGGAAGTCAGATTTGTTCAAATAAAGTCAATGAAGACTGAATGGGAGGAAGCATCTAAGAGAAGCTTCTAACAGCTTTTTGAAGTTGAAATTTTATTTTCTCTGTTAGGCAACTTCTGAACAGCCCTCAATGATAAGCTAAGTAATAAATGGTCTGAAGTTCATGAGAACTCTCAGTAGCTTCTGGCAGGAAAATGAAATAGGTGAGATATAAAACTACTCTTCTACCCCATGGCCTTGAACAGTTACTCTCATTCTTCTTTGGTTAAAAAAACAGCAGTAGCAAACCCTAATTCATTTTGAACTTATTTTAGCATGTGCTAAAATAAGCCCTCCCCCAAAAATAAGCCCTTCCCAAAAATAAGCCCTCTCTGAAACTATTTAACCACATGTGCAGCACCGCCATTTCCTCTGGTTAGGATTAGGGAGACAGAGTTGGAAATCAGATAAGATGGCAAGAGGAGCCCCGTCTTGCTCCACACACCCCAAAATAATAAGACCTCCTTGAAAATAAGGCCAAGCGCTTATTTCGGGGTTCAAAAAAATATAAGACAAGGTCTTATTTTCAGGGAAACACGGTAGTATCCATAATGTAATGTATCACTTTTACCTAAAATTCAAAAATCAATTATGCACATGACATAAAGGAATGACACACAAATAATCAATTGATAATCATAATAGTCCAAAGAGTCAAAGAAAGTTAGAAAGAAACAGTAATCTGCTTTGCAATATTAAATAATATTTAATAGATTAGTGATTAATTATATCAAACATTAAAGTAAAACAGGAGATCAACGAATATTTGATTATCATAGATTAATAAATACATGGTTTCTAAGAGGTCTTGCATTTACTCCAGTAGAAGCCTTTTCCCTTTCAAAACTGTGGTGCAATATAAACTGAACAAATTATTTTATTTGGTTTAACACCTAAATTTTATGTTGTATAAATTATACAACATTGATTTTACAAATAGATTATCGAAAAAAACCCTGAAAAAGTAACTTTTCTTTGCAAAGTACAACAATCTTAATTTCATCTTTCCAACTTGAAAGCTAGAGCTATGCACAATCAGTTCATAAAAGGTAAATTACGAAAAAGGCAAAAACTTCTTGCAGAATGCCCACAATAAATTCCAATATGATGCTAAGAAAACTGCAGGCACCTGTGCTACCCATCTCTCTTATTTGAACCTTCTCCCCAGCATGGCAGAATTGCTTATAAAAGCTACAGCCTTGAAATAGATGTTGGAGGAGATGTTGCATGGTTTGCAAGTTCTGCACTGGCACTCAGAGAAAGCAGGTAAAAGGAGTTTATTTTATTTATTTCTTGAATTTATATGGCCACCCAACTCACATACAGGTGACTGAAAGGTCTAGAGGAAAACAAAGAGGTGCAGCCAATCCAAACCCAACATTGGGAAGGTGCCAGTACTTTACCTACTGCCCATTAGTAAAGAAGAAAAACAGAAGACATTGGGGGGGGGGGGCAGGGGATTTAAAGACAAACCAGGGTTTGTAAAAGTTAAAACAGTGTTGTATACTGGTTAATAGTAGCAGTATAATAGAAATTGTAAATATAGCACAGAATTACAAATTATAGTGTGTAATAATAAAATAAAGAATGGAGAGCAATGTATAGTTGAAATAGAGTATAAAAGACAATAGACATAGAAAGATTTTGCGAAGTATTTTTGTGTGTTTTGATTTTGTTCCTTGGATATTTTTCCAAAATAAGACATCATCCCATTCCTTATAGGGAGATATAAAAACCGAGTTGTCCAGGGTTTAGTACTTTTGATGGATCTTTTGAGCTTGAATCAATCAAATGTGGGTATAGTTTGAACAGAACCTGTGACAAATAGTGATTTTTTCCCCCTATTTAGATAGCATCTAATGAATACCTATCGGTATCTGAATTATCATTACTAAATGATGTTTCCATCCAGACTGATATACATTGGGTTCTTATTAGCCCATTACCATTTTTTCGTTCTAATAATTGTACATAAATCTGTTAGTCAGAAGGAATGGACCCCTCTTAATGTTTATTTTACAATAATTCTTTGATTATCCGAGTTTTCTATAGTGGTGGAAAAGAGACATGCTAAGGACACTCTAGTCTAACTGGAAGAGTTTGTGAATTGCTTCCATGCATGCAATTCTCTTTTCACAGCAAGACATATGCCCTGCTGCATACAAATTTGCTACTTATGTAGTAGATATACTAAGATCCCTATCAATTGGAATAGTTCCTGCATAAACACCCTTAGCTTTTAGTGCCTATAATCTATTGGGGTAAGCAACAGATGAAGCGACACTAAACGAACAGAGAAGCCAAAGAGAGCAGAGACAGACTTGCTTGCTCTTGGGATGAGAGTCAGCAAATTGGAGGGTGAGAATAGACAGGTGACACCCCACTCACCCATCTATTGGGTGAGTCAGCTCAATAGGGGAGAGATGAATGATGGATTTGGGAAGATTGTATTGATAGCAGGTGGGATAGTCAGACTTGTTTTTTTAGCTGCAGCTGAACCTTAGTTAGGTGTTGTATCTGGCACTGTTGGATTATGAAGGAGGCTAGGGAGACAGGGAGTGAGGATAATGGAAACAATGGAAAAGGAGAAGTATAGTAGAAGATGGGGGTGAGCAAATCCAAGGTAGGAGAGGTTAGAAATTTGGCATCGTTCTATACTTCAGGTCACCTACACTATTTTATTTTTTTGAATCAGATATCCAAAATACTGAGTGCTCTAGGCTCATATCAATGCTTTTGATCGCCCAATCTCTTTGTAGTAAGTTGAATCTCATCTGCAATGAAGTTGAACACAAGAGGGCAGCCTTGGTGTGTGCACCAAAATCTGGCAAGCTAATGAGAAAGCCGTATTTACTGAGCTCTGTTGGGCTAGGTTTTAAGTGGTACTTTAAAAAGTCAAAACCTTGGGGTTGGTGCTTAAAAATCATGACCCTAAGACAGGAGTAGAAATTGCAAGCTGTGAGTCCAAGAGTTGGGAGGACTACTATTCTGCAAGTTGTTGAATGTTGAGGCCATACATCTGAGGTTGGATCAGGGACTGAACAAGTTGGGGTTGCTGCTATTGTGCATCCCCCATTTGTACAACACCTTCTCTTTACAACTGCTTGATCTCACTAGAGGGGTGGTTATGGAATCACATAAGCTATCTATCCATCCTGGGTGACTTTAATCTCTTCTTTGTGAAATTATTCATTAATCCATTCTTGTTAAACCCTTAAGGAAATGTTGGGTGGAAAGATCTGATTTGTGTAACTTGCAACTGTTTGCCTGACTACTTCATGGGAAAAAAATAGTAAAAAGCCAGTAGATAGAATTTGATAAGGTGACAGAGGCATCTTCCAATGTTGGAGGGGGGAGAGAGAGACTCTGAATTTGAGGAGATGGACAGGCCTCTGTGAGTTGGCTCTGTCAGGGGTAGATTAAACTCCTGCCCACCTACTTAATTAAGATGATGTGTCTAGGCACAGGTAGCTGAAGCCAGGTGACAGGCAATGGCTTTGAGGGAGGAGACAGCTTCAGCAGCTTTGAAGAAGGCATTTGCTAGTCCACCTGCTGATCAAGAGACCTGCCTAAATCCATTTTGACTTGTGAACTACCATCCTATCTCCAACCTTCCCTTTGGTGGAAAGGTTTTTGAAGATAAAAGTTATACAACTGCAAGGAGACATCAGGATTCAGGCAAAACTTTAGGGTGGTAGAATGATTAGAATGCAGTATTTCAGGCTAATTCTGCCAACTGCCACCACTTCAATCCTGACCAGCTCAAGGTAGATTCGGCCTTCCAATCTTCCAAAGTTGGTAAAATGAGGACCCAGATTGTTGAGGGCAATATGCTGACTTTGTAAACTGTTTAGAGAGGGTTGTAAAGCACTATGAATATAAGTCTAAGTATATAAGTATATAAGTCTATATAAGTCTAAGTGCTAGTGCTATTAAAGACGACTAGCAGTCCTATAGTGACAAACCCATTACTGTATCTTTCACTCCTCATTCTACAAATACAACTGCATTATGAATAGTATTACTGCATGAATGAAGGCAAATATAAGTGTCCCAGGATAATGTTGCAAGATCCAATCTGAGTATTACAGGTAGTCCTTGACTTACAACAGTTTAATGACAATTTGCAGTTACATTGGCACTGAAAAAAGTGGCTTATGGCCATTTTTCACACTTATGACCATTGCAGCATCCCCATGGTTATGTAATTTACGTTTGGCTGCTTGACAACTGGTTCATATTTATGACAGTTGCAGTGTCCCAGGGTCATGGGATCTCCTTTTGTGACCTTCTGATAAGCAAAGTCAAGGGGAAAGCCAGATTTACTTAACAACGTTACTAATTTAACAACTGCAGTGACTCACTTAACAAATATGGCAAGAAAAGTCATACAATGGGGAAAAACTCATTTAACCAATTTCTCACTTAGTATCATAAATTTTGGGCTCAATTGTGGTTGTAAGTCGAGGACTACCTGTGTTGCATTTCTCTTCTAAAACCTTACCATAACTAATAAATGAAAAAACAACATTCCTGTATACATTTGTATTTCCTTCTCATTAAAATGTTTTATTTGTATCTTAATGGGACCCTGGAAGGGCCCATATGATTTGTAATGATTTAATACTAAAAAGCTGAGAATCACTGTCCTAGCGAAACCTTAGCAGCAGAGCAAGAATCACTTTGTGGGGGTTTAAATCTTGTCTACTCAGCGCTTTCATCTGCCTCATAACAGCAGAATTGTCAGAAAATAATGGGGTTACCTTGTCTATGCTGCACGCATGGGAGTTTTATGCCTCAGCTGAGCAGCCTGGGGTACAGGAAAGGTTTGAAACTTCTCCTGAGAATCTATTTCCCAGTGCTTTCTCTAGAGGTTGCAGAATGACTATATTCAGCCTGTCACTTCAATTATGACTTTAGGCTATCGCTCTGGCCTCTGGACTTGCCCTCTTCATTGCTTTCAGGTCACTTCTGACTTTTCCAGCAGCTTCAACATCTTACCGGATTCCAGCTTTGTGAACCTGAGAGATCTTACTTCTGCGGCTGAGTTTCTTCACACAAAGTTGGAGAAACTTCCTCATCTTTTAGGATCCTTAATACAAATCAGCCCCAAAGCAAACATGGGTAAAAGCTATTTAAAAGCAATTAAAAGCACAAATGAATGCTTATACTGTTATATTACAAGCAGCTGGGGAGGGAGAGGTATTATTTTTGGCAAAACCACAAATCATTTTTAATTATAATTAATCTCTAAACCACCGTGGCTTTATTTATGATGATGAAAAATAGATAAATTACTTCCATGCGCTTAAATGTAATTTGTTTAGCCTCCAAAGCACACACATAGAGAACACTCCAATTTCTGGTGAAGAACTTACGATGTGTTAAGTTGTTGGGATATTAGGATTTTGATGAAAGTGAACAGACTGTTTGAAGAATGCAAGCCAGTGATGACTAATAGCAATACACTGTGTCTTATGCATTAAGAGATGCTCATAAAAACTGAGAAGCAGAATATTATTTTTCAAAAAACCAGCATAAATTATTTTTAAATGTTGTTTTTCAAAAACTGAAGTTATATTCAATTGTTGCCTCCCTTATGTTATTTTCAGTATTTTTGACTGATCAGATTTAAAGGAGGGAATTATGTGATAGATGTAAGAAATGGGTACATGTTAGCAGTAGTAGACTGAATAATAAAACTAAAATGATCATATTGGACATGTCAAAATTAAAAGAATTTTGAGCGGAATTTTTTTTTCAGGTTTGTCCAAGCAACACACAGCAGCTTGGACCAATTAAATTGATTGCCTTGGATAATTCTAAAGGTTAAATTACTATTTTAAGAGAAGTTGATTGATTTACAGTAAAAGAATCCATTAAACATTATTAATAAGACTATATTCCTGGTTTCACCAGAGATTCTAATTATCCCAACCTACTGACCAGCCAAATGCATCCACTTTTCTTGCCTCTTCATCAGCTAAAAAGACGTTTCAAATACATAAGAAGTTAAATCTTGACACCTTTAAAATAAGTATCATCCTTTGTTATAATTTTCTGCATCAGTTTAAAAGCCGAACTTAAAACTTTCTGAAAACCATGAAGGAGGCAAAGGATGGAAAGCGTGTAAGAATGTAAGAATGTAATCTGATGATTGAATATTTGTTTCATTATCTCTCCAGTGTGGAATAAGAGTTCCTAGGTCCATAAAACATTAATGACAAGATCCTTGAGCACTAGATAATGTGACTATAGGAATTTTGTGAAAAATAGAAAGTTAATTCTTATTAGATTCCTGAAGGGATTCAGACAGGAAAACTATTTTAGTATAGGTTTGTATGGAAAAAATAGTTAATGAGCTAGAGGAAACAAAGACTCAGAAAAAGGGGAAATTTATCATGAGGAATGGCTTAGTCAGAGTGAAATACTTTTGCAGTGAAAAGTAAAGAGTTGAGAGGGGATTTATTTTGGGTTCTGTGGCAATCTTGTCTTGTTGGATGAACAGCAATATCCACCTCTATACAATGCATAAGGAAACAAATATATAGTTTAAAAGTGGGAGTTTTGAGTTACTAGATTATATGTTTAGTTTGGAGTCTAATCTTTTGTAGAATATAAACTTTAATTGGATCTACATATATAGTTTCAGTATATTACTCCGAGTATTACAAATACAATAGAAAAAGTAACAATTACAAAGAAATATTATTAGACATGTGCAGTTACTGGGATGAGAAGGATAATTCTCAACACCTAGAGTCTTTCAGTAATGGTCCTATATAAAGATGGACAAATTTTGAATCAGACAAGCATCTAACCCGAGTAGCTGTGACTTCAATCTTTTTTTATTACAAGCTTTATTGTCTCACTTTCCAGCTTAATACTGATTAGTTGAATTTTTAAAAAAAATTAAAAAAACTAACTAAAAATTGCATTTAATCATTTAATCAATTCACAATTTTAAAAGGCCTTAGGGTTACACTATTTGAGATGCAAAAATCCAGACAACTGCTCCAGACTGCTGCAAAAAGAGTTTTCTGTATACGTTTATTGTCATTTAGTAGTCAATTTGGATTTTTATAACCTACATATGGTAGTTCTACTTTAAGATGAATTGCAAATGAGATCTCTCAGGATTTGAAACAATATGTTTTTCCCTATCCTGAAAAAGTTTCAAACTTTTAATTAGCGGTTACTATTAATTTATTTAACATGAGCTTCTACAATTAAAAAGCTTTAAGGCTGCTACAGAAATCCTAGTTATGTTGGGAATGTTAGGAACTACAGTCACAGCAGTAGTAGAGGCAACCCACCATTTAAATGTGCTTACTCTGGCATCTTAAAAGGTCTTAATAAGAAATAACCAGAATATATAATAATTCAAGCAATTCAAAACAAATAAAGTAGCAATTGCACTTAGACTTATATACCGCTTCTTAGTGCTTTACAGCCCTCTCTAAGTCAGAATATTTCCCCCAACAACCTGGGTCCTGATTTTACAGACCTCAGAAGGATGGAAGGCGGAGTCGGTGAGTTGGTGAGACTCAAACTGCTGGCAGTCAACAGAATTAAACTGCAATACTGCATTCTATTTAATAAATAATAAAACTATATACAGATATTTTCCTGTTCGAGGTAATTTTTGTATATATTTTACCATCCAAGGCTCTTAAAAGCCAAACTCTAGAGAAAATGCTGCTAGAGCTACTGAATGACCTTCATATTTTTTAAAATGAAAACAAATATATCGACCAAGTTAGAAGCAAATCAGATATCCACTTCACCAACACATATTCATAATAACATTAGGTAGATATTTCCAGATTTTAGTATCTGCATAAAATACAGACAGCATTAGCCTCCAAACAGCCTAATGCACTGAGGGAAGAGTATAACAGAAGTTAATTGGCAATCTCTCTACGAAAAAAAAAAAGTGAGGGTGAGCATATGAGGACAATAGCCAAACAAGATATTTAGAAGCTTCATGTTGCAAAGTAACATGGTAGTATTTCAGGGAATGAAAAGATGACTCCTTGCTATTTACATATTAGGTATATAGTAAATTAATTAGACAAAGAAGCAACACATTGTGCTGTAGTTAGAAGTAGTTCTAAAGAGGCTAAAATGCATAGTCAACTTGGTTTTCAAATCCAGAATTTATTTCTCTTAATCCAATGAGCTAATTTAAGCCTCAACTTTTGAAGACATAGAATGTACATCAATTAATCTATAGATACATCGTTTGGAAACATCTTGCATGGAAGCAATTATAACACTCCTGTAAAGTCACAGATATTTAATTTCAAAGAGCAATGGCCTTTTTATTAGAATGTACAGGTTACAATCCAATCTTTAACAATGTAAGTATTAGAATCTTAAAATTAAACAATATTAATTAGGTTTTTTTAAGGAAGGTGGCACAATCTAATAGGAATGTAAAATGGTGTAGCAAACCCCTTGGAATTGCTAGAAATACATAAACCATTAACAGTTGCCATACATTAAAATAAAATGGCGAGGCATTAACTTTATGAAATTATGATTATCTCTCTTAAGATCAATGCAATCCTCAAGAGGCAGTTCTCTGACAACATAAAATAAATAATTAATCTTGCTCCAGGATAAGAGCAACCCTTAGTTTGCACCTTCTGAGAAAAACGTAGAAGTAAATGGAAGAAAACACTAAATTCCCTAGGATATAAAATACAAGGCCGTTTCTGGTGAAGTTCCTGGGTAGACCAAGCATACTAAAAACTGCCGCAGTGTACACAGAACAACACAACTTAAACTTTTCTTTTTTGTTGCTGTTACTGGGCAATTCACAATCCTGCTAAGCTTCTAAGCTTAAAAATAGTTTAGTAAACATACAACACTGAGTTTACTTTGGCAGTTCTCTTTTTGACTCATTTATGGGATGACTTAACACTACTGAACTTGCTTCACCATTTTCTGTTACACCTCAGTAAAAGGGTTTATTTAACTTGGTTAGACAACTTTAAAAAAGGAAGGGAGAGGAGAAAGAGACTTTGAAACATGAACTACCCAAAAATGATTAAGAATTAAGCCTTAAGAACGCACTACTGATCTACAGACTTCCTGATGAGCATTGGGCTAACAATTCCATTTAAAAAGTGAATAGCCTTTGTTAAATAAACTGGCCTAGAAAAACAGTGAGATTAAGCTATATCAACCATCCTGTCCAAATTCTATCATGATCTGTCACAGTATACCACATGACAGCACATGGGGCTTAGAAAAAAAATTAATCCAAAGAAAACAAAGAAGCACTGACAATACTTTGTAAATATTAAGAAGAAAGGGTAGAAAAAGCAACCTAAAAGTTGGAAAAGGGAGGTGGGAATCATTGTGCTTTTGTTCTCCCTCTTAACCTACATATCCACACAACCCTTCTTACCTAGGAAAAAAGGCTTAATTCCTGACACCTTTATCTACGTATTTGGTAGTGCAAGAACCTGTACTAACAATCTTAGGCTTCTCTACAGATCTTGCCTCATTCGCTTTACTCTGCAATTGCAAATATGTTGGAAAAAATTTTATTGACACCAATACCTTAGCAACACAAAACACCATGGTTATCAGCAGAAAGTCAGAAATAGTATGGAAGGGTCAATTTCTTATTTGAATCCATAGCCTGGCTTTACGGTAAGAAGATTGTAGAACCCTTATCCTTCTTTTCTATCCATTTCATAGCAATAGCTAGTAATACTATTCATTGCCAGCCATTATCTGCTACCAGCATTCATTAGAACTCATTTTCTAAACAATGTTAGTGAGAATTAAAGCAAGTTTACTAGACAGCTCCAATCCCACAATGAACACAGGAGTAATAAAATGTTCTCATTGCAGGTAGAATTTCTCACAATGGTCGTTCATGATGTTGAGTTGAGATATAATTTCTAGGCATCTCTAATGCTTCAGATTCTTGCTTTGAACAAGCAGGAGCACAGACATGGCTTTTAAAGCAGCTATATCTTTTTTTGTGGGGCAGCTACAAAAAAAAAGCCATGAGTCTGGAAAAGTTCCATAGTACAGTGCAATTTTAGTTAATTCCATTATAAAATGTTATGAATGTTAGATGGGAACATATTTAATGCTGAGAACCTAAGTGCTTCTTAAAAATGGAAGGCCCTTGCTGATAATCATTTTATGATTTTATCACAACACTGTTTCAGTAACCTAAAAAGTATTTGTTTTTTTACTGTTTATGAAGCATTTGTAGTTCTTCAATCAGAACTGAATCTAAGTGATAAGGTTTGGAAATTTATACATGAAATAATATTTAAGCAACCATATCAGATTTGACACAGATGTTTTTCACTTCCTAAAGATGCTTACCTGCACTTTTTTTAAAGCTACTGGCACACCATCCAACAAGCATGTAGCTCTGTAGACTTCACTAAACTGTCCACGGCCAATCTTCTTTTCTATCCGAAAATTGGCTAAAGTATTATAGCCCATGTCAGGTCGTAAGGCTTTCTGCAGTCCAAGAAACAAAAACAAACAATTAAATAAACTTTCTTTTATTTCCAGTGGAGCCAGGTGTTCTGAATATTAACCCCAGAAAAATAAATGTGGGAGGAGATAATATATTTAATTTTAAAAATGAATTCTAAGTATCAGTAATTTCCCACTTAAAGATCTACAATTCCCGCTATCTTTTTAAAACTGACAAACATGTCTGTGTTAACAATGAAAGGTTTGATATTTGCAACAGACTTCCCAGTTCAATTGAAGAAACTAGCTTTGGTCTTTAAAGTCCTAAGAGCCCAGGATTATGGTTCTGAACAGGGAAGCAGGGAAAGGGAGTACAAGTTCCAAATCAATCATGGAGTTCACTGGATAACCTCAAGTCAGTCTCTTTCAGCCCATTTATGTTACAAGGCTGCTCAAGTATTTGGTAAAAATGTTAGCCAATACAATAAGATGCCATATGAAGTAGTAAGTTCTCATTAATTAGAGGTCTTTAAACCAAAGCTATGACATCATGTTTAAAAACTGTTCTAGTGGTTCCTGCACTAAGCAAGGGATTTGATTAGATGCCTCTCAAGTCTTTTCCAACTTTATGATTTGATGAAAATGTATCTTGCTACACATTACACTTAAGGACAACTTAAGGACAACATTAAAGGTGCCTCTTGATCTTTTCAGTTACCATTCTTTGCTATTTATCATGTTGGGTGGGCTATTGCTATTTGCCATGTTGGGTGGGCTTAGTGGAAACTGAACTCCTAAATATCTGAGGATGCCAGACATGTGCCTGGTATACTTGGTCTGTTGTGTGGATGTTTGGATGGTTTAGGGGTGAGGAATTTGTGGTGGGTGGGTGGGTGTTTGGGGATTGTTATGTGTGTTGACCTGCTCTTTGGGTGTTAAGTGAATTTAGTTGTATGGGTATTCTGTGTATATACGTACAATGACAATAAAGTTGTTGTTGTTGTTATTATTATTGTGTGTGAACAGTATACACACACGTGCAAATTGAGAGGAACACATATATGTATGTTCATCTATCGGTCAATTTAATATTGTTCATATAGGTCTTACATTCAGAAGACAAGTTTCCTTTGGCCTACAGCAGATGAAGAAGAAAATATGAAGGAGACATAAAACTCAGCATAATGTTTCATTACTCGAGAGAAAAACTAAAACTTTAACTGATTACTGATACAAATATATGGAAGAATATGTACTGAACCAAAATCAAAACCTGTGTGAAAACATTACAAAAGAGATCAATTTAGTAATCCTTACTGTACTGCTTTAAACAAAATCAAGAAGATAAGCACAATATTAGAATCTACAGTTTTCCTCCACTTCCATTCTTGATGTTCTTTTACAATTTACTATTTAAACAAACATTTGATTAATACACAGCTGATATTTTATATATACAAGGCAGGATATAGGTCCAGACTGTACTCTGTTCTGTTATACTGTATAATGTTTGTACATTGAAGTTTTACAGATTTCTCCACTAAATACAATAGGCCAAGTTGAAATAACAACAACAAAGATCTGGAGGAGAACAACAATTTTCTCATTTCTAGAGTTTATATTGATTTTCCAAAAAAAAAAAGTGTACCAATTCAAAATGATTTGGGAACAAAAATACTCCTTTTAAAATTTCAACGGCTTTTGACTCATTGGTTACTCAGGCCCACAATCAAAAATATTCATCAGATGAAGCAGAGTCCAAACATGGAGCTGCTTTGATAGGAATAGCAGTGTACCAATTCAGGGAAAAATATATTCCAAGTGCCTATGCAGGTTTAATGAGTTCAGCCTTAGCAGTTAGAGAAAAACATTCAAAGTTGGGGAGCTCTCTCTTATTATTCAAATGCTTGGGCTACAGAGGAACGGGATGTAGCTTCATTAAGTTTGGAGTATTTCTGTGGTTGTTTAACCAGCATATATTTCAAAATTGGAATAGCGAATTGCATCCTCTGTCTGCACAGCAACTTGACAAACATTAGCATGAACTACTAAGGCAGTGTGACAGCCGCATGCTGAGAGCAAAGTCTCCCTAATGTGTTTTGGCATGCAGGTTTGTAATCACACATTTACATATGCAATGACCTACATTTGCATGTCAGATCACACACTGTCTGGCTTTATTAAGACTGGGCACCTCTCTGTGTTTGGCGGCCAGAGTGGCGAGAGAGGGCCAGAGGGTGGTGGGTTTTTTTGGCAGTTGAGAGATGAACTGCCACTGAGAATTAGACTGAGATAGCCTGAGCATTAGACACTTCATTAGAGGTAATCTGTTTAACAGTGGGCACTGTATGTAAACTTCACAGCCCATTTGCAGCATCTTCTCTGCCCACCCAACCCCAGTGGTCTTCCTTCAAAGGGCAATGTGGCTGACTGACAGCTTGTCTCATCTGCTCCCTTGTTCTGTCATACAATTCAGACACAGAGACCTGACACGAGAAGCAACATAGCTGCACATCTCCAACTATATAGCGGGACTCCCTCCCAGACATAAAGGAATTTGGAAAAGGAATAAACTCATGGATAATAATAGGGCCATCAGTTGGTCAGAGAACATATTATATAGCAATGATTAGACTGCATTACAACCAGGCATATTTTTTTAAAATGGCAGTATGTTCTATAGTATCTAACAAGGGGATTTCGATTTTTTTTTCCAAATAAAGCAGAAATTCATACACTAAACTAAAATGACCTATTTTAACTCATTCCGGTGTTCAAAATAAATCCATAGTTTGTGAGATGAGAGTTACAAGAACAGACTCTCATTCTCTTTGCCTCTTTTGACATCAATTCTTCCCTTCTTTCCTTTGTCAGAATACAGTATGATTTCCCTGGCATGGCATACTAAGTCCATAAAAGAGACGAAAATGTGGAAAATCCAAAGTGTAATCAAACAAGCACCTACCGCATAACAAGAAGCACATATTTTCACACTATACTTATAGGGAGGAAAACATAACCACTACGTAAAATGCATTTTCAGCCCAAATTCGATTACTTTGTTGAATTTGGTGCCTGTCAACAGCCTTTCCACTCCTTACTAAAGAACTGCAGCTATAGATCAGGTTTAAACATTTTAATTAAATGGCTGCATTCCACCACAATGGAGGTCCATTCTTCCAACAATAGCAGGGCCAAACACTTTTATAAATCCTTGAAAATGATGCTTGCAAAAGTGAAAGAGAAGCACATTCTTGCTAATGATTTCCAAAATCCAAAAGGCAACTTTGCTTTGTTAACTATTACTTTCAATTATTTATAACTGCACTATTTTGTACTGACTTAACGTTCTGTGGACCTAACATAGTACATTTTCTCTTCTAGGACAATAGAAAAGAGTTTCCCTTGGGACTAGGAAAAAACGCTGAAGGGATACCAGTTATATTAGCACATTATCTAAAAATCACCTTGCACACTGCCTTTCTCCTCATTACACTATTTTTGCTGCTCTGATTCTTTATATTCCGGAGTCTTTATTTTTATCTCTGGTATTATTCAAGCACGATAGAAGTCTTTTTTTCAGTCAGCTTAGGTGCCAACATCTGTCTGACGCAAACCCTGTCACAGATCAGAGAGCAAGGACAGTCTTCAAATTTATGATTTAACGTTCTGCTCTGCAGCAAAAGCCACAAGGCCACATCATCCCTTGCAGATGTTTAATCACACTCTCCCCCTCCAGAGATTATGATTGCAACTATATATTAAGATAGTTTTTCTTTCATTGCATTTATCTTCATCAGTCCTGAAGCACTTTAAAGAACTGTCCCGCTCAAAACAGAAGGCATACTCTTGAAGCTTAGATTGTTAAAAAATAAAATTTCTATGTCACTTTCAATATGAGGGGTGGAGGGTGGGGTGCTGGCAGAAATACTCATTTGCAAGCACAACCTGAAGGTACAAATGTTTTTGTTACATTACGTTCAGCAACTTCAACCCATTTGCACATTTCTATTCTTCTCAAAATACAATAATCCCGAAGGTTTGAAGCAATTCTGGAGCCTGGCTGAATACTAACATGAGAACATATCACTAGAAACCAAAATACCTTCGAAAAAAATATACATTTTATTGCAAGTAAGAAAATATATTCCTATCCACTTTAGCAGATAGGCAATAGGTTCAGCTATAGGAATAGGTTGAAGGATTTGTCCTAAAAAAAAAATCTGAAAAAGAGAGGATAGACATAGAATAAGATTGGGTTATACAAATTGTGATTTAAGGTTTTTCCTTGGAAACACCATTGTGGCAAAAATCCCTTTTCTCCATAACCTGGTTCTTCCAGGGATAAACAGTTACCCTGTTTCCCCAAAAATAAGACATCCCCTGATAATAAGCCCAATCGGGTTTCTGAGCACATGTGCTAAAATAACACACACACCCCAAAAAATAAGCCCTCCCTGAAAATATTTAACCACATGCGCAATCGATCCCTGCCATTTCCTCTGGTTAGGGTTAGTGAGACAGAGCTGGAAATCAGGTAAGACGGCAAGAGGAGCCCAGTCTTGCTTCATGCACCCCAAAATAATAAGACCTCCCTGAAAATAAGGCCAAGTGCTTATTTTGGGGTTCAAAAAAATATAAGACATGGTCTTATTTTTGAGGAAACATGGTAGCTTTACAGATTGAGCTGAAAAATCATCAATCTCCAGCTGGGTAATCTTACTACAATTTCTCAACTTAATTCAGTAGTATATTCACAGGCAATCCTCAGCTAGATGAGAATCTTCACTGCAGACAAGACTGAATTCTTACCAACAGATAGAAAGCTCACTGTAATATAAAGGACTTGGTATTTTCTCAACGGGCATTTTCCTACTACCCTTCCAAATAAACTTAAAGTTAATTTAAAAGATCTGTATGGCCACCCAATCTTAGAACACAAATCTGGGCAGCTCACAACAACAATGTATTTGTCATCTCCCTTAATGGCCTTGAACAACTCTGATGTATTTGCAGAAAGCTCCTCTCTTGCATGAGAACCATCAATTCCCACCTCATGAGCTCAGATCTTACATTATGGACATTTTTGCTGGAGCGGCAGTATAGATAAAGTCACTACATCCAAAGAAATTAATTGCAATTGCACACTTAAGTTTTCATCCAAAATAAAAAAATAAAAGAATATAGCATCAGAGATTTAATTTTAAGGCAAGGAAATACTTCTTGAAAATGTAAAATTTGTGTAATTTCTGTTAAGGTGATTGTTAGTTTCAGGAGAATTATTTAACTTTCGCTTCAAAAAATAGAATATACCAAAAGTTATATTTTTACTATGATCAATTTTAGTTATATAATCCTTGCAGTGATCTCTGTATTGGATGAATTACAATTTTGATATAAGGCTTCAATTTTGCAGTGCTCTTTTCTTTCCTTTCTTCTTTCCTTTTATTTATTTTTTTTTGACAGTGTTCTTCATTACCCCATTTCAGCCCTGTCCATTTTCCCCCATTCATGTTTCCACTGGTTTCAGAAAAGGGAATCAGAATCAGATTCTGGAATAGATAATAACATTGCATTCAAAACATCTTTCAGTCTATACGATAACAGTTTTTTTAATATTAATGTACTCCTGACTGACTGCTTGTACTAGATTATCTAGATTATTTTACCTGTGGTTGAAACTGAGACACAGGAGGACCTGGCAGACCCTGTGATTGTTCATCCATTATTTCAAATCACAATCCTTTTGAATGACCTGCATTAAAACAGGATACAATGAAAACAGATGTTTACTTGCATTTTTATGAAACATTTTAGAGGGTTAACATGAGCAAAGGATTACAATCAGAGTACTGATAAAAGAGGAAACCACAGAAAAAATAGTGAAGTCAATGTGTCAATGTGTTTACATACAGAGAGAGCAAGTTCAGTCAGCCAAAGAAACATCAAGTGATCTTTTGTATGTAACCTTTAGTCCAAGCTTGTATTTAAATATCTGTGCCCTTTTCTTTCTTTTCTTTTCATTTCATTTTCTACAGATGAAAGCTGGTGGCTCACAATTTCATCTATATAATCTTTTTGGAACTACAGAGACATCTGCAAGATCCAAAGCATTCATCACAATGATTAAACCAACATTGTGCTATACATGCAATATTATAACATACATACAGTGCATTCAGAAAGTATTCAGACCCTCCTCACTTTGTCAATTTTGTTATGCAATACTTGGCATAAGTAGTCAGACCCTTCATTCAATATTTTGTTGAAGCACCTCTGGCAGCAATTACAGCCTTGAGTCTTTTTGGGTATGACGTGACAAGCTTTGCACACTTGGATTGGAGGATTTTCTGCCATTCTTCCTTGCAAATCCTCACAAGTGCAGTCAGGTTGGATGGCGACTGTCAGTGGACAGCCATTTTCAGGTCCCTCCAGAGATGTTCAATAGGGTTAAAGTTAGGGGTCTGGCTGGGCCACTCTAGGACATTCACACAGTTGTTCCTAAACCACTCCAGTGTTGTCTTGGTTGTGTGCATAGGATCCTTGTCATGTTGGAAAATGAACCTTCAGCCCAGGCTGGGGTCCTGAGCGCTATAAACAGGTTTTCACTGAAAATATCCCTGTACTTTGCTCCATTCAGCTTTCCCTCAACCTGACCAGTCTCCCAGTCCCTGCTGCTGAAAAACACCTCCACAGCATGATCCTGCCACTACCATTCTTCACTGCTGGGATGATATTGGGCAGGTGATAAGCGGTGCCTGGTTTCCTCCAGACATAATTTTTAAAAGTGAGGCCAAACAGTTCAATCTTGATTTCATCAGACCAGAGAATCTTATTCTTCACAGTCTGAGAGTCCTTCAGGTGCTTTTTTGCAAACTCCAAGCGGGCTTTTGTGTGTTTTGCACTGAGGAGAGGCTTCCATCTAGCCACTCTGCCATGAAGCCCAGTTCAATGGAGGGCTGCAGTGATGGTTGTCCTTCTGGAACTCTGTCCCATCTCCACACAGGATCTCTGGAACTCAGTCAGAGTGACTATCAGGTTCTTGGTCACCTTTTTTTACTAAAGCCCTTCTCTCCTGATTACTCCGTTTGACCAGCTTTTGGAAGAGTCCTGGTTGAGGCAAATTTCTTCCATTTGAGAATTATGGAGGCCACTATGCTCTTAGGAAGCTTCAGTGCAGTAGAAATTATATTGTAGAGTTCCCCATATCTGTGCCTTGGAATAATCCTGTCTCTGAGCTCTGCAGGCAGTTCCTTTAACCTCATGGTTTTTGCTCTGCTACACTATGCAATGCATTGTTAGCTGTGAGGCCTTCTATAGAGAGGTGTGTCTCTTTCCAAATCATGTCCAATCAATGTAATTTGCCACAGGTTGACTCCAATCAAAGTGTAGAAACATGTCAGCAACTATCAAGAGAAAAATGGGAAGCACCTGAGCTAAATTTCAAATGTTGTTGCAAAGGTTCTGAATACTTATGCCAATGTGATATTTCCGGTTTTTTTCTTTTTAATAAATTTACAGATGTTTCTAAAATTCTGTTTTTACTTTGTCATTATGGGGTATTAAGTATAGATTAATGAGACAAAAAGTTCCAGAGACCATTTTTATTGCTAGAGAAGCCCTGTAAACATACTAGATATAAGAGTTCAAGTCTATTCATTCTCATTCATAAATAAATGAGATCTTCTCAAAAGTAAGCAGACGTGTAATTCTGCTTAACAAACTTTGAGGTAAATCCAGTGTAATCTGTAACCTTCTCATGTAAATCCCAGAAGGGTGAGTTAGTCCTGCCAATGATGCACTTCTAAATAAGTGTACGTAGGATTGTAGATTTGGATGGAATTTTTCCTGAGACATGTGACTATAAAATAATAAAAGGTTAAGTATATATACAGATTTGCCCAGATTTAAATCATGTGGATGGGTTCCCAGAGGAGCAGGATTTCTTCAGTTTCTCCTACTTCCAGAACCCCCAAAGGCATTAAACATTTAGATCAGCTTGACAGTTGGTCCAAATATATTTCTTCCCATTGGAAGCAGTAAGAGGAAATATTTTTCCCAAATAAGAAAAAAGGCAGTGACAATGTTTTTATCCTGCCAGTCTTGTTACCAAATGGGCATCTGAAGCTTTTGGAGAAGGATTTGAGAGTTCTGTTCAAACAATAAGAACATTCTGCCACTAGCAGCATGAAATGACAATTTTTAAAAGGCACATTTTAAAAACCATAAAGATAATTCCTTATTATCCATTTGTTCAAGAAGAAGCTAAGATTGAATGTCAGCATTGAGTAAAATGAAAAAAATGAGTGCATTTTACTAGCTATGATTTTTTTTCCTCAATAGTATTAGCTCAGGTCATAAAGATCTGAAGTAACTTTAAATGTGAAAACACTACAGAGGATATAAGACATAAAAACATGTTGCAAAGAATGGTAACAACAGAAACACATTTCTACAGTTCCTTGTTAAAGCCAAGCCAGAAATCCAAATATATTGGACACAGAAACACTGAACAAGTCTATCCAACAGAACAATATCACATAGCAGAATTACTGACATAATAGTTGCACTTTTAAGACTGAAAGCTTCTTTTTAAGGTGTTCTAAATAATGTAAGTTAAACTACAGTACAAATAATCTTTCCTAGACATTTTTTCAGCAACATCTCTATTTGTACCTTTTAATTCTTAAACTAGCTAGTTCTCCCCAAGCCTTTGCATTGTGCTTGAAACGTTACCAGAAAACTGTTCCACAGTAATTTCCTTCTGCTTTTAATCTCAAAATAATTGTCTCAAAATAATTGTAACTGATGCAAACAGCACACATCTTAATAATAACCTCTACACTTAAAACCAGTGTCCGTGTCAGAGAGAGGGGGGAGGGGGGAGGGAGATGGAGAGAGGATGGAAATATGAATCCTGGGGTTTCTTAGAAAAGTTAAATATTATGATCCATAGCATTTTCCTTGAAGACACTATCCATCTTCCCTCCACTATGTTCAATACAGGTGCTTTAAAAAGAACAGTTCATTTTCATTGATTTAGACCAATGTATTTTCTGGAGAGAGAGAAAGGGGTCTTGCTTGAACTTGATGTGCTGAAAAAGCAACTCTTAGAACACATTTCAGAATGTTCTACAATCTAAAATAATTCCATTATTAATATGGACTTTTAGAGGCAGAGAAATTTTATAAAAATATATACACCAAACAGAAATTAAAAATACATTATATTCCATCCAAATTTAAAAAGAAAAAACTATTAATGCCTCCACAAAACATACCAATCAGGTCCAGAAACTTCTAATAGACATAATGATGGTAAAAACATCAGCATTAATTCTAGAGATTTCCCAATTCTGGTAAGTAGCATATAACTGTCATATGAGAGCATCCTGGACAGTTGTAATTAGAGGGGAGATCAATTCTGCCCTCCAAAAATGATAGATATGGTATTTCAGAAGCAGGTGTGCTACTGTCTCAATTTCAAAGTCTGAGCAGACACCAATGCTCTTCATATGGAATACTATTGTATCTTTCTATCAGGACCACCAGAGTTAAGAGCATCCAAATGTGATAATATAAAGGTCTTTCTGTGAGACAAAACCAATAAATGATACAGATAATGGGGGATTGTAAAATGGGACTCTGTTAACATTGTAGCAGAAGTGAAAAATGATTTTTTTTTTTTTTTGGTAAAACAAAATCTAAAATTCTCTGCTTGACTTCTTTCCAGGTTTCAACCAGGCATAGAATGGAGGGGGGGGGGGTGGAGGGCCGAGGAAGCAAGTCTACTACAGTGAACCATGCCATCCATTACAAGACTGGTATCTGTCAGGACTTGTTGGGGTACTAATTCATCTCCCAAAAATTTGTTTAAGCTAATACTTCAATTAGCTCAGACAAGAGAAAGGCACAAATTGGGTAAACTCTACAGTGTTAACGAGCCAGAAGTCAACCAAATACTGGCCTCTTTTCTTACTTGCTCTAAACAGAAGCAGTTTCAGGCAATGCTAGTGCACTTCTCCAACCATTTACTAGGACATATCTCAATCCAAACTGAATAAAATATATAGGTATTTGTAAGGGGAGGAAGAGATGAGTAGCAGCTTCTGCTAAATAGCCTGAAAACTTAATCCTCCCTTGAAAATGCCTTTAGAAGTAAAGATTTCTCCAAAGGTAGTTCAGCTGGTTTACACACACTTTTCAACTTAATACTCCAGGAAATTTGATCACGAATGTCATCTCCTTTTAATTCCTTTAGTAAAAGGGCCTGAGAATTTTGTAAGAGGTCTAACTAACAACTGGAAGTTTTCTCCTCCTCCTCCTCCTGTCTCCCCCACACCCTATTTTTGACCAAACACAAACTATTTTGGATTCGTTGGCAAGTCTTCACAAGATACAATGTGTATTTTGTTTTTCAGTGCAAGGCTTTTCAAAACTGCATAGAGCTCAGAAGTCAAATTCCCACGGACCTCAGCGGGATTCGTTCCTGGATAAAACGAATCTAGGCTTGCAAAATCTGGCACCATATTCATCGTGGGGGTGGGGGTGGGGGGGATAAGATATCTCTGCTAGCCTCAGCCTGATAAGGCTGGGTTCAATACCTAAATCGTTCTGCGGCCCTAAGGCTTTGCCTTAAAACCAGGATGGGGAGCAAGAACCTTGGTGGCGCAGCAGACTAAAGTGCTGTTAAGTAGCACCAGCTGCCTGCAATTACTGCAAGTTCAAATCTCACCGGGCTCAAGGTTGACTCAGCCTTCCACCCTTTCGAGGTAGGTAAAATGAGGACCCGGTTTGTGGGGACAAAAAGCTGACTTTGTATAAAAAAGAACACCGCTTAAGGGGGGGCCGAAAGCCCTACTAAGCAGGTATATACAAAAGTATGAAGGCTATTGCTTAAGCCCTGAGTCTCCGGAGAAGGGCGGCATATAAATCGAACCAATAAAATAAATAAATTCGGGCTGGGATGCATCCCCACTAAGAAACTCCGCTTCCAGCAAGTGAGTCGCAGATGCCGCCTCCAGCAAATTTGTGGAGGATACCCCCGTCCCGTGCTTTCCTAACCACTTTACTTACTAGCTACTTACTACTTAATAATAATTCTTATTAATCGGCTGCCCGTTCTTGTTTTCTTGCAAAAGCCAAAACCAAGCCCAGCCCGGCACTCTTTTTCGCTTTTCAAGCTACCGTCCCAGCCGGCTGCAGTCTCGCAGGAAGTCCTTTCTGAAAAGAGCTGCCGATTGGCAACACTAGGGGCTTGGAAGAAGGAAGAGAGAAGAGAGAAAGGCAAGGAGAGTCGCTTCCCCCCAACCACCCACCCTTCTTTCCAGCCAGAAAGAAAACGAGCCCACGGACCCACCCACCCCTCCCGCCGGCCACCACGTGAGCCAGGAAAGCCGGGCCACCGTCTCAGAAAACAGCAAGCCAGGACAACGACTACCTACCGCCCGAAGAGCGGCGAAGGGCGGCCAGCTGGGACGAGTCGCGGAGGGAGGAGTCGGGGAGGCTCAGCAAGAGCGCACGCGCCACGGGATGCCCGGGACTCGCGCGCTGGGTCGGCCCGGAGTGGCGTTTGGGGAGGGGCAACGTGGGGTGGGGGGGGGAGCTAAAAATTCCCCGGTCCCGGGTTGGCAGCTACGGAAGCAGAAGCGTTTCGAGGCCCGGAAAGTTCTTCGTGTGAAGAACTGAACTTTGGTTTTTTCCTCTGAAAGAGAGGCGCTCGTAGATTGTAGCCGCCCGGCCCTGCGCTTTTTTTTAAATTTTATTTTCCCCCGGATATCCCCTCTTAAGGAACGGCCGTTGATTTTCTTTTCGGAGCCTAAAATGTGTAGGAGTCGTTACGTAATTCGGAATTTCTCGCGAATGGAGTTTCGCTAAAATGATTGAATTTGGAAGCTTTCACCGAGCGGGAATTTGGGCTGGGTGACCTAATATGACCTCTTCCAGTTTTTGTTTGTATACAAATGAAAATTGGAAAAGTCTTCAGTGAAACCTGGACCTTCAACAATTCCGATTCACATTTAGATTGATAGCAAGGGACGGCCTAAGCACACAGCCCTTTGCAAACATATCATTTGTATACTGTTTACACAGAATTTTGCTCATTGACGCTCCTGTTAGGTATCAAGTGTCGCTTACCTAAGTTTCATTCTAACTAAAATCCTTATCTACAGCATATCTCAGCCTGGTAAAAAGGTTTAAAGGATTTCTAAGCACGGTGACAACTACTTCCTTATGATTTGTAAATTTTACATCTTAAATTTGTTTTGCTTCAGAAATGTTATTGGCTTTCTTAATACAATGTGTAAGGGACAGAAAGGTACCACAGCTGCCCCTAACTCTTTTATTTCTCTGTTGGTATACTTACGTATCTTTGCTTAAAAGGTAAATGAAGCCGTTCTTAACTGAAGATCAATCTCAGGATAAAGGAGGTGTCCTTTCTGTCTTACTTTCTTGAAGCATCATCTTTCAACAATCCTGTAGTGGGATTTATCAAAGGATGTCATTTCTGCAGCCTTTGACCCCATATCCTTCCTACTAACATATAGATCAACTTAATATGCTTTCTATGATTTGTGTAGCAAGTACGTGTAACATCTTGCATAAGCAGTGCTGACTACTGTTTATGCAAATGTGTATTATTGGAAGCTTTACCCAAATACCGTGTGGCAATGGAAATGTGAGGGGTGCTGTACATCAAACAGAATACTTGGGACCCCTGAAGTAGATAAATGGCTTGCAAACTTCCTTTTGCAACATTCTGGAGACTGCTTACCCACATTCACTGGAAGCCTTGTCCCAGTACTTTGTAATATGGGTATTGGGAACTCTTTACGTACATCTGCATTGTTATAACTTTATTTCTCCAGGTTCTAAATAGTAAAGGGGTATACTGAACTCTGAAGTACAGTATTGGATAGTTAGATCCTACCCTGTTCCTTCCAGCTCTCTACCCATATGGGCACTAACTCCAGCAACCTTTGGGGCGTGGCAAAGGGGCAGAACAAATTGCTACATCCCTATGGATCCAACATCTAGTTAAGCAACATTATTTGGCCTCAACTGTTAGAGCGTTTGATTTACATTCATACAAATACATAACATCTCTTTCCTCTTCAAACTTTTGTGAAACACCTTGTGTGATGAGTTCAAGGATACAAAATGACCTAGAAAAGCACCTCTGTTTCTATGTCTATTGGAGGACTTCAAATACTTTTGAAAACTTAGAGAAGTTTTTCAATGAAATCTCAAAAGTTTCCCAAACCCCTTAATAAAATTTTATAGATAGTCCTTGGCTTACAACTACAATTGAGTCCAAAATTTTTGTTGCTAAGTGAAACATTTGTTAAGTGAGTTTTGCCCCCATTTTATGACCTTTCCTGCCCCAGTTATTAAGTGAATCACTGCAGTTAAATTAGTAAGAGTCATTAAGTGAATCTGGCTTCCCCACTGAGAAGGTTGCCAAAGGTGATCACATGACTCTGGGACACTGCAACCATCATAAATATGAGTCAGTTGCCAAGGGTCTGAATTCTGATCGCACTTGGGGATTGTTGCAACTATCACTGTGGGAATGCTGAAACGGTCATAAGTGTGAAAAATGGTCATAAGTCACTTTTTTCAGTGTCATAACTTTGAATGGTCACTAAATGAACTGTTGTAAGTCGAGAACCACCCAGAAAGATGGCTGCTTCCTTGCTGAAAATCACATTGTTTGATCAAAGAGAGTGGTAAGGACAGCTGAGAAGATTATAAGAAGCTCATTTCCTGTTATTCAGGATACTGCTTATAAGTGCTATGTGCTTAGACCTCAAAGCATTGTTAGAGACCCCACACACCCATTTCACGGTCTGTTTCAGTTGTTCCCCCTGGGAGGAGGTTTTGAAGCATTTATAGCAGGTTACTAGATTCTGTAATAGCTTTGTTCCTTATGCCATTTGTCTTGTAAACTGCAGAATTCTTTTTTTTTTCCACCATGTACATTATACATCGTGTACAGTCATATATGTGTGTGTATGTGAATATATGCATAATGGTTACCTTTTGAGAGCTGAATGCAACAAAATTTCATTTAAATGTATGCTGTTTAATGCCCATTTAAAGTGACGTTAAATAATGTCCCCTTGCACTGTAAGCTGCTCCCATTTCATATGTATGCAAGCATCATTCTGTCTACACTGCTTTGGTATTCTGCCCCTCCCTTGCCTGCCTCTCCCATAGATACTGCTGGCCTTAAGATGCTTAGTCATTACAAGAAACAAAATGCTGAACTAAGATGACCCTTGACTTGATCCAGCAAGGCTATTATTATGTACTTATTTCTGGACTCATCACTGTCATTTCAGTGACTGTGAGTGTTTATATACCAGTTTAGACTGAAACACCAGCCACAACTCCACCTGGAGAGAGACATCCTTGCAAAACACTCCAATGACTTCTAACTGGATTATGCTGAACTGGTATTGTGACTGCAAATGGTTTCAAAAACCTCAATTACTTCAAAACAAAGCAGATGAATTACTAGCTGGGTCGGCCAGTGCAATCAAATGCCACTGCATTGCAGCCCACCAGTTTCCACTACATTTCCAGGGCCTGTCCAAAGTACTTGTACTTAAAAGATTTAAGTGGCTTAGGATCAGATTACTTAAAAGGGCATTTCCTTTCACCTGTTTCTATTTGGACAGTGAGATTTTTGTCACTTCTCCAGGTTCCCTACACAGGAGTTTTAAATCTTTTTGTGCCATGACTGTCTTTGTGAGTCTGGCGGAATCTATAAGCCCCTTCTTATAAATACATATTTAAATGCATAAAATACATGGATACATATATATTACAAAGGAAACTAATAATGTTCAAGTGCAGTTATCAAACATTAAAAATCACCCATGTGTAATATTGTAATATATATGCTTTATTCATCCATTAAATCAATAACAAGGCAAGCTAAATTTCTGCTAGAGCTTAGTGAAAATAAAGTTATAATTTTTTCCCCATCCAAATGCATGAACCCCTTGAAATCTATTTAGACTAAGGATCTCTGCCCTAGAGAATGTGATAGTGATGAAAGAACATCTTTAATAGTGATGCCCTATTTCAAAAGTTCATCTGCCTGCATTATGAACTTTTTGACAGCAGGCAAATACCTTTCTATTTCTGTAATTCGTTTTACTGTAGTGATTGCTAGTTTTAGTGAGCTCTATCTCCTGTTATGTGACTGTTGTTATTACTGAGGATCTTATTGCTTTGCCTAAGGCTGCTGGTTTATTGTTTATAACATTTTAATATTGCAATTCTGATTATATGAACCAAATGTCTTTTAAACTATAACAAAATAAACAGTCAATAAATGCACACATTCTGTAGGTTATTTTATTATACTGTTGGAAGAGATATCCATCTGGGTTCACTTCCAAGTGGGGAAAAAGACACTGGAAACATGGAGACTGCTTGGAAATATGGTTTAATGGTGGACAAGATCACATGGTTTGAGTTCCTGAACAGAAAAGGGCCGAGATGCTGAGCATGCCTTGGTTTTATGCCCTCTCTAAGCTTTGAACTTCCTGGGGCACAGGAAGAGTATCCTGATTGGTTGTCAGACTCCCAGGGGGTGGGGGTCTTAGCTAGCCTTGCTGGCTGATGTAATCTTCCCAGGTGCCATGTGGTGAGTTTCTGTTGCTAGATGGGTCCTATTGTGTTGCAGATGATGGTCCATTGACAAAGGTGGGAGGAGGTAGAAAGTTGCTTTGTCTTTAAAACATGTTTCTCCATTTCTCATCCAGGGAAACATAATATTCTGCCCCTTTCAATATTTCTTAAAATATTTCATTCTTCTAGGAGAGGGGTGGGTGCTAACTTTCTACAATATCTTAATATGTATGTGCTTTGCTCAAAGGGTTATTGGTAATAGCTAGTTTACATATATAATTAATATAATTAATATTATAGAATACAATACAATGCAATGCAATGCAATGCAATGCAATGCAATGCAATGCAATGCAATGCAATGCAATGCAATGCAATACAATGCAATACAATCAATACAATAGACATTCCAAGTGGATACAGAACATGAAACTGGTGGACAGCCCCTTTTGAACTTTACAGTTACAGTCATTTATGTTAAATCACAGCAAGTGTCAATGAAAGAGTTTTATCTAACTTTTACTATAAAATACTTGTGAGTAATTTATAGCAGTTACATAATTTTTTCTCTATAGTAGTTTTACATAGTAAGAAATCACAGTGTTCTGCCTTTTGGGGTCTAGAACTGAATCAGGAACTTAGCTCGAAGACATAATTTGTTTAACCATGGCTAACAAAATCATAATTGGCTGAACTCATACAACATGCAATTTCTGAACATACAGTTTGCAAATCACAATTTGCAAATCACAATGAGTGAATTGATTAAGATGTTAAGCCAAAACGAAATGAGACCCTTTATGCCTTAATGCAAGATATGAATCCAGCCACAAGTCCCTTTGTGGAAATTAAGCTATGAATGCAGCTTTCCTGTGTAGAAATATCTTGGCCACAAATATCCCAGCCATCTGTCTTAATTGTTATCCAGAGATTTATGAAAGTTGCACATTATTTACAGACATAAAACAATAGGTAAAGTTAGGTGGCTTTTTCAATATTCTCCAACATCTTTTTTTTTGTCAATGAACAAGATATTGCTCTGTTTCTACTGAGATGTTTATAGCATTATAAACTGTTTAGTTGCCAGATAATTTCATTTTTCTGTCTATCAATAACTATACATTTATTTGACCTTGGTTCAGAACCAAGATAATTAATCAGCAGAAGTTAGTATGATATCTTTATGAAGATCATTTGACTATTGTTTTTGTATTTTGTTGGATCTGCTGATTCTAGTTCAATCTAGAAATTCAATATTCACCATTTGTGCAGTTTTATTAGCACCAATAAATGGAGTATAGCACTGGATTTTAAAGGATGCTGCCAGTTGATGCATCATTCAATGTATCATCTGTTCTTTAACAGCATTATTTAACATTCTATTACTTTCATGGCTCCTGTATTTTCAGTAAGTAATAATCACTATTAAATCTATGAAAACAAAGAAGACTTCTGGCTCAGATGGTTTTCCTGTTGTTGCATAAGACTTTTACCAAAAAAAAAAATTGTTCCAATGGTGTATGTGATAGAATGTTGGTTTGATTCAGCAAAGGAAGGAAGATAAGATTGACTTATTAGAGAAAAGAGTATTTGAGTAGTGGGCAAATAGAAAATGGGGTGAGAAACCCCACATAATGCTGCCTTGGAGCAATGTATTAGGTATAAACTGAAATAGAGAAGGGCTTCAACAGGATTTTCTTACAATATCCAACCGCATTGGATATTGAAGTGCATTCAAAGAGTACTAGCAATATCTGTTTCCTGATTTTGCTACTTCAAAAGACTGACATGGTTTATAATGATGCCTTTTTGAACAAAGCTTCCCCAGGTTTCCTTGCTGAGAATTATATAACCCTAACTTTAAAGGCAGGTAAAAATTCAGCTTATTATACAAACAATTTCCCAAACCCCTTGTTCAATATTGATGCCAACATTTTGATAGCAGCACTAGCACACAGACAGCAGACAATATTACCTTTGATTGTCCATCTTACACAAATTGTTTTTATAAAGGGATAATAAGCATAATATCATAATAGATTATTAATTGATATTTTGGACATGAATTTAAAAAAAATGGCAACTGTGGTCACAGTTTGAAATAAATAAATGGTGAAAAAATCCCCAGGGAATTATGCGGGAAGGTAAATATTGTAAAAATGGATATAGTTTCAAAATCGAATATACTTAGAAGTATTCTGCTGTTAATAATTTGAAAGTATTTTAAGCAAATCAATGAATTATTAGAGTAACATCTCCATTCAAGCTTTGGCATTGATTATTCTTCTACAAATTCCTGGGTGCAGTTGAATTGAATTGAATTATAAAAATGTTTATTCCTGCACACACTGTGAGTAAAGCTTTGATAATCCTGCTGCTGAATCTAGAACATGCCCAGAAACAGATAGTTGATATTAACAATGGCAGGAAACTGAATGCAAAACATGTTTGCTTTTCTTCTATTATTCTTGATGAATCTGAATATCTTGGCAGCTCATTCAGGGGGCACATTGTCTCTTGATTTGTCACATTCTTTCTTCCAATCCTTTATATCAGCCTTATATTAGGCAAGATGGCAATCCTAAATATCAATCTCTTACTTCAGGCAAGATGGTACAGTTGGCTTACAATGCAAGATCCGCCCTTTTCTATGCTTGCCTTGCGATACATACCATCTTCCCTGTTTTATCACACAGAAAAATCATAGATGATGTTGACCTTCTCCAACCTGATCCCATTAAATGTTTTGGAATTCTAGGGGCTAGGTCTTTGGAAAAAGTTACTCTATAATATGCTTTTTGTTTTTTTGGAACAAATTAGCATCAGGCAAAGAATGTTTCTTCAGATATGTGGGTATGGATATAGATATAAATCAGGTATAAAGATAATTTGCCTTAATTTCAAAATTCAACCATTTCTTCTAGATGCATGTCTTGTTCTACCCTTTTCTGACAAATACATCTCAAAGGAAGGGGGAAAAACATTGTGCACAAGGCAAAACACAAGCAAACAATGATTTTATGTCATTCAGAGATGTCAAAGCTACAGGCTACATGCTTTCTGAAGCTTGGGCTCTTTTAGAAGAGACAAGAGCCAGACAGATTACTTTTAGAAGGGATGTGTGAAAATGATTTTTTAAATTGTCTGCTTACATAAGACTCCTAGTTAACAACATCAACTTAATTATTTAAAAGATTTATATATGGCTGCTCATTTTAGAAAGCCCAACTTTGGGCAGATCACAACAGCCATAAAAACCAAGGAACAATCAAAACCAAACATCCAAAGGTGGCATCCTCCTCTGATGCATCCAACTCAGCCATTCTCAAGCTGCATGTTTATGACCTTCCAGAAACTTAAGAGGGTCATGGCCTACCAGGTCTCAGGTAGAACAATGTCCCACAAGGCAAAGGCCACTATTGAAAAGGCATACTTCCTGGGTGTCACTAAATGGAAAAATTTAAGGGAAGTAACATAGTATCTGACATGGTTCCTGCTCTATCTGACATAGTGGAATATGCAGATACTCTGAGGGAGGGTTGGTCCTGCAAATAATCTGGCCCTGTGCCATGTAAGCTTTAAAGATGAAAAGCAGTGCATTGAACAGCATCTGGAAAGATGCTGGGAGCCTTTGCAACTTGCACAACAGATTTGCAATATGGGCAAAGCAAGTGGCACATACAAACTGCACATATCGACCTGTTGTAACTTCAAGGACAGTCCCATGGAGAGCAGATTGCAATAGGCCAACCAGATGTGAGTGACCATGAGCAAAGCTTCTCAGTCTAGGAATGGCACATACCATCCCATACCATATTTTAAACACAGTCCGTCTATAAAGGCAGACACTTTTAAAATTAATTTCTGTGTCCATTGTTCAAAAATATCCTTCAGCATGTCCAGTGTTAAAATATTTTACTCTATTTTGTACTAGTAAATCAAATTTAAGTGTTCTTCTCCTTTAATTTAGGTTCCTTCTAGTTCCTACTTTGTCCAACTTTCAAAATCCCATTCTACCGGTATTATATGTTTGTTTGTTTTTTGAAAAATTCAAAACAAAAGCATTTTCCAATGGGGAAGAGGCTTATATTTCTAAAAATGTATTTCAAATCGATCTGGATCTTAAATCAATTTGCAACTTTCCAAAATCAAAGTTGTAATCACCTTTTTTGCTGTTTATTAAAAAAAAATTAAGTCCTTAACTTTGTATTTAAAATTTCATTCACTAAGGATTGAAGGAAGTTTACCCAGTGTTTTCAGACTTGTCAATCCAAAGGTTCTTAACAGTCAAAAGACATTTAATGAGCAATTTCCAAAGATTAGAAAAGGAAGGATGTGAACCCAGTGTCCTTTTGAAGCTGCTGACTATGGTTTGAACAATATTTCCTGATCTCCCAGAGTTCCAAACCAAACCTTGTAGTCTTTTCATGAGAAATAACTATCTGAAGTACTTGTGCGTTATCTGAAGTCCTCTCCTTCTCTGGAGAGGAATTACTTAGTACATGTCTGCTTATCAACTCTTCATTCTGCCACCATCGTTGGCTTTGCTTTTAGCAGAACCGTCTTCAGTTCACCATTTCTTCCATGGAAGTCACCACTTTCAAGTTCCTTATTTCTCCCTTTTTTTCCTCATCTCTCCTTCTGCCTTCTCATTATTTCATGAAAACACACATACACATACACACATGCTTCAAATGTACTACAGTCATTGCCTTGGTTTGCATGAATGTTGAGTTTTTTAACATCCTATTCTTCACTGCCTAAAATATTAATTTGTAGTTCCTTATTGGGATGATAGAGAACTTCATCTTGTGACAGCGCTTTAGGGGGGTAGAATAAATGACAGGGAGGTATGATATTGGTGAGAATTTAAATTGTCAGATTCAGTCTACTTCTAGAACAACTTTTTTTTATGCCTTGCAATTTTTTTTTATGCCGTCACTATGTTTTTAAAAAAGATTTAAAACCAAATGTTCTTCATTTGCAAGCTTCCTTTCTTGTGTTATCTTTTTCCTTCCACAAAAAGTTATTTTAAGGAGGCAAAAATGATAATTGCACAAGACATGTTTTGACAGTAGCACTTTGGGCAAGAGCATCACTTCAGTTCAATATCAGATCACCTTACACAGAAGTACAGATGTAATGAAAGGTGGTAAAAATCTTAAAAGATTTATGGTGCAAAGGATTTTAATTGGAATCCATTCTCACTACTAGGAGAAAACTTTAGAACAAAAGAGAGAAGATTATTCTCGATATGCATTTTTAAATACATTCAGAACAGTGGCGAAATGTAAAATTTGTTACTACCGGTTCTGTGGGCGTGGCTTGGTGGGGGGGTAATATGACTGAGTGGGCATGGCCAACTTTTTTTTTAACTTTTAAAACCATTTTTTCTACAACCTCTTCAACTGAAGAGGTTGTAAAAAAAATGCTTTTAAAGCCTCTGACGATCCCAGCTGACTTGCCTGATTGACAGAGGCTTTCTTTTTTTTTAAAGCCTCTGACAATCCCAGCTGACTTGCCTGATCGGCAGAGGCTTTTTTTCCTTTTAAAAACATTTTTTTCTATAACCTCTTCGACTGAAGAGGTTGTAGAAAAAATGCTTTTAAAAATAAAAAAAAAAAGCCTCTGATGATTGTGCAGCTCAGCTGGGCCATGGGGGGGAGGGATTTTTGCTACTGGTTCTCCGAACCACCCGCCTCTATCGCTACCGGATCAGGCGATCCGGTCCAAACTGGGAGCATTTCACCCCTGATTCAGAACATTTATTCAGGAAGAAGTCTTTGGTAATAACATGAGGAGGAAAAAGATATCTTGGCTTCCACAAATAATAGTAAAAAAGGCTTCATGGTTATTTACTTTTAATTGAAGTAATTATGATTTCTACATCCACAATTTTTTACAAAACCTTTAGCAGGTTTAATAACATTGATCATTTCAAAAACATGCTTTCTATCAAAAGTAAATAATGACTGATCAAAATATTTTTAGCAACAGGAAAATATAAAAAGTAATTTATAAAACAGTTCCTCTAATTTCAATTTAGTCCTTTGGAAGTGAAATTGCTGTCTGTAGATGTCAATTTAATTTGTACATTGTAACATACATTTATTCATGCATACATACTTTAATAGATATAACGCACAGCACTATGTTCCCATCTCTCTCTCTCTCTTGTTTACTATTACATCATTATATGTCAAGATTTCTACATATTGGAATCTCTGTATACTATACTAATAACAAGACATGCTTGCTTCAAATAACTACAGATAACTAATCTAAATACCAACTCTGGTGCTTCATTTTTTAAATCAAATATATACAGGCATTTCTTCTATTACAAAGTAAATTCACAGGATTAGAGGTATTCTAGGTAACATCATTCTAACTTAATTTTTATCCCCAAACTTGTTGGGTTCAGAGTGGTCATCATATACTGCAAATGAGATACTGCTATTCTCCTTTTCTCCAGATAAACTTTTTAAAATTTATCCTCCCTCTAGCATCACTCCATTCTGGACTTTTAAAGTGTTTCTAAGATGCCCTTAAAATGCTTTATTTCCATATTCCTTCCATACAGTATTATATAGTACAGGAATATAATCAGAGAAAGGTGTTTGCCTTTTGAAATATCAGATTATAATCTCCACTGTCCCTACCAATATAATCATAGCTCATGTGGCTTGGGGTGATAAATATTATAATCCAACATCTCTGGAGGACAACTGAATGAGAAAAGCTGCTGTAGAGCGTACTTATTACTTACAAATCACAGAAGTTAAGGAAAGCAACTTACACAAGGACTGTGCTTTGGGATATATCCCTGAAGTGGAAAGCTCCTTATATAATATATTCAAGTAATGTCTTCCAGACTGTCAGCTTCAATTTCTGTGAGGTTTGATTCTGTCAAGTAACACACTTATGCTAAAATATTCTTGATGCTGGCATTAATCAATAACTATCACTGAAGTGCATCAACCATGACAGTGAAAGAATAAAAATATTGTACACCACTTGGAACTGTGGCTTCGTATTGAAAAACAAAAAGGAGTTCTAACAGCTAATGGAAGTTGCAGACACCCTGATGCAGCCTTAGAGGCATATGCTCCCTTCCATCATTGAACCAGGGAGAAAAGAAAAAATGAAGTTAAACAGCTAAAAAAATGCTATAATATTTTATAGTTACACAGTATTGTTTATTGTTTATAAAATATATAAGACATTGCAGTTTAGAGGCTTTGGGTACTGTACAAAATCAAAGCGCAATATAATAAAACACCAATAAAATTCTAAGTAATGGCACAGATCTTTTTCTAGCTGTATAATCTGAAAAAATTGATTTTAACCAAGGGTGAAATCCAGCAGGTTCTGACAGGTTCTGGAGAACCAGTAGCGGAAATTTTGAGCAGTTCAGAGAACCGGTAGCAGAAATTTTGAGCAGTTCGGAGAACTGGTAGCAGAAATTTTGAGCAGTTCGGAGAACCAGTAGCAGAAATTTTGAGTAGTTTGGAGAATGGCAAATACCACCTCTGGCTGGCCCCAGAGTGGGATGGGAATGGAGATTTTGCAATATCCTTCCCCTGCCATGCCCACCAAGCCATGCCCACCAAGCCACACCATGCCCACCAAGCCATGCCCACAGAACCAGTAGTAAAAATATTTGGATTTCACCACTGGTTTTAACTATATTTTGGAAGACTACAAGAGTAGAAGCTCTTGAGGAAAGGCTGTTTCAAAAGAGGGGAGCAGCCACTGAGAACACTTGCTTTCCAAAATGTGGGTTTTTCCTTAACATAACATTTTAATATATTGGCTTCTATTTGATTTATTCAACTAGGGTGGACATTTTGCATTAGACAGAAACTTTTTACTTATGTTCATAGTGGCTGAGAAATTCTGGGAGATGATCTTAAAGTTGGCAGACTTGAGAGACACTGCCTTAGGAAGTTGACCATGTTAGTAAGTAGCATATACTGGACAGATCCCCCATAGTTGCAAACTCCTGAAAGTTGCTTTTCACAGTTATCTCAGCATGTACAATATACTGTGCAGAATTTACTTTTTTTTTTTTAAATAGATTTTTATTAGAGTATAAATATTAAAAAAAAACATAACATAACACACACACAACAAATATTTATACAACATATACACAAAAGAAATTTTGTTTCCTTCTTAAACATTGTTTCAAAGTGACATTCTACTTGTTATATATTTCTTCACCTCTCCTTAGTATAATAACATTTTCTATATCGGTAATATTTCCCCTCTAGGTTTTTTATTTATTTCTAATTTTTAACCAATTATACCATTTATTCCATATTTTATAGTAATCTGATTCTTCTCTTTCTTGTATCTCTTTGGTTAACCTATCCATTTCAGCGCATTCTAAAAAAATTTCTATTAATCAGAATTTACTTTTATGTAAACTGCCATCAAACACATTAGGATGTGAGTTGATACATAAGAGGACAGCAGAGAGAAGTAGAGAGTCCAACACACGGTATGAAACATTTTTGTCAGCCTTCCCACCCCTCCTCCCCAGCTATGATCTAATGTAGGTGAGATTATCAATGAAGGAGAATATAGTTAGCTCAGATTTGCTCAAACTAGCACTGATCATGTTACCTAGTTTGGGTAATGAAATGTCTGCAAGAAAACAACCAAGCTCAAAAAGCACCAGGGATCCTCAGGTGGGATTATACCTATATATTATTGGTGGGGGATTAGTTTGAAATTTAAGGCTTTGAATTTAGAGATTGGTATATTGTATCAAAGCTTGCCATGTTGTTTGAATGCCATAATCTTTCAATTTCGATTTTCATATCTTGGTACATTATGACTTTCTCCAATTCTTGTCTTCTATTATCCCTTGGTATTACCACATCAATTATCCACACTTCCTTCTTTTCAGCCACAGTTAAATCTGCTGTGTTATGGGCCAAGACTATCAGTTTGTACTGAGAAATCCCACAAGATTTTAGCCTGTTCATTTTCTACAATCCTTTCAGCTATATTGTGCCATAACTTAATCAACAACTTTTGCCATTGCTCCTGCCTTTTGAAACACTGTGCCCCCCCCAAGGTAAGAACTGCACCCACTCTTTGGCATTCTGAAAGGACCTGAAGAAATGGCTTTGCCAACTGGTGTGAGGCCCCAAGTGGTTAACGGGCTAGATAAGACTCCATCTCCCCACCACCCATGTGCATCTTGCTCCCATCTTTTTAAATTTTAAACTAATTTAATGTTATTATTTATTGTTTTTATTGTTTTTTAAATATTGTAAACCACCTAGATCGGGCAAGGTGGACAGCATATAAATCGAATAAATAAATAATAATATATTTTCCAACCAATTTTTCATTACCAGCACATGATAATTTATTACACATGTTCCAGTGAATCATTGGTGACTGTGTTATTATTATCATTATTTTTTTCCTAAATAAGTAGTAACATTTTTCTTTCTCTTATGACTTTTGGCTCATGGCTTTTCTCTCTTTGGGCATTAACTATCCTGTTATGTATTGATACTTTTGAGCGGGAGTTTCAAACCTGCCTACGTTTCTGATTGGCTGACAGTCCCTCCAGGATTGTATATAAGGAGGGCTGCAGCCTCTGAGTTTTTGCTGAAGTCTCACTGTAAATTAAAGAGCTATTGTCACTTGCTTGGTTGTGCCTCTCGTTATTCCCGAACCACTTCATTGGCGACGAAGGTGGGATTGAGGTCACAACAAGCGAACCAGTGAGACCACGAGCTTCAGCTAGGTGACGAGGCGAACTACAGGAGACATACCGAACATGTCTGCCTACGTTCCGCCCAAGCCTTTTGATCCGACCCGCGAGAAATGGGTCTCGTACCTGACGAGGTTCGAATGCTCGCTCGAAGCCAGCGACATGCAAGGGCTCTCCACTAATCGGAAGAGGGCCCTCTTCCTAAGCCACTGCGGACCGGACATGTTCGAGATGGCAGAGTCACTGTGCGAGCCAACGCCGGTCCAGACCGTTTCCTGGGACACCCTGATGGCCATGCTCCGGGCTCACTACGCTCCCGTGCCCTCTAAGTTCGTGCAATGATATCAACTCAGACAGCGCGTACAGCGAGAGGGAGAACCGGTCAGCGCATACATGGCCAGCCTGAGAAAAGCCGCAACCCATTGCGACTATAGAGACTTGGACGATGCGTTGCTTGAGCAACTCATCTGTGGTGTCCGGGACATTAGGCTGCAACGGCGCCTGCTCGCCAAGCCTGATTTAACGCTTGCTGGAGCCCTAGACGAGGCCAGGGCTCATGAAGCCTCCACAAAAGCCGCAGAAACGCTGCAGCGTCTGCTGACCAGCAAAGACAACCCCAAGTCTGCCCCGGTGCACAGAGAAGACGCCGGATCCAGCTCGGAGTCCGAGTCGGATGAAGACGTCTTCCGAACGGAGCACCAGAGAAAGGACACTGGCAGCCCCCGGCGAAGCTGTCCCAGCTGTGGAGGGCACCATGACAGACTGTCCTGCAAATATAGGGAGGCTATTTGCAGGCGTTGTGAGAAAAAAGGGCACTTGGCGCGAGTCTGTAGAGCCATTCTGCCCAGAAAACACCAACCACGTGAGCGCTGCAGCCAACCAGAATCAACGCGCCAGAAACAACCAACGAGAGAAGGCGGCGCGAAAAAACGGCGCGAATTTGAACCTCGAGATGGCCGCAGCATTCACATAGACCAGGCCAGCGCGGAAATCGAGGACAAAGTCAGCACGGTGGTCGAAATCAACGGCAAGCCATGCTCAATGGAGATCGACACCGGATCGGCTCTCTCCATAATGTCTTGGGCGACCCTAAAGACCCTCCTGCCATCGTTCCGGAAGGACCAGCTCTCCAAACAGAGACTGCGCATCCTAGACTACCAGGGGAACCGAGTCCCCCTCGAAGGCGTGGGCACGTTCCGAGTCACCTACGGAGACTACGAAAGAGACCTGCCACTGACCATCGTCACGAAGCAGCTTCCCAGCCTTCTCGGCATGGGGTGGTTCCGAGCCCTTGGCATGGGCTTCACCGGCGTCCACCAGATGCTCAAGTCATCGTTAAAAGACAGTCTCCTGACCGAGTTCCAGGACGTTTTCGGGGACACGTTGGGCAAGTATGTGGGGACACCTATCTCCCTTAATTTAGACCCCAACGTAGCCCAAATAAGACTCAAGGCCAGACGGGTGCCTTTCGCATTGAAACCGAAGATCGATGCGGAACTGGACAAACTGATTAAACAAGGGGTGTTGGTTCCCATTGACCATGCAAAGTGGGAAACCCCTATAGTGACCCCAGTAAAGTCTGACGGCTCAATTAGAATCTGCGCCGACTACAAGTGCACGATCAACAAGGCTTTGCAGCTGAGCGCCTATCTGGTGCCGATCGTGCATCATCTACTACACTCCCTGGGGCCCGGAAAATTTTTTGCTAAATTAGACCTGGCTCAGGCCTATCAACAATTACCAGTTGATGATGCCACGGCAGAGGCACAAACGATTGTTACTCATAGGGGTGCATTCAAATGCACCAGGCTCCAGTTTGGGGTGAGCGTCGCACCCGGCCTGTTTCAAAGCACCATGGAGTGCCTTCTGCAAGGGCTTCCCGGAGTGGTGCCCTATTTTGATGACGTTCTAGTCAGCGCTCAGGACGAACGTCAGTTAGGGGACAGAGTAAGGAATGTCCTTTCTAGATTTAGGGAAGCGGGACTAAGGTTAAAGAAAAATAAATGTATGATCGCTGTCCCCTCCGTTGAATTTTTGGGGTACAGGGTGGACGGCACAGGCATCCACCCTACCGAAAGCAAGGTGAGAGCAATTAAGAGCGCACCTGCCCCCAAGACCAAAGCTGAGCTCCAAGCCTTCCTTGGACTGCTCAATTTTTACTCAATGTTCCTGAAAGACAAAGCTACCGTCGCAGATCCCCTACACAAACTATTGGGAAAGAATGTACCATGGGTCTGGGGGAAACCACAAGCAGCCGCTTTTGAGGCAGTTAAGAGACTTCTATCAGAAGACAGTTTCCTAATCCAATACAACGCAGCGCTACCGCTTGTATTGGTTTGTGACGCCTCCCCCGTAGGAGTTGGTGCCGTCCTGGGCCATAGACTTTCGAACGGCCTAGAGGCGCCCATTGCGTTTTACTCTCGCACCCTGTCAAGCGCATTGCGAAACTATAGCCAATTGGACAGAGAGGCTCTGGCTGCAATTGCGGGGGTTAAAAAGTTCCACGAATATCTCTTTGGCCGTCAATTCGAACTTGTGACTGATCACCGGCCCTTGCTAGGACTTTTGGCAGGCGACAGGCCCACCCCCGCTGCTCTGTCCCCACGTTTGACTAGATGGGCCATTTTTCTTTCGGCCTATTCATACCAGCTTGTACATCGACCTGGGCGGACCATGGGTCACGCGGATGCCCTCAGCCGCTGTCCCCTACCTGACTTACTGACCAATCCAACACCTGAGGCCTCCGTCCTTCTACTGGACACATTAACTTTGGGACCTATTTCCTCTGCTGAAGTGGCTAAAGCCTCAGCCAGGGACCCGATCATTCGTACTGTGATGGGGTGGGTGCTAAAAGGGTGGCTGGTCAAGGTGGACGGGGGGACTATCAAGGTTTTGTAAACAAATGAAACGAACTGTTTACGCAAGGGGGTTGTTTGTTGTGGGGTGATCGGGTGGTAGTGCCAACAAAACTACGAACGAGGGTCCTAGAATTGTTGCACGAAGGGCATCCGGGCATTGTCAGAATGAAAAGTTTAGCCCGCAGTTACGTTTGGTGGCCCAACATGGACCAAGTTATCTCTGAGTGGGTGGGGAAGTGCAGACCCTGCCAGGAGTCTCGCCCCGATCCCCCGGTAGCGCCCATCCGAGAGTGGGAGAAACCAAAAGGGCCATGGGGGAGGATCCATATTGATTTTGCTGGCACCTTCCACGGGCAAACGTTTTTAATTGTAGTAGATGCCTTTTCGAAATGGCTTGAAATCATTCTAATGCCCTCTACCACAGCCGAGGCTATTATTAAGGCCCTTCGCAAGCTGTTCGCCACACATGGCCTACCGGATACCCTAGTATCTGACAACGGCCCTCAGTTCACAGCAACCCTGTTCGAGGGATACTTGGCCGGACTGGGCATCCGCCATGCCCTATCGGCCCCGTTCCACCCGGCTTCTAATGGATTGGCCGAACGTTTTGTAAGAACGGCCAAAGAGGCCCTATCCAGACTAGATAATGGGGACTGGCAGGCCAGGATAGATCAATTCTTAGCTGTTCAGCATGCCACACCATGCACAGCCACAGGGAGAAGCCCAGCAGAGCTCCTCATGGGCAGGAAGCTCCGATGCATGTTAGATAGGCTTCACCCCAACTATTCGCACGAAAATTTCAAGGGAGAGGCCTCCGGACTAAGACAGTTTCAGGTTGGGTCCCCGGTGTTCGCTCGCAACTATGCCAGCGGACCTCTATGGGTTGCAGGAACCATAGTGGGCATAACGGGCCCGAAATCTTATACGGTAGACGTTGAGGTAGACAGACTCTGGAAGTGCCACATAGACCAGCTGAGAAAAAGGGTAGTCGGCGAAGCAAACATAAATTTAGACATATCCGAGCCTAACTATAACAACTTTCCCAAAACAGCTAACTCAAGCCCGGGTTCGCGAGAATACTTAGCTGACAAGCCCTGGTTCCAGCGCCGCCCCAGCGAGTCGCCACTCCCAACCGGGGATAACCACGCCCCGGACAAAATCCAGGAGGTTCCATTGGCGGAGCCGGGAGAGACAGAAAGTCCCTCCGACCAGCTCGACGCCCCACCAAACACTGAACTGCGCAGGTCAACTAGGATGAGAACTCGCCCTGGGCACCTGCGAGATTTTGTGTGTACTTATGTAAATTTTTGAAAGACAGTGCCTTCTGGGAAGGGAGGGGTGTTATGTATTGATACTTTTGAGCGGGAGTTTCAAACCTGCCTACGTTTCTGATTGGCTGACAGTCCCTCCAGGATTGTATATAAGGAGGGCTGCAGCCTCTGAGTTTTCGCTGAAGTCTCACTGTAAATTAAAGAGCTGTTGTCACTTGCTTGGTTGTGCCTCTCGTTATTCCCGAACCACTTCATATCCCATATATTGAAGCACATAAAAATCAAAGCCCATCAGCTTGCAGAGTTAGCTTCTACACTGAAGCACATTGTCTGCTATGTAATTTATTCACAGAATATCTTGATCAGGGTGGGTTCTACTTACCTCTGCTACTGGTTCACAACAGGAGCGCATGCGGAGAAGCTTCTGCGCATGCCCACCTCCGGGTGGGTGGGTGGAGCCTCCCACCGCCGTTACTACCAGTTTGCAAGAAACGGACTGAACCAGGAGCAACCCACCACTGATCCTGATCCTCAGTAATCATTTCAAATGGAGACCAAAGAGAGATATATAGCTAGACCTTTAGCTTGGCTCTGATAATAGGGCTGAAGGATATTACAAATTACATGGACTTTATTTAATCATTTAATATGTCTGACAAATAAAAATAAAGAAGGCTCTTCATTTGTTCTTCAACTAACTTCCCCAGAAAATGATATTTTCTAACTGCTCCAAATATTGTTGATAATAATTTTACAAGTCCTCATTCATGTTACAGGTACAATGGAAATATTCCTGGAGTGGAAGAGGAAGCATACAAATAATAGTAAGTAGAAAAATCATTAACTATATTTTTAAAAAAATCTGAATTGTGTATCTGCCATGCATCAAAACTTTCCGAAAAATCCAAACTGAACATGCAACAAATAAATAGAAAAGCCCTGGGATAAAATTGGGAAAATAATTTAAATTTAAACTTTTAAATGACAATCATTCTGAAATACTTTAGCAGAGTAGTAAGAACCCATTAATAACTATCTTGTGAGCAAGTTACCTTTATTAATGAATTATTACCAGTTCTAGAAATAAGTTTCAGAGACATTACAGCATGCTGAGAATTTATTAATTATCTTGTTCATTATAAACAAATAGTGTTTACCTTCTACATCCACAATCCTAAGTAAGCAGACATAAGCTATATTTATTTCTGACATTCCATCGTTAGCTTTTTTAAAGATGTCTGAAACCTCTATATAATAAAATTACCATAGTAAGAAATACATTTTCAGTTCTCAAAAGGCAATAAATGATGGGCTGATTAAAGATGATTAATGAGTTTATGCTTCAATGTTTCCCTTTGTTTCCTTGTTTAAAAAAGCACACAGAGAATGAAATATATTTATCATGTCAAAAAAATTAGTTTTATGGCATACAAATTTTATAATTGGATGAAAAATAACACTATTGCCACCCAAAGAAAGTTGTTAGCACATAAATCATTATAAGGAATCCAGCATTTTAAACACATTAGAAGATCTCCATGACTGCATATGATTTTAGTCTCTGGCTCTGCTGTGTTTTGTTCTTTCAGTCAGACATTCAGATGAATCAAGAAGTGATTTGAAAGTAACATTAATAAAATTACATTTGATATTCCTGGCCATTTCAGCTGCAACCACAGTCCTAGATATCAAGGGCAGATGAAGGTTGTACTGGTTTGCCAGTTTAATTGGGGGCAGGGGGGCAGCCAAGAGCCAGCATAAATAAGGAAGATGGTATGCGAGTGGATGGCAATGAAATTTCCAGATGAAATTATATTTTGGGCTTTGGAGAGAAAGGTGTCATTTTTGGCAGTTTAAGCTTAAAATAAGGCATATACAGAAAAAAAAATTGTTAATCATTTTCCTGGTTCCCAAGGCAAAAAAAGAAAAAATCCTCCATTGATCAGGGTTTTCCACCCAAAGACATTAATGTAATTTCTTAGTACTTAGGGAAAGTCACACACACAAACAAATTCAATAGTCATATTCAGCCTCAGGACCATTGACTATCCTTCTCTACTTCTAAATTCCTTTATTTCAAGTATACATTTATGTTGAAAATTCAGGGATCTAATATTGAAAAGGATATGATTCTAAAAAGAGTAATTAGTAATTACTTTCACATACACAAATATGGTCAACAAATAATGCAGTGCTATGTCTCTTTACCCCCAAAGGCCTGTAGGACTAAGGCTGAAACCCTATGTATAGATGTTTGAGGAAAGAAAACCTCTATTATGATTCCTGGAATGTTGTTATGAGAAATATTTTAAGATCCAGCCTTCCCATACCTACATCAAAACTCTCTGATGTTTCTAGTTTTCCCCTCTGCTTTCCTCAGTTAAAGAGGAACTTTTGGAAAGCTCATCTTCAAGCAACAAGTGAGAGCCTTATGTCACTGGAGTATCGGGTCACCAGGAAAAGAATCCAAAAAAATGGAGTAAACAAGAGCCAAATACTGTTAACAAGAAGTAGAAATAATAATGGAAAGAAGGGAAACTGCAAGGAAGGAAGGTGTAAGAATCTTACCTTTCCCCCTAAGGTTAGTGATGTTGACAGGCAAGATGATTCCTAAAATGTCATCAAAGCCCAAAGGAACCTGCTCAGAGTATAAATGCTTTAAAAAAATTAATGGTATTAATTGTATTAGAATTTTATATTATATAAAGCTTGTGAAGCAGAGGTGTCCCATAGGCATACTGATGCATGTCCATCATTGCTTACACCGAAGAAGTTTGGACCAGTTGTAGCTTCCAAGCAATCTTCAAGGACAGTTTCCTGTATAGTGCATTGCAATAATCTAACCGTAAGATGACAGGGACATGGTGGCTCAGTGGCTAAAATGCTGAGCTTGTTGATCGAAAGGTCAGCAGTTCAATGGTTTGAATCCCTAGTGCCATGTAACAGGGTGAGCTCCCGTTACTTGTCCCAGCTTCTGCCAACCTAGCAGTTCGAAAGCATGTAAAAAATGCAAGTAGAAAAATAGGGACCACCTTTGGTGGGAAGGTAACAGTGTTTCGTGCACCTTTGGTGTTAGTCATGCTGGCCACATGACCACTGAGACGTCTTCAAACAACGCTGGCTCTTCGGCTTTGAAACGGATGAGCACCATCCACTAGAGATGGGAACGACTAGCACATATGTGTGAGGGGAACATTTATCTTTTACCTTTTAAGATGACTAGGGCATGAGTGACTCTCTAAAGTTCCAACAGCATTAATCGAAAAGTATGATTTCAAATTTAATCTTAATTTTTTTAATTTCATATATATGTATATTCTCATAATTTAAATACTAATCATTGCTAATTTTATGCAAATTGTGATCATTGTCATTTTTGTGTGTGAAGTGTTCTTACTTTTGAAAATTGCCTAAATGATCAAATTATCAATACATACAGTAATTCACCCTAACAAAATAAAAAGCAGGAAATTAATTCATACATTTGGTATCCAAGTATGAAGGTAATGGAGAGGATGTTACTTTACACATTTTTACACATTGCTACCAGGAGATTGTACAAAATTCTTTGAATTATTTGTGGCTCTTGGCATTGCCATTCATACTTAAATGATCATTTCACTGCAGCCTAGAAAACATACATCTCTAATCTTAAATTGCACATGTTTCTATCATTTCTGGAATGCCATGAAGATAGTTTCTAACTATTTCAGAATGTTTAAACCCATATACAGGTGGGAAAGTTTTTTCATGATGCAAAGTACTAGTACTGAAAAATATGCATGGAATAGATGTATGTGTCGAGCCCCGGATGGGTCTCGCCATTGTTGGGGAGGAAGATGAGAAGGGGCCGAGTGGCTGTAAACTCCGGTGACTCCCAGCTGTTTGGAGGGACCTTGCCGCTCAAGCACAAAAGAAACAAACGCTTTCATCGGAGCTCGGTGGAGCATAAAGCTTGCGAATGGCGCCTTCTTGTGACGTAACAGAAAGCGCGCCCTATCGTCGAGCAAGCTAGTGGGAAGGGGTGTGTGGTGTTAACTGTTTGATTGCCAAATGGTAAATTGCTTGTTACTAAGTGTATAAAGAGTGCTACACAGTGGCTGCGTGTAGCACTAACTTTAAAGGACGATGCCGGCTTGTGCCTTACTCCTGCCTGTGTTGCTGTGCTTAACCTGATTAAAGACGCTGCAAACTGCTTCATTTCCTTCTGGTTGTTGTTTGCTTCCAGAGCGGTTGGGTGGACAAGCCGAGAGAAAGTTAGCGCTCTCCTCAATCACCATCCCAGCCACCTTTTCTAGTGGCGTTTTGTGTGTTGGAGGCATTTCGTTATGGCAGAGGGGACGGCGCCAGGAGCCTCGGAGTTGGAGGTACCTCTAGAGGCAGGCATGGAGGAGGTGCTCGTGGAAGTGGAGGAGCTGCAAACCGCACCCCCTGAACAGCCGGTGGTCAGACCCAAACTGCGCCAGCTACGTGAGGAGGATTGTTGTGGGCCAGCTGGTATGCAGAGTCAGGGGTGTCCAGTTCACCGCTCAATTCTGGAGATCTTTCATCCACCGGATAGGATCTACCCAGGGGTTAAATTCAGCCTTCCATCCCAGTACTAACGGGGCCGCAGAATGGGCTAATGCCGCAGTGGAACGTTATCTCCGTTGTTATGTTTCTTACCAACAAACTGACTGGTCTGCTTTGATCCCATTCGCTGAAGTCGCATACAATAACATCAGCCATCGTAGTACGGGCTTTTCTCCTTTCCAATTCATCTACGAGAGAGAATTCCCTGCCATACCTGAAGTAGAACCTCCGGCTACAGATGTAGCTACGCCTTCCATCTGGGCAGACAAAATCCGACAAACGTGGCCAGAGGTTAAGGCTGCTCTACAAAAAGCAGTGAGTGAATACAAACTGTATATTGATAAAAAAAGAGCAGATCCAAAACCGTTTTCAGTGGGGGTTCAAGTTTATTTATCAACCAAATATTTAAAACTACAGTTGCCTAGTAAGAAATTAGGGCCCAAATATATAGGTCCTTTCCCTATAACACGCATGATCAACCCCGTCACTGTAGTGCTCAAATTACCTTCACTGTTAGGAAAAGTACACCCTGTTTTTCATAGCAGCCTCCTAAAGCCCGTCAGTGGGGATAGAGCTACGACTCAGCCTAACCCACCAGGACCGAGCCATACCGACCAGTATGAGATAGATAAAGTGTTAGATTCCCGACTACGCAGGGGCAGGCTGCAGTACTTAGTACATTGGAAAGGTTATCCGTTAGCACAAGCATCTTGGGTGGCAGCCCCAGACATCCATGCCGACCGGTTAATCCGTCGGTATCATCACCAACATCCAGATAAACCGGGACCCAGTGGGTAGAGTATCTTCTGTAACTAATGTCTTTGTTTTACCTCCTGCAGGTGGACTCCTGGTAGAGGGGAGCCGCCTGTCGAGCCCCGGATGGGTCTCGCCATTGTTGGGGAAGAAGATGAGAAGGGGCCGAGCGGCTATAAACTCTGGTGATGTGCTCCCAGCTGTTTGGAGGGACCTTGCCGCTCAAGCACAAAAGAAACGAACGCTTTCATCGGAGCTCGGTGGAGCATAAAGCTTGCGAATGGCACCTCCTTGTGACGTAACAGAAAGTGCGCCCTATTGTCGAGCAAGCTAGTGGGAAGGGGTGTGTGGTGTTAACTGTTTGATTGCCAAATGGTAAATTGCTTGTTACTAAGTGTATAAAGAGCGCTACACAGCGGCTGCGTGTAGCGCTAACTTTAAATGACGATGCCGGCTTGTGCCTTACTCCTGCCTGTGTTGCTGTGCTTAACCTGATTAAAGACGCTGCAAACCGCTTCGTTTCCTTCTGGTTGTTGTTTGCTTCCAGAGCGGTTGGGTGGACAAGCCAAGACTATGAACTTACTGCATACTAACAAATTAAATAGTAATCAAGAAGATGCAAAGAAATATACAATATGTGCTTTTCTGTATTTCATAGAGAAGTAAATATGTGCATGCACAACCATGGGCTAAATAAAAATAGTGACATTTTCCTGCACTTAAGATTATCTAGCATAGGAATAATTTCTGCCACAATATGATTACACATATAGTTAGAGATTTATATTACTATGGTTTTGTATTAGCACAACATTTTATCAATAGGCTTGTGGCATTGAAACCTAACAGCAAGTTATCTTTTCAAATCTTACTTGGCCCTTGAAGGGAAAATAAAATATTGGGACATGTTATACATGGAATAATGGTGTGCTTCATTGCTACAAACATGACTATGAAGAAAAAGAAATGGAGGTGAGTTGGATCTCAGGAAGAAAAGGCATCTCGACCATGTTTGACAAACCATTATAATCCTCAATAGTATTAAAAGTTTTGGAATTTAGCCTTTGCCACCATTTCTCTCATACATACTTATATACATGTGTGTGTACTATCATTAGCAAAGTTAAAATGAAATTTATGGGTATGAGAGAGGAGAAATAAGGTCAAGAAGAAAACTGATGATGGACTTAATATAAAAGAAGAGAAAAGTAAGACGTTTAAATAAAAGGCAAGGTATGACGTGATATATAGAGGTGGAAGAGCAAAGACGGTTTATAAGGGTAGAGAAAGGTATGAAAAGATACATCAAGTGAGCTACGTGTAAACAAAGTTAAGCTATATTTCCTTTCTTGTTTATTACCTCATGCCTTTAATTTCTTTTGCTTATTGTTTTTAGTCCTTTTCTGTGCTATGCCTAATGTTGCTTACCCCAAATATATATGTAAATATAATATTATCCACATATCTGCTAATAATAAAACAAGTGGATAAAAGCAATTAAAGTCTGAAAAGTTGAGTTCAATTTTCATTTTAACCACATATTCACAATAAAGAGGGGGAAAAAAGAATATTTCTCTCGAGTATGAAAATAGCATAGCATTCTTTCACTGGAAAGAATCACTGTAATGTTATCAAGCAAGCTAGCAGTGAGATGAATGAATTGGTATTCCTGTGTATTTAAATGAGAGTTATCTCCTTCACTTATTCTCATGAAAATATCCCCACAGCAACCTCTTTTAGTTTTTAGATCAGCTATTTATGCAGTATAGGCAATGATATCTCTAACAAAGGCCCAGAGGAAATTAGTAAGTCAGTCAGCTTCCCTTCTCTAGAGTCACAGAATCATCAATAATTCAGCAAACGTTGTATTTAATATCACATTTAGGTAATTGGGCACATTCAGCTGAAAGGAACAGCCTTGATGTTGGAAAAGATTGCAGTTCTAGTAGTGGAAGTGCCAGTTTTGCAGCAGTGTTTTTAAAGTGGTGCTGCCTCAACTAGTTTACTTCTTTCTGGAAGGGCATCATTTTAAAATTGGTCATTGTCGGAGAAAAAAAGCACGGCCTATGTGCAGGATCCAATGATGTTTTTGCTAATAGTGTGGACACAGCTCAACCAAGTGCAGCAGGCCCTTTGCTAGTTAGGGTATTTAGCAAGGAGAGCCAATTACTGGCTAACAAGATCACCATTTATTCATTACATTTGGACTCCAATCTCAAATAAACGTAAGAGATGCAGCGAAACTGAATTGAGATTTGTTTTCAGATGAACAAGCAAATTTTTGCCATTTTAGTTTCATGTAGAAGAAAGTATATCCAGGCAGATGGATAATTACAAGTTTAAAGACATTCCATAGAATTCCCCTTCAAATTTGTGCAATATGTTTCATTATCATAGTGGTGTTTCATTCTGATTTGGTTTTTTTACAGATGCAAACACATCTAAACCGCTTAGGAATTTAAGAAGTTGCTTTATCTATCAATCTTCAGCACTGAAATCCAAAACATAGGTCTCTTATTGTATCATATGGTTCTCAGCAGCCCCTATTTAATTAAATTAAAAGCTATTCTCGAGGAAGTTGTCTAACAATTTTCTTTTACTATTTCAATTTATTTATTTTTTTCATGAAAACACACCCGTGACAACTAAGAACTATAAACTAAATGCAAAAAAAGAATATTGTGTAAGTGCAGATAAAACAACATAGTAGCCAATTAAAACCAAAAACCTTTTAAAAGACACAGTGAAAAAGTATTAGCAATAATGATAAAAGAATTTGTTTAAACTGTTGCTTTCTAACAAGAGAAGTAGCATAGGACACGTATGCTAGTATTCGTTGCTTTCATATTTTATATATTATACTGTATTTATGCTTCAGAAATGGACAAACTTTCCCAAGCTCAGAAATGATCAGTGTTCTAAAACAAATGGGAAGAAGGTTTTTTTCCCCCAAAAAAGGCCTCTGGTGACTAGCAAAAAATAATGTGCACTTTCTGGAAATCCCATTGGCATTCAGTCATAGAATAGCAGTACTGTATGTACTATTTACTGTATATGCAATGCATATTATAGTTTTCATATGCATTTCACATTAGAAGACTACACAGAATTTTCCCATCTTAGACTTTTGAGCTGTTTCTGGGGCCAAGAAATATGACCTTCCCTAATTTTGTATGTGTTTGTGTGCGCGCACGTAAAGGTTGCTTTCAGAGATTGTAATGGAATCAGGGGGAGAGAAAAAAACTGTAGAGGATTCGGGGGAGGAATTTTTCTCAATTCCCCTGCAGAACTATCAAAACAATAACCTTTTATAGCTAGTGTCCTAAGACGAGTTGCTATTATGCTCTGGGCAAAAGGCCACAGTGGGAAAGGACGTGCTTTGCATGCAAATGATCCCATATTCGATTCCTCCCTCCATCATCAAGTAAGGCTGAGAAAGGTTCCTGTACGAAACCCAGGAGAACCAGCTCCAATCAATGGAGCAAGCAGGACAAAAACAGATAAATCCATTAGGCTGATTCGGGATAAGGCAGCTGCTGCTTACAGTATATCCCTAGAATCCTACAGTCACCATTGACTGCAAAAGGCCACATCGTTCCTAGCAATAAAGGTTTTGCTGAGATAGTAAAGTTCTCGCTCCTTGTGAGTCAACATTTTTCTCAGCCAGGGTATTATTTCTGGTGAATTCATAAAACATTTAAAACACCTTTGTGTTTTAAGTAGAAAAATACATCAAATAAATGATAATAAGAATTACAGTATAGCAACCAAATTCAGAATGCTGTATAGAATGCAGTTAAAAAGATAGTATCAGACAAAACTATTTCCATTCAAAACCAGTTAAACCCTAAACTGGCCTGAAGGAAAGATTTCACCACTTGGGGCTCTTAACTTTGGAAAGAAAAATATGGTAAATGGAAGTGTTTCTTCTTCCCACAGGTCCAGATCTTCAGGTCATCCACAAGGCCAAAGGCGGGCAGGTTCAAATCCAACAGAAGAAAATAACTTTTCAACCAATGGGTAGTCTGCAGAATTTACTGCCCCAAAATGAAATAATGGCATGCAATTTGATCCGATTTAAGAGGTGAACTCGGGAGGTTCATGAAAGATCAGGCTATCAAGAGCTAATAATACTGGAGTTTCTTCACTGCTTTTATAGGCAAGGGGCTTTAAAATACTTGCTAGCAGTAACAGAAGCAGTGGTGGAGCCCTGAAACCCTACATATTCTATGAGCTTTTTGAATGGTGTTGGTAACTCTGTGATAAGGATGCTAGAACTATGGCCTGATCCTGCCAGATTTGTCTTTGTTATGTTGAACACTTTTAAATACCAATTAAAAATCTACAGGACCACACCATTCCTTTAAAACAGATTGTTATAACTCCCCTGCCCTAAAAAAATATATTTACTCCTAAATCAACTGTATCAGATCTAGGAGCTCCCCCACCCATGTTACACAGCAGTTTCATCTAAGAACTTTTTCAAGAGGCAACTGGACTTTCTGGTTTTTCTTTGAAGACGTTTTGCTTCTCATCCAAGAAGCTTCTTCAGCTCTGGCTGGATGGTGGGGAATGGAAGGATTTATACTCCTTGCAGACAGCTGTATATATCCTTCCATTTCCCATCATCCAGCCTGAGCTGAAGAAGCTTCTTAGATGAGAAGTGAAATGTCTTCAAAGAAAAACCAGAAAGTTCAGTTGCCTCTTGAAAAAGCACCTTTGGGACAACCATGACCCAGATGACTGAGAATCTCCATAGACATTTTACCTAAGAAAGTACAACACCATAAAGTACGAGAGAGAGAAAATCCACAAAATGGGGGGGAGGAGTCTTTGAATCCACAACTATGCTGTCTTGCAAGAATTGAGACTAAGCATGTACTACTCCATCAACCCACAATAACCTCCAGCTATCAATGCAGAACTTTGATAGCATCACTCAATTGCCTCAGAACCAGTGGTGGGTTTCAAAATTTTTTACTACCGGGTCTGTGGGTGTGGCTTGGTGGGTGCGGCATGGCTTGATGGGCGTGGCTTGGTGGGCATGGCAGGGGAAGGATACTGTAAAATCTCCATTCCATCCCCAATCCAGGGGAAGGTTACTGCAAAATCCCCATTTCCTCCTGATCAGCTGGGACTTGGGAGGCAGAGAATAGATGGGGGCAGGGCCAGTCAGAATTTTTACTACCGGTTCTCCAAACTACTCAAAATTTCCACTACCGGTTCTCCAGAACTGATCAGAACCTGCTGAAACCCACCTCTGCTCAGGACTGAGATTTACAATTTGGTATCATCTGTGCATTGATTCATACCTGACCCTGTATCATTGGATAAGAGGCCTCGTGTGCTAGTTAAGGAAGAGTTAAATAGAAGTGAAGTTCAGCCTCTGATGAGCTCAAGAAGGATTAAGTGCAGGACTTATTTAGATGAATCATAGTTGACTTTAAAGAAACAGTAAATATTTAGCATTTGGAAGGCAAGTTAAAATTATACTAAAAATCATATTTAGGAGTTGGATTTTTCCATTCAGGAACATGAAACCACCATATAATATCAAAGTGAATCTATTTTATATATTTACGCTATCAGTTATAACAAATTGTATTTTAAAATAATGTAAAATTTAGTATATTGTAAAAGCTAAACAACTATGTGAATAACTACTTTGATAAATATATCCTTCTATGAAAGGTTTTGAAGATGCTGGATCTTTTCCTTATATGTTCCAATGCTTCTATTTTGCTTTCCCAGCCTCTGCATTTGCTAGCAGAACCTATGACGACATTACATTCCAAGCCTTAAATATAAACAGTTTAATCCCCAAGGAACTAAGACTGGTTTTGCTCTATGGATTAGCTGGCAAGTATGCTGAGGTTTGTACAGATACCCTCCTCAGTGCTAAGCATATAACTTCCAAGATACAATAAGAAAAGGGAAAGCTTGAGGTGTTCCTAAAAGTTGCATTTTGTTTGGAGGAAAAATGCATAGAGGAAATAAGACCAAATTGCATTTTATGTTTGATAAGGACATGCATTTTATGGAATAGCTCCAAAATATCTTTAAAGCAGGGTTAGGCAGAATACATTATTTGTTGCTGTTGTTGTTGTTGTTGTTGTTGTTGTTGTTGTTGTTGTTGTTGTTATTATTATTATTATTATTATTACTATTATTATTATTATTATTATTATTATTATTGGAAACTTCCAAACATGATTGGAGAAAAAAAACCACATCTCCCATCATTTGGAAGAAGGGAAGAGATTAAAACAAGAGGGGGTCTTCTAATCTAACCTTCTGCTCAAGCAGGAAACCCCATACCATTTCAGACAAACGGTTGTCCAGTTAAAAAGCCTCCCTTCCAAAATCCAGTACTATCCACATATATGGGTGCAGTGTTGAGATATGATCTGGGATGAGTTTGAGCTGGTGACTCCGAAAGAAATGAACAGAGTTCTCTGTACAGTAAGCTCAATCAGTTGTTTACTGGATCTGGGCCCCTCCCAGGGCACAACAGTGTTCAGGGACCTGACCACAACTGGGTCAAGACTTTAGTGTTGGTCTCTCTGAAGAAGAGCCAGTCTGGTATAGTGGGGAAGATGTTGTCTTAGAAACCAGGAGGCTGAGTAATAGTAATTAGGTACCGTATGACAGCCAGTTGGCTGTCATTACTGACTTTAGGCCAGTAATTCTCTCTCAGCCCAAGACTGCTGTTGTGGGGAAAATAGGAGAAAAGAGTATTAGGTATGTTTGTCTTCTCGAGTTATATATTAAAAAGAGTGGATAAAGGAGGGAGGGAGGAGGAGGAGGAGGAGGAGGAGGAGGAATCCCCTGTCTTGAAAGGGACAGTGGTACATTCTGTCCTTGACAGCCTGCCTTTGACTCAACAGTTTATGATGACTATCAACCAGTCTCCAACCTTCCCTTTTGGGAGAAGGTTGTTCAGAAGATGGTTGGTGCTCAGTCTGCAGGTGATGAACGGAACCTGGAGAAAATGAATTATCAAGGTTTCAAATCAGGATTTTGTATTGTTATGTGAGGTTATCCACCAGTTTGGAATTTGATATCATCAGTATGCTGATGATACCCAATTACAGCTTTTGGTCCTGAGCTATCTGAAAAAGGCTGTCAGGGCTCTGTCCTTGTAGGTTTAGACAGAGAGGAACCATCTCCAACTCAATCCTACCATGACTAAGTAGCTGTGGATGTCTGAACCTCAAGATCTGGAGATATTCCATCTTTGACTTTGGATGGTGTAGAATCTGGAGGTCTTCCTTGACTCACCACACCTGCTTGAAGAGCAGGTGCAACTCTGGTCAGGAAGACCTTTGCACTACTTCATATGGTGCACGTTTCTTAGATTATGGACCCCTTCAGTCGCTAATGCCCTGGTCAGCTCATGGCTTAAATGTTGCAATATGCAATGGAGTACATGGAACTACCCTTAAGGACCACACAGAAGATTTAACTGGTCCAGAATACAGCACAGCAAATAGCGATGGGCATGGCTCTATATGCCCATGTAACACTTCTGCTTTGCATGCTGTACTAGTTGCCACTTTGATTCTGACTATGATTCAAAGTGTTGGTTGTGCATAGGGCCCTGTGAGACCACCTATGTCCCATAGTGCTTGCCCAAACTTTTCAAACTTGCAGGGTTGGCATACTCTGAGATCCTTCAATTATGTAATGTCATAGAAAGGTACCCTGGCAGTGCACCTTCTCTCTAGCAGTTCCTATCCTCTGGAATGAGGTTCTCTCTGAGATCCTGATGCCCCCCCTCCCATCTGCTGTTATTCAGAAGAGTTCCAAAGACTTGGCTGTTCACCCAGGCCTTTGTCGAGGGAGAGCAAGAGCCTTCCCTTCGTTCTATCTGGTTTGTTACACTTGCCATCTTTTATTGATTATATTGTATAATTTCTTTGTTTGATTGTTGTGAGCAGCCGTAGTAAATCATTGGGAACTGAGCAATATACGAATTTAATTTAATATTATAGTATGGCCCTATCTAAAACACACACCCTTGTTAAATGAAGACGCTTAGTTATGGAAAAGTTTGCCCAACCATGTTTTTAATGCCATGAGATGCAGTCCTATTGCTACAGTTAAAGAGAACTGGCCATGTAAACTGTAATGATGGAAGATGAGAACCTCAAGAGCCCCAGTGGCGCAGTGGTTAGAATGCATTATTGCAGATTAATTCTGTCGATTGCCAGCAGTTCGATCCTGACCAGCTCAAAGCTGACTAAGCCTTCCAAGGTCAGTAAAATGAGGACCCAGATTGTTGGGAGCAATATGTTGACTCTGTAAATTGCTTAGAGAGGGCTATAAAGTACTACAAAGCAGTATGTAAGTCTAAGTGCTATTGCTATTGGTAAGATCAATTAGCCTTTCCCCTCCCCCACCCCAATTTGACTGGTGTGCTCAAATGTTATTAAAATCACTAATATAAAAATGAATTCTAATAATATATTTTGTTTACCCTTTCAAAAATCCCTTGTTTTCCACTGTCTTTAAAAAAAAAGACAAAAAAAGTTAACCATGTCATGATTGACAGTCAAATCTGCAAAATGAAAACAATTACTTGTTTGAAAGAAATCTGAACAAAACCATTTGCACTGACATTTAACTCATTTCTATGGTTACTTAGTTTTTTTAAAATTCCATCAACTCCTTTAATCTGACAATGGCCGTTTTTACATACAAGCTTTTCCTTATAAAATCAGAAACAGTTGTTTTTCGTTTCAAAATGTTTCTAACAAAGATGGAATGGAAGTTTTAAATGTCATGGCTTATTGTGTAAGAGTGGGCATATTTTGCTATGGGATTTGCATTTTATGAGTCAATACCTCAGTGGTACGTATAGCCACTAGCTGCCCATGGGTTTAAATGAAATGATTCCTTTAACTGTAATGTTCCTGAAGCAAATACAAATTTGTGTTGCTTTATTCACAGATGGGTTTCTTATTAATTTATGAAGAACCATATCCTCAGCATACATTTTTTTGTAAAGTACAGTATATAAGTCAAATGAATTGTCCATTTGAAACAACATTATAAAATGTGGATTAAAGAAGAAGGTTATTCTAAAACTAAGGTATTGACTCAAATCTGGTGCCAACCAAATTTAAGCATTCCGACCAACTATAGTTCAGCAAAAGTAACATTTTCATGAGAGGATAGAAATTGATTAAAAATTTGCTGTTGGTTAGTGAAGAGTTCATTTATATGATGATGATGTTTGTCCTTCGTGTTCGAAGAAGACCTTGACATCTAACAGGTTGTAGGCTGTCCACAGTGTGTCTGCAGGTAGCTAGTAAGGCCTATACAGGCACAAAATGTTCTGCCACATGTCAGGTAGACTTGTGGGCACCAGTGTTGCAGCATTTGCAGCTCTGGCTTTGCAGAGTGCTCACTTCTCTTGTTCTTCTGTCTTCAAATGTCTGGCAGTCTTGGTGGATCAACATGCACCATGTTGATTGATCATGTGCCAGGGTTTCCTAGGAGGTGGTGTCAATATCCAGGGACTTGAAAGAGGCTTTCATTTATATAGCATATTCATGAAGTCCTTTTTTTCTATCTATTTAGTTAATTTTCAGTTAGCTGGTATGCTAAATTTGCTAATACTGTAATCTTACAATAAATCTTTCTATAGCACGGGATATATTGTATGTCTTCCTATTCACTATCTGTTCTACTGGGACAATTGAAGTCCAAGGTTAAAAAATTATTTAGAGGTATATTTAAAACTGATCCAACATCCTTAACAAAAGAAATGAAATATCTTTGGTGGGATTGAACCCATGATTGGAATATACTACGGAAGTTGCATTGTATGTAAAGAATTATTACAGCTGTACAGAAATACATGATACCAAAGATGAAAGCCTTCTTGAAAGTATTTGGGTGAATATTACAGGAAAAAGAAATGACGTTGCTATAGGTCTGTACTATAGGCCACCCAACCAAGCAGATGACATAGATCAACTTTTGCAAATCAGTTAGGAAATACACCATTGTAGTAATGGGGGATTTTAACTATCCTGACATCAACCAGGTAACAGTCTGAGGTGAACTGGAGATCAAACAAGTTCCTGACGCGCCTAGCTGATAATCAACCAAAAGGTAGAGGAGGGAACTAGAGGGTCAGCTATATGGGACTTAATCCTTACTAATAGGGATGAAATAGTTGAGGGAATGGAAGTTGTAGGAATTTTCATGGAGAGTGACCATGTTATAGTAGACTTCACCATAATATAGCCATAGGTAACTGAACAAAGTCAGACTAGTGTCCAGGTTTTTAAGAGAGCTGACTTCAACAAACTAAGAGATAAAATATGAAGGAATTTATGGATGGAAATTCTAGAGGGAAAAACAGTTCAGGATCCTTGGAAAACTCCATAAAACAAGATAATAAAGACCCAAACAAAAACAATACCACAGAGGGGGGGAAAAATAAGAGACACCAGATGAAACCAGTACCGTTGCACAAAGAGGTCTCTGACAAACACAGGGACAAAAAGGCCTTCCAATACTTGAAGAGCTGTCATGGGGAAGAGGGTGGTTAATATATTTTCAATTGTACCTGAGGACAAGACAGGAAGCAATGGGTGGAAGCTTATCAGGAGAGCCAACCTTGAAATATTCCTGATAATGAGAATGATTAATCAATGGAACAGCTTTTTCTTTTCAAACATAATTGTCATCCAAATGCTATTCCAGTCAAGCAAAGAAAGAAAGTATCTTAATTGAAGATAGCTGGCTGTAGCCTGATTTATGAGTCAGTCCTGACTGGAGTTTGTCTGTTGAAAACAACAGTCTAAACTCTTGCCTCCAGTGCGTCATTCTTATGAATCCCGCTCATGAAACTCTGACCTAGGAGTAGCTGACAAGTAGCTGACAGAGAGCCAATTTGACTTGGCTCTCTGAACTTCAGAGTGGAACTTGACTTCTCTTCTGCAGGCTTCTGTTAAAAGAAAACCATCCAGCCAAGTTTTGTTTCCTAGACATTGAGTTTATTTACATTCCTTCCCTCATCTGCTGTTATCTGTTCACCTTAGGTATATTGCTAGCAATGACCACTAACAGTGTGTTATCATGATGGGGCTATTGATTATCTCCTTATTTTCACTCAGCTGGATTGACTTTTCCTCGCCACCTGATTACCTGCAAATTAAACCTCTTTTTTATCCTACTGCCACTAGCTCATGTTATTATTATTGCCAGGTTCTATTCCAGGGGTGTCAAACTCACATCGTCACGCCAGCATCACGTGACGTATCACGACTTTTTTCTCCCTTCACTAAACTGGGCTTGGGCATGGCCAGCATGTGATGCATCCAGCCCGCAGACCATGAGTTTGACAGCCCTGTTCTAAGTATGTGAATCCTGAACTGTAATCCAGAGCAGCAGTACTGCTCAAATTTGTCAAATGATCATTTAAGCCAACAATTCATTGAAGCTTTTCCTTTTTCTTAGTGGCCTTTTGAAATCTAAAGCAGTTCTGGACAAGTTGATTTGAGGGAGTTAATCTTGCCATCTGTTTATGCAGCTGTCCCTCAAATGCCTGCCTCTCTCATCGCTCCTTTCACAATCATTCATATGTGCATCCGATTTCACCACCACCTCCTCCTCCTCTTCTTCCTTTTCTACTTCCACTGCAGCTTACAGAGTGTTATACGATACAGGTTTTAGAAAAACGTAAGAAATATAAATAGCAGGCAGCAATCCAATCAATGGCATAGTATCATTGGAAACGTGCCATCAGGAAAGGCACAGGTTTGATAAGACAAAATAGAGCAGAACAAAGGTATCATCAGAGAAAGTTTGCACCATGGTTAGGCACAAGTGAGGGGAGGAAAACAAATCAACCCTTAAACTGAGAAATACCTCATTCTTGCTTTCTCTTACTAGTGATTATATGCTTTATTTATGTCATAGACCACTTGAGATGTAACAGGTGAAATAGCTGAAGCCGCAGATAAACTAAAGTCATACTCTGACCTTTGTTTTACAAAGACCACAGCCGCCTTGTCTTCTCTCCTAAGGGCAAAATGTTTTCTGCTTGTTAATAGTTGACCTTTATTTAACCTCTGCCAATATCCTGTAGCAGGTTATTCTACTCTGTCAATTTCTTAAGGAAGGTCCTATAAATACCTGAAAATTAACATAAGATTATGGTTACTTGTCTAAAAGTGTCTTACACTGAGTCAAAATGATAAGAAGTTTGCCTTTCTTGGGGAATTTTGTGCTAAATGTTCTGCAGGGTAAAAAACTTGGTGTAATGTTTATAGCTGCATGTATGTGCATACAAAATATTATCTCATGATAAACTTTAGTGTACAATACATTACTTAATTAATTCAAATTGTTGTGTTCTCATTATGTTCAAGGGCCTTCTGTTCTAGCTGGTTGATGAAAATGAATCCAGGGGTGGGTTTCTACCGGTTCGCCCCAGTTCGGGCAAACCGGTATCTCTGCCCACCCGCCATCAAAAATGCTCTGTGCATGTGAAGAAGTGCCTTGCGCTCGCAAAGTGCGCGCGCGCACTATCGATAGTAAACTGTTAGCACCAATATTTGAATCCCATCTCTGAATGAATCCCCACCACATCTATAGAACCCATGGTTAATTATGAGACAAAAAGATGTAAGGCCCTCAACTCTTCCACATTCTGTGCTATTGACCAAGCCAGGTTTGTTCATCTGCTTTAAAAGGTATTTTCTCACCCCCAGGACAAGAGTACTGTACCATACAGACTCATCTTTACAAGTTGTTGCTTATTCTACCAAGTTGTTCATTACTTTTCATAGAGATCAATTAGTATTATGACCTAGAGATCATGGCCAGTTCAGGGATTTCATTGGCTTCTTCTGTGTTTTCACAACATTCTAAAGAAGGGGTGTCAAACTTGCAGCATCACATTGTCATCATGTGATGTATCGCAATTTTTTCCCCTTGCTAAATTGGGGGGGGCAGCGCATGATGCATCCGGCCCGTGGGCTGCGAGTTTGACACCCCTGTTCTAAGCATAAATCAATTACACAGGCAGAGTTTTAACATACTAGGTTAAAGTAGAAGGAAACTTTTGGGTGCTAACACTGATGGTTTTGAGTTGTACAAATGCAGCGACCCACATTCCATAGACATCCTCCCAAATGCTTTCCTAGACCCATTTCTTACTAATTCCAGATTTTAATCTTCTGATGTTTTGTTCCAATCCCAGTACAATGAACAATAAAAGATATAGAAGTTTATATAATACCTACTGTAGATTATAGTTCCCAGTTATAAGCTCTATAAAATTATAAGAAGTTTGGTAGCATCTTTTTGGACTAACACATTTTATTAACAAGTATAAACTTTAGGGAGCTACACCTCATTTCCTCAGATTGTCATGAATGCTTATGCCTTTTAATAAAATAAAAGGCATAAGCATAGTAGTATATGTTATTCTGAACATATACTACTAAACTTCCTCTGATTTTTGGCTACCCTAGACTAATACAGCTTTCTTCCAACAATAACTATAAAAATTATAGTACTTTAGTAACTAAATCACCGCCTGATGTATGTTTTAACACTATTACACCTAGAATGCAAATATCACTAGGTAAAGGTTTCCCTGTCCAGTCATATCCAACTCTAGTATGTGGTGGTTATCTCTGTTTCTTGGCCAAGGGGGGCAGTGTTGTCCAAAGACATTTTCTGTGGTCGTGTGGTCAGCGTGGCTACATGCTGAAGGCACACAGAATGGTGTTACCTTCCCACAGAGGTGGTACCTATTAATCTATTCTCATTTGCATGATTTCAAACTCCAAGGTTGGCTTGAATCAATCGAAATGTAGCAATCTAATATTTGTTGCCATCTAGTGATTATCTGGATTTGTACAGTCCCCAAATAGTTGTTGCTTCTCTGACTCTAAAGTATGGGTGTCCAATCATTTGGTTTGCCTAGACCACACTGAATGAAGAAGAATTGTCTTGGGCCACATATAAAATATATAATATAATAAATGTATATAAATATTGCTAAAAATCATATAATAATATTAAAAGTTTATGATCTTGTGGAGCCACATTACTAGCTGTCCAGGGCCGCAAGCAGCCCGTGGGATGCAGGTTGGACATGCCTGATCTAAAGGAAGGTGGGCAGTGGTCGGTTTCAAAAATTTTTACTACTGTGGGTGTGGCTTGGTGGGCGTGGCTTGGTGAAGGATACTGTAAAATCTCCATTCCCACCTTACTCCAGGGGAAGGTTGCTACAAAATCCCCATTTCCTCTCAATCAGCTGGGGCTCGGGAGGCAGAGAATAGATGGGGGCGAGGCCAGTCAGAGGTGGTATTTACCGGTTCTCCGAACTACTCAAAATTTCCGCTACCGGTTCTCCAGAACTGGTCAAAACCTGCTGAAACCCACCTCTGAAAGTGGGTCATATTTTGCCATGAGACACAAAATATATATTGTATTGGATACTCTGAATAGCAACTATACCTCCTGTACTGAAATGCTTTCTTTTCCCATACTAGTTAGAAAGGAATAGAAAACATTTAGAATTTGCTAAATGATAATTCCTGGTCCCCTTCACTATTGTTAATGTTGGTAGAACTTCTGGGAATTAATGAACTGCAATTTTTATATACCTTTGTCATAGTTTCAATAACCCCATCCTTTGTTTCCTCCTGCAGCCATAGTGGATATTCACAATAAAATGAATATCAGCCACTCTTTTGTCCATTTTTTAAAAAAAAATTCAAAAAAATATTTATTTTTCACATTTCTGTACCATCCTTCTTCCTCAGAGAGAGACTCTGAGCAGTGTACAATGAAAAAATCAACAATATATATCAAAGTTGAAAATTTTAAGAAGATGCAAGAGATTAAAACTACTCAAAAAGGCAAAGGGAGGGCTTTCAGAGCACTAATGAGCTGCATGTTCCCCTGAGCACCACATGCAAGGCTGCAGAGTCATCTCTTAACTCCTTTTCAGAAAGCCAGGAAAGTGGGTGCCTATTTCACCTTTAGAAGAAGAATATTCCATATAGCAGGGGCACTTTTCCTAGATTCTGACAGCTAAAAAAATGTAATTGATGGGGTCTGCAACATACCTTCTCTGCCTGACCAGGTGGGATGGGGTGATGTAATGGGATGAAAATAGTTCTGTAGGTGTTGGCATTGTATGTGAAGTAGAATAGAGAAACTTAAAATCTTCACATGCAATATCATGATTTCCACCGTCACGTCTTACAGGTGGATGCCCCCTAAAAAGAATCTCCTATCCCTTGAATTTAGGACCTCAGAAAGAAATTCGTTTTCTAATCAAGAAAAAAAAAAAGAATAATGAAATGTAACCAGATAGGTTTACAACTTTGCCAGGGATTCTGAGGCTAATCAAGAAAATAGGGTTTTATAGACACATTAATTTTATTTTATGGTTTTGTATGCACAAGACCTCTCTGGATTTTTTGTTGTCCGCTTTTAAAATTTTCAAGGGGAATATTTCACTTTCCAAGTTTCCCTCTTGCATGAATGCTTTTTTTAAAAAACCACTGAAGGTTTCTAATTCAAGATTATAAGCAAGAGCAAGATTATAAGCAGGAGCAAGATTATAAGAAATACCATAATTATTCTTGCAGTCCTTTTTTCTTCAATTAGTATTTCTAATCATATTAGACATGTTTTTAGAATCCAGAGAGGATGCCTGATCCCTACAGCTATCGTGAACCATTAACTTTAATTAAAATTTACAAGTCTAATGTTGTTACATCTGCTAAAAGCATTAACTGCCATGTTAATTACCAAAAATGTTAATGTTGCGTTAAAATATGAATGTGTTCCCTTTTGACAAATCATCTCTGCTTCCTCTAACCCCCACCTTACTGGAATGTGTCCTAAAAACGGCAAAGGTTGAAGAACAGCAGGCACCTAAACTATGAACAAAATAAGTAAAACCTTTATTTGAATATTGAGTTTACTGGGCCTGATTTCCTGATTAGTCGGTCTGAGTAAGGGTGGTATCTAAAGTAAATATACATTTTTTTGCATCTGATACATTATTTCACAAGTTTAATATACTCCAAACACAAACTGCATATTAGTATTACCTATGTCCAATGATAGTGTTTTATTTTGCAATTTTTGTGCAGTGTGCATGATGTATAAGCTTTGAATTTTTTAGATGATTTGGAGTATTCAAGCTTTGAAGAAAGGATTAAATCAGTATATCTTCTTTTATATGACTTTCAAGATGGATGTAGATGAATGATTTCACTTATCTAAATTGGGATATAAGGAAAAATATTTTTGTAGAATTGATATTCAGGAATGACCCTTCCAATGAACACACAATATATTTGCAAGAGACATAACCCCCTTTTCCTGGACTTGCTTACAATCCCACATTGCACTTGTAAAATATATACAAATGCATTTTTTAAAAAAATTCAGTAGGCTTGGTTCAATTCAAGTACAGTGGGAATCAGCAATCTGATTTGAGCCATAACGTAACTTTTAAATTCTAATTCTTTTGTTAAATATTGGCTTATTGTTTCAAATTGAAGAGCAACATTATAAAGGAAAACACAAAGAAACTGGATTCCTTCTTTTTATTTCTTTTTCTCTAAACTATCAGGGCTCTTTTATACATGTCCCCATGTCACCTAATTTTCTAAGCTTTGATTATTCCTCATTTAATGGCTCAATTGATGCTCAGTTTCCTGTATATTCTTTTGAAATGAAGCAGAAGCAAATCTAATTTGTAGTATTTGACCTGCAAAGGGGTATTTAAATACACATGGAAAGGAAACCATCGTGGTACACAGCAAGAAATTAGAATGCCCCGGCCTCAGCAAAAAGTCTAAACAGGTTACTTGGTTATTTGTAAGAAGGACATACATCAGAATCACCCCAAGGTCTCAATGCCCAGATATCTCACACTTTGGCACAGAATAGGAAGGTTAGAAATGGAATTTTATTCATGTTTATTCAGTGATTAATCTTATCCACTTAAATGAAGAAGAATTAACAATGTGATACAGATCCTCAATTTAGTAGCAAACAGTGGTTTAAACATAGCAGTAAAAGACAAAGAGGCCATCTTGGGAGCCACACACATAGCGGGCTCTGGTATGCCCCTCTATACCCTCCTTCCTTGCCCCATTCTCCCAAGCACACCTGATTGTATTTATTATACATTTTGTGACTTTTTAAATCATTAAGAAGGGGTACTAACTATAGCTGAGCTGCAGAAATTCAGCTTTCAGTATATGCAGGGATTCAGCTGGTTCAGGACGGTTCAGGAAAACCGGTAGTTAAATTGTTGGCTGGCCCTCCCCATCCCCAACCCGCCTCTTCCAGGAGTCCCCATGCACCCCATTTTGGCTCCCAGGTAAGTGCAGGAAGGCCTACTAGGCCCAAAATGGGGCACATGGGGGGTGCAGCATGGCCCCTTCAGGGCCCATTTTTGCTCCCAGGAGGCTGCAGCAAGGCCTACTAGGCCCAAATGGGGTGCAGGGGGGGCAGCATGTGAAGTAGTTTGGGAATAACGAGAGGCACAACCAAGCAAGTGACAACAGCTCTTTAATTTACAGTGAGACTTCAGCAAAAAAACTCAGAGGCTGCAGCCCTCCTTATATACAATCCTGGAGGGACTGTCAGCCAATCAGAAACATAGGCAGGTTTGAAACTCCCGCTTAAAAGTATCAATACATAACACTCCTCCCTTCCCAGAAGGCACTAACATTCAAATATTTACATAAGTACACACAAAATCTCGCAGGTGCCCAGGCCGAGTTCTCGTCCTAGTTGACCTGCGCAGTTCAGTGTTTGGTGGGGCGTCGAGCTGCAGCCTCGGCTGTGGTAGAGGGCATTAGAATTATTTCAAGCCATTTCGAAAAGGCATCAACTACAATTAAAAATGTTTGCCCATGGAAGGGGCCAGCGAAATCAATATGGATCCTCCCCCATGGCCCTTTTGGTTTCTCCCACTCTCGGATGGGCGCTACCGGGGGATCGGGGCGAGACTCCTGGCAGGGTCTGCACTTCCCCACCCACTCAGAGATAACTTGGTCCATGTTGGGCCACCATACGTAACTGCGGGCTAAACTTTTCATTCTGACGATGCCCGGATGCCCTTCGTGCAGCAATTCTAAGACCCTTGTTCGTAGTTTCGTTGGCACTACCACCCTGTCACCCCACAACAAACAACCACCTTGCGTAAACAGTTCATTTTGTTTGTTTACAAAACCTTGGTAGTCCCCCCCGTCCACCTTGACCGGCCACCCTTTCAGCACCCACCCCATCACAGTGCGAATGATCGGGTCCCTGGCTGAGGCTTTTGCCACTTCGGCAGAGGAAATAGGTCCCAAAGTTAATGTGTCCAGTAGAAGGACGGAGGCCTCTGGTGTCGGGTTGGTCAGTAAGTCAGGTAGGGGGCAGCGGCTGAGGGCATCCGCGTGACCCAGGGTCCGTCCGGGTCGATGTACAAGCTGATATGAATAGGCCGAAAGAAAAATAGCCCATCTAGTCAAACGTGGGGAAAGAGCAGCGGGGGTGGGCCTGTCGCCTGCCAAAAGTCCTAGCAAGGGCCGGTGATCAGTCACAAGTTCGAATTGCCGGCCATAAAGGTATTCATGGAACTTTTTAACCCCCGCAATTGCAGCCAGAGCCTCTCTGTCCAATTGACTATAGTTCCGCTCTGCACTTGACAGAGTGCGAGAGTAAAACGCAATGGGCGCCTCTAGGCCGTTCGGCAGTCTATGGCCTAGGACGGCACCAACTCCTACGGGGGAGGCATCACAAACCAATACAAGCGGTAGCGCCGCGTTGTATTGGATTAGGAAACTGTCTTCCGATAGAAGTCTCTTTACAGCCTCAAATGCGGCTGCTTGTGGTTTCCCCCAGACCCATGGTACATTCTTCCCCAATAGCTTGTGTAGGGGATCTGTGACGGTAGCCTTGTCTTTCAGGAACATTGAGTAAAAATTGAGCAGTCCAAGGAAGGCTTGGAGCTCTGCTTTGGTCTTGGGGGCAGGTGCGCTCTTAATAGCTCTCACCTTGCTTTCGGTAGGGTGGATGCCTGTGCCATCCACCCTGTACCCCAAAAATTCAACGGAGGGAACTGCTATCATACACTTGTTTTTTTTTAATTTGAGTCCCGCTTCCCTGAATCTGAACAGGACGTTCCTAACTCTGTCCCCTAGTTGTTGTTCGTCCTGAGCGCTGACTAGGACGTCATCGAAATAAGGCACCACCCCGGGAAGCCCTTGCAACAGGCGCTCCATGGTGCTTTGAATTAGGCCGGGTGCTACGCTCACCCCGAACTGGAGCCTGGTGCATTTAAATGCACCCCTATGGGTCACTATTGTCTGTGCCTCAGCCGTGGCATCGTCGACAGGAAGTTGTTGATAGGCCTGGGCCAGGTCTAGTTTGGCGAAAATTTTTCCTGGCCCCAGGGAGTGTAGTAGATGATGCACGATCGGCACCGGATAGGCGCTCGGCTGCAAAGCCTTGTTGATCGTGCACTTGTAGTCGGCGCAAATTCTAATTGAGCCGTCCGACTTGACTGGGGTCACTATGGGGGTTTCCCATTTTGCGTGGTCAACGGAAACCAAGATCCCTTGTTTAATTAATTTGTCCAGTTCCGCATCGATCTTTGGTTTCAATGCAAAGGGCACCCGTCTCGCCTTGAGTCTTATTTGGGCTACGTTGGGGTCTAGATTAAGAGAGATAGGAGTCCCCACATACTTGCCCAACGTGTCCCCGAAAACGTCCTGGAACTCGGTCAGGAGACTGTCTTTTAACAATGACTTGAGCATCTGGTGGACGCCGGTGAAGCCCATGCCGAGGGCTCGGAACCACCCCATGCCGAGAAGGCTGGGAAGCTGCTTCGTGACGATGGTCAGTGGCAGGTCTCTTTCGTAGTCTCCGTAGGTGACTCGGAATGTGCCCACGCCCTCGAGGGGGACTCGGTTCCCCTGGTAGTCTAGGATGCGCAGTCACTGTTTGGAGAGCTGGTCCTTCCGGAACGACGGCAGGAGGGTCTTTAGGGTCGCCCATGACATTATGGAGAGAGCTGATCCGGTGTCGATCTCCATCGAGCATGGCTTGCCGTTGATTTCGACCACCGTGCTGACTTTGTCTTCGATTTCCGCGCTGGCCTGGTCTATGTGAATGCTGCGGCCATCTCGAGGTTCAAATTCGCGCCGTTTTTTCACGCTGCCTTCTCTCGTTGGTTGTTTCTGGCGCGTTGATTCTGGTTGGCTGCGGCGCTCACGTGGTTGGTGTTTTCTGGGCAGAATGGCTCTACAGACTCGCGCCAAGTGCCCTTTTTTCTCGCAACGCCTGCAGATAGCCTCCCTGTATTTGCAGGACAGTCTATCATGGTGCCCTCCACAGCTGGGACAGCTTCGCCGCAGGCTGCCTGTGTCCTTTCTCTGGTGCTCCGTTCGGAAGACGTCTTCATCCGACTCGGACTCCGAGCTGGATCCGGCGTCTTCTCTGTGCACCGGGGCAGACTTGGGGTTGTCTTTGCTGGTCAGCGGACGCTGCAGCGTTTCTGCGGCTTTTGTGGAGGCTTCATGAGCCCTGGCCTCGTCTAGGGCTCCAGCAAGCGTTAAGTCAGGCTTGGCGAGCAGGCGCTGTTGCAGCCTAATGTCCCGGACACCACAGATGAGTTGCTCAAGCAACGCATCGTCCAAGTCTCTATAGTCGCAATGGGTTGCGGCTTTTCTCAGGCTGGCCATGTATGCGCTGACCGGTTCTCCCTCTCGCTGAACGCGCTGTCTAAGTTGGTATCGTTGCACGAACTTGGAGGGCACGGGAGCATAGTGAGCCCGGAGCGTGGCCATCAGGGTGTCCCAGGAAACAGTCTGGACCTGCGTTGGCTCACACAGTGACTCTGCCATCTCGAACACGTCCGGTCCACAGTGGCTTAGGAAGAGGGCCCTCTTCCGATTAGCGGAGAGCCCTTGCATGTCGCTGGCTTCGAGCGAGCATTCGAACCTCGTCAGGTACGAGACCCATTTTTCGCGGGTCGGATCAAAAGGCTTGGGCGGAACGTAGGCAGACATGTTCGGTATGCCTCCTGTAGTTCGCCTCGTCGCCTAGCTGAAGCTCGTGGTCTCACTGGTTCGCTTCTTGTGACCTCTATCCCACCTTCGTCGCCAATGAAGTAGTTTGGGAATAACGAGAGGCACAACCAAGCAAGTGACAACAGCTCTTTGATTTACAGTGAGACTTCAGCAAAAAAACTCAGAGGCTGCAGCCCTCCTTATATACAATCCTGGAGGGACTGTCAGCCAATCAGAAACATAGGCAGGTTTGAAACTCCCACTTAAAAGTATCAATACATAACAGCATGTCTTCCCCGTGGCCTGTTTTTGCTCCCAGGAGAATGTAGGAGGCCAAATGCTGCCACTCACATCCCCTGGCCATGCCCACAATGGCCACACCCACCCAGCCACTCATTAGGGCAGAGAACCGGTTGTTAAATTATTTGAATCCCACCACTGAATATATGGTAGCATAAAGAAACAGTCAACTCTTGGCAGCTAAAGTATATTTTAAAGCAGTGGAGGAGGGAGGTCTTCTGAATGGAAAATGGAGGGGCATTTACCTTTATGTCTAGAGGTTGAAACAGATAATTTGAGTGAATGAAAGGAGAAAAGATCCTTACAGAACTCAGGCCCGCTGTTGCTATAGCAGCAGTAAGGAAGAAATAGCAATGTGACCCCCTTCTATCCTTTCTCCCAGCCCCCTTCACTTGCCATAGTTTGGGGAAACGATTGGTGACTGAGCTCTCATATTATTTATAGACTCCATCTACTTACAGCCAAGCAGTATTTGATTGTTCAGAATATTCTACCAGCATTTGGGCCATTTAATGTAATAAGTTCAAAAATTAAGATGTAGGGTTTATGTCTTTTGATGTTTTGGAAGATACCAATATCATTTTCTTTGGCCTCTAGCAAAAAAAAATGCAGGTGACTATTTAGTTTGCATTTTGGGATATTTTAATGATTAAGAATGGGAGAATTGGGGTAATTGAGATTACGTGCACTGCTCAGAGTCTAATGTTAGATAGAGACGATATATACATGTTGTAAAATAGTAAATGAATAAAATCCTCCCCCTATCTCTGCTCAACCTCCCGGAAACGGAGGTGTTGAATCACTGAATGATATATGTTATCTGTGCACAAACCCTTAACAAGTTGGTTCTCAGAGTAGATATTGTCTGTCTCTGTATCTGTCAAAAGAATAATTAAAGCAAACATAATAATGTCTGATCTCTCTTTTTTATAGAGAGTGATCAGTTTAGTTGACTCACTGAATGCAGTGGGCATAGTGTATCTTGACTTTATCAAATTTACAGTTGACAAGTATTCAGCAATGTTTCAGAAGATTCAGAACTGGTTAAATTGTCATATCTAATGAGCATGCAGGAAGAGTCAAATGGTATAGGTTGGCTATACAAACTCTATGGCTACACAAACACATAAATTATTATTGAATGACATCAAATTTACAGATGACACAGAATAGAAAGGGTTAGATGACAAACATCTTAGATGACAGTATTGGGTTTCAGGAAGATCTTGGTAAATTGGAACAGAAACCAGCAAAATTCATTTCAATAGGGACAAAACAAACTCCTATATTTGGGTAGAAAGAATCAACAGCATGAAAATAATATGGGGGGAGGAGGAACCATGCTGGATATCAGAACATGCAAAAAGCATATGGGTGTCTTGATGATTTCCTAAGTTGAACGTTAGCCAAGATGCAAAATACAGTGCAATGCTAGATTGCATCAACACAAGTTTAGCATCTAGATCAAGATAAATGATAATTCCTCTTTATTCTGCATTGACCAGACTGCACTTCTGGGTTATCGTATTTTAGGAAAGACATTGACAAACTACAGTGGGTCCAGAGGCTAGCAGCTAAGATGGTAAAGTGAGGGAAGAAAAAGGAATGGCAAATTTTGAGGAACATTTGGAATTGTTTGATATATTTATCATAGAGAAAAGAAAACTGCAGAAAGACAAGATAGGTGTTTTCAGGTATCTGATAGATTGTCATGTAGCAGACTTATTTTAGGAGACAGGCAAGAAACAATGGATTTAAATGACAAGAAAGTAGGTTTTGACTGGATTTCAGAAAAATGTCCTAATCGCAATATGAATAAAATGAAAAGTGGTTGCCTTGTGAAGAGATGAATTTTCCTTTGTTGAAGGTATTGAAAATGCAATGACTGGCTTTCTGGCAGGATTGCTGTAGTAGTGAACTCTTCAAGAACAGGGAACTTAGCTAAATGATCTGCAAAGACCCTTCCAAATCCCACATTTTGAAGTTCTAGGATTCTGTCAGCCGTCCAAGGTAGACCAGGCTAGGAAACCAAAGTCACATATGGTAATATTACTTTTATTATACAGTTATACTAACCCTTTATCTTCATGAGAAACAGAGAGATACTTGTTTGAGATGCTTACTCTGGTTACAGTTGTGGTCTAGATTCAGATTTCTTTTATCTGACTATTTTCTTGGTTGCAGGTCTTCCTCCTATTCTTCAAGGTTATTCCTTTTGCCCATTACAGATTCTCTAATTGCAGGTCCCTTTTATGCAGTTCTATTCAAAGAAGATAACGAGGAAGGCAGGGGTGGGTTCTACTTACCTTTACTACCGGTTCGCAACGGGGCCGCACATGCACGCTTCTGCACATGTGCAGAAGCTTCCTGATGATGTTGGGGTCGGTGGGTGGAGCCTCCCGCTGGTTTTACTACCGGTTCTATAGAACCGGTCTAAACCAGGGGCAACCCACCACTGGAGGAAGGGCATCTTTGTAGGTGAGAACATAGAGAGATTTTTTAATTCTGGTCATGTATACATAAAATAAATAAATAAAATGATCAAAATGATCCTATGAAGTAATCAGAAAATATATCTGTAGTATTAGATTCTTGATGGGTCAGATAGATATGTTGTATATGAACCGGCCTTTTATTAATAATTTAAAAAATAATTTCCTTAAAAATCAGGCAAAAATGCCTAACAATTTCAGACAGATGGTGGCCCCTTTCCAAATTTTATTTTCTTTATGGAGCACAACTAGCTAATTCAGATCATGAGTTAAATTATGAGCTCCTCATTTCCCCTAAAGAACAATGAGGATATCATAATGTAGCTGTTAAAAGTAAGCAATCAAGACAGAAAGAAAGTGATTGTATAATCTGACAAGCCATAAAGAAGATCTACGAGCAAAATTAAGGTTCAGAGCCCATAAATAAAATAATGTGTGGCAGTCAATATAATAATTTTTATTTACAACTAACTGAAAAATAGGGTGGCATATTAAATTCAATCTAGAAAAGATGCTAACAGACTTACATTTAAAGGTAGTGTTTTCTATTATTTTTAAATATGGAATACTTGTTAAACACTTAAAATTCCACATTGCACGAAATAGAACATACATTTTCACAAACATTTTTTTCTATGTTACATGATTCAGATTTTTTAAAAAATAATTTTCTGGTTCTATTTATTTATAGATCTATTTATTTATTTAAATTTTTATGCCATCCATCTCCCCTGTAAGGTGATTCTGGGTGGCATATATTTATCAGAATATACCATATGAAATTAATGGTGGGTGTACCCAAAAGTGTCCTATGACTGTAGTTTCAAAGGAAGAAAAATGAAGCAATATTCCAGGGAGAGAATGATACTCCCAGAATTACATTGTTCCACCTCTTTGGTTGGGTTTTCCATGAATGTTTTTTTAGGAAAAGGATGACCTACAACCCACAAACTGGGTTTTAATAAAAATAGACTAATTTTAGTCTTGTGTAATTTTCAAATAGACAAATGATGAGAGAGAGAGAGAGAGACAGACAGACAGACAGACGAGAGAGAGAGAGAGAGAGAGAGAGAGAGAGAGAGAGAGAGAGAGAGAGATGCAAATTTAAAATTGAGAATATATTTCAATAATATTTAAATTAAATAAAAATATAGTGAGTAAGACTGAGATCAGAATGCTCAGTCATCTAGACACGAACACTGCTGATATCTTGTATAATAATTACAGAACTGAACATAAAAATCTGAAATGTGATAAGTATGTTCCAAGAGACATCATGTACTTAGAAAACCTAGAAATGGGATATTTAAATACTTCCTACTCAAAACTGAAACTACTCCAGCTGTTAACAATATTTTAGAGAAACTGTTGAAGAATAATAAGCAGTTTATCAGAGATTTGCTGCTGAGAATAAATTCAGCCAAAATATACAGAGATGAAACACAAACCTAAGAGAATTCCATTGCTTCTTCATCTACTTCTAGCTTTGAATTCATGGAAGGAAGATAAATGTAAAGTGGCAAACACGGATATTAAACCTGAAAAAGCCACAGGCTTGGGACTCCCCCTTTTGCTTAATTGAGGAATAGAAGATTTAAAGGACCAAAGAAGAATTTTTCTTGTACACTACTGGAGTTATTTCATAGTAAATGAATAAAAATGTGAGGGATGTTCACAGAGAAGCCCATTGTTCATATTTGCTGCTATAAGTCACAGTTAGCACTTACAACTTCAGCCTCTGTTGTTTCTAAGATAAAACTGGTTCTTTGAAAGCACCTCTTATCCATAGTGCCTGACTAACATTCACTAGATGATTCACCGCAGTGAATTTACTTTACATTTAACCAGCCCAAAGGCAATTTTCATAGGGGCTTAATACAGCATATTTCCAACTGAAAATTGTATCAACAATAGTCATTATTATTTTAAAAAATGAAATATGGGTCTGAAAAATAGTTTATAATTGCATGCCAGAAGGCAACTCACCTCCTGGGCTTTGGTAAGCTTGTGTACAGTTCATTGCCTATAGCAATTTGTATAAAATTAAGTTTGCGGGGAAGAAAATGGTCTTTCTCAACACCACTAGAGAATGATGACTCACTGCTTGGTATCAGCATGTAAGCTGGGTACATTTTTTTAAAGAACAGCACACTCAAAGCCTTAGCTAAATTATTATAGAGTAATAATTCCTTTCATTGAAATTACTGGGTATAAGCATTTATTTACAAGGATCATTCATACAGCCCTACAACTACAATGGATGAGGTCAACCATAACACCAAGCTAAAGTCAATCAAGCCACTTTTTGCTGTAGTAGGATGTGTAGAGAGTAAAGAGGATGACCTTGAGGGAAGAGACAGAAGGTCTGTTACCAAGGCAACAAGTTGATGAACATTGTCTATGCCCAGATGAGTAGGAAAGGTTATGAAAACATCTCAGAAAGGGTCCCCCCCCCAATTCACATGAATGTAAAAGAGGGAGGGGGAGACCCATTTAGATTCTGCAAGATTTTGTTCCTACAGCCAATCTTAATAAAAGTAGCTTTAGGCCTATGTGGTATTTGTTTCTTGGTCTGGTCTATTTTCTGTAGGATTGACAGAATGTGACAAAGGCAGCTGATCAGGATAACATTCTGATGAATGGGTTTCAGGGATCCAAAAACACATGGTGATTGGTGGAGACAAATAATCATTCTCCTAGTAGACTTGAGGAACAGATGAGTGAGACATTATATCCACATATAATGTCTGGCATGGTTTAGGGAGGAAACTTATCTACATGGTGGCATCAAACAACCCAGCAAACCAAACATTTTGCCCTTTCCTCCTAATCAGTTTTGTGAACTCATTTTAATTCAGCATGTTGTGAAGTTTTGTCGAAACAACTATGTATTCATGCAGACATGAGAGTAAATGGAATTTGCAATGCATGCAAAAGTGTATGAAACAAATTTAAAACCATCCACCCTTTTCAAGCAATAAAGCTTTTTCTAGAAACAGTAAAAGGGTAGCCAATTTTCACAGGAATTGCTGTTTGTGTGTACATTCTCTCTATGCTATGCATTCCAATCCACATTTCTTTAGGAACAAGCAACACAGCCAACAATCACTGCACACAGAACTGCAGAGAATAATCCTCAGCCCCTCCTACTTTCTACTAGGAAAGCTGACATACTTTCCATAAAAGACACAAAAGATTTATTTTATTGTTGTAGGAAATGTTAGAGTTAATTGTATTGTTCCCATCGAGTCAAATGCAGAACGGTTTTAGTTGACTGGGGTTCCTTGAAAATACCCATTAATTAATACTTTAGGTAAAACTGTTTATGTCAAGCACAGACAATGGAACAGGATGGATTTGCTTTGTTAGGAAAAGGGAGCTTGCTATATACAATGGCCTTAATTGATCTGGAGTGAAAAATGATATATGTAAATCTTATTACGTTTAGTGGAACAATAACCAAAAAAGGGACATCAAATGACTTAAAGGAAAAGTATTCTTGAAATTTGTTTTTAAGATTGATTCGGTTTGGGAAATAGTCAATCAATATTTATTATTTCATGGACCACCTGCAACAACAATAACAAAATAAACCTCCAATCAAATCTATGCCACTTGTTCATGTTGTCAGTTTTGTAACAGTTATATTTCTCAAATTGAAAAGACTATATTAGTCCAATTTGTACAAACACTTCTCATATAACCACAAAGCAAAGTTTGCAGCCCCAGAGGTGACTCCCTAGAAAAGAGTCAGTTTGGTGTAGTGGTTAAAAGCATCAGGCCACCAGTTTCAGTTCTACCTTAAACACAAAGCCAGCTGGATATCCCTGGGCCAGTCACTCTCGCCCAGCCTTAGGAAGGAGGCAATGGCAAATCACTTCTGACAATCTTGCTAAGAAAACTACATGGATTTATCCAAACAGTCATCAGGAGTCAAGACTGACTCAAAGGAATACACACACAAATACACAAATCACTATAAACCGAATGTAGGTTTCAGTCTAATAATGCAATCCAATATACTTTTCTCAACAGAAAGTTCCAATTGCAACTATAAGTTCATAATTTTTGCCTAACAGGGACAACCTCTCCTTGCCTTTCCTCTATGCTATTTTAAGGAATTGAATGACCAGTCCTGATGTAGATAAACCTGCTTTAGGACTTTCAAATTAATATATGGAAAACCTTGCATTGTTAACTGAACTGAGACAGATTTGCCCTAAATACTGTGAGGCGCAACAAATTAACCTTTCCTGCTACGAATTTGAGCTTATTTCTACATTTGAGTCACACAACTTGCAAAAAGAGAGAGAGAGAGAACAAAAGTCAGCATAAATCAAATATGTTATGTACATATGCATAAATAAGCATTAGCATTCCCTCAAAAGCTTTTCTTCTTTTTACAATAGTTAATAACGAATATTAATGACTCTAACATTTTGTAATTAAATTTCTTTCTGTCAAACTTGCCAGACTATAAATATAGCTTTATGCTTCTCAAATTGTATTGATTACCAGGACAGGAAGAACATAATCAAATAATCATGCATACTTATGTAAAGCCTATTCTGAGATAAGACTTTCATTTGCAACTAGTGGCTCTCCCAGTTACCCTCTATCTCCAGTTTGAACCATTATCCTCTCTTTGATTAATTTAGGGCAACTAATCTAGTCTATGATACAAATAAGTGCTTAGGCTGCAGTAAATATGCTGCCAGGAGAAAAATGACATCATTTACTCCTGGGTTGTAGTCTTTATTAACTTAAGTTCCCACAAGTGTCAAGGATACAGTGATGTCCAACCACTGTTTGGAATTTAACCTGTTCTAGAAGCTGACACTTTTTCTTAAAAGTCAGATCCACAGCTTGGATCTGTGGTTGGTTTTGGATTTAGTGATTTAGAAGATGCAGTGATGCTCCTAGAAACCCAAGAGTAATATTGGCTAGGAACACCGACCTAGCTTTGGTTGGTGTGATACCTGTGCTCTTTCCTGAAAGGAGAATTGGGCTTCTGTGCTCTAAGGTTTAATCACCTTAATCTGACATAGTTTACTGTAATAGATTCTGAGCATGGCTCCCCTTGAATGTTATTTGGAAACTAATAATAATGGAAAGCAAATTGCAGGGTATCTTTTCACAGACAAGATATTGATTTTCTGAGTCCTGTTCAATGTGCTGCTTAAAAGCAGACTACACTTCTTTCCATATGAATCTGCCCATTTGCAATCATTAAAGAGGCTCTGGAGGGTTTTGTTACTAACAATTTAAATCAGGATGTTTTCTGTTCAACACTACATTTATAGAATTCTTTTTTTATTTTTCACAGAGTTCAGATTAAGTATTTCTTTATGCTTTAAACAGGGAATGTTTCATCATTTAATTCATCTTTAGATTGTTATATTTTCCATTTTATTATGTTGAACATTCAAGTTTCTGATTTTAATTTATTCTTAAACAATACCTATTTTGCTCTACCTCTGTATTTTAACCATAAGTCTTTCCATGATGCAAAATATGGTTATGGCTTATCCTAGTAATTTAGTAATTTATTTGCTAACTTACAAATATATTTTCAGATTTAATTAGGATTGTCAAGTTTTACAGTGATTGTGAATTACATGCAAGCAAGCAAGAAACCAGCCTAATGTCAATATTTTGGGGTTGTAACATTTGAGATTCCTTTAATTATTTGTAATGCTATGTTGTGGTTGGTTGGTTGATTGAATAATTGATTATGTGCCATCAAGTCATTTTCAGCTCTTAGCGACCACATAGATAGATTTTCTCCATCTGTAACTAACCTGTTCTTTCATGTCTCCCAATGGTGGACTCATCGACACTGTAACTGAGGCCATCATGAGGCTGATAGTCATCATCATAGAGCTATAGAAATCAGAGATGTCAGCACATCTACTGAACTGACATAGACAGTTCAGCTTTTCTAATTTTATTGTTCCAATAAAACAATGGGCTAGACTCAATTGTATAAAGGAGATTTCTTTCAGTTAAAATTATGGGATGCCTCTTAATGATAAGAGAAGTTCAATGATAGAACCAAATGTCACTGCCAGCTTGGGTTCAGAAGGGTCTGAGCTAGAGGATGATACCAGGGGTGGGTTCTACTTACCTTGACTACTGGTTTGCATCATGCCTGCGCGCATGCGCTTGCTTCGCTCACACATTCACTCACTCTTCTGTGCACGCGCAGAAGCTTCTGCGCATGCGCAGATCAACTTTGATGACGTCCAGATCAGTGGGCGGAGCCTCCCACCGGTTTTACTACCGGTTCTTGCGAACCAGTCCAAACCGGGGGCAACCCACCACTGGATGATACCTTTTGAGGCACCAGAACAACACCAGGAATTGCTGATGGGGGTCTTTCTAGAGGCCTCAGATAAACGTCAACCTCAGGAACAGCCCACCAAACAGCCTCACAGATCTGGAGAACTTGACACATCATGTGATAAGGAGACTTATCAGTGGTGGGATTAAAATAATTTAACAACCGGTTCTCTGCCCTAATGACTGGCTGGGTAGGCCTGGCCAGGTGGTCATGTGACTGGGTGAATGTAGCCAACTCAATGTCACTCATCACACCCAGCCTCGCCTCCTGGCCACTTGCCTCAAAAGCAGAGGTGGGATTCAGCTGGTTTGGACCAGTTTGGGCTAATCCCAGTTCAGCTTGTTCTTCGGGCTGTTTTTCAGTGTTTTATAGGCCATATTTTGGGCCGGTTTTAGCTGGTTTTCGGACCATTTGGGGGGCATTTTGGGGGGCATTTTCAGCCATTTTCGGGCCATTTTTCCAAAACGGCCTGAAATGCCCAAAAAATGGCCTGGAAAATGGCCAAAAAACAGGCCGAAAATGGGAGGGGCGGAGCCAGCCAGTGGTGTGATTAGCCAGTTCACCAAACTGGGCAGAATTTTAACAACCGGTTCGCTCGAGTCCCAGCTGATTGGGAGGAAATGGGGATTTTGCAGTAATCTTCCCCTGGAGTGAGGTGGGAATGGAGATTTTACAGTATCCTTCCCCTGCCACACCCACCAAGCCATGCTACGCCCACCAAGCCACACCCACACAATCAGTAGTAAAAAAATTTGAATCCCACCACTGGCTAGATAGATAGATAGATTGATTATAATTGGATTGATTCAGTTCTCCCATTTCAGGTTCAAGCATCAACATGGTTCTCGTTCATTGTAGTTTTGTGCTTTTCTGCAGCATCTTTTCTTCTCCTCTGTCTACCTTATTGCTTCTATTTCCTCTCCACTCAACCTACTGCCCTTGCTTCCTGAAGTGCATTCCCTAATTGCATAAAATCACTCAATTAGAAGTATTATTGCTATATTAAATTACACATGCTAATTTACCAGCAATATTTTCCATTTAAAAAACCGTAAGAGGTTCAGAAGAATATAGTATTAGTTTGACACTGTTATATAGTGTCCTTATTAATAAGGACACCACTTAAAAGGATACCCTCTTGTAGTTCAAAACCCTTTTCATTTATTTTCATTCTTTTTAGAAAACGAAATTCCTATTTAAACTGTATGACAATGTGGCAGTGAAAGGATTCTAGTTGTTAGAGAAACTTCTGTAGATGACAGCAATGCAAAAGAATGGTATTTTCTCTCGCCTTTATTTTTTAAATGCTCATTTCTTTATACTGTAACTGTACCAGTTAACAGTGTGATTATAACTCCTGCACACTGCTGTGCTGCAATTGCTGGGTAAAACTTAATGCAAACACATGAAGCTCTATTTTGTCTTTGCAAACTACCTAGGACAGTTTCAAATGGAAAAGCAAAACAGAAAACTGCTCTATGCTGGCACAATACCTGCTCACTAACAGAGGGAAAAGATGCAGATACAGGAGAACAGACCGCCAGCATTCTTGCTTCTGCTGGCTCCATTCCCAGTCTTGCTGAATTGACTGACAGTCCTGAAGACATTTCTACTTACATACAGTCCCTGAAATGGAAATAAAACTCTGTAGGCAACTGGGGATATCCATAACATTACCACACATCTCTTCCTCATTGCTTGCCTTCACTCAAGCACTGAACATCAGTATAGTACCAATGCCTACCTCCATATGCAATTTATAGCAGACAATTTAAAATGTTTTGGTTTTTAAAACCTTTAAAATATCTAGGGGGAGGCAATCTGGCACCCACCAGAAGTTTTGGAGCATACGTTGTATAGTCCCTGGCTATTGATCATGTTGAATGCTGATAGAGATTGGAGTCCCAAACATAAGAAAGCCATCAGGCTACCTGCCTATATCATTATCATTATCATCATCATCATCATTGATTTATAACTGTCCAAGTAGAACATATATATAGGCAGGAGGATAAAGATAGGGCTAAGCATCCAAAATTTCACATCTGAAATAATGTTAGGTGGTTATTGATTTTATTGATACCAGTATCCAGCCAAATCAAAAAAAATATTTAAATCTCAATCAGATCAGCCATTTGTAACCTCTTGTTTTAATCCTACTATAGTATTAAAGATACTATATGGTGAGATCCGTTCCCCACTATCCAGTCAGATTGAAGAAGCTTCTTGGATGAGAAGCAAAGCATCTTCAAAGAAAAACAAGGAAGTCCAGTTGCCTCTTGAAAAAGCACCTTTGGGACAACCACGACCTGGATGACTGAGAATCTCCATAGATATTCATCTAAAATTTATTAAGTGTATCTGCTGTATTCTAACAGCTTCTGGAAAGTAAACTTTGAATTTCTTGAATAATTTGATTGTAAGAGTAACTGCCACAAGTATGGGGTTAAGTTCAGAGATTTCTTTTGCCTAATCACACTTATATGGCCTGAGGGAAAATGAGCCTTTCAAAGCTCTCAAAAGATCTTTCTTTATAGAGTTGCTTATATTTATATTCTGCCTGGAAAATATAAATTCAAGTTGCTTCATTTACAGCTGGGTTTTTGTTTATACATCACTGTAATCATCATTCATTCATTTACAAGGAGCTCAAGAACTTTTGTGTGACTCTCTTTTTTCCTCACAAAGATTCTTACCATAAATAGACCTAGGGTCTTGATTCTGCATGTCATGAAAGGGCGGCAAATTATCTACATTCTTTTCAGACTGCCCTAACCTTGCTATCTCTGATAAGCAGTCCTCAGTATCTTCTTTAATCATCATGCCTAATGAAGCATCTGTGGAACCTCAAATGATTAATGACTATTTCATAACAGTTCTGTCAGCCTCCATAGATTTGGAATTTATTTTTTCATGGGCAGCACAACTTGAATTGTTGTTACACAACTTCAAAAATTACAGATGTAAGATACTGAGAACCAAGATCATACATGGAAGGAGGAGGACCACTTTAAATCACATTTGTGATACTCTGTTGATTGCGGGGACATTCCCTAAGATCACTAGAATTGGCTTTGATTATGTTAACTTAAATATCCAGTGTTATAGAATTGCCTTTGATTTAACATTTTAACTTAAACATCCAGTTTTACAAGATTGGCTTTATTATGTTACCTTAAATAATCTCAAATTTTGTTGTGGATCTGCCTGATTTCTGTTGAGAAAAAGCCTTCCTGAAAATTCAGAAACTGGCAAGTATTTTGTAAATTGGCTCTATGGATTTTGGAGTCTTTTCTGCTATTGCCTATGCATCTATTTTCCTTTTGGCATATTCCTACATACAGCAGTCTGTCAAGATTTATACTATAAACTTAAAGATTTTGAGGAAATCATATCATACATATATTATATATCCAAGGATTTAGACATTTGCCTAGGAATTTTTAAAGTCATATTTGGGAGGGTGGGTATATTCTGATTCTCAGTCTTCCTAGACAAGTCCCTGCAGTTTTCTTGGCAAGATTTTTCAGAAATGGTTTGCCATTTTCTCCTTCTTAGGACTGAGAGGAAGTGATTGGCCCAAAGCAGGGGTGAAATCCAGCAGGTGCTGGAGAACCAGTAGCGGAAATTTTGAATAGTTCGGAGAACCAGCAAATACCACCTCTGTCTGGCCCCAGAGTGGGTTGGGAATGGAGATTTTACAATATCCTTCCCCTGGAGTGGGGAGGGAATGGGGATTTTGTAGTATCCTTTCCCTGCCACACCCACCAAGCCACACCACGCCCACCAAGCCATGCCCACAGAACCAGTAGTAAAAAAATTTGGATTTCACCACTGGCCCGAAGTCACACAGTTGGCTTCTATTACAACTTACTATTGAAACTCTCTCAAAATTTAAAATTGGTTTCCTCATGTGACACTTAGGCTGATGTTCAGGTAAGTAAAAGTGCCTGGACAGGCAAAAGTAGCTACATGTTTATAGAATTTAGCCTTGCCTGAAACGTTCCTAACTTTTTTATTGCTCAATATTTATTGTTGTTTTCCCATTTATGTTGATTCCAAGTGACTCTGGCAATGTATTGTTTCTGAGACCGACCCTGAGGCAATGGCTTATATTTTACATTTTCCTCTCACATTCTCTGTGCAACAGAGCTGAAGAATTCAACCTTCTTTCTACAAGCTTTATACCCATATTTACCTCAGGTCTGCCCACTAGTCTATCACAGGGTTTTTTCAAACTGTATTCCACAGAACTCTAGTTTTTTTGTGAAAATTTAACAGAGTTCCATGAGAGACTAAGGGGAGAAAATCTCACTTAAATGAAGTGAGGGGATCCAGAGCAATATTTCTAAGATACAAAAGAAATAGTTGAGGCTGTTCTCTCTCAGTGCCCTCCATTTTGCAGATTAGTTTCCAGGATTTTTCTTTGACAGTTTCCCCAGCCCCCAATTTAAAAAACAAAACAAAACCCTGGTCTATCTTAAAGGTCCTCTACTGTTTTATTATACCTATGAAGAAAATTGAAACAACCAACACAAATTTAAACTAGGTCCCAGAATGTGGAAAACTGCTGCTGGTGCATATACTTTCTCTGCTTTCTATGAGAGAATGGTGGTAGACTCTGGAAACAAGAGACATAGCAGGAGGGGAGGGAAGAGGAGGGGAGGGGAGAGGAGAGGAGAGGAGAGGAGGAGAGGGAAGGGAAGGGAAGGGAAGGGAAGGGAAGGGAAGGAAAGGAAAGGAAAGGAAAGGAAAGGAAAGGAAAGGAAAGGAAAGGAAAGGAAAGGAAAGGAAAGGAAAGATTTTCCTGAGATATGTAGGCATATATGTTTGCAGTAAGAAATCTGATTCCACTAAGAATTCAAGTGGTAACAAGATATGTGATCTTCCCATTAGTCAGAGAGCAGATACCTTAGCAGCACCTGCAGTGTCCATATCTCCCTCTCAAGAGACTATTTCTACAATGTTCCCAGAGGAAAGTGTCTCTCAAGAAAGAAAGAATGGTCTAAAGGCATAAGGAATAGCTTCCATTAACTTTAGTTCCTTGACTCCAATGATCTCACACTATGGGTAGGTTTAAATAATAGCCCAAGGGACTTTTTTGTATTGCCTGTGCCACAGCAAGTGAAAAAGATTTTGTTCCCCCTCAACTATTAAACCAGGGGTTAAATCCAGCAAGTTCTGACAAGTTCTGGAGAATCAGTAGTAGAAATTTTGAGTAGTTTGGAGAACCGGTAGCAGAAATTTTGAGTCGTTCGGAGAACTGGAAAATGCCACCTCTGGCTGACCCCAGAGTGGGGTGGGAATGGAGATTTTGCAATATCCTTCCCCCAGGAGTGGGGAGGGAATGGGGATTTTGCAGTATCCTTCCACTGCCACACCCACCAAGCCACGCCCACAGAACCAGTAGTAAAAAAATTTGGATTTCACCACTGAATTAAACATATTCATCCAGACCACATTATTGATCTGAAATCCGCAACAGTGACAAAGTGGAGAGACTGTTAATTATGTACTCAGCATCTCAGATGAATATCAGTTCTATTGCACACTCTTCCAGTCTAAGATTATATAGTCACATGGTATTCTGTAGAAACGAACTGGAAAAAATCTAGCTGTATTATCTGTGCTGCCATGAGGAGGCAGCAAACAGCTGTAAATGGAAGAAAGCCATCATAGATTAAAAATATCAAGACACAATAGCATCAGTGACAGTCCCTTTACTGGCAAAATGTACTGAATGTACCCAGTTCTTCTGTAATGCTTGTTAGCCAAAGCTGACACTGCATGACATGTCAGTGGTGTTGGTGGGAAATAATACAAATGTACTTGAATTTGTAGAACCAATGGCTGAGTTTGAGCTGTACTCTGTTTCACAGAGGACTCACTACTCAAGAATCACACTCCATTACTTTTCAATAATAATTCAAAATATGATCATATTGTTAACTGGCAGCAAAATTTAAAGTCGATATTGTGACAAATCTGAAATCAACAAGATGTTAATTAATTAATTACTTTATGAATCTGGACTATTATTAGCCACATGGAACAAATAATTTTTCTATTCTGCAATGTGTCGTGCTGGATCACCTCCTTTCTTCAGAATCGATTTTTAACAACAGAAACTACTGTAGTAAAAGAAAGTTCCTGCATTATCTAGAATTTATTAGAACTGCTGATACAACAGGAACTGGTATAAAAATTGTACTTCTTAAAAAGTTAAGAGATTTGGGAATTGCAATCACTGACCTGAGAGATGAGGGTTACACTAATGATGCCAACATGAAAAGAAACAAAGAAGTGCAAAACCAGATCAGAGAGTTCAACCCTCAAGCACTTTTATCCCATGGAGTTCTCCTTCACTGAATTTGGTGATGGGTTATATTGCAATAGCTTCTAGTGAGACTGATGAGGTTTTTTTAAAAAAAAATATTATTCAGAGGATCTATGCGTTTTTCTCTGTATAAACTCAGTAATGGCAAATTTTTGGAGCAATATCTGAAAATGTTCCATCTGGCTCTGAAGCTAGTACCCCACAATGAAACAGTTGAGAGGAGTGATAAAGTATAGCAAACAACAAATTGGGAAGATAGATGGTATCATACTGCCATTATGGAGACTAATGCTTTGATAGGAGCTATTTGTGAGGAAACCACGGCACAGGAAAAATGGAATCACCAGAAACATCTATTACGTTAAATGTCTGTGTGACTTAGTGTCATGGCATGACATACCACTTGAAATAAATATACCAAGATTTTGACACTGATATATCTTGAGCAATGAAAAAATGGGCATAATAAAGTCTTACCTGTAGTCTTACCAGTTAAATGTGGGATTTCTCATTTTTCGCCTATTTGCTCCAGTAGTGCTGGATAAGTATGTTAAAAGTTTAACAGAGACGTATTTTGACTAGAAATTAGATATGAAACATCTAGAATATTTTAAGCATAAATGATGCATTGAAATATATTAGCCATGTAATATTTTAGATTTCTTGACAATCAATCTGTACTGTCTGCATTGAGTTTTATTACCTGTAACCTCTATTTTTTATATTCTTTTAAACTTGTATTTGTGCTTTTTTTTTGCAAATAACAATCACATGACTTTTTACAAGTCATGTGATTGTCATTTGCAACCTTCTGACAAGCAAAGTTCATGGGGGAAGCCGGATTCACTTAACATCTATGTGACTCACTTAGCAACCACTTTGTTCAGCAATGGAAATTCTGGTCCCGATTCTGGTCATAAATTGAGGACTACCTGTAATCTCTTTTCAAACTCCATTGTGGCCACTTTCAAGATTTTTTTAAGCCATTGTTCCTTTCCTCCTAGTTGCTCATTTACAGCTGCTAGCTGTTGGTAGGCAAAGCTCTTCCAGTAGCTAAAAGACGATTGCACATTTCATATTTTAACAATCTCTTCTAATGAAGCAAATAGAACAGTAAGGAGCCTACCTCCTTTAAACCTAATGCAGAAAGGATACTTCATTTATTTTTCTATCTCCAATGTGGAGTTATAATTTTGAGTCTTTGTTTATTGTAGGAGGCCAGATTATGCACTTGCTTAATGAGTACAGGAAAAATGAGTACATGATTACATGGGAAAAAAACCGTGTATAATCTAACTATTCTATCATTCGGGAACAAAACATCTAAAATTTTATAGCAAACAAACCAAAATAAGATGTATGACTGCTTTCATATTTCCAGCACCTCTTTCTTTAGTGCTAGAGATGACAACAGATATATTACAAATCTTTAGTGAGATTTGGAAAGCTGGCTTGTCCCCTTCGTCCTGTATAAAGTCAGTTCAAAAATTGTCATAAGGTGAAGCTGAGAGAAAAGATTATTGGTAAGTTACTTTTTATCAAATTGGTGTCAACTGTTAATGATCACATAGATCTCCACTATGAACAAGCCCCAACTGGCCCTTTAGGTCTCCCAAACAATACAATCAAGTATTGTAGGATAGAGTAATAAATAATAGTGATAGGGCAGTAAGTTGCCTGAATATGCAAGACACAGAAAGTATAAAATATGGTCTGCTAGCTATGATTACAACAGCCATAAACAAACTTATACTGTATTTTGTCTTAGCACAATGTGCCATATAAACTTATTAATAATTTCCATATTTATATTCTTTTATCAAACTTACTGTGTCCAGGACTACCGCAGCAATAGCAGAGGAACAGGTCAAGGCTTCTCTTGGGATAGGAAAGTGTTAGATTATTACATACTATTTTCAGAACTTCCAGCCTGGAAGGAAACAAAAATGAGTGATTCATAATTCATTCACTGTGGTTAGTATTTGCATGGGAGAGTAATACTGGGGCTGTAGGCAAGGGAAAGAAGCCTCGTTGCCTGTAAAGAGCCGTCTCTACAGCTGAGAGACGGCTTGAAAAACTCCGACTCCTTAAGGAGACGTGAGATAGAGCCGGCGAGGACAGGTAGAGACCTCTGCGAACTCCCCAGAGTTTTTTATTACTCTTGGGGAGGAAGCAGAATGTGGCTCCCTATTCAGCTCGCCGCTGCTCTGGGCTTCGAGGGAACTCTGCTTCTTGCAGAGCCAGGCAATGGAACCAATCCATTTAATGAAAATCAACAGATTGCTTAAACAAATAGGATGAAATTCGGATTTGGGACCCTAAATCGCAAGTATTTCTAACAATTTTATAAGCGATCTTAAAAGTGAAGGAAAAAAAGTTTAAAATGGCGACTGGCTGAGGCTTGAGAAGAAGAAAGCTGAAAGCGAAAGTCCTTCCGCCTGAATAGTTTAACACATTACAAAGTAGCAGAAATAATAGCGCTGGCTAGAATTGAAAAGAAAAATTTCTACTTTATGTTTCTTCCTTCTTGGAGACTTGATATTGATACTGTTTGGAGATAAGTCTTTTTCTTTAAAAAGAGTTTGTCTGTGTGGCAGGATGGCGTTAAAACTGATAAAGCCAGACAAACAAGCAGTGGGGGGGGCTCCCCCATTTACAAACCATATGAACAAGTTTTGAACTTGCAGACTCAGAAAAATGGTTTTAAAGACCTAAAGGAATTTGTTTTGGAGGAGATGGCAAGACATGATGATATTGTGAACCAGAATCTTGAAAAATTCAGGCAGGAAATTAAAGAGTTGGTACAACAAAAATATGCCAATCTGAAACAACAGTTTGTAACAGCTTTGAAAACTTTTTCAGAAATAGTTAAAAAGATGGATAAAGATATTAACTTAGAACTAGAGTCTAAAATGAAGGAAGCTGATCATAAGATTTATAATTTGGACAATAAAATACAAAGAATTGAAAATGATTTGATAAATATTCAAGACATTAGCTCAGAAGTAAAGTCTAAAAAGGAAGCTAATCACGAGACTTATAATGCAGATAATATAAAACAAAGGATTGAAAAAGAAATTACAATGATGCAATACAGGTCCATGGAATTTGCGGTCAGAATGAGGGGACTACAGGAAAATAATAGAGATGACTTGAGAAAGATGTCTGCTGAAGTTCTGGCTGTGATTTTAAAGGTTAGTCCTGAAGAGGTATCCTGTAAGATTGATAAGGCCTACAGAGTAAATTCTTGGGTGGCAAAGCAAAAGCAGTTGCCTAGAGATGTGGTGATTTACTTTACTGATAAAGGAATAAGAAATGATATTGTGCAAAAGTCTTTTAATTCCACTCTAGAAATGAACGGAAGGAAGATTTGGATATATAAAGAGCTGCCGTCTAAGATGTTAAAAGACAGAAAGGAATTTGGATTTTTGGTGACTGAGCTAAAGAAACAAAACATCCCATTTAGGTGGGATGCTCCAGTTGGTATAATATTGAGATACCAAGGAGAAAGATATCAATTAAATACTGTTGGAAAAGCGGAAGAATTTTACTACAAGGTTCTTAAAAAGGATTCAACATCTCCATGTATGCCATCAGAGTTAGGACAGGAGGGGAATAAAGAAATGCAAAATGAACAAGAGATTGAAACCCAGGCTAAGCAGATGGAGATGGAGGTAATGGAAAAACAACAAGTCATAGAGGCCCTTTCAGACGAGTCGCTTTTGGATTCTCCTTCAGAGGTTATAGCTGGATTACCTATAAATACAAGAGAGGCGGCTTTGGATTTTAATGTGATGTCTTATCAAGTTACAGACCAGCATGGAAATCAATCAGCTGATATACAAGTCCTAGAAAGGCAACCAGGATGGAGATCTAAACCACAAAAAGTTAAGAAAAGAAGAAGCAGGTTCTACAAAACTAAAAAATTTTAGACTAAACAACAGTCTAATGCCAGTTACTTAAGAGACAATTAATATAAAAATATAGCTGAGGCAAATTATTGACTCATACTATTTTGAGAAGAATAACAGATCTCTGCAGTGCTGTGCTTTTGGGATGTGGAAGATGGCCTCTAACTGAGTGGATTGGAACTTTCTATTTTGGACTCTTTGAAAAATGGATTACGTATATGTTGAGCTATAAGGCACGAGAACTATGGGATTGGGGCATGCAGAAGATCTGCATTACCCTAACATGGTGGTTGGAATTAATAATCTAGATGAAAGACACTACAGAAGATACTATATGGAATATAAATATAAAGTCACTCGGGTGGTTTTTTATATACGAAAACATTTATTATTGATGGGGGCAGATGGTAATTGAAGATACTGAACATACTGTTGGAATTAAAACTTGATGTTACCCTTACATGGGCGATGGAATTGATAATCTAGTTGAAAAACATTACAGAAGATATCATATGGATTACAATCTTAAAGTCATTTGAGGATTTTATTTATATATGGAAATATCTTTTAGTGGTGTGGTGTGGGCAGAAGAACAAAGATATTAAAATATTATGTATGGTAGACCTGTAGGAAAAGGGGTGGAGATAGGTTAGGTTACTGATTGTTTAGTTTAGGAAAAGGGATGTTAGGTTCAGATATTAATATACGTAAAAGATTTGAATTAAAGAGATATATGTATGGGGGTGGAGGAAATGGGTAGATTATGAGTTGAATAAATGCCAAATTAGGGTTTATTATATAGTTTTATAGCTGAAGGTTGCTTTGAAATGTATAATATAAGGGGGATATAATAACAATATTAGAAAGAAATGGTTAGCATGTGGGGGGTGTGTAAAAGGATGGTAAAGTATTATTTAATTTGATATCAATGATTTTATTTTGAAGAAGCCATGGGGGGGGAGGGTGAGGGGAGGTTAGGGAGGAGGGGGGGGAAGGGGGAAAAATCTGTATTTGAAAAACTTTTTCAATAAAAAAAAAAAGAAAAAAAAGAAAATTACCCAGATATGTCCATGTAACCAATTGGGAGTTAAACCCAATTGAAAGAAATTTGATTTTACATGCTAGAGTGACATAGTAAAGGACAAGACATAAATATAATATGACTGATTCAATTAGTAAAGAACTTATAAATCAGAGAAAACGTAGGCTCTGCATACTGAAAATATCACGTTCAATCCCTGGCATCGTAATCTGACTAGAAAGTTGGTAAACTGTTGCCTGGAACATTGGTAAACTGTCCATGTCAACTTTATTAGGTCTCCTCTAGAATACAATAAGGTAGTTTCTATGTTCTACGGTAACTGGTAGCAGCAGTACAGGGAACCCTCATACAACAATCATACATTTAATGATGGTTCAAATTAATGATGGCCTCAAAAAGCAACTTCCTACATCACAAAATGGCACACACACAAAACACAGCCATGTGATCATTATCTGGATGCTTGGCAACCTTGGCACACATGTGATCACCATTTGCAACTTTTTTTGTACCAGCTTGCCCAGAAAGTCAATGGGGAAGCTGAAAAGAAAGGTTGCAAGCTATGCCTCCTGCCAAGAGGATTCCCTGTCATCTCTGGAGGCTTGCTAAAAGAGCTTCCTGCTGAAGGATTCAGCTTCATTCCTGCTTGGATTTTGGCAGCTGCAGGCACGAAGCTGCAGAGAAAAAAGGAATGTAGCTCCCTGCCTACTATCCAAGCTGAAAAGGATTTTAGCTCCACGTTTGCTTGAATTTATACAAGCAGACACAGACAAAACCCTTTTCTCCTTGCTCCCCTCCCTGGAACTGCTGCACAGACACAAAGCTTCAGAGAAAAAAGGATTTAAGCTCCATGCCTGCTTGGATCTATCCTTTTCTCTCTGCTTCCCTCCCTGGAGCTGCTCTGCAGGCACGGAGCTGCAGGGAGAAGAGATTTTAGCAACATGCCTGCTGAAATCCAAGCAGAAAACAGAGCTGAAATTCTCCCCTCCCTTAAGGTGACCAGATTTTAACATTGGTAAAGAGGGACATTGTGGGCGTGGCTTATTTTGTGGGCGTGGCTAGCTGGTCATGTGACTGGGTGGGCGTGGCTAGCTGGTCATGTGACCGGGTGGCCATGGCTATGTCTATAGGGTAAGGTGAACAGATTTTAACGTTGGTAAGAAGGACACCATTGTGGGCGTGTCTTATTGTGTGGGCGTGGCTTAGAGGCCATGTGACTGGGTGGGCGTGGCTACCTGGTCATGTGACCGGGTGGCCATGGCTATGTGTATAGGGACTACTCAGAGGGCTGAAAAGTCATTTCTGACAGGTCCTCACACTTTTGACTGGTCCTCACACTTATGACCATCCTCACATTTATGCCCGTGCAGCATTCTTAACAACCATGTCACTCATTTCACAACTGCTTCTCTTCAACAAGGTGACAAGATAGGGCAAAAATGTAAAATGTGAGGACAGTCGTAAGTTCGAGGACTGGTCAAAAGTGTGAGGACCAGTCAAAAATAACTTTTTCAGCCCTCTGAGTAGTCCATATGCACAAAAGGACTAACCAGAGGGCTGAAAAAAGTCATTTCTGACAGGTCCTCGCACTTTTGACTGGTCCTCACACTTATGACCATCCTCACATTTATGCCCATGCAGCATTCTTAACAACCATGTCACTCATTTCACAACTGCTTCTCTTCACCATGATGACAAGATAGGGCAAAAATGTAAAATGTGAGGACAGTCATAAGTTCGAGGACTGGTCAAAAGTGTGAGGACCAGTCAAAAATAACTTTTTCAGCCCTCTGAGTAGTCCATATGCATTAAAGGATTACAGCAATAGAGAGGGATGAAGGAATGGAAATTAGAGTAGGAGTGAGGGTAAGAGAGGGAGGAAGAGAGGAGGAGAAGGAGAAAGAAAGAGGAAGTAGGGAGGAGAAAAAGAGGGTGGGGGAAGAGAAAGTAAGAAGGAAAGAAAAGAGAGAGGTGGTAGGTTTGAGGAGAAAGATTGCTGTACAATAAAAAAGATGAAAGGGAGGAAAGCCAACCCCAAGCAAATATAAAGATATTAAGATAAAGAATGAATTGTTAAACTTTAAAGAATAAAAGAGAACAAATATGAATAAATAGCAATAATTAGAAACACACATACAAACATACAATGTATTTTCTTTGAACAGAATATTTGGCTGGTTCACAAATTTAAACAGCGTTTAGTCATTTCAATTAAATTTACAATTTCTATATTTCCTTTTTGCCATATTTATTCCTCATCTATTTTTTAAAAAAACCAATATTACCCTTTATCCTCATCTCTAATTTTAATTAAATTCAATTTTTCCCTTCTATTCTATATTATACCCCTTCCCATTGTCATCTATTTTTATATCCATCCTCACATTGTTTAATTATGTAATTATGTAATACAGTTGTTTAATACAAATTCAACATTTTAATATTTATTTATTTATTTATTTATTTATTTATTTATTAAATTTATATACCGCCCTATTCCTAAGGGACTCAGGGCGGTGAACAGCGAACGATAAAAATACATGTAATACAAACGTTAATAATAAAAAAACCAATTAAAATATACTAAACATTCTGGTCCTAGATAATTCAAGACATCCCAGTTTAAAATAAAATCAAAAAGCAATATAAAGGGAAAGTTAGGCCAGGCCGGCCTGCTGAAACAGGAATGTTTTGAGGGCACGGCGGAAAGTGCGCAGATCCGGAATCTTCTGTATCTCTGGGGGGAGCTCGTTCCAGATGGTGGGTGCCCCCACAGAAAAGGCTCTCCCCCTGGGGGCCGCCAGTCGACATTGTTTGGCTGACGGCACCCTGAGAAGCCCCTCTCTATGGGAGCGTACTGGGCGGTGAGAGGCTATTGGTGGCAGAAGGCGGTCTCGTAAGTACCCCGGTCCTAAGCCATGGAGTGCTCTAAAGGTGGTAACTAAGACCTTGAAGCGCACCCGGAAGACCACAGGGAGCCAGTGCAGCTCGCGCAGGAGGGGAGCCACATGGGAGTGCCATGCTGCTCCCATAACTACCCGCGCGGCCGCATTCTGGACCAGCTGGAGCCTCCGGGTGCTCTTCAAGGGGAGCCCCATGTAGAGAGCATTACAGTAGTCCAGGCGTGAAGTGACGAGGGCATGAGTGACCGTTTTTAACGAGTCCCGATCCAGAAAGGGACGCAACTGGCGAATCAGGCGAACCTGATAAAAAGACCTCCCGGCCACAGCTGTCAAGTGTTCTTCTAAAGACAGCCGTGAGTCCAAGAGGACGCCTAAGTTGCGAACCCTCTCCGTGGGGGGCAATGACTCATCCCCAATAGTCAGTGATGGCACCAATTGACTATATCGGGACGTCGGAAACCACAGCCACTCGGTCTTGGATGGGTTGAGCCTGAGTCTGTTCCTCCCCATCCAGATCCGTACAGCCTCCAGGCACTGGGACATCACTTTAAGGGCATCATTGGGGTGGTCCGGGGTGGAGATGTATAGCTGAGTATCATCAGCATACTGATGATACTTCACCCCAAAACCACGGATGATCTCACCCAGCGGCTTCACATAAATGTTGAACAGAAGGGGTGAGAGAACCGATATAAATCAATTAGTTATAAAACTATCTTTTTTGTATATTAATCAATATGAACATGAATATTCCAATTATTTCCATGCAATCCAATTTCTTACAAATCAATTAATTATATTTACCAATAATAATAAACCAAATAATTTCTCCCATATATTCCTCCGAACCACAACTTAACCATTTCTGCTTTCAACACAATATACAATTAATAGTATCTCAATTATTACAATTCCCTAGTTAAATACCGCTTTTTTTCCTTTGTGTTTTAAAATCTTGAACTCTCCTCCTAAATTTCCCATTGTTTGCAGTTTTTCACCTACCTTTTTTGGGGAGGAAAAATAAAAATAAAAATAAATCTCTCTCTGCCTCATTTTGTCACGCTGCACCAAAGACCCTGGTTTCGGTTTCGTTTCTGAAGCTTAGCTAGGGGGAAAAAAAACTGCTTTACACTGATTGCCTGAAGGGCGGCCCTTTGAAGCCCCGGGCAAGAGTTTAAACAGTTTTTTTTTCTTCTAGCCATCAGCTGGGGCTCAAGAAAAATCGGGACTTTTTTGAAACGCCGCGGGACGCGGGACAAATTGCTCAAAAGCGGGACTGTCCCGCCAAAAGCGGGACGTCTGGTCACCTTACCCTCCCTGCCTCTCCATGGTTGCAACCACACACTCATTACCTGGGCCTACATTTGCTTAGCAACCGATGAGATCACTCAATGACTACAACCAGGAGCGCATAGAACCATGGTCATTGGGTGAAGTGCTCATGTGCAAGGCATCTCACTTAATGCCCAATATTCCAGTACCAATTGTGGTCATTAAGCAAGAACTATAGTTATCCCCATCTTCAGTATAGATACTGCAGCACAGTAAAAGCATCTCCACATGAAGATTGACTTGCCAATATGAAAGAACTTTGGACCTCTGGGTTTCCATGGCAGGAACCTCCATGCAACCTATGCTTCAGACTGCTTTGGCTATATGCCACTATGTGCCCATAATCATATTACTCTTTCAGCAGTCAAGCCGATTTTTTATTCTATCTTTTGTAAACCTGGTGTTCTGCTGGCTTGGGATGGACAATTTTCCCATTTCCAGGAACTTTGCTTTACTTCACCTCCCACTATCCAAACACAGAGTTCTCATGTAAATATAACAGATACCTTATCAACAAACTTGAAACAAAACCTTTATTTTTCCTTTCACCAAACCTTGCTTCGCTCCATTTTCCAGGCTATGGCTCAAGCAAAGGAGAAAGAGAGAGAATGTCATAGATACAGCTGTTATGATTTGCAGGCTTCTGTTGCTTGGATTTAGAATGCTGATTCTTCCCTGCTCCTTGCAGTCTGAGAGGGCATAAGTGAAGATGATTGCACATTCAGCTGTAGGAAGTTAGCACCCACCCCTTTCCTGGAAGAGTGAAATATTTTAGGAAATATGAAAAAGGCAGAATATTATATTTCCCTGGGATAAACATGTTTTGAAGCAGCTCCCATCTTCCTGCCCCCACCCTTTGTCAATGGGCCATTAAGGCTTGGGCCAGTCATTCTACATAACAAAGATCTACCTCCTTCAGGCAGAGCCATAGTGGGAATTGCCAAAGATCCAACAAAGATAGGATTAGCCCTCTACACAATAGCAGCACCATATGTGACCTGGGAAGCACATGTGACCATCAGCCTGCAAGGCTAGCTAAGACCCCCACCCCCTGGGAGTCTGACAACCAATCGGGATACTCTTTCAGGGCCCCAAGAAATGCAAAGCCAGAAAGAGCATAAAAACCCGTGGACTCGCTGTATTCCTCCCTTTTCTGTTCAGGAACTCAAGCCATGTGATCCTGTCCACCATTAAACCATCTTTCCAAGTAGTCTCCATGTTTCCAGTGTCTGTTTCCCCACTTGGAGCAGAACCCAGAAGGATGTTTCTTCCAACACAGCTTTGGGTGGACTGGAGCCAGGGCCGGATTTAGATTGAAAGAGGCCCTAGGCTATTCCACTTATGAGGCCCTTTCACCAGTGGTGGGATTCAATTTTTTAACAACAGGTTCTGTGGGCGTGGCTTAGTTGGGGGTGTGGCTTGGCAATCATGTGACTGGGTGGGCGTGGCTAGCTGGTCACATGACTGTGTAGGCGTGGCTAGCTCGTCATGTGACCGGGTGGGCGTGGCTATGTGCATAGACTTTTTTCAGAGGGCTGAAAAAAGTCATTTCTGACTGGGCCTCGCACTTTTGACCGGTCCTCACACTTATGACCATCCTCACATTTATGCCCGTGCAGCTTTCTTAACAACCATGTCACTCATTTCACAACTGCTTTTCTTCACCATGGTGACAAGATAGGGCAAAAACGTAAAATGTGAGGACAGTCGTAAGTTCGAGGACTGGTCAAAAGTGCGAGGACCAGTCAGAAATAACTTTTTCAGCCCTCTGAGTAGTCCATATGCATAAAAGGATACAGCAATAGAGAGGGATGAAGGAAGGGAAGGGAAATTAGAGTAGGAGAGAGAGGGAGGAAGAGAGGAGGAGAAGGAGAAAGGAAGAGGAAGTAGGGAGGAGAAGAAGAGGGGGAGGAAGAGAAAGTAAGAAGGAAAGAAAAGAGAGGTGGTAGGTTTGAGGAGAAAGATTGCTGTACAATAAAAAAGATGAAAGGGAAGAAAGCCAACCCCAAACAAATATAAAGATATTAAGATAAAGAATGAATTGTTAAACTTTAAAGAATAAAAGAGAACAAATATGAATAAATAACAATAATTAGAAACACACATACAAACATACAATGTATTTTCTTTGAACAGAGTATTTGGCCGGTTCACAAATTTAAACAGTGTTTAGTCATTTCAATTAAATTTACAATTTCTATATTTCCTTTTTGCCATATTTATTCCTCATCTATTTTTGTAAAAAACCAATATTACCCTCATCCTCATCTCTAATCTTAATCAAATTCAATTTTTCCCTTCTATTCTATATTATACCCCTTCCCATTGTCATCTATTTTTATATCCATCCTCACATTGGTTAATTATGTAATATTAGTTGTTTAATATAAATTCAACATTTTAATATTAATCAATTAGTTATATAACTACCTTTTTGTATATTAATCAATATGAACATGAATATTCCAATTATTTCCATGCAATCCAATTTCTTACAAATCCATTAATTATATTTACCAATAATAATAAACCAAATAATTTCCCCCAAACCACAACTTAACCATTTCTGCTTTCAGAAATATACAATTAATAGTATCTCAATTATTACAATTATTATTGTAATACAATAATTATTATTGTAATACAATTATTATTGTAATACAATTATTACAATTCCCTAGTTAAATAGAGCTTTTTTTTCTTTTGTGCTTTAAAATCCTGAACTCTTCTCTTTTTCCCTAAATTTCCCATTGTTTGCACCTACCTTTTTTGGTGAGGAAAAAGAAAAGAATTCTGTCTGCCTAATTTTCCAACCTTGCAGCAACAGCAAAGCAGTTTCACTTTCGTTTCTCAGTATAGCTAGGGGAAAAAAAATCAGCACTCTTTGGAAGGAAGCAAAACAGCGGAGACAAATCAGCTGAGAGCCGGGAGGCCAATTAGCCTATGCTGAAGCTCCGGGGGCCAATAAAATTACAAAAAAACCACCGAACCCTTTGTTAAATTGCTGGCTCCCCCGCCCCTCGCTATTTATTGGCAATAAATAGTGGTGCGGAGGGGCGGGGCAAGCCAGCAATTTAACAAAGGGTTCGGCTGCACCACTGGCTCTAGGGCGGCCCTTTGAAGCCCCGAGGCAAGAATTTGAAGTTTTTTTTTCCTCTAGCCATCGGAGGCAGCAATAGATTGGGAGTGGGCGGGGTAAGCGAACGGCCGGTGATCCAACAGAGCAGAGAGAGTGAGGGTGAGTGAAGGCGTGGAAGCTGCTTTCTCCATCCTGCTTTCTCCATCCGGAGCCGGTGGGGAACCACGTGGCAGCCCACGTGGATTCCAGGCAGCGGAACTCAGGCTAGGGAAGGGGTGGGCAATTGTGGCTCTTTTACAACCTGTGGCCTTCAACTCCCAGAATTCCTGAGATAGCCAAGCTGTCTCAGGAATTCTGGAAGTTGAAGTCCACAGGTTGTAAAAGAGCCACAATTGCCTACCCCTGGCTACGGTAGGCTGGCGCCACGCGGGTGGGAGGCGAGGGGCGGGCGAGCCAGCAATTTAACAAAGGGTTCGGCCGAGCCACCTAGAACCCCCAGAATCCCACCACTGTGTAGGCCCCTCTTGATCTTGAGGCCCTAGGCTGAAGCCTAGTTAGCCTATAGGAAAATCCGGCCCTGACTGGAGCCTACACTACATCAGCAATGTTAAAGAAAAGAGCTAATGTATTCCCAGCTTAGCTAAGGTAGATCCAGAATCATTGCAAAAATAGGTTTTGTTTGTCTGTTTGCTTGCTTTGGTTTTGACATGCTGGTATTGTGGCCATTTTTACCCACAAACCAGGAGTGAAATGCTCCCAGTTCAGACCGGATCTCCCGATCCGGTAGCAATGGCAGCAGGTGGTTCGGAGAACCGGTAGCAAAAATCCCTGCCCCCCCACCACCACCATTCCCAGCTGAGCCGCACAATCATCAGAGGCTTTTTTTTTTTTTTAACTTTTAAAAGCATTTTTTCTACAACTTCTTCTGCCCAAAAAATGCTTTTAAAAGTTAAAAAAAGCCTCTGATGATTGCGCGGCTTAACTGGGATCGTCAGAGAGACTTTTAAAGCCTTTTTTCCTGCAACCTCTTCCGGGGAAGAGGTGGTTTAAAAATGTTTTAAAAGTCTCTGTGATGATCCCAACTGAGTTGCCTCAGAGAGACTTATAAAGCATTTTTTCCTGCAACCTCTTCAAAGAATGCTTTGAAAAGGCTCTGCCGATCAGGCAACACAGCTGGGATCGTCAGAGCCTTTTCAAAGCATTTTTTAAACCGCCTCTTCCCCGGAAGAGGTTGCAGAAAAAATGCTTTAAAAAGTCTCTCTGACATCCCAGCTGTGTTGCCTGATCGGCAGAGCCTTTTCAAAGCATTTTTAAACCACCTCTTCCGCTGAAGAGGTTGCAGGAAAAAATGCTTTATAAGTCTCTCTGACGATCAGGCAACTCAGCTGGGATCATCACAGAGACTTTTAAAGCATTTTTTTCTGCAACCCCTTCAGCGGAAGAGGTGGTTTAAAAAATGCTTTGAAAAGGCTCTGACGATCCCAGCTGTGTTGCCTAATCGGCAGAGCCTTTTTAAAGCATTTTTTTGCATTTGCAGGAAAAATGCTTTGAAAAGTTTTTTTTTTTAAAGTTGGCCACGCCCACCCAGTCACATTACCCCACCACCACCAAGCCACGGCCACAGAACCAGTAGTAACAAATTTTACATTTCACCCCTGCCACAAACTATTGCTTTACATTTCCTCCCAGTTCCTCGGTTTAAAGTCTTGTGGCCACAAGGGTAGGTTGAGCACTTTACAACTATCTATAGTCCAGACCAAAGGTGGTATTCAGCAGGTTCAGATCATTTCTGGAGAACAGGTAGTGGAAATTTTGAGTAGTTTGGAGAACCGGTAAATACTACCTCTGACTGGCCCCGCCCCCATCTATTCTCTGCCTCCCGAGTCCCAGCTGATCGGGAAGAAATGGGGATTGTGCAGTAACCTTCCACTGGAGTGGGGTGGGAATGGAGATTTTACAGTATCCTTCCCCTGCCACGCCCACCAAGCCACACCCACAGAACCAGTAGCAAAAAAATTTGAAACCCACCACTGGTCCAGACAAAAGAGTAGGAATGATATCAACTAGAGTTTTCCCTTGTCTTCAATAGGTGATGAAAGTCCAATGTATTGCTCTTTCCTTCCTTCCTTCCTTCCTTCCTCCCTTCCTAGTTTTCTGTCTGTCTTTCCTTTGTATGTTGTATGTGCAATGAAGGTGAGGAGGGTTTTTTTGTTGCTATAGGATTTGCAACTGCTTCAGGCAAGGCAGGGTTTTATTTTTATTTTTTTTCCTCCTCAATTTCAGCATTTCAGATCACAGATCAGCTTCAAAGTGCCCCTGAGAGTTTGGAGGGGAAAAATAGCAGAAATGTGTGGAAGTACTTGTAATGAAATATAATCCAGCCTGAAGATAGGAGATGAATGAATCCATATCTTATATATTAAAGCCACCTAGAGAATGAGAATTTGACTAGGAAAAGCATGTTAAGGGTTTAAATAATTTATATAATAGTATTGTTATTGTTATTTAATAAATATATAAAATTCATCATTGTATATCCTAATTCAATAAATTAATAAATATCCTTTATTACAGTAACTTGTCAGAATGTTGTATGGTTTCATGACAATAATTATACGGCACAAAAATAAGTAAAATCAATATTACTAAACTACCAATTAAAATAAACAGAATAAAGTATTGGTGCAAATACTAAAAGGAATCTAAAATACTTAGAGGCGAAATTGCTAAGTTAATTATTAATTGAATAAAATACTAAAATAATAAACTAGTGAAATATTAACATTCTACGATGCTACACTGTTTCTCAATCAATTTCTCAACTTTGTTGCAATCACCGACAAATATTGAAGATTTAAAATTTAATGAGATCAATATAAAATTTTTTATTAATCCAATAAAAGAAAGAAACTCACTTCCATCTTCTTGTACTTGATATTCCTCCTTGAAGCAATGTCTTATCTGGCACAATGACAATGTTGCTATTTGACACTAATTTTGAGTTTCTGTCTGCAAACGGTTTCCATAAAAGTTGTCCATATTTTGACCTGGGATTTTCTTTTATCTGGGTGCTATGATGGTTCTGCAAATATCCTATGAACCAGGCAGCATAAAATAACATAGGCCATTGTTTCTTGTGTACTTTCTTCACATAGTCAGAACCTTTCACCAAACCCAGTATTTATTTTATTTTATTTATTTATTTATTTTTATGTATTTATTTGTCAAGCATGTATAAGATAACAGATATAAGTATAAACATGATTATGAATACAGGAAATGGATATGAATAAGTGGGGACAGTAGGACAGGGACGGAAGGCACTTTGGTGCACTTATGCATACCCCTTACAGACCTCTTAGGAATGGGGTGAAGTCAACAGTAGACAGTCTAAGGTTAAAGTTATGGGGGTTTGGGGATGAAACCACAGTCGGGTAGTGCATTCCAGGCATTGACCATTCTGTTGCTGAAGTCGTATTTTCTGCAATCAAGTTTGGAGTGGTTTACCTTAAGTTTGTATCTATTGTGTGCTCATGTATTGTTGTGGTTGAAGCTGAAGTAATCATTGACAGGTAGGACATTGTAGCAGATAATTTTGTGTACTACGCTTAGGTCAGACCAAAGGCGGCGTAGTTCTAAGTTGTCTAAGCCCAAAATTTCAAGCCTGGTCGCATAAGGTATTCTGTTGCGAGCAGAGTATTCTTATAGTATATTTACCCTCAAGCTGACCTAAGAGAAGAGGCTGTTACCAAAACATGAGCTCAGTCTGAGAACACAAGACAATATCAGAAAGAAACTGAAGCTGTTCCACCTTGAGTCTTTTTGGAATAAGAGAGGAGAGAAGGGGAAACACTGTCAACTATTATAGCCTGTATCAATTGAGTTCTAGTATTGACTGGTGCCTGCCCTGGCCTAACACGCCCTAACAAGGGGTGATAGGTACTGCCCTTATCCATAAGTGGTTTGTCATTGCCTTCTTCCTGGAGGTGATTGAGAATGACTATCCTAAAGTCACCCAACTGGCTTCATACTTCTGGTGGGACTAGAATTCCTCTAATGTTTGTGAGATGGGTGGCTGAATGAATGAATGAATGAATGAATGAATGAATGAATGAATGAATCTCATGGTCTTCAGGTTTCAAGCCTGGTATTTTAACTACATCAAACTGGCTCTCATTTTTTTTTTGTCAATATCTTTAACCATACTCTATATGTGACTGAGTTATATTAAATTTATAGGACAAATATGTCCATTGAAAACACAAAAATGACAAGGAAGTGGATTGGTTTTTTAACAGGTGCAACTATAATGAACACCAAGGTAACAACACAGATGTGGCCTTTTGCTTAGCGCAAGATCTAAATCAAAAGTTGTTCAGCCAATCAGTTGCTCAGATACATGCAGTGTTGTAGTTCTCAAACAGCTGGTCTTCTTGTTGGGTTGCTGAAAAAGATGCTGCATGACAATCCTTGAAACCCCAAACCAAGATTTCACAGGGAACTGCTGTGTTATTAAAGGTTTTGGTAATTATTATTCAGTTTTCTCTCTCAAGGTATCTGGAGAGATCAGAGCTGCTGATGCCCAAGGCAGCTAAGGATAACACAATTCAGCATTGCCCATCAGCAAGAATATTTCTGTAGAAATCATCCACCTTTGCTTCAGTGGGATTGTTTTGTCATTAAATATACATGCAAGCATTGGTGCCTTGATTAGACAAGGCAATTTAGCCTTCCATTTTTCACTGCAGAGGTTTGGGTTACAGTATGTCCCTTGGTCTGCAGTGCAATCAAATGACAGACATAAAAACTGAAAAGCCTTGACCGGGTATTTGAGCCTTTCCTTTTCTGTACAGTGCTTTAATTAATACTTTGAAAAATTGCCCCTTCATCTCTTGATTTTAAAGCAGCATGAAATATTCCGTCTTTCCATACCACTCCATTTAATCAGTAAGCATTGCTAAAAGATACAACCACACTAGCAATTGAAACCAATTGGCATATTTCAATTAAAAGACAGGGTGCCTCTCATGCCTACAGACAACTTCCAAAATCAGAAAAGTTCCTGATTAGTATCATAGGAGGGGGCACAATGGCTCAACAGTTAAAGATGCTGAACTTGTCAGCTGGAAGGCTGACAGCCCAGATTCGAGACCCAAGTACCAAACAGTGGGGTAAGCTCCCATTTCTTGCCCCAGCTCCTGCAAACCTAGCAGTTTGAAAGCATGCAAATGTGAGTAGATAAATAGGCATTCTGCACACCTTGGCATATAGTCATGCTGGCCACATGACCAAAGAAGTGTCTTCGGACAACGCTGGCTCCCTTGGCTAAGAAACAGAGATGAATACAGCCTCCTAGAGTCAGGCGTGACTGGACAGGGGAAACCTTTATCTTTAGTGTCATAGGAGGTTTGATTCAGTCCTTCACTATAGTACCTACCAATTCTAAGCAAGAAAATGCTCCTCTGAAATTTCAGAATGTGGATTTGGAAAACTCCTGACTGATAATCTTGGCTATCACTTTAGGATGAAGGTGGGAAACTGTGGCCCTAAAGACGTGACTGTCTTCTAACTCTCATTGCTCTGGTCAGCAGAGTCAAGGGACAAGGATAGTCTCAGGGAAGACTGTCACTCATATTCACATACAATGTACAATTCCATTTTCTAAACTAATAGATTCCAGGGATAGTTAGTTGAACTTCTGAACTGGGATTTGTAGCAATTAATGGTTTGAAGATTCATCCAGAGAATTTACAAATGCTTCCAGTTGGTAGGACTGCTGGTCTGAGGACAAGAGAGTAACTTATTTCAGATGGAAGTTATGCACCATGCTAATTAGACCCTCACATATAATACTCAAAAAAGCAAGAACTATACTCTGCATAGCCTCATTAGTCCCTGGAAAGGAAGTACATAAACATGCACCTTTCACTAGGTTGCCTATATCCTCCTCCATTGGTCATAACAGAGAAAATACAAGATAGCATCCTCTCAGGGGTTGGGCAAAAACACACAACTAAAGACTTCATCATTATCATCATCTGCCAAATGGAGCAGCAGACTTATGAAAACCTTTTGTGAACCTGAACACAATGCAGTGAGAATACATAATGTCCCTGGTACAATAAGTATCTGGTCTCTTCAAGCGTTTGATTAGTGGTCCTGCTGGGACACAAAATACGATTAATAAAGGCTGCCCAAAGCCTCTTCTGTCACCACAACAGGAATCAGGGATGAGACCTCCGGGACAGAAAGATCTTGCTTTGTGCCACAACAAAGAAAGCAATAAACAACACAGAGGGCTTGACCCTGCATTCAGCCTTTGCCCTTCCTATCAACTGGACTTCATCCAAAATAACAGACCTGCCTGCAGATGTGTCCTGTGTCCTGGTAGTCATGCTAAAGAAAACACAGATGCTGTTTATCAAGGTCACAGAACTTCAATAACACCAATAGGTATCTCCAAGACATATTTTAAAATAATGCACACTAGGGTATTGTCTTTGGAAATTTCAAACTTCTACCTCCTGCAGAAGTACTGCTAATTTTTCCAACCAACTTTGCACTGCGGGCCATTTATTATGTCTGCCCTGAGGAATCTTTTCAAATGTATAAACCAGGGGTATCAAACTGGCGGCCCACGGCCCGGATGCATCAAGCGCAGGCCACACCCACCCTGGCCACACAAAGGCAAAAAACACCACAATATGTCACATGACGTCACGTGACTCAATCGAGTTTTACACCCATGGTATAAACTAACTAACGTAATGAGCTCAAAGGATAATGTGCCAATTTCAATATGTCATGAACAATTCAGAAAATATGTCAAGCAATTCAGAATTGCTTGCTTCATGGCCATGGCGTTTCTGAAGCAGATCTTCCAGTGAGGTGAACTGTGCAGTGAAGCTGTATAATACAAATGCCAAAGTAGGGTATTAAAATTATACAACCCTGAACTTCATCAGCACAGAGTCAATAACAGGTAAACCATGCGGTGTTGCTTTAGAAGTCAAACCAAGTTTGTATTCTGCTGAAAATATCAGCAAGGTAGATGACCATGAGTAACAGTGACCCAGGTGATAGTCTTGTCAAAGCTACAGTAGTTCCACTACAGAGCAGCAGGTAAATGTTTGCCATTAACACTCTAGATAGAGTGTGACAGCACCTAAATAGGTACAAATGCATGTGGCAACTTGTCACAAAGCATGGAACTGAATAAGTTCCCCAATACATGGGCTGCCGAAAAAGTAAGTATTTGTGTAATCCACACATTAAAACAAACAGCTGCAGGGGACATGTCATCAATTTTCAATCCAGCAGAGGAAAAGCCAAAGAGCACTTAAAGGAAAGTCATAGTCCAAACCAGAAAGAAAAAGTTAAGGCTTTTTCTTTCTGAAAAAGGCTTCTATGTGTCTTATCACCTTAGCAGAGCTACTGTATACCTAATGCAGGATTTTAATCCACCTCAGTTTCCAGATACTGTAATGCCAATGCAAGGATATGGCAAGACTGCACTGCCAGTCATTTCTCCCAAATCCTGACATCTGCAGGAGACTCCAGATGGCATGCAAATTGTGTACCATACTACCCAAAGCCTGCCCAAACGCTGCTTGGCTGTGACTACTGATGCTTCCTATGTGGCTTCACATGTGCTGTTTGATGAGATCTGGACCTTGGCTGAATATCAAATTCATATTTATTTTGAAAAATGCATATAGCTCTCAAACTCACTCACTTTGACTCTGGGCAGCTTACAAAAATAAAAACCCAGTACAAAACCCAATAAACCCTACATCCCTGGCAACAACAATCAAATTAGCAACTTGATTGGCTCCAGATCACCATGGGATTTCTAGGCCCTGTGACATAATTAGGGCCTTTCTAAAGAATATCAAAGTGGGGGTCACTCTTATATCCACAGGAATGATGTTCCACACAGAGAGAGCCATCCCAGAGAAAGCCTTTTTTGGGGGGGGTCCCACCAGATGGACCTCCCCTCTCTGGTGTGTTGGATAGATATAACTGGGAAAAGCCAATCCTTCAAATAACCTGTCTCCAGGCCATAAAGGTGATAACCAGCACCTTGAATTGGATCCAGTAGCAAACTGGCAGTCAATGCAGCTCTTGCAAGAAAGGTGACACATGTGCAAATATAGACTTGCACAAAACCATGTGGCCATAAAATTTTGAGCTTCCAAATATTTTTCAAAGGCAGTCGCATGTAGAGTGCATTGCAGTAGTCAAGACAAGAGGATGAATAGATTATTTGTGTCAGCTTCCATGAAGATTGCTTCATTATTAAGGCTCAATTATAGTTATGCAAATTATTTGTTACATTTAACCATTTCCAATCAAATGACATTGATGCCCTCTACTGTTTTAGATAAAGATTATTCAAATATTTTTTATTATTGTTGTATATAATATATACTATATTGTATTATTATTATTATTATTATTATTATTATTATTATTATTAGTTAATCTTTAGTGAGATTCACAGCCTTTGAGGCTGGTTAATAGCTCAGCAGCTCGAGTCCTAACCAAGGACCTAGGAACTGTTAAGGTATCATCGGAGGATATAAGCTGTTCCGAGTAAGGTGGTTTTTTTGTAGAGTCAAAATGTTCAAGTCCAGCAAATTTAGAATTTCTAAATAGCAGGGTAGCCCTTTGGGTATTGCTCCAAGGGCTCCAATTACAATCGGGACAACACACAATTTCTTTTTCCACAGTCGCTCAACTTCAATTTGCAAATCCCGGTACTTTGTGATTTTTTCTTGCTGCTTATCTTCAATCCGTGCATCACCAGGTATTGCAATGTCAATGAACCATACTTTTTTCTTTTCAACTATTGTTATGTCAGGTGTGTTGTGGACCAAGTGCCTGTCAGTCTGAATCCTAAAGTCCCACAAGATCTTGAGTTTTTCATTCTCTAAAACTTTCTCAACCTGATGTTCCCAGTGGTTTTTGCTGTACTCAAATCCAAACTTCTGGCACAATTTCCAGTGAATGATCTTAGCAACGCAGTCATGGTGTTGTAGGTAGTCAGTTTGTGAAATTTTGCTGCACCCACTGATCAGGTGGTCGACTGTCATCTTTCTCATTACAGAGGCGGCATTTGCTGTTGGTGGTAACATGTTGAATTTTTGCCTTCATGCAGTTTGTGGCTAGGGATTGTTCTTGAGCTGCCAAAATAAAGCTTTCTGTTTCTTTTTTCAGTACTCCTGATCTTAACCAGTTCCAGGTTAGTTTCTGGTCAGCTTTGCCTTCAATACTTTTCAAGTATTGGCCATGCAGAGCTTTGCTTTTCCAATTTTCAGCTCACTGCTCAATTACTTCTTTCTTATACTCTGCTTTTGTTTTAGTTGTCTTTAAAAGGCCTCCTTTATTTACTTCCTTAATCATTGGTTCTTCACTTTCTGGATGTAATCATTCAAGCTGCGTTTTTCTTCTTCCACAGTCTGCTTTACTTGTAGGAGTCCTCGACCACCCTCTGCTCTTGGTAAATATATTTGGTCAACATCACTTTTAGGGTGCAAGGCATGATTCATTGTCATAAGCTTCCTTGTTTTTCTGTCCAAATTGTCTAACTCCATCTTGGTCCAGTCAATTATTCCTGCAGAGTATCAATCACAGGTATAGCCCAGGTATTTATGGTTTTTATGGTGTTTCCTCCACTCAATTTGGACATTAATATCTTATGAATTTGCCAAATGTACTTGGCTGAAGTTAATTCCTTGACTTTATTATGCATTAAGTCAGAGGCCTCTAAAATCCCCAAGTACTTGTAGCCTTCTTCTGATTTTACTGCCTTTATCATTTCTTCATTCTCTAGTTCTATTCCATCTTCTTCTATGATCTTGCCTGCTTTGGTTGCTATTGTTGCACATTTGTCAATTCCAAACTGCATACCAATGTCTTGGCTGAATTCTTTTGTGTTTTCAATTAATAAATTCAGTTCAGCTTTTGTTTTACCAAACAGCTTCAAATCATCCATGTACATCAAGTGCGAGATTTTCAGTCCTTTCTTTGCAAGTTCGTATCCACAGTTCATCTTCTTCAAAATGATTGTCAGTGGTAGCATTGAGAGTATAAAAAGTAGGGGTGAAAGGGAATCGCCCTGGAAAATGCCTCGTTTAATTTCAACTTCACCCAGTTCTTCTTCATTAGCCATAAGTTTCGTTTTCCAGAGGTTCATTGAAGATTCCATGAATTTTTGTATGTTGCTGCTAATGCCAAAGATTTCCAGGCATTTCTTGATCCAGCTATGGGGAACTGAATCAAATGCTTTCTTATAGTCTATCCACGCCATGAACAGGTTGGTTCGTCTTTTCTTTGAGTTCTTTAGGATTAGCTTGTCAATCAGCAATTTATTATTATTATTATTATTATTATTATTATTATTATTATTATTATTATTATTTACAATAATATATTGTATTACTGTCAATAGCAATGATGTATTCTGAAGTAGGTGCTGGGTTTCCAAAGGTGCTCAATAGATTTCTGCCTTGCTTACATAAGGAACATAAATGCTGATCCAATCAAGAAACTGAAGGTTGGTGACTTGTATTCAGAGTGGAATAAATATTCCTTCAGAGAGGGGATTGGATGGGCTAATAGGACATCAGTGCAAGAACTAAAGAAAAAAATAAATTGCTCAGATGGTATGATAAAACTTGGGCATAACAGGGGTATGCTTTCCGTTTTGGAGGGTTTTTCATTGTAGTTGTATACATGAATTTAAATGGCAGGTTTGATGTCACATTGTCTTCCTTCAGGTACTCAAATAAATAAGGTACATAAAAAAGAATATATATTGAATCTGGAATAGAACAAAGCATAGAATTCTTAATATAGTTAACAGAAATATTTCCAAAACTCTATTCACATTGTAATACATTAAAGGTTGTATAATTTTCCCATATTCAAATTTTCTGTCCAACACCACCAATGTGAAAAAGGGCAATTATTAGAATAGAATAGAATAGAATAGAATAGAATAGAATAGAATAGAATAGAATAGAATAGAATAGAATAGAATAGAATTCTTTATTGGCCAAGTGTGATTGGACACACAAGGAATTTGTCTTTGGTGCATATGCTCTCAGTGTACATAAAGATACATTCGTCAAGAATCATAAGGTACAACACTTAATGATAGTCATATGGTACAAATAAGCAATCAGAAAACACCAATATCAATATAAATCGTAAGGATACAAGCAACAAAGTTACAGTCATGCAGTCATAGTGGGAGGAGATGGGTGATAGGAACGGTGAGAAAACTAATAGTAATAGTAATACAAACTTAATGAATAGTTTGACTATGTTGAGGGAATTATTTGTTTAGCAGAGTAATGGCATTCGGGGAAAAACTGTTCTGGTGTCTAGTAGTCTTGGTGTGCAGTGCTCTATAGCGTCGTTTTGAGGGTAGGAGTTGAAACAATTTATGTCCAGGATGTCAGGGGTCTGTAAATATTTTCATAGCCCTCTTTTTGACTCATGCAGTATACAGGCCCTCAATGGAAGGCAGGTTGGTAGTAATTGTTTTTTCTGCAGTTCTAATTATCCTCTGAAGTCTGTGACTGTCTTTTTGGGTTGCAGAAATTAAATTAAATTAAATTATTAAAATCTCTACTAATACTAAATGTTCCTTCATCAAACTCAATGTTTATTTCATCTATTGTTCAATTCTTGTTGTGTATTTATTAATGCATAATATTGACTAAAGTTTATTTGTTAATAACCCCAATAAACGTCAATGTGATTTATTTCTGCATTATTTTTTTTAATTTAATTTATTAAATTTATATGCTGCCTATCTCACTGTTGAAGGAATAAACCACTACAATGGCTCCTAAATTAGGATTATCATACAGCTGTCGCAAAGGTAATGAACAAGAGATGAAAGTATGTACATATAGACAGTTGGTAATTCTAGTTTGCACTTACTCTAGTGCAGTGATGGCTAACCTTTTTGCCATCGCGTGCCAAAAGCGGGGGGAGCGCAGGGGGCGGGAGTCGTGCATGCAAGTGTCCACACCCATAATTCTATGCGCCCCGCTCCCTGCGCATGCACACAGGGCTCCCCTTGCTTTTGGCACGTGATGGCACGGTGGGCTCGGTAGGCCTGTTTTTTGCCCTTCCCAGGCTCAAGAGTCTTTCTAAGAGCCTGGGGAGGGTGAAAATGGCCTTCCCCACCCCCCTGGAGACCAGAAAAGGCCCGTTTGCCAACTTTCGGCAAACGTTTCCGGAGGGCCTCCGGGAGGTGTGGGGAAGGCCGTTTTCACCCTTCCCAGGCTCCTAGGAAAGCTCTGGAGCCTGGGGAGAGAGAAAAACCTTCCCCTCACCCCTCAGGCCCTCCGGAGGCAGGAAACAGCCTGTTTCCCTACTTCCAGTGGGCCCAGAAGGCCTGAAAATCAGCTGGCAAGCTGAGCTCGCGTGCCCACTGATATGGCTCCACGTGCCACCTGTGGCACGCGTGCCATAGGTTCGCCATCACGGCTCTAGTGGCATAAATAATATTTGTATTTGGAGTGTGTTAATACATAAACTTGATATAAGAAACTGTAGTTCTTTTTCCTCTGAACAAGTTTGCAATAGGAATGAATGGAAAGACGGGTATCAATGGTAAAAGTGGCAGCAATCTTTATATGTAACTGAGAATATTTGAATGAAAAAGTGATCATTCTATTTAACAATGGCAATTTAAAAAAACACTTTCAAAATTGTTTTGAAAGTTTTTTTAAAAATTGCCATTATTAAATTAAATGCCATTTAATCCCAATAGAGATGGGATTTAAAAAATAATACTAATTTGCCACTTCTTCTAGAGAATAGCTGGGAACTAGACAAGAATAAGTTTAACTGTTTTGCTATATTGTTTATCAGAAATATAGAGATTAAACTTTTACTGACAGATTCAGGGCACAACTTCCAGCAGTTAAAAATGGTGATTATATTATTCTGTCCATGTTCTTCCATGTAGTTAGAGACTTTCATGGTGTCTTCATAGACTTCTTCAAAAAGTGATTCACGACGTCCCTATCAAACAAGAAGTCTCCCAATTCTCCTTCTATTTAAGAGCACATCTTCTCAAACTTCTGGTTTTTGGTCTGCAAAATTGAATTATTTGTTTCTCTTCCATTTAATTAACCTCCTCTTTAAGCAAAAATATTGCTTTTGCATTGAATCTAAGAATGAAAAACATCTGGAAATTATTATTATGCTGATAATAAGTCCAATCATGAGCTAAATTCAGCTGTATAGCATAGCTATCTGAAACCATTTGAACAATGTCAAAAAAGTGAATTACAACATTTTATAAAGGAGGAATTTTATAAAGCAAGAATTTTATAAATTTTATAAAGCCCATTTTATAAAGCAGGAATTCCCAAACAGTGCATTGTCAGAAAACCATTGTCAGTAAATTCAGTAACACTACAGTAGCTACTACTGTAATCAGAATTCCTAAAGATTACTTCCAATGTTGGACTTACTATCATCTCAAAACCAATTGTTATACAGTGATGAGAAAATTATATCCATGCCTTATTTGTGAGCTTTGTGACAGCAGGTTGTCTGTTGTGGGAACACAATACTGGGCAGATTGGCTTTAGTTTTCATCCAAGACAATTCTTTTTCATGTTCTTAACAAAAGAAATGCCAACTCATTATAATTTTGCACTTGGCCTATAAGTGGTATCCAAGATTTGTATTTCTTGACAGTCAAAAACACAAGAAAGTCCTAATTCTCTACAAGATGGTGAACATGCAGGTCATAAGCCTTTCTAAATATTTTAGCTTGCCACATACTGTAGGTGCCACTGGGTAGTCTATGATGTGTGCAAAGTTGCCCTATGGAACTGAAGGCCATCTAGCTCCAGGCTCCCCACAGGACATTAGAAAATATTACTACAGTAATGGGAACATCAGATTATGGTCCAATATAAAATAAAAATTATTTATTTATTTGTCAAGCATATTTAAGATAACAGGTAGAAGTATAAACATAATTTGAATACATAAAAAGAGTAAGAGTAAAAAGGAATATTAGGACAGGGACGGTAGGCACGCTGGTGCATTTATGCATGCCCCTTACAGACCTCTTAAGAATGGGGTGAGGTCAACAGTAGACAGTTTAAGGTTAAAGTTTTGGGGGTTTGGGGAAGAAACTAAAGAGTCAGGTAGTGCATTCCAGGCACTGACCACTCTGTTACTGAAGTCATATTTTCTGCAATTGAGTTTGGAGCGGTTTACCTTGAGTTTGTATCTATTATTTGCTCATGTATTGTTGTGGTTGAAGTTGAAGGTAGGCCATTGTGTTAGATAATTTTATGTACTACACTTAGGTCAGACCAAAGTCAGCATAGTTCTAAGTTGTCTAAGACCAAAATTTCAAGTCTGGTGGCATAAGGTATTTTATTGAAGGTAGAGGACTGGAAGACTCTTCTTGTGAAATATTTCTGGACACGTTCAATTGTATTTATGTCCAATATGCAGTGCGGGTTCCAGATAGATGAGCTGTATTCGAGAATTGGACTAGCAAATGTTTTGTATGCTCTAATTAGTAGTACAATATTACCAGAGAAGAAGCTATGCAAGATTAGGTTAACAACTCTTTAAAAAAAAAAAAAAGATCTTTATTAGTTATTTACAAATAAAAAAACATATACTATAATTATCAAATCAATATAAGTTATATATGTATAGACAACACAACACATAAAGACAACTACAAGGAAGGACTAACTGGGAATTGTAACGATCCCCCAGATATCTATTCTTAGTTACATCCCAGTAATCTTTTTGTTCAGATAACATTGACTGTTTTAAATACCAAACGCTATCTAATTATAAACAAATATATATTTAATACTATATTATTTACTCTATATTTGTCCTTTTCTTTAGCCATATATACCAGCATTCCCAGTTACTCTAGTATATGGATTCTTTTTTCTCTCTTAGGATATATGTTAGTTTGTCCAATTCGGCACAATTCAATATCTTTATTTATTTATTTATTTTATTTATTTATTAGATTTCTATACCGCCCTACTCCCGAAGGACTCAGGGCGGTGCACAGCCAAACAATAAAAACACATACAATACAAAATTTAAAAAATAGAATAAAATCAAATTAAATAATTTTGGCCCCGACAAATTTAAAACCCCAAACTTTTAAAACCAATTTAAAATTGAATATATAAATACTAAAAGATATTTAAAATTTTAAAAATCTTTTATAAAAGAGGGGGAAAATTAGGCCAGGCCGGCCTGGTGAAATAGTAAGGTCTTTAAGGCGCGGCGGAAGGTGCGCAGATCCGGGATCCTCCGTATCTCTGGGGGGAGCTCGTTCCAGATAGTAGGTGCCCCCACAGAGAAGGCTCTCCCCCTGGGGGCCGCCAGTCGGCATTGTTTGGCTGACGGCACCCGGAGGACCCCCTCTCTATGGGAGCGTACCGGCCGGTGGGAGGCTATTGGTGGTAGTAGGCGGTCCCGCAAGTACCCGGGTCCTAAGCCATGGAGCGCTTTAAAGGTGGTAACCAAGACCTTGAAGCGCACCCGGAAGACCACCGGGAGCCAGTGCAGCTCGCGCAGGAGAGGTGTTACATGGGAACGCCATGTCGCTCCCATTACCACCCGCGCGGCCGCACTCTGCGCCAGTTGGAGCCTCCGGGTGCTCCTCAAGGGGAGCCCCATGTAGAGAGCGTTGCAATAGTCCAGGCGGGAGGTGACAAGGGCATGAGTGACCGTGCGTAAAGAGTCCCGATCCAGAAAGGGACGCAACTGGCGAATCAGGCGAACCTGATGAAAAATCCTCCCGGTCACGGCCGTCAAGTGCTCTTCTAAAGACAGCCGTTAATCTTATTTATTATAAGTTGATCTGATGGTGTATTTGCATTTTTCCATTGCTGGGCAAGTGCCATCCTTGCTGCTGTTGTAATATGGATGAATAAGTGCCAATCTTGTTTGCCCACATCTTTTAGTTTAATTCCAAGTAACAATCTGGAATTAGAGGGAAGCTTGCACGTGTTATCTCATTCAACCATTTTTTAATCTTTTCCCAAAACTTCCTAATGTTCCCTGGATCATCGGACAAATGTTGGAAGTGTAATTCGGCCAGGGGTACTTTTTTCCACCAGTGGTGGACCTGCCCTCAGATTAGGTTAACAACTCTTAATGCCTTTTTGGCAATTTTGTTACAGTACGCTCTGGCCCACCAGGAATAAGACTGCTTCCCAGTTAGACTTTTCTTTTTTTGTAGAGCCAAGATGGCTGACTGATTACAATTCTCATTTCTTTATTTTTGCCTTCTTCCATTTGCTTTGTTTTAGCATCTGATGACATGATTATGCTAGGATTTCACTGCACATACAATGTTCCACATGGCCACAATGATTTTCTTTTCTTTGTTTTGCTCTGAAGGGTTAGTTCTGTAGAATATGGGAGGCAAGAGAAGGAAAAAGTACTACTTATTGTGTGTTGCACAGTTGAAATTATATATTTTACTATTGAAGAATATAGATAAACCCAGCACCTAATATTACTGGTTGCCCTGTTGTCAGCATCACTTGCCTAAAGTTATATCAGAACAATGCACATAAAATAAATGTTATGTATATGTCTGGGCTTGTTTAGGAGAGCCAGTATGTATAGTAGTTAAAATTTAAGGAACTTAAGGACATTTGAATTCTGGGCCATCTTCAGCCATGTAAGCTAATTAGATGACTTTCAGCAGGCTCCATTCAGCCCAACATACCACAAGGTGGTTATTGTGAAGAAATGGTTATTGTGATGAAAATAGGAGAAGGGAGTGTTATGTAAGCTCCCTTCTGCTCATGAATGAAAGACAGGACATAAAGCTAACAATGACATAAATGAAAAGAAAGGAAACAGAACTATTCATGGAACTAACTTAAATGAATCTAGCATTACAATGTGATGTGCCCTGAAGACTGATTTGGGAAGAATCAGACAGGAAGTAGTGAAATGAAATAAGGTAACATTTTAAAATTGTCAGCCTTATTAGGTAGACCAGACAGGAAGCATGACCAGAGGAGCTAATTCTACTTTATTGTAAGGTTACATTAACTGAGTATTACAAGTCTGAAAGTACTCCCCCCACCAATCCTTTTTATATACCAAGATACCAGGGAGGGTCCATTCTAAAGTAAATAATAAATGACACTGCCTGGAAGCATCATTTAGATACAGCTCCTTTTGCTTTTTCTCTGCCCCTTTTCATAAAATGTGCTAAACTGGGTCACAAAGGGTAGGCATGTAAAACATACCCCAAAAGTGAATTAATTGACCCAGACAATTAACCTAGAGGGAGGTATCATAGATCTAGACCTACTCTTGTCTGAAACTAAAATAACTCTTCTTAACTAAATTTATTTATTAACTAAATTCCCTCACAACATACATACTATTCAGGGGGTTCATTCCCCCCCCTTCTGATAACTGTGATCAATAGTCTTAAAGAGGCCCTACAAAAATTGGGACATGGAGATACCAGACACTGAAGATAGTTTTAGAAAAGACACATTTTTTCTGATTTATGTTGGATAATTGAGAAAGCCAAAGAATACCAAAAAGAAGTCAATATGTGTTTCATTGATTATAAAAAGGCTTTGTTGTTTGGATCATGTCATGCTGAGAAATGTGCTTAGAAAAATGGGAATGCCAGAACATGTCATTATCTTAATGCATAACCTATACACAGGTTTGGAAGTCATAGTTCAGATGCAGCACGGCAATACACTCTGGCTTCAGATTGGCAAAGAAATTATTCAACCTACATGAGGAATATATATTGAGGTAAATTGGACTGGAAGAAAATGAGTGTTGTTTTAAAATTGGAACAAGAAATATCAACAACTTGTGCTGTGCTGATGACACTAGTCTGACAGCTAAAAATGCAAATTATCTGCAAGCACTAATAATGAAAGTCAAGTAGCAGAATGGGGAAAAAAATTGAACTAAGTTTAAATATAAAAAAGTCCACAGTAATGACAACAGGTTCAGCAACCAGCCTTACAACTGACAATAAAGATACTAAAATAGAAGGACAGCTTCTACTTTTTAGGACTATCAATAATACAGTAAAAGAACCAGCAGTCAAGAAATATGCCATAGACTAGTATTTGGCAGAATAGCAATGAAGGCCTTGGAAAATACATTCAGATGCTGTATCTGCTTATACTTACAAAATATCGGAATCATATAAGCAATGGTTTACTTTAGCAAACTTTGAAAAAGGATTAATGCTTTTGAATGTTACTATTGGGGAAGACTCCTGAGGATACCACAGATAACCAAGGAAACAAACAAATGAATCATCATACAAATCAACCCAGAGTTTTCACTTGAAGCTCAGGCTCAAATTATCATAATTTAGACATATTATGCAAAGATCTAGCTCTCTTGAAAAGTCCATATTGTTGTGAAAAGTGGAAGGAAAGAAAATAGGGGACAAATCAATCATCCCGAAGAAGGGGGAAATTAAATAAACTAGAAGTGAAAAATGAAGTGATGGCTTCCAACCCTTCTTTTTGGTAGCTGAGAGAACTATACCTATGGTGCCAAATGAATCATCTGAAATTGTGGGTTGCCAGCACAGAGAAATTATGTAATTTACCAGAATAGGGAATGGCTGGGTCATACATGCCTTTCAAATATAATTCAAGAGTTACCGGTAGCTGATTTATGGTTCTAATGGCATTACTGATTATGTTCTTATTATTAAAAGTTTACATAATCCCCTTTTCACCATCACCTCACATGCCTAATTTTAAAATTCTTAAAAAGTGCAATATTAAAAGCAAACTAAAAACAACCAAGTATTCTTTAATTATATATTACACCTGTTTAAACATATGTAGCTATACTGTAATTATATGCAAAATGCTACTGTTTTAACTTTTTTTTTTTTTTGCTGATGTTTTAACTATTATATAGCTTCTTGGTTCAGTCTAACATTAAATGCAGTTCTATCTCCAGATGTGCTTTATACCAGTGGTCACCAACTGGTGGTTTGTGGACCACTGGTGGTCCGTGAGAAAAAATTGGTGGTCCGCAGAAAAATTATTTGCATTATTAATATTGCACTAAATCCTCAAACTACAGCCCCTGGGCCAGATAAGTGCAATGAAATGCCTCCCCCTTCAGGGTCTTTTTGTGCGGGTCGGAGGGGGGCAGAATTCTGACCTGGGGTCTACTTCAGCCTCCTGGTGTGGGGCTTTGGGCGAAGGCTAGAGGGAAGCGCCATTAGTGGCAAAGAGCCAGAGGACCTTGTTCCAGTCAGACTGCAACATGGCCTGGAACTGGCTGACCATTTCAGCCTGCTGAGCCTCCAAGCGCCAGTACCTGGCCTTGCACTTCCACAGGTCTTCCCTCTGCTTGGAAAGCCTATGCTCGTAGTCCTCAGTGAGGTGCTTCTGCTGAGCCTCCTTCTTGGTCAGATCCAATTTGAACTGAGCCAGCTGTTTTGCCAACTTTTTCTCGTGGTGGCTGCTTAGCTCCAACAACTGCTTCCTGTTGGGGCCTTAAGGAGCCCGGGTGGGCAGGGGAGGAGGGGCTGGGAAGGGAGGGGTGAGTAGAGGCCGGCGAGGCACCCCTCAACATGAATGACATTGAGTTGGCCCATGCCCACCCAGTCACATGACCACCTACCCACGCCTACCCAGCCAGTCATTAGGCAGATCATATTAGTGGTCCACAGGATTTAAAATTATGAATTTAGTGGTCCCTGTGATCCTAAAAGTTGGTGACCCCTCCTTTATTCTGTATCTGAACTACAATTTCCAGCAGCCTTTATTTACCCAGAATGCAGTGAGAATGTGTGTCAGCCAATGAGAGCCTTTGGTACTTTGGAGGGAAGGAATCTAGGAACCCAGAAAAATACAGGTAGTCTTCATTTAGTGACCACAATGGAAATTGGCAACTTGGTCATTAAATGAAATGGTCAGTGAGTGAAGCAATGATTGTTCTTATGATCTTCTTTAACTTTATTTCAATAATTGTGCTTGATGTAAACAGGGAAGCACTTTATTTTCCCAACAAAATTAACATTATCGTTAGAATATTTTGTTATCATAAATTTTACACATTCGTTCAGCTGGTATGTGAAGACCATTTTGAGACTTACTGCAATGCACATATGCTGTTAAAGGAATTTCACTCCTATGACATAATCATATTTGTGTAATCTATACTATAAGGAGAGGTAAGTATTGTATATGTGGCTGCTATAAGCTTGACTGATTATTCAGTGTATCCAGAGTTGTAATGAAATCACTGATAACTCTTGATGTTTTCACTTGCCTTCAAGCTGCCATTTCTTTCTTTTTCTTCTGATATCCCCTTTCATGGTTCTCTTAATTTCTAAAAACCCTTATAAAATTATTTCAAATCAGTAATTAATTATTAATACTGTGTCTCAACAGTTCCTGAAAAAAATGTTTCTTTCTTCTTCTTCTTTTTTTTTTCAAACCAATTATGTAAAACAAAGTTCAGTCAATCCGTGTAATGGGAGGCCCTAAACTGGAGCTTGTTTAATGTATGTCAAATCTAACATTGTTATCTATAACATGTGACTTACTCCTGGTTGGGAGAATTTGCTTCCATTATTGAACCATCCTCAAAATAGTCTCAAAACTGGGATTGACAAACGTTCCATTCTCAGAGCAGTACATTTTGCATATGTCTAGAATCATTTAATAAGAAAATTCAGTAGTATTTCAAAACTTGGAGTTGCCCAAGTGATAGAAAAGGGTTCCAGGTAGCAGTTTATCTCAAATGATCTTGGACCAGTTGGGAGGGACTGCAATGCTATATTCTAAATATGCAGTTGTTGATTAAAGCAAATATTTTAATATTATGATCTGCATAATTCTTGACCTGGTTCACTGAAGGAAAGAATGCTACAACAACATACTAGAGGTTAACTGGAAAAAAAAATTAAAACATTAAAATGCATCTTCAGGTTTATTGAACCACCATTCTGAACTGGCTGCATACCCTAGAAAAAATACAGGGGGTCCCTCCAGATTTGAGGAGATTATAGGAAAGGTTCAAGCAGGGTGAATTTTTAATTTTTAAAGGACAATTGTCATCTCTGTCCCTCAGCAGTTCCTCCTCTAACTCACCAAGAGTCCCAATACTGCAGAATATACAGCTCATGCTACATAACTAAGCTCCATTTCATGCTGAATAAAGTAAATTATTAATGTATCTTAAATAGAAAACTATCTTTAGATAGATTTTTACTCCAAAAGCATTTTATTAAAATAAATTTGATAAAAATAAAAAAAAAATCAAATTTATATAAAAAAGTCATTTTTTTTAAAAAAAAAAAATTAAAATCATCTATTTTTATCCACCCTGGGTTCAGGCCAGTCTTTCAAGATCAGTTTCTGTTCTTCCATGCATAACCCTTCCCAGAAAAGTCCAGCATAATACAGTTTATGCATTTTATTTCATGATCAGATTTTATTTTTCATTGTGCCATAACAATATGAATTTTATGATACAAAGTATGTAATCTTGCAAATGAGTAGAATTCTTTGATAATCTTGATGTTGCTTTTATGTTAATATTATGTGTGCCATTGTTGCTTATCCAAAGCAGTCCTCTTCACCTGAAGTTTTAAATAGCTTGTCACTTTGTAGACTGTTGTGTCTAAAATGGGTAGACAATGCTGCAAACCATAGGAATTTGTATCACACTGCATCTACTTAGGTAGGTGCTGAAAAAAAACTTTGCAAAATGAACATCACAGAAAGAAATAAAAAATGTTAACCTTAAAACGCATTCCTTTAGGATAGAATCAGTAACCTTTTTAAGCCAAAATTTTAATAATTTAAAAATTATTATTTTGTCTGCCAAGGTCTACAATAGTTAATGGTGATGATGATGTAACCTCATCAGAAGAGTCAGGATTTTCACCTTTTTTTCCAGTTTTTTCAGAGTAATGTTTTTATAAATCTTTAATTCAACGTAACACCCCCTATTCTATTTCCAAATAAAAAAATCGGCTGCAAATTGCATTGCTGTCATTCAACAGTTTGCCACTAAATTTTGGTGGTACAATTTTGTAAAGCATTGGCCAATACAGAACAGAGGCAGGATGCTGACTGCCTACCTTAATTTTGACAGTTTTGCTAATTCTGGTTATGACTTGATTTTACTGACTCACAACATAAGAGCATTTTTAAAAACCCTTTTTCTTATACTCTGTCATTGTGAGACTTCCCTGGTAAAATCTATGCATATGTATGTTCTCTAGTCTGAACAATGTATGTTGTTCTCTAGTCTGAACAAAACCTAGCTTTAGTTAACTAACACTATACATTATATTCTTAGCCTAGGAATTGCACCATCTCTAACAATTTCTCTGGACCAAAGACAAGCAGAATGTAGAGTTTACTAGTTAGGTTTTAACATTGCCTAACAAATGAAAATAATGTGACCAGATGTTGTGAGTTTGGCTTGCACTGAGTGTCACCTTAATCAGTCACAGGGTGAGAAATGAAATATGGACTGCAGAGGCCACAATTCATTACCCTGAAGCACTCCTTGGATATTTTATGTTTTCAAACAAGCATAAACTTGTATTGCAGCAAGCTACTGGTATGGCTGTTGATAAAAAATAGGATCGCCAACATTATTGCCAGCATCCGATGATGGATATGGCACAAGAAGAAGAGTGGCCCAAACTGTGCCAGAGTAAGTAGCAAGTGGTTGGAGGTAACTATCAACCCCATGCTGAATATCTATACTGATTGTTAGTTGCTTTCTGTGTCCAATTTAGAATACTCACTATTAGGGACTGTGCAAAGCTCTTCATTTGCTTCAACAAAGTGCATCATGTCACAGTAGTAGCATTCATCTCAGAGAGGTGCTTTGTCTCCAACAGCTTCCTCCAGCATGTCCTGGAACTAGAAGACTTGTATATGCAATGTCACTTCCCATGCTTTTACTTTGTGAATCACAGCTCTGCATTTGTGGTTTGGAAAAAGAATCTCCTGGAAAAGCCTTTTCAGGAACAGTGGCTTAGACTGCAGACAATAAGCACTTGCTCAGCAAGGTCAGGAGATAGCCATATGGTTTGATCATGTGGAAAAAGATAAGGACAGTAGGAATAAAGTTATTACAAGATTTGCTTTGCTTTTTTAACTGCTTTCTGGGAGTTATACTCCAATTTGCCTGAGATTAACCAATAAGAATTCTTCTGCCATATATCAGGACTGAGGTCAAACAAGAAAGCAGCCATGCAGTTACTGACAGGTATACAAATAGAAACATTGTCTAGCCATGTTTTACTTGAATTGAGAATTACTATGTAATAGATAATTTACATTCTAGCAAGTTAAAAAACAAAAATGATTCAATAAAAATAATCTTCATTCCTTGCTTGAAGATAATGTCATGCTATTTTTCTAAATAAACATTTTTTTTCTTCTTATTCTGGGTAGTAACTTCAGAGATAGTTGCTTGGAGGGTGCATAGAAGGGAGTTAGATCAATAGATGCCAAAATTAGTAAACTATACAGGTAGTCCTTGTCTTACAACTATTATTGAGCCCAAATTAAAGTTGTAAGTCATGGCAGTCATTTTGTTAGTCACCATGGTCCATGCCCAAATTTACAATCTTTTTTGCAGCAGATATTAAGCAAATGCCATGGTTGTTAAACAAACACAGTAGTCATTAAATGAATGTGTCAGTTGTTAAGTGAACCTGATTTCACCAATGAGCATTTTTCCCTGGAAGCCAGAAGTAAACATTGGAAACCAGCAAAAAAAAGTTTCCATAAACCATGGTCACATGACTGCAGGATGAAAATGCAAGCTAGTTGCCAAGAGCCCAAAATGTAATCACAAGTCTGATGACAGGGATCCGGTTGTCAGAACTTTGAAAACAGACTATAAGTAACTCTGGAAACACCTGTTTCAACTTTGAATCATCACTAAGCGTGGACTACCTATAGTTTCATCTCACCTATACTATCTCTAACTCCACTTTTTGACTTTCCAGCATTGTTATGATTTAAATAGTAGTAGGCTACAGAGGTAGTAGAAATAATTCTAATCAGATGTTAAAATTTATCTCTTGTTTAGGATTGAAATTAAGATGACGGCCACATGCTGTGTGCTATAGCCATAGATTGTCCAGCTGTGATTTCATCTAAAGAAATATTATGAAATTTGTACAACTCAGCTACCTGCCCCATGAAAAAATAGATCTCAGTTTAAATATTTAACACTGACTTCCTTTTTTTCAGCCATGATTCAATGGCACATATGAAATATTGACATAAGCTTGTGGACTAGCTACATTGGTACTACTTTGAGCAGTGAAACTCCATTCTGACAATAGGTATTTTGAAAGTAAAGAAATTTTAAAATTAATGTGAAAAAGTTTCTATTTCTGCTATATCTAGTTCTTGATCAAACAGACTGTTTCTTTTCCTCTCTCTCTCTCACCCAACTTAATAATCAATTTCTACTCCTTACTAATATCATGTAACACCAAATCCCAAAGAAGGAAAATGACAGGAATACTCAGATCAACTGACCTGAACACTGAAACTGAAACAGGATGGGATACTGATACTGATGTGCTTTTTCCTCCTGCTGTGGCCTGATCTGAATTGGGACTGTCGATTTGTGCCATGTTCTTCAGGATTAACAGATTTTTAATTCTCATCTGGAGAACATCAGATTTTGCGAAGCTGATGAAATACAATCTTCTAGTCACATCTTTGGGTATTGACTAGCAAGTTTCCCATTGTTATCCATTGACTGCTAAGAAATGTATGTTAGATTATGTGTTATCAAATAAATGCAACCTTTGTGCTTCCATTTCAGATCTGACCTATGGAAAATGATTGATATTCTGTTCTCAGAATATAACAAAATGCCACATATGAATGCTTCCACGTCTCAGAAATAGTTATATTGATGTTATTTCTGATTCATAGAGGAGATATAAAGCTGACTTGTAACTATCCACAGTGTGGCTTCTGGCTATTCGTAATGTGATTTCTCATATTTCTGTCAATTCTGAGGATGTTCCCTTAAATAAAATTTCATCAAGGAGAAAGTTGGCCCTCACCTTATTCCTTTTATCCACTACAAACAGTACTGTTTCTTTTAAATGCTTCTAACATATTCTGAGGCTCAGCTATCTTTTGGCTGGCATGACATTTAGAAAACATGTCATTCGTCTCTGGGAGAAAACATGCTTTGAGGAAGCAACAAAGAAAATGTTAGCACGGCACAGAATGCTATCAGCAACAAAATACATCAAAGTATTTTCTGAATGGTCCAAGGAGCAGTAGTAAATTATTATTCTGGGAAGAGCATAAGCAACTTTTAAGACAGAATTAAAGCTAATCCTAAATGGAGCATGCCTGTACATGATGTACCCCTTCAGCATGATGGCTGGAAAATTTTCTTACTAGCTTTAAGAAAGATGACCTTAAGCTCTGTGTTTGATACACTGAACATAACTAAAGGTGCGCGGTATTTGCATCTGAAATGGGAAAGGTGTTTCAGATCTGGTATTGGAATGCATGCTATAGCTGTTAGCAGTACCTTAAAGAAACCGCATGTTTCCTGATGTTGCATTTAGCTATAGGAATTTCTATTACATTTCCATAGATTTAACTACTAGCTGTATTTGGCAGGGCCTGGCATCCAATTCCAATATATATCTTCTAAAACACTTGCTTATCATCAGCTATACTTCATATTAAACAACTGGTCCCAGTGCAAAATAATATATAGGTAGTCTTCACTTACCTACTACTCATTCAGCAAATGTTCGAAGTTTCAACAGTACTGAATTAGTGGTACTTTTGACTGGTTCTCGAATTTCTGATCCTTGCACCATCTCCACAGTCATTTGATTGCGATCTGGGTGTTTGACAACCAGTTTGCACTTATGACAATTGTAACACTCTGCAGTCATATGATCACCATTTGCAACCTTCCCTGCTTGCTTCTCACAAGCAAAGCCAATGGGTAGTAGCCACTTCTAAACCCCAAATCACCTGTGCATGCTGCTTCCCATCACCTGTGCACTCCCCCCCTCCTACCAGCAGCCATTAATCTGCCTGCCAGCTGCTTGTGAACCATCTCGGACAGTGATGCCGAATATTTTAGACACTGAGTGCCTAAACTGCACGTGCACGCATGCCCAAACTGAAAAGTGTATGTGAACACAAACATGCACAAATGCAGACATGCGAACGCATACATGGACATGTGAGGACTTGAATGTGCATGTGTGGACATGCATGAACATATGTGGACATGCACATGTGCAGATGTGTACAGATGTGCATGCGCATGCACAGACATGCGCACATCCGCAGCAGAGACCCAAAGACCAGCAGGCCGGCGGGAGGCAGGGCATCCCAACACAGGCAGTGCAGCAAGAGGTAAGATCTTTTTCTTTCGTGAGCTTCTGTTTTGTCATTTGCAGGGAAACAGAAGCTCACGAAAGAAACGCCACGGAGATCTGAACTGAGGCGACGGTGCACGTGTCAGCAGAGAGGGCTTTGCATGCTACCTCTGGCACGCGTGCCATATGTTTGCCATCATGGATCTAGGACTTGCAACTTCCTGCCAGTTTCCGCACTCACTTTGGTTATTGGAAGTTGGCAAGAAGTTGTAAGGAACTCCTTGCTTAATGATCCATGGTTCTCACTTAATTACAGCAAGAGAACTGTCAAGATTGTTAGCATAAAATGATGTGATCATGTGACATTGCACTTTACAAACACATCGCTTAGCAACAGAAATTCCAGTCACAGTTAATGTCAAGTGGGACTACCTGTAACAGGAGATTATGCTTTTCATGTAATAAAACTGTAAAGTCACCTTCGTGCTATTCTAAAAGAGAAACTAAAACTGTAACAGCAATAATTTTTCGAAAGATTACTATCCATCAGTTGCAATATTGGGCAGGAAAGAGTAGAAGAAGTCCAGTTTTTCAATTCTCCTTTCAAATTATAATGCAGTGAAATTATAACCTTTCTAAATAAATTTTCTGCATGTTGTTGCTGCTTTCATTTAGTGTTAGATTCTACTCCCCTACAAAAGCTTATATTGCTCTACATTTCAACATTTCACTTCCACTTCCACTTCCTTCTTTTTCTTGCAACAGGACTAAAAAATGGTCACTAAAAGATAGTGGGGTAACCCTATTATTAACAGAGTAAATAATTTGTTTCTGGAGACAGATACAATATTTGGACATAGTAAGGAAATTGAGGACAGACCTCTTTATTACATATAATACACTCTATAGTATTATTTTCTTTAATAACAACAACAACAACAACAATAATAACTTTATTTTAATTGTACTTGTATACACAATATACCCATACAACGAAATTCACTTAAGTGGTGGAAAAAGAAATATTTCAGTTACTGCTTATTTTGCTTTCTATCTATATTGAATGTGACGAATCTTGTTATTTATTTCTTTCAACCTGGCCAACAAAATGTCTTAAGTTAGCCCTGGCAATAAAGAGAAACTATGTAACCCCAAAAAAGACTGTCTTCTGACTGGGCATTACCACTATTTTTCAGTGATGCACCTCAAACGGTCCCCTTCCTATAAATCAACTATCCCTAACTTGGTGCTTATCAATATCTTCTTCTCATGTTGCTGCAATAAAGATTAAGAAAGGATGATTTAAACTATAGTAATGTGTATTACTTAATTTATTTCAACATTTAGTAAATGGGTCTTGTTGCTTTTGGAAGTTCTCCTGTTCATTCTTTTGATTGGCAGCCTGAACAGCTGCCTCAGACTCTAATCCTGATGGCACATCAACTTTTCAAAAAATTGAGCATGGTGTCAGATATTGCTAATGAAAGGCATTTCTATACCACCATTATTCTGACCTATCAAGCAGACTGAAACAGTTTAAAATCAATTTGAAAGTGTTCTCCTTATTGTTAACCTTAGAAAGGTTAGAAAATAGCATAGAAGTTCTATTGAGGTGTATTGTTATTTCGACTACAAAATACATTCAACCTGTCACACAACAGGCCTTGAGGTCATCCTCAATGTGACACAAACCATTTTGCTAACTCTCCATGCTCTCTAATCTAACCCAGAGCAATTTGAAAACAATCTCTCTGACCATTCTAAAGCACCATCAATACAGAGGGCCTGCTGGGCAGCCAGATAGAAGCCATTCCACCAGCCAGTGGGCAAAAGTCGAGGGCCTCATATAAGCAGGTGTGTGGTGATGCTATAAAATAATAATTATCTCCCCTGACCTGTGGCTCCTGTTTCATTTCTGACTCTTTGAGAGAGATGATAAACATGGCACTTTCCACTCATTGCATTTCCTCTTGAACCATCCCTGGTTTACTTTAGCTGTTTAATGGAAATTACACAGGATTAGAGATACAAAAATGCTGAAGAATGCTATGTGTGGGCAAATGCCTGAATATTCCATGGCTGTACAAGTCTATGCAACATTAGAAGTGCACAAGCAAGAAAAGTGCACAACAGAAAATATTTTCAGAGCAGGGATGTTTTGTTTCGTTGAAAACAATAAGCCTTGAAAGCAGTGGTGTCTCATTGCTGTAAGCAAATAGGTATTTTTTTATCTGCTAATGGTTCTTCCATTCCTTTGCCAAAGTAATCTCTTCCTCACAAAAGGGTTTTCCTAATCTGTCTTCATTTCCAACAGGTTTCTTATACTGGAGATCAGACGTTATATGAAGAAAAGTTATTGAGGGCAATTGCCTCACCTCTGTTTTTTAACAAAGTAAATTACCTCAGTTCCCAGCGTCTCATCCTAATACACATATGTTTGGAAAGAAGTAATGCCATTCTCAATGATGATGTGGCTAGATAAATAAACCTGAAATAGGCCACTGTAAATTTAAGTAAGATGAATTGGTCATAAATTGTCTAATGTAGTACTTTTCAACCAAGCAAAGTTCAAAATTCAGTTCAGTTAAATCATCATTTTCTGAGATATCCAGTGATTCATCTGTATGTGGGCCCCAACCCTAAAAATAATCCCAAGAGCAGCCAGAAAGGAGAATTACCTATCCCCTTTTATGGTATTTTCTTGATTATAGTTAAGGACAAAGGCCAAGACCCTAGCCAGTTTGCTCCCACCCCACCCTTTTTTTAATGTGGTAGTAGAAGTCTGAGGGAGATTTTTCCCTCTCCCAAAATGCCAAATCCCAATTTCATAGGGCTCCAACTCAAATGAATCCATACTAAGCCCTACTATTGTTAACATTTTGGTTCGTAAACCATGGCTTATGACTTGGCTTGAAGTGTGCACCCTTCCAGTTGTGGCACAGTCAAAAAGGCAATGTTGAACAGTGGTCTAGTGGAACGTGTGAATCCAGCCTTCATTTTAGAGCCTATCCATGTTTTTTCATTCTGCTTTACTTGAGGTTTTACTTGGCACTTAAAACAGAAAATACTTGTCTTCCCTTCTTGTTTCTTCTGCTTATTAAACATTCAACATTGCTGTTGCTGATAGGAATTCCTAAAAAGAAATATCACAACTTAGCTGATGGAATATGAATTTCAGAAGAAGGAATATCCCTGACCGAAAAAAATTGAAGAAAAAAAGATGGGACAGGAATCAGAGCAAACAAGAAAATCTGAGGGAAAAAAGGGCTAAAGAAATTTAAAAACAACAGAGGAAATATATAAAAGATAATTAACAAAGAAAAAAAGAAGATAAAACAATACTGTAAACAGAATTTACTGCCAAATTCCAGAGCAAAGCGAGCAAAGCTGCCTTAAGAAAACAATGTGAGGCCCATGCTGTTTGAGGGAATCAGTGAGAAACATATGAGATTGTTAGTGTTGAAAAATATTGAAAAAAGAGGCTTTTTTAGAGTTGGTAAAGGAAAAGAAATGTACAATCAGCCAAATACTGAATATTTAGAAATGTTAAAGGAAATAAACAGACTGAGAAACTGGAGATAAGAGTAGAAAGTGCATTAGAGAAAGGAATTAGAAGACCCAAATTTCAGATGCAGTTCATAAATGAAAAGGCACAATCTCAGCAAGAAAAGGAAATGTTGCCAAATCAGGACTTCCGTAGCTTCCAAACAAATAAAACAAACCAATGTTTTCCAAATCTTTAGATGATATGAGAGCAGGTTGCAGTAACTGAAGTAGATTAAAACAGTGGCTTCTACTTGGCTCATTTGAAGTATTAGTTACTACAATGTAAATTTGATGTATTTAATGGCATCCTCAGATTGAACAATCATCCAGTCCCAGTTTATTTTCAATGGGAAGGGAACCTGATCACTTGGTCACCATCTTCCTCACTAGACTGAGATGTATGATATCTAAATTACAATATTTATTTCTTCAATTGTATGAATAATTATTACATGCACTTTTTATGTGTATAAGTATCTGTCCTCAGTTGTTCTTATATTTCCCCAGTGATACATCTCCTTTTTGACAATGCATTCCCAAAATTCCTATAATGTGAAAATGTTCTGCATATTCATGCTGTTTCTGCAACATGAAAGTGAATACCTGAAAATTAATCGGTGCACTATTTTTCAGTATACATTTGATTATAAGAACATTCGTTGACCCTGACTGATCTTATGATCATTCAGTAATGTGACTGTTTCTGGATTTGGAAAATAGATAATTAGGACTTGCTGCTAGTAGAAAAATAGAATGTTGCAATCACATCAGATTATAGCATGAAAGAATGGAAAGAGATAGTATGCATATAGTTTCACAGTCAGTTGTGGCAGCTTTTCTCAACCTGATACTTCTTCAGGTATGTTGGACAATACTTAATTTATTAGATTTTTATCCCACCTTTATCACTTTATAAGTAACTCAAGGTGGCAAACTTATCTAAATACTCCTTGAACCTCCTATTTTCCACACAACAACAACCCTGTGACGTAGATTGGGCTAAGAGGAACTGGCCCAAACCAACTGACATTCATTTCTAAAGTGGAGAACTTGCAGTCTCCTAGTTTCCAAATCAGCTCAATCATTACACCAGGCTGGCTCTCATAAATCATCTCATAATTACCAGAAGTTCCAGTCCAAAATAGAAAGCTATGCTTCCATTATACAACATGTGCTTTGCATACCAAAAGCTTCAAATTCAATTCTTGTCATTTACAATTAGGCTGAAAAAGCCCTTGCTTGAAATTCTGGATTCAGTGTTAAGAATACTGGTTTAAGGCAACACACAGTAACAATTTCATTTCAAGGAGTAAAACTCCTTAAAACATGAGGATGTTTTCTCATGATACCACTATGAGCTGAAATTTGAATATGCTTCTAGCTACTGTATCATATATTTTATCCTTGTTTGCTTCTGAATCAATTATTTCCCTGTACCCAAGTAAATTTAAATTTAGATAGAATAGAATATAACAATAAAAGACAACATTCTTATGATATCTTCAACTTGTTCTTTCACCCAGTTTCCCACTTGAAGTTGACAAAATAATTTTCATGTAATATGTTTTGTTAAAAATATTATTTTGTCTTTTTTTTTTAGAACAGATTTTTAAAACTTGCCTTGACCTGAAAGTGAGTATATTGTAGTGCTGAAAGTGTTGGACTAGAATTGAAGAAACCCACAAATAATTTGTTAACACAAAGCCCACCAGATATGTTTAGACTGCTCATTATCTTTTAGCCAACTTCCTTAAGTGGACTGTTGTAGGTAAAAAATTAATAAGACACCTTTGTATACTCTATTGAGCTCCCAGAGAAAAGATAGAAATATACCTTCAGGACACTTGGCAAGATTTTCTGACTTATAATTTTACTTTAAAATTAAAACTGAGATTTCCATTTTTTAATATATTGTAACTTTTGAGTATTTAAATAAGAAGTTAACATTATGATTTTATGATATTTAAATATAAGTCCTGGAGAATTCATAGAACTTTCTCTCAGATGAATACATTTAGGATTGCAAGGTAAAGAATTGGCTGGCAAGGCACTACTCTAAGTCATAAACTGTTCCTGAATCAAATGGCTACATTCATAAATATACCTGTAGAATATATTGTGGATCAGCAAAATATGTGAATGCAATAAGCGATGAGTATCACTTATCAAAATTAGGTCTCCAGAAAATAGTTGGCACCTTATTTATTTAATCTACCAATTAAAAGAAAGATTTGTAATAGTGCTGTCTTTCATGTCCACTATCTTTTATGGTCTTATAATGTCAGTGAACACTAACATTAAGCAACATAAATGAATAAATTATAACAGAAAAAATATTGCAGTATATACCATGTTTCTCCAAAAATAGGACCCGGTCTTATATTTTTTTGAACCCTGAAATAAGTGCTTATTTTCAGGGAGTTCTTATTATTTTGGGGCACATGGAGGAAACCACAGGAAATGACGGGGACCAGCTGCACATGCGTTTAAATGTTTTTGGAGAGGGCTTATTTTCAGGGGGCTTATTTTAGTGCATGCACTCAAAAGCCCGATTGGGCTTATTATCAGGGGATGTCTTATTTTACGGCAAACAGGGTACTCCTTGTTGTTTTTTTATTGTGGTTGATAAATTACGCTCTCATAGAGAGGGGCTCCTCCGGGTGCCGTCAGCCAAGCAGTGTCGACTGGCGGCCCCCAGGGGGAGGGCCTTCTCTGTGGGAGCACCCACTATCTGGAACGAGCTCCCCCCGGAGATACGGAGGATCCCGGATCTGTGCACTTTCCGCCGTGCTCTTAAGACCCTCCTATTCCAGCAAGCCAGCCTGCCTAATTTTCTCCCCTTTCTTTTAAATTTTTAAATTGAAATTTTAATTTGTTTTAAATTATTGGGATTTTTAATTGTCTTGGGCTAAATTATTTAATTTGGTTTTAATTATGTTTCTAACTTTTGTATTTATGTATTTTATTTTGTGCCTGTTCACCGCCCTGAGTCCTTTGGGAATAGGGCGGTATATAAATTTAATAAAACATAAAACAAACAAATTGACTTTCCATTGAACGTATTTGCATGGAAACAAAGAATCTGAAAGAATAATTGCTCCCACTCTTTGATAATATTCCTAGAAGTATCCCCTCAACTACTATAGAAAACAAATCTGGCTAACTAGTATTTGTTTTATCCAATAGGATCTTTTTAATATTCTTCTATATATTCTTATGGCTCTAAGTTAACACTCTTCAGATTTTGGGATGAGTGATGCTGTTGTACAAAGGCACTATGTTCCTAGATCATCCCAATTTCTGAGAATGCTACAAAAGTACCTAGTTTCCATGTCATAAGGTTTAGAACAAAAGAAATCCTTAGGCTACTGTTCAGTCTAACACAAACCTAAATTCTTACCAATTTAAATAAATTTATTTATTTATTGGTTCGATTTATATGCTGCCCTTTTCCGGAGACTCAGGGCGGCTTACAGTGCCTTCATACTTTTGTATATACCTGCTTAGTAGGGCTTCCCCACCCCCCAAGCGGTGTTCTTTTTTATACGAAGTCAGCTTATTGCCCCCACAAACCGGGTCCTCATTTTACCTACCTAGAAAGGATGGAAGGCTGAGTCAACCTTGAGCCTGGTGAAATTTGAACTTGCAGTAATTGCAGGCAGCTGGTGTTACTTAACAGTGCTTTAGTCTGCTACGCTACCAAGGCTCTAAAGTTCCTTCTTTTCAATGTGTACACGGAGTAAGACATTAATAAATAAAGTGTCTGGTTAAGGAAGACTGATATATTTAAAGTAAATATAATAAAACATCTATAAATAAATTAATTAATTGTTTAAAATATTTAATCCCAAATGCTACTACTAATTTATCTAGTAGTGCTTGACTCAATGTCATTTTTAGTTTACCTTTTCTCTTTCTTGTTGCTTTAAAACAAAGAAAACACTTAAGGGGCAGTTTCTAATTAAAAGAAGTCACTATGTGACTGTAATATGGTAAATATGTATGGTAGTTTCCAAAGTAGTGTCTGAACAATGATCAGTAGTCCTTGGGGTGTGCAAGCTAATAAAATCAAGGCCTATGGTGTCTGCACCACGCAACACTAAATAATGATACCATCTAGGACACAGGTGTCAAACTCGCTGCATTATGTTACCATCATGTGACATTTCACGATGTTTTTCCCATTCACGGAGATGGCGTGGGCGTGGCCTGCGTGTGATATATCTGGCCCGTGGGCCACCAGTTTGACAGCCCTGATGTAGGAGGATCTGCCCTTCTTGGGTACTATTCAGGGTACTATTGAGGGATAAATTATAACTTTTGTGTAATGTATGATAAACATATTGATATCACCTCCATTTCTCATACATTCTTGTTATTCCATATTAAAAAAATTGTGCATAATTGACATTTAGATGATCTGGGGCAGTTTTATCTAAACTAGATTGTATGTTGCAGAGATACCATATTTTCTCAGACCTCAATGGGCAGTGTTATATGTTTTAGAAAAATTAGTATTTTGCCATCTACTATCAACTCGGGGAGCGTTATGTAACATGAGTAAGTCAAGGATACAGTTAAGGTAATAGGAAAGTCTGTTGTGTCAAATATAAAACTATATTGTGACCTTACTTCAGTTCTTCAGAGTGATGCTTTGCATGTCTCCATATCAAAGGAACACTTACCTCAGATCTTCTGGCAAAATTTCATTGAGAATCACTTTGTGTAATATGTTAGAGCACAGCCTAAAATTTCTGCTCAATCTCCCAGGGGTAATTGGTCAGTCTAGAAAAGCTATCCACATCTAGGATCAGGGGTGAAATCCAGCAGGTTCTGGAGAACCGGTAGTTGAAATTTTGAGTAGTTTGGAGAACCGGCAAATACCACCTCTGGCTGGCCCCAGAATGGGGTGGGAATGGAAAATTTGCAATATCCTTCCCCCAGGAGTGGGGAGAGAATGGGGGTTTTGCAATATCCTTCCCCTGGAATGGGTGGGAATGAAGATTTTGCAATATCCTTCCCCTGCCATGCCCACCAAGCCAAGCCCACCAAGCCACACCACACCCACCAAGCCACGCCCACAGAACCAGTAGTAAAAAAAATTGGATTTCATCACTGTCTAGAGTCCTTGGATTACCAAAACGAGGACACTTCAATCTTAAGAAGGCGCACTTAGTATCTCATCTGCCCTGCCTCTCTTTAAAAAAACTCCAGACCCGAAGACTATTGGATGGTTGAGTGTAGCTAACACATTAACTTTTCACAATGTCATTGACATAGCACTGTATTGTCAGTGGTGGCTATTCATAATTGCTGCAATTTTTCACACTGCTATCCAAAGTTCTATTGCTGTTATTTGACAAACCTGAAGCAGAAAAAAGCAAGCACCTGAATTCACTTTATTGGCATCTCTTCAAAGCTGTAGCTACCAGACCCATTTTACTTTGGAGTTCATTACTGGAATACATTACCACCTCACCATTGCACAAAATAACTTAAGAGTTCACCCTTTAAGTCAGCAAAAGGTTCAACTTTAGTAATATAATAGCCAATACTAGATTTTTTTAAAAATCCAGAGAGCCTTATTTATATTCTTAACAAAAAACTCCTGCATGTTAAAATAAAGGGATTACAAATAATAGATTTAGAGGAAACAGTGGCACCATGATATCATTGGTTTTTTTAAAAAACAGAAAATGCAAGATTTCTGTTTCCTTTATAGCAATATGCATCTGAAGCGCCCATCAAGTAGAAAGCAAAACCAGCCCTTTTCTCTGTTATATGACAACAGGAATAAATTAATTAGTATCGTAAAAGCAACACTTAGGATTTTAGAAAATATTATAAACAGTATGAAGCCCCTACCCTAACAGTTTACAAAAATTCTATGCAACAGAAGTTTTTAATGATGGTAAGAAGAAAAAATATAAATAGTATAATGTGTATATATATATTCATACAATTGTTTTCGAAGTCTGTTTTAAATTCCCAGAGGTTTTTTATAGACAACATGTTTGCAAACAATTTGCATGTTATGACCATCAGAAATATAACATTGTGTTATGGATGCAATTTATGTTCTGGCTTGTTTAGTAATGTGTTGTTTTGTTTCCCATTATTTATAAAAATGAAGGAGTTTAAGAAAACATTCAAAATGCTCAGCATGCACACATAAATGAAATATTTTAATGTCAGATCATATTCATAAAAGTTACATTGTTTACATAGGGTTCATTTGTACTTACGAAAAAATGCTTTAAATGAAAAGAAATATTTTTCTTATGCTGGCAATCCTATTAAACAAATTAACATGTGCTTTGAATGTACAGCTTGACAGGAAAGAGTTCTTTTAATATTTCACAGGAAATTATGCCTTTTAATGATTACAAGGCTTTTATTCATAAAGAAATAACTGTGATAGCTGAAATTCACCAATGATTTAAATGGTGCACAGGTTAATGTTGCTGAGACTATTTTAAAAAAAAGTCTTAAGTTATTTTCTTCATTGCATAGTGAATATGTAAATTTATTAAGAATTAACATGATTCATAGTATTACATATTGATTTGCTTAAGTTTTATTCAAATAATGGATCAAATATTTTAACAGGAGTGCAGGTAGCTAGTAGCCGTTGATCAGGAATGCCTTTTTTCAATATTTAAGCAATCAAAATACATTTTAATCGAATTTAAACATTCTAAAGTTTACTTAATGTCAGGAAAAGAAATGCCAATTGAAAATTTGCTGGATCGTGCTCTTGTGACTGAGATGAATTATATTAATTGTGTGGGGGGAGAAGGAAAAGGAAATCAGAAGGATAGCAAGGAAGTAATTTTATGTTGCTGAACAGCCTCTTTTGTTTCATATGCTCCAAAAACTTTTGTGAAAGTGCAGAATGTATCTACTGCATGGATTTTGTAAAAAAAAGATTTTGTAAAAATAATAATAATTTCAGCAGTTATGTCTGGGTTTACTAAGTTTGCGTCGAGTAAAATATTTATTAATGAAACTACTGTACAGGAAACATCAAAGCGAAATGCATCATACAGAAAAAGTACACTCTAGGTGACAGATGGAAAAGTGCATGCAGGTTGCTTTAAATTTTAAGTCAGAAACAAATAATACTAATGTTGATCCCTAATATCTTAAATGAGAAACTTCTCTAAATTTACCAAAAATGCCATCGAACATATATGACTAATACACATTGGCAAGCAGTATGAATGAATTCAGGTTTTAGATCTTATTTTACAGGTATTTTTGCTTGACAAATGTGAGTTTAAATAGATTCATAAAAAAGGAAAAATCTTCTCAAATTGGACTGGGTAGTTCTGCCAGGTTGCTCTGATGTCACACACAGCCTCCAAGTGTTTAATTAGACACCATCAAATCACATATGTCGTGTTAACATTCAGGAAATGACATTGAGTCTGTCTTTAAAGAATTATTTTTGGCTCAATAAATTTTAAATGTATGGTTTATCATAACCTAATATTGTCTTTGTCTTCACTGCAGTGGATTTCCGATCAAACTTTCCCCTTCTTTTAATACTTTAGGGAATTTTCAAACGTCGGGATGTTTGGCTGTAATGCCCCAAGATTTGTTCTCCCTGAAAGAAATCATAGTGACAATTTATTAAACTACAGAGCAACCTGGCTTTTAGGGGTCTGTACTTTTAGATTGTGTTCAATAAACCTAACAACTAAATTGTGATGCATTTCACCATACTTATTTATTATTTTTTCATGCAATTACTACTTCCATTCCTATATTCTCTGGGCTTTGGGTTTTAGATTTATTTGATTGGGGTTGGAATTGGTTTTATTTTTTAATGATTTTAAAAGAAATATGCCAACCTGTTCTTAAAACACAAACAGGTGCAACCCAGTTTGTTTTTGTGATTAAGTCTCATTAAATGCAATGAAATGCACTGAATCAATATTAATTTAAGTCCCATTCCGTTTAATGAGACTTAATTTGGTTTAAATTTTTAAATTGTGCTCTCTATGACTTGAGAGGAATTCCCATTCTAAGCCATCTCAAGCTAGTTGAATTTGCGTTCAATAGGACTCAAATTAATTACAATTAACTTGTCCAACTTTTCATTGGCCTTAAGTGCAACTAGAGCTCATTGGATCAGAGCTATATTGTTAAACGCTGCAACCTAAGATTGGGTTGTAATATCAATCAGTGGAGCATTATTTTCAATTTTAAAAAATAGAAAGCTTAAATTACATCAGGTATATTGTTATTAAACAAAAACTAGAAGTAATCTTATTTTGTAATTGCTGTAAGATTCCCATTAATGTGTTAAGTACTTCACACAAATTCACACATACTGTAAAGCAACACAACACACTGCCACAGTCAGGAAAGACTCCAATTTTTTAAAAAGAAAACTGATGGTAAATAAAACTCCTTTGATTCAAAATGGTTTATTCACACAAATTTAATAGGATATATCACAATTGTTTGGTCCATAAATATTTAGGGGAAATAGTTTCTATACAATGCATTTTTCAATAAAACAAAGAAAACATGGACAACTTTGCTAGACCACTTAACTGTACTATAAACACGAAGCTCAATATATAAGATTATTGAATTTATCAACTATATCCGAAAGAGTGCACAACTGCTTTCTATGACATGTTTGTCCCCTCTACCAGGTTACACCATAAAAAGAGTTTCAGAAATAAGAGGTAAAACAGTACAAAACTAGTGAGGTGTCAAAAGGGTTTAAAACAGTTAATTTAACAAACAACACATATATATCCTGATTTTTTTTCCACAAGCTTACTCCCAAGTTATAGCATAAGGCACATTGTAGAACTGAGTTATAAGAAGTCTACTTAATAAAGTAGATCTATAGTACCATATAGTTGTTCTGTCAAAGAACAAAATTTATATGTATCAATTTTTGTACCTGTAAAAGTGTATTAATAAAGATCTCAGCCTTTCCAAGGTTGTTTGGTCTGGTTAGTGGTAAATGCCCATAAGGTAATATTAACAGGAAAAGTCCAAGATTGGCACCTCAATCCTAACTATATCAACTTGGAAGTAAATTCCACTCATGTCAATTGAACTTCCTTCCTTCTAAATGTGCTTTAGGTCAGCAGCCTTAAGCCTTCTAGAAGATCATGACCACACTGGCTAAATATATAACAACAAAGACACATTTTCTCCATTACAGTGTTAACATCTCTTCCATTGTTTTTCTTTAAAAAATAAGCTACTTTTCTGTGCTAATTTTCTAAAAACCCTGAGCAAAAGTTAGAATAATGCACTTTAATATGGGCAGTGAACTGTCAGTATGTATCCACTCATTATTGGAGATCAAGCTCCCCCACTTTCAAATAATCAATTAAAAAAAGATTTTAAATAAAATGAGAGGTTATGATTGAAAGAAAAGGGAAGAGAACAAAGAGAAGATGGATAAAATATAAAACATTGTGCAAAAGTTATTCTTAACAATCTGTCCAAAACATGATTTTGACAGTTTTTGGAAAGTCTCCCCTGTTTAATTAGTGTTTTATCATAAGAAAGGATACAAATGAACATTCACCACTGCCCAGACCATTCAGACTTTAGCTTAAATTAAAAAAAAAATGAACCACTTGCAAATGTAAACTAGGAAAGGTGTTTCCAATCAGCAATACATCCACAAGGCTTCTGAGTTTGGCAGCTTCCGAGAATTTCATTTTTCAAAAGGATTTTGTTTTTAATGTAAAGTGTTTTCTCATATTGGAAGAGAAGAGAGCTTTTGCTTGCCTTTTTTAATGAAAAAAATGGGGGCAGGGGGAGTGGTCACCATCCAACACGGAATTAAACTTGTATACAGGGCAATTCAAATAATGTCTAATCAAAAATTAATTTAATGGGGCTGATTTTCAATCACATTAAGACTACATTTTTAAACCCCACTGAATTATGCTAGAATGACCAAATGTGGCTGTGAGTCTGCTAGGGCAGTATGTCTACCTCGGTATGTGTTATTTTGTGTATTAATTATAAATTCATACACACAAATTAACTCTAGGTGAAGTTCCATGTAGCTAGCGAAGTACAATATATATATTTACTTGGAAATAAGCTCCCAGTGAGTTAAAACAGGCAGACTTACAATATGACAGAAGCACAGTATTATTCACATATTTGCTGAACTTGTCTTTTGAAGTTAATACATTAAAATGGCCAGCATTTACCCATGTTAGAAAAAATGCAAGTATGTTCAAAACATCCAAGAATAAATATATTTAAGTAATTGTTCAAACATTTTAAGAAATTATATTTTGCCTATTTCCATCTTCTTCTGAAAATGATTGAAAATCTGAACGTTTACTTTAATAATAGAAATTCATGTTTTAAAGACAAAGGTTAGTAATTTTGTAAAGATTATGTTTATTTTTCTAGACTTATAGTACTCCACCTTGTCCTATTGAAATGTAAAAGTGTTTAATATTCACATGCTGGATTTTACACTTATTAAGGGAAAAAACAATATCCAAGACAGATACTGTAACGGCTGCAATCCCCAAGCCACTCGGCTCAGAGTAAACCCTCTTGTTTAGATATAATTAATATAGAGCAGAAAGCATTACCATTTTAATAGGACAAAAATTTTAGCCTCGAACTACTGATAATATCTAGCAAAAATTATGTACTTTGAAATTCTTTTTATTTCCATGGGACAACATTGAGTAGACATTTAATTATTCCCTTTAAATCAACAGGATTGCTATCTAATTTAATCTTGGGTATGTTAGTGTTTTTCTGTCAGTCCCACTGCAAACCAGATGACGCTGGAAACTATATTTGTTTGTTCAGTTGAATAGGGATTAGCCCCAAGCAAATGTTTCTAGCATCAATGTGTTTTATAAAAAAGTTTGTGTTAGATACAAATAACCAACATTCATACTGTCTGAGGCTGTTCTATTTTCCAGCACAATTTACTAGCCTGTAGGACAGAAAGTTAACGATTGACATTCATAAATGGCCTAAATTAGCTGAAAAGTTAATGTAGTCTAAATGTTATTCGTCATATGTATGTATACATAGATATTACAAATCGTGAAAAATAATATAGCTGAAACATGGAATAAGTGATAGGGTTCCTATACCACATTAAGCCATACTGTTTAATTTGGACTTAATGTGATATGTGAGGTTTGCTGCGATAGTTTGTAAATGAAGACGTTGTCACTTAACTAACTTAAACCCAATAAATTACGATTTATTCACTAAACCAAGGGTGTCAAACTCAACTTCATTGAGGGCCGCATCAGGGCTGTGTTTGACATCGGGGCGGGGGGGCTGTGGTGGGCGTGGCCATCTCAACATCACTTGTGTCAGCGCCTGTGGTGGCCCGAGCACTCTGCCAGCGAAAAAAAGCTCTGAGCTCCATTTTCAGCTACAACAGCTTCCTGCAACCTCTGCCAGTGAAAATGGAACTTAGGAGGACCACTCTCCTGAGCTCCATTTTCACTGGCAGGAGGCCGTCACAGCCGAAAACAGAGCTCAGGAGCCTGTTTTTGCTGGCAGAGGCACCGTGAGCCGGTCCTTCACTGTTTCCAGGGTGGCCCTGCAGGCCAGATTTGGCCTGCAGGCCTTGAGTTTGACAGCCCTGCACTAAACAATGTTTAGCATGATACATGAAACCTGTTAATTCCTGGCTCATGCAAGCTCTTATACAGGTAGTCCTTGACTTACAACAGTTCATTTAGTGATTGTTCAAAGTTACAATGGCACTGAAAAAAATGACTTATGACCATTTTTCAAAGTTACAACCTTTATAGCATCTCCATGATCATGTGATCAAAATTCAGATGTTTGGCAGCAGGTTCATATTTATGACTTTTGCAGTGTTCCAGGGTCATGTGATCATATTTTGCGACCTCTGACAAGTAGTCAATGAGGAAGCCAGATTCACTTAACCACCAGGTTACTAACTTATCAACTGCAGTGATTCACATAACAACTGTGGCATGAAAAGTCATAAAGTGGGTCAAAACTCACTTAATAAATGTCTTACTTAACAGAAATGTGGGGCTCAATTGTGGTCATAAGTTGAGGACTACCTGTATATAATACATTTTCAGAAATAAATTGCCTTTTGTTTTAGAGGATGTTGATGGCCCTGAAAGAAAATATAATTTCACATTTAGGCTATCAGTTTTTATATATCTGAAGAGGCTTCTAAACATTATAGCATAAAGCATCATACAGAAGCCAATTGATAAATGAAGAATTCACATGTTTCTGGAGACAATGAAAGAAAGTACAAAATGTAAGTATCTGAATGCAAACTGAGGATTAAAAATCTGAAATGCAAATCATTCCTGGGCAGCCTTTCAGTATGAAATACTGACATTGATTAAATATGGTCAGAGCATGTTGGTATCTAAAAATTAACTGAGGAAACAGTCACAGACAGCTGGGCTAGGCAGACCACAAATATCTCTGACATAATTATGTTAATACTCAACCCACATGTGATTTAATTAGGTGACCTGTATATGAGCGAGACTCCTCTACAGGACATGTAGTATGCCATGTCTCAGGATGAATGCAAACATCTGTCTTAGCACACATCTATAACTGATGTGAAATAACATTATAAGAACTGACCTCAGAGCATGATAGTTTGATTCTTTAGGCTCTTCCTGCTCAGTGGTTACTTCTATATATCCCAATGTGTATATTATTCGAATTTTGTGTTCTTTACAACTTTTTTCTTCAGGCTATGCTGGTTCCTTGTAAGTGGCAGGTCAGTCATATAATTTAATGCCAAAAGCAACTACCACTAGCTTGGCATGCCAACCTAAGTCACATCATGACACGGTAGAATGCAAATTGAGTAGGTTTTGTACATAGCAAACATATCATAACGATAGCTTCCAAATTGCAGGGAACCACCATAGAATAAAGAAAGCAAGTCACAGAGATCACCTGACTTAGAACAAACATCCTTACTGTTCCAAATTTGGCAATTGGCCAAAACCTTCTTTTAAAGTTATAAGTCTAGCTTGATTTAGAAATATAGTCCACTGAACTCAAGGGTAGAGTAATGTGATATGGAAAAGGAACTCGGTTACCTCAGGTGGCAGATTTTATGATGTTAAATATTTTTAGATTTTCCGCATCAGATACCAAAAGAGCTTGATCAGCCTTGCTCAGCGGGATTTCCTTACAACTATATGTTTTTTTATGATTCAGATGCCAATCATTTGAAGAAAACAAACACTGATCTATTTATTTGGAAATACAGTTTTCTGATTAATATATCAACCATTTTGCCCCCAGTAAATTCTGGAAATAAGGAACATACAATTTTAAGAGGCACTTAAACCTTCCCTTTAATTAGGCAATGATTAAAAGAAAATCCAACAACAATTTATAGACAAGTTCATGTTGCATTATAATAGAATTCTATTACTGCAAACTCATTTGCCAAGTGGTTGTGGGTGCTACACACCAAGTTGTTTTTCCCAAATATATTGTGGTGTTGTTTTATTTTTTTAAAAAATGTTGCAAATAATGTTAATAGTAATTATAATCATATAATGGAGAAAGAAGAGGAGGAAGCAGAAGTAACGAATAAGAAGAATTTTGAAATCAAATGTTAGAAAATGTTTGTTAAGGTAGTTTGTGAGGGGCTCGCGGAATCGTGGCTGTCCATGTTAGAGGTCACTGATGATACTACAGTGATAGTGGGATTGGTCAGGTCTGTTAAAGTGGTCGCAGTGCCGGGTGGAGTGAGAGCGCCGCTGTCTGCTGAGGGCGGTGCCGGAAGTGACGTGCCATCAGCTTTATCAACACCCCCATTCTCCTGTCGCAAAAGATTCCTTCTGAATTTGGCTCTTGCGTTTTGGAACCAAACCTGCAAACCAATCCCAATTGATTTCTTTACCAACGTTATCTTTTGTTTTTGACTATCTTTTTTTTTTCCTGTCTTTTTTCCTTCTTCCTATTTCTGTTTTCATTTTTAAGGATGGTGGGCTTCTTGTTTTACCTTTCTCCTCCTTGCCCCACATGCACTGATCACACTGGCTACTATATTATCTGGGGACCTTGTCGATGATAATTCACCAAGACTATCAAATAATCCTTTTAACAACTTATGGTTGTTTTTGTTTTTCACTTGTGCCATAATATCTTAGTAAAATAAATATTCCACTAAAAACTCTTACAATCATTTAAAAACATGGAGAGTATTAAGTGCAGGATGAAAGAATTCATGCACCACTTTTCTTATGTGGTTTCTGTGTGTCCTATTTCAAAGCTGAACTAGTTATTTTGAGATCACTGGTCTCATATACAGAGTTGCACTTAAATTCCTTCCACTCATTTTTGTTGGCTTCTATGGAATTGGCCCATAAGTAATGATCTAAATCATTTATAGGTGTGATATATTATGGCCAGAACCCTGTATCTGTTAAAAATAGTATAACTTCTTCCAAAATTATTGGGGTTTTTTTTCAACTATGTTATGAAAAAGTCAGATTTGAGAGCATCACATCTTACAGAGCAATCAAAGATAACAGATTAAAGCACTTTTACATACAACACAAATCCCATGTGATGTATTAATTGCTGCACTGCACTGCTTCAGAATTCAGTAGTGAGAATTAAATCTATGAATGTTCTCTATGCAGTCCTCCAGAAAATCTTCAATGTATAAATGTTAAATCAGCTTGCTAGTGACACTATTAGGCCAAAATGTTTTCCTTCATATCATCTTAGTATTCTAATATAATGCAGTATAGCAACAAATACTCCCATAGGATTGTTGACTGTATATAATAAAACTCAGTTCAGGTTGACACAGAGGACTCTTGAGGTTACTTCTGGCTTATAAAAATGGAGAAATGCAGTAAAATAGATTATTTGCCTTAAATTCAATATCTAATTACTGTTTTAATTACAAAGGATACCAGTATATTTTACATATTTCGCATCCCAATCAGAGCAAACAAAATTGATTCTCCTTCAGTCCTGAGAGCAGTAGCTCTGGAGGGAAGCATAATTGCCCACTTAAATATACCTTCAGTACCCTTGGAGAATAAGATCTGAATATGGAAATGAATACCTATTTATCTATTGGAGGAGTCAGATAATTTAAGATAGCAGAAGGGAAATGTAAGGGAAAAGCAATTTTTAAATAGAGAGAAAGGAATGGAAGGAAGACATTTATAGCAGAGGCTTCTTACCTGCAGAACTCTCTTAGTTAGCCCAGTCTTCTGGGCTAACTGCTTGAGGTCCTTAGCATCTGGATTGTGATTAATGGCAAAGTAGGACTTCATGGTACGGAGCTGGTGATGTTTAAAAGAAGTGCGCATGCGCTTAGTCTTCTGAGATGGGGGATAAGGCTGCTGGTCTCTGTCCAGATGGTCTGCCTCATTTTCATTACAACCTGTTTGGGAAAACAACAAACAAACAACAACAAAATTGGAAAGCTGAAAATAAGTAATGTGTTCTACCTCTATGTACATGGACAAAAAAACCTCCCAAAATATAATATTAACATATTTCCTTCCATTGCAAGATTACAACATTAATATCATGTAATGTACTATATGCATAATATGAAGAAAATGAGGCAGTACAGTCCTGGACATATTCTAGACAAGTGGAAGGACTGAATGTTTTCATGACCTTCCATTTTTAAGTTGATCCCTACTACCTATTTATTTCTAAAAATGTGAAAATAGAATATAATCTATAAGATATCCTAGTATAAAATAATAAAGTATAATGAAAAAACAAAAATGAACATAACACAGTAAGAGAAAAGTATAGGATTTTTAAAATAATAGTAACCCTGAGTCACTTGTTGTGACCCAAATGCAAGAATAAAAAGCAAACCTTTACATGTGTCATAGAAACAGTTTGAAGGAGGGGCACAACATGAAGAAGAAGAACCACGCTTTATTTTGGTGCAGGCTTTACCAGAATGAGAGACCCCAAACATGAGAAAGCAAATATTTTATAGAAATTGAGAGTTTCAAGGTGGAAAATCCTAAGGATCTGATTTACTGGCCAGTTTGGGGAAACTAGGCAGGTTCTGATCAGTGTATCTGGAATGAGATTTAGTGGTAGACAGCAGAGTTTGGGATTTATGACTATTCCTTGTCGTCGTTTCAGTGTCCCCACAGTCACATGGTCATGATTTGGATGCTTGACAACTAGCTTGTAATGACAATGGTCACAGCATCCTGTGGTCATGTGATCACTATTTGTAGCCCTCTCTACCAGCTTCCAACAAACAAAGCCAATGTGGAAACCAGCAGGAGGTCACAAATAGCAATCACAAGGCCACAGACACTGCAGCCGCATGGATTTGCCTAACAACAGAACTGTCATAAGTTGGCACAGCCACATGACACTGCACTTTACAACTGCATCATTTAGCAACAGAATTGCCAATCCCAATGACAGTCCTTAAGCAAAGATTACCAATAGAGGTACAAGGCCATCCCTACTAAAGAAAAGTGTCAGCTAATGGTTCAGCTGCAACCAGCCAAATATATTATGGTCCATTAAGGCCACTTGGTTCTTTAAGTAATGGAAACAAATCTAGGAGAATATAAAAACTATTTACACTTCTGCTCCTCCAGGAAGAACAGAAGTCCATCCAAAGATGATACTTACCCAATTCCAGACACATGGCCATCAATCCACAGCATCTCATTCTGAATAGAATTAATACAAGAGAAGGCCACCTAGCACCCTCCAGATCTTTTTGACTAAAATTCCATTGACCTCTTACTGGTGGCCATCAGAATGATGATGATGATATGATGATGATGATGATGATGATGATGATAATAATAATAATAATAATAATAATAATAATAATAATAATAATAATAATAAATTTTGCCCTGATGCATTTATTTAGTATAGAATATTTTTTGACATGCAAAAGCATTAAAGGTGGTATGGATAAATATTCTTCACCAGCACAATGCTGAATTGGAAATGGTATGGTCTGGAAATCTACTGCTTCATTCAGCATTAGCTCTAAATGATAAACCAAATAATGGGATGAGTGATGATTCAGTAAAAATGCAAAAGCAGCCACATGGCTGTTTCCTTAAAACATATATTAATGCACCATCTGCTAAGGGTGCCTGCCAACTTTTACTCCTTTTACTTTATTTTTAAGACACGTTTCTCCAGGACGACAAGGAAGCCTTTCAAATTTTATTTATTGTACTTCTGACACTTTGCTCAGCCAACTCTGAGAAGATTATTAAAGCTACTGCCTATTAGCTGCTTCCTTTACCCAAATTAATAGGTGTGGATACTGTGCAGCAAAGAAAAACTTGCAAAAAAAGGAATCAACTTCTATTTTTTTTCTTCATCATCACTTTTCTTCTGTAATTGTCATCAATCTAATTTCTCCATAAAAAGGATACTTGACCCACAATTGTGCATTACTGGATAGTGCTAATACTTTCTTTTCATCTACATGTATGAAGAAAAAACAAATCTGGAGCTGCCCATGCCATCCTGAATAAAGCAATAAAACGTGTTCTTATTAGATATTTAGACTACATCTTTAATCAGTTTGGACCAAAGGCACAATGGTATGGTATCATCTTAATTTGTTTCCATAAAGCAAGGAGGAAGATCCACCTCAGAGAGTTCTATCGAATGGGAATTGCATGTCTTTTGTTCCATGCTGTATCTACCACACAAGGAGGTGGGGTATTCAACAGAGCTCTTTTCAATAATCAGACTTGGCATGAAAATTTGATTTGGGCAAGGAGCCTGATATGTGTCAGAGCTTCTCTGAACAGAACTCTAGAGGTTATGACTAGCACTTCAAATTGAGTATGGAAACTACAAGTAACCAGTGCAATGATTTCAAATTAGGTGTAAATTCACACTGGCTGTCCCATCAGTAGTCTAACTACAGTATTTTGTTCTAGCTACAGCTTCTGGGTCATCTCCAAAAGCAACCCACAAATACCACATTCCTGTAATCCAGTCTCTAGGCAAACATAAATTATCATTGCCAGAACATCCTGAATCATAATTATCTGGACCATAGCCAACAGTTATGGACCATAACTGGCCTACCAGATGAACCTGGATGAAATCCCCCTAGTCACGACTTCTATTTGCTGCTTGAGCAATAGCCACAAGTCCAGGAAGACCTTTGCATCACAGACCTCCTTCAGGAAAAGCATGATCTGATCCAGGATTATCACCAATCCCCAGGTGTTTATAATGAACAGCAGCTCCATGTGGGATAGAGCACTAGGATTTTGTTTTCTCATGTAGAAGGTATACTTTCTGCCTTCTGACTCAAGCCTGGGCCTTGTTGCTAAAGTGATAAATTCTAACTGTTAACAAGCAAATTAAGAGGTAATATATGATGAAAACACATATATATATATATGCAGTTCCTGCTGGAAAAAAGGACAGAACAATGTTTGAATCCAATAATCACATATTAGGAGCCACCTTTAGCAGCAAGTGGTGGTTTCTTTTTGTTTCATGCTTCAGTAAGTATAGACGTTATATGACATAGCTCTGTGTAAACTCGCTTTCATATAGATTTATGTTCTACTGTTAGCTGTACCATTGCCACAAATCCTCAGCAGGATTAGATCATTGAGAAAAGTGTAAATTGTAGACCACTGACTCTTGGCTGTTTAGCTGTCACTAACATTGCAGCTCTAGTTGCGCAACTAAAATGAGCCAGTTACCTAAAAAAATAAGAAGCTTTCTAAAATCCTGATTCTATTATGTGGAAAGAATCCCTGTGGAGATCAATAGGACTCAGAACTATCAATACATTCCATACCAGAATACAAGGGAATTTGTTTTAACTATTAAGCATGAAATATTATATCACTTTTCAGGAATGATTTAACAAAACTACCATCATGCAGGAACAGAATAAACTTCCCAACAGGTGGCTGGAATTCTTTCACAAAGTATAGCTATTCCCATTGATGGAAAACATAGATTATATTATACACATTACATCGGTCCATGGAGATAGATTGCGGTGTGTGAGAGAGAGGGGGGAGGGAGGGAGAAGACAGCACATTTTATGATTTCATTTGCCTTCTATTAAAAGGAAAAATCAGAACTGAAATAATGTTTTCTCAACTAGTTTGTAAAAGAATATCCAACAGCTCATTAATTTCATGCTTACTGGGAATTATTGACATTGTAATACCAATTACATTTAAGAAGCTGCAAGATGAAAAAAACTGTTTTAGTTCATTAATTTTTGGAAGATGCCCATGGTTTAGGCATCAATTCATTCTGAACCTGAATCAAATGTGGTTCTTCTATACTCCGTACAGAACATCTGTTCTCAGGTAGCATTTGTGGTCTTCAAATCATTCTTGACTTCTGGCAAGTATATGGAGAAATCCATGCAGTATTCTTGGAAATCTTGCCATTGCCTTTTTCCCAAGGCTAGGAAGAGGTTACTAGCCTAAAGACATTTCTGTGGTTAAGGCAGGACCAGAACCCAGATTTCCCAACTCCCAGTTCAGTACCTTAACTTAGACCAAACTGCCCAAGTTCTCTTTTACATAATGTGTATTGTGCTGTGGTGTGATGTTCCTAATTACATGAGGAAGAATTACCAATGAAGGTCAATCAGAAAAATATATACAGGTAGTCCTCAACTTATGACCACAATTGAGACCAACATTTCTATTATTCTGTGACATTAAATGAGTTTGGCCCCATTTTATGACCTTTCTTGCCCCAGTTGTTACATGAATCACCGCAGTTGATAAGTTAGTTACATGGTTGTTAAGTGAATCTGGTATCCCCACTGACTTTGCTTGTCAGAAGGTCGCAAAAGATGATCACATAACCTTGGGACACAGCAAACATCATAAGTATGAATCAGTTGCCAAGCATCTGAATTTTGATCACATGGTCATAGAGATTCTATAAAGGACGCAAGTGTGAAAAATGGTCAAGTCACTTTCAGTACCGTTGTAACTTAGAATGCTCACTAAATGAACTGTTGTAAGTCAAGGACCTGTAGCAACCTCTTCATTTAGTGATTCCAAACCAACCATCTATATAGTATCCTATTGACCCTATCATTAATTTGTGCATCACTTTTGCTGCTGCTGTTGAAAAGTTCTAAATTTTGATATTCCTCATAAAAAATAACTTGTATTTTTTGGGGGGTGGGGTGTATTTTTGCAAGCTGGTTTATAGAATAAAACATCTCTTCCGAGAAGGGCAAATATAAAGCAAAAAGTCTCAGAACAGGCTAATGAAACTTGATTGTCCAAAGAATATTGACATATGGAAAATAAAATGGGAAAAATTAGGTGGAAGGGAAAATGGAATAGTATATCAAAGGGGACTGCTCAACTGTCTAGCTGACTTGTACCCCGATCAGATGCATTTCATACCACAATAATTTGATGGAGGTTTACTGGCAAATACATTGATGCCAATGGTGCTCTTGTTTTGTTTTGAAACGGTAGCACAATCCACTGCAAAGGCTAAGGGAAGAAAACCTTACAGCTTCACTTTTAAGATACAGTCAGGGCAACACAAATCATTTTATTTCTCCAGAGAAGGAACATCAGTGATATAGATGTTTGCAAAGAGGAAGGAATGGACAGGCCATATTTTTATAACAGCAATGGCTTGCAAAAATGCTAGTTAGGGTGAGATTAAGAAATAGCTGGTTATATTTCCATTAGCAGCAGATGAACAAGGAAAAAAATGAAGCCTTTGCTCTTATTCTAAATCACCTCCATTGTACAGATAATCCTCATTTAGCAACCACAATTGGAACCAGCCACTCGGTCTTTAAGTGAAATGGTCACTTTACTAAGTGAAACCATGACTGTACTTATGATCTTACTTCAGCTTTCTTTTGCTTTACAGATCTGCAAAGGTTATAAATGCAAGGACTGGTCACAAAATTACCTTTTCGTCACCACATAACCGTGAAAGGTCGCTCTATGAGACAGTAAATAAACAAGGGCTGCCTGTGCTTCCAAAGCCACTAAGAGAAAATCTAACAGAACAAGAACACTAGATATTTTCAGTCATTTGCCATAATTATTACAGACATTAGATATCAGCCTGAGCACAATAACAAAATGGCACCTTCTGCCCTACTGTACCTGTGGCAACAGAACACCAGTCTTCACTCTATCTAAGGATGGCAGGCTAGAGTAAGGCCTATGGCAGATGATACAGCTCATAACCTTGGATCCTGGCATCTGTTTTCTGAGCTGATTCTCTCAATCTACCAAATGATGAGACTGGCCTTGAACAACATCCCCCAGCAATGCACTATTGTAATTGTTTCAGCGCAATGGAAAAAAATTATTTGGTATAACAATTAGGATTTCAAAATGGAAGAAAGTTTTCCAAATGGGTGAGAAATCAACTGCACGTTTCATCTTTAATCCTGGAGTTACCTCCCTTCTTTTTCTGTGGGAGCCCTTGGGCCTTGAACATTCACATCAGCTTAACGTACAGAACAAACAAAAGAAGTTGCAGATATTTTAACTTCTACCACATTAGAAAGCAAAATATTCTCTGGATTTGCCTGAATCCAGTCCAACAATGTTCAGTACTGGTGTGCAAATGTCATGTCTCACAAATAGGAATGCTGTCTATATATGGTAACCCACCAGTAACCCCCTACCATCTAACTGCCTGGGCAAAATACCTCACATTTCTCTAGAGAATAGGTAAGCAAGTAATAATAGACTCTCAGCCCCATTGATTTGGCCATCTATAAAACATAACAATAACAGCTTAACTCATATAATTCCTGTTCAATGACCCAGGACTGTGCTTTGCTTATTTGAAATCCTCAAACAGCTGACAGTCCATTGATCACGGACAACAATTTCACAAGACTTGTCAGGGCTTACAGAATAGGAAATGACCTCAGTGCTCCCTGAAGGCAACCAAAGGAAAGATAATTTCTATAAGCTTTTAAAGGAAGTATTTTTCACAACACATTGCCATATTTTGCCATCTTGTTTATTTAATCATTGATTTGATTTTTACCACCTTTTCTGGTAAAAATGGTGACTAACCAAATTTTAAAAACAAAATGTTGACAATATGTTGACAAATTTGCCTATTAACAGCTCAGAGTTCAGGCTCTTGACCCATTGACCTCCTTGATGGTGCAGCAAACTAAAGTGCTGTTAAGTAACACCAGCTGCCTGCAATTACTGCAAGTTCAAATCTCACCAGGCTCAAGGTTGACTCAGCCTTCCATCCTTTCGAGGTAGGCAAAATGAGGATCCGGATTGTGGGGGCAATAAGCTGACTTTGTATAAAAAAGAACACCGCTTTGGGGGGGGAGCGAAAGCCCTACTAAGCAGGTATATACAAAAGTATGAAGGCTATTGCTTAACGCAGCCACCCTGAGTCTCCGGAGAAGGGCGACATATAAGTCGAACCAATAAATAAATAGATAAATAAATAAATGATGTCTATCCTTAGCAAAAGATTTTTTTCCTCCAACTTCTCCTGAAAATATCTCAGATAGCTTGGGACCAAGTGCCCACAATCTTTAATATCTACTATCCCAGATGGTTAGAATTCTCTTCCCCAAAATTATTTTACACCATTTCTGTGTTATGTATTTTTTTAATAATTTCATTTTCTTCTCAGTTTTAAGATACTGAATTATTCTATGTATAGTTCAAAATAGACTTCTAAAGTAATTCTAATGTAACAAATTCACAGGAAAAGAACTGGCATGGACTTAGGAGCAATCCTTACATATATTTGTCTTTGTGATGTTTCTCAGCCCTTGGCAATTACTTGTCAGTTATAATTTGAAAGTAAATACTACATATAGTGCACAGTAGGACTGTATATGCTTCAAAAATGATTCAGAAGAAGCACTTTGGCCCTCACATGAGCACAGCACTTCTCCTCTATTCACTAAAGCAGCCTGTCATTTTTTGTATTTTCATACAAACCTGAAATAAAGGAGTTGCTTTAACAAACACCAGAAAAGAACTGGGCTCATGTGTATTCTGAAGAGCTTCTTCTGAATCATTTCTGAAGGGTGCCGAGTCATAGTACAGAATATCTGCTATAGGGTTATATGTAAATACAGTATATTACTCCATCCTCCTATACCTTTCCTTACTCTATCAAACGTTAGCACTGACCATAAAAATGAACTCTGTGATTACAGAAGTGGACAATAATCATAACTAAGCACATTGATTTTGTGTGCAGACTGAATTTTCTTCATGCTTTTGTATATTTCCACCTGCAACTAGATTACCAGCAGATCAGAAAAAGCTGGCATGTTACTAGAGAAAGCCACACAAAATCACTTATTTAATCCTTTTTTCATTTGTTTCAACTCTTACTCTAAAACATAGTATGCTATAACCTGCTGCTGCAATCCTATTATATTCAGTAGAAAAATCAATGAAAGTTTCTCTTGGGGAAGGTGTTTGGGTTCAAAATGTTCTGAGGCTATATAGTCTTGCCATCTCTTTCATTCTACCTGCTTTTTCCACTGAATTCACATATTATATCCCTTTATTTAATCCTGGATATTTTCCATCATTGCACAAATACCATTCTCTTTTTAAAAAATCTCACAATTACTAGATTTTTGTGCTCAACACTTTTCCTGCCCACTATCATTAACGTAAACCATATATGTTTTTTAGTACTAACTGGCTTAATTGGATTGAAATCTAAGAAAACACATGGTTTACATTTATCCGGAACTAGGTCATGCAAATCCTTTCATATTTCCTTAGTTACAAGTTGATAATCAAATAGAGCAGATAATTATTTTTTCCATCACTAGAAGATATGTTGATTTTAAAAAATGAATCAGAACAAATTAGACTTGTATTAATCATTTTCCACCTACACAACAAAATATACTTGGGATTAAGTTCCACATGATGTGTCTACAACAAAATGAACAGTGCTGAATGCTCTTCTTCGGGGTACCAGATTCCAACACCCAGCTATTCCTCTTTTACTATATTATTTTGCTTTTTTCTAACAGTTAACACACTATACTTGCTAAGGATGATCATGCTGTTTTGGGGCATTCAGCCTCATTAATTCTTTTCTGTAATGCATATGAGTGCATTCACTTACTGAGAATATCATCCAAATTCCTTTGGTTTCAGAAAGAGAACGTTGCCCCTAATTTCTTTTTGTTTCAATTCTGAGATTAATTAGAGTACAATTTTTCGATACTGGTAACCCTTGGGTGGACTCCATGTAAAAGGACACCTGTTTTACTCAATTTCTGCCATCAGATAAAAGCATAGTCAGACATAGAAGACCTTCTATCTACATTGCTGCTCACATTTTGCTTGTTGGTATGTCCATTACATAAACAGTTCTTAGAGATGTTTATAATAATCCTAGATTTCCTACCCTCAACCCAGATGTTCTTGTTGTTTTAAGAAAAACCAAAAATACAATTTTATGTAGGACTATTTTTTCATCCCTTGGGCCACATGGTAAGCCAAAAGCTACAGCTTAAAACAGACACCTATTGTTGGCATGCAGCCACCCAAGTTGTCTGGTCTTCTACTATCCCCACACAAATGAACATTGAGAGAAAACATTTGTTTTTTCTTTGATTGAGCTGCAATAGGGCATGGAGAATTGCTGCTTCCGAAACTGCTGTCTTATTGCAAAACAGTATTTTCCCAGTGATAGCCCCAGCATCATCTTTCAAAATGGAAAGGGAAGTAGGATCTTTAGGAACCATATCTTCAGTCAGTACCTTGAGTCAGCATTTATCAACTTATTATTTTTATGCCAACCATCTCCCCTATAAGGTGACTCTAGTCAGCTTACTTGTTATAGAAGTATCAATGGAACTGCTTCTTTGCCCTTTGCCTTTTGTAGCAAGAAATTTATGAACTTTTCATGAACTACTGCTAACAAACAGGCAGTGAGTTCCTGAACTTACTCGTTTGGAAGAAAGTCACAATTAATACAGTGAGGTCTGTTTCTGAGTAGAGATGGATAGGACAGCACAATTAGAGGGTTTATTCATAGGCATGACACTTTCATTTATGAAAGCACTCATGATTTCCTTTCATAGATAATAGCCACCCAGAGTCTTATGAATGAATTAGGTAATAATGTGTGTAAATATATTATAAATATATGCCTGTTAAAAAAGCAAAAACAAAAGAAAATCATTTGTAAAATCCAAATGAACATTAAAGCTACTGTAATGTGGGTTTATGCACATATTAGTAAAAGCAAAGTAAATTTATATGAGAATTAAGCAGTTTTGCCAGTGTTTGAATTAGACTACCCTATCACTTAGATGTTCCTTCATAAACAGGTTTCATCTATAGCAGCTACCTGGCAATATTTATTTCCATATCGTGGAAAGCTGTTTCCTGCAGACCACATTTCTGATAAAAGCAAAACCTAGGCAAGGCACTTGATAGACATAACATCCTATGTGAAAATACTCCCAAAAGCCAGAGAAGATATAAAACCTTGGCAAGACAAATTCCCTATTCATAAAAAACCTGATTAACTGGTATCTATGACTGGTAGTTTAACATAATGTATTGGACATGTTGTCAGAAGCAACATATATTTTTCCCAAGCCCAAGATAATGTACTCCATCACAAAGAAGCGAAATACCTATTTCTGCCTCTGATTTTTAACTGATAGCTGATAATTAACTGATTTCTAGTGAGAGTCACACAGAAACATAATTGTATATTTTATATATCCTAGGACTGTTGCCATATGCTGTCCACCCCTTGAGTTTTCCATTGGCAGACCTTCCACTGGCAGGCCAGTTCCTCATCAGATCTTTATAAACATGCATATTGAAACCATATCTAAACCAAGCTTCAATTGGCTGGAAAAGGAAGAATGCCTTAAATCCAATAAAGAATAAGGGTTTTAAATGGGAGTTAGAAAAAGCACTTTGCTTTTCTACTGCAACATATGAAACAGGACGCATATGCTAAATCTTTCTTTCTAATCTAGACTCTAGATTGTCAGGATTCACATCCAATAAGCAGCCTTCCCAGCCGATGGAGCAATAGATTCCCCAAAGCACAATTTACCACCATCTTCAGTTAGTATTCTCAATAATAGATAGAAGTTATTTATTAATCTTAAAGATTCCTGAAGGGGGAGAAAGAAAATAAGTTTCAATTTACTTCTGCTTTTAATCTAAATAGAAGAAAACTTGGCAAGTGAGAAGTAATCCTACTAAAAAATATGTCAAATTTATTTTTCTCTCAATTTAAATCACATTTTAAGGCTAACACAATAGCCAGGAGCACATCCAAATTAAACGGTACACAAAAACTCTCCTCCCCCACTCCATGAGCAGGCCTTCTCCATTTAAAAGCCACCAGAGGTCACTGCTACATTTGTTTGGCAGTTCAAAGATGTTGAGAGCTAACATTTTATGATTTCTTTTCTTTTCTTTTTTTACTGGTGGATAATGTGAAGCCTCTTATTTTAGCTGCAGAACTCAAATGGAAGTGGGGCAAAGAGGGGGGCCAGTCAAGTACCACATAAATTCTATTCAGCCAGTTTTCTTCTTATAAAAGAAGAAAAAGAAGAAAACACAATCCATTTCCATTCTCAGTTGCAATCTCTGTTCTACTTTGATGTATCTGGTTTTCTATCCTCCCTTAAACACTCTAATTCCTCATACCCAAAACTTTGTCTTTCTTGCACAAAGCATCTATCATGGAAAAAAAGATGTTTTAAGCCACTTTGCCAAATGAAAGGATTTTGTAAGATCTGAATTAACTGTTGCATTTCTGAAACTCCACATATGTTCTATTGAGAAAGGAATGGACTGATTTATCCCCAAAGATCAGCAGAACGTGGACATAAAAAGGTACTGATACCTTCAGAACTATTAAAGTATTTTAACTATTAAATACATTAACAATAGTTATATACATACTTGTGTTTGGTCTTTTTGGACTTTCAGATATTAAACTAGTGACTTGGAATTGAGGGGGGGGGAGTAGTATGGAATTGTATGCAAGCAGAATTAGGTTCTATTCAGGCCATGTGAAAGACTAAAATTCTCCGGAAACTGGCAAGTTTCTTTCAGAGTAAAATCAGATTGTATAGCCTGAAAGGTTATATTTCTATATGATTGTCAGATTTAATTTGTTTTATCACAAATTAAAACTATTTTTAAATTTGTTTACCATACAGAGTAATGGTCATTTCTCCTTTGAGCCAAGCTTAATTCTTGGTTATTTCATGGACTTAACCATATAGATTTCTTGATTATGGAAGTGATTTACTAAACTTCCCACACACACTCAATTTCCTATACTGTCCACACTACAAATGCAGAGAAAAAATCAAATAAAAGCCAGCTTCAAATCAGAGATATAGCTTTGTCAAGGTAACTGTGGATGCGGCTACTGGGATATATGTGTGTAAACATGATGATACATACAAGATTTCAGATGCATTATATTCAAGTATTCCCTAATCTAAGATATAGCAATTCTTTTTCCGCCTGGAAATTCTTTTTTTATCTAATTTTGTTTGTGGAAGGGAGACCTTCATTTAGGGAAATAACTCCAGTTGTCTGCAATATGTCATTATATTCAGTGACATGAGAAGAGAACTATGTATGTCTGATCTATAGTCCAGAAATAAGTCCTACTTTATTCAAGCATCAATAGAATTCCAGATTAAAATTGTTGCTTATCAGAAATATTATCCCCCCAAAATGCTTCATGTATATTGGGATGAGGGGAAATAAAGAAGCAGTCTTTCTTCAACATCAAATCATGACAAACACCTCTTAGACATTTGGGTGACAGAAAGCAAATTACATAGACATAGGTAGATAGATAGATAGATAGATAGATAGATAGATAGATAGATAGATAGATAGATAGATAAAAAGATGGTAGTCTCTTTAACTATTACAGGTTTTTTACCCTTCCTATAAATGTGTAGCATTACACTACCAGTGGATGAATATGAATTAAAACATTTATTTTCATTAACATGTAGAGTTCCAATAAAGCAGGAAAATAACACTATGTCTTTGAGTACCAGTCTTTCTTGAATCACAACTAAGGTCCAGGTCCTATCATAGTAACTTTGATCAGAAACAGAATAGAAAATAACCATATGTAGATAATCTGATTGGCCTGATCATTTCCTTTGTGATGATTATAAAATCTGCCTATTTTTACAACCACAAATAATGAAATGGGCCAAACTAATTCGGGGCACAACCCAACCAGTCTCAGAATTATTTACATCATGTTCTAGGAAACTAGGAAAGATTTAAAGAAGTATTTAACTCTCCTGTAGAAAACAATAGAAATTGAAAATGGAACCATGTATGTATGTATGTCCCTTTATTATTTTTACCAATCATTAAAGGCAGTGAACATATTCACTGCCTTCCTCCTCCTATTTTCCCCACAACAACAACCCTTTGAGGTGGATTGAGCTCAATCCACCTCAAAGATGTGAGACAGTGACTGGCCCAAGGTCTCCTAGCTGGCTTTCATGGCTAAAGTGGGACTAAAATGCATGGTCTCCCGTTTTCTAGTTTAGTGCCTTTACTGGCCCTAAACTCATTGACTTCAGGTTATGCTAAATTTGGGGGGGGGGGTCCATATGATTAGCATTTAATTCTCTAAAATTTATTTAGCACCATCTTATTAAAATAAATTTATCTGCATGGAACTATTTCGTTCCATTATTTCCTGTCACATTCTTTTGCTCTCAGCAATACAGCATTCGTTCAGTCGTCGTGATTACAGCTTTCTAGCTGGAAAAAGTAGCCGGTTTGGTTTTGTCTTTATTTTTCAGTACGATTATAAACGAATGAACGATTCCAGTCAGAGTTCACACATGCAGCTATCGAACTGCTCTTCTTGAATAGATTCTGGGAGCGATCGACTTGGAAATCCTCCTGCACAATCCCCCACCCCCACCCCAAAAATAAATCGGAGCGGATTTATGACGTAATTCGGAGAAAGTTAGGAGCCGCGAGGAGCCCTGTTTTCTAAATTACCTTCCATTCACTTTTACTTTCTTCTTCTCAGAAAGGGCGGTATTAACGCCTTCTCTCGAGAGGAGTATTTGGTTCCTAAAACTGAGTCGCTCCGAGGCAGAAATGAAACAACTGCAACAAAATCGAAGGAACCAAGCCCGTCGTTAAATACAATTAAAATATCTGTGCCCTGAAATTTAAGCAACTCAAGCCTGAAGCCCAGTGAAATCAACGTACTCAGAAATATCTCCCGAATTTTCCTTACACTTTTATTCTTTATATTTTATTTTATTTTTGCAGAAAACAGTGCAAACCAATCCAGTTGCACCGCGGAGGGCCATTTTGCGAAGCTTAAGAGTTAAGTGACTTACTTTTGAGTAAACCTGGGAAAGGTGAGGCTGTTCAGAAGCAGCTGGTTGACTTCGGATCCCTTTCTTTCGCTCTGAAATAAGGCCTGGGGCGGTGGGGCGAGGAAAGGCCGCTTTCCTCCAGAGCAAACCGCCACCGCCGCCTTAGCCCCCTCCTAGAGAAGGGGGCTCAAACTTGCACCCCCCCTTCCCCCATCCGCATTCCTAACGGAGAAGAAAGTGGGGGCTGCCCGCTTCAAAGCAAGACTAGCCCCAGGCGCAAGCTTTCCTCCCCCGCCGCCAGGGACGACACGCCCGGAGGCGGCCCCTCCCTGTTGGATGCGGCCCAGCCTGCCTCGGCGGGAAGAGGCGCCCCAGCGCTCCCTTGGCCGTTCGCCTGGCCTCAAAGCGGCTCCGCTGCCAGAGGTGCCGGTGCCAGCTCCAATTAACAGCGAACAATTAAAAACAGCTCGGCTTCCTTCTGCCCTGCCCCCCTCCCCCCCCCCCGCCTGAGAGCACTCTGTCCCGCAGCACAGAGGGGGTTCTTCAGACAAAGCCTTCGACTGGTTCCTGGATTAACCCATTTTCTGGGTTGGTGCAGGACCTCCGGCTTTAAAAAGGGGGCAAAGAGCGGGTTTGCGCAGCCCCCGAAAATCCAGCCCCTTCGAGCCTCGCGTGTTGCAGCTGGGAAGACAGCCGCCAGGCCTTCGACCTGGACAAGCCCAACAGTTAGCTTGTTTTATCCAGACGGCCGAACGCTGCTCTAAGGCGCATCTCAGACCTGCCTAACCCGGTACTAAAGCGATGCGCCGGAGAGGGAAGGAAGTAAGTCCAGAGCCTCGGATTTTCCCGTTTTCGAAAAAGAACCCCGCTTCCGGCTATTTCCTGCACGAGGGTCCGATCCAAAACAATCAGTTTTCTGCTCCCTTCCCGCCTTTTCAGAAGTTCAAATTCGTGCGGAGCATAGATGCAACCTCTGTATCCTTTTGGAGCAGGCCGAGTTCCACGGTGGTTAAGAGAACCGAAACAGAGCCCTCTTCGGACAAAGAGTCCTCCACGAAGGGAAGGTCCCGCGGAGTCCCTTCGGTTCTCCGCAGTCGTCGGAACCAGGGACTTTGGTTCTCAAAAAGGTGCTTTCGCAACAATAGCGGGGAAACAGCCCGCTCACGTTTTCCTGAGCATAAGCGCCAAGAAATTCATTGGGGCTAACTGCGGACTACCTAAGGATCAGATTGTGCTGGTGGTTTCTGACTTGAACGACTTTCAACTCTGCTTAAATATAGCGCGGTCACGATTCTCATCACCACAATTAGCATTTCAATTTTTTTGGTAGAGTGCCATACTAGCAATCTATAGCGTGATCGTTCTGGCGATGTACTTATAAATGAAAGAAAGGTTTTATCCCACCACAGTGACGGCATTGTGCTACTAAGGTTTTCAGATTGTACTAAAGTAATTAGTACCTTAGTAAGTATGAAAAATTGATTGTATAATTCCAAAACATCAAGTATTTTCTTACAGGGAAAATTAATAGCAGAAACTTAAACATCCCCAGAAAACTTTTCTTTAAAAATATTTCTTCTCAGAAACAGATATGCTGACTTGGTTGAACAGAACTTTTTGGCAAATAAACAAATGTAGCTTTATTTTCCTATAAGAAAGGAAGCTCTATTGAACAATTGGATTCAAAATAGCCATTGTTAGATTTGCATTTTAAGCAAATTTTAAGCAAAAAAAAAAATCTGATCTAAGAAGTCCCCAGATCCAACACCATGCTATCACAAACACTAAAGTCTAAAGAAACACCTTATTTTTCAGCAACTTGAAAAATAGAGAAGGCAAATCAGACTCTCCCACCTTGCAAAGTTGTTTTAACTTTACAGGCATATTTTAACTTGTTTTAACTTTTTACTTTACAGGCATAAAGTGATGTACTTTGCATATTTAAAAGTAAAATATCAAAAGCATATTTTCTGCCTTCATTCTACTTGCCTGGAAATACGTTTATTGTAAAATAGACCAAACTATATGCAAGGTAGGAAGATGTTGCTAAGGAAAGCAAAGAAAAGAAATACATTTGCATATCCCAATTTCCTAAAGAATTCTTTCAAATATAAAACTGAGACAAGCAGCGGTATAGGCAATATTTATCTAAAATATAGTTTGAATTCAGTGGCAGGTTGCAATCCTAAACATACGGGATGGATTCACATAATCCCCTAAATTGCAAAAACTGGATTGGCAAAACCAACCAACCACATTTTGACCTAATAAACAGTGTGAGGTTGGCCCTGTACTCATTTTATATTTCCATGTGTTCCTGAGCGAAGGAAATTTAATTGATTGAGAAAATCTCTCTCTCTCTCTTTCTCTCTCCCTCCCCACTCTCTCTCCCCCCTCGCCCCTCTCTTTCCCCCTCCCTCCCTCCATAACCTATGTTTCCCTTAACCTCAAGGGAACTTTCTTCTGTGCAATGTATGATCCTATTCTTCAAAAAGCGTATTTCATTTCTGGCTTGAAGGCCAATTTTACAGGCAATATGTTCTTTTTCTTCCTTTAATTCAGTAGCCTCTTGCCGACAGTAATTTCTGCCAAGATATTTGTTAAATGTTGAAGTAAAAAGATTATTTGGGGGAGAGCTGAGAAACTCTGAAACGATCTAACAAAAATCCTGCTCTGCAGTTCACAAACTGGGTTGCAAGGGGAAAAAAACCTGGTGTCCAGCATCCTTCAGGGGGGGAAAAAAGCAAGCATGACTCCCAGTATATGTTTAAGATCTCTGGTGAAGGGCCCTTGAGAGATTCTCCCAAAGAGGATTATCCTACAACCCACCTGAACTGTAGCTGACCAGATCAACACCCAGAGCTGGGCTCTTCCTTTTCCTAGGCCGCCCTTTCTGGACTGTACCGGTGCCATTGAAGTAAGGCAGGGCCAGGCCGCCACCCTTGGCTGCCAGCTCGGTGTAGCTGAGTGATGCCGGTGGGTAGGAGGCTGGGTCGGTGCCCTGGAGCAGGCTCTCAAAATGTGCCCGGCAATAGACCACGTTGTCCTTCATGCCAAAATGGTCGCCTGTTGTCAACGTCTTGTTGCACGTGGTGCAGGTGAAGCAGCTGAGGTGATAGACCGAGTCCCGGGCCCGCATCACCATCTCCGAAGCAGAGATGCCCAGGTGGCAGCGGGCACAGCGCTGCACGGAGAACCTTCTGGGGAAAGAGCACATGAGTTAGTGGAGACCAGCCAAGAGCAGTGAGGCACCGGCACTTCAGCCCCTCAGGCCTGATTGACTAAGGGTGAAGATTAGTTGAGTCTGATTGAGCTCAAACCAGTTTGGGCCAAGGAAAAATAACATAGTAGTTATAGATCGGGTAAGGGGGGCATAATTGACTCAAAAAGCATCTGAGCCTGCACTGCTCTTTAAATCCAGAGGAAGTGAGGAGAAAGTGGCCTTCTGGATAAGTTCTGTCTCTGAACTCCAGTTTGTACAGATCAAACAAGGAAGGCTGTCTAAAGTTGGACAGACAAGGGGAGAATATAGGCATTGTTTAAAAGGGGGATGGACATCCAGTTTGATGTAGTGGCTAAGGTGCCAGGCAAGAAACCAAGAGACCCTAAATTCTAGTCCCACCTTAGGCCCAAAGCCAGCTGGGTAATCTTGACCAGTCACTCTCACTTGGCCCTAGGAAGCAGGCAACTGGCAAAACAGTTCCCAAAAACCTTGCCAAGAAAGCTGCAAGGACTTGTTCAGACAACCAAAAGAGTCAAAAGTGACTCAAAGGGACAAATTTTTTTTTTAAGAGGATGAAAACAAGATGATTCTTAGATTTAAGTGCTGCCGCTGTTTCTTAAATTCTTTTCTTTTATATTTGTAATCTGGTACACAAAAAAGACTAGGAGAACTTTCACAAATGTGGGGGCAGAAGAAAAATACCATTGTATGAGGGAAATTAAACTGGGCTCAACTACACCTTCTTTGTGAATTGATCCCATTGAATTTTATGAAACTTACTTTTGAAATATGCTTGGGATAAACCCTATAAATCTCATTAATTTCCCCTGGGGGAAGTTCTATTTTCTTGGGATATCACATACCCTCAATTTACCAGTCGGCCAAGCATATTGTGTACACCCATCCCGCGTGGTTAATTGATGGTTCAGTTTGTCCTGTAAATACTGCCTGTTTGTACTCCACTAACCCAGAAAATTGGGTTAATGGAGTACTCCATAGTGGGTCTTGCACAGTTATTCCCACTTACCTGTTGAACTCAGTGGGACTACATTTGAATTTACAAGGATTAGGATTGTACTATTACAATTAAGGATAATTCCCTACTATATTTTCATGTTATAAGTAGGTGCCTTTTCCATCTACCGAAAAAATAATGTAAGATGCCAACCTCCACCCCTACACAAACTGTTTTTTGTGTAATGAAGTTTGTATAGTGTATTTTGTGAAGCAATGACATTTTATTAAGGAAATCAATGAATTAATTGCATAATTTTTAAGGCTGAACCACTCCAGAAATAGAAAACAAATTAGCATTTAACTGGTGGGATGGAATTATGATCTCATATTTTTAGGCTATGCCCGCCAGACATAGTTTTCTCTGTCCACCAAAATTTTAAAAAAAATGTCCTGCCCTGCGCTGATGGGGAAAAATAATCTTTTGGTCACCTTTGCCTGGAAAAATCAGCATATGTAATAATTGAACCCACTGGGTTGACTAGTCTAGTCAAGTTTGCAGTGATGCTGGGTTGTTTTATAATGGAAGGCAGTGCTCAGAAATGTCAGCTGGGTTCCCCAAAGTAGTATCCCGTAATAAATGAGGGAGGAGGCCAGAGATTCAAGCATACGAGGAAGCTCAGCCTCACATTCTTCTCTCCACTCCCAAACTGACCACCCAAAATATCCCTATTAACTGCAATCCCAGGTCTGCAAGCATATGCTCTCTGTGTGTGCTCGGGGATGCTCTTTCTGGCTCAATATAACTAAGCTCCTTCGGGATTTCTCAGGTGGAGAGAGCATTCACCCGGCAAGCCCAGAAGCCAGAGAGAGGCAAAGCTTCTTTCCTGCAGGGTACAATCAAAGAACAGCAAAGAAAGAGGGCCTCCCTACCCATCGGCTTAGTGTTGGTCCCCTCCGGGCGAAAGGGGGCTGCATACAGAGTTTGCTTCTTCCCTGAGTGTGGGATTTATTACCACAACAAGGCGTTTGGCCTGGGGGTATGAAATATGGATCCTAAGCAGGCTCTACTATTCTGGCTCCAGATAAACGTTGGGAATCTTCTATCCATTCGCAGAGGAGCACCATTCAAATGAATGGGTAATCTTTGAAAAAGATCTGTCTGGTATATATATATAATAACCAATAATAGCACGCTTTACACTGGAACATGATCCTTCTTTAGTAAGGATCCTATGAAATTGAAATTGAAAAGTAATTCAAAGTCACTCTTTGGTTGTTTGAAAAAAGCTAACATTGGAAATAAAGCTTAAAGTTAATTCTAAGTTTAGGAATGTATATTTTTGAAAATATCAGAAATAAAGCTAAACATAAAGCATACCCTGGCTCCTTTCTTACCTTTAGTAGGTATAAGATAAAATTGGCAGCTCTAACTCATTCTTACTTGGAAATAGATCTCACAGAATTCAAGGGTATTTAGTGCTTAGTAAATAAGGAGCATGTCCCATTTTGTGGACATCTTAGAAGTTTTTGTGAAATGAATAGGAAATGGTTCCAAGGATGCTTGAGGCTCTGTTGGAACACAACAATAAAAATGGGAAATACTCGCTCTGCACATTGGGAAGGGAGTCTGGTAAAATTTGAATATATCCCTTTAACAGATAGGCTATAGCCAGGCTAGTCAAAGGGCAGTTTCTCATTAACAAGCAAAGTAGAGCAGACTGCCCAGCGGGAGAGCTCCTGTGCCAAGCCTTTCCTTCCAGGCCCTAGTTAAGGAATGGGTAGATCAACAGCACTCCAACCATAACTCAGGAAAGAACACAGCAAGGGCCCACTGCGGAGAGGATTGCAGAGGATATGGTCTCTTAACCTGGTTACTTAGTTAACCTTTTTTCTGAATAGGCAAAATACATTGAAACATAACCTATTCAAAATGGCCTGCACTTGTGTCCGCTATTCACCCAGCCTTTACTAACATTAACACTAATCCAGTTTAACAGGTTGTGCGAATCCCTCCGCTCATGCATTCCTGACCCGATTAAGCGAACTGCATGAACACACAATCTGTAAGAGTTCACAGGTGCAATGCAAGTAAGAGGTCACTAGTGTTGCAGAGATGTTGCACTGATTCTTGGGGAAAGTATTTGGCAAGCGGCTTTTCTGGTGGCTTGACTTTTGCCCTGTCGCTGTTCTAAACAACCGGCTCTTCCTATAGGAAAAAGGCATTTTGTAAAGCTCGATGGAGCAGAGAAGGCCTTGCTTGTCAGTTACTTCCCAGCAGTAAGTAAAATCCCTGCTTCCCAGTAGGGAATCTCTGCCCTGGATTTTTCCACCTGTGCTTCTGAGGGCCTTTTCACAAGGCATCCAATTCAAAGGGGAATGTGCACATTTTCAAATGGTCTTCCACTAACCAAGCACTAATCTAGACTTCTCATGGAGGAAGTGGTGAGAAATGATGGTAGGAACAGATTTAGTACCATATCTGGGACACGATTTTAAATCACTTGATGACACTCCTCCCTTTCTTCCAATAGAGGCAAAATGTTTGTTTGTGGGGAGCAGAGGTGGGAAGCACCTCTGTGAATTGCCTTTACCATAATTTCCAACAAGGCAATTGAGTCGATGCTGGGTGTCATTTCTCTGTTTTCAGTGGGAGATAAAATCCTGATATTCCCTTATAGTGTTTAATTTTCCACCCAAAAAAGGGGCAGTGCATCTAGTTACCTGCCAAGGACATTTATACCTGCATAAACTTAACCTCAAGTAACCAAGGGAGGAAAAGTAACGTGTCCTGCAAATATGAATGAATGCTCCCTAGATGATTTTTCTCAGGAAAGTTCGGAGCCTAGAGACGCTCATGCAACTCAATCATCCCATCTTATTCACCCCACCCCACCCACCTGCGAGCTGTTACCTGTAATAATCCTCCTTGCAGTAAATGCTGCCGTCCTTGGCAAAGCAGGTGAGTTCTGACTCCAAAGCCAGTTTACATTCACAGCACTTCAGGCAGCGGAGGTGCCATTGCTTGTCCACAGCCAACAAGTAGTAGCGATCGGAGATTTTGCCCCCGCATCCTGCGCACAGGGCAGGCTTCTCGGGGCTCAGCGGAGGCATGTTCTGCAGAGGGAAGCAAATGTCAGCGCGTCGGGCAAAATCTTACAAGCTCAACATCTAATTAGGTGTACTATTTCAGCCTTTAAAAACAAAAACAAAAACCAATAGCAGAGATATTTCTAACCAAAATCAGAAGGCATGTGTAACGAGCCTTAGCTAAAGGTTTATCTACACAAACCTACTGGATTTCCGTGGTTTGTATAATATTTAGTGCCGTTTCATTTCTGTGGAGACCTAAGGAGGCTAGGAATTATTATTTCTGTCCCCTAGGTTTTAACGGGCGTTAGCTTCGTTCCATGTACCTGCGAGTAAGTCCTGTTGAAGTCTATTATATGTAGTTCGATATAGTTAGGTATAAGCTTTTTTACTGCACAATAAATCCGGATCCCCTCCATCGACTGGATTTATCCAACATTAAGCTCTCTGGCTTACCGAATATACCACAATTGTTCGGACTCACTCATCTTTTCGCCCTCCATTGGCAGAGCGCGATGGCTGCGTTCACACAAGGCTGCTTAAGTCCTCGGGAAACTGAGGACTGCCTAGAAAATGCGGTGGGTGAAGTCAAAATTTCTGGCTTAGATTGGCTTCCCAGCAAGACCTTTTGCTGGAAGAAACTGTTGGATTTCTCCCAAGCCTAAAGCGGACTCTGCCTCAAGCAGGAACTGGCAACCTCCCGTTTGCTTCTTCGCTTGCCTTTCACTCCCGCCCGTTGCATAGAGCCGCTTTTGCGAGAAGCCGGCGTTTTGACGTGGAAGATACTGGTTGCTGGAGGGGTGATGGTGGTCTGAATCCTAGGGATGAGTTTCAATTGTAGGGTTTACATTCTGCTCAGAGAAGATATAACCCTCGTTATATCTGGTCCTTCGTCCCGGACCAAAATAACTTTTCCGGCCTTCGTGCAGCCAAGGGATGCGCCCGAGAGTAAGGCAGAAAATCTAGCGAGGGCGAGCTCCGCTGCTTCGCTTCCTAGGAGCGCAAAAGGCCGGGTTCTAGTTGATTCCTTTTCAAAGCGCGCTTTGGGGATTTATATCTGAGAAAACCACCCCGGGACAGATTGAGATGTGAGCTTGAAGCAGCGTGCTTGGGAGCGGGGGAGGGGCGGGCAGGGAGGTCTACTGCCCGAGTCATTCACTTTCATTTTCTTGACCTGGGCTCAACTCCAGAACACATTTTGAAAAAAGTGTCAGACTACTGAAGGAAAGTCAAAAGGAAGCATCGTTTCATCTTTTACTCCCTTCAGGATGTTGTTTACTTAAGGAGAAAAGGTGGGGGGAAGGAATATAAGCCTTATAAAGTCCTTACTACCTGGATTTTGGGAATGTCCACTAGGAAGGTCAACGGGTAGAAAGACAGTTCAAGCACGTGGCCCGTTAAAACAGGTTGTAAGTTTGTTATAAGGACTCGGGAACTAATCATTATTTTCACACACACAAAAAAAATCTTTTCCAGATTACCTTTGTATTTAAGAGAGGAAAGAGGAAGATTTAAACCACTTGGAAAACAACGTAAAATTTCCCACAGATTAAATATATAAAGGGTTGAACCTATGAAGCACAAGGAATAGTGGCAGAACCACAAATGAAACCAATGGCTTTGGTTCCCCCCCCTGCCCCCCCTTGTCTTCTTCATTATTTGGGTTTTTATTCTCCTCCCCCCCCCCATAAAACATAAAGAAATTGAAATGATAACGAAACTGTTGCCTTAATGAATTTGGTCTCTGCTGTGCTTGGAATCAAAGAATCATAACTTTCGGTAGACCCTTACTTGTATTCTTCATGAATGCACCGGAGATTCTGGGATTTCAGAGCAAAGGAAATAAATGTCCTTGTTTACCCGTCACATACATACACACACCCAAGTCCCTTTTCTTGCCGCTGGGGTTCCTCGACTTAATTTAGAGTTCTGGAATCTAGTAAGAAACTGTTCTGCTTTTCTGCTTAACGCTCAGAACGACTTCAATTATTAGGCATTTTAAAAGAGAAAAATAAATCTGAGGGTGGGGTGGGAGGGAGACTGAGCCCTAATTGTTTATTCCGTTTTGTCGATTTGGCTCAGCCTCAGTGTTACTTTTTACAAGTTGTAGCCTTTAGAGCGAACCAGAGAACTGAAGCGAAGGTAAACGTTTATTTTTTTTTCCAATACAAGAAGTTAGAATGAATCTTCAGCAGCACCCGAATAATATAACTAAAATTAATTTGTTTGAAAGCCACCAAAATGCATAATTCTCCTCTGTTGCACTTATTTGTTTTATAAATGATTTGGAATATAAAAGACATCTGAGTCATTCCAAAAGATATTGAACTTACTTGGGAGTAAATTTGGTAGCCCTCAAATCTTCTAAACAATTTCGTTCGGAAGCCTGTTGGGTTTAGAGTCTCTTGCCCCTTGAGAGCCCTTTCTTCTTACAGGCTCTCCTTAAAAGCCTTCCTTCTAAACTTACTCAGAAAGCAAATGACATTGAGCCTCGCGAAGTTCATTTCTCATTTCGTGAAACTGCCCTTGAAAACGACAGTTCCAAATGCCTCGTTTTCAAAATGGCAAGTCGCAGCTCCTCAACTAAGCAAACTTTCCTGAACTTGCTTCCTAATCTTGATAGGGGCCGGGCTTGTGAAAGAACCGAAACTTGATATTCAAGCAATTGGGTGGAATCCAAACACCTTAAACACTTTTCAAGAGGAAAGTTAGCTAGGGAAAACTAGACGGGCGATCGGGGGGAGGATGACAAATCGCCTTTAATCAGTTTCATTCGGGAGCAACGCCTCCCTTTCCCTGGAGAATGTTTTTGGAGATCTTGCGTTGGGTCCTGCTCACCCGCCTGCGCGCGCACACACAAAACACCCACACTTTTACAAAATAGTTTGGGACTTGAAAACCTGACCTTACAAACTCAATAGAATTTACTCCTGAATAAAATATCTTTATGATCACGCTATAATGCCTATCTCTGAGCTTGTTTGTTGTTGTTGTTTTTTTAAAAAAATAGCCCAGATGCAAAGAAACAATTGTGATTTTAAAATAGGGGGGAAAGTGATTAACGTCTTTTTAAAAAGACAACTGGAAACTACTCTTTTGACAAATATACCTGGAAGTGAGACTTTAAGAACGTCTATTTGGGCGTTCTCATATAGGCGCGCGCGCATACACAAGACATTCCAGTGTCCCTGGGAGGTTCCAGTTACCTTACTTCTAGGATTGGGAGGGGGGGTCTTTCTCTCTCACACACACACAAAATCCACCCTTCCTTCATCTCTTCTGTGAAAACCCCCGACTTTTTCCGCCACTTCTTACCGCTTCCCGGCCATTCATCTGTCCCGCTTTAGCCAGGCGGGATTCGGTCTTGGTCCGCCTCTCCATCTCCTCCATGATCCCCTGGATGTGGCCTCCGGAGATGCCGTGGAAAAGCATGGCTGGGGAACGGAAGGGACACGCGTTTCCTTCGGCTCGGCACCCCACTATTTCCATATACAGGCCCCAGAGTCTTGGTTTAGAGCATCCGAATCGCCGGGCGATGGGACGAGCCCGCAGGAGAAGCTTCGTGGCTCCGGAGAGAAGGCAGGTAGCAGCTGAAAACTGGTGGGAGGCTGCCGAGCGGCGACTGGCGGGAATGATCTTGGGGGTCTTTCCCCCGCCTGGCCGGTGCAAAAGACTGGGCTCCTTCCTGAAGAAAGGCAGGCAAGGAACGGGACGGATGCAAAGGGGAGGGGAAGAAGGGGAAACGGGGAGGGGGGAGAGAAAGAAAGAGAACGCAGACACGAAGTTGAGGCTTGAGCAAACAGAGACAACAATAATGAAAAAATGGTTCACGCAAAAAAAAAGGGGAGAGGATGGGGGGGGAGAGGTTAAAAGACAAAGAAAAGCCAAACAATATAGGGAAATGAGAGGGATGGGGGCAGGTTAAAGCAGAGATCTCCGTTTGCTAGAAAGTTCCTGTTGCTCTTGCTTGGATGTGGGACTGCTGCTTGCTGGAGCTCTGTCCAATTTGTTGGAGACAGAAGCCAACCCAGTTTGGATAATTCAGGAGGAGGAGTCCTCACCCAAGAGCTGCCACCAGCCCCCTGCTCCTCCTCCTCCTGCTCTACAGACAACAAAGAGCTGTCAAACTTCGCCAGCCCCCACTGTGATGGGCAAGCAGTGACAAATATTCCGGAGGAGTGGGTGGGAGAGGGTTTAGACCCCTTCTTTCTATCAACGATAGGGAGGGGACAAGAGCCACCTCCCGGGGATCTTTCAGAGAAGTGGATGCGGGGGGGGGGGTCTAGACTGTACTCCTGAGCCCCATCCGCCCATTCTCCAGCTTCTTCCCCCACCCCACCCCCTGGCATACAGACCTCAAGTTCAAATACTTTTTAACAATGAAAAAGGGTGGGGGAGAGAAATAGGCAAGGCGGATCTTTGAATGGAACTTGGTTGGAAAGCTGTCCCTGACCGAAGGGAGAAGGTTTAGTGGAACGGATAGACAGATGGACAGATATGAAGAGGTCAGGAAAAATGTAAAGTACTGGTAGATTGACTTTCTCAGAGACTGTAAGACATGTAATGCCTTAAATTCCAGCAGAAGACTTAAATATAGGCAAAGCTTTTAATTCTAGACTTGCTGAAGGAACTCAGTTAACTTTACTTTTCAGAAAAAGTGAATGCTGTTTTATATTAATATTTTATTTTAAAGTGTCAATTCTTTTTCTAGTTCTAATATCCCTGAAGAACTTTATGGCAAAGAATTCCACCGAAGAAGCAAGAATTGGAGAAAACAGCAATTCCTGACATTTTGGCAGAACCCTTTGCAGAGGGACTAGGATGGCCTTTCTCTTTTCTTCTAGGGAGAAATATTCTCTAAAATCTCCGTTTAATTGATTTCACCCAGCTCCAAAAAGAGCCCACGAAACAGATACAATATTTGAAGATGCTAGGTGGATGGGAAAGGGAACTAATTGAAGAAAGTTAACTGAGAGCTAAGAAAGATAGAGACTTAGTGCTGTATTTCTTGGCAAAAGATAGAAGAATATCAAGTTTGGGTGTCCACAAGGATAGGCGGGATTTAGTAGGAAGTGCTTTGCTTCAGCTCGTGATCTCTTGAGATTGAGATGGGCCTGCTCATTGGATGAGCTGAATGAATGATTCTGATACTAAACTTGAGAATCATAAAGTGTTGATCTCCAGGCAAGCGTAGGGAGGAAAAAAAATAAGAGATTCTCTGCCCCTTCTGTTTTTTTGTGAGTTTTTTTTTTCTTGTTGTTGTTGTTCCTTTGAGGCTTGTGTCAGCTCCAGCCCTGGAACCAGCCGGCCCTGGAACCTGACAGCTTGGGCCAACACACCATCCTCTTGGATGGAATCCAGATTTTGGAAATCACCATCCCAGGAAACCACACCATTGGCCACCTGCATTTTTTCATGGCTATTTTCTCTGCCTAGGGACTGGAGGTGGAACTTTTCTTTCATTGCTTAAAAAAACATTACTTTTGATTTAGGAATGAAGGAAAAGAAATTCCTTTATGTACCTGTCTATCACACATCCAAATTCAAGAGTCAGGGAAAGTGTTCTTTGAGTCTGGGTAAGTCTCTCTTTCTTCATTTGAATAGATAGAATAGATTTTTTTTATTGGCCAAGTGTGATTGGACACACAAGGAATTTGTCTTGGTGCATAGACTCTCAGTGTACATAAAAGAAAAGATACGTTCATTATGAATCATAAGGTACAACACTTAATAATAGTCATAGGGTACAAATAAGCAATCAGGAAACAATATCAATATAAATCGTAAGGATACAAGCAACAAAGTTACAGTCATACAGTCTTAAGTGGAAGGAGATGGGTGGTGGGAACGATGAGAAGATTAATAGTAGTGCAGACTTAGTAAATAGTTTGACAGTGTTGAGGGAATTATTTGTTTAGCAGAGTGATGGTGTTATGGGGGGGGACTGTTCTTGTGTCTAGTTGTTCTGGTATGCAGTGCTCTATAGCGTAGTTTTGAGGGTAGAAGTTTCTTCATTTAAAAAGAACCTGAAAGAACTACAGGGCAGTTCCACAGGGCAGAGAAATCCAAACAAGTGAAATAAACCTGCATGTGTGCACCTACTTGTGTCACTTCCTTTTCCTTTTTATTGGAACTCAAAGCCCAGGACAGCAGGACTGTCTGCTGATGTTAACTCAGCTTAGTCTGAGAAGTTGAAAAAGCATCCCAGAGGGACACAGTACCAAATAACTTCCTTATTGTTCCTTTAAAAACTATATGGACATGTCCATGAAGTCATCAAAAATCTCAAAGAAAACTTGAGTTGATTTCATGCAATCAAGAGATAAATGTTGAGTTGGAGGAAAAAAGGAATCTCAAATATTCTAGGAAGTACTGTGGGGAAAATTAAGAATACAGATCTGATCCTTTGTACACTATCTTAGCCCCCAAAAATGAATGGTCAAGAAGGACTCAGCTGTAAGAATGAAATGGTAAAAGGGGGCATGACTCTGCTCCTCTTGAACTCCAAAACAGAATTTCCATTGATTTGAATACAGCAGAAATTGTCATCCAGCAGAGCACCACTGCAGGAAAGTTGGGTAACTGGGCTTAATTATCTTAACTCCCACCCACCCCCCAATTAAATGTCAGAGGTTGTGTTTGTAGGGCTTGCTTACCCCTAGTTAGCTTTACCATGGGTGACTGAATTAATTCAATGTCCAGGCTTCTCTGTGTACTCTGAATCATAAACAGGCTGGGCTAAAAATGTGCTTGGCTTGCATGAAATTACTTAATTGTTTTCAACGTGCAACAACCCAGGGCTGCTCTATTTTGGCCCCTTCCTGTTCATTTTGCTCAGCGGGATTCTGGACTTCTGCCCCAAAGTCCTACCCTGGCAGGTCTACACAGTAATGGACTCTAATTGTGTCCAAATAAATGTGCTTACTAAAGTGACCTTACCTTGTCAACGTGGACATACCTGCTCAGAAATGAGTTGTTTAATTTTAGTGCATGCTAATTATTAAGTCCAATGTGCTCGATGAGAATTAATGGGGTTCAATATAAGTATGGTGAATGTGCTGGTAGGTGCAATCTTATCATATTAGAGTGCAGTCCTGTTCTTAACTGCTCAGGAGCAAGCCCAACTTATTTTTATGACTTCCATCCCCGGATAATTGGGTGAAGTGATCTACAATTATGTATGCAATTATTCTGTACATGTTAGTGTTAGTGCGTTAAATCAGCTTATTTTTTTAGTGATCTTGGAGAAGAGTTGGGTCAACATCTTGCAGCTGAGACTCCTTGGAATAAAGGGCAGGGAAAGAGAAATTGGCAGCCTTCTGTCATATCCTGTCCTCCAGTTTTTCTGAGCTACTGGTCAGTGGCTACTGGGTCACTGACTACTGGACCAGTGGTGATGGAAAAGTAGACCAAGCCAGCAGGAAGACTCCAGGTTGGGAAAGCCAGGTTAGAGTTTGGACAGAACTTAAAGATCTTATGCAAGAGAAGTTAAAGATTTTTTTTTTTTGAGCTGAAGTATAAAGCTAGGCCAAGCAAAATTTAAGAGTTGGACAAGGCACATCTTCTATTTCTATTATTTAGACACCCCCCTACTTGCATAATAAAAAGTAAAATTGAACGTATAATATTGAAGGAATTTTGTTTTGAAGTGGAATTAATGGCTCAGTCAGTTTATTAATTTTTATCATTATTTTTGTCCACCAAAAGATTCTTTACTATCAATATTAATTGTATGGTGCATACAAGGGCTGTCCTGATTGACCACCGTTGGAAACCAGATTCTTAACTGGATCTGTGCTAGTAGGGTTTCCCCCCCCCCCCCATGAGTAATATTCCTCTACCCATCTGAACACGGAGAGAAGGTAGCCCAATAAACACAAACACAATACTTATTTTTATGCTTAAATCTTACTGGCTTGCAGAAGCAAGAAGAAAGCAGTCCCATTCCTGAACTTCTACTGAAATCAACATCCCATTTGAATATCGGGTCCTGACTAGCAAATATGCTGATGTGAATGAAGGGCAACCAGAAACCTGGAGTAAACTAATTGTCTGCCCTTGTGTTAATCAATTCTCAGCTAATCCTTTTTGTATCATTTTTTTTTCCTCTCTCTCTCTCCTTTCCCTTGGGAAGATTTAGCCAATGGGTACCTCTCTTCATAAGGGAATCCATCGTTTTCAACTCCTGCAGTCTCTGCCTGCAAGGCAAATAATCAGGAAAGGGGATGGCCTGAAAGACCTCAAAACCCACAAGAAGGAATGTGCAGGATCAGAGGAAAGGCCTCACTAGCTGTTCATACAAAAGCCAAAAGGCCCCACACTGAGAGCATTAGTGGTCAGAGCCTGTTCGCCTTCGGTATAGCCAATTAAACGCCAGTAATGGGAGATGGTTCCCTATCAATACCAGTTGTCAGTTATCCAAACTTGGTGGTGTCATCAGGGCAAAACCTTAGGACAAAACTATGAGCCCCACCCCCCTTTCCAGGGGAAGCTGTAGGAGGCTTCCTAATGAAACAGACTGGGAGAAATGGGAGAAAATAAAGGGCATTCATTGTAGCTTTGCTTGCACAACATGCTTACTTGATTAAGCATGTTGTGCAAGCAAAGAACATATGCGGTACAACATGCTTACCTGATTTAATGATAAAGGGTTACCCAGATGTATACAATGAGCTGTAGTGACTATATTGAACCGTGCACAGAGCAAGAGGGCTTAATTCACCCAACACACTAAGCCCTAACAAAGTATGACTCAGGCAAGAGTAGCAACTCAGTCTTTGACTGGAATGACTAAGCATCTTCTGTGACAATGGACCACATCCCTGTAAGTAGGTCTTTCAAAGTTTGTGAATACCCAGCTTCTAAATCGGTTTAATGGACTAAGCTACATCACTCCTTCTCTAGATGCCTTGTGCGCCCCCCACCCCCCAGAACACAATAGGAACATGGAACATATCTTTCTTGTTTCCTCTTTGCTTCTCTTTTCCCCTCCCTTCCCCTACCCCCGCCCGTGAAAAAGAAGAAACATGTTAAAGTAAAACGAATACAATGGCAAGAGCAGAAGGAAAACCTTCCAAGAAATGCCGTCTGTTTTAAAGGGAATTATGGGATCCCTTTGTCTGGATTATGCCGTAAATGTTGTCCGAGAACGGGGGACAAAAGCATTCAACTCTTATATTTTCCCCAGAACAGAACAGACTTCTCCCTTAATGTATAATAGCTATTCACATTGAACTGAATATACATATTTCACTATATTGAATAATCATGACTCGGTTTTTGCGAATACACAATTTTCTTCTGGGACGTCTGGTATATTCAGCCTTCCTGGCAGGGCCGTTGTGAACATCAGGATAAGACGGAATGCTTATAGTCACTTACTTCCACTTCCACTTTGGATATATTGGGTGCCAGCGTTTCCAGGGAAGCCTGCCCCGCACAGAACTTGCGCGGGAGAAAGCAAAGGGCTGCCTGACCCCAGGGAGCTGATTGGGAAGGGACCATTAGTACGGCTTGTCCGCAGGTAAAGCGCCTTTGGGACCACGCTGGTTGGTTTCTAGCCCCCCTGCGGCCCCAAAACTTTCCTGCCTCAGGTGCGGAGTTTCCAACTGCCTTTGTTGGCAGCTAAAGACAACTCTCCATTGCTCACCTTGCCTCTTCTCTAAACCTTTCTTCCTCTCATCTCCTTTCCATATCTCTTTTTCTCTCCTTGGGAAGGAGGAGGAGAAGAACGAGGCAAAGGAGTCGCCCCTGAAGAAAAGCGGCCCAAATAGCCCTTGGGTGTGGGTGGGTGGGTGTGAAGGCAAGAAACAGAAAAGGGTTGCATGAAAAGTAGGCCAAAGACCGGTGAGAAGGCCTTCTCTCCTCTTCGACGGAGTGCAGAGAGGCAAAGGACAGGTGAATACAAAAAGCACGACTCTGACAGGAAACCCGGCTTCCCTGGTCTCCATACATACTTGGGGCCGATGGTTGCAATTATTCTCAGATGGGAAGGGATGGAGACTTTTTTTTTTTTTTTTTGGACAGCGTTAGAAGGTCCAGATCAAGGTTTCCACAAAGAGGCCACATTAAAATGGCGAAAGGCAGCAGAGGGTCTTTCAAACGCCCCAGTTGGGCAGTTATAGCACAGCAGGCATTTCAGCTGGTGGTAGCACCTAGCTGCCCCTGTTGGGCTTCCAAAAAGTTAGCAGGCTGGTCAGTTTTGGGATCGGAGACCACTCCCGAAATCGCAAGAGTTGTAGGAGAAATTGGAGAACAGCTTGAAAGAATAGCCTTGTCCAAGAACGTGGCACGGAGGTCTCTGCGAAGTGGCTGGAGTTGAGCTCGGCAGGAAAGAGACTTTACATAAAGGCGGGGGAAGGAGGTGGGGGGAAAGAGAAATTGTCTTTCCAAGCGGGACGAGGAGGTCGCAACAGCTTGCCAAGGGGCAAATCCCTAGACGGATGACAGCTCGGGGGCACCGGACGGTGAGCCTCACAGCGAGCGTCGGAACAAAACACTTGGCAGCCAGCCGGGAAAAACGAAACCGCGCTTTGGCAGAAGCAAGAAATTTGCTCCGAGTGGACAGACAGACAGACAGACAGAGCGACCGACCCGCACGCATACATATCTGGAAGATTATCGGGAAGACAAAGGGCTGAGCCGCAGGCGGATCCAGCAGCTTGATTTTGCTCTGGGGGGAAAAAAAATATTCGCGAGCGGATTAAGAGCCGCCAAAAACAACAACAACAACAACAACAGAAAGTGGAGGAAAGGCGAGCGAATATTTTACCTCACACGGTTTACCTCACACGGTCCCTCTCTTACTTATGCTCTATACACGCGGGGCAGGATCCAGCCCAAGTGTCCCTTTCACTACCCGCATCTGAGGCAATCGCGGAAAGCGAATGGCTTCTCTCTTTATTGAAAGGGGCCCAAAGGGGGACCATGAGAAAGTCGGGTGAGCGAACTCCAGCCGGGCAGGCAAGGGCAGCGCAGCGATCTCAGCTGGATCAGAGCGGTTCTTTCCTAGTTTTTCTTGCAGGGTCCAATTCAAGCTTTCTTTCTCCCCTGCTCTAGTCTTACCGGCTTCTCGACTGAGGAGGGAACCCGCTTTAAGGCCTCGAGAGACGGCCCTGAGAAGTCCCCGCTTCTCCCTTGGCCGCTGACGCTCGCCCAATTGAGCTCCGAAGCGGGCAACCCACCCCAGGTGTCGTTGGTAGGAAGAAGCGATTCCGAGCCCGGAGTTTTCCTTCCCGGAATGGGACGGCTTTCCTCCCAACGGGCCTAGAACTTATTTTAAGAGCCTCGTCCCTTTTAAACCCTTTTTGCTCCAGAAGTCCTGAAGGAGAGAGCTGATTTGAGAATATTTTACCTCACACCGGAGGAAAGGCGAGAATATTTTACCTCACACGGTTGCTTTCACACTCATGCGCTCTACATGCGGAGCAGGAGGCGGCCCAAGTCTCCCTTTTACTACCCGCCTCTGAGGAAATCTTGAGGAAGGGATCCTGAGGGATTCAGCCCGCCATCTCCCGCCCTCCCCACCTTTCGCTTACTTTCCCTCGGCAGCTTTGACAAAAAACCGCCCTTTTGGCGGAGGCAAACTCGCCCAGGGTAGAACGGAGCTCGCTCGGGAGCGCTAACCCCCAAGTGGCCGAAAGGGAACCGTCCGCGGCTGCCAACTTCAGAAGCGCGATTAGAGAAAGGAAGATGGTCTCCGTCCAAGTCTGGATCTGTGTCTCCCTGTCGTCGTCCCCCCCTCCCCCCGCCACCTCCAACGCTTTCTCCCTCGCTTCTGGTCGCCTGGCAGCAGGGATGCGCCTGAGCTGAGGAGCGCCTGTTGCCAACCGGAGGCGAAAGCCCGCAGCCTCCAGAGCGCGTCTCGAACGCACTGCCCGCCAAAAGAAAAAGGGCTCGAGGAGAAGAATGGGGAGGGAAAGAAGAGAAAAGGGCTCGAGGAGAAAGGTGGAGAAGGAAAGAAAAGAGCTTGAGGAAAAAAGTGGGGAAAGAAAGAAGAAAAAGGGGCTTGAGAAGAGTGAAGAAGGAAGAGAAAATGCTTGAGGAAAAGAGTGGGGAAGGAAAGAAGAGAAAAGGGCTCGAGGAGAAAGGTGGGGAAAGAAAAGAGCTTGAGAAGGGTAGGGAAGGAAAGAAGAGAAAGGGTTTTGAGGAGAAAGGTGGGGAAAGAAAAGAGCTTGAGAAGGGTGGGGAAGGAAAGAAGAGAAAATGATTTGGAGAAAAAAGTGGGGAAGGAAAGAAGAGAAAGGAGCTTGAGGAGAAAGTGGGGGGGGGGGAAGAGTGGGAAAGCCTGAGCAGCGCTCTCAAGGGAGTCTTCACGAGGAGCAAAAATGGATCAGCCGGGCTAATAAGCGAAGAGAATATGGTCCTCTCTTGGCTGCCCGGTCTCAAGTCCGAAGAGGCGCCCGGTTGGGCAACTGGAGGGGGAGAACAAAATCCTCAAACCCTGAGGAGGAGCGGGGGAGGGGGGCTTTCCCTGGCAGACGGCGCCTAATCGTAACCTTGTTGAAGTTCCTTAGTCAGGTTCAGATAAAGGAGACTCAGATGAACCCAGCCTCATTATCTACAGGTTAACCCCCTCTCGGACAGATACCTGCCTGGGTTATTGTACTATCTGGTGCTCGTTAGGATTTCTTCCTAGGTTTCAAGAACGGCAGCCAAGATTTACTTGAAGCGATTCTAGAGAGGTGTTGATTTTGCCAACTCCCCCGCCCCCCACCCCCAAGCCGGTTCTTTCTTAACGAGGAATAAAGGGGACGGGTTTGGGATGGCGTGGAGGGGAAGGGAGGGCAGGAAGCAGTGATGTAACCGGGAGATGGAGGTTGGTCCTTGTTCCTAGCAAAGGATTCCTGTGCTAATTAAAATAAACAAGCGGAGAGCTGTACAAAATAGGGGGCAGGAGCAACTAGGAGAGAGCCTTCCTCTCCTCTCTTCCCCTCCCTCCCCTTCGTTACTACTCCTCCACATTAAAACTGATACCAATTTTTCATCCCTTTCCAGCTTCTTTCTTGTTTAAAGTTCTATCATTATCTTATCATATCATATCATATTCCGAGCCGTCAGAAAGGAAATAAAACCCACAGTAGAAAGGCGGCGTCCTACCTACCTGGAAGTATCAGTCCGCAGTCAAGCTATCGGGTATTAAGACAGCCCTGCCGGTAAAGGGGAACAGTAGAGCTACGACCATGATTGGAATCTACTGATGAATGAAAATGACAAATCTCTCGCTCGCTCGCACTCTTCCCCACCCCGCTTCCTCCTCCAGTAGAAGGATCGAAGGGTGGGATCGAGGGATTCCTTGGGGGGGGGGCGGTGAGGGGGTTCTATCCTTCAGTTTGCCAGGGCTGAGATCTGACTGAGGTTCTTGACGGAAGTATCTCAGCTTCAATTCCTGGCTGTTGCCTTTTTGGACCGAAAGCGTGCATGCGTTATAAGAAAACTAGGGGAAAGCGTTACGGGATGTCTAAAGCGAGCCACACCTCTCGCTCGCTGCCGTCAGTCTAACACGAGCTGTTCTATTGATGCGCGGAGAAGACCTCGCCGGCCAACTAAAGCGCAACTTATTTATGGATCATAGTTCGCCTACACAGGCACACCCAGCAGACCTACAACGTTCCCTATTTACTGCGAGTCCCTACCGAGATCCGTGGAGTGAGTGGTGGCTTTTTCTTTAGGGCTAGAGACACAATTGATTGTGGCAAAACGACGGGGATGAAATGCCGGCGAAAACGCCGTAAAAAAGCGAAGGGATTTTCCTCTTGATAGAGACCCCTAAAACCACACAGGTGGAAATCCAAGGCTTTTTGCCGGGCATTGGAGAAGATCGACTGCGCAAAATCCCGTTGAATGCTTTGGTTAGTTTGTGATAACCCCAGTTCGTTCTTCCTTATCAATCTCGCAACGAGTGTATCCTAATTTCAAAGCAACAATCCTAGACAGTTACCCAGGCGTAGGTAACTGTCTTCTGCGTAGGCCTTGTAAAAGATCGCGATGCGTGGGCATCAATTTGAAACTTCGATCCTACACGGGTGCATAGGACTAACCCTGAAATAAGTACAAATGTCAAAGTAACACGCTTCCCATTTGGTATTGGTTTGAAAAATGCAGGCTTTCTCCCTGAACATGATTGGAGGAAGGTGGTGGTGGATAAATGATTAATACTGAGGGGAGATAACTCCCAAGTGAATATGAGAGAGATTTCACTCAAAAGAGTTCTATGTTTGCAGCTTCGTTTTCTAAAAATCCATTTATATTTCGGTTTTCCTCAAGCAGTTTGTTCAGAAAAAATTAAAAAGTAGAGAATGTATTCATGGGGGTTGGAGAGAGGGATCTCTTCTTGTTTTGTTGGAGAAGAAAAGATAAAGCACATTTCTTGGGAAACTTGTCAATATAATTAAGTGACCTGTTTATTTTCAACCTTCCTAAATCTATATTTTAGATATTCTTGCCGTTTGCAGTCACCCTACTTCATCAATGTCAAAAACAAAAGACAAGGTGTAGCCTTGACCTCGCACTGAGGTGTCTCATTAAATCTTAAAGGGGCAGGATTGAGGGGTCTTAACTTTGCCAGGATTGCCTCGGCATTTATGTATCTGATGACACGTAGAACCTCCAGGGGCAATATAAGAAATGGAACGGTAGTCATTCTAAAAAAGCCCGCTCCTTCAACCCAAATAAATGCTAAAAGGCATCTGTCTGATTATTTTGGTAACGATTTGGTGTATACCAAGTAGAACAAGAAAAGACCTTAGTTCCCCCCCCTCCCGCTATTCCTCTAAAGTCTCTTATCTTCTCCCCACCAGCCCCCAAATTAGTTGTACTCTTAGTCACTGAGAACAAATCCATACAGACCGAGAAGACAGAGCAAGAGCTAGTACCATTTCCAAGCACCCAGCGTTTGTGCTCCACAGAGAACTGTATGCAGGCACACACCGTCAGAGACCGAGCGAAGAAAATAAGGCCACCTTAAGATTGTTGCTCTTCTCCTTAGCCAGAATACCTATAGAATAAGATTAGATTCTTCCTCCCCCTCCTCTCAGCGCACCCATCACCTCACACCTCATGAATTCGACCCACTAACAAGAATAAGGTAGTCGAATAAGGTAGTCGACTGGAGGGTTGTACTACTTCAGCCCGCTCCCAGGTGGGCAAGGGAATACCATCTCTTAAATAGTTCCTAAAATTTAAAAACCAGAAAATAAAATAAACAGCCCAACACCGTCCCCTTTCCAGGGTGCATTACTTTACTCTTCACAGATCCCTGTTTTAGGCAACAGAGGGGCCAATAGAAAAGAGGGGTGTCAGGGTGAAGAGGACATTCTCAAAAAACAATCCCTCACCTGCAGTCTGAAGTGGTACGGCCCCAGATTATACCATCTCAAACCTAGCGCTTCCCGCTACTGTTCGTTCGGCTCCTCCGTCACATGGTGTCCTCAAACTCCCGTTGGAGCCCCGAGCAGTCCCACGGGAGGTTACGCCTCGATTATGTTCTCTTTTCCCCGTTCTCGCTTCTTTGTGGGAACCAGCTCCCCACCCCCTCTCTGGTGTTTCTCAGCGCTTTTAAAAATAAAGGGAAGATTATAATGCTGTTATACCCATATTTGCAACGCTTTATTATTGGCTTTTTAAATAGATTAAAAACCTTTTGGGAAGGAGGTCTTACTTTACACACACAGAGAGAAATAATAAATCACCTTCCTGTTACTAAATGTCCATCCCAGTTTACCTTTAACAAGCTAATAGCTTGAGATCAATGCCTAAGGTAAAGTTGGCATTAGAGGGGAAGCTGAAATCTATTTCTTCTTGTTTCTGGCAGGTATTGTTAAGGAGACAAGATTGGATTGTAGCCTGGGACAGTGAGGGAGTGGGGTTACAGATTTCATGCTGCAAGATTATATGTTTTCTCAGCCTGAATAGATGGAGCTTAGAGAGAAGGTAATAGGGAAAGCATTGAAAATGGAACAATGGAAATAGGTGCCCTCTGTCAGATAAAAGTGGAGCAGTTGCTGAAAACTATACAGGGTTAGGTGATATGTGCCTCTTGGGGCTTTCGAGTATGCTAAGAAAAAAAATCACAAGGGTATTTGGGCTTTTTACGTTCCAAGAAGAACCTTAAACTTTCTTCCAGAAAGAATCTCTTCTTGGAGCTCTCCGGACAGACTTGTGCCTGTCTCTCCCCTTTCTGAGGACAATCTCATTCACTGCAGTTGTCAGCCCATGCCAAGCAAGCAAAAAACCCATCACTGCTGGCGGTGCTTTAAGAGCAATCCGTGGCAGCTTTGTGTAGAAGGCAGTGGATTACCACAATGGTATTTCCACATGTGTGGAGGCTTTATTAGGGCGATGTGGTTGTTGCTACGAAGCATCAGATTAGGAAGACATGCTTTATCTCATTCCTGGATTAAATTGAAGAGTAAGGCAACTGTTTCTTGTTAGATCACCAAATCATACCCGATTCTTTAAGTCCCATGGACCACATGTCCTTGACTGTCTCCTGGAGCTTGGTACCATTGATATTCATTGCACCAACGACACTATTTAACCATCTTATCCTCTGCGGTCCCTTTCTCCTTTTGCTTTCAATTTCCCCCAACATCAGGGCCTTTTCCAATGAGAGACAACTGTGGCTTAGATGCAATTGATCATGCCTGGAGCCAAGTGCCACTGGTAGCACAAACTGCAATTCTGGGTAGCTTGTGCCGCAATCTATGTGTCAGACCTCAATCTGCCAATTTGTTCCAACAGATCTATGATATTGCTCCTTTGAGAAATGCATACAACCTGCTAGGATCTGGATCTTCTGGGCTTCATTTGCAAGTATGCTTAGGACTGGGTTCATGGGCTGGAATATTTGCATGCTTAATTGGAAGGTAGTAAATATTCTCTAACATGCTGCATTTGCTAATGGAAAGCACACCCACAGTGCTTCTCCATGTATTTCTCCATGTCTATTTCAAGCAATGAAATATATGTTACACATACCATAATTCCGTCACCTCCAACCAGATGGGGCTATGCAGAAGAGACATAGTAAACCTCCAACTGATGCAAAGTGAAGCACTTCAACATCACAAAGATACCCTCAAGGAAATACCATTTTAAGAAGTGACAAGAATGCAGTACAATGGGAAGGATAAGCCATCCTCTGTGCTTTCATGGCATGCTTACTGATCACTGGTTTACTGAACATTGGTTTTGGGCTTGCTGCTGAATTGATCCAAATGGACAAGCCTTAAATCTGGTTGGCTAGTTATTCAGTTTGCTGACATGTACATTGAGATTAAAGCCTGGACCATGTCCTTCCTCCATGAAGAATTTTGGTCATCTTTTCCAAAGGATAACAGGCACTGCAAGTATATCGGTCCACTCCCCATAGAAACACGTTGCTTTGTAACTTAACTCCTATACTTCAGAATCTAGTTATGATTCTGGCCAGGTCTTTGCTGCCTTTAATATCCAATAATATATATACCAGCCAAAACTCCATCCCAGAGTTTCCCCATTATTTCGGCTAATAAAATCTGGTCTTTTCCTGTAGAGACAAGTTGCATGTTTAATAAGCCAACAGTCAGGAAGGTATAAGATCTGCATGTGCCAGTTTACTCGGAGGAGAAACATATGACCTTAGGAGCCACCAATGGTTCCAGCTCCATTTGCCTTTTAAGAAATAGTGAGCCCATAAACCTTTGTAAAAATAATATAAAGCCAGGAGAAAAATTTCAATTTAACTTCTTGCATTTTTTATTTCTTCAAGGAGACTTTAATCTTTCTCCCATGTTCAGTTGTTGTCATTTTGGATTTAGTATGGCAGCTTTCAGAATGTCATTACAGGAATACTATCAACACATGGAATTTATTTATTTAAATTCTAAATTCTATTTCCAGCTACAGAAATTTTTTTACTTCTTATCAAAGGAGTTGGTGGTGACACATTCTACTGTATGCTACTACTCATCAGAAACCACAGTACTTCAGTGGGTATTTTCATTTTCCTAAATATGTTTATGAGAATCTAAGGCACTTTAAACAGTGGGAATTGCTTTACTCCAAATCTGTTTTTAACTGTGTGGAAAGTGGTGCTAGAATTCCCAACCCTGTATTATTTCTTTCTTTTCTCAAAGCTTTCTGAGTTACCCTGGACAATGTTGATTCTCAACCACACTTATCAAATGATAAAATTAACAGAGCCTTGCAGATGTGGAGAGGATAAGTAAAACAGATCTACAATTATGAATGGAAAATGATGCAATAGAATCATATCTAGAGAAAGTGGATTGCTCTATGCTCATAGATTTCAGCATATGCTGAAATATGAGTAAAAATCAATACTGAAAGAGTAATAACCAACATGCAAAAGCTTAACTGCAGGTTCAACGTCCTTGCAGCAAAATCTGAGGAATACCTATGGGACAGTAACACCTATAGGGTTTACTGGGCGAGCCTCCCCTACTAATAGTAAGTTTAATATCTTTGGGGATACAAATTGGCTGTTCCAGGACACAGGCAAGCTTTTAGAACAGAAACTAATTTGGCAGATATTTGCAGACTGATTTCAAGATGTTTTTCATTGGACTTTATACACTTGCCTTTCTTACTGAAACCGCAACTCCTTAGTTAAAAAAAACAGCATACTAAGACAGTTAGTTAGTATAGTAAATAGATTTTCCTGACCCAATAACTACTTAACCATGCTTTAAAGAGCAAATCCCAATTAGAAGGATTCACACAACCCATTAAATTGTTAGTTTATGTGGTAGATCCACACAACATATTACATTATTTGACTTACTATGCTGTATGAATTCAACTACACCACAATCTTCTACCACTTGCCTGAAATGTCTTATTAACATGAGATGACACATGTAAGACTTTGCTATAAATAGTATGTGTAGTAATTTGCCATTTGGGCTAGCCAAATGAATCTGACTGGAATTCCTTCATTTTCAGTCAGAATGATCAGGCTGGTAATGATGGCAGGATCTGGGGCACATATTGGATGAAAGAGATGCATTCACAGTTACCTCCATGCCTTTTCAAAGGGAAAGATTTCTGCGTTTAGTAGATTTACTCATTAATGGCTAGGTTCACTCCTTGTACTAAAAGGTAACACAGTTTGTGTGTGACTCAATATAAAGAATGAATCCAGACATTTTGGGTTTTAAGCAAGGATTTATGGCTTAGTCTTTCTGTGTGAGCCTATTCAGGATTGGCTTGGTTTAGCCCTATAGGGCGAATACACCCATTTGCTTTATTTAAGCAACCCTGGCTAGAATAAACCAAGGCTAAATGCAATGTATGAATCTAGGGTGTTAAGACTGAACTGAGACGGTATTTAAGTCTTAAGACTGAACTGAGACGGTATTTAAGTCTTAAGACTGAACTGAGACGGTATTTCACTGCGAAGTACTCCGGAAAACTTAGTAGCAATTCATTCCAATCCGTTTCAGCCTCTGTGGCTGGAGCCGAGGAAGTCGCCGTCTTCCTTCCAGACTTTGGTTCAGCTAATTTCCATGTCTAAGTGACCGGAGGACCAGTTAGACCGACCTATTTGCTTTTCGGGAGGCCAGCTAAGTTTGGTTTAATTTCCGGGATCCCCCTTTGCCGCACGCTCTTAATTTCTGCTCTCTCTCTCTCGCTTTGCATTGGACGCCGCACAAATCAACGAATCGCATTTTAGCCCGGTGGGCTGCCGGTACTCAATCTGTTTGGTTGGTTTACTCGTGAGGACTCCCGGAAAATTGGATTAGTTCAATAAACCACGGTTTTGGGTCGATCGTGGCTTTAAGAATGGGGCTGGGAGCTTTCGAATACCGTATTGGGATCCTATCCGCATTTGCCTTAACTATGGGCCGTGCTTGCTGCTGCGCTCCTTCCTCCCGTCCGGCAACCAGAACAAGGCTAGGAAGAACCAAAAGGCGCTCCACCGATCCGGAGGCTGCGTTGCCATTCCCGAGAGCAGAGTGCTGACCGCTCACCTCTGACAAAAGTCAGGCGTTTTTTCCCACGTGAACCGGGCCCGAGAAGCAAAGTTGCCCCAGTCAGGCATCAGTCCCGAAACGGTTTTGTTTTCCCCCTAAGAAAATCAATCCCAACAAACTTAGACGTGCCCAGGATCGGGCCCCGAAAACGACTTGTTCTCCGCCACCTTCCCTTCAACAATTCCGCTGCCTTCGAGGAAGCGAGAAAGCGTTGCGGAGAAAGGCATTTCAACTACTGCGGTTGCAAATTACTGCCAAGGATCTCCCCAGTAGCCCAATTCATGTATATACTGGCAGGGAAAGGAATCTCCCATTGTGGTCTAGGGTGAGGTTCTGAAGTCTCATTGCAGAGCAGCAGCCTAGTGTCTGTCAAACTGAATTAGGATCGCGCGGCGGCAGTGTGGGTGGAGGTTAGGTCTGCGAGTTCTTGACCGTAGCGATGAGACAATGGCAGGCGGAGGGAAGCAAGCACTGGCTGGCAGTCCTCGTTGTGGGATACGTACAACAGTAGCGAAAAGAGTTTTGTATTGTTTCACTGATGACTGAGTCGATGGCAGGCTCATTCTGCATCTTATTAGCAATAGCACTTAAATTTATATACCGCGTCAGAGTGCTTCCACAGCCCTCTCTAAGCGGTTTACAGAGTCAGTATATTGCCCCCAATAATCTGGGTCCTCATTTTACCCACATCGGAAGGATGGAAGGCTGAGTCAACCTTGAGCAGGTTAGAATCGAACTGCTGGCAGTCGGCTATTAGCCTGCAATATTGCATTCTAACCACTGCATCACCATAGCTCCTTTGTACAGGAGTTAACATGTTAAGTATATACAAAGATGTGCCCTTGAAAACTTTAGAAGGACATAACTTCTAATGCTTTTGATCATGCTCAGCCCTTGGCAGGATCAGTTTGAATTCCTTCCTTCCTTCCTTCCTTCCTTCCTTCCTTCCTTCCTTCCTTCCTTCCTTCCTTCCTTTCTTCCTTCCTTCCTTCCTTCCTTCCCTTTCTCCTTCCCTCCCTTCCCCCCCCCATTTTTAGGAAACAGACTTTTCTGTTCAATCCTTGGCGATTCTGGTTTCTGCAATAAGAGGATCCAGCCGGCTTTCCAACTGGGCTATCTTGCTTCACTCACCAATCTCATAACAGTTCCTCCAACGTGATCAAAGCTAAATCATCCACTTTTCACTTGTCCTGCTTTTCTAGCCACATAGTACTGCCAACATTTTTGAGGTAGAAGTGTGTGTGCAGAAGGTGGCAAGAGGTAGCAGTGGATTCTTTTCCTACCTGATGATATGGAGAGACTTAACTGGGCAGCCCTTCCATGCCTCACAATCAGTGTCAAATCCAGAGTGGTTTCAGAGATAGATGATGATTGTGAGGTGAAGTGGGAAAGCTTCCTAGTGGACCTTTAAGATACTAGTTTTGTTCAGAATATAATTATCCCAGAATGCTGCTAACCCTGGATCAAAAAAGAACTCAACTGGGCTCCTTTTCAATATCTGCAAATGCCTGAGCAGAAGCATAGCAAATTCAGACAGATGGCTAACATTGTGGGTCAGCCCTAGCTCTGCCTTATTTATTATGAGGCTGTTCTATCTGCTGTCAGGTGATAGGGGGAGGGGATGGAGATGGGAAAATGAAGCCAGGTAATCCACCAATCACTTATCTTGTCTTTCATCAAAACTGTAAGGGCAGCATCATTTCCCAGCCTTGCTATTAAAGCGGAATAGAGCTGAGTAGTTGGGGCAGCACACTTCATGTCAGCATCCTTTCCTGCCAACTCAAAAGATTGGAAGAATGCAAAATTTATGCAGCCACAAGGAATAGCCTTAGAAAAGCCATTCCTCTCTTACTCCTTATTATGGCCTGACCATGCCCTGGAAACCCTTTTTGTTTCTGTTTCATGTTCTCCTGATATTTCCTTCATCTCATCCTTGGTCCAAACAACACCTGTTGTGGTTTCAAGTCAACCTTAGGTGCCCTAATGAGAAGCCGTGGTTTGCCACTTTAAGTAGGCAGCAAGCACTGACCTATTCGGTCAGTGTCTGAAGGCAATTCTAAACTGTTCATCTGCCACTCTATGTCCAGCTGTTCCTAAAGAAACTTCAGAAATTCCAATCTGGACTTTAGCGGGTTGGCAATGGAGCTGTATTCTAAGTACTGCAAGACCCGAGAGGCTTGTTCTTCTGCTTCTTGCCCTTCTGATCCATGCAAGGAAGGCATCACTAGCTAGGTCTAGTACCAGCCTTTTCTCTTTAGGGACTGTTCTCTTTTCCCTGGCCCCTTTTGCTTTCAAAAAATGTTTGAACACATGGATGCCTTTACTAACATGTATTTTTTATTTTGTTCTTTTTCCTTAATGGCACCAGGGGCCAAGGAAAAGGGAACAAGGCTACAATAATCAAAGATACAGATATATTGTTCTTTCCTCTCTAGGTCCATGGAAGCTTCACCAAAACACAACAGCAATATTTCTATTTGCTATGTAAAGATGTTTTAAAAAGCAGGAGAGAAGCTACTGTATGTAATATACTGTGGGCAGGGAAAGCAAAGAAAGCATGGTTTTTTTGCCCATTCTGGGCAGAAATCAAAAGGATGCCCTTTTGGAAGGTCAATCAGTTGAATGGCGCCTCAGCTTTTAGGCTGAGGATAGTTCATTTTTTAAAATAGGCCAATGTTGGAACATCCTCAAGATTATTTTTTAAAAAAATCACCAACAGCTGCCATCCAACAAAGAAGATGGCAACCTGGCAGTCCAGGGTGAAATGGCTGCAGAGGGCAGCAACCAACTGCTGGAGGGGAAAAGGCGTGGCAGGCTTAGTTAGCAGCTGGAGCCTATTGGAAACGGAGCTGCTGTTAAAACAGAACAAAGCACCGTAGACCAACCCAGATCAGAAAACAGCCATTTTGAAATGAAACTGAAAAATATGGGCACAACTGCATTTGCAATGAAGTGGGAGTGGAGAGGAGGAGGAGGAGGAGGTAATCCAGTCCTGAGTGTGGGAGCAAGTGGTGAATGACTTGTATTGGTGAAGAACCAAACAGAAAGTCTAGTTCTGCTCACATCAGATGGCCCCTGGGATAGGATGGGCCAAACTACTATTGGCTATGAAGCTGATGAAGGTACACAATCCTTCCCTCCAGCTCCTGAACATACCATCCAGGACCATTCTGTTTTGGGCAGTGAGAATGTCCATTTTTTTCCCCTTCACTTTTACCTGATAGGTCTCAGAATGAATTTCCTGCTGGGAACTCTAGATCAGTCTGGGCAGCTGCTATCTAGCTAGAGTGGCAATGGCTGAAGCTACACAATGCAACAGCATGCAGACATCAGCTACTCTCCTATTCTCCCTTTCAAATATGAATGTCACTGCTCTTCTGGAATAGCGCTAACCCATTTCCAAAAGAATCCTAATAGCTGTGATATGGTGAGTGTTTTCCAAGGGTACTGAAGGCCAGGCTTTTTTTTTGAACATGGGTTTAGCACTACTCCAGAATATTTCTATTCTGGAATAGCATTAAACCCATATCTAAAAGGAGTCCATATATCAGCTGATATCCTTTTGAATGCACCTGTGCAAAACACTTCTGGCAAATGAGGACAAGTTTTAATAAATGGCTAGAGCTAATGATCTAGTCATCTGTTAAAACTTGCTTTTTTCTCCAGCTGCATTTTGCCCTGATGTACAGAAAATGATGGATAGATGTTTCTCTACCAGCTCATGGCATTTTTTTGGGGGGGGGGTGCCCCAATTCCTGTCCTTAATGTGTACTGAACTGTGTAAATAAGGACAGAAGCATTTGCTGGAACAGTGGCTGTGTCAGGAGAGGGATTGCTTCTTTGGTTTCTATGGGCTCAAAGGGGGAGGGTGAATAGCACGTTAACTCCCTATGAAGAATAGACATATAAGTAGCATGATGGCAAATGAAGGACTTTCAGTCAGCGTCTAGCATGTGGACTAAGGGCTGTCACCTTAAATTGTATTTTTAATGTGCAGAGAGAAAACTGAATGGTTCATAATGAGATTGAATATGATCAAACTCTGGTGACAATGTAGTTGTTTTCGTGGCAATGATGTAGATATAGTTGGCCATTTGATTTCTTTCAAGAATTTCTTCTACATTTTAGCATGCTGTTCCAGAATTTCCTGGTTGTCTCCTATCAAATCCCTGATGGAGATAAATAGAGACTGGATAAATTTACTGTGATATCAGGATATGTGCCATTGACAAGTAATATTTGAAGACATCAAGGCTGATAACAAAGCCCTTATGCTGGCTTCAAAATAGGGGCATGCTGTTAATTTGTTAATAAGGAGCTTTGTAGTGACAGTGATGGGGGAGGGGGAAAGAAAAATCTACACTTGGTGGCCTGGAAAAAACAAATACAAAACATTTCTTTCTGAAATGTTCCTTTTATTAGAACCAACTAAGAGTGATTAGAGTTACCATCCTATCTTCTCAAGGGTCTTCCTCAAATATTCTTCCTCCAGTATCCCTTCTGGGGGATTTTAATGGAGATCTGGTAGCATCTGCCTTAGTTTCCTCATCCCTAAAAATATGACCAGGCCAACATGATTGGGTTCTTTCTCAGAAGTCCTCTCTATCTTTTCTCACAACCTTTCACTTTATCAAACTAAGTTGTTAAAGAAGGGGAAATAACTCACCCAAATTTTTAAAGACTCATATGAGCCCCTTGAACTAACTTCCACATTCCCTTACTTTAAAGGAGCTAGCATCTCAATCATAAACTAAGAAATAAATCCCATGCTCATGGAACTCATTGCTCTCTCCTGCCTTTGAATCAAGCAGAGGCCAATTGGCTTTAAACTAAAGATATTCTACCCTTTATCTGGCTTGAGGAAGGAATTGTTTATTATTTAAACCAAGAATAGCCTTCTGATGTTGGTGAACTCCTAACACTTTAGGACTGTCCATTGACATGACCACTAGGAAGGATGCCTGGAGTTTGTAGTTCAGTAAGATTCTCCTCATCTGGGATTTAAATTGTCCTTTCTTTCTTTCTATTGTCCATTTTAGGATTGATGAACAATTGCAAAGGATGGTTGTGTTTAATTAAAACCCTGAAGGATGCTTCCAGTCCTGAGGTGATCAAAACATAAGACAAAATGTAGCAGACAAAATCCTGGATTTATTTGCTAATAAAAGAAACAACAGATGCAACAACAGGTCTTTCGATTACTGTCTGACCAGTATACAATCTCTTGGGGTCTTCAGGCATATATAAATGATGTGTTTCTCTCCTTATCACTTCTCTCTCTCTTCCCTCCCCATCAACATGCATATATTTACAAGCTTCAGACATTTAAAACAGATGAAGTCTAGAAACAGATGCATGAGAATAACCTGTATAAATGGAATGGGAAAGGATTGAAATAGCGGAAGAGATGGCAATGTGTCAGACAGGGTGAATCTAATTTCTGAATGTCAAATACTTTTGGGGTATAAGGAGCATGGTAGCTTATCAAGAAATAAACTGAGATGGGAAATATTTTCCTTGCAATTTGGGTTTTGTCTGAATTATTTAGCAATCTGAAATTGGCAGATATTTCAGTTGTTCACAGCAGAGGTATGCCTAAATTACATGTCTGCCCACCCAGAATTAGGATTCCACCTACTTCTGCTCCACTGGTAAGACTTCAGTCAAATTACAGTGTCAAGAGCTGATACAGTGACCTGATTTCTGGAGTTAAACAAACAGGTCATGTAATCCTGTACTACGTTTTGAAACAGCCCTGACTGTGTTTAACAGGGCTTGATCTAAGTAGCTCCTGATTGCAAATCGTAGCCTGGCAAGGCAACATTATATGCATATTTTAATAACTCCATTAAAACAATGTTAGAGACGTCACTTCTTTTAAGTGCATTCGTAGTATTGTATAATTACAGATTGAAATTCTGGATATTTTATTGACCACAATTTCTTTTGATTCTTTTTTTAAAATGCTGGCTTTTGGTTTGCTATCAATCCATGACCTATCACAAAGCCTATAAAGACAATGGTAGTTAAATATATAATCTAGCAATGCTATAGAATAGGACTATTGCTCTGAGTGAGGAGTACCATAGATATTTCTAAGGTCCCTTCAAACTGTTACATTCAGTAGTACTATGAAATCACTCTTGATTCCATGAAGTGTTCTCTTAATTTATCAAAACATAATCCAGTCTCTCAAGCTCTTCCAGTGTTCCTAAAATAATAATACAAAATCAGTACCAAAATTGTTTTTATTGGTATTGGTTACTTTGAAAAGCAATAATTCATTTGTTGTCAAGAAAAAAACCTTGTTAATGGTTCAGAATCTCTGGCACACATATGGATTTTTAACATTAAAATTAGAAAATATTCAGGATAAACAAGAGTAGAAATAGAGGGACACCAAGATGCAAATCAGGGAAGGTATAGGAGGCAGGAAATGAAAAGGAAGAGATGGGAATTATGGCTCCCTCCCACCCCTTACTGCCTTCCACCCTGCCTCTTTTCATAGCATGACCCAAAATACTTCAATCATCAAGAACAGGAAAATGAACTGAACTATTTCTTTTTGGACAGATCTTTGATATTCAGTCAGCCATAGAGAACAAGAAAGATGAAATACATTGTTGATGAAGCTTCAACATTGCCAGGAGATAAGGAAAGAATGGTTAATGATGTTCTCCAGATTATTTTTGGCTCTGGAATTTAAAAAAGCAAAACGGAATTAAGCCATATATGATACCCTGCCCATTCCCCAGACATATCGTTCCTAATTATTTTATTTTTATTTTTTTTAAAAATTGATTTATATGCCGCCCTTCTCCGGAGACTCAGGGCGGCTTACAATGCGCTAAGAAATAGCCTTCATACTTTTGTATATTTATACAAAGTCAGTTTATTGCCCCCACAAACTGGGTCCTCAATTTACCTACCTTAGAAAGGATGGAAGGCTGAGAGTCAACCTTGAGCCTGGTGAGATTCGAACCTGCAGTAATTGCAGGCAGCTGAATGTTAATAACAGGCTATTAGTCTGCTGCGCCACCAGGCTCTTATTATTATTCAGGACCTAGGTTTGGTCCTATTTGCTAGTAAATGAAGCAATTTCTTCTCTATATTCTCTATGCAGTTCAACGTATATTTCCTTGGAAGGACATTGGTTATAAAAAATAGATCTTATTTTGTTGTATATCTACACAACAAGAGGGGGTATAGATTACTTTGGTCATAACACATACAAGCTAAACAAGGATGAAATCTGCTAAGTGACAAATAAAACAGACATAGAGACTATATATGGTAACATATACTTACTCTTGTCTCAAAAATGAATTATGGGCATACGCAACTATGTGTTACTTTGGATAAGAAAATAAGGTGAAATTGTTTAAATGTTATTCAGATGTCATACAAAACCTTCAATAGATAACAAAGATGATCAGAAAATTACACATCTGCATTTTTGACACTGTGAGAGAGAGCTATAAATGTCTGGATTTTCCTATAATAGAAAGGGCAATAGTTAGGTAATACATTTATTATAAACCTTTCCATTGATTTAACATGCTATCTCTGATTAAATCAGCCAACTTTTTTTCTTCTTCGATTGAGTCCCCTAAAATAGGAATACATGAGTTCCACTGACTTGAGACAGGTCAAGGTTTTTGAGGGGAAGGGGCTAGGTGGGATTTAAGAGATGAAATGGGTGTATCCACTCTCTATAAAGCTTAGGGTGCCAATTTTTCCCCCTAGTACCCAAATAAACAGGAAAAAAGTCTTTCCAGACCCTAAGTTATATAGGCCACAACACAACTACACATTTTGCACCCCTACTCTAGATGCTGTGAGAGAGAGTACTATACTCTGAGCTCTGTCCAAAGTGAAAAAAAATGTATCATTGTATTTGCTTGCATAAACTATAGTACCCTGAAGACATTTATGTATGTATTTATTACATTTGTATATCATCTAAACTGTCAGGGATATCAGCGGGTTTACATTTTAGTCTAAGTCCAACGCCTGTAGCCAGGACACTCCCACAACAGCTACACATAGAATTACAGGTAGTGACAGCAGTATCAAACATCCAGGCTGAGGTAGGCAGAGTGACAATTTTCTCAGCCTGTCACTGTTTGCTATGGATGTAACAGAATTCTCTGGCCCTGAGAATGTAAATGGATAATTCTAAAACATTGCAGAACAAGAACAGATGGATATTTTGTTGATATTTTAAAAATAAGTGATTAGCATCTTCCCCTTTAAGCCAAGACTCTGTTAGAAAGAAGATCAAAGGCAACAAAAAGGCTCTATCTTAAAATACTCATTATTTTTGTTAATTTTCTTTTTGCTTTTAATAGCAGTTTTTATTGTAGACAGAAATATTTGTGTAGACAATAATATTTGAAGTGGTCACTGAATGTATTAAAAACATAATGACGTTAGAAAAGTGAAGCTTTTACTTGTGATGAGTTAGAAAATCTGTTCATTTTCATAAAAATCACATCCAAGATATATGTTCAAAGCTACAGAACAATGGGTAAATCGAAATAAATTTATTATCCTTTTCTGATAGAACATAGGAAAGGTTTTTTTAAAGGTTATTAGTATAATAAGGAATAGGATCATTGATGATGTTATGATTGCAAAAGAAATCTGACTGGCAGTTATAATGCTTGAAGTGATGACATTTTAGTTCATTTATCTAAAAAAAACCCAGTATTATAAGCACTCGTTGAAAATGAATTCCAGTGAATTCACTTGGTGCCGACCTCCGACTAAACATATGTAGGATCAAACTTGAAGGCTTTCATTTTCTTTGAGATTAAAAAAATAAGGTGCACCTATACACAACAGTAATTCTTTGGGGACAGTGAGTGGTATGGTAGGGTAATGCAAGAGGGAATGCATCAAAAAGAAAACAAGAAAAAGATGGGGCAAATTTTACAGAACGTTGATGTTCTTATTTAAAATCTCACATGATTTTAAATTCTTACCCAAAAAGACAGAATTTTATATAAGAAAACTAACATTTTATGTGGTAATCTCAGAAGATTTTGGCCATAAAATTATTTAGATTTGTCTTGGGGGTTCCATGAACGCTTAACAAGAATTGTAAATCGCTTTCTAGACAGAAAGAGTTTATTGTATTTGTATACATTTCTTTTAAATGAGTAATATAATCTATAATCAGGCTAGGATAATATGCCTATACAAAAGGCATACTTCCTGGATACTTTCCTCCCAATTTTGGCTTTTTAAAATACCAATTCAAAAGCAAACGAAATAAAATTTGGTACATTATACCAGGATGCTGTTCATTTCCAAGCTTATTGGAGATAGTGATCAGAAAAATTCAGGATATAAATAACATCATACCTGGCATTCATATACCATTTAAATATTTCAAAACATATCATATATAATACATGAAAAAGTGCATTTCATTAAAATAAATTGATTTTGTTTCCAAGGAACAATTTCAAGACTAATTTTATTTTCTAGCAATTATGTATATAATTACAATATCTCAAAGATTTGACTACGATTGTCATCGGTCCTTATAATTAAAGAGAACCACTATAAGGCCTATTTAGAATTAAAGAAGTTGTAATCTTAGTTGAGAGTAAACCCCAATAAACTTACTTCAAATAACTACAGACTCACTCTTCTTTGTTTTGTTCTGTGTATTTGTATTCATTTAAAAAATGGCTTATAATAAATCACACAACTTCTTTGTCAGACAAGGACTATACATTATTATGGATACAGAGGTAACAAGACCCACTTCTGTATGTCATGACAAGGATTTCCAGAGATTTTGAGGAGTGCGATCTCTGGGTATGTTTTATTGTGTTAGGCCTAAATGAAGCTACTGCTGAAAAAAGTGAGATGCCTGTTTTTCAGTGGCTAAGTTGTCCATCTTTCCCTTACAGCTTCTTAGGATCTACTTTAAAATGGGTAGGCTGAGTTGGCAGTTTTGTACCAGTATTCTAGCTTAAAGTAACCTGTGAGGTAGTTGGTAGCAGTTTAGAATTCAAGCACGCTGGTTTCTCCAGGCTGTGTATATAGTATCTGTCTGATATCTACAAATCAAATCATGCATCATTTGCTTAACATCCCCCAGCTGATGTAAAAAGAATTCAGTGGGACTTATTACCTGTGCATAGTTTGTGCAGTTCAAATGGGCTTAGAGCTTAAAGTCCAACTGCAATCAAAGTGATATGTTGTTTGGAATGCTTACTCACAGGAGACTTTCATATTCACAGGTCTGGAGGAACAACTTCAGTGAGCACTATGTATTCTGTGATTAGATGCTTATAGTCATGTTGCCCAGCCTTTGAAACGCATAGAGAGAAATCCCTTCAGGCTCAGTTTGCTGCATCCATAAATTGTATTATCTATTTTCTATCCATTTAGCTGAGTCTCTTGGTAAACAAATGATTACTTGCAGAGATGGATCAGTGTGGGAGGATAGGGTCAAACAAGGGGAAAAATGGGATTTTGTCTATGATGCAGATAGATACTAAAATTCTTCTCTCAACTGTGCATGTCAGTTTTTAATCCTTTATTTTTCTGATGGATTCAGAGTCAACCCAACATTCCAAGAGACAATAACAAGCACAGCAAGCAATATCAATAGAAACTGCTAGGAAACTCAAAATAGCAGAGCACCATAGATGACAGTGGAATGGAAGAAATGCTGCAGAATATGTACAAATGAGGGTATATCCAGGATGCTTTCAGTCTGTCTTGGAGGAAAAGCAGTATTTATTGCACTTCATGATTTAATTATGATTTATACTAGGTTGGACAACTCAGCCCAAGCTCGACTCAATTTTTGTGGTCCTTACAGCATACAGCTAAGATTCAGCAGTCCAATCGCATATTTTCATCAGCATATTATGCTTTTTGCCCTTTTTGTCTGCTTAGAGTTTAAAAATAGATGATTGACCTTAACACACTTATTTTCAAGCTTTAAATCCCCCCAAACAGGCAAGGGAGGACAGGAATTAAATCTTTGGCCTTGTTTTCCCTGAAGGCATTAATGGAAACAACCAGTGTGCCCTCAGAGGCCCAAATAATAATAACAACAAAAATAAAGTGTATCCTCCTGAGTCCAGAAAAGATTATCTATTGCTTCTGGTTTGTACTTAACATTTTATCAAAAAGGAAGAGATAAAATCCTCACGTGGAATAACAACATCTGTCAAAATCATACCTATATTAACTTGTTAGCTGCTCAAAGAATTTGGGGTCAATAAAAGAAAAATATAGTGTAGTTTTGTCCAGATTTGCAAGTACCGTCAGTTAAATAAGAAAATCTTTTCAACAAGAAGACACTGCTGTCCAAAAACAATACATACATTCTGTCTAGTTCGTTTTCAAATAGTAGAAGGGAAACCAGATGTGCTTTGAAAATGTATTTGTCATCTGTCTCAAAATCAGCAGCAGTTTTCTAAAGGAACCCCATTGCTCAAAGAGAGCCAGTTTAGTGATTAAAGCACCAGGCTACTGTAGAAAGTGGGAGTTTGACTTCAAGACTTAGCCATGAAGAAAGCCAGATGGGTGATTTTGGGCCAATCATTCTCTCAGCCCAACCCACTTCACAGGGTTGTTTTTATGGGAAAAATAAGAGGAGGAAGGTATATTGGATATGTTCACCACTTTTAATTATTTGTGGAAAAAAATAAAGCTGAGGTACAAATAAATCAAAATATGCTAGCTTCTAATAATTCCACCTAGAGGTCTCTGTCTGCATAAACAATTGTTGTGGACAAAAAACTGCACCTCTTCAATTACTCATTCACTGCACCATGTCTTTTTCCTTGTTGCTACTGGAGAGGAGGCCACTCCTGAATATAATCTTTTTATGATATTATTTTATTGCATTTTATTATAATTTTGAGAGTTTTAATCCCCCCCCATGGTAAACAAAATATACAATAATACTTTCTGTCAAACAATATATGGAGTTAATAATGTGTGTATTGTGCTGGTTGGATTCTAGAATTATTTAGCCAACAATTGAGTCCCAAGGGTGGGTAGCCAGATGCTTCTGAATAGTTGCAATATGGGATGAAAACTGTGGTCCTGTTTTGTTTCTGGGAGGTTTTTTGCACTCAAATTGTTCTCAAAATAGTATCATTGATTAGTCTAATATTGTAAAATTCCATTCAATGGAAATACAGGTAGTCCTCAACTTATTTATTTAGCAACTGTTTCAATGGCATTGAAAAAAGTGACTTACAAGTTCTTGTACTTATTACCACTGTAGCATCCTCAGTCATGTGATCAAAATTTGGGTGTTTGACAAATTGCATGCATTTATGATGGCTGCAATATTCCAGATTCATGTGATTGCCATTTGCAACCATCCCATCTGGCTTCTGAGAAGCACAGTCAGTGAGGAAAGCCAAATTTCCAGATTCCTTCAAAGATGGCATGATTCATTTAACAAGTACAGTGATTTTTGTAATAACCACGACAAAAAAAAAGGGTCATAAAATTGGGTGCAACTCATTTAACTGCCTTGCTTAGCAACAGAAATTATGCTCCCAATTGTGGTAGTAAATCGAAGACTTCCTGTAATGAAAATCAAAATGGATTAAAGGATGTGATTAGGACATATATTGAGTGTTTACCCCAGAAAGTTTCTAATTCTACTAGTATAAAATAGGTTTTAGAATAAATATTTCAGATTAAATAAATAAATAATTTTATTGTCATTGTATATGTATACACAGTATACCCATACAACGAAATTCACTTAAAACCCAAAGACCAGGTCCAACACACATAACAATCCCCAAACACACTCCCACCCACCACAATTCCCCACCCCTAAACCACCCAAACATCCACACAACAGACCAAGTGCTCACTGATGGTGGCCCTTTAGTTCATTGTTGAGTGCAATTATAGCTTTGGGATAAAAACTATTCAGAAAACGTGTAGTCTGAGTGTTAATTGTTCTGTATCTTCTGCCAGAAGGCAACAGTCCAAAAAGATTGTAAGCAGGATGGGAAGAGTCTCTGAGAATGTTATGCAACTTTCTCAAACAGCGAGATTAGAAGATGTCATCCAGGGCTGGTAGCTGGAGTCCAATGATATTCTGGGTAGTTTTAGAGATGGAACTTGCTTAAAACAGCCTTACCTCATTCAAATATGTATTCCAACTAAAGGGGCAATGTTTACACTGACAAATAAATTGTAAGAAATCATTCCAAGAGGGTATTTCGCTATCACAGAGCGTTTGCAATTCAGCCCCTACTGTTGGAAGAGACTCCTTGACTTTACTTATCACCTGCAACATCCCCGCCCAGCCTGAGCAAAAATAAACGACGCCACTGCGCAATCGCGCACCTCGCCTGGGACTTTCAAGAGCCTCTAGTTCGCCCCTTCGTTAATCCGTGGTTACGAGTCGCCGCCTGACCTGGTGCTGGGTACCGCTCTACCATGCCGCTTCCGAGATAGCGGTGGCGACGGTTGCCCGCCTTTTCTCGCTTGAGGCTAAACTGCCGGGTCGCGCAGTTGCAAAGCGCTTCGGCCTGGCGCTCAGGACGTGATTGGCACGAGCGCCTGACCTCTGCAGAGCTGCGCGCGCTCCTTTCCGAGCCAAGCCTGGGCTCGCTGTCTGCATCTTTGTGTCTGGGCTGGTTGGAAACGCAGGGGCCGTTGCTGACAGTCTTTTAATAAACGTTTACAGCGTTCAATTATTTACACCACTCCTCCATGTTTTGGGTTGTTTTCAGAGGCAGAGTTCTGCCCTGTAATTTCTAAATACAACTCGTTTAGTGACTGTTCAGAGTTACAATGGTACTGAAAAAAAAAGGGACTTTGTAATAGCAATAGCACTTATATACAGCTTTCTAGTGATTTACAGGAGTCTCTTAAATGGTTTACAGAGTCAGTCTATTGCCTAACCCGCACTGCAAACCTTGGCTCCTATGGTGATTTTCAAATGTTTTTGGTGATTTCATCCATAGTTAGACCATGGTAATTGACAGACTTGATTTTATCATAGATTTTATCTATTTTATTCTAGAATTTTTAACTGTATTAACTGACTGTTTTTATTTGCTCTGGTCTCTGGTCAATGATGATAATAAATTGGAACTGAATTGGATTGGATTGGTGATTTCATCCATAGCTGGATTTTCCCGTGGCTGTGCTAGATTACAGATGCTCCATCGATTCTATAAAGACAGAAAATGCCTAAAACATTTTTCTCAGAAGTGGAATAAACAATGATTTGTTCTTTCAGAATGGTGAATAAAATTAAGAGTTCATACATGGACAGATTGAATTTTTAAAGTACAGGCGTGTCAGATTTTAAGAGCTTTTAAGTCCTTGCTAAAGTATTGTAAAGAATTTTGCAACGTATGGCTGAGATGTTTTCCCTTTTTTTTTCTTCAAGCTGAGAATCTATTATTTTTTCTTAGGGTCACCTGATACTGGTATTTAAATTTATTTATTCATTTGATCAATTTATATAGCCACCCATCTCAACTGTGATACCCATTGGACGATGATTACCGTAAAAGAATACATGTAGAACTAGCAATAGCATTTAGACTTATATATTGCTTCATAATACTTTACAACCCTCTCTAAACATATTGCCCCCAACAATTTGGGTCCTCCTTTTACCGACCTCGGAAGGCTGGAAGGCTGAGTCAACCTTGTGCCGGTCAGGATCGAACCCCTGGCAGTCAGCAGAATTAGCCTGCAATATTGCATTCTAACCACCGTGCCATCATGGCTCTTATGACCATTTTTCACACTTATAACCACTGCTGCATTCCCATGATCACATGATTCGGATGCTTGACAAGTGGTTCATATTTATGGTGGTTGCATTGTCCCAGAGTCGTGTGATCCCCTTTTACGACCTGTCAAGCAAAATCAACAGGGAAGCCAGATTCACTTAACGACCAAGTTACTAATTTAACAACTGAAGTGATTCTCTTAACAAATGTAGCAAGAAAGGTCATAAAAAGGGGCAAAACTCATTTAACACATTTCTCACATAGCAACAGAAATTTTGGGCTCAATTGTCGTAAGTTGAGGACTGCCTATAGTTGAAACTTCAAAGAATCTCCAAATAGGCAGGTGCTGACTTCTTTCCCTCTCGAGTGGCAGAGCATCCGTGTAGTGTATTCCAGAATTCCAAGGTGAGGGAGAAATATTTTCAGTCCAGATCTGAGGAGTTTTTTTTCTTTTTAATTTTCAGAAAAACGTTGGGCTCAGGCACACAGCCATTCCCTCATACGGTGTTCCAATGGTGAGAAGCAGATTACACTTTCCCCCCAGAAATAATATGAAATAGTTTTCTGATTATTTCTGAAACTGTCTGCAGGCTTGTGAATCATGAATTTTATTGACATATTTTTTAGGCCACTGGAAGATAAGTTTTAAAAACTAAATTAGCTTTATTATACTGGTTTATGTTATTTTTGTATATCCAGTGACCATGAGTGACATGTGGAAGTTTATGCATTTCTGGACAAGATTGCATGCCCTATTCACTTTTTTATTTTTGAATTATACTTAACAGTATGATGAATATAAGAGTTATTGATTAATTGATAGGCCTGGTTCACACATAAAATCATGGTTTATTGATGAAGATAAGTAAGGATTTATTGAACAGATTTATTGGCTTGCTTACATACAATAGATTGTTTTATGCATGCCACTAAACCCAAAATACATCACATTAAAATTTAGTGTTATGAAGATGTGAACATGGATTGATATAACTTAAATTTTTTGATAGCTGATAGCTAATTAGTACTAGAAAATTGCACCCTATAGGTCCCAATTCTCATACCTTATCAATGAAAATAAATGGCCTACAGCATTTGTTCCTAGTTTTTAATTTTACATAATTTTACATAATTGGTATATCATCAATAAAAACTTATGAGAATCAATATTTAAATCAAAATTAACAATTCATTATGTAGGGAAGTCATTGGAGATGTACCTTCCTATAAGTGGGACGTCAGAATTGAATAGCTTTTTTAAAAAAATAGAAATGCTTAAGATGTTATGAAATAAAAGTCATGAGATTTTAATGTTTTAATTTGAGCTCATAATTGTTTTAAATTAATTTTCATTGAAAAAATTTTACAGAGTAAAAACATTTAAAAGAAAAACAAGAGAAGAAAAAAGAAAAGAATAAAAAGATGATAAAAGTAAAAAAGACAAAAGACAAAAGACAATATAAAGAAATGGCTTTTGATCTTTACAGTAATTATAATTCTTTCAAATTTTATCTTTAGCTCCCTTCTTAGTATAGCCTTTTATTGTCATTGTACATCATATATACAACGAAATTGGTTTAACTTCTCTGGTGCAATCCATAACAGAAAATACAAAACAACATAAATAGTATAGAGAATAATCCCTATACAAGTAATTGGGGGGGGTGGGGGAAGGCTAGCCATACATTTCCATATGTGCGTGGAGTGATTGTGATTGTGTTTAGGAATCTGACAGCCCATGGGGAGAAGCTGTTTTGAAACCCGTTTGTCCAGCTGACTATGCTTCAATGTCTTCTGCCCAATGGTAGAAGTGGAAAGAGACACTGGCCAGGGTGTGAATCATCCCTAAGTATCTTCCTTACTCTGCTGAAACAGAGAGAGCTGGCGATGTCATCTAGTGGTGTTAGAGGGCAACCAATGGTTTCTTGTGCCAAATTAATCACTCTCTGTAGTGCCTTCCTGTCTGCAGCTGTTAGACCAGCATACCATACTGTTATACAATATGTGAGGACACTTTCTACCATAGACAGATAGGAAGAAGTCATCAGCTGTCGTTCCACCTGATTTTTCCGCAGGACTCTAAGGAAATGAAGTCTCTGTTGAGCCTTACTAACCACCAGGGATGTGTTGTTTTTCCAGGTGAGGTCTTGACTAATGAGCACTCCCAAGAATTTAAAAGAGGAAACCCTCTCCACACAGCCCTCCTCGATATACAGTGGGGCAGGTTCCTCTCTGTGCTTCCAGAAATCCAGCACCATCTCCTTTGTCTTGCTAGTATTTAGATATAAGTTGTTTTTTGAACACCATATGGATCCCTTCTGGACTTCTTCCCTATATGCTGATTCGTCCCTTCTGTTATAAGCTCCAACACAGTTGTGTCGTCTGCACACTTTATTATGGTGTTAGATGGATTCGAAGCTATGCAGTCATATGTATACAGCGAGTACAGAAAGCGGCTGAGCACACAGCCCTGAGGGGAGCCTGTGCTGAGCTTCAGGGTGGAAGATGTCAGAGACCCAATCCTTATTGTTTGTGGATGGTCAGTCAGGAAGTCTTTGACCCAGTCACACATGAGGAAAGGGAAATTCAGGTCAGTCAGCTTTTCAATGAGAATGCCTGGTAAAATGGTATTAAAGGCTGAGTTATAATCTATAAAACCATTCTTACATAGTTCCCAGATTTCTCGAGGTGTCTCAAAGCAGTATGTAAATCAGTGGCGATGGTGTCTTCTATTGACCTGTTGCTTCTATAAGCAAACTGGTGTTGATCAAAATTTAGTGGAAGACAGGACCTGAGGTGTTGTAGGACCAGTCTCTCAAAGCATTTCCTCACTATAGACATCAGTGCAATGGATCTATAATCATTCAGGCTGTTTATGGCTGCTTTCTTTGGAACTAGAATGATTGTAGCTGCTTTCAAGCAAGATGGAACTCTAGCCAATTGCAGGGAGATGTTAAAAATTTTTGTCAGGACCCCTGTTAATTGGTCAGTGCAGATTTTTACCTCTTTCCCCAGGACTCTGTCTGGACCTGCAGCTTTGTTGGGATTTATGGCCTTCAGCACAGCTCTCACTTGATGTTCATGCAGGGTGAGTGGCTGGAGATTAGAGGGCCTCTGACCTAGAGCCACAGAGACAAGTCTTTTAACCTCAAAGTGGGCGAAGAAGCTATTCAGCTCCTCCACCAGCAGGGCATCAGCATTGGCTGTTTTCATTGTATTTCCCTTATAATTATAATTCTTTCCACAATCTGTCCTTTCTAAACATTAAACGTGTAAGTATATTTTTTCCATTTTCAGCAAAACGTCCATAAAGGTTTCCAGTCACTGATAATTGTACTTTTGCCTTTTCTCTAATTAAATGTCAGTTTTGCCATATCTGCAAATTCTGTCATATTCACTAAACATTCCTCCGTTGTAGGTGTTTCAGAATTTTCCCATCTTTCTGCATATAACAATCTTGGTAGTCTTACCATGTACAAAAACAATTCTCCATATACTGGTAATAGGGAGCTGATAAGCCATCTGGTCCTGACACTTTTCCTATTTTAGTCTTTTTATCAAACTTTTCATAATCTTTAATTTATTTATGTTTTATAATTTTAAATAATACTAGACAACCCATGTCCCATTGGGTAATCATTTCAGAGAAAATTCTTACCTAAACAGAGAAACAACACGAATAGCGGAAAAGTGGGAACACGAGCAAAGTGAAAGAAACATCTTTGTTCCAAAAGACCATGTAAGTCAGATAATAGTTCTTGAATTTTTCAAAGCTTTTGGATCAGTTAAATTGTCCAAGGAAGGAGTTTCATTAGTGGATCTTGATTCTTCTTAATTTTTTTTTTTGCAAAAGAAAAGAGCCAATATTCCTCATACTTTTTTTTATAGGAATGAGTATATCTTTGATGAAATGAAGCTGTATAACCTGTTGACTGACTTATATATTGATATAGTATGTTAGGATGCCACACTAAAAACAGGAAATTCCATTGTAGGAGGAGAAACATATTAGTTTAGATAGCAAAAAATCAGGCCAAGCATTGGTGGGATTCTACAGGTTCAGACCGGTTCGGCAAAACCGGTAGTTCCCACTTCCTGCCGAGAGCAAACTGGTTCTCTGTTGCTGTGAAGGTGGGCCTGCCTGTCCACCCCGGGTCATACTGACCTTTATTTCTACTTCTGAAGCCCAGCTATTCAGGGGCGGCACATTGAAGTGGCCCTCCTCAGCTGTTTTCTTTGCTCCTTGTTTGCAATGCGGAAGTTCAATTTTACATAAACTGCACATACACACGCAGTGAGCATCTGGCGTGCGCTCAGTGAACCGGTTGTTCAACTGGTAGGATCCCACCCCTGAGGCCAAGTCTGGTAGCACCTTTTCCAACCAAGAAATGTTATTATAAGGCATATGTTTTTATGCACTGCAGCTCACTTCAGCAGGCTAAGGCAAAATCAACAAATCACATTAGGGCTCAGTGCAACAGATGAACCCCGAATGGTTTAGGATTGTGGGACAAAAAGCAGCCTTTCATGATGAGAGCTACAAGAGATAAAGCATCACTATTGCAATGTAGAAATCTTGGGTTCAGTACATTGTGAGTACAAATAGCTCTGGAAATACAAACCTGGAACTCTTAATTTGTTTCTGTTATCTGGGTTTATGATCACACAAAATACATTTACTGTTCTGGGGTAAAAATTATAGTTTGTTATTGGCTTACTGATTATAACTGACTTAGAATAATGCGTGAATAATTTGTGCTTCATGTTGTTTTTAGATTATATACTCCTGCAGTTATTGCTTTATAAGTAACTCAAGAAGGCGAACATGCCTAATACTCCTTCCTCTATCTATTTTCCTCACAATAACTACCTTGTGAGGTAAGTTGGGCTGTAGAAAATGGAAAGGAAAACAAGCCAGAACTTAGCCAAACAAACCATTGTTGCTTTCTTTGCAAAACCTTCCATTTGGCTTGTTCAATAACCCATGGTTAAAATAAACTCTGGTTTGCTATCTATTTTTGTACACTGACTCTTTAGCAGCGAAAACTATAGAATTAAAACATCTCTTACATGTTCCAGAAACAGATGGGAACATACTGCATCTCCCATCATAAACACAGAAAAGCTGGAAATATTGGCAACTATGTAAATCCCCCCCCCCGCTATACATACTCAGAAAAGAGGAGCATTTAAAAATAGGAGCAGTCTGAAAATCTAATCAGAGAGTCCTTGGGGAGATCCTATGCATTTGTTGTTGTGGTGTAAGAACCTCATTAAAAAGCATCTCTATTGTGCTAATCATGGAGAGGGAATTATGAGAAAAGGATGCTGGCTGCTGTCAGGTACACATTGTTAATAATGACAGCGCATAAATGTGTGTACATACATACATTTTTCTCTATCCATCTAAAAAAGAGGATTTTTATTGTGGTTGAGCGTTTCATAAGTCTATTTTTTCCTTCTGTTATGTTACAATTTCTTATGATGTTTATCTTTCTAATAGAAAAATTTGTGATATGATTCTTATCTTCCAATTATCCCTCTTACAAAAAATGGTAATATTTTAAAGACATATTCATAAAGCAGTATGGGTTTACATTAGAAGGATATCAAGATGGGGAGAGAAATATAGGCATACTTTAAAATTGCTTTTTTGACAGTAAATATAAATTACTGCAGATATGAAATTTTCTAAGGCTGTGCAAGTTTCAAACATGATTTGGAAGAAATGCTTCAGACTTTCAGCCATCACAGCACCTCTTTGCTGTTCGTTAAAGTAGCATGACTTTAAGTTGTTATATCTCCTTCCTACCCCTCACCTCTGAAGATTGAATGTCAAATTTGCTAAAATGAGGACTGCTATATGTGGGGCAGAGAAAATAGTCTGAAGTTATTTAGGTATGATGTAGGCAGGGTGTGCTGATGTGGCTGCTACAACATTGATAGAATATTTATTTATTTATTTATTTGATTTATATTGCTGACTATTCACCCATGGCGACTCAAGGCGGCTTACAGAATATAAAAAACCACATTTAAAAAACTAAAACTCATAAAAAATCAAATAAATTAATGTAATAAAATTACCCCTGACCCCCACTTCCCACCCCAGTGACAGCCAATCACACGAGCCATTTAATGGGCTTCAACATGGGGTTCCCCAGGCCTGCTGACAGAACCAGGTCTTCAGCGCCTTCTGGAAGAGAATTAGGGTGGGGGCTGTTCTAATCTCTGGGGGAATGATGTTCCAGAGAGAGGGAGCCACCACAGAGAAAGCCCTTCTTCTGGGTCCCACCAGGTGTATGTCCTTAGAGGATGGGACCCGCAGCATTCCCTGCCTCCCCGCTCTAATGGTTCGGGTAGAAGTGACCAGCAGGAGACGGTCCCTCAGATAACCTGGTCCCAAGCCATGAAGGGCTTTAAAGGTGACAACTAGCACCTTGAATTGCACCCAGAAGCAAATCGGCAGCTAATTCAGCTCCCGCAAGAGAGGTGATATATCTGCACACCAGGGTCTGTACAAAACCATGCAGGCTGCTGCATTTTGCACCAATTAGAGCTTCCGGATGCTCTTCAAGGGCAGCCCCATGTAGAGCACATTGCAATAGTCAAGATGGGAAGTGACTAAGGCATGAGTGACTGTGAGTAGGGATTGCCAGTCCAGGAAAGGGCGTAACTGGCGCACAACTCGTAGTTGCACGAAAACCCTGGCCGTGACCATCACCTGCTCTTCGAGCAGGACTCGTGAGTCCAGGAGAACCCCCAGATTATGCACAGGGTCTGTTTGGGGTAGTGCCACCCCATTCAAGACCAAAGATGGCAATTCTCCTGAGCCAATGAACCCCAAACCCAGAGCCACTCGGTCTTGCCAGGGTTTAGTTTCAATCCGTTGCTCCCCATCCAACCCGTAACAGCCTCCAGACACTGCGAAAGGGAGGACACAGCATCACTTACTCACCACAGGCTGAGACATATAGCTGAGTATCATCAGCATATTGATGATACCTCAGTCCATGTTGACGGATGATCTTACCCAGCAGCTTCATATAAATGTTGAACAGAAGTGGAGAGACTACTGAGCCCTGTGGCACCCCACATAGCAGTGGTCGAGGACTGGATCTATCCCCTCCTATCAGAACTGATTGAGAGCGGCCACAGAGGAAGGAAGTGAACCAGGATAGCACAAGGCCTCCCACTCCAATCCCCCAAAGCTGCTCCAGGAGAATATCATGGTCGATGGTATCAAAAGCCGCCAAGAGGTCAAGTAGAGCAAGGATGGATGCACTACCCCCATCCCGCTCCTGGCAGAGATCATCCAAAAGTGCAACCAATGCCGTTTCTGTCCCAAATCCAGGCCTGAATCCAGACTGGTAGGGGTCGAGATAATCCATTTCATCCAGAAACCTCTGGAGCTGCCACGCAACCACCTTCTTGACAACCTTCCCCCAAAAGGGAAGATTGGAGACAGGTTGGGTGGAGTCCAGCGATGGCTTCTTAAGAAGAAGGCGGACCATAGCCTCCTTAAAGTGCTGGGGCACTGCCCCCTCCTGTAAGGAAGCATTAATCACCACCAGAGTCTACCCGCCTGTCACCTCCTGGGAAGCTTTCACAAGCCAGGAGGGACATGGGTCTAATACACAGGGGCTTGCGCGCATACTCCCTAGGATCCTCTCCACTTCCTCAGGAGCAACAGGGTCAAACTGTTCCCAGATAACAGGGCAAGAACCTGCCTCAAGGGCTTCCATCAGACCAGCAACCATGCTGGCGGGAACGAAGTTGAGCAATTTTGTGTTCCAGAAAATCTGCAAACTCCTCAGCTCGTCCCTTCAGGTGGACCTCAATCTCCTCCTTCCCCAGGAGGAGGAGGCTCATCTTAAAGAGAGTCGCTGGTGATATTTGCTCTATCATCAAATACACTCAGCCAGAATAAAGACAGTGTGTGTTGAGAGTCCAACTGTGACTCAATCTGCAGTTCATTGTGTGTTTTCCAGGAGGAAGTGTACAGTATTCATTGGCTAGGATAGGTGCCTGATCTGACCAGAATTATCTGCAGTTCCATACTGGCTTACAGAGTTTAATAGACTTCTTGTCAAATACAAGAAATGAGAAATCCAAGAAGTTTAAATGAATATAAAGGTTTATTGCAAGTTTAAACTCTTTACCAGAATCTGAACTACTAACAGTCAAAACAAATTGGTGGTAGAAAAGAGACAGTGGAATTCAAGTTGAGCTAGACTTAGATCTCTTGTGGATGCGAAGGGACTCGAGACTTATGATGTATTTGACCCCTCCCTCAGGATCAGCCTGGTAATCTCCTATACTTTTACTTTCTTTTCTTTCTTTTTCTTTTATAGAAGTGCACTGTTATTTGCTTTATACAATCCATGTCTGGTCTTATTATTCCTTTACTCTTTATCCATACATATAATAAGTTAAAGTAGAGGAAAGCAAATTTATTGATTATTTCTTCGGCTTTTTTTAATAGCTGAAAGCAATATGAAGCAAGTTCAAATAGTATCATATTACAATACGATTTGGATAAATGTAGCTATGGCAGAACAGAGGGTACGAAAAAGAAATCTATAGCCAGGATTGGTGTTGTTACCCACAGGGCAAAAGGATCACAGTAGAACAGATGGATTCCTGCTGGCATTGTAACATGATCAACTGTACTCAAGAAGAGATTATATAATGCAGAACAAAGCCACTCTAGTGTACCAGAATCTCAATGCAGTCACATCTGCTTAATTGCAAGTGCTTGTGCAGAGTGGGAAAGCTGGTAATTTAATGTTTAACCTCCCTCTTCCTTAATATGTATAAATTAGTATTTTTTGACGGTATCACTGGGATTCAGTTTCTCCTATGAATTGGACCTTGCTCACAAAACTCATTAAATCTAATGGGTACTTACTCCATAGATGTTTCTCATACCACCCCAACATTTGAGACAACATATTCTGTAGCTGGGCTCCTGGGGAGAAAAAGTGAGCGACTTGCAACCTTCCCTACTGGCTTCCCCACTTAACCCAGGGATATCTGTAATTGCTGCCTAGAGGCCTGTTCTTCCTATTCCTATCCTTATTCCCTTGGGGGCGGGGGGGGGGGGGGGCGGAAGGGTTAAAAAAATAGTTCACCACTTTCAGAGATATTATTACCTTTCCAATATCAATTGTGTCTGTCCTGCTGGTATAGGGAAATGAATTGTGGTTCCTAATCCAAGGAAACCTGTACAGGTATTCCTCTTTTAGTGGCTGCCTCATTCAGTGACTGTTCACGGTTACAATAATGATGAAAAATTAATTTTGTTACCCATCCACTGACAACCTTCTGAGGTCTGTACAATAAAGTGAAGGAAAATTGAAGCAAGATCTTAGGCATGGTCATCGTTTTGCTTAGTTTTGCTTAATGACTAAGTTGCCAGTCTCAGTTGTGGTTGCTAAATGTACAGACTGTCATTGCTAAATGACAGTCTGTACATCCATGGCCTAAACCCCACAATATGGCTATTTCAAATTCCCAGAAGCCACCTAGACTGTTTTTTCTCCAGGACCAATCAAAACAATACCATGAATTTTTTTTTGTTTAGTTTTGGCTTTGTGTTTTATGAATTGTGCCATTGCGGTTTGTGAAACAAAATATATGACAAAGGTTTCTGTGATGTAGGCCAGCCCTCTGTTTCTCTTTTTTGTTCACAAAACACTGAGAGAAAAGTTAATGGGAATTTAATGGGAATTAAATTAGGAAATAAGTGTATTGGTCTTTAGCAGATCTGTGCTCTCACAGAAAAGTCAGGGCAGTGTATATCACAGGCTAATACAAGTAACAAATAGTGAAAGCTGCCCAAAGGTAAATCTATTAAAGTCAATTTTGTGTGCTTATTCTGCAGTTTTTGCCATTTTGCATAATGTAATGTTCAATGTTCTATCTGCTTACCATGGAGACAGAGAAGTGCCATCCTTTGGCAATTGCAAAATGTATTTAATCATTTTTAAGCTTCATCGTATTGCTATACTCTTTACTATACAAGGAATAAATAGTTAAATGGAAAGCAAGAGCCAGTTTGATATAGTGGTTACTTAGGGTTGCTAGGTGTCTACTATTTGAGCGGACAGTCCACTTTTTTCACATTATGTTCATTATTTTTTTTCACAAAATAGTGGACATTTTTTTTATTCAAAAGCTTTATGATGAAATGGTACGTAATCTAAAGCTGTACAGTCTAAGAGAATAAGGATAGGAGAATCGCGTTTTGTCTTTTTTTTTCATAAGTTAGAATGAGACAAAGATCGAATGCTCATTGCAATAATCACATTTTACACAACAGCGCAAAAAATGCATTAAAGCAGTTATCTTTTGATATTGAAAATGTAGTGCTGAAGGTTTTTGCCGAATTTTCGAATTCTGCGAAGAAACGAGAAGAGTTGAAATCATTTTTTGAGTTTTGCGAGTCAGAATTCCATGAAGTTTTGCGCCATGTTCCAACACGTTGGTTATGTTTGTTTAAAGCGGTCAAAAGTTTAGTTTAGTTTAGTTTAGTTTATTTGATTTGTATACCGCCCTACTCCCGAAGGACTCAGGGCGGTGAACAGCCAACAATAAAATACATAAATACACAAAATTTAAAAACCCAATAAAATCAAATTAAATTATTTGGCCCAGACAAATTAAAATACCCCAATAATTTAAAAACAGATTAAAATTTACATATTTAAAAAGGGAAGAGATTAGGCCAAGCCCGCTTGATGGAATAAAAAGGTCTTCACAGCACAGCGGAAGGAGCGCAGATCCGGGATCCTCCGTATCTCCGGGGGGAGCTCATTCCAGATGGTAGGTGCCCCCACAGAGAAGGCTCTCCCCCTAGGGGCCGCCAGTCGACACTGTTTGGCTGACGGCACCCGGAGGAGTCCCTGTCTATGAGAGCGTACTGGCCGGTGGGAGGCTATTGGTGGTAGTAGGCAGTCCTGTAAAAAGACTTCTTTTAAACTGGATACCTCTAAAATCGTATTTTATTTCTCTTGGATCTGATGAGTGCCATAAAGTTATCTGGAACCTTATTTCGGATCAAGAAAATGAACTCGCAAAGGACGATGAACCAACAATTTCAGAATTGTATTTATATTTCACGCACTTCTTCATGTCAATAATGCAAGACACCCTACTGAAGCTGGAAAACAAGAAAATTCTTGCATGTGATCTTCACATTATCATGTGTAAGCTGCGTGATTCTTTGCAAAAAAAATACGATGAGCAGTTTTTTGGAATGAAAGTTTTATTTGTCTTACGTAAAAAACATTTGCCTGAGAATGCCGTGCAAAAGTTCAAGAAAGAAGCCATCAATATGTATCAAAGAGCCATTGCATACCTAGAAAGTTGGTATAATTTCACCGATTCAGTATATGAGACGCTAAATTGTTTCAATCTAATTGATCGCAATAATCCTCCAACTTTAGAAGAAATGACGAACATCTGGTTATTATCACCATGGCGAGAAGAACTTCCACCCAACACTCTCTTCGATGAAATTTCTGCCTTAGAAGAAGTTTATGTTCATCTGCAGGGCGATTCATCCCTTGATAAGTGGACGTACTTTTTCAAGAAAGAGCCAGCTCCGAGTTTACTGAAACTGTTCCAGTATTGTGCATCAATTCCGGTATCAAATGCAAACATTGAGCGAATTTTCAGCATCATGGGAAATTTGTGAACTGACGAACGTAACCGACTGCTTGTATCATTTCGAAGTGAACTTTGTATATTTTTTAATATTTCTCAACGTTGTACTGAAATTAAAGAATTATTCCTTAAACACAAAGAATTAATCAAAGCTGCGCAGTCAAATAAAAAATACACACGACAGCAAAGTAAAATGTAATTTAATATTTTACATATTATTATAATATATTTTATGTTTTGAATTTTAAGTAGTTTTGAAGTGATTATTTTAATACGTGTTAAAATGTTTGTAAGAAAATATATAATTTAATTGTAATTTTTTTATATTTTTTTACTACTTAACCCCCCCCCCCACTTGTCCGCTATTTTTGGGAAGCAGACCTGGCAACCCTAGTTATAGTGCTGGCCTAGGAATAGGGAAACTTTGAGTTCTACTCGTGCCATAGGCCTACCAGTAGAAGCTAGTGTGGTGATTTAGAGCCATTGGCCATAGGAAGAAGGCAAGGGCAAACAACTTTATTTTCTCATTCTATAATACTTCACAATTCTGGAATATTCTAGTGGTCTCCCGGTCCAAGTTCTAACTTAGTGATGATTGGCTTCCTCATTATTATCTAAGATCAGCTAAGTGTTGCACAAGGCTATTAGGTAATTTTTTTAACGGAATTGGAGCCGTTCACTCAGATAATTTTCCTCTAATAAGTTAAGTGCCTTCTAATTTTATGTCATAAGCAAATCTCATAATCATTTATTTGCTCCTGGCAATCAAAAGGATATTGGATGAAATAAGCTATTTCCTAAGTCCCATGAAATTCAGTAATGACTCTTCTCCAGTTTTAAAGTTTGTCTTTTAATGAAATGTCTGAGTAACCCTTCAAACTCCTGAAATATCCCTAAGGTCAATTGAATTTAAATACATCCTAACTTCATTAGATGACATGGCCTGTCTTCTCCACTTCAATTCATTTTATCTCTGGATGCTGATTCCTCAAACAGATTGGTTTCATTAATAATTATGTATAGGTGTGCAATATACCAGGTGTATTACTGAAGCACAAAAAATGGTACATAATCCCTACGCTTTTTTAAAAAATGTAAAGTATCAGATTCTTAAATAAATATTTTCTATTTGTCCTTTAATAGTGATTTGCAAAAAAAAAAAGGTAGCGGATGAGTTAGATATAATATACTGAAATTTGCATGCATTATTTTGACCTTCAGATGTGATTGACATTATGCGAGCAGTATTTCTAAATTATCTAGGATTGCATAAGATTTAAGTATTACCTAATGATAATTCTTTCCTTTCTTTTTTAGCAGACACAAGATTAGTTAAAATGTCTGCTAATGGAGCTGCTAGTCTGTATGCCAAGTCTCTATTAAATACAGAGTCGTTGTTCCTTGCTCTGAACATTGGCTCAAAGGTTTCGGATATTTGATAATTCATAAAAAGTGTGAGTGGCTTACACTTCTGTTCTTCGTGGCTGTTTGTGCATCTTCTGTCAGAATAAGCTAGAGACAGTTTGCGAACCTCACTGCAGAGTACAAATGTATACATTCTGTTTGGATTTTAGAAAGAAGTAGAGAACAATATTTATAATATTGTTTTCTACAAGCATAACTGCAGTAGAGTTATAGAATTTGTTTTCTCTTTTCATTTAAAAGAGTGTGAGTTTTTTCTTATCCCTGGTTATGAATTGACCTTTAACATGAACAAAAATAGAAGTATAACATATTGCAGTCAACCCTATTAACTAGTGAGACTAGAGCACTTAAATTGCACTGATAGCTTCTCCAGGCTATGGAACTTTTTTTTTCTCTTAATAGCTACTCTGTATTATTCTGGCTTGATTGGCTCTTACAATGGTCTGCGACTTGTATTTAGACCAGTAGTGGGCAATCTATGCTCTTGATGCATTTCCCATCACCCCTTTCCATCTTGTGGCAGACTAATGCTCTGACACTTTACAGTGTGACAAAATGATTTTTTGAGGATGTGAACATTTCTTTTTCCCAGAAGTAAGAGTAGAAGTGGGATCAGAAGGATTCTGGGGCCAAAACATATACATTTCCACCCTAACGCTAACTCACTAATCACCCTGGAATTTGAGAACCAACATTTGGTTATTTTCCTGGTAAATTTCAGACACATGAATTTCTGGTTTTTGGGTGAGATTAAGATAAATATTACTATAATGACAAAAATGGCAACAGTTGGTTTTCCGAAGGCCTCCTGTTCCCATTCCCACTTTCAAAAAGAAAGCAGAAGGTAAAGAACAAATTAATGTGATTTTCATCTCTGATAGATTATTAGATAAGTTTTACGTTTACATTCATTACACATGAATTGTCTAATTAGTCTTCTGATTGAAACTTCTGGCAATAGAGTAATTCATTCATTCATTCATTCATTCATTCATTCATTCATTCATTCATTCATTCAATTTATATAGCTACCAATGGTTGCTCACAATTGGACTATTGTAATGTGCTCTATATGGGGCACCCTTGAAGACTACCTAGAAGCTACCCTAGTTCAAGATGCTGTGGCACAAGCAATAATTGGAGTATCTCAGTTGCCCATGTACTCCTATGCAAGCTGCATTGGTTGTCAGTCAGCTTCAAGGTGCTGGTTATTACTTATAAAGTCCTGTATGGCATAGGGCAGGGGTCCCCAACTCCCGAGCCGTGGGCCACCACCTGGACTATTTGGAATTGATCCACACGAGTGGCTGGCTAGAGTGCACACACAACTGAACTTGCGTAAGAGGTGGGCCGGTGGGCACTCGCAAGAATGTGTGCCAGTTTACTGCTTGTACAAGTCAAGCTGCGCGCATGTGCAGCCTAGTTTCCATCTCCCCCCCCCAGGTGGGCCACCATGCTGCAAAGGTTAGGGACTGCTGGCATAGGGCCTAAGTATCTGAGAGTCTGCTTATTAGATTATTTTAGTCTGGGATGTCTGTTTGATTTATTGTTTTTATGTTTTTTCTAGTACACTGTCCAGAGTCCACTGGAATTGGGTTGCCAATGAATTTAAGTAAATGTCTTTGAAGAACATTCAGAAGATTCAACTAGTGCAGATTGCAGCTTCCCAAGTAGTAAATGGTATAGGATATTCAAGACATGCAACTTCACTACTGTCTTAGCTGCACTGATTGCCAGTATGTTTTCAGGTGCAACTCAAGGTGCTAGTTGTCATGTTTAAAGAAATTCATGGCTTGGGCCCAGATTACCAGAAGAGTTATCTTCTGATAGTGGTTTCTACCCATCCAATTTGATCTGGCAGGTTGGGCATGCTATGGGTTCTATCAACCAAGGGAATGTTGGTTGGCAAGAACTAGGAGGTGTGCCTTCTCTACTGCTGCTCTCTGAAGCTTTCTCCCTTGAGAGAGTAGGATAGCCCCAACTCTTTTTTGGCCTTTTGGAAAACCTTGAAGATCTGGTTACATGACCAGGTGTGATTATGTGCCTAAAGGGCTCCATTTCCTAGTAATATTGATAGCTATGGTTTTAATTTATCTCTCTTTTTCTCTCTCTCAGAATGATGAATGAATGAATAAGTAAATAAATAATAAGCAAGTAAATAAATATCACATATATGACAAATGTTTGCATATATTCAAATATAAACACGGGTAAATTCTTCAGACTACTGTATAATTTACAAAGAATAGGTATTTCATTGTTGTGGTATCATCCTTTTCATTTTTTCTGATCCAGTGGAATGTTGGAAATTAATTATGCAAAGGGTGTTTTATTTCTCTGTCAGCTGGATAACTCTCTGAAAATCTGGAACAGAACAGGATTGGCTTTGCGGGGGAGGGGAGCAGGAGGAGCAAGCAAAAGTAAAACCCGGTTGTCTGAATTAATAAATAAATACATCTGTCTCTTGTTCAAATGTTCATTTTCCTCATCGTTTTTTCAGTTTACAGATCTTTGAAATGTAGTTAAAATACAGATGGGCATTTAAAAAAAATGAGACTTCCAAACTTAAATTGATGCCTGAGATAACTTCTAAAAGTGTGGCATTTTGAATAGCACATGTCAACAATGAGGAATTCCTAAAATTCTTTGTAAAAAGACAGAGTGGGATCCACAGTAACACAAAATGTCTTGTCAAATAACGGTAACCACGATATTAAATATTCAGAAATAAAGATGTACAGACACTAAAATAGATTTATCATATATTTCCACTGAATATATTCAAAAATATATGGACACATGGATTACAGAATTGGAGTAACCAATACACCTGCAACATCAATAAATAAATAAATAAAGATATAAATAAAGGGAGCACTCAGGATTTCTAGACCCATCTTTAGCCAGCAACCCCTTCGGGAAAATGAGCCTAAAGCTGTTTTTACCTCTTCAGGTGATATCACCTGTCTTCTGTTGTGGTTACCTGCAGCTCTTTAGCCAGTGTGGCAATTTCAGATAGAAACACAACCAAATGAACTAATTCCATTTTGTTGTAAGGCAATGTTAACAAAAGCTTGTAAGTGTGAAAGTACAAATCTCCTGATACTCTTTTTATAACCTGGTAAGCTAGGGAACTTCCTTTCTGAGTTTGTTTCCCTGCCTGTTATGCAGCTATGGGCTTTCCCTGCCTTATCTGAGTGTTTTTCTAGGCAGCATTTCTTCTGCCCATATCCCAAGGACGTTCCCACATACAATTACCCCAGCCCTTGGGAAGATGCTCACACTTGATGCAGACATTTTGTGAGGAACATATTTACATGTTTGCTGCAGGCTATAAGTAATAAAACTCAGAGATGTGGTAGACACTTGGGCTGTATATTCTTTGAAAATTATTCATAAAATGTAATTTAGAACTTGTGCAAACTCAAACACAGCACCTATTCATTTAAGTTGCCAATTTTATTCAGGCTTCTGTGCAAACCTGAGGAAATGCTCTTGCTCTAACTGAAAGTTAATACAGTTCTAAAACCTGAGAAAGGTTTTGTGAAATAGTTCAAAAATTACTTTTGCCAACTATAGTATATTACAAAGGAAGTGACCACATCCTCACAAATTAATTCACAGAAGCTTGGTAGCTAGAGATTGATTTATCTCATATCTTCTTCCTGTTCTCTTGGCTGCTTCCGTTTCAGATCTTAGATTTTTACACTTCATAATATTTTTTGATATACCCTTGTAGGTATCTAGCAATCTCCACGGTGAGCTGGAGTTGCACAAACTATGATTCCCAAAGCTGCAGAGACTAGGCCTTTTTTGTTATTGGCCTGCTGCTAAGCATGATCTTCTCATTTGTTAGAAATGGATTTTTTAAAATTATGAATGAATGCAGATATACAGGTCTAGGGGATGCTTTAAAAATGTTCAGGGTCATATACAATCTTAGACCTACCTTGGTCTAAATTGATCAGTTGCTGTATATAAATCAGAGTAAGAGCATTGGAAATTAATATTAATTAATAACCAAAATTAATATTCACATATAAGGATTGTGAAGAGAAACTCACTGTGTAAAATCAAGCATGGACTGATACGTTTTATTTATTTATTTATTTATTTATTTATTTATTTATTTATTTATTTATTTATTTATTTATTCATTCATTCATTCATTCATTCATTCATTCATTTATTTATTTATTTATTTATTTATTTATTTATTTATTTATTTATTTATTTATTTATTTACTACAGCTTCTTTGCTACCTTTATCCAAAAAGAGTGATTTATATACTTTATCATATATGTATGTATATATGTATAAAAAATCCTGAAATGATGCAATAATGTGAAGAAAACCTTGATGAGTGCAATACATAACTTACATATTTGCAACTCTTCTATATTACTATTTCAGATGTCTATGCATGACATATTAAAATTCTTTAGGTTTGAATCCTGATCAGATACAATTAATTGGAACAAAATGTACATATTATTTTTATTCCTCTGTCTCCAGTTTTCCCTTCTTGAATAGGAAATCTGCAAGAAGCTTCTGCATTCTTTTACATGAACAATAGCTTCAGATGTCAAGGTTCCTCATTCCAGAAAGGTCCCAAAAGATGTCCATGTATTGTTGCTGCTCTCGCTTGTTTAATTACTTTTTCTATTAATATTAACATCTCTATTCACTGTTTTTTATCAAGATATCTTGACTCATCTTCTAATGCAGGTAATTTCAAGCTGGATTGTTATCCAGAAAAAAATGGGGATAAATCTAGTTTATTCATTCATTTATTTCATTAGAGTTAGATGCTGCCTGACTCCAAGGTAACTCTGGATGGCTCTCTATTTAAAACAAATATATAACATATAATGTACAGTATAATAAAGTGTATATAAAAAAACTCTGTCTAGTGCAAAAACAATAATACCCAATTAATTAGGTGGCCACTTTACCCCATTCCAAGGCCCAGGAGGACAGATGGATTTTCAAGGCATTTTAGAACATTCATATTAGGGGGAATATAAACACTGAAACAGAGAGGGCACACTTCACCTATGATAATACCAGGAATGAAGGCACATTTATTACAAATTGACTTAGCATTTAAGAGCAAGAGCCAAACTAGGGCCATTGAGGATCTGCCCACCAATCCTTGAGGCAGTGATGAAATCCAAATTTTTTTACTACCGGTTCTGTGGGCATGGCTTGGTGGGCATGGCAGGGGAAGGATACTGTAAAATCTCCATTTCCACCCCACTGCAGGGGAAGGATACTGCAAAATCCCCATTTCCTCCCCACTCCTGGGGGAAGGATATTGCAAAATCTCCATTCCCACCCCACTCTGGGGCCAGCCAGAGGAAGTATTTGCCGGTTCTCCAAACTACTCAAAATTTCCACTACCAGTTCTCTGAACTGCTCAAAATTTCCGCTACCAGTTCTCCAGAACCTGTCAGAATCTGCTGGATTTCACTCCTGCCTTTTGAGGGTTGAGACATGGAACAACTTTCAATCAGTGGATTGAAAAGAGTCCCTGTACACACCATGTCAACTTCTTCCCATCACCAGTATAAAATTCTTACATGCTTTCTCAGCTCTATAGTGGGCAGAAAGAATGGTCTTGAGGGACAGAGGAAGAGCTTCTACCAACACAACAATTAGATAAACGAAAGCTGAATCTGGAACAAAGCCTTCTAGGGTTTCCAGATTGCAAAGCAAAAGAATTGTAAGACCCTCCATCCCTGGTGCTGGCAAGCATCATACAACAACCTCTTCTTTGCCCTCCAGAAGACAAACATCTAGGGAATGGCATGAAACAAAAAACCTTGGGCAGTCATCTGCCACATTAAAAAAAGCTCAAGTAGCTTAGCAGTCTGTAGTGCCTCTTGGCAATTCTGACCTCTGGACACCTACAGCCTGACAGGCTCTACTGGTTCTGACAAGTCCCATAAACTCTACTGGCTCTGCCAGTACTGGCCTCCTGCTGCTGCCACTACCGGTTTGCCTGAACTGGAATGAACTGGTAGAAACCCACCACTGGACCACACCAACCACAGCACTTTGAAGAACATCTTTGGCTTAGTTATTGCCCCCGTCATGAGTCTAGTCCAAAATCTATCTCCACAGGTTTTGTGATTCCTGATTGCAGTATCAATCCCATCTCCTGTGGGTCTTGCAATCTCATTCCTGACAGCCAGGGCTTCAGGCTCTTCCAGTGGTTCATGGCACTTTTTAAGATATTGGTCAGTGCTATCCCAGGCTCCCAGCTCTCTTCCTTCAATAACCAGAGGGCTAACTAATGCCACAACACTTGCAGAGCATAAAAAAAAACACAAAAACAAAGTCAATATATATAACCAATACCCATTTATAACCAATACTTTTGGATGCCATTTTTCAAAAGACCCAATGCATTAGATTAGAAAGTGATAATAAAAAATAGCTAACATCTAGTTCAGGAAGTCAGGGGTGGGTTCTACTTACCTTTACTACCGGTTCGCAACGGGGCTGTGCGCTTTGCTCATGCACTCTTCTACACATGCGCAGAAGCATTTTGGTGATGTCGGGGTCGGTGGGCAGAGCCTCCCGCCAGTTTTACTACCGGTTCTACAGAACCGGTGCAAACCGGGGGCAACCCACCACTGGAGGAAGTACATAAATATGTTGATTCTTTAAACATATTACACAAAAAGATTTAAGCAGAGGATGGTTTAGACATTCTTATTCTTGAAGTGGAAAGACAAAATGAAGCTTAGTTAGGAACTATTCCCCTAACTTTTCAATTTACATTATTTTTCCCCCATGCAGAAATTGACTTAATGCAGGAAAACATTATTTTTTTGAACCTCTTGAAATGAGAGACTGCTTTATTTGTACTATTAATTTCACTATACTGTAATATGAATACTCCTTTTCATATTAAATGAAATTATGTTTATTAGAATTGTGAACAAAAATAACCACACTTTTCTAGATAAAATGAATACAAAATTATCTTTCAGTTAAATATTAATATGGAGAAATAATACAGCTTCCTCAGATAAGGGATTATTTATGTTAGAGAAGATGACATTGAAAATGCATTTTATTGATAGGCAGTATGGAAAGCACCACATTTTTATAACTAGGTCAGTTGTCCATTAATTTGTACTTTTTGTTGCTGAGTGATATTAATCTAGATAGGATTACATAGATTTAATCCTTAGTAATGCTTTGTAATTCACCTTAGCGGAAATAAGATCTATTGCTTACTGTTTTATAGTGTCATATCATAAAAGCTGGTAATATTCAATCTGATAATTATGCATATTGAATTATTTTGATTTGTACTGCTATTTTGATATAGGCGGAAAATAGTTGAATTTTCCTGCGTTCTTGGCAGCATTTTTGGCAACAGATTTACTAAACGTGTGAGATAGTCTGCATATGCAAATTACACTTGCATTATTTTTCTGTAGCAGTCACAGCAGACGTAGGTGACAATACAACTGCCTTCAAGTTTTTGCCAAAATGTAAATCTATCCTGTTTCATTTGGTGAGGGAGGGCATATGTGTTTAGGAATTCTGGGCAGAAGATGCTAATACTGTAAAATTAGAATAGTAAAGGGAAATGAAACGCTATTGGCTATGTGGAATACAACCCTTCTCATTTTTTAAAAAATGAAGGCAGCAATCATTTATTGTTTACGTATTATTTCTTTACTATATCTATTTCTGGACTGGAAGTTTGAAAAAAAAATACAATATCATGCCTGGCTTCTGTATTAATTTGGTGGTATTCTATGAATTTAAAATGGTTATGCTGGGTGGTCACTTTGCATAAAGTTCTCTGATTGAATCAGAGAGAATGGCTGGTTCAAGCAGTCTTTTTGATGACAAGGGTCCCAGTGATCAGAGATTAGGACTATTATAAATTTGTGTGCATCCACTGCCATATCACAGATTCACATGCACACATTTATACACATAGCAGTGTCTTTCACACAAATCACTGATGTATACACACATCCTATATAAAGCATACAATCTGTTTTCCCAAACATTCTCCCTTTTCTTCTCTGTAATCTTAAATGGGTTTACAAGGGAGGGGGGGAACACTGATTTTTTCTCGCCCCCAGTAGTTTACTAGCAATTAACCAGTTTTCCATCCCAAATAGATAATGGTCATTTGAGTAGAAAGATTGCTATTCCTCTCGCCCATCCAATCAAGCAAGAGGGAGAAGTACAAAGAATGAAGATATGCTATAAAAATATATTTTATGAATATGCAATTTTCAATTATTCAATAACTGGCTGAGCAATAGAAATATTCTGATTTAGTAACTTACTAGTCCAGAGAATCAGATGTATTTGAAAGTATATTCATCATCCTAAAAATATTACTGACAATTAGAAAAGAAGCCTGGCTTAAACTGGACCTTTCAATATCTAAAACTTTATTCTGGGATAGCTTCTGAATAATCCTATTTCTGCTTATATCTCTTATTTCTTTTAGAAAACAAACTTAAAATTTGAACTAGGATAATAATAATCAAAATTCATTTGAATGCTATTAAGGAAACATATTTTGTAGAAGCAATGAGTAACTTTTCAGTTTAACTACGGTTTTTGCACTCCAGCATTATTGTCATTTCTGTTCAGAACAAAACTTTTAATATTGCATAATGAGGACTTGGGCATGATACATTTTGATATCCATATACACAGCTCTTTTAGAAGTGTCAACTTGCTGTCGAATTCTTGGGCATGTACTCTAATTTTCCATGCTATCCAGCTGCATTTGAGTTTGAATGACATACTTAAGAAAAGTAGTACGGGGTGCTTAATGTCAACTGAGGTGGAAGCATTGGCAAGTTTGGTTTTGCTTGCAGCCATAAAATCTTGTTTTTCAAAGCTGATGGAAATTCAAGGAGGAATGTTTGTGAGTCTCTCCAGGCTGTGGTTTATGCCTGCATTATCATTCTTATGCCCCTGGCATGCTTTAAGGGACAGTAGCTTGAATCCCACAGGAGTGCAAACATTTTAAATGGCCAAAAGACATGTCAAGAAATATATATTTTCTGTTTCATAATGGAATAATTTGTCCAGGTTCAGAACACAGATAGGGAAGTGAGTAGAGTTTTATGTTACACATATATATTCACAAATACATACAAGATTGATAACAATTAAATCATTATCTTTAAAAACATTGATACAAATTTCATATTTTAGAAAAATCAACAAAATATATAATTTCAGCTAGGAAATTCATTTGTTAATGTATTTCCTATTTTTAAATGGTCTCCTTTGCCATTCTCTTTTGTGAAACCTCTGGCTAGACTAATCTACATTAAAATGGAACATTGCATACCCAATTGGGATGGGTAAATCTACTCCGTCCTGATTTGAAACATTCTCCCATTCTTTAACATGAAGGTTAAAGACTTGTCTGAACTCAAAGCAGAGTTTATTAGATTCCATTAATTTGGAATCACTTAACTTTCAGAATCTTTATTGTCATTGAAAAGGCATGTCATAGCCAATTTAGATGCTTTGAAGTTTGGACTTCAGGAGAAGAAATGGCAAAGTTAAAACTGACATGTGACGGAATAGAGAGCCATTGAGTAGATCAGCTCTTTGTAATTCCTCTCTGGACAAGGGGAGGGTTTTAGATTGCCTACAAGTGATCCAGATACGTACTTGCTCCTTGTGAAGAGACTACAATAGACGGTCTCTGGTAGTTTAGAACTTTGATATGTGAGAGATGGAATCTTTACTCAAACTTTAGAACTTTGAGCTTTATGGACATTGGATTTGCATACTTCCTTTTCTAATCACTTTTGGAAGTTGGTTATTAATTGCTTTTCAGCTATTAGTAACTTTTGGATCAACATGTTTTATAGCACTAGCTGAGTTTCCTTCACTTTCCTTAGTGAAAGAAGTCTTAAGTACAAGTTTAAGGATTAAACAAAAATTATTTTTGAATAAACAGCAAAAGAGTTATTAGAACGTTGTTTTGGAATTACAAACAGTTTAAAGGTACATGGATCTGAAATAAGATTTTGAAATTAATTATAAGAATCCTTTCTGTGAAAAAATGTTTTTATTTTTTGTTTTTTAAACATGATAGGATGAGATTGACATAAGATTGACATAGAGGAAATCAAGGATGTAAAGATTAAAATTAAAGGATAATAACTCTTAAAATTGACTTATGAAATATGAATACAGAACAGAGCAAAATATTTTTTTTAGCAAATACAAGTACAAGTACATGTTTCACTGGACAAGATAAGATTGAGTTGAAAGTGGATTTAAAATGACAGGCTACAACAATATGGAGAAAGATTCTACATTAGGTATATAAAACAAACTGGCTGATATTTTAATAATGAAAAGGGATATACAAATAGCAAACTAAGAGAATGGCCTGGATTATTTTCCTATATTGGATTAATAAAAGAGGCTTGTTAAAGGTTTGAGAAGTTTTTTTTAAAAAGGCTTGCTCAAACTAAAGTTGGATCAGAAATTTTGTATTGAGATCAAGGTTTCCTTGGAAAGCTCCTATTTTTTAAAATCAATCTGGCACAAGATTTGATTTTAAAAGATTATTATCATTTTATTATTAAAATGGATCCATTTGTTTAAAGCTTACTCAATAAATAATGTTGCAAGCTTATTTATTCATTCTTCTTAACATCCATCCTACTTTATCCAGAGGTAGGATATATTTGCCAGCTATTAACTGCTGTGAATATTAATATTTTAAAAAATCATATCCTTGATAATAACAATCAACCACATGAAGGAAATTGAGAAGAGAGAGAAAGAGAAAGGCATGGATAGAAATATAGAAAGTAAATCAGAATTTTAATTTTTAAAACTTTATTTGTTCAATTTATAGTCATCCATCTCATACTTATGACTTTGGGTGATTTACCATTAAAATATAAACAACTCCCCCCCAATAAATTATACAAACAATACATTTCATAGTGCCAGTAATAATACTTTCAAATATAGTTACAAATATAGAGTTTTATTGATAACAGGCCCAAAACAAAGAATGATACAGCAATTCTTCCAAGCTGAATTCTTTATTGTTTCATATCTTTAGACAAAATTATGCCAGACTGAGGACTCTACCATTTGCATCTACAATATGTGTATCTTGTATCTGTAAACTACTAGGGAGGGGCTGTCTTTGCCCCATTTATCTCACACATAGTATCTGTGCTCAGTTGCTGCTTACTCCTCTAGAATGTACCCCTCCCTCCTAGGGTTTCACTGCCTGATTACATTCCATCATATTTGATGAAGGCAGATATGAACAAAAAAGTGAGTTATGATTTGTCCCTGCCATTGCAGCATCCCCAAAGTCGCATGATCACAATCTAGATACAATGATGAAGCTGGCAGGGAAGGTTGCAAGTAATAGTCATATGATTTCTTGCTTAGTGACCACGCCGCTTAATGATGAATTTTCAGGTACCATTGTAGTAGTAAGTTTAGGACTACCTGTATAGCATTAGAATTGGAAAGTGAGTAGAATCCACATAAATGTGTGGATGAGAGGAATAATTTGCATTAAATCAATTTGGATTGAATTATGAACCAGATTTTTTTTTTTTTTTTTTTTTTTTGTAATTGGAAGTATGCAAGCTTTGGAAATATGTATGGTGAAACAAATATTGCAAATTTCAGTAGCAGGTTCACTAGTATAATTCTAATTTCTTAAGAATTTTCTAATTTTTTTAATGTAGGAATTCACAGTCGTGAGGTTTCCCTTAATGACTTGTGCAATCTTCTTTTAATGACAGCATGTAGGACTGATGGAATTGTCATCAGTAAATGGCCTGATTTTAATATAGTTGTGTAGAAGGTTAATATTTCAGCCTTAGCTGAGCTTTCTAAAAAATCTCAGATAATTTTGCTGACAGCTACATATGCAGTTACTTTCTTCTGTTGTTGACTGAACCTCTGCCTAATTTGAATCCAGCAGTGGAGGGGGCTCAGGGTGCCAAGGAAACAGGAATTTTTGAAATAGAAAGATGTCAATGGCATAACACAGATGGTACTGATCTTTTGGTGTTTTCAATATTTGGTGTGGGGAAAAACCTTTATTCAGTGACAAGCTGAATAGAAAGTGTAATATGCATATTTCTTAGCACTCTTAGACATTCAAAACAGATACTACATATACAACAGTTTTCTCAAATTGAGCAAACATGCAATTTGCTTCCCACATTTAAATACTTTTGAGAATTTTGCAAATATGTTATTTATATGTTATTTGGTTTTTTTTTTCTTCTCATGCCGTTCAATTTCTTTGTCCTTTCAGACATACAAGATGTTTTGAATGTCTCCCAAACATCTGAACCAAATAATAAAAAAAACAGATGGGGACTCCTCAGAAAGTCAATGAGACTATAGTCTTATAATACTGTTGACAGTATTCATTTCTGTCTCTAATATGACAATACAACTACTGCTACAGTTTTCAAAATATATTCAAAATATATAAGCATAGAATCTGTTCATTGAAAGCTGTTATTATGCAGTAGTAAGAGAATCCTCAGTCATCTACAGCAGTATTAAGAGCCAAGACATATTTTACAACAGCATTGTGACAGAGTTCGCACATTGGCTTAGTAAATTTATTCTATTTATTTATTTTATTTGATTTATATGCCGCCCTATCTCCGTAGGACTCAGGGCGGCTCACAACAATAAAATATCCAAATAAAAGTGTGTTAAAATACATGTTAACCCCCCCCCAGTCCAGGCTGAACAACCATGTCTTTAAGTCATGGAGGAAGGTGCGGAGGTCAGGGGCCAACCGGAGCCCCAGAGGAAGTTGGTTCCAAAGGGTGGGAGCGCCCACAGAGAAAGCTCTGCCTCTAGGGGTCGCCAGTCGACACTGTCTAGCTGATGGCACCCTGAGTAGGCCCTCCCTGTGAGAATGCACCGGGCGATGGGGAGTTGTTGCTGGTTGCAGATGGTCCGACGAATATCCTGGTCCTAAGCCATGCAGGGCTTTATACGTCATTACCAGCACCTTGAATCTCACCCGGAGGGCAACCGGCAACCAATGCAAGTCACGCAGGAGAGCTATAACATGGGCGTATTGGGAACCACCCTCACGACCCGCGCAGCTGCATTCTGTACCAGCTGAAGCCTCCGGATGGTCCTCAAGGGCAGCCTTTGGTAGAGAGTGTTGCAGTAGTCAATATGGAAGGTGACTAGTGCATGAGTAAATGTGCGTAGGGCATCATGGTCCAAATAAGGGCGCAACTGATGCACCAGGCAGACCTGGGCAAATGCCCCCCTGGTCACGGCTGTTATATGATCTTCTAAACTCAACTGTGAATCCAGGAGGACATCCAAGTTGCATGCCCTGTCTACCGGGGCTAACACCTCATCCCCTATAGACAAAGATGGAACCTCCAGATCGGACCGGGATGCCGGTACCCACAGCCACTCGGTCTTGGCAGGGTTGAGCCGAAGCCTGTTCCTCCCCATCCAGACCCGTACCACCTCCAGGCACCGGGACATCACGTCGAGGGCATCACTGGGGTGGTTCGGGGTGGATATAAAAAGCTGGGTATCATCAGCATACTGATGATACCTCACCCCGAAACCACAGATGATCTCACCTAGCGGCTTCATATAAATGTTGAACAGAAGAGGTGAGAGGACCAACCCCTGAGGCACCCCACAAGTGAGGGGCCTCATGGCCGACCTCTGCTCCCCCACCAACACCGCTTGCGTACGACCCGAGAGGTAAGAGGAGAACCACCGCAAAACAGTGCCTCCCACTCCTAGCCCCTCGAGACGTCGCAGCAAGATACCATGGTCGATGGTATCAAAAGCCGCCAAAAGATCTAATAGGACCAGAACAGAGGAATAACCTCTGTCCCGAGCCCTCCAGAGATCATCCACCAGCACAACCAATGCTGTTTCTGTGCTGTAGCTGGGCCTGAAACCCGATTGGTATGGATCGAGGTATTCCGCTTCATCCAGGGCCATCGGGAACTGACGTGCCACGTACTCTCAACAACCTTTGCAAGAAAGCGAAGGTTGGAAACAGGACGGAAGTTATTCAGAACAGCTGGATCCAAGGCAGGTTGCTTGAGGAGGGGCCTAACCACCGCCTCCTTCAAGGCGGCAGGAAAGTTTCCCTCACCCAATGAAGCAGTTATCACTGCCTGGATCCAGTCACGTGACACTTTCCGAGCCGAATAAACCAGCCAGGAGGGGCACGGGTCCAATATACACGTGGTCGCACTCAGTTTCCCCATGATCCTGTCCACTTCCTCCAGTGTGACAGGATCGAACTCCTCCCAAATAACAAGACCCGCTGCCTCCCCACCGTCTGATCCTGCCCAGTCGGGAGGCGAAGCCATCCTGAATCTAAGTGATCTTGTCCAGCAGATGCTGACTAAACTCCTCAGCTCACCCTTGCAAAGGGTCCTCCCCCCCTCTGATTCAGGAGGGAGCGGGACACCCTAAACAGGGCAGCTGGGCGATTATCTGCGGACACGATGAGGGCGGAGAAGTAACAACGCTTCACCGCCACCATCTCCACTAGGTAAGATCATGTAAACGACCTTAGCTGTACACGGTCAGATTCGGAACGACTGGCTCTCCAACAGCTCTCTAGGCCTCTCCTGCGGCGCTTCATCTCCTGGAGCTCCCCCGTAAACCACGGAGCCAACCAGAAAATGCTAGATACAAGAAGAATCAGTAATGTGGTTTCTTCTGAGACTAATGTCACTTTTCAGATAAAACAGGCTGTCTGATAGTGATTATGATTGGATTTATATGTTTGTATATAAGTAAATATACAAGTATATTGTATATAAGCCTTACTTTTGCAATGCAGATGGGAAGACGTACAAGGATAGCTAGAGGATTCACTTTATGATAGGAAGACCTGTGCAGTTATGAAGCTAAGGAACAGTAAAATATTAAGATGATTATGAAGACAATTTATCTCAATCGTCTTAGCAACATGTAATGATGTAGCTTAACAGCATTGTATTTTTCTTGATTCACTTATTAGTTTCAGTTTAGGGAAAGCTGAAGAAATGTTAATACTATATCACATTATTCAAAATTACACATTCCCAGATAAATAAACTACTTTCTGAACCTGATGTATACTACATTTCTCCTAAAATAAATTGGATTGTAAATGCAAATTTCCAATTGATTTGCCTGCCAATTTATTTCTGATCCAATCTCTAAGGATTTCTAAGGTTATAATTCAAGTATTATTTCTTAAAATTCATCAGTTTGTGGTTAGAATACCAGGCTAGAATCCAGGAGACTGTGAGTTCTAGTTCCCCCTTTAGGCTAGTCACTTTCTCTCAGCCCAACCTAACTCAAGGTTACTGTTGTGGAGAAATCAGAAGGAAGGAATACTGTATTAGGTATGGTTGTTGCCTTGAGTTGCTTCTAATAAAGTAATCCACAGGTGAAATATTTTTCATGCTATTTTGGTAAAAAATTCCAGGATTGGCTTATCTGTGGACCAGGTTAAATACAACATATGGGTCCTTTGAAATCTGAGAGAAAAATCTACCTTATATACTCATGGATGAGGCCATCTTTAGAGAAGCTGCACCTATTTTTTTGACATATAAAATTCTTTGCTTATCTGCAATATTTACCACAATGTGACAGCAGTAATTTTTTTACTTGAAACTTATCTGAACTTATGCTGTTGCATGACTAAAATAAAGCAATAACTGATAAAGAAAAAAGCACCAATCAAGTATTGACTGACTCACCTGAAACCAGCTTGTTCCTTCATCAAGATGTTATCATGCACCAAATCTTTACATGTTCTTTTTTATGAAGTCTATTCTTTTCTATGAAGTCTCTTATTGGACTCAGCAATTTGATGTGGCAGAATTATCTAGTTCTACCTATTCTCTTTTTTGTATACTTGGATTAGTAACGGATCTTTTCCAATTTTCAGGGATCAAAAATGAATAATCTCTTTGTATATGGTACCAGGACTGGGTCCATCAACCCACATTTGTCTTTAGCATGTTTGCCAAGATCATATCAAGTAATCTACAGCAGTATCTTTTTTTTAATTGTGAACAGAATTTAGCAGTCTCAGGAAAAACCAGGCGCCAATCTGGATCAGAGCAAATATCTGACATTTCTAAAGCATGGTTTGACCACGAATGCCCTGAAACTTGGGCCAATTAAATTGAAGGTTTAAGAGAACACAGAGTTAGCAATTCACGTAAGAAATTTCTTTAAACTGAAAAAAGTTGTTTGCCCAATTTTCTCACTTTGTAATCTATAAACAAAGCACTGGAATTTTAAACCATGGATAATAAATAGAAAATTAATACATATTGTTAATCCATGCTTGTCAATCCAGGACAATACCATGTTTGCACTATAAAAGAGTGCTTATTAAAAAAAACCCAAAAAACTATACTCCATGTTCAGCAAATCACTAGTTCCCCATATATAGAAAAATACTAAATTTGGGATATAGGATTCAAAATCACATTCACATTTTTAAATTATTTTGCCAAAACCATATTAACCAATTTTTTAGAGCAAAGCAGTGGGGTAAGCATTAGTGATATGGTTCAGGTCTCCTCATACCATTCCAATACAATAACATTGACACACATCCTTTTTAAACATTATCTGAGGTATCTAATAAATATGAAAAATATCTTCTCGTCTTAAGTTCATAAAAATATACTTAATCTTCTTTCAGAATCTTAAACACTGATTTGTTAATATCAGGTATTCAAGAATCCAAAAATCTCTAAACGTTTCACACCGGTTGCCCAATGTAGTATTTTCTGTGGTACTTTTTTTACTACTTCTAAAGGATCTCAGATCAACCTAGAGCAGAAAGAGGATACATGAAATGAAAATGTAAAAGGAACACTAAAACAGGGGGCATTCTGGAAGTGACCCTCTTTTTATAAAACTTGAAAATATTTAACTTCTAATTCATATCTTTTATATATTCTCTCCTTTTTCCTTACTTTCACTCTGTGTAGACTAACACCACCATGAACATAGTTGCTGGGGGGGAAAACTGTTGGCAACCCTCACCATAGGATGTTGGCTGCATATTCTGTTTCATGTGCCAAAATAAAATGAAAGAATTATGAGGCACCATGATTTCTGTGGGTGGTATCAAGAGCAACATCTTTTGCTTCAGTGTGATTGCCCGATGGGTTTCCATAAACAGAAGCACAGTTCTGAATTTTGGAAAGAAATTAGAATTATACTAGTGAACTTGTTGCTGAAATTTGCAATATTTGTCTTAGAAATATTGTAGAAATAATGTACATATTTCAACAGCTTGCTTGATTGCAATTACCAAATCATTTTTTACCTGATTGATTGAATCCACATTAAATTTAAATTCTTCCTGTCATCCACACATTTATATGTAAGCATTGCTAACTTCTATCCACTTTCCAGCCTTATCAATATATAGGCGGTCCTCAATTTATGACTAAAATTGGAAGTGAAAAATTCTTTGTTAAACTGTTTGGTCATTAAGCAAGAAACAGTATGATTGTGACTTGTGACCTTCCCTGCTGGCTTCCTGATTGACTTTACTTCTAATAAACCAGCAGGAAGGTCACAATTGGTGGATAACATGACCATGGCTTGCTGGGATAGTGTAATTACACGTCTAATGCTGTTTGTCCCGATTGCCATCGTGTGAGAATGGGAACACTGCGATAGCCAGAACTTCAAGACACAGTTGTGAGTAACATACATTCAGAGTGATCGTAACTTTGGATGATCGTTGAATGAATGGTTGTACTCCCAAGGATAATCTGTAGTTGACATGGTACACTAATATAAACATCACACTCCAAACATTGGAAAAATTTTAAACACATGTAACAAAACTGAGCACATTGTAAGCCGCCCTGAGTCTTCGGAGAAGGGCGGCATATAAATCAAATTAAAAACAAAACAAAACAGCTATAACCGGGAAAGCACACATTATTGTAAAATGAAGACCCAAATTGTTGGGGGCAATATGATGACTCTGTAAACCACTTAGACTTAGAGAGTCCTGTAAAGCAGTGTGGAGTGGTATATAAGTCTAAGTGCTATTGCTATTAGCCAATGTGCATTCCTGCTGGGGCTGATTCCTGATGCACAATCTACCTTGCTTAGAACTTGGATTTTACCAAATGCAAGTTGAGAAGAGGAAGTACAGATGGCTCATACTGCATTTCTTTGCTCTCTCATCAGAAATAGCTTACGTAATACTCATTTCACATAATTAGATGTTTATAGATTATAGAGATCTATCATAGATGTTAATAAGGATCTGAGAATATACAACATGAAGATATTTCATAGGCATTCTGTGTGTGTCTGTGTGTCTGTATGGGTATGCATGGGTTTAGCAGTATCAATATTTCACCTTAAAATTGTTTTCAAAATCTAAAGTTAATCTGATGTAACTATGTACATGATCCATAACTGATTGAAAGAAAAAAAATATTATCTCTGTGTTGTGGCCTGTCAGCGGCCTGTGCAGCTAGTAGCTGATTCCGGCAGCGAGGAGGCTGGTGTGGTGCTGCTCTAGCAGCCTGTGCAGCTGGCACTTGAGTCAGACAATGAGGAGACTGGAGAAGATGTGCCAGAGGTGGGGATTCAGCCAGGGCTTTCAGAACCTCCAGAAGCTCCCATAAATGAAGAGGAAGAAGAGGAGGAGCCTCTTCTCGATGCACGAGCGCGCAGAGCTGCCAAAGGGCAGGAGTGGCTCCTCAGGAGAAGGTCTCGAGAGTAAGGTTTGGGGCTAATTGGCCACTCCCCTAGCCTATTTAAGGAAGGACGACGACTGAGGCAATTTGCAGGAAACAACTTCATTCACATTCCTTCGCGTCTTGATTCCAGAAACATTTTGATTCGGCTCTTGTTTTTCTCTTATCAGTTTTCCTGCAAATTGTTTCTGGGCATTCTGCCAACCACAGTAAGATTATGGTTATCTGAAATACTGTGCCTCAGAACTGAGTTATTATTCTTTGAATTCTTGTCGACTGTTAATGAAGTTAAATTAATAGCCCTTGTTCAGAAAAGACTGATTTAAATTGTACTTGTGTTCAAACAACTACTAAGAAAGCTCATTAGTAGTCCTTAATTAGTAAACTAAAATTTGTACAGACTTTGTTTGTGCTGCGTTCTTTGGGGTCCGTAGTTAGGGCAGAACACTGAAAGATTTTGTAACATTCATGCAATTTAGCATGATAACTTGAATTCATTCCAGTTCCATTTAAATTCTTTAGTTCCATTTAAATTTTTTTAGCTGAAAGTACAATGTGATAGTACCATTGATATGTGTTCACAGTAAATAAACCAATTTACTGTGTTCAAGCATAGTTTCATATCCTTATGCCAATGTTTCAGTGAAAAGTGAGTATATTTCCTCAAGATCAATACTTTATCTTCTCATGTCAATAAAATTTCCCCAGAAAGCTTATTTTGTTGAAAATAGAAAAGTTTATTTGAATTGAAACAAGTTCACAGAGGAAATGGTGAAATATCAAGGTCTGATTAGCAAAATGATTCTTAAGTATTGTATCCAAACCTCCAAATTTTTATAAGATTATGCCTGTATGCATAATCTTAATTTACTTAATTTACTTAATTCTTCTAAGAATAATTACTGATAAATTACAATGTGCTTTGTAAAAATATTCCTTTTGGGGATGACCTAGACTGGGCATTTAATGTGCCCCTGCCCCTGCAACGAAGGGGATGTTATCTGCAACTATACTTCACTTGGTTTTCTACTTGTAAATCACTTGTTTTCCCTTTGCTTCTTCCACTTCCTTTTATATAGTATCTTTCATTATAAAACATTTGTGCTTTTATTAATTATAGGAAGAGTTAAATGCTCAATAGAAGCTTCTATCTCCAGAATTGCTTTGGTTAGCAAAACTTATTTTCTCCGGATTTGTTACAATGATTTAAAAAAATAGAGAAGAAAATAATATCAAAAAATAATGGATTCAAAACTGAAGAAAATTGTTCTAATCACTGCTGACAAAATGCAAAAGTTGGAGAGGAATTTGTAGGGAAAATTGCTGGAAAGTGTCAGTTAGAATCGTACAATGATCCAGGACAATAATTAAGTATATTTCAGTGTAGAAAATGGTCTGTTCATTGTTAATAGGCTTAGTATAGGCCAGACTCACCTGTCCCATGTCTCCAAAGGTCTTCTCCACCCCATGAGATATCTGGCTCTGCTTTTCATCTCTTGGGAGTCCCCACAGGTCTTTGGCCTGCTTCCTACTTGGCCACTCAAGAACTTGCAGGAGAGGACCTGCTCCTCAGCCAGCTCCAGGGCCTAGTAGCACCCGACTAACCTTTTTGCAGCTTCTGAGAGAAGTGGCCAGCTGATGTGATATGAGACTCAGCTTTCCTACAGAGGCAGCCTCATACTACTCTGAAAGCAGGTGTTATTCTCATGATCCTTTAAGGGACTGTTTTAATCACACTTGTAAGAGTGAATGAATCTGAGGTGCTGCAGTGGTCCTAACTTTGAAACTAGGACATAAATAGCTTTTGGAGAGAGTCTGTCGAAACTTCGAATGGTCACTAAGCGACTGATCATAAGTCAAGGACTACCTTTAATCCAGTCCTTAGAAACAGATGTTTGAAGGAATTTTCAAACCAAAGGACAATTACATAATTACAGTCTAATTATAGTCCAAATATTATGTTTCTGATACAGTGGAAAATCCTTTAGATGAGATTAGTGCTTTGTAAGGCGAAAGTAGTGGCAATTGGCCATTCAAGCTCCAGAAGGAACATGAGCTTGCATAATTAATATTGATGGATATTAATATCCATATTAATGCAAAAAATATATATCAAAAAGAACTCTACTTTTGTTTGATACATTACTCCAAAACTTTTGATTGTATTGGCCATTCAAAATTTAGGAAATCTCTGAAAGCAATGGATATATTCCAGTATTTTATTGTTCCAATAAGTGGTTTCTGAAATAGCCAATAGCAGATGAGGCGGATGAACAGAGTACTGGAAACAACAGGAACGCATCTGCATACCGCAGGGAGAGACAGAACAACTTGGCAAACCTTTAGTATAGGACCACAAGAGTGGGCCAAGATTTAATGGAACACAACATTAAGAGGTAAAAATGCAATACAAGCAATTTCCTCCAGTTTCACTTTTTTAGCAAATTTACACCCATTGATATTTTCATTGGCTATTGAAAAGTATTGCACGTACAAAAATAATGCCAATTCATGGTCAAGTAGACAGCAACCTTCCTAATTTGAACGTCACTTTGCGAGAGTGATAGCATGAAACTTCTGTTGCTATCAATCTATTTTTATTTACCTTATCAATACTTAAATCTTTGAAAAATCAGGCTAGTACTTTCAAAAAGTTCTGGGAGGGCAATATATGAAAGTGGAAAGGTGACATCCAGGGGCGGGTTTCAAAACCCGCCACTATCGGTTCGCTTGTGGGCCGCTACTGGTTTGCTCGTGGGCACGCATGTACAGAAGCATACGGGCAGGTGGGCGGAGCCTCCTGTTGCTGCTGCTACTGGTTCACTCGAGCTGGTGTGAACTGGTAGCAACCCACCACACCACTGGTGACATCCCTTTACACTGTAGTGAGCCTTCATCTTGTATTATAAAGGTCAATCCCTCATTTCAGAAACCTGACCTTCAGTTTTATTTTTTCCAGTTCAGCTCTTGAATTTTCCTTCGTAAAGCAAATTTATAAACATAAACAACTATTTTTTATCAGCCTCTTTCAGATTTGCTCCCTTTTCAGGTTTGTCTTTTATCCCCCCCACTCCCCAAATAAAATATGGTCGCTGTCTGCACCTTACATGTAAGGCTTCTGAACTGACAGCAAGAGATCGGCCGAGTAGGTAGTACCAAGCAGATCACTCCAAAAACGGGGATTTCAATTCAGGTCTAACTTTTTTTTTGCTAACTTTTGTTGCGGATTGCGTCGTCTGCGGACGAGCATCTTCAGTTTCAGTTCAATGTTAAAAGTTTATCCCCTTCGGCTTGGTTTTGTTTCTTCTTCTCAAGTTAACTTGCAAAAAGTCCACAGGCCTCGGACCGGAATCTTCCTTTGCCTCCTTGATGTGAGAATAAGTTGGCAATCGTAGCTCCTTCGCTGGAGGAACCCTCTGGCGAGGCTGCTGCTTTTCCTTCCCGCCCTTGGGCTAAGCGTCCGTCCGTCGCAGCAGCCCTGGCCAAGGCCCAGGGAAGAGGTTCCTCCAGCCCCCGTAGAGCTTCCTGCTTTCCACAAGGTGCCAAAGAAGCCGCTTCTCTGCGGCAGGAACTGAGAGAGGTAGAAGAGAGGCTGGGAGGGAGGTGCTGCTGCTGCTGCTGCTGCTTTTACGGCCGCCGTCGCGCCAGGCCGGGGAGGCGAAAGAGCGAGACTCGGGCCGCCCTCGGCGAAGACGCCTGGGAAGCCGCACGCGACCCCGACCTGCTCCCCTTGGGACGCGCGGGGAAGAAGAGCAAACGAGACAAGAGCCGGCGCTTCCCTTCCCTCCCGTCCTCCTTTCCCGCCCAGGCCGGACTGGCGCCTGCCTTTTCCCTTCAGGGGGTGCCGCCGCCTCCTGGGACCCCTCACCCCGAGATGCGACCATGGACTGCAGGATCAAGTAAGCGCGGGGTAGGGGTGGGTGGGGGAAGTGTCAGTGGAAGCGGGGCGGCGGGGCGAAGTCGGCTGAAGGAGGAAAGGCGCTCGCCGGCCCGCCGCGGAGAGAGCGAGGGGAGGCGTCAGGCTAGGCCTCAAAACCACCCCCAGCCCCACTTGGCATGTGCGCGGCTGCTGAGGCAGAGGCCGGCCGGGGACGGGAGCCGAGGTCAGCAGGAAAGAGGTGGGGGGAGCCCCATCCCCGCTTCTGCCGCGCGTCTGTCGGGGGCTGCAATCCCAAACCCGATCGGCGGGGAGAGATCCCTTGGCAAGCGCTTGGGCTTGCTTAGGTGGGATCCTCCGGCTCTGGCTGGGCTTGCTTTGTCCTTGGTAAAAACTAGCTTCTCGCCCAAAGCGACTCTCCTCCCCCTCCTTCCCTTCGCAGCATGAAATCCGACTGTCCTTTTTTGAATGGCCGACAGTATAATACCTGCATTCCTCCCGTCTGCCTTTGCTTGGCTCTGCCTCTGCTGGGTTTACCTTGTTGACCAGTACTTGACACAAGTCAGCAAGATCTCCCTAGTAAAGCAGGGACAGCACATTTGTGCAGAATGAAGTCTAAAAAAGAAACACAACAGGCCAAGGCAGGTGTTTTCTGATTTCTTGGCAACCTACAACCCACCTGAACAACTACTTTATCCTCATTTCTGGTGCACAGTCTCAGCCTAGATATGAACACACCGCACACAGTGTGTACCTGGGTATCTTAATATGTCAGTTCCCCCTTTCTCCAATTGATAGGATTTGAAGAATAAACAGTATAGTACTGTACTGTATTGTATGCCAGGTAACAATTTGATAGGAGCACCAAAATTCCCCTTCATTAACTGAAAAGATGGCATGTGTGGCAAGAGGGGGCAGGAGGATGTTGGCAAGGAAATTCCCATGACTGAGAGGAATGTGAGCAGAATGATGCCACACAATTAATGGAGATAAATATTTGCTGTTTTTAATAATTTCCACGGTGGGTTGGAAAAATATACACCATTTGAATATCTATGCCATTTCCAAGGACTTATTTTTAAAGCGAAAAATGAATGAACTATTTCCTCATTTGGCGATTGTGGTTAAAATCTTGACCTTGCAAGCCTTGCTAAATTTTGCATTCTGAACTAGTTTTAATAGTTTTGCAAACTGACAATGATCTGTTCATGGTGAGCCAGCTGGAATAGACATAAAAGCCCTTGCTTCTATGAACTGGCTTACATATTGAACTGGTTTGATACTTTATGGTGCAAAGTAACACAATTTGAAAGGCCTGTTTGTGAAAGCCTAGAAGCAGTTATACAGAAAACAGAAATATTGACCTATGAGATGTTTATCTAGTTTTTAAAGAAGTTGTGGTTATAGTTGGAGAACCTGTTATCATAGAAGTTTTCTTTTCAGTCATTGTGGGTACTTCTGGAGTTAGCAAACTTAACTACACAAACCATTGCAGGAGAGAGCTCAGTTGCAAATCCTATTACAGCTGCAATCTTGTATACAGTTGCTAAGGAATAAGTTAGCCTCACAGAAGGACTAGTTTCTAATTGAGTAAGTATAGTATTTACATTGTGTAAAGACGCATAACAACTAATCCAGAAATTGAAAATGGATTATTTTTAAGGGTAGAAGCCCCATGAATATAAATTTGGTAAAATGATAATAATTTCATGACTATTTTAATACACTGAATTTGTGTTCCACAACACATACGTTTATGCTTCCTTAAACAACTATGGAGTTTAATTTTATTGAATGTAGCACATTCAGTTCCAGTTGCTGTTTAATATCTGCTATGTCTGGCCTTCTATTTACATATTTATTCATTCTTGTGGTCAAGTAGTTATGTAATCAATCAGAGGGTGACTTCTGAATTAGAGTTTGGGGGATGCTCACATGTTCATCTGCATGAAACAGTAATATTTGCAAGCTCAAATAATTATTGAAGAGGAAATTACAGTTTGCTTATTGCTTCTCAGTTGTTGTTCTGTCTTAGATTACCCATTCCCATTCTAGCACTTTTCAGTATTTTGCGAATAAATTATTTGAGTTATTGGCTGGAAATTTTAGAAGTTTAATTCCAACACAACTGGGAAACATGATTCAGGGAAAACTAATATTAGCAAAATTCCATTAGAGTTGATTGTAAAACAAAAATACATGCTGGGCCATAATGTCAAAATGAGGATAATCTTTCCTTAAGCCATTAGGTGAGTGTTATTTAAACATTGGTGTGTACGGATTAAAAAGTCTTTATCAAATTCAATTTATTTCAATTATATATAATATTTCTGAGATCATATTTTATATTCTACATGGCCAGTAAGAAATAAATAAACATTAGAACTGCAATAGCAGTTGCTTTGAAAATTTATAGAGGACTGTAATATGTATAGGAGTTGGGAGGAATAATGTGTAAGGCATACATTGTATGACATTACATAGGACATACTGGAAGTGTTGCAAGAATCACAATGAAATTGCATGGTGAAAGGTAATCGATTTGCCCATTCACCAACTGTGAAATAATAGAATCCTTCATGTTACAGCTACAGAATTTGAAATAAATGTTGAAAGAACAACTGGCTAATGTATAGGATTATAAAGGATATAATATCAATAGTTTACATACATATGTACTTTGAGTGTATTTTCCTGTGGTCATTTATCACTATTTTATACTGTTTATTTTAATCCCTAATGAAGAAAGGGGAAACAGTTATTTTCCTAAAGATGTAAAAGAAATGTTATTTCTAACTTGCAGCAAGTTATAGCTTAACTCTTCACTTTCAGTGTCAATTCCCACTTCTGTTTATCCTGGCAGGATTCTCTTTGTCCTTCTCAGTCATTCAGTGCTGAGAGTTCAGTACTAGAGTTGGATTAACCATTACATAATCAAATGAATTTCAACAGTCAAGCTTAAATAATATTTGTTGAGTTTGCATTGTAATGCAATTCTATATGTCTCAAGAACGGTTGGTAAATAATCATTGTGTATTCTAAGAGACAAGTAATTATGAGTCAATACTATTATGCAGTTTAATGTTATAACAAACATAGCATTCCTGTGATTAGATTATTTAAATGTTTGTGACTAATTCATGACTAGTCAGATATTTTGTTTTTACTTCCAGAGAAAATCCAGAGACTACCTTTGATTTGGTGATACAAGTAAAATGCCAGGCTTCTGAAAATGAAGGTAATGCACATGCCTTTATATTCTGCATATAAATTAGTTGTGCAAAATGTAACAAGTTATATTTTTAATGTGGATAGACTAATTTAGTTAGGAAATGTGCTTAATTGCTTTTTATTACGGTTATTTTTAGGAATAGAACTATGTAATTATAGCTTACTACATTACATATGTTTTATATACTATTATTAGCTGTAGCAACAACAATAATATTTAATTAGAGACATACAGTTTGCTTTGAGTTTGTGCTTTAACCTTTTTTCAATTTGCACATTATAATGGATTCCGTAAGTTGTGTTTTAGCAGTACATATAATTATGATGTTGAAGAAGGAACCCTCTTTGGCTATGTACACATAAGCATTTGTGCTGCTAGTTTAAATCATTTGGTTGCCATTACTGTGGATAACATAACAACATAGCAAGTGGATAATGGTCATGTTAGGAAGGAGAGATTCATGGATAGTAACAACATTATGTTTTGTCTACTTAGATCTGGTAATCCTGCTTAACTACAAAATAAAATAAATATTTTTCTCAGGATGTCTCCCCAAATAAGCTTTTGTATTGGTTTAATCTTTAATTTTTAAAGTTGGATTTGGAAAGAATACCCAGTTTAGAAGCATTGTAGAGAATATGGATTAGCTAAATTCAAGTATTCATGATTTCTGCAGGTAGTCCCCAATTTATAACCATTTGTTCAGCATCTGTACAGGATTATGATGGTGTAGAATAAAGAAAGTTATGACCCCTTCCTGAAGTTATGGGTGTTGTAGCACCTTCGCTGTCATATGGTCAAAAATCTGAGTGCTTGGTAGTCCACCTGCCCTTGCAACCAGACGTAGAGTGCTGTAACTGCCCCCTTTCATCTATATGTCCTCCCATCTTAGCCACCCACCCACGTGTGCAAAGTTGTCTCAACCTTGGCAGCTTTGGCCTGCTTCCTGCTCACTTCTTTCCACCCCATTATGCGTAGGTCCACTTTTGCATTGTTGTGCTGACAGGTGTGCTGAGCTGATGTGAGGCACAGCTTTCTGTCATGGTTTCTGTGCACCATTCTTTAAGCGGGTCTCATTCTCGCGATTGCACTATTTGGAGAAGCGGCCTTCCAAACCTTTGCAAGAACAATTGTATCTGATAGCTTTCTAGCCTTCCTAACATGATCCTTCTGAAGGCTAGATTGTTTCTGCTAACCCAAAATCTAGGCTGGGCATAATACAGGTTAGCAGTGCAGAGTGCAGCGTGGTAAGGGTGACTGGAACTGGGCTAGGACTGCTTCCCACCTTACAAGACAAGGTGCAGGGCTGCCAAAAAGTCAGAGATGGGAAGGAAATGGGTAGGTGAGGGGAGTTGGAGGTTTTACTGAGGTTTGGGGCTGGGAGGGATGAGGTATACAACAATTTGGAATGAGTGGGTCCTTGGCTAATGATTGGTAACATTTGCTTAACAAATGGCAACAAGGATTGCCAGGTTTGTGGCAATCCCAATTGTGATCATAAGTCGAGGACTACTTTTAAAAGACAAATGGAAGAATAAGCATCACTTGTTAAAAGCATGGTATTCCAAATTTGTATCCTCTGGACCAATACAAATAGGAAAATCCTTGCACGGTGCAATTTCTATATCAATGCTTCCCAGGAGAAATTCCAGAACAGGTTTTAAGACATTAGTCAAAAAACCATAAAACCCCCCCAAAAATCAAAATAAAGTAAAAACCAGGCAAAACATTTAAAATATGTAAAAGGATTTTTTAAAATCTACCTCAGTAACAGAAAGGCTGGGGCATGCCCACTTTGACAATATATTATCAAATTAGGACATATGATTCCATTTACTATGGAAAATTCTTCTAAACAATGGTTCCAAATGGAAAGTACAGTATATTAGAGCCAAATAATTTTATAACTCAAGGTGAGGTTTTTTTCACCGAAAACATTTTTCTAGAATAAAATTGAAAATGTGCCATTAAAACAACGCTTCAAATAGGTTCCACAGACTTTCTTCAAAAATAAACATAATGATGAATACAAGCTAGATCAGGACTGTAAAACTTGTGACCCGCGGGCCAGTTGCGTCACGAGCTGGCCACGCCTACGCTGGGTTTAGCGAAGGGAAAAAAGTCATGATATGTCACGTGACGCTGCCCTGACGACACAAGTTTGACACCTCTGAACTATATCATTTCTTGGAAGTGGGTTCACATTACTAGAAAGACACAAAGAAAATCTGGAAGGTTGTGAGGAATATCTTGAGAGGCTAGAGGGAATAATAGAGAACATGTTTATCAGCATTGTTTCTGGTAATTTTTTTTTTGTGACCAGCCATGATAACCAATGATAGTCATTTTGTGACTGATCATCCTCTCTGCCTATGGCTATCATTTTGAGAGAATCTTTATGAAATAACTTTCAAAATCCAAGTGGATTGACTGACATCCTCCCACCTTACTTAGGGCTGCTGATCATTTAATTGGCTTCCTTTCATCAACATTAGACTGGAAAAAAGTTCCATAGGTACTCAGGGACACACACACTCTCAGGAACACACAACCACAGATAATAATTTATTTTTAAAAAAGAGAATGAAGAGAATGAGATAAATCTGGTGACTTGCTATGTATCAAATGGAAATTTTAAATCTAGTGAAATTAAGGTTTTAAATACTTGTGCCTTTTTCTTTTGTTTATATAATGTAACAAGCTTGAAACTATCTACTCTTTTGGATTGGAGGAACCTGTTATTTGTTTTGGAAGTGGACTAGTCTAGTTTCAGGCTCTTATCCTCTGACATTGCAAGACAAATTTGTGTGATTGGTGATTAAGCCATTCATGAAATTTTAGGCTGAGCAACACGGGAAACGACTCACAAAAAACAATTCTACTTATAAATCTCTTATTGTCATATAGGGAATAAATTATATCTCTGTGTGGTAATTATGGAATTGTACATTGTAAGGAAGGAACTTCAAAGATAAATTATTCCAAAAATAAGATTTTGGTATTTGCCAAAGGCCCTAGAGCTGATAAGTTAAATGAATAACCAATTAAATATTGGGGGTAGGGTTCACTTCTCTGGTGAGTGTAAGGCCCATTAGGATTATATTAAGCAAAATGCCCCAAAATTGACAATAGCTCTGCAATCTTTCTATTATTCCAAAGGGGCAAGATTTATACTGAGTTTTTAAAAAAGTATTTGCAGCAAATGTTTATGCACAACTCTTACTTGATGTTCACACCCATATAGCAGTTTTGCTCGATGAGGGAGAATACAGCCTAAATTTCTAAGGTTATTTTTCAAGGGTGTGAAGTGTGCCTAATGTGGTCCTTTGTCACGAAACTAGTATGATTAGAGTGGAAACCAGCATGTGGTTATGTATATTTTCATTCTGATAGAAATGCTTTTTTGTTTTATTTTGCTGTGGGCTTAGGTCTCTCAATCCTGGCTGATAATTTAGAAAAGTTAATTGAAGTTAATTTATAAGAAGTTGCAGAGTGATGGTTTTTTACAGGACATATTACTGACGATTTATACAGGACGTATTACTGACGCCTATAAGTAGGTGGCATCAAGCAACATGTTAAAGATTTAAAAAGTCAATTAGATTTGTAAGTCCTTCCTAAGATTTTTTTACTAGTTGTTTTCCCTTTTTTAGACCAGCAAAATATTTAAACCAAATATCTATCTCTAAATTTAGGAGAGTACTAACTGTAGATGTTTTAATGCATCTAACAGCTATCCTTGAAGGAAAGTTCGGAGAAATTCCTTATTTTTATGTGGCGAAGGAGCAGTTGAAATACAGCTCGTATATTGTTGCATTGCTCATTTTATTTATTTATTTGCACCCCGCCTTTATTATTTTTAAAGATAACTTAAGTGGTAAACTTATCCAACACACACCCCTACTCTTCTTTTCCCTACAACAATAATCCTGTAAGGTGGGTTGGGCCAAGAAAGAGTGACTGGCCCAAAGTCATAAAACACTTTTTGTTTTATATCCTCAATATTAACTAAATTCCTGGATCATTTGAATTTATTTTATATACTGTTGTTAGAGGACCTATACGATTCAGTCTCTTTGAATATAACTAAATTTTGTTTTGTTGTTTATAAAACCACTGTAATAAAAGTTACCGTTTATTTTTAACTTACTTCGTAAATTCAGTTTCTACCTTTTAGATGGAATTTTGGTCATTGACTGTAATAAAGGCCTGACTGATGAGTAATAGTGAGGGATTTGTCCTTTCTGCTCCATGAACTTCATTTAAAAATCTTATTAAACATTCAGACTGATGTTTCCTACTGTTTTGAAAGGCGCTAATGCTGTTTATTCCTGTAGCTGATTTTAGGCTCTTCTAGAATTTTATGTCTCTGTTGCCTTTTAAAAAATATTTCACTTATATTTATGAATCCAATATAACATGCACACATTCATCAGTTACCCAGCTTTAGCTTTAAATGGATTTTCATGCTAGGATAAGCGTTTGAATATATCATACTTAAAAATGTGACCCATTCATTGTCTGCGCCTGCACTCTTTTCTTCTTTATAAAAGAGATTTGTATTTTAAATGGGTGTTCTTTTTTTTTTTTGTATCCCATCTGCTTGCTGTGCTTGATCTTGCTGTGAAGTAGAGGTTAGCATGTGACATCACAGTCATAAATGTTGCTGGGAAATATCAGGAACAGAGAATATTACCCTCTAAAAAGACTGAGCAACAAGAAAGACTGGAAGCAAAAATGATGCTCATATGGATAATACAACTTTAATATTTTTCTGGGATTTTCATTACTCTTTAAAAATAATTTTAGTATAAAATTTTAAAAAAAACTGTTGCCTTGTTATCATGAATCTACTTATGTTCTGATAGTAGATACTGAGAGGATCTTTGCATTAGTTAATGTACATTGACAGTATTTTGCAGATTGTTTTTTTGTTATGCATAGTATTTAGCTATTCCTATCCTTCTTATTGCATATGATTAATTGATCTGTTACTTTGGAGTGCTAACCTCAAGCAGAAGGCTTTCAAGTTCAAAGAATACATTTTGGAAATCATTTTCAATTTCAGTATAACTCAAATGTAGATCATCCAGATTGTGCTTTAAAAATAAATAAATCTGAATTTAATCTAAGATCTTTTTTGTCAAGTCCCTATGCCTATATGCAGTGGTACCCATGAGTGATCCCCGTTTCCCCCCCAGTAATGTCACCCATGCAACATTAATATCTCCATGTAGCCTTTTTAGCTTTGTGACTCCCTTAGTTTTTAATATATTGTATAGAAGTGTGTGTGTGTGAAATGTTTTAATAGTCTGTTATGAATGCTGCCAGTTATAGCTCATAGGCTTGGTGGAACATAACTTCTGCTGGCTGGATATATATGTGATATTCTATTTATGGCTTGAGGAAGAGTGAGAGAGGTGATGTGAAAGATGTAATGGTTGTGTAGCAGGTAAGAGCTTGTACTAGAATTGATGAGACACAGGTTTATGTCCACTATCAGCTATGGGAGTTTGCTGAATAATTCTGGACTAGTATTACCAGTTCAACAATCTTATAGAGCTATTGTTATGAGAAGAGTCCCACAGCATGAGAAGGTAAAGATCTCCAAGTAAGCCACCCTCAACTCATGGAGGAAAGGTGGTGATATAAAATTGTGAGTGTCATTGATGTCAGACTGCTGGCAATTATTTAATAAATACATGTTATTACCATATTTCTGATTGGTAAATTTTTCCAAAGGAATAATAAAGTGGTGCTATTTCTCAAAAGAGCATTTCTCAAAATGTGAATCTTCATGACAGACCATGTGAAGTAGCAAGGTTGGGTTATGCAAATAAGCAAAACCCATTTCTTTTGCAAGCAATATTAACAATATTCAGTTTGACTGGATCACCTGAAAATGTGGAGGCTGAATGAGAAAATTCTTGGCTTGTATGCTTAGCTTTTTGAAGGCTATGTTTATACATTGAATTCCAAATATAGCAATGATAGGAGAGGATGGACACAATTAAGGAAATTTTTTTGTATATTCTTTTGTTAGTTTAAATTTAGACATATATCTTTGTACTGCTATTGAACAAACAGGAAGCCTTATGTGATCATTTCAACCAAGCTTGCCTTAAATAGGCAAATTGTGGTGTACTTTTGTCATAACTCTAATGTATTTTGAACCTTACGTAAACCACGGCTCATTTACAGAAGCTGACTTTTTAAACTTGTACAAAGGAACTAAAGGAAGTTACCCCAACTTTTGGATTTATAATAAAGATATGACATGAATATTGCCAAGTTTAGAAATCTTGATAATCTGCTGGTTAGTGACTCGGAACTTGATCATCCTACATCAATTTGCTGATTGATGTAGGATGGGGGAAAACTGCAATATATCTCTCCTAATAATTGGTTCATTATCTTCTTAAGGCACAAGAAACAATTTTTTTTAGGCCTATAGACAAATTTATAATTGTGAGCTTAGTGTGGACGCCTGTCTAATCACAAAAAAGAACTTGTTCAAAAACAAGGCAGAATTTGAGATGGACCCTAAATGTAGAATAATATTTATTTGTATATAATGTGATCATCTTGATTTCCAAAAGTTGAACAAGTTTATCATTACAAAAGCACACATTTTATACCTCATGTTCATCAACCAAACATACTGAATATGGACAATCTTTCTCAGCCATGATGACCAAACACACAATGTTATTGAACAAGTGATTCCAGCTTTCTTTTTTTCTTTCTGGGATTGCTACCTTTCTCACAGACATTTCTCTTTGGCCATTAAATTCCTTCAGTGCCCTGATTTTAATCAATTCACTTTTATTACATGTAATTTTTAAGGCAATTGATTGGATAGAGGTAGCATGCAAAGCTGCCTGATATAAAATGACAACAGTGGTAGTAGCAGTAGGTAATGGTGTATTGTGAAATATTTTTATAACCATAGCATCTGGAGATTATTTTTCTACTCCCATCTTTCTCTGCTCTGTCAGTTACTTGCACTCATTTCTCATTAATGTTTCAATTCCCTTTAAAAGATTTTCCAAAACCAACATCGTCATCTACAAAAGCCCTTAACTTACGTTTCTTTTTTAAATATTTATTCCTACAAAATCTTGTCTTATGTTTCTGTTCAGTTTTTCAAGACCCAAAATAAACAAGAGAGGCGATAGTGACCTGCATTCATTTCTTGGTGGGATGCTTGTTCAGTACTGTCACAGGTGGTGCTCTTAAGGTGCTATTATGCTCCCATTTTTAACAATAGTATTTTTCCATTCAGAAGACCAATTGAAAACAGTCAGATGGAAAGTCACAGATGGTGTCATTATTGTAGTATGCTGGGATGACCATAAGTACAAGCATTCATCTAGTGCCATTGTAAGTTTGAAGAGTTACTGAACAAGTGGTTGTTAAAGGAGGATCACCTGTATTTGTACATATATTGAATTATGGAATCAAGAACCTGTATATTCGATTGAGAATTATAAAGAATTAATAAGTAAAGGTAATCTTTGACCTACGACCACAATTGAGTCCAGAATTATAATCATAAGTCATTGGCATCATTAAGTGAGGTGCCATGTGATTTCCTGGCTTAGTGATTACAATCCTGGCTCTCCCTTTGTGATCGTAAGGTGGAGCACAAGGTGCCTCGGGGTTGGACAGGTCTGACACCTCCCCAGCTTAAATGTGTCCTGTGTCAGGCCTCCCAAGATATCTGAGCCATCCCTTGCACATCTTTCTGCCGCACTGGGTTTCATATTTTTGGGCGTCATCCCCCACATCATGCTTCTCTCCACTTGCCTCTTCCGACATCACCTTACCAAAATAGTGCCCAGCTGATACAACACATGGGCTTTCTGCACGGGCCACCTTGCATCATTCTGGAGTTGGGTGCCAATTGCACAGGGTCACAATTTTCCAAATTCTGAAAGAATGGCAGCCACTTCCAGAATCGTGTGAGGTAACCTCTGCAAAAGGCCTTGCAGCACATTGGCTGATTCTCTTTCCGAAAGAGATCACCTGATGCGCCATGTAGCCTTCCTAAACGAATTCATGCCATTATAGAAGTGGGCACTATTGAAGCAGCAATTCTTGAATCGCAAAAGCTGAAGTTGCTCTCAAAATGGCACCAGCTTCTGGGATGACACGAAGGGGCCTCTGAAAAAAAAACATGCGGCATATCGACTGATTTTAGCATTTAGCACTAGTTGATTGTACTGTTTATTTCTAGCAGTTTTTTCTTTGTTTTGTGCACTTATTCTATACCTATTCCTGCACCTTGTAAGAAAGTTTACTTCATATACTATATATCTTGACTATAAGAATAAATTTATGTTTTACATGGGGGGGGGAGAAGTAAGTTGATTTTAATTTTTAGAGATTGTCCTATTAATTAAGCTATATGGTATATGGGAAGGACCTTGGGAGACTGGGCAAAGAGATGCTGCCAAGACAACAGTCAGATAAGAGACAGCATAGCCCACACAGCTAGAGGGTGGATGGGCAAGAGTTTCTAGTTTCTTAGGCTGTAAAGGAGATGAGGGGGAGAGGAGAATTGTACTTTCATATTTGCAAGATTCTGTCAATGAAGCTTCACACTAAAGCAGAATTGGTTTTGATTCTATGAAGCTGATAGAAACAGAAATATAAATGTTTTCATTGTTTGCTTTTAAAGAATTCTGAATTGGAGTAGGAATTTTTCAAAGTCTATTCAGTTTATAATTTATACATGAAAGAATTTGTATCATATATAGATAGTCCTTATTAGGTAACTGTTTCAGCGATCGTTCATTAAGGTCACAGACTTCAACTTGTTAACTTGTGGTTAGAACCTTTTAGGGAAGTGCTGTATTCTAGAGAAAAGCAAATTATGAAGAAATAGCTTGTTAAAGCAATCTTTCCGCTGGGGGGATGGGGGGAAACAAAACAAAACAAATAAAATGGTCAGACATATGATATTCTGAGAGAACTTTATCTGAATGAGATTGCAAGCAATCAGAGTCTTTGCAATCTCTCCTTCTCTGTCATGTGGTTTGCTTATGGTCATTTTTCTGGAGCCAAATGCAGTTACTAGACAAGGACTATCTGTATTGTCATTGTTTTATTTTTCATTTTCTAGCCGAAAGGTGTCCCATTCATCACAAATGGGAAAATGCTAATTATATAACGAGTGTGGAAGTTCTGGCCATCCCATGATTGCTGAATCATGACCCAGAGACTTCAGCCAGAATGACTACTAGTAAGATATAATGTGTGGAGCTAACTTGGGGGTGACTAGGGCATGATTTACTGCAATCCTTCTGATCCAAATTCAAGTGCAGTTTGTGGATTAAGTAAAACCTGTGCAAATGCTGTCCTAAAGCTATAATTGCTACCTCCTCTTAGAGCAAGAGCCACAAGTTTAAGAGAACCTCCAAATGGTGCACCAATTCTGTCTGGGTCAATACAGAGGTAGTCCTGAAAAATCTTCAGATCGGGGAAGTCTTAGAGACCACAATCGTCTAGTTGAAACCGAGCCAAAGCCTGTTGTTCCCCTTCCAGTCCTGACAGATTTTAGACACTGGGAAAGAACTTCAGTGGCATCACTTGTTTGGTCCTGAATGAAGAGGTATAATTGGGTGTCATCAGCATAGTGATCCAATGCTGCCTGATAATCTCCACATGTGCCCTAATGTAAATGTTAAATAGGAGCAGGGAGAGAGCAGAGCCCTGAGTAATTCAGCAAAGCAATGTCCTTGAATTGGCTCTATCCCACATTACCAATGTCTTTATTTTCAGCCAAACATATGCCCATTCATAGCAGTTAGTTTGCAGAGGCTTTATTTTTGATATTAAATAATATAAGAAGTAGCAGGCAGGATGCCTGTGCAAGTGCATGTATGTCCCCAAAAAGTTCCAAACAAATTTGGAACATTACCTTCATGAGTTCCAGCAACCAGAACCCAAAGCAGTGGGTGACAGTGATATCAGGTTCTATTCAAAAGCCAAATGTGAGAAAATTGCTAGTTTGGGTTCAAATGACAGTTTCAGGAGCAAGAGAGTCAAGGTTTTTTGTGCAGTCCACAACAAAATTTTGCTGCTACCTATGGTATGTTAAGCAAAGTTCCTACCAGGAGGATCAATCAAAGAACACCCTTGCTAGGTGAAGAGCATTCAGAGTTATTTTATTATGCATCATGTATGGTGTGCCTGGGAATTGGATGTTGCTCCAGCAATTGATTATCCCCTTTACCAGTGCCCAAAATCACAGCTCAAAGACTCTGTCTACTTCCTGAAGACCAACAATTCAAATTCTTCCCTGATAATTGGGTGAATCATGCCTCTGTAGGACCTGTACAAATAGAGTCTAATTAAGAGCAAATCCTACAGATTCCTAAAATTGCCTTCCGAGCACCGTTTCCCAAAACCCCCCTTAGCCAGGAGGGATTGGATCACCCTACACAGGGTGGCCAGTCAGTTGTCTGTGGATGTGACAAGTGTGTAAAATTAAGTTTTGCGCACATATTGCCACAAGGTAATGCCTGAGAAGGATTCTTTTCAGTTGGGTTCATTCTTTGCTTTCTTCCAGTAGTGCTCTAAACTAGTGTTTCTTAAATGATCTGTGGTGAAGGATCAGTTTTTAAAATTTCCAATCTGTCATGGACTGTAATTTTGTAAAATATGATAAAAATGAATTATTAGAAAAAATGAAATTAGAAATCCCATTGACAAAATACAAGCCCAGGTTTTTTTACATTTAGCAAACATAAAATTGCATTGATCATATGCTTGAATATTGTGGCAATGTAAGATTGCTATAAATATTTTAAACATTTTTGAATTTGTGGACTGGTAACAGTTCATGGGCTGTGCTGTTCCATAGACCACACTAAGTAGGACAGTTCTAGGCATCTCTTATGCTGCTTCATTTCCGGGAGTCCTGTAAAAACCAAAGACCTCTTTAGGATTCTTGTGCATAGAGAATCTATCTAGCCCTAATACAGTCCTAGGATAGAACCATTCACTCATTCCAATAGCAACTAAGGCTTCAGTGGAACTACGGAGTATATTTGTCAGCCCTTTGAGTTAGTCTAGACAAGAAGCATGAACCACACGTACTAATACTACCTTTATTATAAAGATACAGTCATAGGATCTTGCAAATCTGAAAGTGTCTCTCCCCTCCATTAATTTTACTGTCCTGATAACTAGGGAGGCTCCCTTTTGAGATGCTTTTTCTACACACCACCCCTCCTATGGATTTAGATTTTGTTTACCAGACAAAATCTACACTGGGCTGTTTCTCCTGTCTTTTAAGGTCATTTCTACATAACCTTTACAATACCCAAGCTCTAAGAATAAACTATGTCTTTGAAAATCCACAGTGTCCATCAGGCACATGAGGCAGACCAATTTCCCCACATGTTAGTGTAGCTTCAGAGAACTGTAAAGCCAAGAGGGTATAATCTGTATATGGGAAGAGACAGATGATAATGTCTCCTGACTTCCAATCATTTGCCAGTGTTCTGAGATAAAAAGCAGATTCAACATGTGTGTGAACCCCCCTCTCCCCAGTGAGTTGGGTCAGAAGAAATCTGGGTTGGTTAGGTCCATTGTGGCTATGAACTCCTGGCAGCCTCTGACTCCACAGGCATATTAAAGTCTTCCGTACCATAAACCTGGGGAACTTCATTGCCATCCCGTTCATGGACTCCAGCACCTCAAGAAGGCATGCTGCTGAAAGGCTGGTACATGGTCCGCTCAGATCCTACAGTCCGACCTCACAAAAAAGAAACAGCTATCTGCAGAGCAGTAGTTCTATTAGCTGTTCTGTTAGGGTGCCACAAATATAAGAATTGTTACAATGTAGGACCTGAGTTCATGATTGATGGCATACTTGAAACTTAGCTGGGTTCAGCTGTCCCTGAACAGCACTTAGCTAAGTTTCAATAATGCAAACAAGGCCAGTCTTTTCATCTCCATTTTAAATCATGGATGAGAAAGACTATTACAGCCTAAATGTATAACATTTTGGAACTTATGTTTTTGGAGTCCCAACAGCTAGCCTTTGGGGCCAAGCAAAGGGAACTAAAAGGCAATATCAGTACCAAACATCAAGATTGGCATTCCTCTGGCTCCTTCCATATCTCCCTTTGCCCGTATACAATAAATAAGTAAGAGTCAGCATACAGTTAACCTAAGAGGAAGTGCTTTCTGCAAGAAAATTTTAAATAGAAATAAAAATAAGATTCTTTTTGGCCTCTTCCTTTCTCTCTTCAAGTTGAATAGTAGAAAATGCAATCTCATTTATGCAGTGATGAGTCTAATTTATCTCATTATACTTGTCTAATGTAGGATAATTGCCTTAAATGTCACTGGTCTTAAAATTATTGATCAAACTAGATGGGTCAGCAGCCTAATCACCTCTTTGGACGTCCTTTGCATTTTCCCTTCCTTTGAAATACTTTTCAGAGCAATTGACATCTTCCATTTTATACAAAATCTGAAGAAAAAAAGTTTGGTTAAGCTAGGCCAAATCTTCATTAATATAGATTTTATTTGAAGCTAGAGTAAAAAGGTAAAGGTAAAGGTTCCCCTCAGTAGATATTTGTGTTTGGCTTAGTACATTTGCAAAAGTAGTCAACTATGTTTCAGTCAATAAGCTAAAGTTTAGTATGATATATAAACAAAGTCATTTTTCCACCAGGAATGTCTCTCAGATTAGTTAACTTTCCGTTTTTCTGAAGACCATGCTATTTCTTCCTTAGCTCCTTTATCTTTCTACTCATTGAACAGAATGGTACACTGTTTTTCCCTTATGCTCCATTATGGTGTCTAAAACTTGAATGAATAATATAGGTGTAGGTCTTTTTGTTATGGAAATCCAGTGATGAATTTATTCTATAAAATAAAAGGTTTAGATTTTTTTCTTATAATTTCAGTACTTTTATGCTAATATTTATTGAATTTCTGTTGAATTCACTTAATAATTCAATCCCCCACCCCAATGTAAGGCTTACTGCATGGAAAAATAATTTCCTTGTGGTTAAGTGTATCAGCCTTGGGAAATACTTTATCAGAAAGTGTGACCTTACTTTAGTATTACAGGAATGTCAATACTAACCTTGCCAGCAGGCATGCTATTACAAATGTCTATGACAGCCATAAAGTTAATTATTAAAATCTAAATATAAGCTCATAATATGTGATATAAAATAATAAGAAACCGAGCACCAATAAGAAAAAAGACAAGTATTACTATAAATTGCCTTTCTTCAACTGTTATTTGAATTTTAACATTAAAATATTTAACTTTTATTTTAGAAGGAAAAAGGATTGTTCTTAGATACTGATCTTATTCCAGTTCAAAGTTGTTATTTATAGGCCGGAATATTACATGTGATTATTAATATTTATTTTATTAAAATGTGTAGAAAGATTTTCATTTGTTTACTGAGCAACTGGTAACCATATTTGGAAGAGAAAAAAAACTTTGAAAAAGAATGTGATAAGAGAAGCAGAAAGGGGAATTTCTTATTTACATCAGACGGTATAGAAGTAACATGCATCTGTGTATTGGTTTTTTTTCTGAATTGCATTAGCTGGTCCTATTTTCAGCTGCAAAAGCTGGATTCCCAATATAAGCTGATAGTCATGAAAAGTAAAGAACTGAATCAACAAGTAAAAGTTAACACTTAAGTGAGGAATCAAAGCCAAGGAATTTGGTACATATTGGAATTGGTGCCCAAGGCCATGCTAAAAAGAATAACATGAGTGCAACCAGAAAGTGAGAATGTAAAACAATACTTTCTCTCCAAGAGATCCAATTTGGATAAATACAGTCCTTTCTGGACTAGAACTTACTTAATTGCTTAGTGAGAAACTCTAATTCAGTGGCTTGCTTCTTGGGGCCAAGTTCTTGGTTTGTCCCACAGCAGCTTTCAGTAGCATGGTATTTTTTCATAAATTTCAGGAGCAGAGCCAGTGGATGTGAGCTCAGTCCCTTCATGCTTACTAAACTCGCGCCATGTAACTGGAAAAAGGTTGCTATTACAATACTCTCATGTTTTCTGAATACAGTATCAAATCATTGCAACAGAGCAATGTCTTCCACTGGATGATAGGGAGTAGTGGAGAACTGTGATGTATTTAGGGTAGGTGATTATTTTCAGTTGCAGCTCTGATATGGTGGAACATTCTTCTTAAGATTTGATTGGCATCCACATACTGGCCCTCAGAAACTTTTAAAACTTTTAAAAATAGAGGGATTTTTCTTTGAAGATCCTTTGGAAATTAAAGATCACTGTTAGGCTTACATTAAGTGCTTTTATTTTGCTTGTATTTTTATTGGCTTTTATGTTTTTATTCTGTTTCTGTGTTGTAATCTACCAGATAATTTTTGTTGAATTTGGTGATATATAAATACAAAAATCAATTGGTCAATCAATAAAATGTAATATATGATAGTGCATATTGGGAGGAAAAAAACACTTCCTGTAGATAGAAAAATGTGCTAATCCTTCATTTCATGGAACAATATTTCCATTGGTATGATTCTAGATGGTCTCATTACCAGTACATATTCTACAGTTTATTCCATTTTATCATTTCTTATTTCTGACCATCTTATTCCTTCACTCATCTGTATACTTGGTAAGCTATCAACTCATCAGTAGCATCAGCAACATTCAATACCCAGAATACCATTATAAACCTATGCAGCGATAATACATATTTGTAAGATGTTCGCATAATTGCAAAGGATGCATAATTGCAAATTATGGATAAAGTTGTAAACAACGGATTTCTCCTGGGAGGTAAATCATGTATAAAACTATGTCCTCTTTGAGTCAAATTCAAGTTCCAGTTGCTTCGTGGAAGTTATGCAGCTTTCTTTAGCAACAATAGGGAGATGAATTGCCACTGGTTTCTTCTGAAATTTTGTTCCCAAATTCCTGTGCTTTCTTTGTGATCTCCCATACAGTTAATGCCTAGGTGAGATCTTGTTTATCTTTTAGAATTCAGTCAAGGTCAGCAAGATATTGTTATTTCTGTAGGCACAAAACGAGTATGTCTAGATCAGTGACGGTGAAAAGGTCTCATGGAAACATTGCGCGCATGCCCTCGGTGCTGCACACCAGAAAAGGTGAACTTCCGGGTTCTAGCACATACACGTGCCTGGCGATCAGCTGGCCAGCATGCATGCACAGGCCAGTTTTTGGCATTGCCGCGTGCGTGAAGGGACACACTCCAGAAAAGCCGAACTTCCGGGTTCTGGCATGTGCAACAATCAGCTTGCTGCTGGGTATGCGCACACCAATTTTCAGTACTGCAGCATGCACAAAGAATAGCTGATCATCTTGCGCGCATGCGCACCAGAAAACAGGCAAGGCCGTGCACGCTGTATGGCAGAAATCAGTGAATTGAACTGAGATCAAAGTCTTTAGACCAGTTCAAGGCCCAGGCAGCATTATATGCTATAAAGTCTCCTTTTCAATTAACAGCTTTCTGATATTTATAATGCACTCTGGGTTTTACTCTCATGCTTTTTTCCTTTATTTTAAAATTACAATAGTAAAAATGCTTAAGCTTTTATAACAGGAAAAATATGAATCTGAAGATATCCAACATAGATTAGCCTAATAACAGAATGGAAACCAAGACACTTCAAATTTATCTTATTATTGAATGCCATGTTCTAAATTGCTGAATCATATATCTTGCCAATATGATATCCCATATATCTAATAAAAAGCCATTTTTAATTGGACTATTCACAGGAGTAGCATGAATAATTTATTACACAGTGCATGTATTACATAGTGCAAGTATTATACAGTCATTGATAATAGTGAGAAGCAAGTGGTATGTAAATAATTAGTAGCAAGTAAGTAATAAGTAGTAGTGAATGTATTATACACTAGGTAATTGGTAATTCTTTGGCATGTCCTAAGTTGTGAGTGATTTCGGCAAATATCTAATTGAATAAAGAACCATGAATTAATGTAGTGCAGTGATTGTATTGGATTAGAACTGGGGTGATTCAGATTCAAATACATCCTCAGCCATGGAAGCTGGTGAGCTTGGCCCAGTCATTTTATAACTCAGCATATCTCACAGAATTGCTATTGGGAAAAATGCAGTAGGAAAAGCTTTGAACTCCTGGAGTTCAAAGAATATGTTCTTTTTCTTCCACATTATTGTTTTCTTTCTAACATTATTGTTATAAGTTGGAATCAATATGATATGGAAATAGTTTACTCTTGATTTGTTAAAGAGGTTTTTTAAAATGGCTGATGGAATCTAAAAATGACATTTTTTCATAGCAGGTACATTGAGATCATATATTACCACTAATCTTGAATACATATAGATTATAAGAGACAAATCATATAAGATTAAATGTGGATTATTCTGTAATGTCTCTAATAAATATCAGGAGATTGAAAGAGCTTTCTAGTTTTATCCCAATAAAGCTGAAACTGATTTAAATATTAATTCCATTGACAATTATTTTATTTTTAGAGAGGAATGGCCTAATATGATAAAGATCCATGAGCCTTTAAAATCCTATTCTTCAAAGTGCATGTGTTAGAGAAATTAAAAAGAGGTTGTTTGGAATGGGAGTAATTGAGATATTGTAAATAACAAGACATTTACCACTGTTTTCTGGAATACGAGTGTGGCATTTTATTGAAGCATATTTTTGGATGTAATTATTAAAACATTTAATCAATCAGTTTGGTGTAATGGTAAGGCATGAGATTGGGAACCAGGAGATAGTGAATTCTAGTCCTGCCTTAGGCATGAAGCCAGTTGGGTGACACTGCACCAGTTACACACTCTCAGCCCCACACATGTAGTGGGGAAGCACTTCTGAAAAATCTTGCCAAAAAAACCTGCATCGACTTGCCCAGAAATCAAAAGCTAGCTCAAACAAACAGTCAAACAAAATGCCGCCCTAAGAACAACATGTCAGAGATCCTGTTCAGATATAATGCTAAATAGAAGCAGGTAAAGATTACCAATTTTTTTTAGCGATTTGGTCATGTCTGATCTATGCCACTGTACAGTAGTAAAAATCTCACAGATATTTGAAGATATTTTTCCTCCTTCATCTCGATGTGTTATGTTTTTAGAGTAGGTGTGGGCAGCTTATTGTCTCAAGGCTACATACATTTCTTGGCCTGGTTCTCAGCCTAATTTCAAAAGTAAGCAATAAGTGAGGAATTCAGATCTCTTACAAAAATGATCTGCCCCTTTCCATTAGCCTGCGGTGGAGGGAAAAGATAATAAAAAGGGGGTTTTGAAAAAGAGAGAAAGATAGAAAATGAAGTGCCAGTAAGTTTGCAAGCCTTGGGTTCTGGCCCCAATTACTATTTAGTTCCTACCTGTTCCAGAATTTCCTACTGGCATATAGTGTGATCCTAACATATGCCTGTACTAATGTGACCTTTTCAACTAAAGAATGGATTCTTAGTTTGTTCCAGAACTAACAATATGACACAACAGTAACTGACCTTCCTAAGAATTCTGAACATTTAATTAAAAAACTGTATTATTTCATTGGGTCTTTCATGGCTGCTGATCAATTTTGCATTGTTTTAGTTTGATTAAAAATAAATTTTCTTTGCTTTTTTGCTGCAATTTTATTGTCCTGTATTTTTAATAATACATAATATTCCTGATTAGGGAAACAGATGATCTACAAATATTTTAAATCCTGAAACAAAGTTAACTGCAAACAGCAAAGTAGGACAAATCATGGCAACCCCAACCCCATAATGACATCACGCAGAAGCCTCTTTTTTTAAGTGTCTATGTTGTGACTCTGCTATGAGGTAAGACTTAGATAGTGATGTCCATATTCTTTTGGATGCTATAAAAACACTTATTTTCCAGGTAGGGGACTTGAGACTCCAGGCATGGGTTGACTCTTGTCCTATAACTCTATAGACTGAGTTTAAACTGAAGAGACGCCCTCTGCTGATGCTCTCAGTTTCAACTCAGTCTTGAGCTCAGTCAGACCTGTGAAGAAAAGCTTTTGTGGTTTTTCTTCATTTTTTTAGGGAAGAGTTGAACCTTGGAGTTTTAGATTTCTTGTAAGCTTGCAGAGAATCAGCGGAGTGGTCTTAGAGAGCCTCGGTTCGAGCCATGGCTTCTGCAAGTGAAAGTTTTTCCGGCACTAAGTGCTCGGCTGTTAGGAGGTCGAATACACAAGACTCACTGACAGCGGGCACCATTTTGAAAGAGCTGGAAGGCCCGTTAGCCCGAAAAAGCTTGGGAAACGTTTTCTTTGCTGGCTCGATGGCTGGGAGCAAAGCCAAAGAGCGGAAAGCCCGTGGCAGGCAGGAAGAGACACCAGAGGTAGTGCGAACGTGCGGGGAAAACGCGACACGGCTAGCCTGACTCACTGCGGGGGCAGAGTTTGCCGGGCTGCAACTTGAGCACGAAAAGCTGAAGGAGAGAGCAATGTTTCAGCACGCATCTATGGAGAGCTCTCAAGGCTGCCTGCCCAGAAGGGAGTGCAGACCTTGAGCAGCAAGGGCCACAAACAGTGGATCTCCCCCTGCTTGGCTGCCTGCCTTGTAAAGAGAGCAGCCTCGGGATAGTGGCCGGCTTCCAGGCATTTGGACAGTTGCAAGACTGCTGAATTTTCTGAAAGGCTAAAGTGCTTTCCATTAAGAGACCCTCTAAGGCTCAGGAGAGTGCTGAGAAAAGATTGCAGAAGGCCTTAGAAAAACAGGTTGCTAAAGAGGCCTTAGAGGCAGAGAAAAGGCAACATCTCAGCCCCATAGGGGATAGAGAGATCATTGCTAATCCCTTTCCTGACCAGGCAATGGGGGCTGCTGAACTGGATCTAAGTCAGATGTCTGAACCAAGCCCTTCTACAGGGTTCAGTCCTATACATTCCCTTTCACCTCTGCCTTAGGGTAGAGAGGTGAACAGGAGTGGCAGGCCCCCACCCGAGGAGTCGTTCACTTGGACAGCGGCGGGGATCCGCCTGGCAGAGGATTCTGGTGGGGATATTTATTTATTTATTTATTTATTTATTTATTTATTTATTTATTTGATTTTTATACCGCCCTTCTCCCAAAGGACTCAGGGCGGTGTACAGCCAAAGATAAAACAAGTACCCATATAAAATTTAAACACAATTTAAAAATACATTAAATAATTTGGCCCTGACGTCATTAAAACAAAAAACAACCCATTAAAATTAATATTCAGGCCAACCCAGCTTGTTGGAACAATAATGTCTTGAGGGCATGGTGAAAGGTGTGTAAGTCAGGGATCATCCGTATCTCCAGGGGCAATTCATTCCAGAGGGCGAGTGCTCCCACAGAGAAGGCTCTCCCCCTGGGTGTCGCCAGTCGACATTGTTTGACCGACAGTACCCTGAGGAGTCCCTCTCTGTGGGAGCGCACTGGCCGGTGGGAGGCTATCGGTAGCAGAAGGCGATCTCGTAAGTACCCAGGTCCTAAGCCATCAAGCGCTCTAAAGATGGTAACCAACACCTTGAATCGCACCCGGAAGACCACCGGGAGCCAGTGCAGCTTGCGCAGGAGTGGTGTTACATGGGAGCGCCCATAATCACCTGCGCGGCCGCATTCTGGACCAGTTGGAGCCTCCGGGTGCTCTTCAAGGGGAGCCCCAGCTAGAGAGCATTACAGTAGTCCAGACGGGAAGTGACGAGGGCATGAGTGACTGTGCGCAAGGAGTCCCGATCCAGAAAGGGACGCAACTGGTAAATCAGGTGAACCTGATAAAAAGCCCCCCTGGCCACAGCCGTCACATGACCTTCTAGAGACAGCCGCGCATCCAGGAGGACATCCAAATTACGAACCCTCTCTGAGGGGGCTAAGATCTCACCCCCAATAGTCAGCGATGGCACCAGCTGGCTATACCGGGATGCCGGAAACCACAGCCACTCGGTCTTGGAGGGGTTGAGTCTGAGCCTGTTTCTCCCCATCCAGATCCGCACGGCCTCCAGGCACTGGGACATCACGTCAAGGGCATCATCGGGGTGGTCCGGGGTGGAGATGTACAACTGAGTATCATCAGCATACTGATGGAACTTCACCCCAAAACCACAGATGATCTCACCCAGCGGTTTCACATAAATGTTGAACAGGAGGGGCGAGAGGACCGACCCTTGAGGCACCCCACAAACAAGGTGCCTCGAGGTCGACCTCTGTCCCCCTGCCAACACAGACTGCGTACGGTCAGAGAGGAAGGAGGAGAACCACCGCAACATGGTGCCTCCTACTCCTAACCCCTCCAACTGGCGCAGCATGATACCATAGTTGATGGTATCAAAAGCCGCTGAGAGGTCTAATATCAACAACCAATGCGACCAATGCCGTTTCTGTGCTGTACCCAGGCCTGAAACCCGACTGGTACGGATCTAGATAAATAGTTTCATCCAGGTACTGGGGAAGTTGTCGCGCCACCACATTCTCAACAACCTTCGCCACAAAGCGAAGGTTGGAGACTGGATGATAGTTTGCTAATACAGCCGGGTCCAGGAAAGGCTTCTTGAGGAGGGGTCTCACCACCGCCTCTTTCAAGGCGGAGGGAAGGAAACCCTCACTCAAAGAAGTGTTAATAATCTCCTGGAGCCAGCCTCGTGTGACCGCCCGGGAGGCCAGCACCAACCAGGAGGGACACTGGTCCAATAAACATGTGGCAGCACTAAGCCTACCCAGAATCCTGTCCACATCCTCGGGAGTCACAAGGTCAAACTCCTCCCAGATATGCCACAGATGGTCAGGCAAGAGTAACTCACTTGTGAAGGTTCAGATTCCGGCAGCGGTATTAAGATCTTACTGCTGGTGGGTATCCGACCTCATGAACAGGGTTTGTGTTTTCAGGGAACAGGATTGTCTGATCATAACCACAGACACCAGCCTGGGAGGCTGGGGAGCCCATTGCCAGAATTTCGTGGCACAGAGAAATTGGTCACGGGTGAATTTATGCCAAGACATAAATTGGTTGGAGTTGAGGGTGGCTCGAATAGGCTTCAAGGAATTCAGGGAACAGATTGCAGGCCATCATATCCTCCTCACCAACAATGTGGCCACAAAGGCACACATAAACAGACAAGGGGACACTCGGTCGAAGTTGCTCATGACAGAGATGGAGGGGCTGTGTTGCTGGGCAGAGAAGAATGTACGATCCATCAGAGTGGAGCACATTTCGGGCTCAGAAAATTGGCAGGCAGATTGGCTTAGCAGGGCCACCATAGACCATTCGGAGTGGCAACTGCACCCAGACTTGTTCAGGGAGATATTGGAACAGTTTGGTCAACCAGTTCTGGACCTTTTTGCCTTCCCTGCAAACAGCCAACTCCCGGTTCCCAGCACTGGGGTTGGAGGAAGTCAATGACCTTCGTTGCCCATGGCCCCAGGGACTTCTATATGCTTTTCCACCCCTGGCATTGATCCCGAGGATGGTCAACAGGATCTTGCATGAGAGGGCAGAGGTGATACTCATAGCGCCTCACTGGCTCAGATGTCCGTGGTTTGCGGATCTGGTCAGCCTGTTGATTGCCAAACAGGCTGGCAGGGTCTCCCTCAGCCAGGGTCCCATTTACCACTTGGATCCACAATGGCTGCACTTGACCGCGTGGCAGTTGAGCGGAGCGGAACTTCTCCTCCAGTGTCATACGGACGATCCAGGCTGTGAGACGAGTTCCACTACACGGATATATAACGCTACCTGGAGGATTTTTTTCTGAGTGGTGCACCAAATGGACCATTGAGCCCACGATGGTATCAGTCCCTCAATTATTAGACTTCCTTCAGGACGGCCTAGAGAGAGGGTTAGCTCCGGCTACTATCCGCAGACAAATAGCAGCATTAGCCTCAGTTCTGTCCTGTGGGGCGCGGGAGTCTGTGGCACACCACCCGGAGGTGAGGAGATTCCTTTGAGATGCCACCAATTTAAAACCACCAGTGGTGCACTGATACCCCATTTGGGATCTCTCTAAGATGTTGCAGGATCTCACCAAGGCACCCTTCGAGCCCATTAGAACTCTACACTTAAGTTTTCTAACGTACAAGGTGGTCTTTCTAGTGGCCATAGCATTGGCCAGGAGGATATCGGAGCTGGCCGCACTCTCTGTAAGGGAAGATTTATGCATCTTCTACATGGATAGTGTGGTGTTGAGGCTGGACCCAGCCTTTATGCCCAAGATCAACTCCTGATTTCATCAAGCACAGAAGTTGATTTTGTTGGATTTCTGTCCCAATCTGTCTCACTGCAGGGAAAGGGACTGGCACACTCTGGATATGGGGAGGGCCTTACATATCTATATAAAAAGAACAAAGGCATTCCGAAAAACGGAGGCACTTTTTGTGTCATTCCAAACAGCTACGATGGGGCAGAAGGTTTCGGCATCGATGGTGGGCAGGTGGCTTTGTGCGACCATTGCCAAATCATATGACTTGCAGGCCCTGCCGAGACACAGGGCACTTACAGCACACTCTACCAGGAGTGTGGCTACTATGGCAGCCTGGGCGACGCAGGCTTCGGTGGAGGAAATTTGTTGGACGGCAACCTGGTTGTCGCTGTAGCCTTTTATCAGGCACTACCGGCTGGACTCTTTTGCCTCGGCCGAGGCCGCCTTTGGCAGGAGAGTCCTTCAGCAAGTACTGGGGACAACCGATGAGCATGACCAGACAGATACTCACCCGTGAGGACAGCCAGCTTTGGTTTGTCCCATGCCTGGAGTCTCAAGTCCCCTACCTGGAAAAGGGGTGTTGGTCCTACCTTATACACCCCTTTTTCAGTAGGGGACAAGAGCCTCACCCTAAGAGGGGTCTGGTCCAGGGTATCCTTGGGGTGTCGTTGCAGGTACGACTTCCAGAGACCTCGCTGTGACATTGTCAAAACTGGAAGCGTCAGCAGAGGGTGTCTCTTCAGTTTAAACTCAGACTATAGAGCTATAGGACAAGAGTCAACCCATGCCTGGAGTCTCTCGTCCCGTAAGGTAGTTAAGTAAAGAAGTTTCAGAGATGACGTAATTGGGTTTTTATTAAGCTCTCTTGAGGTAATCTGTTACTTTCTTGGGGGATTTGTACCAATAAAAGGTGAGAACCTAGGATGGTTCACCGATCAGTATAGAAATCACGTTTTATAATGCCTAATGCTGGAATCTGAGATGAGACATTTCATATTCAAAGAGCCATTCAAATGTAAAGCTTATAAAGTGATTTTGAATACAGGTAGTCCTCAACTTATGACCACAATTGAGCCCAAAATTTATGTTGCTAATTGAGAAATTTGTTAAATGAATTTTGCCCCATTTTACGAGTTTTCTCGCCGCATTTGTTAAGTGAATCACTGCAGTTCTTAAATTAGTAACATGACTGTTAAGTGAATCTGGTTTCCCCATTGACTTCGCTTGTCAGGATGTCGCAAAAGGGGATCACGTGACTGTTCTATTTTAATTGTAATCTTTAGTTCCTTCTACTTCTCTGTAATATCCAAATTTTTAAGCCTTACTTTATTTCCCATGAAAAGAATTCTTTATAATTAATTGCAGAATCTTATTTGTTGTATCTGGACCTTTAAACTATTTGCAACTTTCTAAAATCAAAGTTTTAATCACTCTTTAGCTGTTTACTCCAGATTTTTTAAAGTCCTTAAACTTGCATTTAAAATTTCTTTCACTAAGGATAGAAGAAAACTCACCCAATGCTGTAAATATAAAATATGACAATCCAAAAGCTGAAAAACAGTTAAAAAACAATTTGTGAAAGTGATTAGAAAAAGAAGTACGCAAACCCAGTGTCCTTTTTAAGGCACCGACTGCAATTTGAACAAGATGGCTATTGTCTCGTCTCCCAGAGCTTTAAACCTGCAGGAGACTGTTGACTTGTGGTCTCTTTGCAAGGAGCAACTTTCTGAAGCATTTGTGAGTGATCTCAAGTCTTGTCCAGAGAGGAATAACGAAGTCTATTCACTGTCTTTCTTTCCTCCTTGCATTTTGCAGAGCCATTGCATAGCCTATCTTCCATTTTTTGCCCAGTCTGGTATTCACCTTTCCTGCAGGGAACTTCATGTGTCTGCTAAAATGTAACCTAAGTGTAATCAGGAGAGGGGTCTCTTTAGTTCCATAGAAACAAAGAAGCCCTGGGATCTCTTAATTTAAAGATTTTGAGTCTCTTTGATTTTTTCAAACTAGATACAGTATGAACTGAGTTCCTTAAATCTTCTTGCCTCAAAAAAGCGCCAAAACTCTGCAGAACTTTAAGCTTGTTTCTCCATGTATGGCTGAAGTGCCTGGACAGCTTGTTCTAAATATCATAAAATATAGGCCTATCACTTGATAAAATGTTTACATTTTCTTTAATATCCCAAGCTAAAGTTACAGCGGCACATTATTCTTCAATTTACAAAAACCTCATCATTTTTGATGATGCAATAGTGGAGTATATCCCATTCCAGTTTTTAAACATTTTAGTCATTATTTTGACTCATAAAAGCTTTAAGATTTTTTTAAAAGTGTCTTCCCTTAAAATTTAAAGTTAGAGAAAAACATTTTTCCCATGACATATAGTTTAAATTTTATAGTGAGTACCTTTTAAAAGAACACCAATGCAAGTACTTGCATCCTGATAAAATCCATGTATTGAGTCTTAAAAAAATTAGTGCCATATTGTTTAAGGCCTATATCTTTTAAAGTTTTCCCCTATCTTTCTGCTTAAACAATGGAAAGTTTTTCCGTATGTTCAAATAACATCTTCATCAGGTTCACAACAGGATACCTTAGTTAATTTTCAGTTGAGTGCCTGATAGGATTTTCTTTTTCTGGTTGGTTGGGTGAAAGTCTAGACACTGAGAGATGAGGCTTTACTAGGGCCTCACAATATAGTTATTGTGAATGTTAAGTAGAAGCAGCATCCTCTGATGTACAGATTCCCTGCCCAAACCAGAAGTACAAAGACATAGCTTTTGTTCCAAAGGAAAAGGACTAATCTAAATGCTGCACAGTGTGAAAAACTTTTTATGCAAGAGGGGAGAAGAACTTGCCTTAGGGGTGAGAGGTCAGGAGTTTAACCTTTGACCGTAAAATAAGAGATCAGCAAAGAGTGGGATGAACAAGGCCAGGGAAAATCCTCTCCAAGTACTTTGGGTATTGTTTACTGAAAACGGGTCAAGGAAATGATTGTCAGGGTGGTTATGTGAATTCTCATGAGAGGCATGATTTCTATTGACTTTGAATTTCTTGTGACTTGTGAAGATTTCTTCTCTTCCTCTTTTAGTGTAAGGAAGAGCAGAGGAAATTTTGTCCCTTGGTCTTTAGTTTAAGTATAATTATTAATTATTTTGGTTTTACACCAGTTTTCCTCCTGAAGTAATGCCAACATCTCTTTGCGTTTCTATGGATTTTTGTGCTTTGTGCTAATTAACTATTCAGGATAACTACATTTATTCCTAGGATTTTTTTCCCCATTGGTAGAAAATGGTATTACTCCTTGGCTCTTTTTAGTTAACAAACTACATTATGAATGTTTTTCAGATAATTTATTTGGCAGACAGTGGGAAGATTGTCCTTAGTTAACACAGAGATCTTTGGGTGGTCATTGTTATTGTACACCAGGGAAGAGCTGTTCTCAGTTGTAATGTTAAGGAAATTAGGACATTTTTCTCTCTGATTTTGTTTTGGCATTAAAAGTGCTCTGGAACTTAGTTCCAATCCAATTATATATGATAGAACTGAGTGTCAGTTAATAGACAGATATCGACATAGTCAGATTTACTGGTCTAAACTAATCATTATTCTTTTTCTTCTTAAGTATATATAAATTAAATATACTGTATATGAAAGTTATTTTTGAAGTTGTTGGCTAGATGAATTGTGTGGTTTATTTTTTTGTCTTCATCTATAATTTTTAATAGGAACCCACAATCTTATTTTAGATGAAAATGTAGCATATATTTCTGTACACATAACATATATTTACAAAAATATATGCTACATTTACATCTAAAATAGCATATTTTACCATATATTTTATAAAAATATATGCTAAGAGTTGTGTAATTCATTTAATCTTAGAATCTCAAATATGAACTATTTTTTTAGTAAATGATTTGAGCTTTTTCTCACTGCATGCATAAGATTTCTGTGTTCTGAGTTTGAATGAAATAATTAAGACATGAAATCTGTTTTATCTGAAATAAAAGTAGATGAAGATGAACTTAGTTATGGAATTTATACATTGCTCCATTCTGTCACGATTCTGGGTGGCTCATGGAATGATTCATATGTCCCAATTCTTTTTTTCCTGACTTGCTAATTCTTTCAACCGTTTTAGGCAGTATTTTTTTAAACCAGAAAATAAATTGGATTTATTCTAAAATATAAATGGTATTTGAACAAAATTTGTTTTGATTTGTTTTTAATTAAAATTAACTATATTCTTGCTATTAGACATTAATCAAGGATTTAAATAAATATTTCTCCTAGTCTGTCACACTACAATTACAATTCAGATGATTTGGGCATTATATTATTTTGTTTTAGATATTGCAGAAATTAATATATTAAGATATTAGGTGGTCTTTTCAACTTTATTAAAACCACTGAAAATCATAACCATAAATTGGAACCATTGAAAGCAGTAAATATGGGATGTGTGATATGTGCTGCTTTCCTGACATTCACCTCCTTCTGGCAGCCACTCTGCCTTCTCACAATTTCAGGACTTTGACTAATAGCATAGATTGTATGTTGGGTTACTTGGATTGGGAAATGTGGCTATTTATACACTTGACATTTATTTACCTCCACAATCTGAAAACTCTGGGAAATATAAAATGTTCATAATATATCATTTTTAAAAATTCTGAAAACAGAAATAAAAATAGGATGACTACTCACAGTTCCTTATAAGGGTCCAACATCACAATAAGAGCAATGTGCATGTGGATCAGAACCGCAAGGGAGAAGGCCTACAATTTAGCCTAATAGCATATTTCCTTTAAAATATCTTTTTTAGCAGTTGGAATAGCACTGATTATTTTTTCTGCAACAACCCTGTTAACCTGTTTTCTTTGCTTATCAGAAGTTTAGTGTTGCCTTTAAAGACTGGTATGCGAAGCACGTCAAAACATAGATTTTCAGCTATGTTGCCTGTCATAGATAAATCAATACTTAAATGTATGTGGAACAGCATTTAATTTTTTCCCCCTTGTGCTCACATGGAAGGCCCTTGGGACAGATGGCCCCTCACTGTTGATGGTTCGACCCACAGCTTCAGAGGAGTGTGAAGAAAAGAAATTGCTTTCTTTGTCAAGGTGTTTTCAATTCAATTCTCACCCATTAGCCCTGTTTTGTTAAGTTTTGAATTACTCCATCAGGTGACTGATGAGTGTATTTCCCTCTCTTTGGCTATTGAAATAGGTTGGTGTAAAATGGAAAAGGAAAATCAAAAATCAAGTTTTCAGTTATTGATTACTAAAATGTCTTTAATCTGTCCCCTGGCTTGATATATTTGAACTGTAAAATAATATTAAACGTAAATAGAATGCAAAAAATGAAAGCTTAATAGTAGACTTGTATATTTAAAGTAAAATACATATTTGAAACACATAAGTAGGAATCAGTGGACATTATTTTAAATGTTATTATGATTCTCTATTTTGATCGTGATTTTATATTTAAATTAGTAGAGACTTTAAATACCTCTTTGTACAAGTAAGAAACCCTAGATTCTCAAGTTAAATTCCTAGTGGGATCACAGGGCTGCAAAATAAAATCTGATACAGTTGGTAATGTCACAATCAGAGTGGTTTGAATTATGCTATCCTGGATACTCCCAGAATGGGAATTGATCTATCGGATCAGATTTGGGTTTTAGTGTCAGCTAAGTTCCCCTGTGTGTCCCTGCATTACCTGTTTTAAGAAACAGAGGGTTTCCATTTCCTTCATACAAAAAATGAAATAAAATAGTCATTATTGAAAAATATCTTTTAGAAAGGATTTTCATGTTAAAAAAGTCAGAAAAGAAAATTTCAGACAAAATACTTATTTTAGCAACAATGTTACAACAACAAAAATACAATGTTTTTAGCATTTCAGTTTCAGAACTGTTTCAGTTTCAAAACTTCTAGGTAATTGATAAAATGTCTATTAAAATTATATATGTAAATACAATTTTCAACAGAGTTTTGAGGAGTAGTTTTGCAGCCATTCAACCCAGGATAAATTTAAATGACCTTTGATGTGCTATTGATGTGCTATTGTAAAAAGCTTGCAGGTAGTTTTTGACTTATGACCATAATAGAGCCACGAATTCAGGTTGTAACTCATGGCGGTCGTTAAGTGAATGACATAGTTGTTAATTGAACCAGTTTTCACCAATTGACTTTTTTTTGCCAGAAACCAGAAGTAAACACTGGAAACTAGCAAAAAAAAAATTGCTGAAAATTATGGTAATATGACTCTGGAATACTGTAAAAGGCCAAAATACAAGTAGGTTGCCAAGTACCCAAATTCGATCATGTGACCAGGGGTAATATGTCTGTTGGGGGGAGCATTGGATCTTTGAAAACAAGTCCTAAGTAGCTCTTGGGAGGTCGGTGGGAACTTTGAATAGTCACTATGCAACCAGTCATTAAGCAAGGACTACCTGTGTAAGTTTTTAAATGATATATGATTCTGCAAAAGTCCATTCTGATTATTTCTTGTCTTATGTTCAGGTTCATTTTTATGCTTTTCAACCCTTGTCATGGAGTTTAAGGTTAGGGTTCTGTCATATGTATCCTGTCCTGTATTGAAAGGGAGTTTTCTGGGTGCTGTGCTGTGTAGATTCTTCCTTTTTTTGTGAATGTTCAGCTCCATAAACAGTAATTATTTGCCAAATAAGGGGATTTGACTTCCCAGCATTAAGGCTTTAAAGCACTGAAGCAATTTGAAAGACAATATCTCTTTCCTTCCTCCCCACCTCACAAATATCAAGGCAACATAACTTTGAAACAAGCACACATAGAATTACAATGAGTGTGTGTGTGTCTCTGTCTGTGAACTTTATTTCACATAAGTCAAATGAGAAATAATATGAAAAATGCATACCGTGTTTTCCCAAAAATAAGACATGTCCGGATAATAAGCCCAATCGGGCTTTTCAGTGCATACGATAATATAAGCCACCCCCACAAAATAAGCCCCCCCACCAACTACTTACACACATGTGCAGCCGGTCCCGCCATTTCCTCTGGTTGCTTGCCGCGCAATCAAAGTGAGTTGAGGTGAGGCTGGAAGGGAGGGAAGGGGGGGACATGTCCTCCCCTGCCTGTTCTTCATGCCGGCCGAGCACCCAACACGTCCCACCCCACCCCAATGGCAACAGCAGCCTGGCTGCTTCCCCTCCCCTCCGTCTCTTTATCGAGAGGGGTGGCAGGTGGGACGGGCGAGAAGCAAGATACATAGAGTGAGATGTGGCTCCCCTTGCTGTCTCTTCTCTCCCCCACTAGCCGGGCATGGCAGGGCTCCTGCCCCTTGCTTAGCTATCCGTCCCTTTTAGGGATGCAATTTGGAGGTGGCAGGTGGGGCAGGTGAGAAGCGGGACACAGGTCTTAAATTTCAAGCTCTGTCGCTTTCTTCGCCATTGTGTCTAGGGAAACACGCTGTAAAAGATAACCTTATCATGAGTTTGAGAAGTTTGATTGAACTCACGAGAAGGTTTTCTTTTAGAGCGTGTTTCCCTGGACACAATGGTGAGGAACGCGATGGAGCTGGAAAGGTAAGATGTGCATCCCGCTTCTCACCCGCTCTACCTGCCACCCCCAAATTGCATCCCTAAAGGGGTGGATGGCTAAGTGAGTGGCAGGAGCCCTGTCATGCCCAGCAAGGAGGGGAGAAGAGACAGCAAGGGGAGCCATGTCTCGCTCCATGCGTCTCGCTTCTCCCCTGCCCTAGCTGCCACCCCTCTCGATAAAGAGACGGCGGGGAAGGGAAGCAGCTGTTGCCATTGGGGTGGGATGGGATGTGTTGGGCCGCTTGGCTGGCGTGAAGAACAGGGAGGGGAGGCGACGGCAGTGACGGGACATCCAGTCCCACGCTCGCTGTCTCCTGTACCCCCAAAATAATAAGACCCTCCCAATAATAAGGCCAAGCCCTTATTTGGGGGGGGGGGTGTTTAAAAGAAAATAAGACCCTGTCGGTAAATGCATTGACATAATGCCTTACACTATACATGAGAAAGCCTTAGCTTTCATTTTTTTTTTTTAAATTTGATTTATATGCCGCCCTTCTCCGAAGACTCAGGGCGGCTTACAATGTGCTCAGCAATAGCCTTCATCGTTTTGTATATTTATACAAAGTCAGCTTATTGCCCCCACAAACTGGGTCCTCATTTCACCTACCTTAGAAAGGATGGAAGGCTGAGTCAACCTTGAGCCTTGGCGAGATTCGAACCCTGCAGTAATTGCAGGCAGCTGGTCTTAATAAGCTTAATAACAGGGTGCCTTAAACCCCTGTACCACCAAGGCTCATAAATCAATATTGAGAATAATTTTTTAAGACTATAATCTTTACCCTTGAGAAAACTTTATAGCTACTCAGTCCCATGAACATCTGGAAGAAACTTCAAACATTAATTCTAGCAGATTATTTTCATTGGGGTTTAGAATCCTTAACTTACTGTGTGAATGACAAAATTTGGTGGGTTCCGTCCTTAATCAGCACAGTCCATCAACATTCACAGAAGGAATATGTGGGGCAAGTAATGTTGTGTGCATGATAATATATATCTGGAATTGAATTGAGCATCATAGGGCATCATAGAGGAGCATCATAGAGCATCAATATATATATCTGGAATTGCATTGAGCATCAGTTGAACATCATAGAGAAGCAGAATCACTTCCGTTTACTGGGTGGATTTTTTCTTCAACAATAGACCCTGCCATCTCCTGCTTGATTATTTTAAGTATAGAAGCATAGCTTCAGAAAATTAAAATGATAGTTCTTGAGAACTATCAAGAGGATTGAAATATAATTAAATAGCGGAGATAAGTAGGTAGGTTTGTACTATTTAACAAAGTAGTATTTTAACCCCAAATAAAGAATGGTCCATCAATGAAGATATTCAGTCCAGTTGCATGGCCGTGGCATCTCTGGGATAGATGGTTGGGATAGAAGAATGATCTTGCGTCTATGTCCAAGATGATGCTAACAAACCTCTCTGGCATTTTCTGTTGCCAACCCATTCTCTTTTATCTGGTAAGTACCAGAGTGCCAAAAACAGTGTATAGATGGATAAGTAAACAATCACAAATGGGTTTGCATGAGTCTCTTTTCCTTTTCTATTAACCCTTTGTTATATCCTATTCATCTTCAACAAGTAGGCTGACTCACCACCATGTGTTGCATATGGGGAGGCACTTGACAATGTGGGGTATCTATACCTAGGCATATGAGAATGACAAGAGAGTCTGGGACTCGTGTGCAGTTCCCATTGATTTCTTGTGTTTTATTGTAGCCAAGATTGCACCTTTTATCTCTCACAGCATTTGTCCTATGAAACACCTTTTGAGAGAAAGTTGTAAATGAGTCTAATTCACTCTTTTCAAAACAAACTCATGTAAAAGCTGCAGGATCAGCATTTTTACCTTTTTTTTTTGTAATGTAGAAATAGTTTTTGCAATGAAATACCCGATAATTAATAGTTAAAGATTATTTGCCACAGTTCATTTCTTTTAATAGAACTGATGAGAATGCTCATAAATCAATATATTATATAATAAAATATTTTATAGTGATACTTATTAGGTATGAGAATATTGCTTGCTTGTCTTAGGCATGATCTCATTTTGAGGAATCAAATTTCATTTTTCTGCTTTAAAGTATACATAACTATGAATATTATTTACTCTTGTTTCATATTTGCTGATGCTATTACATTATTTATTAGTTTTTATGTCCTCCAAATCTGTTCAACTCATGGCTGCTTACAAATATAATTAAAGCAGGATATAAAAAAGCAAAAATACAATGAGCAATCGAACAAATATATTACTTATCTCCTAGGCATCACAACTCAAATGGCCTCTAGAAAAGTTTGGTTGTCAGTTTCTTGTGGAAAATAGTCAGGTAGGTCATCCCTGTAACCTGCAGGGGTGATGAAAAGAATGATGTTTGAGAGGCCCAATTGTTAGCTCAGTAGATGAGCAGGGGATCCTTTTCTCTAAATCCTTCATTTTGTAGCCAGGCTAAAAGCATGGCATGTTCAATTTCATCTTTGCGCTTTCTGTGCAATGAACTTTCACCCGATTAAGGTTTTCGTTTTATGGCATAACTAATGGCATTGCAGTGAAAAAGACTTTCCTTTTATGTTCTCAGGGAGCTGAAAATGGCTTTCTATCCGTGGAAATGCTCTAATACAACATGGGGCAAAAGAGATTCACGGTACAAGGTGGAAAAAATGATAGCTCATTTTTTTTTTCAACAGCAAAACAGATACACGGTAACAATATTTCAGAAGTTAGCATCTCTAGTCAAATTAGAAAAATTAAAAGAAATAATATTTCATGGCTTTTGGTAGGGATGGGAAACTTACCTGACTGTACACACATTTTAGAACAAATAGAAACCTATATAAAGTGATTTCACTGATATTTTAAAAAATGTTATTGGGAGAAAGAGATAAATTCTTGTATGGTAGTATCAACCCCCTTGAAAATTTCTACCAAACTGCTCTCAGATTTTTTAAAAAACCTCCATTGCAGGGATGGGTTCTACTTACCTTTACTACTGGTTTGCAACAGAGCCGCGCACGCTTGCTTCACTGGTGCGTGCGCACACTGTTCTGCACATGCGCAGACGCATTTTCATGACGTCAGGGTCAGTGGGCGGAGCCTCCCGCCGGTTTTACTACCGGTGCGAACCGGGGGCAACCCACCACTGCTCCATTGGTACCAACAGTTTTTAAAGTAGTTTAAAAGTATAAGCATAGGGTGAGAGGATGTGTGAGGAAATGTATGAAAGATGCTGCTCAGAAAGTCTGCGAGGGGGTACATAAGATGTGCCATATAGCTCAGGAAAAGTATGAGGGAGTGTGTGAAAGGTGCTGTGTGGATTAAATTTGAGATAGGCTGTGTGAGTTGGGAATGTTGCAAGGGACTACGTGAGAAGTTCTGTATGAGTTGGGGTCTGGTATGAGGATTTGCGGTAATGAATGGGTATACGAAAGGCACAGTACAAGTGCAAAGAGGCTGTAGGAGGTGTATGGATGGGAGAAACTTACCACAATGACTTATGACCTTCCTTGCCAGCTTCCGTATTGGCTTTCTGGGGAAACCAGCAGGCAATCATATAATTGTAAATTATAAATGGCAATCATATGATTGTGTCGAGCTTAGCAACAGGTTGTAAATGTAAACAGGTTGCCAAACACCCAGTTCACAATCACACTACTGGTAGCGGAACAAATGATTATAAGTAGAAGTCTACCTACATTCTTCTTACCATATCAGAAATCTTTTAATTAAGCGGTAAGCTTTTTCTCTGGTGCGCTGCTTGGAGAATCCAAGAGCGTGGGTAACTCCCTCAGTTAGGATAAAACACTGAGTGCCTGTTGCTTTAAAATTGTTGTTGACTCTGCCCACGAGGCCTGGCTGAGGCCCAGTTCCTTTCACTCAGTTGGGATAGCTGCAGTGCCTTTTGCTTGCTCCGCAAATCACCTTAGTTTATTTTATTCCTTTATTTTACCATCCCAGTTCCCTCTCCCTGATCTTTTTTCCTACTGCTTACTGACTAATTTTGTCCGTTCTTCACCTGCGACATCATTCTATTTGTCGGGGCGGTGCGGGGCCTGGAGCTTCAGGCTCCCTGCCCTCGAGTGCTCCTTTGACCGCAGAGCTCTGCACCCAAAGACCGGCATCTCTTCAATCTCCGCTCCCCTGCCTATTGTTAAGCCGCAGAGCTCTGCCTCCCAATCGGCATCTCTGCGAGCGAAATATTCTTGCCGATCTTGCTATTGCTGCTCAGCTGCAGGCGGAAAATATTTTTGGCGGGTCAGCGTGTGGGCCGTTTGACAGCGCTCTCCTCACACCCACTTACTTGCCGCAGAGCTCTGCCTTGCTATCGGCATCTCTGCGCGCCTGGGTGATTGACTGGGTTGCCGGCCACCTCTTAACATCTCGTCACAGCAAGTGCCGCCGGTGAGTCTGCCCGTCTATCCGCAGCCCTTGAGGAAGCCGCCCCGTTTTTGCGCCCCTCACTCAAACTGACTATTGGGATTCTTGCCTGACGTGGGCTCAGATTCCTACGCTGAACAGCCGTCCCGACCGTTCGGGTGAATTACGAACCATTGGCTTCGGCACTGGGGCATATCAACTGACTGGCGGGTATTTTTAAGCCTGCATTCACCGCTACGCGCCATCGCCGGGAATTGTTTCCCGCGCGCGCCATCTTGTCTACAATTCGGAGCACGGCCACGCCCCTTCTCCATTATTCGCTACCTTCATCTACTGCCCAGCGTCAACTGCTCCCTTCAACTGCCAGCCATTTCGTCGTTGTCTCATCAGCCGCCATTTTGTACTTCGTCGTTCGTCTTACTCCATGCTGTTGATCTGCTCTAGACTTTTTTGTTGTTTTCCTTCGCAGAGACTGTCCCAGGGGGCGTTTCACCCACTGCTGTGACCCCCCCACATCTTCCCCCCCACCAAAAAAAAAACCCAATTCAGTGATCTGTTTGACCTTCTTTATCCCATTGATCAGCTTTTCCCTTACAATGGCTGAACACGAACTTTCATCAGATATTGAACAGCCTCAGAGCCCCCCGTTACCCAGCCTGCTGAGTGCTCCTCGCGCACAGGAGCAAAAAAGCACTGTTGCTTCGATCAGGCGCAGGGCAACCTCCAACCACCAGCACAGCCGGCCGTACTACCGGAGGCGGCACCTCCCCCAACTACCGCTGCAGATACGGTTCAGCAGCTACCTCCTTTACCACCACTGTGGGATCCCGTTTGGATCCTCCCACCTTACGGGCAGGAAGCAGGCAGCCTCCAACAGCAGCCTCATGTCTTACCGCCATCCTCGGTTCCACTCGTGGCGCCTACTTCTATCCGTCCTCTGCCTGAGGCCACATTTACACCGACGGCGGCAGGGCTCCGCTTGCCGGAAGGACAGCAACCTACCTATTGCGACTTACAAGCCATGATCTCTGCCACCCTGTCGCGGATGCTGGCATCGGGCCCTCCTGCCTTGGCGCAATCACAGGTGTCGCACACTCGACGTGATCCAACTTGCTCTGCACAGGTTGCTTCCGTTACGTCTTGGGCAGCTGCTGACTCTGGCGATTACTATATCCACGAGTCCGACCACAGCGAGGACTCGCAGTTGGACTATGATGAGGACAGGGATATGGACTTCTCTGAAGATGAAGAAGTTATGCCGGATAAACCCGCCTCCACAGGTTTATTCCAACCCTCTTTATTTAAAGCCTTACTGCATAAGGCCATTGTTACCACGCAGTTGGCCGCAGCTCAGGCACAACCATCTCAACCGAACGATCCATCTCCACATGAAGCACTCTTCGCTATGCCCAAGGCGGATCAGGAATTTATTCCCTGTCCGCAACTTTTCTCTGAAGTCGTCCAGCGGCCCTGGAACCAGCCTGGGTCCCTGGCAGCCCCTAACGGTTTGGATAAAAAGCTATTTTGTTCGGCATCCTCACTCCAAGACCTACTTGCCTTACCTACTGTAGATGCCCGGATCGCTGCCTTGTCCTCTTCTGCACTCCTCTCCAACGATTCGGCGGACGGTCTGCGTTCGGAGGATAAGAGGGCCGAACTTGTTTTCCGCAAGTCACATCAAGCTGCGGCCTGGGCCATCCGTGTGGCTACGTTGGCCTCATTTTTCAATCGTGCAGCGTTGATCTGGCTTCGCCAGCTTCAGGAGCGTCTTCTCCCCGACGACAGGTGCTTCCATCAGGATGTAAACAAATTAGTGGCCGCCACAGAGTACTCCGCAGACGCTGCCTTAGCTGCGGCTCGTTTTGCCTCTCGCAACCTTGTGTCTACTGTTACGTCCTGCCGCCTCCTCTGGTTGAGATCCTGGAGGGCAGATGCCAAGGCTAAATGGCGTCTAGCGTCGGCTCCATATAAGGGCTTCACTCTTTTCGGAGAGGCGCTGGATCCCATCCTCGTAGAGGATAAAGACAAAAGGAAGGTCATGCCGTCTTCCTATCGCAGGACCGACCGTCGCTCCTCTCCCTACGGCCAACGATCGTCCTTTCGGCCCAACCCTGGGACCAGTGGCTCCGCTCCCTACCGTCCGTCTTCTTTCTCCTCCGACCGTTACTCGGACTGCGCTGCCTTTCGTGACCATGGCAGGCGCCAACAGCCGTCCAAACGCCCCTTTCGTGGAGCCGGCTCTCGCTCCTTCAGACGAGGCAAGTGACTGGTCCGACCATCCCATAGCCGGCCACCTTGCCCACTTTATCCACCAGTGGGAACTTTCAACGTCAGATGCGTGGGTCCTTCAAACGATCAGGCTGGGGCTGACCTTGGAGTTTCTCTCCCTCCCTCCCAGCCGATTTATTCCCTGCCCCGTCTCTCACAACCCTGAGAAAAGGCGACTAATGTCCGAGGAAATACAACATCTGCTGGACATACATGCTATAGAGCCGGTTCCCGCAGAACATCGTGGGACCGGTTTCTACTCAATATTTTTCCTCGTTCCGAAAAGCTCGGGGGGCTGGAGAGGAATTTTGGACTTGAAAGAACTGAACAAGTGGATATTGTACCACCGTTTCAAAATGCAGTCCCTTTCCTCAATTTTGGGATGCATCCGGAGGTCGGACATGATGACATCAATCGACTTAAAGGAGGCCTATCTCCACATTCCGGTTCGGCCATCCCATCGCCGATTCCTCCGTTTTTCTTATGCCAACCAGGACTTTCAATACAGAGCGATGCCATTCGGACTGTAGTCTGCTCCCCGCACCTTCACAAAGGTCCTTGGTGTGGTAGCGGCATTGCTCAGACTCGTCCCGATCAGAGTACTTTGTTACTTGGACGACATCCTAATACTGTCACCGTCCCGGCTTCGGGCTCTGCAGGATCTACAAGCAGTGTGCGACTGCCTGCAACGTCACGGTTTTTCTCTAAATCTGGAGAAGAGCCAATTGCATCCCAATACGCGTATCCAGCACCTTGGGACCATCATCGACTCGGACTCGGGACATGTTTTCCTTTCTCTGGAATGTCAAATAAGCATAACAACCATGATTTCGCAGTTCTGCTCTTCTCCCAGGGTTCCCATTCTGACTCTGTCCCAGCTCCTGGGCAAACTCATTTCATGCATCAATATCGTGCCCTGGGCGCGTCTGCATTCCCGCCCCATTCAGTGGTTCCTTCTCCCTCTACAGAAGTCCCTGGGCAGCAACTCCAGAAGGAAAGTACTCCTTCCTCGATCGATACAGCGGTCCCTCCGTTGGTGGGCCTTCCTGGCATTGAAGAAGGGCTCTCTTTTCCAGGAGCCACACCGGGTGACGGTAATGACAGACGCGAGCCTCGTAGGCTGCGGAGCGCTTCTATCCACCAAGGTAGTTCAGGGACGCTGGTCTCCAAGGGACCTGAAGAACGACATAAATTGGTTGGAATTGAGAGCGATTCACCTAGCGCTCCACTTCTTTCAAGCCGAGATAGAGGGGTGACATGTGCTTGTCTTGACCGACAACACCACGGCCAAGGCACATGTCAATCGGGAGGGCGGCACCCAGTCCAAGCCGCTTCTAGACGAGGCAATGTCACTTCTTTCCTGGGCGGAGAAACATGTGCTATCCATCATGGCTCAGCACATTTCCGGGACGGACAACACCCAGGCGGACTGGCTGAGCTGTTCACGAATCGACCACGCCGAATGGCAGCTACACCCTTCCCTCTTTCAGGAGCTATTGGACAAGTTCAACGCTCCGCTTGTGGACTTATTTGCCAGTCCCCACAATACTCACCTTCCCCGCTTCTTCACCAGGTTTCCCTGTCTGACTGCGGAGGGAACAGATGCTCTCCGTTGCAAGTGGCCCCCAGGACTGTTGTATGCCTTCCCTCCCATCCCTCTCATCCCCAGAGTACTGCAGAAGATTCTTGCGGAGGGCGTGGAGGTTCTCTTAGTGGCCTCACACTGGCCTCGACGGTCGTGGTACGTGGACCTGCTGGACCTGTCCGTTTCCCGTCCCTGGAGGATACCCCAGGATCGCATCTCTCTTTGCCAGGGGGTCATTCGTCACCCGGAGCCACAGTGGCTCCAGCTGACCATCTGGCATTTGAGAGGGCCCTTCTCCTGAGGGACAACCTGCCAGGATGTGTAATCACCATCATGCAGGCTTCCCGTCGCAAGTCTACAAACAGAATCTACGACGCTACATGGAGGGCTTTCCACCGCTGGTGTACCACGCACGACACAGATCTGTTCTCCGCCTCCGTCTCCACCCTCCTTACCTTTCTACAGAAGGGCTTTGACAAGGGCCTTGTGCCCAATACTCTACGCCGACAAGTGGCGGCTCTCAGTACAGTCCTCTTGTCAGCATCGCCTGTTCCCTTGGCCCAGGACCCAAAGATCCAGACTTTTCTCTGGGGTGCCACTAATCTCCGTCCACCGGTTGTACACCGGTACCCGACGTGGGATCTTCCCTTGGTCCTCAGGGCTCTGATGTCCGCACCCTTCAAGCCCTTATCTTCCACTGGCCTGCGCTTTCTCACCTTGAAAGTGGTGTTCCTCATTGCTATTACTTCTGCCCGGCGAGTATCTGAGCTGGCGGCCCTTTCCGTCCGCCCGGACCTTTGTATTTTTCACACCAACCATGTGATACTTCGACTGGACCCTTCCTTCTTGCCGAAGGTGAATTCAATGTTTCACCGCTCTCAAGAGCTTATCCTACCGGACTTTTGTCCTGCGCCTCGTCATCGGCGCGAAGCTCAGTGGCACACTCTGGATGTCCAGAGGGCGCTCCGACATTACACAAAACGTATTGCACCTTTTCGCAAGTCAGAAGCATTCTTTATCTCCTTTTTGCCTGGGTCAATGGGGCAAAAAGTGTCTTCAGCAACGATCGGATGATGGCTCAAGGCGTGTATCGCTAAGGCATACGCACTCCAGAAGAGGTCGCCGCCGAGCCGCATCCTTCCACACTCGACGAGAAGTGCATCCACCACCGCGGCCTGGGCTATACAGTCTATCCTGGATGTTTGCCGCGCAGCAACATGGACATCTCTTACACCATTTATTCGTCATTATAAAGTTGACTCCTTTGCCTCGGCTGAGGCGTCCTTTGGATGGCGTGTTTTGCAATCTGTCATTTCTGACTCGGCCTCTGGGGAGCACCCAGTTTCCCACCCCTTTTGAAACTTGCTTGGGTATGTCCCACGCTCTTGGATTCTCCAAGCAGCGCGCCAGAGAACGAACGTTACTTACGTGAACGTTGTTTCTGGGCGCGCTGCTGGAGAATCCAACCCTCCCATATATTGGCCTTCATTGTGTATTCACCTGGATCTACTTGTGGACCATCTTCGTGAAAGAAACTGAGCCTCAGCCAGGCCTCGTGGGCGGAGTCAACAATTTTAAAGCAACAGGCACTCAGTGTTTTATCCTAACTGAGGGAGTTACCCACGCTCTTGGATTCTCCAGCAGCGCGCCCAGAAACAATGTTCACGTAAGTAACGTTCGTTTGTTTTGTTTTTTCAAACAGGATAGAGTTTTCTCATTTTTTTAAATTGAGGCTCTCTATTTCTTGAACAGTGTAATCAGAATAACTAACTTTTCCACTCTAGTAATAATACGTGAACATATATGTATACTTTTTTTGGCCAGGTAATTTTTTTAATAGGCTTCATATTAAATTATAAGAATAAAAATTTGATTTGTTCTTTATACAAAAATGCCTTTTCTTAGTGATATGCATGAAAGTATGCTATCAAGAATCTACAAAACTAATATGGATATTTACATATTGTCTTTAATCTGATTCATTTTAAATGTCATACAGCAAATATTCTTCTTCGAAATGATGATCCTTTTTATTAAGCTTCTATGTTTTGAACTGTTCTTTCTTTTGATTATGATGGGTGCCTGGCAAATATTGCTTGCTTTCTCTTACTTTCCTGTGCTAGCATCTATTCAAGTTCTTAAGGCTTTTATCTATTTAGAGATAGGATTCTAAGATTCCCTCCTAATCTTGGATATGTCTGATACTAATTCTCAAAGCCTCTAATATGTACCTTTCATATGAAATACATGAAATGGCAAGAACATTTTAATTTGAAGTGCAGGAATGTTCAAAGCTAGAATAATTAATTCTTTTTAATGTATATGATTAATACTATCCTCTTCTTTTGTCTTCTTTGAAACTAGAAAGTAATACAGGTAATCCTTTGGCTGCATTGGCAACTTGGACTAGGATTTATATTGCTAAGCGATGTCATAAAGCACAATGTCATGTGACCATTTTACTTAGTGACTGAAATCCTAGCAGTCCCAGTTGCTATCATAACCCCAGGACGGTGCAGATCATTAGTTGAGACCAGCAAATGAGAGCTATGGGCTGTAAGACAGGGCCTATAGGTGGGCACTAGAGAGTGTGGCACTTGGCAAAACATGGGGCTTGAAGTGGTATTCCTTGGTGGTGGTGGCCTTCAACAGTCTCAGCCTGACCCCAAGTTTCTACTTTAGGCCCAGCATTAACCAGAGCGCTGCTCCAAGCACTGGCTGTGGGAAGCCCCAAAATGGCCAGCCTCAAGACCCAACTATACACATAGCTCAGTGCCACAGCAAACCCCATGTTGACTCAAGCCACATATTCTTTAGCGCCCATTCATAGCTCTCACCTGCCAGCCTGCTTCTCTGGGATTCCTGCTCTTCCTAGGTGAAGAACACACTGAGGGTAAATTGGAGGTGGTGGTGATGGGGTGGTGGCAGGTAGTGGTTATAAATGTAGGTGGGTATGAATTTTTATTATGTAATCACGGGGGCACTGCTAGAGCCAGAACTTTGAAAAAAAAATTTCAGTGCCTTCATAACTTTGAATGATTGCTGAATGAATGAATGGAACTTGAGAACTACCTATAAATTTTTTGATTATGAAGTAATCACAATAGCTAGCCATCCTGTTCTTACATACAAAATGCTGTTGGTATAAGAGCCTATTGTACAAAATAAAAAACAGTGCAAATTATATGTAAAGTTAAAGATTTCTCTGTCAGTCATGTCCAACTCCAGGGCATGGAGCTCATCTCCGTTTCTTGGCTGAAGGAGACCGCGTTGTCCGAAGACAATTTCTGTGTCATATGACCAGCATGGCTATAAGCAAAAGGTGCACAGGACACTTAATCTTCCCACTGAAATGGTACCTATTAATCTACTTGCATTTGCATGCTTTCAAACTGCTAGGTGAGCAGGGGTTGGGGCCCCGTTGTGTGGAGCTCGGTCTCAAACCTGGGCTGTCAGCTCTAGCCATCGTTCCCCCTCAAATTATATGAGGAAACACTAAATAGAAAATACATACTTTATAAATATTCCCATTTTCTCAAATTCATTTTCTTGAAATGTCTGCTTATGAGAAAATGCAAGGTATCTTTTAAAACTATTAATGACAGAAGGCATAGGGATTATGCGAACTGCTGGGGGGGCTGTGTGGAGATGCGTGGGGGGGGGGTTCGGACTGCTTTTTCCTGTCTTAACTTTGGCTGCCTCTGCCATGCGCAGGCCTGATTTCAAGGACCCAGCGTCTTTCTTTCGGGATCAGCTTAATGCATTGTAAGCCGCCCTGAGTCTCCGGAGAAGGGCGGCATATAAATCAAATAAAAATAAATAAATAAAAAAATAAATAAATAAAAAATCTGGAACCTTGACCAGTTCCCATCAGTCCAACACTTCAATGGGCGAGAAAAGTTGGCACGCTCCTGAGCAGAAACCCCCGGGTGGGATGTCCGTCCCGATGGCTGATCCACATAGTGCAGCTTCAACCGCCCCACATCTCTCCACCCAGCCCCCCAGCGGCTCGCAGCCTGCATGGGCACGAAAGGCAAGCATGGTGGTCTAGGATGGAGGCTGTTTCCTGGAAAGGTGATGCGAGAAAGAGAGATGGGCGAGGCATTCCCAATCAGAATTCCAGGTCCAAGGGCCGTGGTGAAAGCCCGCCGCAGAGGCAGGGGCTCACACCATCCAAGAAAACACTTCCGGTGAGGGGCTTCAAGAGTTAAAGTCATGGCACTTTTGCAAGAACAGAGTTCCCCTTGTAGAAAGAAAAGTCTGGGTCTTTTGGCGAGAAGACAAATTCGACATGTTCCTCTGCGCATGGTGGAGGCAGCCAAAGTTAAGACAGGGGAGGGCAGTCTGACCATGTTCTGTTCACAGTGCACTTTATATGAAAAAAAAGAAAAAAGGATCCTACTGCAGACGTACTAACCTGCTCGCACACTTCATCAGACTGTAGGCGGAAAGAGGAGTGCCAAAACACACCATTCTCCATAGTGTAGAAATGGGAGGTGCCAGGCTGGGATATTCCTTGCTCTAGCTCTATGTCCTGAGCTGAAAACTTCTGAAGATCCGCTTCCCTGGTGACATCTCTTCAGTTTTTTTCAGCTCAGCACAGCTCATGGTTGCAGACTTAAGCTCCTGAGCTTTGAGCCAAAAAAATTAATAATTAATTCCCTGGACTTTCTATATTATTTTTCCTTTTTATTTTTCTTTATATTGGAAGTTATTTCTGTTTCTCTTCAGCTTCTGTTTTACTGGATTTCCAGGTACCGGTCAAAGGGGAGCTCTCCGGTCTCTGGATTGAGCGTGGGGGGGTGGCTGTTGTTCTCCCCCCAACCTCCCCTATCTTGTGGGCGGCTGTGAGGGGCTAGCCGGCTGGCTTTCGCCCTGGTCCCTCCAGGTCCTCTTCTGAAGCCTCTCCGAGCTTCACAGACAGCCGTGGGAGCCGCGCATGCCCTTTTGGCTTGCCGCGGCGTCCCTTTGATCACTGCTCGTCAGCTGTGAAGCGGAGTGGCGTTTTTTTGCCTTCTTTGCTTATGTGAAGCTTGCTGTAGCCGTGCCAGCCGGAATCTGGCTGGAGGCTGGCAATTTGGAGTTCTGCAGCTCAATTGAAGTGGCGATGGCTGAGGGGTCTGTGCCTGGCCACGCTGCACCTTTGATAGTAATGGCGGCCTGTAAGTCGCGGCGGCCTTCGTCCCTGCGCATTCCTGGCACCACTTAGTCCAGGCGGCTTTGATCCCCTGGCAACCTTTGGGCACAGCGCTGGTGGCTTTCTGCTTGGCAGAGGAGAGCGTGGATCTTCTGACCAGCACATTTGATATTTGCAGGTTTGCCTGGCGGCCTGACCTGATACTGCTTCTAATCATCAGAGATAGCCTTGTTTAAATTGTGGCAGTTGAAGAGCGGCCATTTTGAGACCCGGGAGCCATTTTGTATTTCGTTTCAAGGCCAGTATATTTTTATTTATATATATTTTCTCTCTTTTATTATCTACTTGCAGAGTCTTTGGACTTTGGTTACCCTGTGATTGCCAACTGACTTAATATCATGGGGGATGCTGACAGGCAACCATCCTTCTCTGCTGAGGGCTCCTGGTCTCCTCCACCTGACAGGGGCAGAGCGGCTTCTAGGCCACGAACTGCCAGCATTGCTGCGGCTAATAAAATTAAGGCCAAGGCTAGAGCTCTCTCTGGACGTTCCAAGGCTGAGGAAAAGACAGCTCAAGTTAGACAACAGAGAATTGGACAGAGAATTTGCAAGGGCCACTGCCATTAATACGGCTGCAGAAACCCCTCAAGCTACTGTGCCTGCGCTTCAGCTACCAGTTCAAACTGTGGAAGCTTCTGTTCCTCAGACTGTCCATTCTCCCGCCTTGGCTGGGCTGGCCAGGACAGGTCTCCAGAGATGCAGGCCGAGCCCCAGCAGTTTCCAGGGCTTTCTGGGACCAACAGACGCCCTGAAGCCACCTATACCCCCACAGCGGCTGGCCTTCGCCAGGGTGAAGGGGGGGAGCTGGATGTTCAGAATTCCATGAAGTCCTGGGTGGAACAGGCAATTAGGCGGGGCATTGCAGAAGGGATGCAGCTTCAGTCACAGATGTTTGCCCAAATGTATACCTTTAGACCTGAGGTGGAGACCCAGGTTTATATTGCCCCTTCTGAGGATTACGAAGGGCAGATTTCCCCTTCCCCTTCTGAATTAGTTGACTATGCAGAAGATTACCTGGAGGAGGGAGAGATATCGGATGGGGATCAGAACCAACCACCTAGGCCCGCATTCAAAGGGTTATTTAATCCTGCCCTTTTGAAGCCACTTCTGACAAAAACCAGGGCCACTGCTCGATTGGGTCCTGACCCAGCACTCTCTGGTACCTTGGGTACTGGAGAGCAGGATGATTACCTTTTCACAGAGCAGGCGGTGGAGGCAGATACTATTCCTATTCCGGGAATGTTTCTGGACATGATCCGTAGACAGTGGGCGGCCCCAGCTGTACCCTCCAGGGCCTCAGGTCTGGACAACCAGTTGTTTACGGTTGATGCGGACATGCTTACCTTGTTGGAGGTCCCAAAGGTGGACGCTCCGGTGGCGGCTCTCACCTCTTCTTCTGTTTTACCACCTGATGCAGAGGACGCCTTAAAGGCAGAAGATAGGTGAGAGGAGACGGCACTTCGTTGCGCGCACCAGGGGGATGCCTGGGCTGTGAGAGCTTCTTCTGCAGCATCCTTTCTCACTAGAGCATCGGTCAGATGGCTCCGCCAGCTACAGGGCCATTTGGCACCAGATGATGTTCGGGCCCACCAAGACTTTTCTAAGATTTTAGCTGCAGCTGAATACACGGCGGATGCTACCTTGGCCGCTGCCAGGTTCTCCGCCAGGGTCATGGCTTCGTCAGTCACCACTAGACGTATGCTTTGGCTACGTCATTGGCGAATGGACGGGAAGAACAAGTGGAAGTTGGCTTCAGCTCCCTTTGAAGGGGGGTTTCTTTTTGGCTGAGTCTTAGATCCCCTTCTCATAGACACGAAGGATAAGAGGAAGGTCCTCCCGTCCCAGAGCAGGCGAATGGATTTCTGTTCATCCCCATACTATAGGCGGCCCTCCTTCCGTCAGGGGGGAGCCGGGCCAAGCTTCCCCCGTCAGCAACGGCCCTTTCACTTCTCTAGACCTAATTACCAGGCAGATAGATCAGCCTTTCCCCGGGGTCGCCAACAGCCGTCCAACAAGCCCTTCAGGGGCTCTGGTGGCAGAGGGGCCAGGAGATCTAAGTGACTGTCCGTCTCTGGACCCTCTTGGGGGCAGGCTCAGCCTGTTTGCGGACCGCTGGGACGACCTAACAACAGACAATTGGGTGAGGGAGACAGTAAGAGCAGGGCTATCCCTCGAATTCCTTTCACCTCCTCCGAGGCGTTTCCTCCCCTGCCCCATTTCTGGAGACCCGTCCAGGCGGGGACTCATGGAATCGGCTATCCAGCATTTGCTGGATATTCGGGCCATTCAGCCAGTTCCACTGGGGCAGAGGGGGCGTGGGGTGGACGCTCTGCAGACCTCGTGGCCCAAGGGCCTCCTATACGCCTTCCCTCCACTACCCCTGATCCCAGCCGTCATTCAAAAGTTGTTGGAGGGAGCGGAGATGGTGTTAGTAGCCCCTCACTGGTCCAGGCGGCCTTGGTTCGCTGACCTGGTCGACCTGTCGATCGCCGAAGCCCTGGCGGATTCCCCCGGACAGAGTCACCCTCAGCCAGGGTCCGGTGCAGCACCTGGACCCGCAGAGACTGCAGTTAACCGCTTGGAGGTTGAGCGGGGCCTCTTGAGGCGGGAGAACTTTCCGACCAGGGTCATCAGGACTATGCAGGCGGCCCTCCACCACGCGTATTTATGAGGCAACGTGGAACAGGTTTGCAGGGTGGTGTGCCTCCAGACAGTTGAGCCCAACTTCAGCATCGGTGGTGGAGGTGCTGGAGTTCCTACAGGATGGGTTGGACATGGGACTTTCCACTAACACTCTATGGCGACAGGTGGCTGCGCTAGGCACTGTCTTGACATTTGGGAAGTGGGGTTCCCTCGCTAACCATCCAAGGATGAATATCTTTCTGCGTGGAGCGGCTAATTTAAAACCACCGCCTCTTTACCGTTATCCCACTTGGGACCTCGTTAAGGTTCTTCAGGCATTAACAAAGGCACCTTTTGAACCATTGAGGAAGGCTAGTCTCCATCTCCTATCGTGTAATGTAGCTTTCCTTGTGGCCATCACATCTGCCCGACAGATCTCGGAGTTGGCGGCTTTATCGGTGCGGAAAGACCTGTGTATTTTTCACTCCAACAGGGTGGTTCTGCGGCTGGACCCTGCCTTCCTTCCTAAGGTCAACTCCTTGTTCCACCGAGCACAGGAGTTAGTCCTGCCAGATTTCTGCCCTCGGCCTAGGCACGCCTTTGAGCAGACCTGGCACACTTTGGATGTGAGGAGGGCCCTCCATATTTACATTTTTAGGACCTCTTCTTTCCGAAAGACGGAGGCTTTTTTTGTCTCTTTTCAGCCGTCGACTCTTGGCCACAGGGTGACCTCTTCCACGGTGGGGCGCTGGCTTAGGACGTGCATCTCATCTGCATATGAGCTTCAGGCTCTCCCGGTGCCTCAAGGGATAACAGCCCACTCCACCCGCAGTGCTGCCACAACTGCAGCCTGGTCTACTCAGGCGTCAGTGGAAGACATCTGTAGGGCGGCCACGTGGACTACTCCCACTCCATTCGTCACTATAGACTTGACTCCTTCGCTTCGGCGGAGGCAGCATTTGGGAGAAGAGTACTGCAGCGGGTTCATGAAAATCTGGGGTTGTCGGCCCAGGACAGCTCCCACCCTTAGGGCTGGCCGGTCTTTGGTATATCCCAGCCTGGCACCTCCCATTTCTACACTATGGAGAAGGGACGTTGGTCTTACCGTGATACGTTCCTTCTCGTAGTGTAAAATGGGAGGTGCCAGCCCCACCCTGTCTGTGGCTGCCTGGACCGGCTCCCCTGGTGGAGCATGTTGTTTCTGTTTTTCAGACTACGTACCATTTGCCTGGACTGCGTACCATTCGCTTTGGCTTCGCTGGCAAAACTGAAGAGACGTCACCAGGGAGGCGGATCTTCAGAAGTTTTCAGCTCAGGACATAGAGCTAGAGCAAGGAATATCCCAGCCTGGCACCTCCCATTTTACACTACGAGAAGGAACGTATCACGGTAAGACCAACGTCCCTTCCATTTCCTTCCTTCCCCACCCCTCCCCACCTGCCAGTCCCCCTCGCCAGTAGAGATCAGCAAGCCAGATTTGGGGAGCTGAATGCGCTGCCGCCGCCTGGGAAAAGAAAAACATCAGAAATGGGTTCTCTCGCAGCATCTCCTTTCTCTCTTCTTCTCCCGAGTGGCAGCGGTGTGTCCGGCTCAACGAAAAGGCCGTTCCGCATGGATGGCAGGTGCGTATGGGGCACGTTCCCCTCTCTTTTGCCCCTCTCCGGCCTCGCCTCCTCACGTCTTGTTGTTTGCGCAGCAGCTGCGTATGCGTCTTGGGGGGGGGTATTTTACTGCATGCGCTCGAAAGCCCAATTGGGCTTATTATCCGGACATGTCTTAGTTTCAGGGAAACACAGTATTACAAAAACAATGAAGTCAACAATCAAGGTTGGGCGCTTTGTGAGTTTGAGTCTAAACTGCCCTGCATTCCAAGGCAGCATCAATTCTAGGAATGTGAGAGGAGCTGACATTGTATAAAAATAAATGAGAAAGTAGCAGAACGAGTTTTGCAGATGCATTCCATCATTATTAATATGCACTTGATTGTCTATACATTTTTGTATATATTTGTTTTAACTCACATTTCCATTATCGTAGTAGGGCATAGTTTAATATTTCAATCTCAAGCGATATAAAATATGATACTTTGAATGATCAATTAAGTAAGATTCAAATATCTGATAAGGAAAGCAAATTTAGATCATACTGGATTTGTAATGTTTTTGGGATGCGTTTTCTAATAAAAATACTTTTTTAAAATATCTTTTGAATTTTTTTATAATAATATCTTTGAACAATGAATGACTTTTCCTCTTTCGTTGGTTACTGTTGAAACCTCTTTTTAAATAAACCACACACAGTTTTGTATCTTTTGTTTCCTGCTCAACATTGGTATTTAAGATGATAAATATAAAATATAAAGTACTTTATATCTAGATTTAAGCAGTTTATATATGTAAGTTTAAATATGGAAGGCAAGCATATCATACATATTACAATAACAGAAAAGTCACTTCTGTGTCTTCAAAGGGGATTAGGATAGATATGGTAATCTCAGATTTCGATCCATTTTCTTTCTTATGTGAGAACAACAGACTTCTATGCAGATGAGAGGAACATTTTTTTTCAACTGGTGCCAAAATGCTATAATTTTTTATAATCTTTTTCAGAGTGCACCTATTACTGGATGGTCTGGTTATATGCCACGTGTTGTATATTTGAGTCCTGCATGAAGAGGGCCCTTAGTGGTTCAGTTTATGTAAAACTGGTTTCAGTATATTCTATTCAAAAAAGAAAAAATATGAAATATTGCTTAACTTCAAAATTAATCTTTCAAATAAAGGGAAAAAAAACCAAATAGAACATTGTTAGAATTTTTTAAAAATATACCTTTATACACTCTGAAAATTTCTTTGTCCTCTTATTCGAAAAAAAGTAATTCAAGTGTTGACAGTACTTATAAAAAAATCTCTTGTTGCAAATTAGGTGTAGATTTCTCCTGCCAGTGTTGCATAATTTTGTCAGCTCCCATCTATGAAAAAACCCATAATTCTTGATGCTTTGATATCTATTGGTAGTAGATTACAACTACCAGAAATAAATCAAGAAAAACATAAACATTACCAACACAAAATAAATTCATCCAGTAAAAATAATTTAAATTGTCTTTTGTTTTTTTATAAATAAGTGGAATACTATTGTTTTTGAATAAAATGTATATAGTTCTTAAGGAACATAAATCATTTGTCTATTAAAAAAATATTCTGAAAGATGGGTCTGAAACACTACCATGCATAATTAATTATGATTGAAGAATATCTGGTGAATGGGGTTGCAGAAATTCGGTGTGATCTTTTAGTCATTTGCTTTGGGGATTAGGAGGCACTTCCAACAGGGTTAACTTTTCCTGAGGCTAGATATCATTTCAATTTACAAATAGTCCTCACTCATCAGCTACTTGTTCAATGACCGTTTGAAGTTGCGATGATGCTAAGTGAGAGATATTTATGACTGTTCCTTGAATTTTTGGCTGTTGCAGTACCCCTGCAGTTACATGATTGTGATCTGGGTACTTAGCAACAAGCTTGCATTTATGATAGTTGCAGTATCCTCTGGTCATATAGTTACCATTTGCGACATTCCTTTTCAGTTTCCTACAAGGAAAGTCAATGAGGAAGCTGACAGGGAAGGCCAAAATGTAATTCCTCCCCAACATACTTTAAAGAAATGTGTGGTTCTGTAATGTTCAGTAAGAAATTTGCATATTGAAAGGGCAAACAACTTTTAAGATTTGTTTCAAAGTATTATTAGTTTCTGGAACTGATGGGCTCTAAAAGATTGCTACCAAATAGAAAATAATAATCTGACTTGATAATTACATTTCCAACAATTTTTAGAAAATGAATTGTTTATTTTAACAATCAGAACTGGAATACGATACCAACAGTGGAACATTCTCTATCAATTTTCTCTAAGTATAATATGTGGAAGAAATTAAATATCATTTTCCATTGAAATTCCCCATTGTTGCTTATCTATTCAGATAATAGCTTATATAGCAAATGTGCTCTGACATGAATAGGTAACACACTTGTAATACTTTTAGAGTTCTGTGGCCTTCAAATAGTATGGAATAAAATAATGTAATATTTTTCTTCCCACTTAATTTATAATGAAGTAATTCCCTTACTAAATATTTATTAAAAGTTAAATGAATTGTAAGTTGTAATTATTATGGGGACTGCTATAATCTAAAGAGTCTATCTGCCTTTTATATCTAATTGAATATACTTACATTTCAGACGCATATAAAAATGATAGGATGTAGTAGTAATGTGTAAAAATGAATAAGGTACAATCACAATTTCTTTGTATGCTACAATGTCATATAATAATGCCTCTTACCACACAGTGCTCCTCAACATTTAATTGGTTGCAGTATCTTGAAATACAATGAAGCAATGCAGGAATAAAAGAAATCCAGAAGGGGGAATGCTAAGAGGTGTATCTGACTTTGAAAATCTTATAACGTATAATACTGAACATTGGTTAGGCATAATTTATAAATTACTAGTAAAATATGAGCCAGAATCCAAACATCCATGCAACACACACAGTCTAAAAGATTGTATGGTTAAATGGATGCAGCATTTAAATATATTTACAGATGGAGTTTCAGTGGTAGAAGAAGGAACAAAAGCAAATATATGCATGCATGAATCAGTGCTATGATGCAACGATTGATACGTTTGTTTGTTTTCTTCAATCTTATTCTCTGAAAATCTGAAATGTTACAAAAGTTAGAAGACGGGGGGTGGGGGGGTGGGGGTGGGGAATCCAGATGGTCATTTAAGAGAATAAAGTAGTACTTATGGCATTAGGAAGCAATACATTTCCTCCTAATTCTAACTGTCTTTAATAAATTAAACAGTTGGGCAAATAATTTAAATAACATTGAAAAACTGTACAGTTAAAAAGCAATGAGTAAAATAAGCATAGTATAGCCTACTGATCTGTTAACAAGTATGCAAATATAATTATAATATGATGTTTTAGAACATATTTTGAATACTTTAGGATTTTCTTCTTAGACACATTTTTGTACAATATCTCTCTGTGAGCCTAAAGCAACATTGGTCCTCTTTAATATTAATGTACTCTACTATAAGATGCTGCTTCTTTGCCTCTGATTAATGCTGCCTGTCAATTATTTACAGATCCTGTGGTTTTGTGGAAGTTCCCGGAGGACTTTGGAGACCAGGTTAGACATGTGAGATTGATCCTTTTAAAATGACAGAGTAGTAAATGTAATAACAACAATAATAATATCAACATCATTTCTGTCTCTGCACCAGCTTTTCTACTGAGCTGGAGAAAGACAGATGGTTGGGAATAGCAGTAAGAGAATTTTCACCAGCTGATTGTATTATTAGAATTTGTTTGCTGCATTACACAGGATATTAGTTACTTTCATGGCCTTATTAAGTTAAGGCCATGGATGTACGTGTGGATGGAATTGTTTTTCCTACTATTATTAATAACCTACCTGTGGACTACATTAGTGTAATTATGATTGATATAAAAACATTAAAATTGTCACCAGGTGCATAACTTTATCAATAAGCTCAGGTGGTGATTTTAGACATATTTATTCACACAATACAGATAAATCCGATCAGTTATGAATGTTTTATGATAGCTCATCCCATTGGTGATAGAAATGTCATACACCAGTGTTTCTCAACGTTGAGAACCTGAAGATGTGTGGACTTCAACTTCCAGAATTTCCCAGTCAGCCATGCTGGCTGGGGAATTCTGGGAATTGAAGTCCACATATCTTCAAGCACTCAAGGTTGAGAAACACTGTCATATACGGATGCCACCGTGTCAGTTTGTCTTACACCTGGGGTATTAAACTTGTGGTCCATGGCCTGGATGCATCACGCGCTGGCCACACCCACCCCTGTTTTAGCAAATGGGGGAAAAGTCACAATATGTCACATGTGGACAATGTGATAACGCAAGTTTGACACCCCTGTCTTACACTTAAGGCCAAACAGGTGGAGCTAAATATTAATGGTTTTGAATGCCTTTTTTCACATAAATCTTTAATATTCAGTGCATAAAATATTTATCAGAGGTGTACAATCTGAATTCTGAGGACACATAGTTTCAAGAGTCCCTTCAAAACTTACAAACTATAATTCTTAGTTTGACAGGCCAGTTATTAAATACACAGACAATAATCTATAACCTGATTCAGTTCAGTTCAATTTATGTAAATGTTGGATTTAATAGTTATAATATAAATTAAAATTTTGATTTTACACTGATCTCTCTTGCTTTTTTATTTTTTTATTTTTATCATTTTTGATATACATTATTATTTTTAACAATCTATGCTACCAAATTATGAGAGCCTGGGTACAAATTTGTACTTAATACATTTTACTTCTTTAAAAAATAAAACCATAATTTCATTAGTTCAAGCATATTTTTCAATTTTGCTTTGAAGAATGCCAGATACTTGCATAAAGATAAGGTATATATAAACAATAGCTTAAATTCTGTTTTTAATTCTGTTTTTAATATCTGGATTTATATAAGAACTATATTTGCCAGTGTGGTTTACAAGTCAGCAGTTGTGCTCTTGTACCGAGCATAGTACTACTCGTCTAGTAGTTCCAAGGGAGAGAGCCTTCTCTGTGGGGGCACCTACTCTTTGGAACAAAATACCCCCTGGAATACGAATAATCCCAGATCTTCGCACTTTTCGACGAGCCCTAAAGACCTTTCTGTTTCAACAAGCAGGGCTAGCATAAACATCTAAATTCTATGCCAAGGTTTTAGCAGATACGCCAAGTTGACTCAATTTATTATTTACTGTTTATAAAAAAAAAATATTATATGTATATGAAATCTTAATCTGTTCACCTCCCTGAGTCCTTCGGGAGAAGGGCGGTATAGAAATTCAATAAATAAATAAATAAATAATAAATAAATAAATAAATAAATAAATAAACAAACAAACAAACAAATAAATAAATAAATAAAATAAATAAACAAATAAATAATAAATAAATAAATAATAAATAATAAATAAATAAATAAACAATAAATAAATAAATAAATAAATAAATAAATAAATAGTAAATGTGAGCTCCATTAAAATCAACAACACTGATTGTTTTTATCCACAAATGTTAATAAAAGCACAGAAATTGTAATTTAATTTAAATTTTAATTCTGGGATTGTTGCTTTTTTGACAATTTTTCACAGAGTAATAGAAGTTGAACTCTGTTTCAGCAGACAGAAACTTCATTTGCAGAATGAAATTAATTTATCTTTGACTGAGAGCAAAGTTTGTTACTTTTAGCCTTACTATCTTAATTATGATTTAATCTCAAAGGCATACTGCAGTTCATATATATTCGTCCACTGGGCTTACATGTATAACAAATGTATTATACTTCAATTAATGTTTTATTTCTTTTACTGTGTTAATTAAGAACTTAGGTAGATTTTCCTTTGAAGCCCTATAGATTCAGTTCTTGAAAACAGAAAAAAAATATTTTTTTTTCATAGAGTTGCTTGGGAAATAGAGATTAATCCCTTCCCCATCATTTTGATCTAGGCCTTGCATATAATACAAGAAAGTGGTCATATTATATACAATAAATGCACCTTATAGTTTATTAAAGTGTAAAAAAGTTTAAAAGATGCAACTAAAATCAAGGCATGCACAGCAGTATTTTTTCCAAATTATACCTGCTTCTTTTCAATTTTCTTGAAAGTGGCAGTCTCTGTATTTCTGTAATAAATTTAAAAATATTTTCCTCCTGACTCTTGGATTGTTGGATACCAGTAGCACTCTTGTAAATTCCTGATTTCCATAAGGCAAACTAATATGTATTTATTTATATTTATTTACTGCATGTCCTGTATTTTTTTCTATTTTAACAATATAATTAACTTTGCTTTATTCTTGTGATAATCACCATCTGAAATTAATATAATATGGCTCCCCCATTTTATGTTTCCTTCAAATATTTATATAATACTCTGACATATTTTTGGTCAAAATATCACCCCTAAGGTCAAAATCGTGATTATAGTACCTTCCAATATTCCTCTATAAAAGCAGCTTGGTTTTCAAAGGTTTGTTCTTTTGGCCCTGAAGTTGAAGTTCTTTTTCCCCTGAATAGTTAGATTAAAAGCTTAACGTTCATGTTAACTTCTTCCTTTCCTTTCTTCCTCCTTCACTGTGAGTAGGCAAGGAACTATACAGAGAAGTATGTTGGATCATTATTCACTAAAGCCCTGTTTTCTCTTCCATGGTTTTCAGATGCACATAAAATGTTAAGAAACTTCAAAGCAGCATTTTGGGCAACCATTTTACTACTTGCCATTGCTCACTGCTTCCTGGAAGGATTTATTTGCCAGGTGAAGGAAGAACAGTTGAGTCAGGGACCACCATTATTTGAATTAGGTTTAGTTAAGAAGGTACCCATTGTCAGTCCCTATTTTATAGCTTCTGTTCTAATATACTACATAACTAACTGAAGATAAGTAAGCGCTGATGTATCCCTCTCTCCTTGGCAAATCATTACAATATGATATTTCACAACACATGTAAATCTGTTCATTTCTCCTCTGCCAGCCATTCATGTCCCTTCTTCTTTCTGATTATAAGTAATGTTTTTCCCCTTGTTTGTCTTTTCTCTCCTGCAAAATTACCTTTTAGTCAGTCTTGCTTCAGGACTTTGCCCAGGAGTTCTGTTTCTAAAAAGGAGTTTCTTCAATATGAAAAGAAAGCATATATGATTTTCCCATATTCCTGTAATCCTCTGCTGCTCTCATTTTTATTAGGCCAGCTACTCAAAGTGCAGAGTGCACAGTCTTTTAATGACACTATAAGCCCACTTTGCTTTCCTTCCATTTTAGTTTTCAAAGTCCAATAAAATAAAGATGTCTTGTCTGGCAAAGATATATTCTCTTCTAACTCTCTTCTTGATTTCAGTGTGCCTAATGTCAGCTTGAAGGATGCCCAGGTATTTGTAGTAGTCATTTTCATCCAGATTTTTGATGTTATTTTGATAGAGCATCTCCAAATTGCATTGCAATATCTTGACTTTACATATGGACAGTGTTGAGAAGCGATTCTATTTTGGATGGTGTTTTTCCCATATAACTTAAAGACTATCCATGTAAAGCAAGTAGGACAGCCTGACAGATTTCTGGATGTTTGGTAGCTATAGCCGCCTGACTTTTTTAATATTATTGCTATTAATACTATGAATAGTGGTTACAAAGAGTCTCTTTTGAAAGATTCCTCTCTTGATATTAACCTTCGCCAGTCTATCACTATTGACCAGCAACTGTGTCTTCCATTGTACCATCAATCTGCACAAAACCTCTGATATTTCTATAGATTCCTATTACAGGTAGTCCTTGACTAAAAACAGTTTAGTGATCGTTCAAAGTTACAACAGCACTGAAAAAAAAGACTTATGACCCTTTCTCAGACGATCCTTGCAGCATCCCCATGATCATGTGATCAAAATTCAGATGCTTGGCAACTAGTTCTTACTGGTATTTATGACGGTTGTATTGTCCCTGGGTCAGCTTCTGTAACCTTCTGACAAGCAAAATCAATGGGGAAACCAGATTCATTTGACAACTATGTTGCTAACTTAACAACTGCAGTGATTCACTTAACAACTGTGCCAATAAAGCTTGTAAAATGAGGTAAAACTCACTTAACTAATGTCGTTAGAGTACAGTACTGCAGGCTATGTCTGCTGATCACCGGCTGCCAGCAGTTTGGCAGATCGAATCTCACCAGGCTCAAGGTTGACTCATCCTTCCATCTTTCCGAGGTGGGTAAAATGAGGACCCAGATTGTTGGGGGCAATATGCTGACTCTGTAAACCGCTTAGAGAGGGCTGTAAAGCACTGTGATCGTGGTTTTTGCAAGAAGCAGGAAAAGTTATCATTGGAACCTTGATGGCATCCCAGTGGAACAGGTCCACAGATTTCAATATCTAGGTATCCTCTTTCAATCCAATACCAAGTGGCCTGCACAGGTTAAGTTTCTCTGTAATAAGGCTAAGATTTCCACCCATGCCCTCGCGCACTTTTTTCATACTGAGGGAGCTCATCACATCCCCTTGGCAATAAAAGTCTACAGGGCAAAGGTGATAGCTGCTATCACCTATGGCGCCCCCCTCTGGGTCCAATCCAACATCTCCTTTCTTGAGTCTGTCCACAGCCAGTTCCTACGCCGTTTGATGGGAGTCCCTCCCTGCGTAAGTAATGCCGCAATTCGTTTGGAACTGGGCATATCCTCACTTGCTACAATCTTGTGGAAACGTGCAATTGGCTATTGGTTGTCCCTGTGGACCAGACTCCCAGGCTATTACCTAGGCCAATGCCTATGGCAGGACCCTTTTCATAGTCCCTGGGCCCATAATATCCATACAAAACTTTTGAAGATCGGGATTTCCCCCATTGAAGCTTTTATTTTAGACCCTGATGCTGCCAAATTGTTGATTTTTCAACGGCTGGATGACATTGCCAATTAAATCTGGCAAATGGATCGGGAACATGCTCACCGTTTTCCCTTGGTATTGTTCCCTCGCCTCACCCTCCACCTTATCTCTCTGCGTTACACTCTATCAAACATAGGCTCACATTTATGAAGGCACGATTTAATGTGATCCCCTTGAATGTCCTCGACAGTAGGCTCTCGGGGGGAGTAAAATCCATCTATTGTACATATGATGGCCGATCCCCGGAATCTCTGTTCCACATTACATTCATATGTCCCCACTACCAAGACATAAGATCAAGATTCATTTCTCCTATTTCCCAGAGATTCCCTGGTTCACGTGATCTGTTCAGCCTTTATTTCCTACCCCAATATAACTCCAAAGGTGGCAAAAAATTTTGCTGCAGTCGTGGCTGAAAAAAACGGGGGAAGAGACAGGTAACCCCTACGGCAGAGGATCACTAGTATTGACAGTACAGATTGTATCTGAGCAGTAGATGGTGTACTGTCACATGATCTATCTATATTTGTAAAATATACTCCCCTTCTATGTGTATTTTAATTTGGTCTCTGACTGCAATAAAAAAAAGCTTACTAAAGCACTGTGAAGCGGTAAATAAGCCGAAGTGCTATTGCTATTATAATCAATCCATGCTGTATTCAAGTTGATCTTCCTTTTGCAGTTCTTTCTACTTCAGGTGGAAAGAGCTTATTTTCAACTAGAGACTGTTGGATTGCATCAACAATTACACCAAGTAGCAATTTGAAAGTTGTTGATAAGCGGGTAATTTACCTGTAGTTGCCTGGTGCTGCCCCTTTGTGCTGGATTGTTCATCATCAGGTAAGTTTTACCAGATGTTAATGAACCTTTAGTTTCACTTCCTTGCAGTATCTTGTTAAACTGTTTGGCAATGAGTCAGTGTAGACCAGTCAGATGTTTCAGCCAAAAACCATGCACTTCATCTTCACCTGGTGCTAATTCTTGATCTTCCTTGCCTTTTTCTCCAACATTTCTGCCTTTATAGCAAATTCTATCATTTTAGCTTCTTTTTTTATTCTTATCTATCTACTTTGTCCAAGCTGCACCCTTGTATTTTTTGGGTTGTACCATAGCTGTGCCCAAAAATGTATTGTTTCTTCTTTGTCACATGTTGATTTGTTCACTGCAGTCTCTCTATTGATGGAGTGGAAGAAATGTTTCTCTAGGAGATATTGCATATTGTATGCAATTTGAGTTTTGTATCTATCTGCTGATCTTCTTGACTATAGCTGTTGGTTGCTGCTTTATTATTTCTAATGCTTCCTTGATTTTCCTCATTTTCATTTCTAAGTGATATTTCTTGATCAGGCATTCTTTGGTCTTCTTGTTCTTTAGTTTCTTTTCTTTCATCTGTTCTAGATTGCTTGCATCTAATCTTAACATGCTGATCTTATTTTCCAGCCTCATTTTGATGGTGCACTGTTTGGCTTTTTTCTTGTTTGTTGGTTTTACTATTATTATTTAGATACAAACATATTTTGTTATGTTATATCTTTTGGGATGTTTTTGATTTCCATTCTTTAGTCCTAGGATTTTTTGGATTGTCTCCCATCCAAGGTTGGGCTTACTTAGTTTCTCCAGAGCTAATATTTATAGCTGTTTCCTCCAATGTATAAATTAAGAAAGCATTTTTCATTTTTCATTTATATTTATTAAAAATATAAATTTAATAGACTGATCAAAAGAAAAGAAAAATAAAAAGTGCAAGAAAAGAAAAACTAAAATTAAAATAAAAAACAAGTCAAAGACAAAATGGCAGCAAATCATAGAGAGTGCCAGTATTACTTTAATACATGTATAAATTACTTCAAACATTCTTTTCAACAGATAATTATCTTATCGTCCAGCCTCCCTCTGAAATATTTTACAAATCCTCTTACTTGTTCATTTAGTTTGTGTCCTTCTTAATCTTCAAATCCATAAATTATCAATTTGTACTTTTCTTCTTTCAGCAAAAATTTTAAGCAAAAATTTAAGTCACAGACATGTCATGTCTTGTTTAACAACTGAGAGTGATTTGTTTAAGCACAGCAGAATGAGATTGTAAATCTCACAGTCATATGATATCTCCTTTAATGACTATGTTAATTAGAAATGGAGTTGCCGATCCCAATTTTGCTCATAAAGTGAGGACTATAAGGAGAGAACAATAGCTTTCAGTTTACATGTAATCTGCTTGGACAGGAAACTTCCTTTCTATCATAGATTGTCCTTTGCCAGCACAAAATTACCAGACTTTCTAGTGGAGAAACAACAACTCCAGATCTTCTGGAGAAGCACTGAGAAGCACTGTGAAAATTATTCCATGCCAGGAACAACCTTATCTTTGTAAACGTATGCTATATTAAGGGAACTGGTTTCCAGGGGTAATGCTCTTAATATTGTCTCTGCAGAAAAAAAGAAAAAGAAACCAAACTTCTAAATAGGAACAAAGGCTCTTGGAATGACAAGATAAAATTTCTTCAATAAACTTTATACAGTAATAAGACGCTGGGGAGGAAAGTCCATATTGAATCCAGCAAATGCTGGATTCAGCATATAACACTTGTCCTTATCATTTGCTTATCTCATTATGGAATCACCATGCAGAACTAGTGTTCAGTGATGTACTTATTATGGATGGCTACTTGCTCTTGAATTTTGGCTTTAAGCAACAGAATAAGCATAGATACTTCCTGAAAATTGGGTAGTTGGAAGGTGGTGCTTTCTTGTGATAAAAATTTGAAATATGAATACTTTATTAACTGAAAGGCATAATACATAATCAGATCTAGGCATTAACTGTTCTGTTATAGTTCAAAGTTTCAGTTCTTTCATTGGCTCTCACTTTTCTCTTAGCATGTTTGTGAGGATATTTTATTTATTTATTTATTTATTTATTTGTTTAAATTTCTATACCGCCCTTCTCCAAATAGGACTCAGGGCGGTGCACAGCCTAAGTAAAAACAAAGCATACAAAATTTAAAAAACAGTATTAAAATAATTAGATATTCTGGCCGTAAATTAAAACAACCCAATTTAAAACCAATTTAAAATTTAGCTCAAGCCAGCCCAGCTAGTTGAAATAAATAAGTTTTCAGGGCCCGACGAAAAATCCGGAGGTCTGTTATTATACGTAACTCCGGGGGAAGGTTATTCCAGAGGGTGGGCGCCGTCACAGAGAAGGCTCTCCCCCTGGGGGTCGCCAGCCGACATTGTCTGGCGGACGGCACCCTGAGGAGGCCCATTCTGTGCGAGCGTACTGGCCGGTGGGAGGCTATTGGTGGCAGTAGGCGGTCTCGTAAGTACCCCGGCCCTAAGCCATGGAGCGCTTTAAAGGTGGTCACCAACACCTTGAAGCGCACCCGGAAGACTACCGGGAGCCAGTGCAGCTCGCGCAGGAGAGGTGTCACATGGGAGCGCCTCGTCACCCCCATAATCCCCCGCGCGGCCGCATTCTGGACCAGCTGGAGCCTCCGGGTGCACCCCAGGGGGAGCCCCATGTAGAGAGCGTTGCAGTAGTCCAGGCGGGAAGTGACTAGTGCCTGAGTGACTGTGCGTAGAGAGTCCCGATCTAGAAAGGGGCGCAACTGGCGTATCAGGCGAACCTGATAAAAAGCCCCCCTGGCCACGGCCGTCAAATGGTCTTCTAAAGACAGCCGTGCGTCCAGGAGGACGCCCAAGTTGCGAGCCCTCTCCGTGGGGGCGAGTGATTCGCCCCCAATAGCCAGCGATGGCGTCAGCTGGCTATATCGGGACGCTGGAAGCCACAGCTACTCGGTCTTGGAGGGGTTGAGTCGGAGCCTGTTTCTCCCCATCCAGGCCCGCACTCCTGTTTCACTCCTGTTTCTGATTAACTGCAATAAAACCTAAACTTGGTTTCTGAAACTATTCTGAAACTATTCATCTTCTTAATCCATGATTTGAAGGACACTTACGTCAAAGAAAATTTAGTTAACAGAGAACAAAAAAAGTGAAAAATAAAGCTGGAAGAAGCCCATTTTCCTCTTTGCTGTTTTTTTCTTCTTTTTTCCTCAACTGGACTGTACTTAAATGGAAACAAGGATTACCTCAGAGAAACAAGAATTGTGTTATTTATATTTTTTATCCTTAATGATGACTCATAATTTTGACCCTTAATGACCCATAATTTTGCTATAACTTTCCAGCTGAGAATCATAGACATCTGATGTGATATGATCAGATTTCAAGAGCCTTGAAATTTTTGTGTGATTAGACAACTATTCTTAATGTTTGTTAAAATATGTACATGGCGCTATGAAAATATTAGGAAAATACATATATAACAATTCTAAATGTGAACTATTCATTATGTTTTTATTATTAGCTGTAAGTTAATAATAACTAGCTGTAATTATCCCTCCAGTTGTTTTATACACAGAATTAAGGTTTGACACTTGTTTTTGTAAGCAAATATTCTGAAGACCTGAGAAAGGCCTCCCTACCATTTGGTATCTAAAGAGTTTGAATCCTTCCACTCTGAATGCAAATTATCATTGGTATATAAATGTTTTATGTACCGCAAGTATATAGTTGACATTGTAAAAAAGATTATTTTTCTTGCATTTGGAGGGACAGGTGGCAAGTCCAAAGTCTTGCTAGGATCATGATTTTGTTTTATAGCATTTCCATTGGTCTGAAATGTTGCATTTGATCAGCATATGGTATAGGCAAGCCTCATCTTGACCAAACTCTTTTGTTATCTTGTTATTGTTACAGGTCTTAATGACAGTTGTAAGCCACAGTCCTGGATGTAGGGGGTAGTCTACCCTGGGGAGAAGAGGGAGAAACAGCAGTGTGGATTATGGAAATATGAATTGATCTAAGAAACAGCTCTCTTGTAATAGAATGGAGCTCAAAGAAAGACAGGAGAAACTGGAGAAAAGACGAAGGAATATGATGTGAAAATGATCATTTGAATGCTTTCCTTTTCATTACCAGCTGCTATGTTCTGGTGAAAAGGCATGCATTTGTATATCTTAAGGCTGGGTGAAAAAGGGCCAGATGAATAGAATTACTTGTTAGATATGTTTTCATTTTGAACAAGATAAATTATGTGCATTTTAATAGACTGTATGCATATGCTACTCATTTTTATGGTACAGCTGTAATATTTGACACTACTTAGTGAAAAACAAAAATGCTTATTTTTTTTAACCAACTGTAATTTTTAATTAAGGGTAGCATTTTTGATATTACATATTAACCCAAACAAATTGAATGCTGGATTTGGTCTCTATTCACTGCCTTATAAAAAAGCTGATATAAAAAAGTGAACTTTTCACTGATGGTTATATCTTTAAAAATCAACGCACTGGACAAAATAACTACTGTGCAGTGATAGAATAGTATATTTAGAATTAGAATAGATTGTTGAATTTTCATTCAGAGTGGATTCCTTGATTTACTTTCAGCAAAAAGAGCATCTTATATTCAAATTGCATTGTTAGAGTCTTCCTCTTTCCTAAAATAGCTTTCCTACTTACTTCTTTCAGTTAGGTTGCCTTTCATCACAACATTTCTTAAATATGTACTTTCTATCTTGGTTGGACATGGATATAAGCAATGGTGGGATTCAAATAATTTAACAACCGGTTCTCTGCCCTAATGATTCCTTCCAACAACCAGTTCACCAAACTGCTCAGAAAGTTAACCGGTTCTCCTGAAGTGGTGCAAACTGGCTGAATCCCACCACTGGATACAAGGTCTGTGATTTGCTACAGTAACAGAAAACCACATTGCTAATAGATGTTCTTGTTCAGGTGGCTAAATTGTAGTCTAACATACTTTTTGCTTTTGCTTTTGCTTTTGCTTTCTTGGTCCCTTCCCCATTATCTCTTTGTAGTATTCAGTATATTCTTAGTACACCGAGGCTTTCTTTTAGTTTGTGTTTATATGTTAAAAATGCATTTAATTTACAGATACATTGCATATCTCAAGGAATACATTGCACATGTTGAAGGAATACTTTAAATATTTTTGGATGCTAATGTTTGACATGATTTGGTATCATGAAAAAGAGGGAATTTCTTAGATTTAAAAAGGCCACACGATGCTGAGCTTGTTGATCGAAAAGTCTGCAGTTCAGCGGTTCGAATCCCTAGTGCCGTGTAATGGGGTGAGCTCCCGTTACTTGTCCCAGCTTCTGCCAACCTAGCAGTTCGAAAGCACATAAAAAATGCAAGTAGAAAAATAGGGACCACCTTTGGTGGGAAGGTAACAGAGTTCCGTGCGCCTTTGGCGTTGAGTCACGCCGGCCACATGACCCCGGAGACGTCTTTGGACAGCACTGGCTCTTCGGCTTTGAAACGGAGATGAGCACCGCCCCCTAGGGTTGGGAACGACTAGCACCTTTACCTTTTAAAGAATTGGAAGTACTCTGCAGGCTCTAGAAGAAATTGTTTTTGTTATCCTGCGTACAAATTGGAAATTGTTCTTTTCTTTTTTTCTCAATTTATTGTTTTTATAATTGCAGATCTCAAAGCAGTTACAGTTTACTTTCATTCATATTTGTCTGAATAATGTGTTTTAATGTTGTGTTGTTCATGTTGTCTGGGACTCTCAGGCTGTTTCTGATATGGTTTAAATAGGAGGCCACATTTTTTCTTAACCATTTTTCCAAAAATGCTGATATATTAAATATCATTCTTAGAACTTGCATTGGTATCTGATTTTCATGGTGCCTTTTCTGTTTTCTGTTGTGTTTCACACATTTTTAAACAATAGCTAATAGCTGCTATTTTGCCTTGTAATGCTAATATAAATTGGGAGCAGACTGAAAATTCATAAGATCTAGTATTTCATTCCATTGCTCAATCCACACTTATTCACAACTTCCATATGGTGTTTCTAAAGCCCTGCAAAATGCATGCATTTGTATATCTTAAAGCTGGAGGAAAAGGTGTGAGATTCCCTTCTGTCTCTGTTCTCCTATTTTCATGTAAAGATATGATGGTGTTATTGGATAAATTATTCATTTTTCTTACTATAGGCACCCTAAGCCCTACTAATTAGATTCTATACCAGTATGACTCACAGAAGGTGGTTTTGAGTCTTGCTGTGTTTGCCAACCACAGGATGTAGTGAAATAGCTGCATATAACAACTTCAAGTCAGGTGTGTGCTCATTGTTTGGATACTGTTTCTGCAGCAGCTCTCTATGTATTCGGTGAAGTCCTGCAACTATTCTTTCTGGTCTAATTTTTAGTTAGTATGTCTAGAAAGCTTCTTTATATTTTTTTCCCCTTACAATGTTGTAAGAAAACTTAAACTGCTCTGGAGTAGGCTAATTAATAAAAATACTGATCTGCAGTGTATAGCCATGTACAATGATAGATTTACAATAATAGTACAAGTTAGGTAACTTTATAAGGTTATTTGTTTATTTATTTTCATCCTGCCTTTAATATTTTTATAAATAACTCAAGATGACAAAGATTTCTAATACTCCTAACCTCCTCCTATTTTCCCCACAACAAGAATCTTGTGGAGTGGGGTGGACTGAAAGAGAGTGACTTGACCAAAGTCACCCAGCTGGTGATGGCGGGACTAGAACTCACAGTCTCCTGGTTTCTAGCCTGATGTCTTGACCACTAGATCAAACTTTATCAGCATATGTACATATATACATAACATTTTGTATAATTCATAAGAAAATGGATGGAGACAGGATAAACAGTACATGTTGTAACAAATATTTGTTTCCATATGACATGGATCTGTAATTAGTTTTACATAAATACTTTTTAACTGGGTTTTTTTTTCCTGCAGTGGAAGAGATTGAACACAACCTATAACTTTTTAGTTTTCCCCCAATTAAAATTTGCTTTTAGTTGTTGCTTATCTTAAGGTATAAAAAGGTAATTTGTAGTTTATAGTTTTCTAGTTAATCTCCAGCTCTCATCATCTAGTGTTATTCTGGAATTGAAATTCTAGGGTTGAGTTACATTTAGAGGTCTGAACACTCCTGTTTGGTCTCTGGATTGCTTTTAATTCCCTTATATATAAATTTGGATTTTAATTGAAGATGCTGGTTATTATTGCTGGTTGTTAAACTGGTTGCAGCCCACCACTGGGGGGTGGGGGTGTTAGTCATTGGCAGCAGCTTGCAAGTAGCTACTCAGAAAAAGACTTGCGTAATTTATTGATCTGAAAAAGTGCTTGTACAGAACATGTATCTATATATTGTGAACTAACTCTTTTGAAAGATTTTCATGTCTCTAAGAAACTGAAGCTGGTAATAATGTAAGTTCCCCTTTAGTGGTAATAGTGACTCCAGGAACTCCCTAAATTAAAACTCATTCTCTGTGAGGAAGTACTATTCTTTTTAGAATAGGCAGATTTCCTGTTTAATATATCCTTCCATAAGAACCCTGTCTTCTCAGAATTCACCTCCGATGTATTCATTTTCACTGTATTGTCTAACTCATGAGAACATTTAAAGCAAATACCAGTTTGGGTGGTGCAGACCCTTTCCTGATTCAGATGTTATGAAGAAATAGAGCAGTGTATTACTAGTACATTATGGTACCTCAACCTTAATTCCCTGATGATTGCCTCAAGCAGCTTTGTATAGAAGTTAAAGAGAATGTAATGTCTTGTAGGATCCCATCATATAAATGCCCTGATATCAAGGAAGTCATTATTTTATGAGACAGTTCCTTTGAGTAAGAATAGAACCACTGAATAATGCTTTCAACCTTGACTCATAGACATGTTTGAAGAAGTCTCCATGGTCAGTCAGATGCTGCTGAAATATCAAGTAGAATGAACAGAATTATATTTTCCCTGTCTTTGTCCCATAGGAAATCATCCATCAGATTATCTAGTGCTGATTAATTCCAGAAAACAGATCTGAACCTAGGCTAAAATGGATTAAGTTAATCAGTTTCTTCTATTTTTTTTAAGCTTGTAAGAAAACTGATGTCTTCAAAACCTTGCTTTCCAATTGCAGCCAAGCACTAGTTGTTATAAACTTCTGGATCAAATTACCCTGTTTCTCCGAAAATAAGACATCCCCTGATAAATAGCCCAATTGAGCTTTTGAACACATGCGCTAAAATAAGCCTCCCCTCGAAAATAAGCCCTCCCCGAAAATATTTAAATGCAGGAAATCAGGTAAGACAGCAAGAGGAGCCCCACCTTGCTCCACACACCGCAAAATAATAAGACTTCCTGAAAATAAGGCCAAGCGCTTATTTCGGGGTTCAAAAAATATAAGTCAGGGTCTTATTTTTGGAGAAACACAGTAGCATTCTTTCATAAGTATATTCATTATTTCCTCTTTTAAAATCTAGTGAAACCTCTTCTTGCACAAAGATATTTACCACTCACTGGATTCATCCAATCATCTTTCCTCTGTTCCCCCTCTTCCCCGTTAATTTGAATAAGCCAAGATGGGTAAGATTCAAGACATCAGGCTACAGGCTGCACAGCTACAAGCATCTTGCCATAGCAAATAGAAAACAAACTCATATAATTGAACCAGGCAATAAAATCAGCAGCTTATTTTGTGTCAAAAACAGAGTGTAAACTGTATGAAGATAAGCAATTTTGTTATTGAAGTGTTGTGAAATTTGTCACAAGTTTCCAAAAAAATCCAGTATGGGATTACTTGGGGCAGATGACAACAAGCCATTCTTAACCATGTTTAAGAATCAGTAAAAGGACTGCTATTTGAGAATGCAATGGAGGCTGTAAATTAAGTAGTCTTTGCAGCCCTCTCTGCTATGCAGTAGGTATGATTATGTGCTCAAGTGGTTGTTTGGTTAACTTCACAGTGGCTTTTACTAATTCTTTTTGCTACATGAAATATAAGCTCCCAGAGCTTGAAATTGATGAAGGAAATTTTATTACAGCTACTTATTAAAAAGTGATATCTAACATGCCCATTGATAGCACTCCAAAGTTAAAGGCCTTGGTTATATAAGGTTCCTGCGATTCAGTCAGCCAATTTCTTTTTCTTGCTACACAGGTAGTCCTCGACTTATGATCACAATTGAGACCAGAATTTTTGTTGTTAAGCAAAGTGGTTGTTTAATGAGTCACACTTTTACAACCGTTTTTGCCATGATTGTTAAGTGAATCACTGCAGTTAAGGGAATCCAGCTTCCCCCATTGACTTTGTTTGTTGGAGGTCAGCTGGGAAGATCACAAATGATGATTGCATGACTTCGGAATACTGCAGTTGTAAATATGTACCAGTTGCCAAGTATCCACATTTTGATCATATGACCATGGCGATGTTGAGGTGGTTCTACGTGTGAGGACTGGTCATAAGTCACTTTTTTCAGTGCCACTGTATTTTTGAAAGGTCACTAAATGAACGGTTGTAAATCAAGGACTACCTGTATATTAGAAAGGGTTAGTTAGAGAAGCTTTTGCTGTTCCTTCAGCAAAGGTATGTTGTTTTCATGTTTGTGTTTTAGAACTTAGAACTGTTTTTCTTAACACAAATTCAGAAAAATATATTTTTCTTTACTGCATGGAAACATTTATTATTTGTTTCCTAGTAATCAATTTAATTGTGAAATTTTAAAGCTACATCTAACAAGCAAAATCATTGACTGGTTTGTCTGACAGCTTTGGTTGTGTAGTTTAACTTTTTTCTGGTTGCAAGAAGGTTACAAAATGCTTTTATTTCTCTAATCTACCTGAATTTCACCCATGGTTCTCAGGACATCCTGAATCACCATGATGTAGCCCTGGTATATTAACCCCTAGACACCTTTTTTTTTTTTACTGATATCATTACCAAGAAAAAAAAATCAGTATCTCTTTATAGCACTAGTTACAGAAATTCTTTACCAGAATGTCAGATTGATCTGACTACTAGCCAAGGCATGACTTAAGTATATGTTTAATAGCTTTTCATCTTCTGTAGAAACACTATCTGTCATAAAGAGTATTTTAGTGTTATACAGTCAACTTCAAAATGGATATACTTTCTACAAATATTCCTTAATTTAATTTTTCAGCTGATTGCATATTAAATCCTAAGAAACATTCTGGACAGCATCTTAATTTCCTTTATTGTAAAATCTGAATAACACCTGTAATTAAAGTAGAGAACTGATCTTTACAAGCCTAGGTAGCCTTCCATCTATTGATCTGGCTTATACTGTCAGGGGAGAAACAGTCAACTGCTGAGTTGCTTTGTCATTGACATAAGCTGAGAGGATTTTTTTCCTCTCCTATACTGTTTATACACCAGTGTATAGACTTGCTGGCTGGTTGAATTTTAAAGAGTGCGGAGGTTTAAAGACTTGTCCCCTGAGGGATGATCCTGCCAGTTGGGAAGCGAGCTGAGGCCATATTTTGCAGAAGAGTGTGTGTATATGTGTGTGTGCACACACACACACGTGGATGGGGGAGGGATGGAAAGAAAGGTATTGAGTTAGTTTGCCCCTTAAAATGTTTTAGAAAGGGCTGATATATCTATTACAGTGAAATACAATAATATCTGTTTTTCCTCTTTTCTGTGCGTTCTCATTTTATGGAAGACCAGAAAATGTAACAGGGATGTTACAAATGTCTGTAAATACAGTTCCTTAGAGATAGAATCTTATGTGCTTACTAATCAATATTGCGAAGAAATATAGTTTGTGGTGGTTTGTTAAAGACAAACTTGTATTTATTACTGTGAAGACCTAGAGTCTAAAATACTAATATTGTTGCTAGAAGAAAGCGGGGGACACACACAGAGAGAATTCTCTGTTATAATAAGCTTAATAAGTTGAGTAGCGTTTAAATATTATATTTATTACTTTGCCTCTTTTATATGAGGCTAACATTAATTTGCTATCTCTAAGTAAACTGTGACAATCTGATTTTAGTGATGCTTCATAAAATGGAGAGACAATCTTTCTTGGAAATATAGTATCGTATATTGGAAGATCCAAATAAAATTCTACTATTGCCTCACTGGGGCTAGCACCTAATAAAATTATTGTCAGGCTTTTGAGCATGTACTTTCTTCCATTTCCTTTTCTTTCTACAGTGATTTTACCAATTTCTTGTGGCTTTCACTTTGACCTTACACTGCATTTGTATCAGTACAGGTTTTGCATCTGATTTAGAGCCTGAAATCTAAATTGGAAGATTAGCCAAACATAGCTATGAAAGAATATGCTCACACAGGTGTAATATGAAATTATAGCCATATAACATTAGTGGAAATTAAAATTTCCCAGGAATAATAAATTATGGCAATTAATTTAATATATCTGAAATCCAATAATGAGAAATGTATATGTTAATCAGACCCTAAGAACTGAGAACATAACACATATGATTGTAGGAGTGAATTTTGCCCAGCTATATTAATTCTCATAATACACAGGATGCAATGTTTCCAAGTTTTTCTATTATCCTTTCTTTCATTGAAGTTAGAAAATTCTTAACTAGGGTCTGTAATTAAGGGGCATCCAGTAAGAAAACAATGATTTGTGAAACATTTCTGTCACACTACCCGAATCTGTGTTTCTCTAATGTAACTAGCCAATTTCCTCCAAATTTCTCCTACCTTCTCCCCTAGTGAAATACTAATTTTATATTAGTAACTGAAAGAAAATGCAGGCATTCTTCTTTTCTTGTATGTTTTTTCCCCAAGCAATCTTTTCAATTTTTTCCTTCTTGTAAGGGATGAAGCTGGCAAGGTAGAATCTCTGATTTTCTTAGTGACATTAAGGTACAATACACTGAAAAGATTAATGTTATAATAACGAAAGGTTTCTGCTTGAATATGTACAATCTAAGCTTTAACAGAGAGGACTGACAGGACTTTGTATCTGACATGGCAGTTATGATAACTCTGTATTTCCACGCAGACACAAGAAGGCTAGGTAAATAAATTTACTTCAATAATTAGGAAGCCATATATATGAAGAATTTGTCCATCTAACAGCACTCCAGCATCCTGTCCTCCATGTAAAAGTTATTTGCCAGGTTTAAATGCTGGGCCCCTTCCTCCCACCTTCTGAATCAATGGCTGTTAGCTGCTCCTTTCCCGCCTTGAAGTTTTCTGACATCTGTTTTGTCTTGTTAACAAAATGGCTTCCCTCAGCAGGAGAACCATTTAATTCTGTGTGAATATTGGTACTATATAGCTGAAAATAAGGGAATGGTGCCAATCCTATTTCTTGTTTTGTCATAGTATCAGCGAACACTTGATAGTTATAACTGCTTTTTTATTCTACTATTTTTCTTCACTTTATAATAAATTTTCAAACCAGTATATGCCATTCATGTAATTAAAAATGAGTAGCTGAGTAGCATGTCAAACCCAACAGGAAGAAATGGGTGTATTATTTCTATAAAATTACAGGTATTTTCTTTTTATTTTCTTTTTAATTGGCAGGTAATTTTGAACCTTGCTGATATCCTAAAGGGTTAACTCTGTTCAATTTTCTGTATGTAACAAATGAAAAGTTCCAGCTTTTAAAAACATTTGCTCATAAAATGCATATGCTGTCAACTTAGTTCCCTTTCCTCTGCCTGCATTTTAATTGAAACAACATTTGTATTTTTGAGCCAGGATCTGTCAGAAGTCCCTATGGCTAGTCTATAGTACAAGTAGCAGCAGACGTGGCCTACCCATATGGTACGGTGCTTCTTGTAAAATCCATATGGCCTTGTTGAAGGGAATCCCAGCAGGGATGTGAAGGGTGTTAATACCCTTCAGGCCAGGCCTTTTCCTCCTGGGGTTTCTATGGTATTGTCTTTGCAATCTGCCAAAGCACAAACTTAATTCCTTTTTAATAATCAATTATTTTAATCCAGGAACATGCAGCATAGTTTCCTCTTCCTATCAAATATTGCTTGATTTTTTCTTGGAAAAAAATTACAGGCATATTCAGGTAATAGTTACATTTATATAACTACTTCTTCTTCTTCTTCTTTTTTTTTTTTTGCTTTTACAGGCAGTCCTCCAGAGTATACCTAAATTCTGCTTTCCTTTTGACATTACAAGGTATGTCTTATCATGGGTTTTCAATAAGTGAGGTTGGTGCACTGAAAACAATTTGCACTGCAAAATATTGATTTTCATAGCAAAGTATTGAATGGATTGAAGCACTGTATTAAAATAATTAAGTGTTTTCTGAATTGTAAGTTTTAATTTGTATCTTTGTCAGTAGGCAATATGATTTTAGTATGCTTTCAGGCTTTTAATACATAACCATAAATCTTTAGCATGCATTTCTAATTAATATAAAGTTGATAAGACACTGTAACTGTATATTTACTTCCTTCCAGCCCTCAAAAGTATACATAAGAAGTTCCAATGGAAATATCTCTTAAAGATTGTACAGATGTGTTCTGAGGATGTATTTTAATTTTAAAATGGATTTATTATGTATAGTATATGTAGGTCTGCACTGTTTATTCATAATTAATAGTTTGGTAGAGCAAGCATTTGTTTTCAGCTTATTAAGCAGTAGATTTTAAAAGAAAATCATGATTTTAAATACCTTTTTTTTAAAAAAATGTGTGTGACAGATGCCATTTAGGAGAGGCATTGCTCCTCATTTTGTCATAGGAGGAACGCCTCTTCTGAGAATGGCTGTTATGACACCAGCTTAGCAGAATTGTTGTTCCATGTGGAACTCTGTGCAGGCTTAATGAAATGCTTAATTATAAGTTAGCTGATTAGTCATTGGAGATTTCTTTAACCACTAGAATTCAATGGACAGAATTCTTTACAATTCTTTAATCCAGTTGGAGGACACATGTCAGGAAGAACAACTAAAAAATTCCAAGCACACCTACTGAACTTCACGGCCAGACAAAGATTTAACTCTGAAAAATTTTCTTATACAAACATTCTGTCAACTGTAGGACTTTGTTTTATCCCATATAATTGAATTTAACTATGGATATTTACCCTGCGTAAGATTTTTTCGTAACTCAAGAAACATTTGGAAGCATTGTTTAAAATGATTTGAGTTAGCCAGTTGTTGTTATGAATTACTTGTTTTTCATTAGCTTCCAAATACTAATCATTCTGTGTCTTTAATACACTATTTTGAAATGAGGGTAAGTTGAAAACTCAAATAACCAAGTGTAATTAAAATTAACCAGGAATTGATATGAGCTTTTAAATTAAACTAGTAAGTATTACTTATGTTAAGGTTGGTACATGAACAGTTGGGAAATGGTGGTCTAGTGGTTAAGGTTCTAGCTTAGAAAACAGGAGATTGCGAGTTCAAGTCCCACCTTAGTCATGAAAGCCAAGTGCGACATTAGGCCAGTCATCCTCTCTCAGCCAACTCATTCTGCAGAGTTGTGGGGAAATAGGAGGGCAAAGATGTGTTGGAGATGTTTGCTGCCTTGAGTTATTTGTAAAAATAATAAAGACGGGATACAAACAAACAAATAATTTTAACTCTATTCAATGATACAGGGGGTAAAGATACATAAAAATACAGGCATTAACTATGTGATCAAAGCCCATCCATTTTTACTGTGTGGTTTTCACCCTATTCACAACATAAAATGGCAACATAGAAAGTCATGCTGGAAACTCAGTGTGAATTAAGGAATTGAGAAACAGAAATATGCAGAAAGATAGGACAAGACAAATCCAGATGATTACCATGGGTAAAGAGCAGTAATTTCAAACTTGGCCCCTCTGATTTCTGGGTGTTAACATCCCAGCAAATCTAGAGGATAGAGGATACTAAGAAGACTTCCATATAAGTTTATGGTACCATTGATACCAGAAATCTTTACTACTTCAGTTTAATTGAAACTCAGTTACTTTATTACTTTTGTAAATCATGGCATTGGTTACAGTTAGTTTTTAAATTTGATTAATACTTCAGCAATCTGAAGGTGAACTTCCTTTTTTCTTCCTAAATGACAACTTTACGGAGTTACTTTATTTTCATTTGCTTTGTGAAAAAAATCCCTATTTCTTCATATCATTTCTAATTTTGTAACTTTTTGTCTTTATCTTAGTTGTACTTTTAAACTATGAACATTTGTTTTTGTAAAACTGGAAAGTATGCTATATATGCTAATGAAAACAGTATGAAAGGCATATAAACAGCTCATAACTTTTATGTAAATCTTTCTGTCACATGAATGGCTACACATTCCTGAACAATTACACAGACTCATATAAATCTACAGGAAAATGATTTTTTTCCTGTAGAAGGGCAAACAACTCATATTTGATGTTGATAACTACATATCCATACATAAAAACACGTAATTCTTAATCTGCCCTCCAAGAAAACTTTGTCTTGATAATAAATACAGAAATATAAATACTCCCTATCTATTCCATTGTCAGATGAGTATACCCTGTTGTTTAAATATGTGTTTAAAATGTTGCCATCTATTATAGTGACCTTGAAAAAGTCCTTTGTAGTCAACAAGATTGATGAATATTTATATATGTTCTTCATCAATCAATGATTTATTATTTTAGCTATTAAGATTATATTAAAACACACATATAAACAAACAGTGAGAGAGAAATGTACTAGAATATTATGTTTTATTAGAAAACAGTTTGGAGCACTATTTACTTTTGTAAAAAGTTACATTTCCTTTTAATGGTTAGTGTCAGCTACTTTTAAAATCTATATTCCCTCTTAGTGTTTGGTTTGTAATTTGGATACATGAGTCAGTTTGTAGGTCTCCATTTTAAGGTCTTCTGGTCAAAGTAAAAATTGAACTTCTTAAATTCTTTATTTCCTGTTACAAAGTAATATTTTAATAGTCATACTACTAACAGCATTTTTTTTCACTAAAGCTCTTCTGTCTAGAAATTTTCTTCTATTCTTTCAAGTACAAACATTCTACATCCTTAAAAAAAGTTATACTCAGCTGTGATATATCTCAGTTGTGATTGGCAACTAGGTCATTAAGTGAAGCAGTTGCTAGTGAGACCCCAATTATGCTTATAATTTACTTCAACTTTCATTTGCTTTACAGACCTGCAAGGGTCATAAATGCAGATTGGTTATCACTTTGTAACTGCGAATGGTTGCTCTACGAGGTAGTTGCTAAGTCATGGGTATCAAACTCGATCGTGTCACGTGATGTCACGTGACGTATTGCGACTTTTTTTTTGCCTTTGCAGAGCCAGAGTGGGCATGGCCTGCACATGATGCATCCGGCTGCGGGCCACCAGTTTGACACCCCTGGGCTAAGTGAAGACTACTGTATTACATCTATGTCTGTTCACTCCAAAGTCTTTTCATATTCTTTTCTATATTACTTAATTTGATTTAAAATGTTTTTATTTTATTTTATGAAACTATTTTATGACAACAATTAATCTAATAGTATTAACATTAATTTTAAGCATATTTGCTTTTTAGTGTTAAAGGAAGTGCCTCCTAACACAGTTTTTTCCCCCTAGGGTAACACAAGTTGGACAGCATTTTACTTTTGTGCTTACTGACATTGAAAGCAAGCAAAGATTTGGATTTTGTCGTTTAACATCAGGAGGCAAAGTGTGTCTATGCATTCTAAGGTAAGCTGCTGTATAGAAAAACAAATGCCTGCTTACTTTCTTGGACAGTTATTGGTAATTATTGGTTAACAATTGTAGATTCCATAATGGCTAGAAAGCTTTGATGGGTATGGATGTATGGTTATATGCTGCCATCACAATAAGCATAGTTGACATTAAAGACTATTTTTTTTTCTGTATGAGAGAAATTGTTTTAATGAGATATTTTACAAATGCTGCATAGTTTGCCTGGCTTGGCAGGTTATGTAAATGGTTGTATAACTTTTTTTTTAAAGAGAAAAATTGACACAGCAGCTGCAAATGAAATTGCCTTATGATAATGAAGTGAAGGCCTAGTGCTAATTAATAGAAATTCATCTTCTAACTGACCCAGAGGAAAAGCAAAGTTGCAACATAACAAGGTGTATATTAATGTATGTGTGAATTTTCATCCTAACCTTATTACAAGGCTTTTTGCATTATACCTTTGCTTTTGCATTTGCCTTGATTCATGGTAAATTTAACATACATTATATTGTATACCTTTGGTTAATAAATTAAAAGTCGTAGAGGATGGAGGCCATAGGATGATTTCTTTACAGAGTATCAGAAAATATCAAGTGTTGGACTGGGATTATTATTAATATTAATGAATTAGACATGTATGCCAGCCAACTCTCAACGATTCTGAGTGGCTCACAATAGACAAAGAAACTACAATTAAAATCAAAACATATAAAGATAAAAGATGGTATGTGCAAGAACATTCTGGCTCTGTTGAAGCTTCTGGTTGTTCTTCAAGGGCAACTCCATGTCGAGCCTATTGAGGATGATTCTTGGAAGGTTTGATTCAGATATAAAATGGAGTATAATAAAGTGGAATATAGATAGTCCTTGACTTACGACCATTCGTTTAATGGAGGTTCAAAGTTACAGTGATTTCAGAAAAAGTGATTTATGACCTGTCCTTGCACTTAAGACTGATCACTTGATCAGTTTGGGTGCTTGGCAACTGGGTTGCCTTTATATCCAGTTTTAATGTCCTCTTCCCAGCTAGTTTCTTACAAAAAAAGTCCATTGGGGAATGGATTTGCTTAATGACCATGTGATTTGTGCAACCACTATGGTAAAAATGGTTGCAACATCTGGTCCTGTCACCTGATGACTCACTTTACAATTGCATCAATTTATACCAGAAATTCATGTCTCAGTTGTAGTCATTAGTCGTGGACAACATGTAGGCTTAGTGGCCTTCTCCGTGGAAAAGCAGGCCATCTGAATGCAACGTGAACATTTAATTTTGAAAACAGATTATGTATAGAGGGTTGAATTGGACTGATCACCACAGACCAGACCAAAGTTGATAGATTTTTGCCTTCTGTTTCAGTATTTCATCATGTTCAACTGTAATATTTAGTATAAAGGTTTATGCATTTTATTCAACAAAAATTCAAATGTTTCCATAGTTGGCATGTGAATGTTATTTTTCCATAGGCTCCTACACATGTTAGGTTACCAGTTAACCTAATTAACTGGTAAAAGAATATTATTCTAATATTGTATGAATGTGAATATTCCTTTCCTTTTCTGACTCTTTTCTATTTAGGAGTAGATTTGCTTCTCATGAAGCAAGATCTGACCAACTGTAAATTTAATTCAAATTTTAAGTTTCAATCTTCAAACTGTAATTTTGAATCTGTCTCAGAACATCTGTCAGTGTTCCAATGGTTAAAAAATTGTTAATGGCAGAGTTTGAGGTTGAATTTACTTTATGAGGTGAACAGCCCCCCCCGACCCCCTCCCGCCCCGAAAATACTCATGTAATTCCTGAGGCTGATTTGCTGTTATGGAAAATGCCCCAGAAATACAGCTCTTCTTTTTTAGCTGTGGTTGGGTTTTTTTTCCCTGATAAACTGTCCTTTTTAAATAAGTGTTACATGTGTAATCTATGTAATACTTCAGGAAGCCAATATCTGACAGGGTTATTTTCATCTACCCTGAATATTAATTCAATTGACAACTTTTTATTCGGTTAATTGATTTTTTAGCACTTGACCTAGTTTTTTTTCTTCTCTATGAACAGATAATAGTTTGCAAGGTTCCTGCTCTCTCCCCCTCCCCCAAATTTATCCAGGGACTGCCGCTAAGATTGTCATTGGAAAAATAATTTGATTGTGGGATTTCCCCCCCGGCCCCAAATTTGGATCTGAAAATCTATTAATATTGCCTAGAAATATTTCCTATGCAAAGTACAAACAAAGCTGCTTTCAACACTAATCAGCCAGAGTTTAAGAAGGTACAGATACTTTTATTGTCATGTTAATGTAATCTCTGTTGCATTCAGGATTCTGCACTGTTTTATATATTTCATTTTTAAAATTGTAAGAAAATATGCATTTATTCTTCCATGGAAGTTTTTATAATATATAAAAATAACTTCATTTTACATTTGATGTGATTTTGTTTCCCTGTATTTTCTCCTCATAAGTGCATGTTTGTAAGAAAGTTTCCATAAATATTAACATTTTTGAATTCTAGTTTCTGAGCAGATAATATTATCGCAGATTCCATGTAAGTTAGAAGCTGTAGTTTCAGTTTACACAGAAATCCAGAAAGTATAAATTAATTTAAAAATGTAGACCAAATTATCTTATTTGAACCTGAATTAAGTGTTATTAATCTTAATTGCATTACATGCATTTTAAGATGGATGTGTTAACATTAATCATTTTTAAAGTTAGCCATGATTAATCTTCATTTAACAAAATTGCTGTACAAATATGAAACAGAAGTAGTCTCCTCTGAACACAATGGAAAGGAAGATACACTTGCTATTGTGATGAAAAAGCTCAGTTTGACATTTTGTTTTAACATAGGTAATCTCATTCTCTGGTATTATATAGAGAGAGACAATTTTAAAACTAGGAATACATTTTTATGTATTTTTATTAATATTAGCCTAGTTTATTCTTCCGAATATTTTATCATATCCCCATTATTACTGAGTTTTTGATTTCATTAGCAGAGTGTGCAGATTATTCAGATTTTCACCTGTCAGATTAGTGACATACACAGATACTCAAATTTTAAATCCAGACTCATATTATTCCAATCCAGCTTTACTCAATATATGTTCAACACATATATAATAGTATACTACACAAATAATATATATTCAATATTTATTTATATCTCTGTAAATGATGCAAAAGTGTAGCTTTGCCTTTTTTCCTCTGTTGACCTGGAGGTAGTCTGTTTCACCTTGTTGAATCTGCACTTTATGTTCTGTCTACGAATTTCACATAAAGACAGTGGGATGTTTTGGATTTTCCTTTTTCCTAAGGAGATATTAATATGGTCAACACACTCAAAGGCCTTTCTATGATAGCTGTAGTACATATTAACTTATTTTCAATATTTTGGGGCCCTTTTAATTATCAGCTGTGTTATCTTTCTGAAATTTGCTTGAATATCTGCTATTTCCCTTCTCATGTAGGGTTCTGGATGATCTTGAGCAACATTTTGCTAACTAGAATTTGCTATCAGATAGTCTGGAAAAAAAAGGAAAAGCTTTCCTTTCTAAGATAACTCTAGCCTAAGTCACAAAAATGTTAATGTGGAGAAGCATTACTGTTAAGATTGATAAACATTAGATTTTGTGGCAAGAAAAGGGTAATTAAAGAAAATCTTACAATTTTGAGATGGACGTTTAAATCGGGTTATATGAAAATCTGTTCTAGGCCATTGACAGATCAGACCTAGGTTTCCCTAAAAAAGCTCAGCATTGCTGTTTAAGAGGAATAGTATAGTAACTGAAGCAGTAGTACTGTTTTATGAGCAAGTGATTCATTTGCTAGTATGTTTCAGTTACAGTAGAATTAAGTGAATACTTAACACTATCAGAAATGCTATAAACAATAAAACAGTATAGGCTAAAGTGATTAAAATGTTATTACAACTGCATAGTTTTTATGGTGAATATAATCTCCTCATCAGCTTATTCTAAGACAGATCCACAATAAATTGCTAATTAAAAACCAAATGAAAGTAATATTCAGCCATTTTAAAACAAAACCGAGATGCCTATATTAGCAGCTTAGAACAAATTATGGAGCAGTCTGTCTCACAGATAAACAAGAAAGACAATTAGAATCTTAGGCTGGACAGTTACAACAGCACCACATGGAAACTTAACATATAATAGCACTGTATGGAAGCTAGCAAATATAACATATAATTGCAAAGGAAGGGAGCATGCTACCTTAGTGGGTTTGAGCAATAAAGATGTCAGAAATAGAGGGCAGATCTAGAAAACAACAAAACAATCAACATACTTAGAAAGTATAATTCTGGGTAAGTAGCCAGGTGTGTTTATAACAGAAATACGAGCAACTGGCGGAGTTTATACAGTAATAATTATTATATTGGAAAGTTGTGTAAATGGTATGATGGGGTATGATCTTTTTCTTCCCAGGATATAGTTACATTTTATAAATTGTAGGAGGTCAGTTTAAATAGTATTTACATTAATCCAAATTATCTAATTTAATCACCATTAAATTATTCCATCCCCCCCATCTTAATTTACTATGTTAATATCTACTATTACTCTTTCTTATAGGTGAAGATTGTAGCGTAATGTCAAGAGCATATTATAAGGAAACCCTCAGAAACCCAGTTTCTACTGCATTTGGTATCAGTGTTGTATGAATAGCTAGATGGCATCTGACATGTTCCTATGAATTACTTGCAGTCCTTCTACTTAATAGATTCCTCCATCTCCAAAAACGGTGCCATCTATTACAGCTTTCACGTATTTCAGAAATAGCTTATTTACTGCTTCAGTAAAAATATAATTATAAATTCTTTTCCCTTTTTGCTTGCTCTCAGGGAACACCATACTTCAGATTGCCAATAATGGTGTTTGGCAAATTCTTTCTTACCACCTTGCCCTGAATCAACAAATCCCAGGATTTGCCTTGCTAACTCTATAATAACCAGCAATATATAGATAATAGAATAACAGAATAACAGAGTTGGAAGGGACCTTGAAAGTCTTCTAGTTCAACCCCCTGATCAGGCAGCAAACCTTTCAGGCAAATGGTTGTCCAATCTCTTCTTAAAAACCTCCAATGTTGGAATACCCATAACTTCCGGAAGCAAGTTGTTCCACTGATTAATTGATCTAACTGTCAGGAAATTTCTCCTTAGTTCTAGATTGGTTCTCTCCTTGATTAGTTTCCATCCATTGCTTCTTGTCATGCCTTCAGATCCTTTGGAAGACAGGTTGATCCTCTCTTCTTTGTGGCAGCCCTTAGATATTGGAACATTGTTATCATGTTACCTCCCCCCCCCGCCCCCGTCCTCCTTTTCATTGAACATTAGACATACCTAATTTCTGCAATCATTCTTCATATGTTTTAGCCTCCAGTACCATACTCATATTTGTTGCTCTTCTCTGCACTCTTTTTAGAGTCTCAACATCTTTTTATATTGTGGCGACCAAAACTGGATGCAATTTTCCAAGTGTGGCCTTATCAAGGTATTATAAAGTGATATTAACACTTCACTTGATGTTGATTCTATTCCAGTATTAATGTAACCTAGGATTGTGTTGGCTTTTTTCGGCAGCTGCAGCACACTGCTGGCTCATATTTAAGTGATTGTCCACTAGGACTCCAAGATCCCTCGCACAGTTACTACTATTGAATCAATTACCACCTATTCTATACCTGTGCATTTGGTTTTTCTTGCCTAAATGTAGAACCTTACTTTTGTAGGATGTGCAAACTGTTGGCTGTAAAAGTCATATCAAATCATTTTTACATTTTTGGCTAGATGGTAAAATCATCTTATTTTAGATTCCTTTCTCTGATATAATCCCTGAAAGTTTGGAATTTATCTTTTCTCCATAGTGTAGAAATGGGAGGTGCAAAAGGCAATATAAGGGCTCTCTGGAGAAGTATATAATGTTGGGAAAGAAAAGAAGAAGACCACCAGCAGCAAGGTGGATGAGCTCAATTACAGGAGTAATGGCTGTACAGTTGGAAGATCTGAAGGACTAGGTTGGAGTCAGATCATCCTGAAGAAAATCTAGCTTGGTTGCTAACACTCAAGTCCAACTTGATGGCACAGTCAAGAACTAAATTACATTAAATGTTAATGTAAATGTAAAATAAGCAGCTTACTCTTCCACCACCACCCCTTTTATGGTTGTTAAAGCATGTGGGATTTTGATTGAGATTGAGACTATTTTGCATGCTTTTCTGAAGCCATTTAGCTTTGTAAAATTGCCTACTGTCTATTTGCTGCATTATTAATACCAGTGGAGTTTTTTAAAAGAAATATTTGGAATGAAAACTGCTAGGGGCAATAATGTTGTTCATGAACTGGCCTGCATGTTTATAGTAGAGTGTAGAAAAAAAACTGTCAGGGGCAGCTGCAGACTGCAAACTTAATTGTTCAGGCCACAATGGGATTATCATATTTGGAATCATTGAGGAAAATAGTGAGGAACTAAGATGTGTACAACTCCAACAGATGGTAATGTACAGGTTCTTTGTGATGTGCCAGTAGGTTGTTCGTTGTTTTTCGCTTTGGCAGTTCGCTTAAGGTCCAGTACATCAGTCACATTTTTTAATGTATAATGTCAAGGGCTGGAGAATCCACGAAAACAAATTTTCTTGCTTCAAATGTTTTCTTGCTTCAATATTCTATTCTGGAAGCATGGTTTGAAAAATGAATCATATGATAATTTATTCTTGATACATTCAGTATGTGTGCAACGTTTATATCATCTAAGCATGTTTCTGTATAAAAATATATTAATTGGGAATATGATGTAGAACATTGTGTTTGGGATCTTGTTTGGAAAGGATAAATAAATGAAATGCTTAAGAATATTACATAATATTGAGAGAAAAAGTGCAGTCTTTGGGTTATGATGGCAGTGGTAATCAGATTTGCCATTGCTAAGCAGGATTGTCATTGAGTGCAATGTTATGTCACAGCATTGCTTAGCAACAGCAATCCTGCAGTTATGGTTATGTGGTCAGGACCTCAGGGTGCCCAAGTCATTAAGTGGGAAGAGGCTGAAGTCCCCGGTAATGAGAGAGAGTGTGCTTGTCTCTGTGCACTGTGGGTGGGCACTAGGGAGCGTGGGGGATTGGTGGGGGCCTCAGGAGGCATCAGGTGGCCTGACAGGTTGCAGGTGAGCCTATGGAGGCCACAAGAGACAGGGTGGGGAGGGTGTTGTGGTTGGATGGGCCTATGCTACAAAGTACGAACTGGTAGAAGATAGTATGAAGAAAAAACAACAGGAGTGACTTACTGAGACAACTTGCAATCTTCCTTGACATCTTCTCCATTGACTTTGCTTGTGGGAATTGGCAAGGAAAGATTGGCCCTAAGTCCATTTTTTTTTACAGTTGCTGAACAAATGGGTGTAATCAAAATATATGATCAAGTGTTGATTTTATTACTACTTTTTCTGACTACTAGTTGCAAAGACATTTATAAATTAGTAATATCTCAATTCCCAATTTGCTGTACTACAGTGGTGCCTAAAAGTTGATTAACTCTATTGAGTTTTCAATATTTTTGCATAAATATTACGTAAAATGCAATTTGTTCTCCATAGATGTCTCAAAACTAATACTAGAAAATTAGCTAAATAGAACAAATTATTCTTTATACTCGTTCATTGATTTATTGAGAAAATGGCTGTGTATTTTATAAGAATATAAGGGAGAAAATGGAGTTGGATGATGAAAAATTCAAACAATATCTATACTTCCTTTTTAAGTGAAAGTAATTGTTCCTCATTCTAGCTACTAAATAGTTACTAAATACTACAAATGAACAGAAAATTGGTACTCTTCAAAAAGATTGATGGAACTTCTTGTGAGCTGTATGTAATTTTTTTATTATTTCATTTGAAATTTCTCTGTTTTTTTCCCCATGCAAATTCTCAGCCAACATTTCTAACATTGTCAGGGCCTCCACAAAACCTTTTATTTCATGTCTTTCAATATTCAGCATAAAAAGACTATATCAAGCTTTGCTTTTTAATATAGGGAGTCCTTAACTTATGACAGGCCAGCTGTTCAAAGCTACATCATATCTCCCCAGTGCTACTTTTGACTCAGTTTCAAACTTCTGACAGTCGCAATCTCATGATTGCATTTGCAGAGCACCAGTTTGGTTCAGTGGTAAGGCAGCACACTAGAAATCAGGAAACTGTGAGTTTTAGTCCCTCCTTAGTCATGAAAGCCAGCTGGGCAATCTTGGCTGGTCACTCTCAGACAAACTTTCCTCACAGGGTTGTTGTTGTGGGGAAAATAGGAGGTGTGTTGGATATATTTGCCACCTTGAGGTATTTGTAAAAATAATAAATGAGGGATAAATAAATAAAAATAAATAAAATTATATCAATTTTCAGTGTCCTCTAGTCACATGACCACAACTTTCAGCATTTTTTTTTACTTTTGGTTTCTGGCAAAAAAATGCTCATTGTCTAAAAATTCCTGTCTATGGGCAAGCAATAATAAAGAAACGATTCTGAGTAAATCCTCCTATCATTCTTGGTTCCTTGTGCCTGACATTAATCTTGCCAGACTAAAGCTCAATCTACCTATTTTATATACCATGTGAAAAGTTAGGGAGGGTTCACTCTGAGCCTTTCCTTGCGTATCAAGGATTCCAGGCTGATTTTCCTCTTGGCTCCTTAGGAATGAAGCCCTCGCTCCTGCGATTCTGCACCAAATTCTACCACACCTGCTTAACAACTGTCAAAATTTACAATTGTAATTCCAGGCTCAATTATGGTCATAAGTCAGGGAGTACCTATACTTGTTTAATGTCATTGTAAATTTCAGTAACAGGAAACACTGTTAAAAAAATTACTTTTGAAATTTGTTTGAGCTGGGTATGTAACGTTGGTATAAGAAAGTCAGACAGAAATATTTCTAGTAGTTCTAATATAAGGTAAAGAAATCCCTGCAAATTTTACTCCTCTAGTTGTTACTGACTATAAGGGGTGGTGCTCATATCCATTTCAAGGCCTTTGAACCAGTACTGTTTGAAGACATTTTCACGATGATGTTGCCAGCAGGATGTCACAGAGCGCTGCTACTTTCCTACCAAAGTGGTACCTATACATCTACTTGCATTTGTATGCTTTCAAGCTGCTAGGTTAGCAGGAGTTGGGGTGAGGACGGGAGCTCACATTTTCACATGGAGCTCGGGTCTTGAACCTGGGCTGGTGGTTTTTCAGCCAATAAGCCCAGCGTCTTAACCACTGAGCCACCATACTGCCCCCCAATAGTTCTGATATAGTGCTCTTAAATTACAATAATTTAACTGGTATAATTAGTACTATTTAGCTCTCTGTTAAACTTATTGCATTTTGAGAAATTGCATTTTGAGAAATTGCTATGTCATTTAAATGTTCAGCCTAGAAGATGATTAATGAAAATTTATTATAACATAATACCTTAGATTTCTAAATGATTTTTTAAATTATGATAGACTGGTTTATTTTGAAGTCTTTGTACTATAGTTCTTTATCTTAGCCTTCCCACCCCATTCTCCACTTCAAGCAAATCCACCAGAAACAGAATGTTTCAATTTTACACATTTTGTGTCAATTTTCCAGACAGAAAGTAGCCCCCAGACATTAAGATATTTAGCTACGGAAAGGCGGTTTCCTTAGTTTTATTTGAATACTGGAAGTTAAGATTCCTGCTGATAGTTCAGGACTGTTAGTGGTTGCCTGACTGTTTGACAGAAAACATTTCCTTTCCTTTATTTAACCTTTGACTTGTGAATATAAAAGCTTTATCAGAATTGTAGTGGAAGTGCAAGAGAGCTGGAAATCGACCTTGTGCAACAAAGCTGAAGACTGTCTTTGAACGAAGGCTTAAATGCCTGACTGGTAGCTCAGTGGATTAAAAGAATATGTTAAATACGTTTTTAATTAGTAATGGAATATCGGGTGTTGTTTATCTGACAGGTAAGGACTACATTGGGTAGGATCTAATGGATTAAAAGCAAATACACGGCCACATCCATGATTGATTTTGCAGATGCTATTTCCAACTTTTGGTTTGATGTACTGGGCAGCAAATTTGTTGAAAATTTTGCTAACCTGCTGAAATTTCTACCAACCATGTGAACCAGTTTTGTGAATTGGCTTTTGTGTGATTATTGCTAAAGTAAAGATTTTTCTAGATTCAGTAGTATCTATCTTAAACTTATTTAAATCCTAATTGTGTTCCTCATCATTATGAGTTATCATATAAGTGCCTCAACTCATCCCATTCCAGTCCTTGCAACCAGATTTTCAGAAAGGATTTGTGTGTATCTTTATGTAGTTGAATGGATGGAAGCTCCACAGTTTTAAAAAAAAAATAATGTAGTTGGGGGAAATGAGGGGAGGAAGTATGACAAAATATCTGACTGAGGAGGCTTCCAGAAGCATTGTTGGACATTGTGGTGGGTTATACGAGGAATAAGTAACAGAGGAAGCATGCATTTGCCTAGTGTAACTCTCTCTTTCAGAGATCCTTGAGTGTAAAAAATTGGTGCATTTTTTTTCATAAAACATAATGGCCTAGTGAATGCATGATCATCCTAATCTTATATATGAAAATATTGGCACAAATGTGTGGATGAAAATATAGAAGGTACATTATAATAGTTTTAGCCATATTTTTTTGTAAGTATTCAACTTAACAATTTAAGATTGCTTTTTAAAAATGTTTAAGGGTTGCTGTTGAGACATTTCAACTGTAAAATGAAACTCTGATCTTTTAAAAATGTTGAAATTACAGATTTTTAAAGGATGGCGAATACTGAATATTGTGAATATTCTTTTGAGAATTAAAACAAAACAGGCTCAAAATATGCTCTATTTAGTTACAAATGAGATTTTTAAAAAACAAATTTAAAACAACCATTAATGTGTTCTAGAGACAGAGGAAACTTCATGCTTCCATTGAAATTACAGTTTTGGATTTATTGTCACTGGACAAATACAGAAAAATCCACATTTCTGTGAAAGCAGGTCCTATTCTTGAACCCTGACTAATGGGGTTAAAAGGGAGCAGAGGTGGATTAAATGAGTGCTTTTGCAGGATATTTGACTATTGTTTGGAGTACTGACTAAGTATATATTTATCTTTGACTGTGTGCTGATATTGTTTAATTATAAAATATATTTAATTAAAAATTCCTTTCCACTAAATATCAGAATACTTGAAAAATGACATAGAAGGAAATTGCTCTGAACTTTTTTGAGAGTTTCAGAAATATGATGGCCTTACATAAGGTCTGGATTGAATTTTCTCCTGCCAATACTTCCCGGTGCACTAACTCTGTGTCAATGTCATGTAAGCTAGGTAGATAAGAAGAACTGTTGCTTTTCCACAGAGAGAAGTTGCTTAATTTATTTATTGGTTCAATTTATATGCTGTCCTTCTCGGGAGACTCAGGGTGGTTTACAATGCGTTAAGCAATAGCCTTCATACTTTTGTATATAACTGCTTAGTAGGGCTTTCCCCCCCCCCCAAGCGGTGTTCTTTTTATACATAGTCAGCTTATTGCCCCCACAAACCGGGTCCTCATTTTACCTACCTCGAATGAATGGAAGGCTGAGTCAACCTTGAGCCTGGTGAGATTTGAACTTGCAGTAATTGCAGGCAGCTGGTGCTATTTAACAGCACTTTAGTCTGCTGCGCCACCAAGGCTCAAGTTTTAATCAAAACTTGAATTGTAGTCAGAATATTTTTTAACATTGCTTCTTTCTTTGTGGTTTGAAATATTTTCAAAGTTATCTTTTCTTGTGAATTTTCCACTTCTGTATCATCAAACTTGCTTAAGGTTTTTCAAAAAATGCATTACAGTGAAATAATTTTTAAATAATGCTTCCTTCTCTTACAGCTGTTCTGTTTGTCTTTTCAGCTATTTGCCATGGTTTGAGATGTACTACAAACTTTTAAATACACTGGCGGAATATTTAGCTAAAGAGCAGGTAATTTTGTTGTTATTAAATAGAAATTATTTTCTGAAGAACTGCTAATCATCAATGATTTTAAGGTAGTAGTTCCTTTTTTGAAAAAAAATCAAGAATTACATACATTTTAGGTTACTGGTATTATTATTTTTCTTTAAAATAAATAGCTTAATAATTTAAAAACCTTTTTAAGTAGGGAAATTGAATGACTTTTCTATGCTAGAAATTATACATCAGGATTACACCCTGGGATAGAATTTGAGTGTGGATACTTTTAATAGTTTGTGATAAAATGTTGGATTAATTTGCTAAAGAAATGCAAGAAAGTGGCACAGTTTATATTGATAGAGATAATGTTATTCAATGATTGTCATTTGTTTATGCTTAGTAAGACACATTGTGTTATTGAGGAAGAAACCAGTTATTTGTGAAACTGGAAATAGGTGAACTGTAAAGATAGAAATCAAGACTTCAGAAGTTTAGTTGCTCCATCACTGGAGGCTTTTAAGAAGAGATTGGACAGCTACCTGTCTGAAATGGTATAGTCATGTAGTGTCTCCTGCTTGAGCAGTGGGTTGAACTAGAACAGTGATGGCTAATCTTTTTGCTGTCACGTGGCAAAAGCGTGGGGAGCCTGGGGGGGGGGGTTGCATGCATGCCTACACTAATGGCCCCCGCCTCCCATGCATGTGTGCACGACCCCCCACGCGACCCCCACTTTTGGCACACGATGGCACGGTGGGTCCAGTAGGCCCGTTTTCACCCTCCCCAGGCTTCAGAGGCTTTCTTGGAGCTTGGGGAGGGCAAAAACGCCTTTCCCCCCAGAGGCCCTCCAGAGGCCGGAAATGGCCCATTTCCCGACTTCCAGTGGGCCCGGAAGGCCCAAAAATCAGCTGGCCAGCATGCGCATGTGCACTGGAGCTGAGCTAGGGTAACACTCTCGTGCCCACAGATATGGCTCCGCGTGCCACCTGTGGCACGCGAGCCATCATTGGTTCGCCATCATGGGACTAGAAGATCTCGAGTGTCCCTTGAATTGGCTTATATAGCGCTCTTTCTAAAATGGATTTGGATATAGAATGAATTCTTGGAAGGGCTACATTTTAAAAAGTAATTTAGATAGTTTGGGATAATTTTTGGAAAGTATGAACCTGCTTTGAATACTAAGATCAGCTTTAGAAACTCTAATCCTAGGGCCATTATGAGATTGTTTTTTTTCCCCCAAAAATTTTATTTTTTAAACGAATATATAAAAAACAAATAAAAAAAACATCTTCAATGTAAATACAAACAGTGTGTCGGTTGGTTACAAGTCTTTTGTGCATCTTCATTCTATTCATATATATCCATGTATAATTTATCCTCATTAATCATATATTTAACTATGGCTGTTTCTTCCCTCATTTCATACCAAATAATCTAAAATTTAAATTAATTTGTATTATGCCCTTCATTCTCCTAAATCATTCCAATAACAGTACATCTTTATATCGTATTTTATATAATTCTACGTTTCTTGCATTGGAAAAATCTCTACCATATTTCATTTCCATGTCTTTTTATCTAACCATTGGTAAAATATCTTATAATATTGTTTATCTTCTTGTTCTCTAATTTCAAATGTCAATTTATTCATTTCTGCACATTCCATTATTTTCTTAATAACTTCGTCTTGCGTTGGCATTTTCTCATTTTTCCAGTTTTTAGCAAACACAATTCTAGCCGCTGTTAATACATTCACAATCAAATATTTCAATTCTCTATTGTATATTTCAGGTACAATACCCAATAAAAAAATCTCTGGTTTAAAGTCTATAGGTTTTTTTCTATCCATGTGTAGATTTTAGTCCAGTATCTTTTAGCTTCTGTACACGTCCACCACATATGGTAATATGAGCCCAGTATCTGATGACATTTCCAACATTTTCCCGATTTATTCTTGAACATTCTAGCAATTCTCATCGGGGGTAGGTGCCCCCTGTAAAACATCTTATACAAATTTTCTTTATATGCAGTTGACATAGTCATTTTGTAATTTTGCAACCACAATTTTTAACATTTCTCTAAATCAATTCTATGGCCAAAATTTTTCCCCCAAGCAATAATTGTTTCTTTAACTTGTTCATCCTCCAATTTAACCTCTAATAAATAATCATACAGTTTTTTAATTATGTTTTCATCAGTACCTGTTAAGATTTTATCTAAACTAGTCAAGTTGTTATAAAAACCTTCTGTTTTATAATCTTTATCATGTCTAGACTGTATTTGCAAATAGGAGAACCAATTCATCTTTATACCTTGTACTTCTAATTCATGCAAAGATTTAAGTTCACCCTTTTCATTCAGTAATTCACTATACTGTATCTAACAATTTGTTCCTTTCTAAATGTTATTGAAGATGAGAATGCTTCAATAGTTGATAACCAGACCGGAATTTTTAAATAATGTTGTTTTTTTACCTTCTCCCAGTAAATAGCAAAGCCTCTCATATGAAATGTCTTCTAAAATACCCTGTGTTTTTGTTTCCTTTTACCATAAAAAGGCATGCTAACCCAGTAACAAATTATGCCCTTCTAAAGTCAATAATCTGCCATTTTTTAGCATTATCCATTCCTTAAACCACATCAAACTTGTCGCTTGATAATATAGTTCCCAATTAGGCAAGCCAAAACCTCCTCGTATTCTGGCATCTTGCAACAACTTTAGTTTCATCCTCGCTTTTTTACCCTGCCAAATGTATTTCAGCACTATTTTATTCAAATCTTCAAAATAATCTTTCCCCAATCTGATTGGGATTGTCTGGAACAAGTATAGGATTCTAGGCAATATATTCATCTTAATCGTTGATATTCTCCCTTTCAATGATAGTTGTAAATTTTCCCACTTTGTCAAATCTGTCTCTATCTGTTGCTTAAGTTTATTATAATTATTCTCTTTGAGTGCACTGCATTTTGCTGTCAGATGTATCCCCAAGTACTTTACTTTATTTGTGACTTGCATCTTCGATATTTCCACCAATTCTTCTTTTTGTTTTATTAACATATTTTTTGTCAAGATCTTCGTTTTGTCTTTATTTATTTTCAAACCAGCAACTTTTCCATATTCTCCTATTTTGTCTATCAATTTAGTTGTTGATTCTAATGGATTTTCAAGAATAAAAACTACGTCATCAGCAAATGCTTGCAATTTGTATTCTTCCTTTTGAATTTTCATTCCTTTTATATCTTTTTCTTCTCTAATATTTCTATTTAGCACTTCTAATGTTAATACAAACAACAGAGGAGACAGTGGGCAGCCTTGTCTCGTTCCTTTGTTTATCTCAATAGATTCTGTCAACTCTCCATTTATCATTACTTTTGCTCTTTGTTTATAGTATATGGCTTCTATTGCTTGAATAAATTTTCTACCAAAGCCCATCTGTTCCAACTGTAATAACATAAATTGCCAGTTCACATTATCAAAGGCTTTCTGGGGATCTAAAAATATCAAAGCCATTTGCTTTTCAGGATGTGCCTCATAATATTCCAATGTATCCAGGACTATTCTCATATTGTCTTTAATCTGTCTTTTTGGCAGAAACCCATTTTGATTGGAGTGTATGAAATTATTTAAATATCTTTTAAGTCTTTCTGCCAATATTGAAGCGAAGATTTTATAGTCTGAATTTAGCAGGGAAATAGGCCTATAATTTTTAATTTGTTGTGGGAGATTGTTGAGCATCATTCAGGAATGTATTGATTGATGTTTGTTGAATTACCTTTCAAAAGAGACATGTTGGGTCCTATAGTAATTTGTAAAAAATCTATTTTTTAAAGTGAGACAATGGACTTGGTGTTAAATATCAGATGATATTTTCATTTTATTTCTGCTTTATCTAGATTATAGTGGTGGGCTATAAAGCTTTTAAATTAGGCACATAGAGTGCTCCTTACATTGTATAGTTGTCAATGATTTTGTAGTTCCTTAGAAAGCTTTGCCCTGGAAATAAAGAAATCTGGCATGTGCTATACATATTTTATTTTTATTTTGGCTTGGTTTTTATATGGTTTGGTGTCCTTTCCACCTCTATTATTAATCTTTTTTTGTACTGTTCATATATTTATTTTTGTTGCATTTTTGTACCAATGTTTGTTTCATACTTTTATACATTACTTTATAAAATGTTTTTCTTTGGAAGTTCATATAGGAATATGCTTTATTGCAGTGGTGAAATCCAATATTTTTTACTACCGGTTCTGTGGGTGTGGCTTGGTGGGCATGGCTTGGCTTGGCGGGCTTGGCAGGGGAAGGATATTGCAAAATCTCCATTCCCACCCCACTCTGGAGCCAGTCAGAGATGGTATTTGCCGGTTCTCCGAACTACTCAAAATTTCCACTACCCGTTCTCCAGAACCTGTCATAACCAGCTGGATTTCACCCCTGCTTTATTGTAAATACAATCATAATCCATAAAGCTTTGATTAACAGATAGAAACACTGCAGTCTTTTACAAATTAACCATGGAATTTTTCATGTGTCCATTTGAGAATAAAGAGGAAAAATGAGATGGTTTCTGTTTGCATAAAAAGTCATTGTATTTATTTTTGCTCTTGATATACAGTGAATGCAAATGAAGTTTTTATGTCTATTGAATATATTTTTGAAAAAAAAAATCTTATTTTGCATAGGAAGCTGACTTGAATGATTTATTAGAAACATGGCATAACCATTCTGTGCCAGAGGCAAATACTCCTATCAGCTTAAATTTGGTAAGTATGGCTTTTACTACAGAAAGTTGAATTTTAATTAAAATATTAAAGATAAGTCCCAGCTGGATCATATAATAGGGCAACTCTGTAAATAGTGGTGAATTTGGTTTCCCCATACAATTCTTTTTATAGATATGACTAAATATGTTGATTATTATTGTGGAGTGTTCCGTTGTGTTTATCCTCCCATATAATCTTTGAGGAGTAGCTGCTAGTTACTTGGTAAATGGCTCAACTTTAAAAGACTGTTCTACAAGAGATGCCAAGTGTGCAGGAAATAAGACACATATTCAATACAGTTTTGCTAACTAATTCTGCTGAAATAGAAACTGTTTACAATCACTCTTATAGTTGTTTTCAAACAAAGCTTCTAAATAATTTATAATAATATATTTGATATTGATCCAGGGTAAAAGTCCAAATGTTGATATTGGCCATATATATATATATATATATGATATCGGTACTAATCTAGTAAATGTGCCATTATACTTCTTTAACCTATTTTAGTTTTAGGAAATACTCTGATATCCAAAATACGGTAATTTTGGATCAAGGAATTGGTGTCTCTTTTAAATGTGCTGTTTCCTTTTTACATTTCCCTTAATTTTAACAAATGCCACACAATACATGTAATTGATTATTCTTTGCATGGTGCATTCCATATACTTAAAGATAGGTAATTGGTTATAGTTTGTACATATGGATGTACAAATTCTTTAATAATAGACTATTATGTGAAAAGTTATACTAGTTATTAAATGATAAAAGTACTTCGAAAAGTACTTGGGATGCTATCTTTAACTGTAATCTGTATAGAATAAAGTAATTTGATCCTCCATAAATATATTTTAACCTTTCTGTCGCTTTCTTTAAGACTTAATGCAAAGCTGAAATCTTTTCTTGGCTAACACATTGACATAATTTTTTTAAATAAAGTATTTTGAAATTGAACTTTATTGCAGCCAACCAGTTTACTGGATGTATGAGCATGAAATCAGATGTTTGTTTAGAAGCCTTCTACCCAGAAGCGATTCATGATACAAGATATAATTATTATAGATGAAACTCATAACTCATTTCCTGTTTGAATTCTTTGAAGAAGAAAAAAGTGGGATAAAATATATTTTTAAATTGATTTAACACTGAGATGGGCAATCTACAGTGTCAGAACCTCATTTGCAGCTCCCATGTCTTCATTTTTTCAGCTCCTGAAACTCCTCATCATAATGGCTGAAAATTGGTTTCCTGCTATTTTGAGATAGGAGGCACATAAACCTATATTGAAGATTGCAAATAGGCACATTGGCAATAGAAACAAAACATTCTGTCTTTAGAATTTTCATTCTCTTTAAAATCTAATTTTGCTGTCATATGGGATTTGGTTCTACTGCCCCCCCCCCCGCCCCGCAATGATAATTACAATAATTAAGATACCTAGAAGATTGGGAGAGCAACAATCTGGGCTGTGTTATTGCAAATTTAAATTTAACATAGTAGTGAATATAATTATTTATCAATGAAGAAGAGGCTTCCTTTAAGAAGTTTTAAAAGCCCCCTTTCTGGAAATATTTTGTTGTTACAAGCCTGTTTACAATAAGTACTTACAGTTGTTGTTGTTAGTTGCAAAGTCGTGTCCGACTCATCGCGACTCCATGGACAACTTTCTTCCAGGCCTTCCTGTCCTCTACCATCCCCCGGAGACCATTTAAGCTCACGCCGACTGCTTCAGTGACTCCATCCAACCACCTCATTCTCTGCTGTCCCTTTCTTCTTTTGCCCTCAATCGTTCCCAGCCTTAGGCTCTTCTCCAGTGAGTCCTTCCTTCTCATTAAGTGGCCACTTACAGTACTTACCAATAATTATAATATATATCTTAGTTTTTCTTACCACACCATTTCCTTCTTTAGCAATCCTGTTACTTTTTTTTCTGCAAAACAAAAATAAAATCTTACATGACTTGAAAGGAAAAGCATAAAAGGATGAAATAGTCCTTGTTAAAAAGAAGAGGCAAATTCATTTAGAAAGGAACACATTTTAAACAGCCAAATAAGCCTTGCTTCAAAAATGAATTGGTTGATCTTGTTAGAAAAATAACAAAGTATTTTCCAGTGAGCATATTTTGAATACTCAATCATATATGTTAATAGTAAGTGCAAAATATTCTTCTCAGGTCCTTAAAAAAACTGCTTGCCAAATGATGTTTATTGATTGCAAGAGATTTATAAATCTCTCCTGAGAAATTACTATGTTGTAACTCTGGTCTAAAGAAGGCAAACTACTTGAATATATTTTCCAAGAATATATATTGTCAGATTTGCAACTACATGTGTAAATTGTCTACTAAAAAGGGTCTTAATATTTAATAAAGTGACAATAGTTTATTCTTATAGCTCTTTTGCTTATTAAAAAAATGCAGATAATGTTTTTTCTCTATTTCAGTTGTTTGTGTATTTCAGAGAAGGGATCTTAGTAGTGTAGGGATCAAAACTGTATTATTTTCACTGAATATATTTACAGATGGCCCTGTTGAAAGTATGTGAGCAATGTCTTCCCATTATATCTTCATTATATTTCAGTGTCATTTTCATGATAATTGTTCAGCAGATTGAATGTTTGGCTTCTCAATGATTATGAAATCAATCCCTCTAAATTGCATCTTGCCAAAAACCCAGGAAAGGTGTTTGCGATAGGAAATAATCCAAAAGTGTAAAAACCCAAGGATACAAGCCTATTGATCAGATTAAACATACAGACAGTCCTTGACTTATGACCGGTGATTTTAAGAGCTTGCCTTTATGACAGCCTTAGAACAGATGCTTTCTGGAATGTAAACAATCACCAGCTGTTGTAAATGATTGTGTTTCCCCTAGTTTTAGGGGCTTGGCAATCTGTTCACATTTACAACTGGTTGTCAAGTGTCCTGCAATCATGTGATTACTATTTGTAATCTTATCTGTCAACTTCCCCAGAAAGACAGTGGGGAATTGGCAGGTTAGGTTGCACATGCAGGAAATGGAGAATTTGAGGTCTGTTACCTTGGTACAGCAAGGTTTTCTCCTCCCCTCTATGCAGGGAAAGAAAATTTTCCTGTGTGCTTGAGGAACAGACCACAAATCTGGTGAAAACACTAGTGAATATCAGCCTTCTGAGCCTTTCAAGAGCTGGTGTTCACTACCATTTTTCTCTGCCCAAAAGCTAATAAAAACCAGTGATTTGAAAGGCACATAAGGATGCTGTGTAGGTTAGGAAAGATGCATGGGGGTGCTCAAGTGGTTGGCACAGTGCAAGTGCCAAGGGATTGGGGAAATTGTTCAGGTGGGGAAGACTTATCCAGGCAACGTGCAATCTTCTTTTCTGGCTTCCTCATTACAAACATTCCCTGCTAGTTTCCCATAAGTAAAGACTTGGTGGACAATCATGACTGAGTTTATGCTTCCTGTTGGCTTCCATATTAACTTGTGGGAAGCTGTCAGGGAGCGTTGGAAATGACAATCATTGACTGTGGCAGTGTGGAGGCACTGTGTCAGCCACAACTTCCCAAAATTCCATTACCATGGGAGTAATGGGTCCTAACCTTCTATAAATTAACTCATTTGAGTGGCCTTGGTTCAAAAAATTGTGTACCCTGATGCACCTTTTTTCCCAGTTAAAGGTTACAAGCAGGCAAACAGACACAAGAGTTTTACTAGGATATAGATTGTGCTGTGCAGTAAAATTGAAAATAGAGCTGCATGGCAATCAGGATTATTTCTATTTTGAAATAAGGTTTCCCATCGCCCATCGTTAGAACAAAAATAGGACATTCTGAAATTGTAACTAATGAATGAAATGTAGTTCTATATTAAGCATCTACAGTATGGTGTTCAGAACTCTCAGTTGATCAAATCTTACTTCAGTTTTTATATCAACCTATCATGTTGTCTCGTTAAAAGCACAATAACATTCTGTACCTTATGTAATCCAATATCAGTCATTCCATAAATATAAATTATTTCTTGCAAACATAAGGGGAGAGGTAATATGTTTTTTCCCCCTTTATCTCTATAGCATTCATAAAATATACTTTATTTATGTTGGTAGTAAAATATATCTTTTTTTTTTTTTTTACAAAAAAAAAAAACCCTTTCTAATTTTGGGTATTTATAGGGTTTTTTCCTCTTTTCTAGTTCCATTTGCTTGCTTTCTGATTTTTTGATTAAAACAAATGTATATTTATTTAAAAATCTCACAGTGACAAATAGTTAATGTAGGTAGTTCCTGATTTATGACCATTTGTTTAACTTTGGTACAAAGTTATGATCGCCTCTGAAAAAGTATCAACTGGTCCTCAAAGTGATGACAATCATGTTATCCCCCCAGTTACATGATGACAATTAGGACAGTTGGCAACTAATTTGCATTTATGATAATTGTGTTTTGCCATCTTCCCAGCCTGCTTCTGATAACCAAAGTCAACTGGAGAAACTGAATTTGCTTAACAATCATGTGAATTTCTTAATGACCATGGCAGAAATGGTTGCAACATTGAGTCCAGCCATGTGATGCCTTGCTTTACAACAACCACAACGACTTTAGACAGAAGTTCCATCCCAATTGTGGTCATAAGCAATGTTGGGTTTCAACTGGTGTAACAACCGGTTTCCTTTGTGCATGCGCTTTGCTCTGCGCAAGCACGTTTCATTTAAAAACAGCTGAGGCGCGGCAATCTGCTCTGCCGCGCCTATCAGCTAGACGGTCAGGGCGAACCGGTTCACTCTCAGCTCACCATCAGAGCAACCAGTTTGCCCAAACCGGACTGAATAGGCTGAATCCCAACCCTGGTCATAAATTGAAAACAGCCGATGTCTTTTTGTATTAGCCATTTTGTCGCTGTAAGATTTTTCAGAGCGAGAAACAGTAGAGTGAAGAGCCATTTCCAGGCTACTAATATCCCAAAAGAGAGTGGGCAACTTTTTTTCCCCAAATTCCTTTGTAAAAACCTCTGTGTTTGATTACCTCTCATTTCTTTTTAAAAACCATGGAGAACACATTTTATTTAAAAAATTACTCATAAATGTTTCACAATGAGAACCATACATGGAAAGGGTCAGTAACTATAATCCCCAAAACAGAATTAAGTTTTGTGAGGAATATCACATATCCCTTTCTTACTTCCAATTATATGTCACTCTAGAGGTAAGAAAGTAGTAACTGGATATGTTTTTATTGTAGTGCACATCTCCATTAATCAATTTTCTAATAAAACTAGTTAATAATTAGAATAATAGTATGTGTCGGAGAAACTAAAGGGCTATTTTTTTAACCTCTTCCAAGTGCTTTCATTTTAAGTTTACTGTGCAAAGCTATTTTCTGATCCTCTTTTGCATTGTTGCTGTCATAAATCTGTTTAGTATGTATGCAAAATCAACATTACTGCACAATTTCAGCAGAAATTAATTTTTTTTAATGGGTACATCAACATGGGTTGAATTATCTGGTGCTTCTGATTACTAATAATATGTCCTCTCAAAGCAGATCTAAAATTTAGTTGCTTATACAGACAGTATTACTTTATAATGATTTTGTCTTTTTGAATAATAATTTTGTATTTTTTTTTCTTGACTAGCATTCATATTTTATTACTCCTGATTTAACTGGATTACCAACTGTTCCTGAAAGTGTACGTTTTGATTATATTTGCAATATTTATATAGGTTTACAAATTAAATCATTTAACAAACTTCTGTATGTTTGTTGAATAGTTATTGATTAAACTCCCTCATTAATATATGGCTTCATTCACCTATAGGAACTGCATAATTAAGTATTAATGTAGTAATGTTGAATATTTTGGATAATGTGTGTATATGTATGGGCAGTGTGATTATATCAGCATTTATGCAACTAATTTAACTAAAATTAATGCAAGGGTTTACTTAGGATTTACTATGTATATATAATTGGAGTTTTAAATAAATAGTTCTAGATATATAGTAAATTCAAAAACAAGCAATTCAAGAGGCACCTTTCTGAAAATATAAGATTATTCTTGGATATGTTTTCAAAATATGCAAATGATAATAGATAAATTTCAGTTAAATGCTTGTTAAGGAGATACATTATTTTAACTAGACAGAAATAAAATTATATATAATTCAGTTATCTTTATTAACAGACCTTATTCTTCATTTACTAGAGAAATCTTACTGAATATTTTGTTGCTGTGGATGTGAATAACATGCTACAACTTTATGCCAGCATGTTGCATGAGAGACGCATCATTATTACCTCCAGCAAGCTAAGCACTGTGAGTACTTCACACATCTCTTTTCAAGTAGACTATATTGAGCATCTCACAAAAAAGGCTTGCATAATTCTCTAGATTTAAATATGTCCCTTATATACTCATGAGACAATATCTACATACTCTTTTTAAAAGATGTCGTTTTAATCTGACTCTTGAAGCACGAAAGTCTGATTGATATAGGCTTACTCAAATACATTAAGGCAGGTTAATTACTTTTTGTTACCCAGGGATGAGAGTTCTTTAACCCTCTAGAGTTAGATTTCTATGCCTTCCAACCTATAAAGAATTCTTAAGGGCTATTATAAGATCTTTATTATTCACTTGTGGCTTATTCCATCGGACCTACTAGACAGGAATCAAAGGGCCATGATAATAGCTGCTATCCTAAATCTAGTAGTGTTTGGGGAAGATATACTGTAATGACTCTGATTTTGAGCAGCTCTTCAGACTGATAATGACTTACTATTCCAACTACTTTTTTTTTATTACATCAGTTTTATGCCTCTGCCTAGGCTGAAATGGCTTTCTTGTGTCATTGCAGATGGAACTGAGATAAAGGGTGTGCTGTGTTTATCCATGCTTAAATCTTTTGATAGTCCTGTTTGTTTCAGCTTTTCCCTTGTGGTGTCATTTATAACTCTAAATCCATCACCAGTTAAGTTGAAAATAACATTGCCTTCATGCCAGTGGGCATCATTTATATCTGTATAGTGTCTGCTTAATTTAAGCCCATAAATAAATTAATTAAACTCCTTCAAACCCTTTGCTTTACTTAATACTTTAATACCAGACCTTAACATGCGAGCCTCTATTCTTCCTTCAACAATAAGGTGGATGTGTTAACATTTTCAAAAACTAATGCTCAGTTGAAGATAAATCCATTAAAAAAACATTAATTTTAATTAATTTAAAAAACTTTTTGAATGATTTGTTGGCTTTTTGTTTGTGGAATATAAATCCCTGGAAACCCCCCCCAAACACAAACAACCTGCCGTATCAGTGAATTGCATTGCTGTAACTTGCTTCTTACAAATTGCTTAGAAAGACTAGTGATACCATTTTCTCCTCTTCATATTGCTCTCCCTCCATTTTTTTTAAAGAAATAAAGGTGTCATTTAGTAGGGAAAATAAAATCACCACAAATTACAATGTTGATGTTGAAAGAGACATTTTTCTTCTCTTCAGCTAGCATGGCAAGAATTTTTTTGAAAATGAATCAAATGTAAAACAGCATCAGACATTCTGTGAGGTTATAGCTAGAATTGTTAGTGTACTCAATGCAGCAACTTTCTTATGTATGTTAATTTGCAATACTTGGCCAATCATGGTAGACTTTGAAAATAAGCTAAGCAAGCTCACACTTGATCAATATCGGTATGGACTAGTCTAAGAAGTTAAATAAAACTGGGGAATGTAACAGGAAAATGCTTTTTTTGTTCCTCAAAATATTATATGAATATGTTTATTTCAGTTTGAAGGCATCTTAACTTTTTTGTTTTCTTGATCACTGAAGCAGGGTTTAAAAGCTTAAACTAGTAAGCTCCTGCAAATGTAACCAACTTGTGGTCAACAGTGCAGTCTAACAATTACAATCTTAGCTTACATTAAAATAAGCTAATAGTTTTATACTCTGAAGGTTCATCCTTATGCCCTGCTAACTGCAACAGATGCTGTTTTAACTATTTTCAAAGGATGCTCTCATTTTTAGCCAACGGTCAAGGCAGCTTACTTTTTTTATTTAACAGTTCCAATTTATAAAGACCATTTTCCTCATTTCGTGACAAAAGTCTTGCTGATTCTGGTAACAATGCTGTCAGGACTAGGATCTGTGTAGGTCCAGTGTCCACATGGGCTAGTGCAGGAGCTCCCCTTCTCCTTTATCACCTTCTTGTGTTGTTTGGGCAGTTCTATTTTTCACAGCAGAAGATTCCATTTCCCCCCCTTCAACCTCAGTTCTATATTTGCGGGATCTCCAATCCCATGAATCTTGTTTGATAGGCAAACAGCTATTTCTCCTCACATCTTCCGCTTCTACTCCCAGACCTGGCAGGAGGTTGGGAGGATTAGCAAAAGAAGCAGAGGGTGATGCTTGTAGCTGCCAGTTCTCCAGTTCATAGAATTGATCTGTGATGAATTGTCTCCATCCCATCCAACCTCAGAGGACATTCCTTGACGGTGAGCCTCAGCTTGCTAGCCTTGGAAGGATAGCAAGAGATACATTGGGCAGAAGAAGAATGGACTCGCTTTTCCTGATCTCCAACCCCACATATAATCTAAGACCAGGGATGAAATCCAGCAGGTTCTGGAGAACCGGTAGCAGAAATTTTGAATAGTTCGGAGAACCGGTAGCGGAAATTTTGAGTAGCTTGGAGAACCGGCAAATGCTACCTCTGCCTGGCCCCAGAGTGGGGTAGGAATGGAGATTTTGCAATATCCTTCCCCCAGGAGTGGGGTGGGAATGGAGATTTTGCAGTATCCTTCCCCTGTCATTCCCACCAAGCCACGCCCACAGAACCGGTAGTAAAACAAATTGGATTTCACCACAGCCTAAGACCCAGTGAGGAGAAAGGCAAATCTTTTCATTCTCCTGATAAACTATGGATGAGATTTCAATGCAATTATTCTAAATTTTTAGAAAAGGCAAAAGCAGAAAATTTTATATTGAATATAAAACTGAATTCTAAGTTTGTCAATTATTTTTAATATTTTGTATAGATCTTGGATATTTAAATAAGAGTGTATTACCTTTACCAAGGAATTAATTTTCCCTTTATTTCCTAATAAGACCAGGAGTTTTGTTTTTTTTATGTAGACTACTTTTCTGTAAGAGTGTTATCAATTCCCTTCTTTTGTTGAAGGAGTTGTCCTTTATCTTTGGAGGTTAACTTAATATCAAGTGTTTATGACAGTTCATGCAGACTGAATTATGATGTCACTTCCATGTTATCAGCTCAGTTTTGGTTCACTATCTAAGGGCAGTAGGACCAAGATCAAAACCCATAATTCAAGCTCTCTCCTTCTTGTGCTCTCCTTTTTGGGGAGGGGGACAGAAGGGAGGTGGGAGTGCAAAATTGTACTATAATCCACATTCTTTACATCTGGGAACCCTGTGCCACTGAATTGTGATAATAAAGCACTAAACTTACTATGCATAAAAATTAAATAGAGGAAATGTCTGAGGCCACTGAGGGGTGTGTTGGTGGAAAGCAACAGATTTCGCTTAAAAAGTTAGGAGAATTCCACTACCGATCAGCTTCTTGGTTTGTCACTATATTTGCATTTCTTACTTTATAATAGCATTTTAACTATGAATGAATGCATATCATGTGCATATTTATTTCCAAAACAGTTATTTTATAATGTTTTTATTTTGCCATCTCACATACCCTTTACCTGTTGTACTTCTTAAATCTATGATATTATATATCATAACTGTAATATTTGTGGGTGTGAATTCAGTGTATTTTTCTTCTCCTTAAACTAGCGTGAGAAGCATTTTCAGAAAGGCACTGCTAGAGCATTGATTTTATGCCTGTTGTAGACAGGCCTGAGAAGTTTGGGCCCCAAGTGAACCTGCTGTGGTACTCTACCAGAACATCATGCTGTAGTCTTGTGTATTCAAAGCAAAGGAATAAATCATGATTTTACAACAGTGCATCAGTTGACTTATTGCTGTTTTGTGACCACTGGATGGGAAGGATTGCTGTTTAATGCCATGTCATTGGTTCTCAAATCAGTCAGGCATGAAGGCTTGTCATATGCCTCTGTAATTGTACCTCTCCAGATTTCCTCTAACTAGTCAGCTGGGGCTGTGCATTTTGTCTCTAACACCCAGCTGGCCTGTGCCTGACAGGAGCCTTCTCATCATCCTGTCAGTAATATGTTAAGTAGTGGGTGTCTGTTTCAAGGCCTCTGTTAGAGAAGCAGGTGGAAAGGATGCTATGCTTTAATGCAGAGGTCGAAATATTATCTCTCTTCCCCATCCGTTAAACACACACAGACACACAGATACACACACAGTCACACACACATAGCATTTCTTTATCTGAGAATGGACCAGTACATTTGTAAGTACCTTCTAACTGCATAATCTTGAATCTTCTCACAAATAAATTTTCATCTGCATAAAAACAGCAAAAGGAAAAGACTAAAAATAAGGAAGTAAAATGATTCACTGCAATTGGGAGGCTGTCCTTTCCCTAACCCAGTGAATCAATTATGACCTCATGTTCTGTTAGATAACCCTTAAATAGTTGATACTGCAAATAAGATACATTTCTTCTTATCAGTTCTCCTTCCTTTGACAGACATGGTATTTCATTTAATGTTGTTAAGGGAATTGAGAACATTTGAAAGAAGCAGAACAACTGACCAGATGCTAGGGAATGCAAAACAACCCCCATTTGTTATAATTGCATTAACCTTCAACATGCTCGTCTTCCAGCTGACTCTAAAGAAGAGATTCATGAATATTTGCCAGATCCAGATATCATAACTTAGTTACTTGTACAATAATTTCTTGACATTTTTTATCCTGTTGGATGTAAGCTTTATTTGCATTGATAACCTTTTCATCAAAATGCTGAATCATACTTTTAAAACTTGATCCAATGCTTAGCAACAAGGCTGGGAGGATGTTAGATAAGGGGGAGAAGAAATGTTTGGTCCACAGTCAGCTACCTCTCAAGGATCACTGAGATGTAATGCATTTTCATTTATTTATTTATTTTATTTTTATTTTATTTATTTTTATATGCCGCCCTTCTCCGGAGACTCAGGGCGGCTTACAATGCGTTAAGCAATAGCCTTCATACTTTTGTATATTTTATACAAAGTCAGCTTATTGCCCCCACAAACCGGGTCCTCATTTTACCCACCTTAGAAAGGATGGAAGGCTGGGTCGACCTTGAGCCTGGTGAGAATTGAACTTGCAGTAATTGCAGGCAGCTGGATGTTAAATGCTGCCTTAGTAGGAGGCATTAGCCTCCTACGCCACTCAAGTTTCATGCTCTAAAGTGTTTCCCTCCTCTACTGTTCAATATGGAGCCCAAAGATTGATCTTCCTTCCACTATTGGATTATGAATTTGCCCAGTTCCATAAACACCCAGGTCTTTTTTGGATCAAGAATTATTGATAATTTGAAAAATATGGCTGACCCTCTTGTCAAAATAACTTTTTATGAGATTTCTTACCTGAGTGAGAATAAACAGATCTAAGAAAAAGAAAATAACTTTACAATAATTTCTGTACTTCTTGTATCTTTGGTTTCTCAGTCACTTGAAATAATAAAGAATTAACATCAGGCCTGACAAAAAGCAAAGGGAGTTATATACTACCTTTAAAGAACATGCTCACCCAGACTTCTGGGGAAGCAATGATGAACTGAAGACAGGGCCATTGAGAATGCAGCTTGACAGAACAAGGAGGACTTGAGACTGCCCACATATCCTCCAGATAGCATCTCTCTGGAAGAAGGTCATAAATGGTCTTTGGCAAGTATAGAGCTCTAGGAGTCAAAGGATCGCCATCTTTGCCCTTATCACAGTCAGTGCTTTCAAAAAGATGCTAGTTTTGAATACTTCCTTTCTTAATTACTTCTGGAAATTGCTTGTTATTGGGTATTTTAGGGATATTAAGAATCTTCAGAATAGCAAGTTTCATTGAATGAGTTCCTTTTAGTCCTTGCTTAGAGAAGATTTATGGAAGTAAGGATTTAAAAAATTATTATTTTGTAATACAGCAAAAGGGCGTTTAGAACATTGATTTTGGAAAGTTATAAATGGACTAGGAGGCCATATTACTTTGAAGTAAGATTCTGAAATTAATTACAATAATCTTTCTTGTGGATTGTTTAGAATGCTATTAAAATATATGGAGATTTTGAAATTACGTATTAAGATACCTTCCCTTGGAGATGGATATCTGGAAAAATGCATTCAGAAGTTACTCTTAAGATTGCCTGCTATCATAAAACAGTTAAAATTTTGATGAAGCTTCTGAGAAGAGACTAAAAGAAAATCAGGTTCTGGGACACCATTTAAAAAGATTAAAGATCAAGCTTGTTAAAAGCAAAATAACGTAACATTGGTTTATTTGATCAAGATTAATGACATATTTTTTCAGAGAAAGTGATGCCACTGTTGAAAAGAAAGGAATATAAAATTGATTTATTTGATGAAGTTTAAAATACTATATCCTGTTTTTGAGAACTCTTAAGGGATTTTTTAGGATTAGGACAGAATGATGAGACTTTAAGAATTAGTTTATATATGAGATATGGGAAGAAAACATATTTATAGTAGAGAAAGTGATAAATTACTGAAATTGTTGGTACTTGTGATGAAAGGGAAGAAGTTATTTTTTTAATAGAAAGGTATCTCTTTAATATATATAAGAATAATTATATATAGAATTATACTACATTACATTATATTAATTATATGAAGAATAATTAGTACACAAACGATTTTAGAAAGCAAAAAGATACAGTCTTCTTAGAAGAGTTCCTCAGCTTTCTTTCAAGATTTTTCTTTATTCATTATAGGCATTTATATTGAGTCCTTTGAATGAACAGGCAACTTACCAATAGTTGAACCAAACATATTGTCAGGCACAAGACCAGAAATGAGACAGTGAAAAAAAGTCCAAACCTGTTTGCTTAAATCTAATAGACCAGGCCTGTCAAACTGGTGGCCCATAGGCCAGATGCCTCATGTGTGGGCCACACCCACCCCAGCTCCATAAAGGCAAAAAAAGTTACAATACATTACGATATGTCACGTGACATGATCAAGTTTGACATCCATGTAATAGACAGAATCTTTCCAAACTATAGCTATACTTTTTGAACTGCTAGATATATCTTGAGAGATTCTAGGGTGTGATTACCCCGAACCGCTTCATGCCTTCCTCTTCCAGTTTGGACTGTGCAGTCTCTTGATCTGAGTCTTTTTCTGGGAAAGCTCTGGCAAAATTCTCCCAGTCTCCTGCTGCAGAGAACATTCCATTATACATACCACTCTGGTAGAAAATGTTAGGCAAAAGCTTTCGATTTGGTATCAAAACCTTAAACAATTCTTTTTCAAAGATTTATATATGTTCAGAAACTGCACTTCCAGAATCTTCTTAAGCAGCATATCAGAGGAACCTCATAGGCTACTGCTGGCAACATTATTCTTACCTATTATTTATTTATATACTACCTTACTACTTGGAGAAATTCACATTATATAATAGAGGAAAAGATAGATCTTGATTATTGCTTATCACATTTTGGTATTTGATAGGACTATTTCAGTAAAGGGTTTGTTTTGATTTCAACCACTATATATTTAATTGAGATATGGTTTATTATTATATAGGCAATTTATAATTAGATTCATAGTTAAATACAGTGAAAATATGATAATTCAAATCCTTACCAAGAAGTTAACAATTATTAAAATAGTGTCTGAGAATATGGTCACTTCCAAGTAAGTAGCATTTTTATAAAATTAAGGTGTTTTTAAGTGCTTTCTGGAAGTTGATTTGTGCCATTCGAAACTAATTTTAGAAAACCAGAAAAAATTGTAAAAAGAATTTCCACAATTAGCATACTATTTATTTTAATGACTATATCATCATTTCAGTATAATCTACTATCAAAAGAAACTTTGACTTCTACATTTTCTATTAATTTCAAATATTTATTTCACTTTCATGATACTTTTAAAAGTACAGTATTGTTTGTGTGTATGTTAGCTCCCTTACATTTTGCTGCATTTTTAATTTTTTAAAAATGAGCATTAATTAAATATTTAGACTGTAGACAGATGGTTACCTTCTGTCACTTTAAAAATGTTTTTAATGTGTTGCATTTCTCTCTGCAGCAGTTTATTGTTTATAGTTGCCAGTGTATTTATTTTGACATACTTCTGGGTTTTTTTTTTCACCTGCAAGGTGCTGAAATACTTTGCTAATAATAACTTCAGTGAAAAAGAACACTTTTTCCACATTATATATATATTCCTATCCTTTTCTCAGAATAGCATCCTCAAACATCATTTGTCAGCAGCCAGGAACTAGAAGGCAAAAAATTATAAAGGTATCTTTAAAATAAGTTCAACTGTTGTGATTTCACCAACATTTCATGTAGTTTTCCTGCCATTATTTTTCATGGGATGTTTTTATAACTTTCAAGTCCAGACCAGAACCCTCAAAATTTGTCTCCCACCCAAATATCAACTAGACCTAATCTTTGTCCAAGCATTCCCACTTGCTGAAATCCAGACTACCATTGAGGTAATTGCTATAATCCTTATCCCTAGGAGTGCATCCTTTCAAAATTAACTTTTTTATCCAAACCTTTTCAACAAATTTTAAAATGGGATGAAAAATAGCAAGTGAGCATGGCAATGTGTATAAATGGACCAAACTGTAGATTACACCCCTCAAAAGTTGCTAACTAAGAAGTACGGGTAGTTCTTGATTGTTCACTACAATTGGACCGGAATTTCCATCGCAAAGCAATGTTGTTGTAAAGCGAAATGACGTGAGTGCATTGCTTAGTGATGGAATCCCAGCACTCTCCATTACTGTCCTTAACCAAGAGTCATGGATCATTAAGCAAGTGCCCACCCTAATCCAGGCCATTCTGGGGTTGGCCCCTCCCTTCCTTGTGGGGTGGCAAGCAGCTCCAGAAGCCCCAGCCTCTGCCCCCCCCGCAGCTTTGTCCCACCGCAGTTGACAATACCAGCCTGCATTCCAAGACTCCTGCTGCCTTGCACTCTGCTGCCCCAGCTGGCCTTCGCCGTCTTCTTGCTTTCACTTCTGGTGTACCTGGTCAGGCTGGGGCTTGGTTTCACACTGCGAAAAAACAAAACAAAATCCAAAAGCAACACCTGAATTGAGGCACACCCAAAAACTCCAGCTGGGCTTTGTACTGGGGGGGGGGGGGGACTTAAACAGTCCAGAGTCGCAGCATGCAAAAAAAAAAAAAAAAAAAAAAACCCACCATTTGACTTTACTGCTTTTGTTTTTTGTTTTGGAACGCAAAGCTATGCCCCGCCCTGGAGCTTTTTGCAAAGGGGCTGCTTTGAGCTTTTTTTTTTTTTTTTTTTTTTACAAGCTACCTTTCTTTGGGTTAAACTACAAGAAAATATTTCTTTTCACTTACTCATTTCAAATTTTCTTTTGTGCTAGATGTGATCAGTATTAGAAGGTGATTATTTTATGTTAAAACAAGTATTTCAGAGAAATTTGTTTATTTATTTCAGTTGTATTTTTTTCCCCAGCACTACCATTCAGTTAAAGTTAAGGCTTTTTAAAATAAAATGCGGATGTTATTTTGTTTCTGAAAACTAAGAAACTATAATACACAGGCATACTAGGCAGGCATAGACATACAAGCATAGTGGTGATATGCCATTTTTCTGTATTTAGACTTGTAATTGTTAATGTGTTAATGTTTTTGCTCTAAATGCACTGCATTTTTTAAAATCTTGACTTAATAAGGAAATTTATAATAAAATTCCCTTTCAGTTACCTTATGTGTCAATATTTTCCTTGTCCATCATTAATTAAATATGCATAATGCATGCATATTTAAAATTATTTTATATTTTTAATTACCTATATTTTAATAGTTTTTTTTAATTCTTCAAATTATTGTTTATTCGTCATCTTTTCTTTTTCATATAGTTAGCAGAAATTTAAGACCTTTATACCATCTAATTACAATTTTCATAAAATTTCATATGTGTAGTTGGGGCCCACCTGCTTCTTAATTTGAAAGTTATTTTGAATGTTTTGGACATTTTTTCTTTAACTTGCATGTTTTGTAATTATAATTGATACGATTTCCACTGATACGTATATTCCCAATGAATATATACTGTAGCATGATGGTTATTGATCTCATTGTTCATTAATTAATATCTTTTGCATTGGTATATGGACAAAAGGCAGCAAGCATCAATTCTCTTCCTTTCGGGAATGCTTTGGTTTCTTGAGATCATCACAATTTTTATGAGGACATCAACTAACTTTGTCTCTAGGAAGAATTCAAAATTATTTATCAAACATGCCAGACTAGAACAAACAGCCCCAATAGTTTACTTATCCTTTATCTCTTCTGCTATGTGACAGTAACTCTTTCTCCACCCACCCTCCTTCCATTCTTGTGGTTACCTCTCTGAGAAAGTACAAGAACAAAAGACACAAAAGGCTAACACTTGTCCATTCCCAAATCCTGGCATAGAGGGTTAGCACCAGGCAAAGCTGACTTAAAATACTGTATTTTCCGGCGTATAAGATGACTTTTTAACACATGAAAATCTTCTTAAAAGTCGGGGGTCGTCTTATATGCTGGGTGTCATTCTCCTGTAACCAGGCAGACCAGCCCGAAAGGCTCTGATGAGCCAAGCTCTGACCATCCCAGCTGAGTTGCCTGCTAACCAGGCAACTCAGCTGGGATCGCCAGAGCCATTTAAAAGGAAAAAACTTTTTTTCTTTTACATGGCTCTGGCGATCCAAGCTCTGACCATCCCAGCTGAGTTGCCTGCTAATCAGGCAACTCAGCTGGGATCGCCAGAGCCATGTAAAAGAAAAAAAAGTTTTTTACTTTTAAATGGCTCTGGCGATCCAAGCTCTGACGATCCCAGCTGAGTTGCCTGCTAATCAGGCAACTCAGCTTGGATCGCCAGAGCCATGCAAAAGGAAAAAAGTTTTCCCCCTCCAGCTTGCTTACTTTAGCTGCTAGTCGCAACGCTTGCCTTGCTTCGCTTGCCTGAATCCATTCCATCAGCAAGCAACTCCCTGCCTGCAATCAAGCAGGCAGGGAGTTGTGGACTTCAACTCCCAGAATTCCTCAGCCAGCAAAGCAAAGCTGGCTGATGAATTCTGGGAGTTGAAGTCTACAAGTCTTAAAGTTGCCAAGGTTGGAGACCCCTGTTCTATTGGGTAAGTTTTTTTCCCCTTTGGGACCTTTAAAAAAAATAGTTAATTGGGGTTTTTTTAGTTGTTCTTTTTTAGACCTAGCCATTTAAAGTTTAGGAAGTTTTAAATTTAGCTTTCATATAAAAATAAAAATAAAATAAAATAATATTTGTGCAGCTTTCTGAGATTTAGTGTGTTTCTGTAATGTTTCACTCTAACTACACAAACACACAAAATCTCACAAAGGTGTATGTGGAATTTTGTGTGTGTAAAGTGTGAAAATTGGGTTTTTGGGCTTTTGTGGCTGTGTGAGGTTCCTGCTTGTTGCAGGGGCCATTTTGGGTCTAGCACAGCTGCTTTTACATTGTGGGTGAGCCAGTTGTGTTGTGTTATGTGTGTGTAAAGTATGAAAGTTGTTTTTTTGGGGGGCTTTTTGTGGCTGTGTGAGGTTCCTGCTTGTTGCAGGGGCCATTTTGGGTCTAGCACAGCTGCTTTTACATTGTGGGTGAGCCAGTTGATGTTTTTTAATTTTTATTTGGTGTGCGTTGGAAGAGGGGTAGTCTTATACGGCGAGTATAGCCCAAACCCTATATTTTAATAGGAAAAGTCGGGGGTCGTCTTATACGCCCAGTCGTCTTATATGCCGGAAAATACGGTAAATGAGACAGGAATTATTTCTTTCTTTTCCTTCCTTGGACCTGTGCCTTTATCCTCCTGTAGGTTGAGTGGAGCCTCAGAAAGGGGCACCATCTGGGGATGGTTCACACATCATACTTAAGCCATTGGCAAGCTTAGTTGCCAGACATGGGCACTCCAAGCTGTCCTTACCCAGTTAGGAGATAGAGGAAGAGGCATAGTGAAGGATTGCCTTCTACAAAATACAAGCCATGGGAATATCAATCTTTCAGTGTCCTGGAAGACACAGAAGACTGAGAAATCAGTATTCCCACTGCAAAAAGCTGCCAAGGTTTGAAAACAAGCTGCTATGAGTAGAAATGTAAACTGATTTGTACTTGATTTCAGCTTGGAGTTGGCCTTGGATCTGAGATTGTGAATATGCACAGGGCTTAGGTTTAGTGTCAGAGATACAAATAGCTTACTGGAAAGTACAAATGGAAAAAGTAAGCAGTGAGCTGTTTCATAATGCTAATTCTTCACCTCTTCACCTCAGTATTTATAGTAGCCTGAATCTGGAATCATTTATTAGTATTCAGACTTAATTATCTCATGTAAGAGAGAAGTACAGAAATATAGCATTCTGGCAAAGAACAGAATAGAATTCACAGGATGGTTTGTTTATTGCTGCAGTATATAAGAAAGCAGAAGGTTATATGTAGGGAACAATACAAGATGAGTTTGTATCTTCTGGATTTGGCAAACAGTTTTTATCAAGAAAACGTATGATTTATTTATTTGTTTATTTGTAACCTGCCTTCATTATTTCTACAAATAACTCAAGGAAGTAAATATATCCAACACATCTTCCTCTTCCTATTTTCCCCAAAACCGCAACCTTATCAGGTGGGTTGGAATGAGAGAGAGTAACTGGTCCAAAGTCACACTGCTGGATTTCATGGCTAAGGTGGAACTTGAATTCACATTCTCTTCCCGCCTACCCACCCACCCCACCTTCCCCCCCCCCTTTTCTTTAGCCTGCTGCCTTAACCATTAAACTAAACTAGCTCTCAGGGTCAGAATGGGAAGAAAACAACACATATTGTCCCAAATTAGAAACTTAAGATTCCACAGTGGGAGTCATTATATAGAGAACTAGAAGGTTGACTTGTTTAAGTTTTTCTCTCAATCAACTGACCTGCATGCTTTCAATTGGCTTTTAGCTGAGCTCTTAATAAAAGTTTTATCTTTCTGGATCATAAAGAAAAGGATTTTGCTTCTCCTTTGTAAAACAAGTAAAGCAATGTCATTTCAGCTCTTGTTTAATCTAAAAATTAATTGTGTGTTAGGATATAAAGAAGAATCAATATTAACATGGGGATATAGGAATAACAGAAATAATAAGCTTTTTTTTAAAAAAATGTCTTTCAAACAGAATGTTTTAAATATCATGCCAAAATTGAGTGATCATTTTGCTAGAATTTATCAACAAAGCAATTTAGCAAGTAATGTGGACATAATTGTTGGGATAAGAGTATGTTAAAATTAAATTGTTGTAGCTTTGAGGAATATAATGAAAGAGTGACTTAGTAATAATCTAAAGAAAATTATTATAAGAATGAATGAATCTTGATATCTTAGACCAAAATGATTTTAGGATTAAATATATTTTTTAATATAAATATAACATATTTGAATATCTGTGTTCTGTAAGGATAACTACACATGAAATTAAGCAATACCATGTTTTCCATTTGTTGATTTAAATTCCATTTCTAGTCATCGTTAAGCCAAGAAATATAAAAAGCTGCTTTTCATTAGGCTTTTAAATTTCTTGAATAAACCAAAAGTTAATTGATAATTTTTTTAAAAAATATATAAAAAAACTGATTTGTTTAAAGCACTTTATTAAAATTTAACTAATAAAGCACGGATATGAATATCACCTTGTATTAGCCAGGATAATTGTTATCCAACGCAGTGGCATTACAAAAGATAGATATTTATTTTTGAATAAAGAAATACACTGTTTAAGTGCACTAAAAATACATTTATGTATTTTAATTGTTAAACTATTTTATTCAATGCCAAGTTTAGATTATGCTTGTAACTTCTTTTGGGCTTTTTATAAATAAAAATGATTGATATCATCAATTGATTTCATAAATATTCTTCAAGTTACTTATTCGTAGTTTTGCATAAAATTTTAAGATGATTTAAATACAGTATATGTGGAAAGCTAAACACCAAGTGATAAGGAAACTGTTTCTGCATGATATCCTAAATTATTTTTCAGATTGTTCATTTGTATTATATGAATTTAATGAATAAACAGAATAAAGATAGAGTTTCACTTATGATCATGGTTGGGGCTGGAATTTCTGTCACTAAACTATGTGATCATAAAGTGTGACGACATGTGAACACATTACTTAGTGATAGCAATCCTGGTAGTCCCAGTGACTGCCATAATTCCAGACATGTGGGTTGTGGAAGTAAAGGGAATCCCAGGTAAGAAGCACGGGAATGCCATGGAGGGTAGGAAGTTACCCTGGTAGGCTGGGCACAAGTTGCATGTGGGTACTGCTATGAGATGCAAGCTGAACGTTGTGCTGGATTCAGGGAGGCTAGGGAAAGAGGATACACCATATGTGTGTGCATGTGTGCACTCACAGGGAGACTGGAAAATTAATACACTGCAGCTCAGGGGCTTTTGGGCATACCTTGGTTCTGTGGCTGCAAAAGCACCTGAACCTCAACGCAAAGCCACAGCCATTCTCGAAGCCTCAGATGGCCCGGCCCAGCCACATGGCACAAAGGGGCTTTTTTAGTGAACTGCAAGATCCCTTGGGTGTTGCAATGCAGCATGAAGCCCAGCCCTAGCCCAGGCCATCAGTTCAACACAAAGGGGCTTCTTAGCATGCTATAATTCTGGGCCTGCAAAAGCTCCTGAGCTGCAGTGCAGTGTGAAGCCCTTTGTAGCATGAAACCCAGTCCTAGCCTGGTGTAGCAGAAATACGCAAAGAGACTTCTGCCACCTCAGGAAGCTTCAGCCACCCCGTAGTTGCCCTTGTTACTCTGCAATCTGAGTCCCCTGCTGCCCTGTGCTTTGCTGCCCTAGCTGACATTTGCCATTTTCTTGTTCCCACTGCTAACAGGTATTGCTGGCATGGGCCATTAGTGAGGCAGCTAATGGCCTCACGAGGCCATCTTCCTCAGGTCTTGCAAACCACTGTGTGCAATTAGGCGAAGAAATCCTCATAAGGCCAACAACTGCCTTGTGAAGGGCCAGACTGAGCATGCTACTGTAGGTCAGCAGCAGGAGAAGGAAGATGGCAAATATCAGCTAGGGCAGCAGGAGTTGCAGAGTGGGGAGGGGTAAAGGACATAGATGGGAAGGGATAGGTGGGTGAGGGAAGTTGAAGCACTCTTGCGGTTGGTTGTAAGTTCAAATGGGCTTCCAAGCGCCCCAATTTTGATCATGGGACTGTGCATCAGCCATAACTTCAGGAACCAGTTATAAATCCCTTAATTCATCTCCACTGTAACTTTGGCTAGGCTGATTGTATGGTCATAAATCCAGAACTATGTATGAGTTATTTCTGAAAATATAAAAGCTAAAAAAATTTCAAGCATAGATAGTAATGTTTTTCTAATATCTTGCTCATTGTATATCCAATATGTATACATAATTATTATTAAAGATTTAAGCAAATCTAATTTGGAGTCACATTAAAAATAAAAAATTATGCTTATTAATTATTTTGTTGGTAGAAAACAAATGTCCTGTGGGTTTTTTTAGTGTATTCCTGCAATAAATATTAACTGTTGAGAGATAATTTTTTTTAATATCCTTTCATGCATCCAGATTCCAAAATCTCACACTTTTAGGGGCATTGGTGGCATTGTCTATCTTAAGCATTATAAAATTGGATTTTTTCTGAATTTCTGCAGCTCCAATTTAAAAAATAAGTGTCATTTGTGATGTTTCTTCTATTGTTCCCTAGTTCTGCTCCATCAAACAATCACATTGGTTCCCTATTTGCATCTTCTCAGCTATTTCTTTTGAGGTTGTAGCACAAGTGAAAATGCTGACAAGATAGCGTATGCGCTGTCAAGCCATAAAGTATCTAAGTAGTTTTCAGCTTACTGTTATTTCAAGTTGGGGAAATCTAGACAAAAATATTCTCAGACAAAATATAATCCAATTATAGAACATATTGAGCAATGAATACAGTGTTTTGAATAACTTTAATATCAATCAGAAGAGTCCTTGTATTTTATGCTAATATCACATTCCCAAAGAGCTATTTTAGATACCTAGCAAGAATTTCCTTTTTAGCTTTTTAAAAATATTACATTGCGTATTTTAATCCAATAACGTATAGGATTTATTAACACAGTGCATGTTTATTTTTATTTATTTCTTGCCATGAACGTATTCATCTACTTGGGAGGAGATTATTTATTTATTTATTTATTTGTCAATAAACAGAAATAGAAATGTAATAATTTGAGATAGGGAATCTTGATGGGTACCAGATATAATATATTGGCAATTTACCAATTTACTTTGCAATTGAAATTGTAGATATTTGCAAACTGATAGTTTTGGAAATAATTGTGGCATAGACCTTTCAATATCACATACAAGATTCTACCCACTGGAATGTATTTTCTCCCTTTCATGTGTATAGAAATAATTTTCATGTATGAAAAAAAATTAAAAAATGTGTAATGTAGGGCACTTGCTACATATCAGTTATCTCCAAGAAAAATGTCATCATTTAATGTACATTTTTCTTTTTTTAAAAGTAATTTGTATTAAAGATTTTCACATAAGTAAAAGATGGACATGAAATTATGTAACATAAGATTAAAAAAATGAGAGAAACAATGCAGATAGAGAAAAGACTAGAGATATAAAGGCGATATAAAGGAAATATATAAAAGATATAAAGGAGCAACTTCCCATCTTCTTTACAGCACTTTACAGCACTTAAAATTGCCACATGGTTCCCTTTCTCATATTTAATTCTTTGTAATCATAAATCCATAAACGATTTTTTCTATTGTCAGTAAAAAGTCCTTAAGAGGTTTCCAGTCTTTTGTAAAAAATACTTATTGTCTTACCCCTGATTAAATAGATCAGTTTTGTCATTTCTGTAAATTCTTCACAATCCACTTCTCCATTGCAGGTATTTCAGTAGTTTTCCACCTTTGTGCATATAGTAGCTTCATTGCAATTATCATATACAAAACCAATCTTCCATAAGTATTTTCTAATTGGTTTTCCATAAATCCAAATTAAAAGGTTATTTTTTAATATTTATAAAGTTCTCTTAATTTTTTTTTTTATTGCAAAAGTTTTACAATTACATTTTCACCCCTTTTCCCCCCCCCACCTCCCCCCCAAACTTCCCAACCTCCCTACCCCTCCCTACCCCTCCCCTCCCCCCAGACTTCCCTATAATATACTCATAATCATGAAGAACCCTAATATAACACTTATATATAAACTTGAGCCCCTCCCTCCCCTGTATAATTTTTCTCTTTATCTCATTACTTTAAAAAATTTCTAGTACATTATTTTCAAGTAAAAGCTATTTGATACTTTCTAGTTTGATATTTGTTCTGAACATATTCTATCCACCTTTTCCATTCCCACTCATAAGTCTCTTGTGAACAGTCTTTTAAATATGCTGAAATCTTCGCCATCTCTGCAAAACTGGCCATCTTCAAAGTCCATTCCTCAATAGTGGGCAAATTAATTTTTAACACAATATGACTTTTAATCCTTTTAGCCATATTCTTTTCTATTGATCGATTTGTATGTTATAAGTGAAATTCTTAGTATATTTTATCTTGTTTTTCTGTTTCAAACCTCAGCAAAAGTTTGTACATTTTAGCAATCATATGTTCATCATTCGTACACAAATTAAAATTCCATTCTTTTTCAAAGGAGAATATCATGAGGTATGATTTATGTTCTTGTGTACTTGAATATCAACAGTAGGTCTTGTTTTTATGCCAGAAAAGATGCAGTTACAAGTAGTACTTTGTGAAGACCTATGGATAAGTTTTTGAACCATTTTTCCTTAAAAAAGAGATGAAGACTACCAAGCTCATCCTCAAGGCATAACCAGTCCCAAAAATAACTACGGTGCTTCTGATTTATTAACCACTTCAGATTCAATATGCGGATGTGTGCATTGTTTTATTTATTTTGTTTTAGCTGATGTACATTTTTACTTCATATTTAGATTTAGATTTGCACAATTTAGTAATACATAAAAATCTAATAATACCCTGTTTACCCCCAAATAAGACATCACCTGATAATAAGCCCAATCGGGCTGTTGAGCACATGGCAATAAGGCCAAGTGCTTATTTCAGGGCTCAGAAAAATATAAAACAGAGTCCTATTTTTGGAGAAACATGGTAATAGTAATAATAGCTTTAATACCATCAAAGAATAGAATAGAATAGAATAGAATAGAATAGAATAGAATAGAATAGAATAGAATAGAATAGAATAGAATAGAATAGAATAGAATAGAATTCTTTATTGGCCAAGTGTGGACACACTTGGACACACAAGGAATTTGTCTTTGGTGTATATGCTCTCAGTGTACATAAGGAGAATAAAATACATTCATCAAGAATAAAAAGATGCAATACTTAGTGATAGTCAGGGTTACTAATAAGCTATCAAATTGTACTAGGAAACAAATAAAAACAATATAAATTGAGAGATACAAACGACATGGTTATAGTAATAAGTGGGAGGAGATAGATAGTAGTAAGGAAGAGAAGAATAATAGTAATACAGTCTTAGTAAATTATTTGACAGTGTTGTCGGAATTAGTTGTTAAGCAGAGTGATAGCATTCGGGGAGAAAATGTCCTTGTGTCTAGTTGTTCTGGTGTGCAGTGCCTTATAGCTTCATTTTGAGGGTAGAAGTTGAAACAATTTATGTCCAGGATGTGAGGGGTCTGTAGATATTTTCACAGCCCTCTTTTTGACTCGTGCAGTATACAGATCCTCAATGGAGGGCAGGTTGGTAGCAATTGTTTTTTCTGCCTATCTCAGGTCCTTGGGAAAGATTAGATAAAAATGCCAGTCTAAACATCTGATGTTGATGTAGCATATGGTACAATGAATCATCATCATCATCATCATCATCATCATCATCATCATCATCATTTGACTTTCATATTGTATATTTTGCAATTTGGTCACAGAGTGAATGAACATCACTACTATTGTTTTAAGTACATAATTACTCTTATTTTAGCAGATATATAAAAACTGTATATTATATTTCTAATTCTTAAGAATCAATCATAATGGTAATTTTTATCATGTAATCAGATTAATATGTTTTGCAATTGTGATTTAGTTATATATTTAAAATGTATTGTTTTACCTTTGCAACATTTTGAACCAGTGTGTACTGTATATATATATATCTATAGTGTCAAGCATTCATCAGGGTATCCATGGGAACTAACATAGCTGTAGTGATCCTAAGAGGAACAAGTTGCACAACATGCATCATGACATTGTGACACAAACTTTGACCTTAAGTATTTCATGGGATGTTGTGATGCATCATGTCTCAAATACCAAAGAAATTATGGAGTTTGCATCTTAATGTCACAATGCCCATTTTGTTATAGGTATGGATGCCCAAGCTAAGGAATCCTGTCTTGAGACCAGCTAAACTTCCTCTAACATTTCTTACATTTTCTTTTAGTTAAAGTAAAATATGAAGTTGGTATGCTACAAAACAAAACTTTTGTACTCCCCCCCTTATCACCCACCCACCTCTATTTGGATCAACAGGGATTTTTGAAAATTAAAAAAGGATTAATAGTTCTCTAGAAGTATATCCAACTTGGAAACACTCTGAAGTTGGTTATGCTTGTAGGAGAGCAAAACTAAAACAAACCAAGGCTGAGATGGAGCGACACTATACATTGTAAAGAAATAACAGGTGACAAAAACTAAAATCTGAGTTTGTTTTTCAGCAAGTTTTATCTTTATTAATATATTTTTAGAACATTCAATATACTTATATGGTTCTACATATTTGTGTCAAAGGAAATTTGCATCTGTGTTCAGTGAAAGACTAATATGTTACTTTTTGAAAAGAAATTTACTCATCTTCGGGTATTTCAGTTTGTTCCACTCTTGAAAGTACTAGAAAGAGAGCAAAGTTCAGGAAAATACCTGAAATCTTAAATGCACTAATTATTATTAGAAGGACAGACAGTAACATATAAATAAATGTCTGAGTTTTTGGATTTGTGTCAGTGATTATATTTCTAGCTTATTGTTCAGAAGAGGAGTAGTACAATCTAGAAGTCTAGCATTTAATAAAAGGTAGTTCAGTTTAGATGAAATTATCTGTGCTTAACTGTGCTCCATTCTTATTTTAAATAGCTGTTACTAATCAGTAGGCATGAGATCCATGACTAACCCATTTCCTGGGTAGAGTTGCTAAGGGTTTAATATCTAATCTACTGTCTCTTTGTATGTAAAAATTACTAGAAAACATTGTATTTAATGGCTTAAGAACTATGATTAGAATAGTGACTATTAGATAAATTGTATGGGAAAGTAATTGGAAATGCATCCAAAGGAATACACATTATGGAGAATTGCAAGCTATTCATTTGCAGAAACATTAAATTATCTCTATAGCAAGAAAACAGCAATTAAAACAGCAAGCAGCAAAGGGGATGGTAATGGCACTTTGTAAAATTGCAGCTGTTCTACAGAGGTAAGGAAACAAAAATTAATCAGAAATGGGCAGCTTAACTAAGAAATTATGACATCTTTGGCTGACTGGAGCATAACTGTCAAGCTTGGGCTGTTTGGTGGTCAATAGTGACATTCCATGTGTCAGTGAACAGAGTCTCTTGATACAGTAACCCTCAGTTCACACATTACTGAAGCTCCAACTGTCGAACATTTAAGTCCCTTGGTACTACTGTAGCCTCCAATTTTTCCTGACTGGCTCATGTTTCATTCTTTGGCAATTTGCCCTAATGATATCCCTCGGGAGCTTTCAGACTTTCTTCTTTTCCATATTTAATCCTGTTATATTAATCTGAATGAAAGTATATAATGCTGTTCAAAATTGTAATCTCTTGTTCTGTTGCTTTATGGGTTATTTTAATAAAGCATTTTCTCTGCTCCTAATTTAGGCCGGAAGTTCATAACACAAATGGTTTGCTTAATTCTAAAGTGGAAGCTGAATTCTCTGAAACATCCTTGGTTTGTTGATGCCATAAATATTTAAGAAATAAAAGCCTCTTAAAACACGAGGTAGGAAAGCTGACAGAAGCATTTGAGCTTTCTCAGCCACCCCCAGTTCAGGTGGCCTGTATCCCACCCATTTTGGAAATGGCAATGCTCTTTGCTGAAGACAGCAAAGTATTATTTTTATCCGCAATCTTTCCTTTTATAGTATCATCTTATAGATGCAGAACTTGATTTGCTTATTCCTTATTCCTTGCTTATTCCTTTGCTTTATATGTCTGAGCTACCATACTTCACCCATAGCACTTGATAATCTTATAGCTGTGTAAAGGAGCGGTACTTCCTTAACTGTTGTATGTCACCCAGAGTCACATTTTTGTAAGGTGAGCAGCCTTATTATTATGATATATTAATAGATAACAGTAACTTTGCTTGCCGGGGTGATCCACTTACAGGAAATGCACCTTCTCTACATTGAAAAAAGCAAGGCATTCAATCTCGTAAATTGGAATTGCAGGTTACTTTATTTTATTTCTGCACACATAGAAGAACATTGGAAGCCAATAAAGTGGCTGATGAGATGTACATAAGCTAATACTTAGCTGCACTAGACCTGTGGGCCACATAGCTTTGCAAAAGATATTTCCACTGAAATATATTAGGCAGCCAGAGTGGTCTACCTTGAGACATCATAGTTAGGTGCCTTGCTTTTCAGTGTCAAGGCACCACATACAAGTAGTTCAACCCATCAATTGGGGTTGAGGAACCTCTGCAAAATGGTACTACTTCACATAAGCCTATATTTTTGCATAAGTCTACACACATACTCTTTCTCTTCCAAACTATCCTAGCTATTGATATTGTGCACATCACACTCGGGAGGAGTGTTGTAGAACCCTGTGCTATTTTTTTTTTCAGTCTTGTTCCTGACAGGCCCTATGGTAGGCTACCTAGGGCAGGGGTGGGCAATTGTGGCCCTTTACAACCTGTGGACTTCAACTCCCAGAATTCCTGAGATAGCCAAGCTGTCTCAGGAATTCTGGGAGTTGAAGTTCACAGATTGTAAAAGGGCCACAGTTGCCCACCCCTGACCTAGGGGATTTTCAACAACTGAATTGTGAGTTGCCAATGCACGAGGCAGGAAATGCTGTGCTTAGTTATTTTTCTGCAACTTGCAGAATGTCAGACACTTAAATTGTGTAAGCGGAATTGATAGATTGACTCTTTTGTTCATTAATATGGCCCTAGTTTGTATATAGTAATGTGTACAGGTGTTTTTTGTGTGTGTGTGTGATCCACTATCTAAATGATAAGAAAAATTACATTATATATCTTCGTCCTCTGGCATGTTTGCTATAAAAGATGCTTATGCAGAATTCTCAGTGCTATGTAAACAAAGGTTCCATACTTGATGCCAGGTTTGAGTTTCTGAGCTCATTGCAGTCAGAATACTGTAATAAATGTACATTATTATAGCATCAGGAAATACGTAGTTGATAAGCAGAGATTTACAAAGAGAAAGCAGAGCAGTAGATTATATTCTGGCTATTGTGACCATACAGTGCCTTCTGAGAATTAGGATCTGTTTCATGTGAAATTCATCTGTTGGCTGCATCTGGCTTTCTTTGCAATCGGTTTGCCCTCAGAAACACATTGTTGTAAATCCCCTTCATAGTTCAAATAGCTCTCATAATATGAGTTAGGCTAACACTTAAGAAGTGCAGGATATTATGTGCAAGATGTATTCCTTGTACCCTTTGTGAATTGTAAAACAGACTGGGGCTCCTGGGACAATTGTTAGTAGAGACTTAACTCCTCATTAAATAAAAGTAAGACTCCTGTTTAGCATTTTATTCAGGGAAGATTTTAAAGTAGTGCCAGCTTGGACCCATTTGTTTGTCTTAATAGCATTTTCTCTCTGGGATATTGTCCTTGGCATAGTGTTTGTTCTCTGTACCTGGGCCACTTCTGCCATACCTTCCCCTGCATAGCAAGCACTGCAGCTGGTATTGTTATTCTGGCCTCAAACCAAACCAAAATAGATCTCAGACGGCCCTCTCTTTCTTCCATCTACTAAAAAGACCATTGTTTCTTTAAGATGGGAGTGCGGTGCACAATCTTGGGGTGGTTATAGCTGCAGTAGCTGTCTGGGAAGGGTTGAAGACCACTATGGGTATGACATGAATGTATATGCATGTCATCTGATGAGTTGGAAGCTTCTGAGGAGAGGAGAGCTTTGTTGCTTGTGGGAGGTTTAATCCAATTTTAGTCTTAACATTGTAGTTGTTATTATTATTATTAGCTATGTATGTGCATTTTATTTTATGTGCATCCTTTATGCTGCAAATGAGTCCCATTTTCGTAGGCATAGCTGAAATATGATATAATAGCTCAATATGATATCATAACTTTATATTCTTCTGTGTTGGTTTTGGTTTTTAGCATTTTTCCATAGTGTTCTGTATTAACACTTACGTAGTTCTGTATAACTATAAATTATACTTTAAGTTCCGTAAGTGTAATTATGCAATTTAGTAACATTGTAATTTTATATTTGTGTCAGTCATTCTAAATTTTAGTTGATTGACTGACTGAAATTGTGGGAAAGCCAATTATACTCTTATTATCACATAGAATTGTCATATTTCTGTCCTTCCATTTTAAATGTCTGCTGGCCTGACTGATACAAAGTAGTTGTAATGCTCATAAAAACTTGTATTTCTTTTCTAAAATGACCAGTTGTATTTCTGAAAATCAATAAGCATTTTGGAAGCTGTATTTTGATAATTTAGCAAATCCTGTACCAATTCTCCCTTATTTCTATCACAATCTCACTCTTTATGTATATAAAACTGAAGTTTATAAACCTGTCAAACAAAATGATGTACAAAAACCCAATGTTCTGCTAAGGGAATCTAATCCCTTAGCATGAAAGATTTTTCAGTACAATTTACTTTCTTACGTTTTAGTTCGCATTACAATAAAGACAGCATTCAGCCTATGAATGAATATATAAAGAAACATTTATAGATTGAAAAGTGACTTCGTTTCAGTAGAAGATAACTATTTCTGCATCTCTTTATGAGACTATCATTATTACTGTTATTTCATTATGTGACTGACAGTAATACAGCTTTTCCATAGTACATAGAAATTCAATATTTATCTCAATATTGTATAAACATAATTGCAGGTTTATTGTTGCTGACATGATTAATACAGTGTTTTACTTCTTTTCTTTCTTATAACATTACACTTTTGTTGTGTCTGCTTTGAATTCTAGTTAACTGCTTGTGTTCATGGGTCAGCTGCATTGCTATATCCAATGTACTGGCAGCATATATACATCCCGGTGCTCCCACCACATCTCCTGGATTATTGCTGGTAAGAGGCTAAATATGTATTATTCTTTACCTCTCTAATAATTAAGCAAGACAATATGTTGTTGCCTTTTAATTAAATATATAGGATCATTTGAAGATTACAGTAAATCCAGTTGTAATAGTACAGACTCAAAATGAAAACATGCCATATTTGGCACTGCTTTATAAGATAAAAATATTTGAAACTGTACTTCTGCAGGACTAAAATATGAAACAAGATTTATGTTTCATGACTTATGACTTACATGGCTTATTTTTAGATCACTAGATTTTAGAAGTTGCTGAATTACTGAAGAGACAAAATCCAAAATTTTGTATTATCTTTCTTTCCCCCCCACCCAAACGTATGTAGAGATACTAATGTGATTCAGAATGTTTCTCTGTTGAGGGAAGGTAATCAAAAGGTCCTATACAGACACATTGAGAGCTGTCATCATTACTAATTATATTTATTAATATTATTACATTTATTTGCCACTTGTCTCGCCATGGGGCTATTCGAGGTGATTTACAACAATAAAAAAATGAAGAAATAAAAGGAAATTTTAAACAAAGCAAAAATAAATAATAAAACAATAAAATAAACAAAAAGAAAACCAAGAAAATACATCAATATGACTACCGTAGTAAAAAAAAAAGAAGGACCAATAGGGAGCAGAGAGTGGGAGGGGAGGTGGAGTCTGCTGTCAACTTAACAGCCATCTCCAGAGTAGAACTCCCCCATTGCTAATCATTACTAATTTAGCATTGCTAATCATTACTAATCTAGAACTAATATTAATATTTTGTGTGTGCTACATGTGGTATTTCAAGCTTATTTCACATCTTGTAGTATGTTAGCTTACAGCACAAAATAATTCTATAATTTAAATAATTCAAATGCTTCCAAGATTCTACAACATCTTCATGATCATAGTTTGTCTAGATTTCTTATAAGCTAATATACTTGTCCCAGTCAAAAAAGCAATGATTTAATGGGCTTAAAAAAATCACTGAAATCAAAGGGCAGAGAGAGAATTTCAAAATAGCATAGCTGAAAAAAGAAGCATCTCCTTTCCAGGATGAAATAATTTCATTCATTGCTATATCCAATGTACTGGCAGCACATATACATCCTGGTGCAAAAGTATACATAGCAAAAGTTTAAGATGTTAGAAGAGCTGAAATGCTTTCTGACATTAGAACCAGTATCCAATCATATAGCATTATTTCATAGGTATAATGAGGGGAAACGAGTGATGCTCAGGGCAGAGTAAATTTTATGTACAGAGTGGATGTGTCCAACTTTCAGGGTCAGAAAAAGAATAGGCAAAAGTCTGTTGACTTGAAAAGATGTGTGGCCTTGTGGAAAGGTCTAGAATGTAAGCCCTAGATTTATAGACAGCTTGATTTCTCTTGTTTATCTGGAGTAAAGCAATTTATCAAGTTGTGTCATTTATTTGAAGGTTCTGTTTAATTGCTGCCTGGAGAATTAAAATTTATTTTGGTACCAAAAGTACCAAAACGTCTGACAGATTTTGGATTTGCTTAATTTTTAAACAAGAAAAAACAATCTTATTAACTTCTTAGTATAGTTTCTTACCTATAACACTATGTAGTTTATGATGAAGCATCTGTTTTAAGAATTCTATTAACATTCTTACAGGATTACAGAATTCTACTTAAAGCTACTTAATGATTCTTTATTAAATTCTCCATTTTTATTGCAGAATAAACATTTTTCACAATAAAATCATACTAATTTTCTAATTCATACTTTATGTAAGATAACCAATTATTTTAGGAAAATGATGGACTAGGTTAAAATATATATTTCATAAATTGATAAGTGATTGCTAGAAGAAAAACATGCATGTGTCTTAATTGTCATTTTTTCTCCTTTTAAATGCCTGACACTTTCTTTAATGATATAAATTACTAATCAGAAACTGATTATGCCAAGCTTTCCCCAGTATTACTTTTCTATGAAATATGAAGAAAAAACTGATTCATGTCAAGCATTGTTTTTAAATAAAAAGTTGCATTTTGATTTTAATGCAAGATAATATGTCACCTTACTTCGGACACACTTAAACTAATACCCAGTGGTTTAAAAATAAATGCTATGTTACTAAATTAATGAATAGAAGAAAAGTATTTGCACATTCAAGAGAGTTAGTGGAGTAATATAACTTATAATTTTTTTAAATTTTAAATACAATTAAATGAAAATCTCACCAAATTAATATATAAACACAACTACTTCAAAAGTCTATGATGGCAGACAACATGTATCAACAATGCACTATGGGATATAGATTTGTACTTCAGTGAAAAATGTTAATTCTGGAACCCAGGCCAGAAAATGCAGATTTTCTGATAACATAATAGATTTGAAATATTGTGTATATTACCAAGAAGTACATCCTTAACACAAAGCAGTTAATATAAATCATAGTGACAATCCTATTGATATGATCCTCAAATATGTTGATAATAGAGCAAAACTAGACACTATAGGTTAATATTTCAATTTCTGAGTAGCATTCCCAACAGTAATATATTTGGAACTCATCATCTAGTAAACACTCCCTGAGATAGCCAATAATATATATGAAGCAATTTTTGTTGAAGTAGTACCAAATGTATTTTAAGATTATAGGAATCTAATTATACAGTTTTTAAACTATCCATAAATTGACTTATCTAGGCAGGACACTGAAGATGGTTATTCCAAAGGTTGAATAAATAACTGATACCAATTTGTTTTACTTCATATAAAATATGTATTGGTTTATGAACTGTATTTAATTGGAGTGTTTGCTTTACAAATAGAAGAGTTCTAATAAGACTTTGGCTATGGGGAAGGGGCCAAGGGGAAAGATGTGATTTTAGGGTACAGGGCTAAATTTTCTCTGCTACTCCCTGCTCTAATTTAGAAGAGTCTCTAACTACCTTCATGTATCTCTGAGGAGGATACAATGAAAAGGAGGAATGTGCGGAAATCGTATTTCCATTCTTGGGTGGGACAATTTCATGAATGCAGTTTTGCTCAGTGGGTTTCAGAAAAGAATTTCTGGCATCTTTTCTATTGTAAATTTGTATGCTTCCCAAGAACCTAAAAATCTCATTATTCTTAACACTAATTTAGTGTCAGTGTATATAACTGCTCCTAACATTTGTAGTAAATTGTAAAGCAGTATAAAATACAGAGCTATTTGTATATCTTTCAGCTGTATTCTTTGTCATACATTATATATTGTTACTTCAGTTTATACATGTATGAAAAAGGCTGATTTATCTGGAAAAAGTATCATAGCAACCTCCAGTCCAAATTCACAGTTTTAATCATAAGTCTAATGACTGCAACTTTTTAATAATATTATTCTCAATTTTATACTGAAGTCACATTTCAAAACCATCTGATTAATGTGTAAACTGTAAAAGTGGTTCTGTACTTATTGGCAAACTGAACAGTCTTTATTATTATTTTGCCTGTTTGAAGGCCAGGGATGGAAATGGAAATGTGATGATATACCATCGCTGATAAATATTATAAATAAATAAATATTTCCAGAATGAATTGATTTTTTTATGGAAAAAACTCAATGCTTTTTATTGATTGTGATTGTGGGATTTTATTTGTTTGTTTGCTTGCTTGTCTGTTTGTTAGGGTGAATTCTGCAAGTATAATTTCCAAAGCTCTGAGAGCCACAAAAATAAGGGGGTTGAAATGTAAGTGGTTTATGGCTGGTCATTCTGTTCAATCTACTTGCAGAATAAAATCCCTAATTTTAACTTCGTAGTTTCCAATTCACAAGGTGAGAAATACCATTGGATGGGGGGGAAATACCTGTGTTAGGTACCATTTTGAATAATAGAATATGTAGCATAATATCATTCTGGCAGTCATTACATTACATTTAGGTTGTATATATCTCTGTTGTATTTACTATAAAAGCGTGTATTAGAGAAGCATGAAGAAAAGTTTTATTGCCATATTTGTGGGAAAGTTTTATAGTAATTAGTTAGTCTGGCTTTATCTGCTTTAACCAAGAAACCCATGCTGGTTTGTGATACTATATCATTGTGTCTCAGGTGAATCTGGTGTTAGGTCATCTGTGCCTATGATGCATGTCATGAATGAGGGACATAAATTGGTCCCAGTACACATTCCCTATGTTGCAAATCATTCCCTTGTTGAGTTCTTCTTATAACCCTTGTATTTTGCTGGCCACGTGCATCTGAGCAGAAAAGACTAGGCCATGACAGATAATCAATACCATCAAAATGGGCACCTTTTTGGTAAAATTCAGGGTAAGCTTTAGGAGATACGATTTTTTAAAAAAACAGATAAACATTTTAAGAACATCCTGGGAATGCTTCCAACTTATTTCAGATAATTTTCTTTGCCTATCTTATGTTGTGCATAAATGCAGGCATGCAAAATAAATAAATAAAAGAATTATATATTTTACACAAGGGGCAAAGTTTTAAAGAGATATTGAAATTTTTTATCAGATACTGTAACTAAAAGAAAAAAGCATAAAGTTTAAGCATAGATAGTTATTGTAAATAACTATCTATGCTTAATAAATAACTATTTAACTATTTAAATCAAAATAAAAAAAAATGGTAGCTAACGGCTGAATTACCCGAATATTTAGCACTTTCATTCCATTGGGGAAATAGTTAGTAAATAAAACCAAATGAAGAAATAGAACCAGATTTGATAAAACTTTGGCCAAAATGTTAGATACTGATGAAAGCTGAAATGGAAAGATACAATACTGTGTTTTTCTAAAAATCACAGCAAGTAAAAGAATACTATGTACTAAATCTACAAATATACACTTGTTATATTTTGTAAATCATGGTTGCATTTTAAGTCAAACTTACTCATTTAATATACATCAAGACTTCATCTTTTTTCCTGCTGTGTATTGATCAAGTCTAACCCTTTATAATCCCTTTCCTTCCCTTTCCTTCCCTTCCCTTCCCTTCCCTTCCCTTCCCTTCCCTTCCCTTTCCCTTTCCCTTTCCCTTTCCCTTTCCCTTTCCCTTTCCCTTTCCCTTTCCCTTTCCCTTTCCCTTTCCCTTTCGTAGCATTTTTCTTGCATAAGGGTATACAGTAAAAGAAGACATAATTCTTACACAATAGAATAAGTTGTTCATGGTCATTTTGCATTTTGCTATTTCAGTGTAATCTACTGCTGTTCAAGGCAAACATATTATTCATATAGTAGAGTGGTTTAGGTAAAGTAAAATAAAACCCAACATTTTGAGTTTGAAGATACACACAGCTAGATTTCAATACAATTTAACTGTAAATTCATAATAATACAAAGTTATACATGGAAATAGAAACAGACATTTGCAGATCAAAGCCTTTACCTGTTCATTGTAATATTCCATATTTCCCGCAAACTGTTTTCATATGTTTCTTTTTGCCCCTCCCCTTTAACAACTGCTCAGGTTTGGGGAGGGGTCACATTACAAAAATGCCAGATCATTTTAGGCTTTTTATATGTACTAGTAGATATAAAATAATAGAAGCTTTGTAACTTTTAGAAAGGTCATGTGAAGGCCATTAATTTTTCCCATTTTGTTAAATTTTTATAGTATTAATGCAAATGATCTGATCTTCTGAATTGTACATTAGCTGGATGCCATGTAACAGATTATTCCATAAATAAAACCAACAAATGAAAAATGCAGCCACTTTTACTCCATGTGAATTTATTCAATTAACTTGCACAAATGATATTATTTGGGGTTTTCTGATCTGCTCAAAATTATTGAGTTAGAAGATAGTATGAAATTCTTTTCTGTCCTCCATTCTATTAAAATATAAAAGAATAGACTGGAGAAGGGTATATGTGATTTAAAGTCAGGTGTCATCAGTGTGATGATAATACCCAATTTTATTTTTCCCAGTCATTAGAGTCATCGCAAGATCGCTATTACTATTAAACTTTAGTCTAGATGTTTTCATATCACAGCCGATAAAGCAATGCTATCTGACAAGATGGTGTCTATATGGATCAGTGATTCTTATTTTTGGGACTGGGCAAGCAACATGCACTGAAATGGATAGATTCAGTCCTTGAGGGAGTGTATTTTCAGTGTGCTGCTAGATTCATCTTTGTCAGTTACAACCCTAATGCTTTAATTATTTTGGACAGTTTGAACTTGTTTACTGATTAAAAATATAGAAGCATACATTACTATAGGATGATTATTAACCCAAACTGACCAATTTATCTCAGTTTTACAGGAACTGAAGTCACTTTCAGTAGCTTGTGATCTGAGTTCAAGGTATTTATGGTAGCTTTAAAACAGCTGGGGACCTTGATATTTAAAGGACAGCCTCTGTTGTATCACCTGCCTAAATATTAAATATAAAAATTTAATGATTTTTATATTTGATGAGTGGGTTTTCCTTCACCTTCCCTTTATTCGAAGAAATGCAAATGTGAGACAGGAGTTTTATATTTGGCTTATGAAACTCTCTTCTCTCAAAAGCCTGGCTGGGACATGACTTTGTTTTCTTTTAACGTCACATGGAGAGCTGACAATTTATCCAATCTGTTGGTAGTTTAGCTTGGTTTATCTATCATGTGCTAATAAGTGCTTTCATATTGATTTGTTTGTTGGTTTTATCTCCACCCTGAGTTCTTTTGATCCAGTGCAATTAGCAACATTTTACTAAGCAAATAATTAAATTGCATGGCTGTAGGAGATACAAAATAGTAATTAATAGATGGGGATGATCCAATTGATTTCTTCTGAATATGTACTGAGATTCACCAAGAGAGATGGATCAGTGATCGTATAATATTGCATGCATGATCAGAAAAAAGTATTGGGAGAGGACTGCAGTCTCCATTTGGTAAAGTTCACACTTTGAAGAAGTGAGAGCTGTTGAAGATTTGCAACAGCTCTGCAAAATAGTCTTGTGTTATTCCTTACTTTAAAGCTGGAATGATAGCTAGGTTTTGAACCAGAATTTTCCATCTTACAGGTTTTTGGGCATTTGAATATTTGGAGCTGGCAAACATGCTTATCGTATCTTCCTAGTATCTGATGTATTTCTCCCCCCCCCCTTTAATTTCAGTGCACCAATGCCTTATTTGATTGGAGTTCACTTCAGTTTAATGGAGGTAAGTAACTTTCACTTTCTCCATGGCTATATGTTAAGGCTGCGTAATGTGCAAGCTTTTAAAAGCCTAACTGGATCTCTCAGACTATTCTTGAAAAGGCTTCAGTATTCAAAAAAAATGCAATTTATGGGTAATTGGAAGGATAGGAGGGGGAAAAAAGAAGCAACTTGGTTAACCTTGGCTCTGTTTTATATGAGATTCTCTATAGTTGAGAAACAGAATAGGAGAACTTCCTATCTTCATTAGGTACAGCAGAAGAGAACAGTTTTCTTTCATGTGACCCTTGAAGCAATCTTAAATATATCAGCATCAAAATGGAATGCTGAACATTCTTCCAAGCTTTTCTGGCAGTATGCCATTTAATTATATCTAGACTTCTGCATGGAAGGAAATAGAATTATGGAGTGGGGAGGAACCAGGCAGGATCACCTTCTTATTTCAAATATGCTTGCAATTATTTCAGACTGAGTGAGAACTAGTAAAGGAAAGAAAATGGCCAAAAACTATTGTAAGAGTTATAATATATCCCCTCAGTATGGCCTCAGTATGGAAATGTGATGAGCCATTTCATCTAGCATAGACATTGTTTAAAACTGGCACTAGAAAGACTTCTCTACTGATTTGCTTGATCTAGGATCATACAGGTTAAATTTAAAAGAGTGAACAACTCTAGAAAGCCTGTCCAACCGTATCATGGAATTGTTTCCCTGGTATCAATGGGGGACATGCCTGTATATTAAATATACACAGTCGTGTGAGAATATCATGTCATCTATTTCTTACTGTTATTTAAGTCTATAAGCCTGTATCTGCTGTGTTTTATCAGTCTATGCTTGCATTAGTAAAAAAAAAAAAAAAAAAAGATTGTAACGAATGCCCTGATGAACCAGACCAAATGTCCACTTGTCCTAGCATCTTGTTTCTCACAGTGGCTAGGCAAATAGTGGATAAATGTTTTATACAGTGACAGAAGAATAGGAGATCCTATTCAGGGCATTGCAAGAAATAGTCTTGATGGGTATTATTTCTAATACTCTAAATTTCATTAATTATGGTAATGATGCATTATGTAAAGGAATTCTTAATACACATGCTGCCATGGAAATATTTATTTATGACTTAGATTGCTTCATCCCTAGTTTGTTTGCTTGTTCGTTTACAATTTAGATTTGTATGTTAAAAACGTGTGTATGTTTATAAATGAAAATCAGAAAGAGAAGCACTCAAATGCTTACATGGATATTTTTCCTTATTCAGAGAGTCAAAAGTAAATCACTGGAGGATGTGGTGATGCTAAATGTTGACACAAATACATTGGAAACACCATTTAATGACCTGAGCAATCTACCAAGTGAAGTGGTAAATCTAGTTGGTTTTATCCTCTTTGTTATTTGAATTACTTATTTTTCCCTGCTAAGTTAAAAAAAAAAAGTACCTTCCCTCACCAAACATTACGTTATCAGCTATAGTTTTCCTATTTAATGGTGTCTTGTTTTGTTTGTTTGTTTGCTTGCTTTTGACAGTTGAAGAAATGTTGAGTGGAACGTCATATTTTTTATTATGAAGAAAAAGGGAAGATCATAATTATAAAGCTTGCTGCATTCATTAGGCATAGCAGCTTTAAATGCAAGAGTCTCTTCATCTCATCTTAATCATTATATTACAAAGTAGGCATTTCTGTCTGCCTAGTGGCATATCTTGCAAGGGAAAAAAAAGGAGTTTTTGAAGGCAAAAAGAAGAAGGGGGCCAATTATCGGCTTCTGGTTCCCTGCCACCTGCCAGCACTTCTCCTTTTAATTAATGATCTGATGACATTGGTCAATATAATAAGAAATGCTTGTAGAGTGGGGTCAGAAAATGCATACTTTGATCTCCTTCAACTTTCTGAAACATTTATTTGTTTTGTCTAAATTATTTCAGTTTTATTTTAATCTCTTCCATCCTGCTGAGGATGGTATGAATTGAAAACTGTACTCTGTTTGTCATTTGCTTTGGGAGAGGAACGATGCCATACTTATAATTCTATTTGTAAATTAAACTGCAAAACCTGTTTGTCAGAAAAGACATTGGATCCTTTGAAAATGACGAAAACTGTCTTTTGTCTGTAAAGGCAGATAAATTAACTGGCAGTTACACTTGGACTTTGATCTCATGAAGTTTTTTCTTCTTCTGGATGCTTATAATAGGATGTATTCTACAGTTCATGTTATATAGACATCCCAAAAGTAGCATTTTACTTTCTTTTGGTCTTCTGCAACATGATTCTGAAAAATAACTTTTTCCCTACCACTGTTTGTTCATTTTTAAGATAGAATTCAGTAGAAGTTGATGATAGCAGATGGTTCAAAGTGAGACTAAAATAATATTACATTATTCCTCAAATAAAACACACACACACACACGAGCATACATACATGTGAATTCATATATACTTGTATACACCACTCAAGAGAATAAGACAGCAATCTTATTTCTGGTTATAGTAATTTTAATATATAAGTTGTATTATCCTATCAGGACATTTATTCTTATATGTTATTTAAAACAATAAAAGCATAATAAATATTCAGATTAATGTTTTACTACTTTGCTTTTGAAAAGAAACTAACAAACATGGGTAATAGCTGATTTCATGATACATTTTTAAAACTATTTTAAACAAATTAATATTGGAATAAATTTAAATCTCAGAATATTATGTGATTATTGATGGAAATATATATTTTGATTTTGCACTAAGAAGAAGTGATCCCTTATATATGTATATCCCATATAAATTCATAGTGCTATAGTTGGGTAGTTTCCAAGCGCACAGAGTTCTGAGTACAAAAGAGATTTCTCTTATTTTTATGTACCCAATGCATGAAGAGGTTCACATTTTTGCATAAACCAACTAAAGATGATCTAGGCTGCTTGCATTTCTATTTTGCATTCTTCGGTTCTGTTTTTCTAAAGGACAATATGATTTGACAGATTTTCTAAATATATTTATTTATTTATTTATTTATTTATTAGATTTTTATACCGCCCCCTCTCCCGAAGGACTCGGGGCGGTGCACAGCCAAAGTTAAAAACATACAATATAAACAATTAAAATACGTTTAAAACAGAATTAAATCTAAGATGGCTCCCCAATTTAAAATGCCTTACCCATACCCCTATAAAAAGACGAATTTAAAATTTAAAAATTTAAAATTTCCACATTTAAAAAGGGGGAAGATTTAGGCCAGGCCAGCTTGATAAAATAGAAAAGTCTTAAGTGCGCGGCGGAAGGTGCGCAGATCCGGGATCCTACGTATCTCCGGGGGGAGCTCGTTCCAAATCGTAGGTGCCCCCACAGAGAAGGCTCTCCCCCTAGGGGCCGACAGCCGACATTGTTTGGCCGACGGCACCCGGAGGAGCCCCTCTCTATGGGAGCGTACTGGCCGGTGGGAGGCTATTGGTGGTAGCAGGCGGTCCCGTAAATAACCAGGTCCTAAGCCATGGAGCGCTTTAAAGGTGATAACCAGAACCTTGAAGCGCACTCGGAAGACCACCGGGAGCCAGTGCAGCTCGCGCAGGAGAGGTGTCACATGGGAACTCCATGTCACTCCCATCACCACCCGCGCGGCCGCACTCTGCGCCAGTTGGAGCCTCCGAGTGCACCTCAAGGGGAGCCCCATGTAGAGAGCATTGCAGTAATCCAGACGAGAAGTAACGAGGGCATGAGTGACTGTGTGTAGGGAGTCCCGATCTAGATAGGGACGCAACTGGCGGATCAGGCGAACCTGATGAAAAATCCTCCCGGACACGGCCGTCACATGCTCTTCTAACGACAGCCGTGAATCCAGGAGGACGCCCAAGTTGCGAGCCCTATCCGTGGGGGCCAATGATTCGCCCCCAATAGTCAGCGATGGCATTAGCTGACTATATCGGGACGTCGGAAACCACAGCCACTCGGTCTTGGATGGGTTGAGCCTGAGCCTGTTCCTCCCCATCCAGATCCGTACGGCCTCCAGGCACTGGGACATCACTTCAAGGGCATCGTTGGGGTGATCCGGGGTGGAGATGTACAGCTGGGTGTCGTCAGCGTACTGATGGTACGTAGAAGAGTACGTAGTAGAAAATATATAGTAGAAATAGAATCTTATTCATGAAAAGAAAACTGAATTGGGGTAAGTTGTTAGTGAAAACATACTGATCAGTTTATCAACTCACTCTATATGAAATCCTACAAATGTCTTATATTAATTAGCGTTTGTCTTTTATGGAATAGGAAGTGGGCCTTTTACAAAAATGAACAGTCCATGTAAAATATTAACAATATATTATTTGTATACTCTAAAAAGTTTTATTTTTCCCTTCTGGTAATACATACTATAGTTTATTTGTTTTACCAGTTGTTTAACTGTCCTGATTGCTTCCATTCTAAATGTGCTCTTTTGTAAATCTCAATTGTTAATTAAAACCACATATAAGCATAGACTGAAAGTGTGGTGCTTATCATCTATGCATATAAAATAAGGCTCCTTTCCCTATGTACATTGCATCGAATGTCTTATGTTTGTTGTATATAATCTACTATGATTTATTTATTTATGTATTTATTATGTATTTATTTATTTATTCATGTATTTATGTATTATTTATTTATTTTATTTCACATTTCTGAACCACCCATTTCCCTCAAAGACATTAAAATGTTTTATATATTAAATATAGATTTTATATATTAAAGTGTTATTAAAGAGATAAAGTAGTGTATTACTGGGGACATATACAAAATGAGCATATAAATAAACCTTTACATTTATTTTAGGAATCAAAAAATGAATTCAGAATTGTTTCCAAATTCCTGAATGCTTTTTCTGGCTCAGCTTTTTATAACCTGAAAGATTTAAAATATTACATAATACTTATTCCTATTGTTACCGTATTTACAAGTCCAGGATTTGTAAAATTGTGATACATTCATGTTACAACGTCTCATTCATTGAGAATGCTTTTTTTAAAAATTTTTTTTTAAAAAGTTAGTTGAAATCTGAAAAACATTATTCTTTGCCAATTTATGCCTTTCTATACATGGAAAATATGCTAGTTTTTATTAGATTGACTAGGGGTCTTAATTATTCAAAGGTCAGTGGTCACACTTGTCCTGAATTACCTGTCTGTTTTATTTCATGTGGACCTTTCATGTGTAGTGTGTCTTAATCTTAATGGCTTCATTCTGATATTTGCACATAATAGTTTAGATTTATTGACAATTAATAGTACTGTCATACCAGTAGCAGTTTTGCTACTCCTAAGGTGTTCAAAATTGGAAAAATAAATGAACACAAAGCTCTTTAGGAACACTTTGTTTCTATTTCTCTTTTCCTGCCTTCTTCCAGGGATACCTAGCTTTTATAATTCATCATTTCACTGTAGATTTATCTTTTGCTTTAGAGACCTAGCTGCCTCCCTTACATAATGTGAATAGTGGCTCCCTTAGAAACAGGGATTTGGTTTAATTTAGCATTCAGTTTTTCTTTCCTTATATATCAGATTAGAATTTCTGATAGAAATCAGGAAAGAGGTCAGGAAAAACTCCCCTTGGGTTAAAATATCTCTCCGGAGATATGGAGGATCCTGGATCTGCGCACCTTCCGCCGCGCTCTTAAGACCTTTTTATTCCACCAGGCGGGCCTGGCCTAATCTTTTCCCTCTTTTTAATTATGCAAATTTTAATCGGTTTTTAAATGATTGGGGTGTTTTAATCTGTCTGGGCCAAATTATTTAATTTGATTTTACTTTGTTTTTAAATTTTGTATCTATGTATTTTTGCTGTTTGGCTGTTCACCGCCCTGAGTCTTTCGGGAGTAGGGCGGTATATAAATCAAATAAAGTAAAGTAAAGTAAAGTAAAATGTTATCCTAAATTAGCCACCTCAGCAGCCTGATACCCTCTTGATGTGTTATAATTGTAACTCAAAATTCTTTGTCAGCATGGTGTGCTGACTAAATGATATTGATATAATAGACCACATTGCAGAAAAAACTCAGCAATCTGGCAGATTCCACTTTAGTAAAGATTAAGATGTAGGATCTGTAACAGCTGCTTTTGTTTTACCTGAGTTTTTCATGGCTAGAAGTGGTTGTTCCAGATGAGGAAGGGAGGATGACAGAATGGGATTATGTTCTGCTAATATACTGGGCATATTAGCAGAACATATTGTCTCATCATATAATGCTATGGCGAGTTTGGCCAGTCATAAAATTCCCATCTTTTTATTCCCACCACCTCTTCCAGCAACCTAGGCTTCTCTTCCTTTTCCCCATTTCTGAGAAACATTTCTGTGACACATTTATGAAATAAGCATTAGGTTGCAAATCTTTCCTCCCCACACACAAACAATTTTTATTTATAAACATGCTGTGACTTGAGAGAATTTTTTTGCTGAGGAGTAAGTTGTGCCTGTTGCTGGGTATTTTATGTTATAGATGCTGATTTCCCATTTGATTATAAATAAAGAAATGATGAATCAAAGAGGGTGGCGCATACCAAGGGAAGACTTAGCGGGCATGTAGGATTTCTGGCCTTCCAGTTTGTTTGTTTGTTTGTTAATTCAATTTCTTAGTCACCCATCTCAGTTAATGACTATGGGCAATTTACAGTTCAAAAAATAAAATTTACAAATAAAACAGTAAAACATTTTAAAACAACAGTAAAGCATCCAAAATAAATATACACAGCAGGCGACATACTTTACTTAGCCAAGTAAAGCCAAGAAACAGGGCCTATGACACACATTTAGTGTTCCAGGTTCAGGTACATTACCAGGTTTTTAAGAGTTTATGAAAGACTAACAAAGATGGGGCCATTCTAATATCTGAAGGGAGGATGTTCCATAGAGCAGAGGCTTAGGGCATACCTTAGCCTGTTAAAGTTCCCTCAGTTCCATTGTACACCCCTGGGAGTATTGGGAACTCTGAATATGGAGAGGCCGCTCAGGTGCTATCTGATCCAAAGCTGCTGCCACTTTGCTATTCCATGTAGCCACAAAGCTTCAATCGGTCTGCGTAGCAGATTTTCTGGAATAACCCCAAGCTCACTCTGGAACCCAGTTGGGTCCATTAGTCACCTGGGGCTGGCTGATCGAAAAGGCCTGGCTTCCCTGCAGAGGAGACTGGCACCCAAGAACTTGAGGCTCACCAGTGAATGATCTGTCCATGGCAGGGGAGAAATCAAGCCCCCCTTCCCCAAATCCAGAACACTCTGCCATTGCTCTGACAGAAAAAACAGATTGAATGTATTACCGCTGCTATGAGTTGGGTCCTGGATAATTTGGCCAGCTCCACTGTTGCCATGGTGGCCACAAACTCCTGAGCTCTCTCTGACCCCATACCTAGGGATTGCAGTTGAAATTCCCCAGCACCATAAATCTAAGAATTCTACTCCAGCCCAGCCACAGAATTGAGCTCAGGCAGAGGTTGCTACAAAACAGGGAGGTTGGTGCAATAACAACAGCCCTAACTGACATTTCTGTGCCCAACTTAAACAGTGCCTCGCATCTGGCAATCTGTTGAGCAAGGCGCCTGGATGCCTCCCAAATATCCCAGACAATCACCCTGGGGTCTCACCTGGTGCCAAACCGGAAACTGTCTAGAAAGATGTCAGTCCCAGCCAGAACTCAGTAATGCATGCTAGATCAGCATTTTTTTTCAACAATTAAGTTGTGGTCAAGGTAGCTTTATCACAGATTGATTTAGCGTTCAGCAGCAGCAAAAGACAGCTTAGAGCCTTGAAAGCCTGCCATTTGGGGCTGGGGTTGAATCTGAGAGACTGGAATGTGTTGTTGGTTTGAGCTCCGAGCTTGGCAATTTGGTTGCAAATGTTTCGTCCCCATTCGAGGACGAATCTTCAGTGCGTTTTGGATTGTGCTTGTCTGGGGGAGTGTTGGCCTTTAAATACCTTTCTGAGTCCTGGTCTGATTTTGGGTTATGTGATTGGCTGGCTGTAATTGCTGAGTCCTTGGTTTTAAGTACTGTCTGTGTGATGTAAATTGGTGCTTGTGTTGTTGTTAGGATTTCTTCTGATGATGTCATGGTCTGGTTTCGGGTTGATTTGATCGGCTGCATTTGATGTCCGATTTCTTGTGATCTGTCAAAGTATAACTTTCTTTGGTCTTTAAATGCTGCCTTTGGAATCATGGTTGATGTTATTCTTTCGTTTTAAGTGGTTGGTAGACTGGGCCGATGTCAATGTGGGTATTTATTGATTTATTGGTGGAAAACCAGGCTTCCAGGAATTCCCTTTCTGGAATGTGTGACAGGAGCAAAATACCTGTGGCTTAGTTATTGTAGCTGCCACTGCTTCTTCTGTACGTCTTTACAGATGGTTAGATTCTAGAAAGGTTGGGCAGAGAAGATGAAACTGCAACCAAGGAATAAATTTATCTGTTCTAATTGTACTGTATGGTACTATGGAATATTTGTTTTTATTGTCTGGCATATTTTTTTGAAAATCTGCTGTTTTACCAGCTGCATAGGAGCTGGGAGGGGAGGGGGGGGACAGGACATTGTTTTTGGTACAGGACTTTGTTTTTTTTTCAGAGCAGAAAAGAAGGTTAGGTGGGGGAAATCTTCACAAGTTTTAAGTATTTTTTTAAAAAAACGTGGTAACTGATTTCTGAATGTATAAGCTCTTTAATAGCCCTCATTCTGAGCAACAGGCTTTCAGCATTCCAAATATATCTACCATCTTCAATTATCTTTGCCATAAGATATATCTTAATTAATAACATAAATAATGCTGGCTAATTCTGCAATATTAGGAGGTATGATGATTTCCATTTTAGACAAATATTATTAGGTAATTTTGATTATTGATGCTATTTCTTTCTAAGGAGCAAGGCAGAGTCCATAAATGAACTCCTTCTCCTTTTGAAAGAATGTGATCCCGTGAAGAACTGTCAGTCCAAACATCCCTTGGATATAAACCCATGTTTTCATAATAGTGCTTTCCTTTGGTTATCATATCTATATTTCCCAAAAATCTTTCAAGTTTGGTATCCCATTGTAAACACAATTACTTGTTTCTAGATAATAGATGTTGAAATATCCAAGGTCAAAAGACCTGGTTGTTTTCTATTTAATAAGCAAGCTGTGTACAGAGCCTTAAAATACACATTTAAACAGGGGTAAAGGGGTGGGGATTTATTTGGAAGTTTCCTGTCATTATTTCTTGCCAGTGCTGTCTGACAGTCACTATTTAAGTATCATTGCTCTCTTATTATAGTTATATATTAGAAAAGCATCTTTAAAGTTATTTAGTGCATTATAAGGGTAATATCTAAATTATTTAATTTAAGATTAAATTTGCTAGTTGAGTTGTACTGATATTCCAAACAAATTTGTGTTGTCATAGAAAAGAGAAAGGTTTTTAATTGATTGTAATTAGCAATCATACTTCTGTAAGATTTAATTATCTGAGGAAATGAAGTTAGATTTGTTATAGCTGCTAAATATATTAATACTATGCTATATATATAATATTTCTGTGCTAGCAACTTCTCCACTTGTTCCCATGTTTCAGTTTTCAGTTTCTTTTCTACCTCCCTTTTCCCTGCTTGATGTTTGATTAGTTTTCTCTTTCATATAAATAATACAATTTATTTAGTGTGCTATATTTTCAGTCTTCTGTTGCTAATCTATATTATTTTTTTTCAAAGTTGTATAATGCAATTAGAAATAGTATAAATTATCAAAAGCTTACTCTTGAAGTGGTAATAGTTCCAATATATGTATCCTTTATATTTTCTGAAAAATATTTGTGGCCTCTATTATTTCTCCTCTTTCTTTTTACAAAATACATAAACTTGTACAATAGAAGCAATCATGTTTAATACTCATATTAAATTTATCTTATTTCATGTATTTAAATACCTACATGTTACCTTCCAGAGCATAGGAATTTAAACATTATATTTTTCAAAATTTAAGTAATACATTCCAGAAACCAAATTTAAAAAGCAGCTTTGTTGGTACTGCAATCGGTTTCAAATCTTCACTGCCAGACATGCATCATCAAGATTCTATGCCAGTAACTGTTTTTTTTTAACTCTCATTGTTTATCTTGTGCCATCAATAATAGCATCTAGCTACCCTGCCTTCTATCAATTTCTTTTGCAGTTGTTTTCATTTTTTCCAAACATCAAAGTCTTCTCCAATGATTCTGTCCTTGGCATTTTGTTTTTCATTATTAGTGTTTCCAGTGAGCAATCTGCTTCACTTTACCTGATATCTATTTTTCTTGTAGTTCAAGTTATTTTCAGAAGTTTTTTTAACCACACCATATTTCATAGGCATTATTTTTTCTTCATTCTACTTTGCAATGATTCAGTTTTATCAGGCATATATTACAGCTTAGAAAATCATGTACTCAACATTGTATTTAATGTGGTGCCTCTGCACTTCAATATTTTGTCATAATCCTTCCCTCAAGTAGCAGATAATCTTTATTTAATTACCACAATTGTGATCCTACTAAATATTTAAGGCCAGGAAAATACAGTTTCTTAATATTTCAGTATCTGCACGGTTTACCTGCTTTGGGGTGCTTTGCTATTAACATAATCTTAGATTGTTGGATGTTGTTATAGTTTAAAAAAACTTTTAACCATCTGGTATTTCTAGTTTAACTTATTTTTATTAATTATTTCTCCCAGGGATTTTAATTTCAATTTCTATTTCTTCTATTCCAGCATTTCCTAGATATGTCCTGCATGTAAATTAAACATTTGGTGGCAGTATATAACTTCTACACTTTCTTTTCTAAGTTTTTAACATAATTAAGGTGCTTCATATTAAAAACTCTGTTGATTCCTGGGCATCATGCATATTTTTTAATAGATAGTACTTTAAAGACTATTGACAATTTATTGTGGTTTGGACATCAAAAGCCAAATTAAAAGTAAACATCAGTTTAGTGTTCCTGTGCTAACATCCATTATACATTAGCAATATGGCCTTGATTGCCTTTGCCTTTGCCTGAATTCAGCTTGTACCGCTGACAATTCTTATTTCACATATTGTTGAAACTTGATTGCAAAACCTAGACTATTTTCATGTTAGATGTGAGATAAGTGCAGCTGTTCTGTTGTGTATTCCTGTGTACTACTCTTTGTGATAGTAGGACACGGGTGTCAAACTCGATTGTGTCACGTGACGTATTGCAATGTTTTTTGCCTTTGCGGAGCCAGGGTGGGCATGGCCTGTGCATGACGCATCTGGCCCACGGGCCGCCAGTTTGACACACCTGTATTAGAATATAAATTGGTTGTTTCCAATTCTTGGGCATTGTTACAACTTTTTAATATTAATTTATGAACTTCTAGTAAAAGTTTAATGTCATCTTCTTATAAGTTTTTAAACAGAACTCTGACAGCTTAACTTCAGCATTTTGTTGTTGCAGTACTTTCTAGGACCATTTCACTGTCTAGCACAGCGGTCCCCAACCTTTGTGGCTTGGTGGCCCGACTGGGGGTGGGAGAGGGGATCTGGGTTGCATGAGCATTGGGCCAGCATGCCCGCACATACACAGCTCAACTTGCGCAAGTCTGTGTGCTGGCCCATCACTCACATGAGTTGAGTTGCACTGACATGACACTCATGCAGCCAGATTGCAAATAGGCTGCGACTTGGTAGTGGACTGCAGCCCAGAGTTTGGGGACCCCTGGTCTACAATATCTAGTTTAGTTTATCTTCATATGTATAATTGATTTTAGGATTTTTGGGAGGTACAATTCTTCTGCGCAGTCATCCCACCTGTCTTTATTTGTATGTTTCTCAGTTGACCTTTGTCTTTTTGTGCCCATTTTTTTCATAAAAGTTAATTTTGTTTAATAAATGTTCGGCTCTTTCTATTTAGTTGTTATCCTCATTATGTTTTTCTTTATAAATCAGGCTTATATATAATAACATTAGGTATAAAACAGAATCCAGATTACATCATAGATACTACATCTGAAAGAGAGTTTAAGTTAAGGTATGAGGCTACCACTGATGGAAGACACTGCATTCCTGCAAGCATGGATTCTATGATGCCAGTTATATGATTCAGATAACTAGGTCCTGAATAACTTTATGATACATACTATCACTTAAAATGGAGGCTATATATGAACAGACACTGAATGGAATATAGTGTTATATGCTTCAATATATTGGCACCACAAGCATTTTAGCAGATGAATTTTCCAAACAAAATTTCCATTAATAACTATTTTCCAAATTAGGAATATCTAGGGCGGCCTTTGTGCAACTTTTTTCCTCTGGAGGTCTCAAGAAACCCCCTGTAAAAAAATTGCAAAAAATACAAAAACTTTACAACAATTTTCATTTCTAACGTACACAGTCCACATTTTACTTTTATAATACCAGATGAACAATAAATTGGCAGCTGAGTTGTGGCATTTAAAAATTTCCACTGAGCGGTTGAGCATTACACAGTTCATGTACATAGTTCAAAAAATGAAGATTTTTTTAAAAATCATGATCTCTTGCAGAACTGCTAGCGACTCATGGTATCCTGGGGTTCAAGTGTTGAGAAGGACTGGCGCTTCTCAATAATAGCAGAACTCTTGGTAATGGCAAATTAAAAAAGTTGAAGCCAACATGATTATCCTAATTTCATTCTTCACATCTTAATTGTATCCTTAAACAGAGCAACTGAATAACACAGCGTCAAAAAATACTGTCCTGAAAGCAGAATTTTTAAAAACTTGAAATGAGGTTACAATGTTCTAAATTGCTGGTAGATAGAAGAAAGTGTATCTTCAATCTTTTGAAAAAAGAAGATTGTTGGTTTCAGACATCAATTATCTATTAAATATTATTTAATGTTTCATTCACAGTGCCTAGAAGTCTAAAAGTATATTCTCATAGAATATTACATATAATGCCTTGTGATATTTTTATTATAATTAACTTTCAAACAGACTTATAATTTACATCTCATCATAAAAAGATAATTAGAGTAAAAGCTAATGAGGATGAAATTCTCATTAAATTCAGGTCAGTCTAATTCATAAAATCTTTTAAAAAGGAAAAACCGATGTAAGTAAACTTTTTTTGACAAACCCTTTCTGTAGAGAGAATTTATTAAATAGAAAAGCAACTTCTGGAATTAATAATGCATGTGTCATAGTGATCCTCAAAAGACTCTTTGCAGAAAACCTCAAATTACCTAGTAGTTTGGGAAGGGAAGCATAGGAAGAAATGTTCTTCAGCTATCCAGGTTGCACTACAAAATAGATTTTAGAATAGAAAAGCAAAAAAACAAAAGTGATATTTTTAACTGAAATTAAATGATAATTAGTACAATTCATTCAGAACTAGAGTAGTGGATCCTTCAAACACTTCAGAACATCATTTCTATATTCTAGAACTTTGATCATTTTTGAATGTATTTCAGAGTTATACTCCTGCTGGATAAGCTGCAATTCTGCCCCAGTGAACAGGTTGTTGAGATTCTAATATGGTTTCCAAAGATGACACTTGTACTGTTAAGTAAGTGGAAGTGTATTCATTTCAAACAAGTAGCTCATACCGTGTTTCCCTGAAAATAAGACCCTGTCTTATATTTTTTTGAACCCTGAAATAAATGCTTGGCCTTATTGCCATGCGCTCAAAAGTCCAATTGGGCTTATTATCAGGGGATGTCTTATTTTGGGGGAAACGGTAGTTTAGAATGAAATATACTAATCAGTAGTCACCAAAAGGAAGAGGAGAGACAGGCAATAGAATATATTGGTATTGTTAAAAGAAAAGAGAAAAAGTGTACCATTTCTCAAAATGTTCTCTGAATTATTTAATAAACTTGAATTATTTAAATTGCTCCAAAAATTTATATACCTATGTATATTAATTATAATTAATTAATTAATTAATTAATTTTCATGTGTCTAACACCTCATTTAAAAAGGATGTGTTTGGTAAGATGATTACAGGTAATCCTCGACTTAAAACCACAATTGAGCCCAACATTTCTGTTGCTAGCAAGGCAGTCATGTCCCATTTTATGACCTTTTCCACCACATTTAAGCAAATCCTTGCAGTTCTTAAGGGAATCATGTGGTCATTAAGCAAATCTGCTTCACCCATTGTCAGAAGTCAGCTGGGAAATGGTGATCACATGACCTCAGGGCAGTGCAACTGTTATAAATACATGCCACTCAACAAACACCTGAATTTTGATCACATGACCACGAAAACACTGCAAAGGTCGTAAATGTGAGAACTGCTCATAAGTCATTTTTTTTCCCACTGCCATTGTGTTATGGAATGAAAGACTGAAAAACATTCCTGGGTCAGCCAGATACAGTTTATTGCGCAGGTTCAGAGCCAGATTTGTACCTGAAATTCTGAACCCCGGAAAGCTCTGATACAACTGCTTATATATGTTTCCAAGACAAAGGGTTTGGTGAGCTCATGCATTTTTCCATATATGGTTAACATACACTTGTTATATGATAATTGACACTTCCTAATTACTAAACCACTATTTTCTAGTTTATAAGATTATCTTTAGCTAGACAACTTTCCTTAGTTCTGTAATTACTAATACGGGAGATTTATTGCTGTCCTTAGGTAATAAGTAACTCTTTGTAACATACATGTCCTTGTGTCTTTGACAGTGAGGCCCCTCAGATGTTTTCCATATGGCTGTCCTTCCGTGACAGCTAGGCCTCATCATAAGATATATTACCAATAATGGGATTTAGCTGATTTTTAATGTAATCTCCAAACAAGCACATTTCTCCCTTATAATAATGTGAATAGAGAGGGTCCTTTAGTGTTCATGTAACTGACCCTGTATGATTCCTACTTTATTCACATTAATTGTAACTTTGAACAATCACTGAATGAATGATTGTAAGTAGAGGACTACCTACCGTATTTTTCGGAGTATAAAAGGGGGTGAAAATTTAGGTGTGTCTTATACACCGAATGTAGCCCTGCCCACCCACTGGCCCCCACCCTTTGGCCTCTGCCTCGCAGCAGTTACCTCCTTGCAAGCAAACAACAAGAAAAAACAGCCCCTTTCAGCTTCAGCATAGGTTAATTAGCACAAGTTGATTAGATCGGCCTCCCGACTCTCAGCTGATTTGCTCTCAGCTGTTTTGCGCAGGGCTCTGCTGCTAGCTGCAAAGTGCTGGAGCAGATTTTTTTTTCTCTAGCTGTGCTGAAAAAACAAAACTGAAAGTAAAGCAGGCTCTTTGATGCAACGTGACAAAATGAGGCAGGGAGAGATTGCGCACCAAAAAAGGTAGGTGCAAACAATGGGAAATTTAGGGCAAAAGAGAAGAGTTCAGGATTTTAAAACACAAAAGAAAAAAAGCTCTATTTAACTAGGGAATTGTAATAATTGAGATACTATTAATTGCATATTGTGTTGAAAGCAGAAATGGTTAAATTGTGGTTTGGAGGAATATATGGGGGAAATTATTTGGTTTATTATTATTGGTAAATCTAATTAATTGATTTGTAAGAAATTGGATTGCATGGAAATAATTGGAATATTCATGTTCATATTGATTAATATACAAAAAAGATAGTTATATTACTAATTGATTTATATTAAAATGTTGAATTTGTATTAAACAATTGTAATATTAAATAATTAACCAATTTGAGGATGGATATAAAAATAGATGACAATGGGAAGGAGTGTAATATAGAATAAAAGGGAAAAATTGAATTTGATTAAGATTAGAGATGAGAATGAAGGGTAATATTGGTTTTTTTAAAAAAATAGATGAGGAATAAATATGGCAAAAATGAAATATAGAAATTGTAAATTTAATTGAAATGACTAAACACTGTTTAAATTTGTGAACCAGCCAAATACTCTGTTCAAAGAAAATACATTGTATGTTAGTATGTGTGTTTGTCTAAAAAAAAAAAACTTTAAAAAAAAACAACAACAACCAAAAAAGGTAGGTGCGTTTTATACTCCGGTGCGTCTTATACTCCGAAAAATACGGTATATATGAACCACATATTATTTAACATGAGTTCTTTAAAATGCACCCATAAATATTCATCCTGTTATACATATCAATGTACATTCTTTTATTATATCAGAATGATCACTCTATTAATTTTCTGAAAATCCAAACACTTTTCTTTCATTAAACATTAGTATTTAACAGGTCTAGCCACTGAAAGTCCCTTTTCTACACATAGTGTGGACTCTATTGTAGGCTCTATTGTGACAGCAGATCCTCCTTGTACTCATTTAAATATTTACAGGCAAGCAGCATGCATCTTGCTATAAAGCTGTGACCATGGTTGATCTAATGAACAGAAAAAGTTGGTCATGAAGTACCATTGTAATGCTCTCTACTTTGTGTTTTAACTATAACTTTCTGCCCTCCTTTTAAAAAGAAGTGTACCTGAAAATACATGGGGTACATACAAGTATTGAATAGCAGCATTCTTTCTTATATTGGGGGACTGAAGATCAATTTCAGTGTTCCGTTCTGTTTATAGTTAGTAAATTAGTTACAGATTTAGTGCTTTAACTTTTCACTATGTCAGATTTGACAAGGTCCAATATTGTATTTATGTGTGTGTGTACACACTCATATATATTCCCTTTTAATTATCCAGGGCAGTACCTCCTAGTTCTCTCACTGATTCCAAAAGTTGGTGTCTCTGGCCTCTGCATTTTTTCTAGTTTACCAGCATCACTTTGTAAGAATAGTGTACGTTTTCCTTATGCCGCAAGACAAAGAGCAACAAGAACCCAATACAATTGATGCAATCTTAGCGTTAGTATGTGCAATATATTTTCAATAGCAGCAAAACTGTCTTCTTAGGTTTAAACGAATTGAAATGTTTTTCACACCTCCGCTATGCATTAATCATCCTTGAGGTTAATTTAAAACATTGTTAATCTGAGGGGGAAAATATAGCAGATAACAGGATAGTGTTCATTTGTACCATGATCCGTTTTTTTATTGGAGGGAAGACCTGTTGAATTCAGTGAAGCTTATGCCTTAAAAATGCTTAAGATTATTTCTTTTGCTTTTACATTGTTCAAATAATTACCTTATAGAAACAGTTAACTGATTTTCTAAAATTTACACAGGTTCCCTCTCCAATATGTACAGTTGCTGTTGCTTTGATACCTTGCTTCCTCCTTTAAAAGACTGTATATGGTACATAATTGTGTGTGTGTGTGTGTGTGTGCATTTATTTATTTATTTAATATACCAAGTAAATCAATTACTTCACAAACTTCTAATTTAATATTTTTTTTAAAAAAAATGGAGAATTTTTTGGGGGATGGGTATGGTTAAACTTCTATGAATATTGGAATAGGCTCTCCATTGTCTAAATGAATCAGACTCTAAACTTTTATCTGAATCCATGGTGCTTAAATATAAATGGAAAAGATCACAACTATAGGGAGAGGACCTATACTGTAAAGGCCTTTCTGCATAGATTATGAACATAATAACTCAGTAATTCTTTTCCAAAACTATAGTTATAATTAGACCCAATGGAGGTCTCTGTCTTTGATCATATCACAGTAACTGTGACTTTACATTGGAAAATGTCACTACTGTGAAGGTTTATCACCTGTAGAGCTAGTCTTTTCTCTGATGCCATGTTCAGCTCTCATTAGCATTATTCAGAGTTCCATTGTTAATTAGACTGATGCTTCAATTACAATAATCATTGTCAAGAATAATCATGGCTGCTTATCTGAAGAAAAAAGAATATTCACTGTTGCTGATTTTTTTAAAAAACTTGACATTTGTTTTAGTAATGCCTTTTGATTTTCATAGATAAATACAATACTAGCTGAGATGAGGCATTTTGCATAAGCTGCACTCAGTGATATTTGCAACCTGTGAACTTGTCTGCAAAATAAGACTTACTAATTCACTATTAACTCTAATACAATTCTTCCGTAAAAGCAAAAATACTCTGGTTCTGAGAATTATTGGCAGAATACTTTCTTCAGTTGTGGAGCTCTTCTTCAGTTCCCATAGTTTTTATCTAGACACTATTGAGCAAGAACCTCATATGAGTGCCATGTGTATCTGTACAGAACTTATTGCATTATATGCTAACTGGATGAAAAATATATATAAAAGGAATGCACAGTCTTCTGGGGCTCAAGAGCCATATTAAGTGTAAAAGCATATGAATATTTGCATATTTATTCACACACAAATGTTAGTCTCTCTTCCATTCATACGTCACCTAAAAATTCCAATTCACTGTTTCAACTTTCATTTTATCCATCCTGACTTCCCATTGTGTCCTTCCTTCTTTTCCCAACTTTGTGATAAACCCCTTGAAAAGCAGATTATGTTTTTAAATATACTACGGACACTTATTTATAACATACATTCTTGGGTATACTATCTTAACTTAGGCTATATAACATTAGTTCTGACTCTGAACTTCTTCAGAGATAGATACAACTCGTAAGCTGCAGTATGGTGATTTTATAAAAGCATTGTCATTACCATTTAGTTGAACCATTTCTAGCTCATGATAAAGTACAGCATTAGTGAAATCTCTTCTGGCAAGAGAAAAAACACATGGTTCTGAGTTTGGTAGCACAGAATAAATGGGGTTACACTAAGAGATAAGCTAAATTTAAAAACTAAAAGATTTTGTAACTCAACTGAAAGATATATATTCATCGTTATCTGAGACACCCAAGCACATAGTATGATGGTGATGGTGGCAAGAAATCTACAGAAAAAGAATCTCACAATACTTACTGTAAAATAATTAAAGCTTATTTATGTCAAGAGGCCTTGGGAAAAAAAGAGAGCATAAACCAATTTGCATTAGCACTTACCAGCATCCCCTGCTTTCATTTCAATTAACAGATCAGTAGGTGTACTTTGCAGTTAAAAAGATAAGCTATCAAGAAAGAGCATGATTTTTTTGGCTGACCTGCAGACACCAGAGCTTGCCTGCTGATTAGGTTTGTACCTCCCTTTACCAATTTCTGAAGTGTTAAATTAACTATTCTTCTCTGTCAACACAGGTCTCGGCCTTGAAAAATCAACTGAAGAAGCAGTCCACAGCTACTGGTGATGGAGTAGCCAGGGCGTTCCTCAGAGCTCAGGTGGCCTTGTTTGGTTCCTACAGAGATGCACTAAGATACAAACCTGTAAGCTATCGTTTATCATTCAGGGATCTATTTTCTAATTCTAAAGAATGTTTGCACATTTGAATTTTATCTATCTCACTGCAGTTAGAAAACACCCGTGTTGAGCCATGTTATTTTTGGAAAGCATTATACAGTAATCAGATGAAGAAGAAAATTATTATTTAATTTTTATTATATACCTTTATTATTTTTATAAATGACTTAAGTAAATGACTCGGGCGTATTAGCTACGTTTGCCAATGTGAGTCATTTATAAATAGTCCTCCTCCTATTTTCCATACAATAATTCTGTGTGAGAGTCAGTGTCACCCGGCAGGCTTTCATGCCTAAAGCCACTCATGGTTTCCCAGTTTCTAGTTTGGTGTCTTAATCCCTAAACTAAACTGGCTCTAAAAATGCTTAATTTCCTCTTCATTTGTTTCACTTCTAATGTCAGTGGATAAATCACTTGAAGAGTGGAGAATACAATGTCAGATTTTGATTTTCAGATTGCAGCAATGAAGTTCATGTAGTCCGAATTATGTCAGTAAATAAGCCAGTATTATTCCTAACATATATAATTTATTTATTTAGCTCCCAGTTGTTGGTTATTTTATTTATTTTTTATTTTTATTTTATTCACACAACAACTGTTTTAGTTTTTTTAATTAACTGCATAAATAGTCTATATTTACATGCATGATACGAATATGAAACATTCTTTAAAATTATACATAAATACAGCAATTAAAAGCTCTTTTAGTTCAGTAAATATAAGCTGTCCTGAAATTTATATCTTTACCACTGAATGATCTTCATTTACCATACTATCTTTCAGTAAAATGGTGCTTTTTAAGTTGAATCTCTGATGACATTGTTACTTCATAATTTAACACAGGACAAAAATTACACTAAAATAAAATGGTGAAATAGAATCATTAAAATAAGGATGCAAAAGCAGGGACAGCATGAAATGTGAATGGCAAAAATTAAACAATTTTTTATTTATTTTAAATAATAAAATAGAATTTTTAAATTGTCCCACAGTGAATTATCTCATGACAAGTTGGCCATGGTTAGTTGACTGTGGTGAGTTGGCCGCAGTGAGTTGGCTGTGGCAAGTTGTATTTTAAATGTATAAGATTGTATTTTAAAAGTATGTTAATTATGTATATTACAAATATATTTCCAATGTATGTAGCCTTTTACCCACCTTACAAAACATACAGCCTTTTAGAGCTTGGTTGTTAAAGTTTCTAAATGGCCCCTTAAGATTTCCTTAACCCAGTTTCTCTTAATCTAAAGATTTAGATTATCCCTTCTTGCATCATATCCTTGGACATTAATACTATAGGACATTAAATAACTGAAACAGAAGATGGTACTCTTTTTGGCTTTGAAATTTCTCCAATTTTTCAAACTATAATTGCCAAGCCTTAGTATTATTTAAACAAAACTCTTGTTATTTTTTTTTTCAAGTTAAGTGGTGGGTGGTTTTCACCCTTGCAGAGGTTCCAGTATCTTTTGTATGGCTTTATCTTTTTCTTGGCTAGGTTTCTGAAATGCTGCCAGATTTTTTAAAGTGAAGTATAAATCAAGTTAGTTGTTTATGTTCTTTATAATCTTTTAATGATATGGTTTTTGAGAAAGGTGATTTGTTTAGTGTATTACAGTATTTTTCTTCTTCCTGCTTTATCATGAAGAATTACACATTTATCGCACATAATTTTTCCCTTCCCAAAATATTTCACATAAGCAACTGGATTTTAACTGCTCTTGTTTTCTTGATAAGTTTTGTACATAATAAATGTGGGCATATTTTTGCCATCATTTTTCGTCCACTAACTTTAACCTAAAAATGAGGACTGTCATGAATAGGATTAGAATAACTCATTAAAGCAGAGACTTTAAAAATGGGAAGTGTGATATATATTCTCCAACTATTTTGCCTTACTGGAAGATTCTCAGACAACACCTCTTTTCCTTCCCCACCTTCTGTGACTGGCAGAAAATCTTCCTAGTCAGATACTCTCACTATCCTGGGAATATATTTCTGTTAAAAGTTATCCTTGTGGCAAAGGAACAAGTGAAAATGTTTTGCTACAATGTCCATTTTATAAAGATTCATAGTATGTTTTACAATTTAAGTAAATTGCTAGGGCATTCAAATCCATTCTAAATGCAGCTATTATAAGTTTACTAATATGACTCAGTTTCTTTGAATATTGGCAAATTCTGTTTTACTGTTTGTAAAATTTAATGTAATTATGGTTTTTTTAAAATTCATTTTATTTTGTGTATTTTAAACTTTTGCTTTTAATGGAACTCTGGCCAGTGAGCACAAAGTTTGTAGTGTACATGTGACTGTAAAATGGCCCTTAAATATCTTATTGAATTTCACCTAAATTCAACCTTTGTAAAATGCCCTTAAAGAATACCAGTTGTAACAATTTGACTTGTGGTATGTTAGTCAAAGACCAAAATTCATAAGTAAGCTAATTCATAAAGCAATTATTATAAACCATGTTCTAATTGTGAATGAAAGGAATCATAATACATACTGTTATCTTTTTAAAGCAAAGATATCTACTGAGCCAGCTTTGCGTTTGCTTTTAGTATAATTATAGGATTTAACTTATTTTATGCTCATGATAATGATTTATTCTGAGCTCGTGTGTCAAAAGTTATTTACAATTATATTAAGCAGCTAGTTTAAAATGTGGATGGAGCTTAAAAAGAATGTGGCCTGCTGTGCCTGCTAGCCCATGAAAAGGAGATGGGGATGTACAGAGTTCTGTAATAACTGTTATCAAGCAGACAAATATATTGTCTGGCCAAAAAGGAAAAAAAATCAGTCTGATATTAAAAATATTAGCAGTCAGCTCCTCAGTGCAGAGTCCCTAATAGACCTTGATCAAAAATATACTTTGAGAGTATGTTGGAAATATTGGTGGATTAATTGGTGGAAATATTCTTGGATTAAGGAAGAAGACAAGTTGCTGTTTAACAGTTTTTTTGTTTTTTTTTAAATTTTGATTTATATGCCGCCCTTCTCCGGAGACTCAGGGTGGCTTACAATGCGTTAAGCAATAGCCTTCATACTTTTGTATATTTATACAAAGTCAGCTTATCGCCCCCACAAACTGGGTCCTCATTTAACCTACCTTAGAAAGGATGGAAGGCTGAGTCAACCTTGAGCCTGGTAAGATTCGAACCTGCAGTAATTGCAGGCAGCTGTGTTAATAACAGGGTGCTTTAAACCACTGTTTATGGGGATAAATGGGGATAAAATAAACTGTGCCTTCAAGAGCTCTGCAACTTCCATTCTCATGTACAGTAATGGCCAAAATTGTGGAAACCTTTTGGGAAAAGTTTATTTTCTAAAACTAGCTAATACCGGTAACACCACTTTTTTTGGGAGTAGTACCATAAAATTATATATCAATGGAAAGAAAATTTAATCAAGAATGTAATGCAATTACTTTTATGAAGGATTCGCTATTAGAATAGCAGTTACAGTATAAAGAAGAAAAGTGAAACACGTAGGAAAAACAAGATATACAAAAATTAGCACCATGTCAGTTAATACTTAGTTGGGTAACCTTTAGCATGAATTACAGCCTTACAACGTCTTCCCATGGAATGAACCAAGTCTTTTAGTTCTATAGCTGTTATAATGTGAAACCAAGATTGAATGATTGCTTCTATTAACTGGGTTTTATTGCTGAGTCGCTTCTGACTAACAAGTTTCTTTAGTCGGCTCCATAGATTTTCAATTGGGTTAAGGTCTGGGCTATTCCCAGGCCATTCCAGCAGTAGAATATAATTATCTTGAAACTCCAAAAAAAAAAAAAAAAAAAAAAAAGTGGTGTTTTTAGCCATCAAACCTCAAAAATATACTTTCCCCAAACGGTTTCCACAATTTTGGCCACTATTGTAATTTCAAATGACTTTTAGTTCTATATTTGAAACATTAGACATGTTAGAGGAAAACGAATGAACTCTTTGAAAAGGGAAACTTTAAATCTTTGAATTGGCTTGATGTGATTACATTGAAAACTAATAGAGTGGTGATTTCCTGTTGGTCATTTTTCTAAAAAAGATTATTAACATAAAAAAGGCAGTTACAGGAGATGATTATGAAATGTGTCAGAAACACCATAATTGGATCTTTTATTTTCCAAAGGAGGTGAATCCCTAAGTGTAGGTGTTATGTAGCAATATCCCAAGATGATATAATGGTTTCAAGACCTGTGCAATTTTGCTGGTTCACATATGCCAAAAGGATCTGCGTGCAAGATGCAGGGAATGAGTTGTGATCTATTGAATTCCTATCTCTAGCAATGTAAGGTATCCAGCAGTCCAATTGTTTCCCCTCTCTCTTGTATTTACTTGCATTTCTGATCCCAAAAGCTGCATATCAAATCATAATGATTTGTTATCAGTAATCCAAATAGACCATAAAAGGTCAACTTGATTATGAAATAGTTAATCCTAATCAGATTTCTGATCCTTAGCAAGCTTTGTACAGACACTCCTAGAAGAATCCTCTTTTAGGTATTTGCATCTTAGCAGTAGGATCAAGAATTAAGAAAATGTCCATCAAGGAGTAGGAAGGACACAGTGTGGAAGACCCTTACAGTAGTATTTTTTCTTTTTCTGTATTGTAGTACCAAAAAATTGTAGACCAAAATGTAAACTAAAAGTCAATGTATATAACAAGTCCAATATGTTTGGGGAAAGTGCATTGAGAAATGATTTGATGGTTATAGTATGACAAACTGCCATTATATTAGTAGTATGTAAATGTTTGTTTGTACATAATCTTGGCTTTTTTCTTGAAGATGTCTATGGGGACACAATAAAGGGAACAGTAATCTTTAAAGATAGGACTTTATGCAAGTGCCTAATATGTAACATCTTTGAATTACTTTTAAGTATTTAAATTACAACTGGTTTTAGTTTCCATGACTCATCTCAAACAGACCTCCACATAGAGTCAGTGAATTACTTCAGTTTCTGGGAAATTGAAGTAATATAGTTCCCAATGATGGTTAATTAATGGGATTTAGAGGAAGTACTAGGTATGCACTAGTAACTAGCCTGTTTCAAAGTAGTTCAAACAAGCTTCTGTTAAAATAGCCCTTTTCATTTCTTAAAATTATTCATGTTATCTGTTAATTTTCTATCCAATCTACCAGAGCCTGAGGTAGTTCTTACTTTATTTTTGAAGTTTCGGGGGTTGTGTAAACATTATAGGCATAAAATACTCCTGTCTTTCATTTCATTTTCAGAAAAATTCATTCAATTCTTTTCATAAAGAATTCTAGCAAATCGTTTGTACTGTAGCAATATACATCAGATATTAACAGTCCATAATTAATACAGATTTACTGTAGAAGGTGATCGATACATAAAACCCTAAATTATCTTTGACTTTTAATAGTTTGGAATTAAAGACTCAGTTTTTAATTCTAAGAGAATTGTCCAATGCAAATTTTCTCATGCTAGTCTTATTGAACTGAATTGGTGAACTTGTTTCTGGTTGACTGGTACAAAAGTATTCTGATTGTTTTTATTCAAATTATTATAGCAGTGGTAGTAGTCTTGAGGGAGGAGTTCAAATATATAATTTTACATTTGTGGTGTTAGAAAATCACTTTGAACAACCCTTTAAGCTTTGCTTCTATTATATTGCGGTATGATTCTTTCTGGCATGTGAGCACCCAACTTAAATATTTTTAACTCTATTTTTAACCCATGAATAATACACAGTTTTGTTTAGCTTTATGACTTAAAAATAAATAAACCTTAACTGGATTCTTTTGAAAGAAAGTATCTACTATAGTACTATTTATATAAACTATTTGGGGAATATTCAACATTTCTGAATAATTAAATTATCTAAATGTGAATGTATCCAGCAGAGAATTAAACAGACATGAGGATTTTATGGAAAATCCTTAGCTAATTTGCATAATCAAAATTCGAATAATCCATTCTGGATTATTGGGCACACTATATTTTATTACAGAATCACAAGGAAAAAAAGGCTTAGTAGAGACCCACTGGGTCACATAGGGCAACTTGTGGCTGTGAAAATGTGCTTTTATTTTTTTTAGTTTTTCAGTATTTCTGATATATTCCCCAAACCATAAAACAAGATCCTTCACTTGCAGAAAAGATGAATTTTTAATTGAAGTAATGGATTTTTTTTAAATAATTAAAATGGATGTTAATTATTTCTAACCTTTTTCGTGTCCATGATTATCTATTGATTGACTGTTTTTTTTCTGAGCATAATGATTTTAAAAACGCTTTATAAAATAATTCATTTTGGGCATTTGATTTTCCTTACATTTAAAACACAATAGTATTCTGTCTATCATAGGGATTTTTTTGTAGCATGAAAAATAAGTTAAATTTACCAGGTATAAAAGTATTGATTGTGAGTACTGCTATATGCAAAATAATTGGTGTACTGCAAAGAAATGTTAAATGGAATTGTTTACAAAAATGGATATTTCTTATCTTTTTCAAATTTAGGGAGAGCCTATCATTTTTTGTGAGGAAAGCTTTATCAAGCATCGTTCCAGTTCTACTAAACATTTTCTGGAAACTGCAGTGAATCTCCAACTTTTTAAACAGGTATTTCTAAGATTTTTGACCTAATACCATTCTAATGCATGTAGCATATGCATATTCAGGGACAGAGAAATGGATACAACATTATCAATATTCAGTTTCTGAATTTTGAAGTAGTGAAGGATTTTTATGATCTGAGGAGAAACCAGAATATAGCCAGGATAAATTATTGTACGTTTCTATTATAATCCCAAAAGATTCTTTCTAGTGACAACTCTTCGAGGTAATAAGAAATAAAGCTGCTTCAATTAAAAGGTCTTGGGTTTCTTCCAATATATTTAACTGTATTTCTATTTGGAATCATCCCTACTCCTCTCCTGTGAGCATCCAAAATCTGTGTTGGCAGATTTTCTAATCCTCTAGAACAAATCTGGCAGGTATGTGGGAAATTATTAATAAATTATTCTGATACATGTAAATTTTAACCAATCATAATTTTAACCTCTTATTCAATGAATAGCTGTTTTTATATAAAAATGTTTTGGATAAATATGTGCATTTAATCCTGATTAACACTAATAAAAATGAGCAGAAGTTGTCCAATTTTCAAATGTCTGCTACATTGGTGGGTTGCTACCAGTTCGCCTCGGATCGGGCAAACTGGTAGCGGTGGCGGCGGCAGGAGGCTCCACCCACCCACATGCTTCTGCGTATGCAGAAATGAGTGAACCAGTAGCGATGGGTTTTGAAACCCGCCCCTGGTCTGCTAGCTTCCAAATTGTCTCTTAAACGGCTTCCTTCAGAACTAGGAAATTTGCTGTGTGAGGTGAGTATGTTGCAAACATATGTGGAGAACAGAAGTAGGAGTCTACTCCCAGATCCTTCATGCTCATACTTGTAATCATGGATAATATAATAATTTTGGCATTATTTAAGAGGCTTTCTTATGGATGAACACAGTGCTGTCAGGGTAATACAATAAATAAAGAAAAGAAAAGAAAACAATATTTTATCTCATAGAGTTGACTTTGACTTTCTTTAAAATGGAAAATCAATTTAGTAGGACCATACCATTCAGGCATAGTTCCAGTTGGTTTTTTTCAGATGTTACAGCTAAATCTTAGTTTGACATTAATTGCCCAGAGGGATGTGTCTTTTAAATTATGCATGTTCCCATTGCACAGAGGGGAAAGTTAGAAGCTTTTTAATACTCTGATGTATCATATTGAGGGGAATTTCTGTTTGTTCAGACAATCCAGAATCAGGTCATATCTTATGATCATGGGTGATTTCCAAACATTTTTTTAAAACTAACCTATATAGTTCAGATGTTACGAGGAACCTCTGTTCTTTAGAAGTGGATGCTTTCTTATCTCTTGTTGTTGTTACAGAGGAGAGGAAAGGGTGAAAGTGCAGTATTTCAGAACTGTTTTGTCTGATGAATCTCAAAAGCTAGAACTCAAATTGTGTATCTGGAACTGAGAGAAAAAATCTTAGTTTTGAACTGTCTTCATATAAAAAGGGTTTAGAAGGGCTACTTCAATTGTAGGTATTTGCTGCCACATGCCATTGATTGATGCCAGAAGATTAGTTTCTCTGCTGGCCTGTTGGAAACCATTGTTGGATGAAGAGAGAACAACATGATATAAATAGGAACAGTCCTAAAAGCTTATTCTAAGCATTGGATAAGCATTGCAGTCCAAGCTCCAGCACAAAATAGAAAACATTTCCTCTGATTAAAACAGCCAGAACCTTTGGTGGACACACACACACACACACACACACACACACACACACACACCATGTTTAACTAATCTTCTGGCTCTCTTTGAAGATATAGTGCAAAACAGATAAGTGAAATTCACAGGATGCTAGGTAACTTTCATTTTTAAAAAAGTTTTTGTTCTTGGAATTTAATGGTTGGTATAGAGATTTATGGCAGCAGAAGTGAAAAGTGCAATTTCTAATTGGAAAGAATTCCCTATTATTCTGCAATAGGGAAAGAAATATGTTTTGAAACTATTTCATGCCCTTTTAGTATTTTATATAATTCCTCCTCCTTGTCTTCCACTTCCCAGCTGCCTCTGATCCAAGACCTGTTTGTAATTAGACACTTTTCAAGGTTACTTGAGTCATAAGAGATTTGAATTTAAAGTGTTGCTTTAGGTTCAGTGGCAAATACTGTTTTTTAAACAGAAAAGAAGTTCAAAGAGAGAGACAGATGGATGGATGGTATATGTGAAACAGCAGCAGGGCAGACATTTGCATTATTGTAATTCTGAAATACTTGTTTTGGAAAGTGAAATCTTAGTAATCATACAAATAGGAAGCAAAAGCAGTGTGTAAAAAGTATGCTCTACATATTACACCATAGATTTCTAACCTTTCTAACTTACACACAGCATCGGGATGTCCACTTAGACTTGTTAATTGAATATAAAATGCCTCAAATAGAATTGGTTGATAATTGAAACTGAGTATTGCACACAAATACGTATTTCACTAGTTTCAGCCAACTTTGAATGACTCACCATATATATATATATGTAATTTCTCTAAAGCCTTGAATGTATGTACTTCTAATAATAGCTATTTTGGATAAGTACAAAAGTAAGCTGATCAATCTCCTTCACTTAATGCCATTAATAGAGAATATATAATTTAGTAACCTAAGAAAAGGGTTAACTATTTAAACTTTGGGAAATGTGCTTTACTGAAGTTGCTGATGGTGTAATAACGTGTGTATATGGCTGCATACTGCTAAGTCTACGAACAGAAAATGATTTTTTCTGGTAGGAGAGAAAACTGCTTTATCTGATTTGGAATAGAAAACATGATGTGTGTATGAAAAATGGATGAAATCTTTATCCGGTATATACTGTTAAGAGCAGAAGATTGACCAAGTTTTTGCACCTCTGTTCAATTTTTATAAGCCCCTGTGCTATGAATTGTTCAAGATAAAATCACTGAAACCATTCCAGTCTGGTCAAAACTAAAATATAACCTGATTTGACACATAAATTTATTTTATTATTAATAACTCTTTTATTCTTTAGGCAGTGCTCTGAATTGTTAATAGGACATATTTGTGTTTTTTATTCAATACCCAGTAAATACCGGTAGGTATAACACTGAAGCAGAGATATATAAAACCTATGTTACTTAAGGTGAGGAAAAAAATAGGGGGATGGGGCAAGAGTATTGTTCGTTTAGTTTGTCATCCCTCTTGGTGAAATTTGACAAATCCACCAAACACAATTAATGATGCAGCTATTAATTTTTCATGAACTCCAAATTTGTATTAACATTTTGCGTGTATAAGATTAAACTCAAAACAAATATCTCCTTTCAGTTCATGCTTAACACTCTTTTATCTTACGTTCATAAATCATGTGCTTGGTATGAGGGCAAGGAATGATTTCTTAACTCTCCCTAGATAGATAATGCTTTGTGGCTCAAAGAATGTTTTCTGCACAGTGATAGTTAAAGGTGCTTTATCTCATTCTTGCTGTGAAATAATCCAGTGATCCCTTACCGTGGTCTGACCATGAACCAACCCATTTGGAAAAGGGCCAGGTTAAGGCTGAGGGGCGGGTGGAGGGAGAAGAATGTTAGCTAAGAAGAAGACGAAATAATCAGTGATAGCATGTCCTTCGCTGCTACTGCTGAGTCTGCCTTTATCTAGTCCTCTTAAAAATGTATTCATGGAACAGTTTGTTTCATGTCATCAGTCTATCCATTGACAAGCATCAGATTGTCACTGACAGGCCTGTTTGGATAATCTGTGATAGCATATGACAGTCAGCCAAATAATTAATTTTTATTGGCTCCCGTGTACCATTTCAGTTAGCAGCAATTTGGTATTCATGTTGGAAAATGTGCAATCAGTCAAATGATTTCTTTGTTTATCTCATATTTTGGCTACCTAATCTTGGCAAAGAAGTATTTACCTCTTGAAAATATCCTAAAAATGCGTGTACTTTTGGAGAGTTGAGAAATATATATATATATATATATATATATATATTAGCTTTATGAAAATTTAATGTAAATTTAGAGTTTTTACAATACATTGTTATTGCATTGAAAATTATACTGAGATTCTGATTGTCAATAATTTAAACCTGGCAGTTTTAACAAGGTTTAATTATTCTTTTCAGATTATGTATAGCCAGGTTCAGAGATGTTGGTGGATGGAGAATTAGAAACTTGCTTTTTTTTTTTTTTACATCAATTTATTTCTTTTAGCACTACCTGTTTTGGGGTGAGATTTAAATTGGCAAATTATTATAAATGGTTAATAAATGGAGTTCCCATGTAACACCTCTCCTGCGCGAGCTGCACTGGCTCCCGGTGGTCTTCCAAGTGCGCTTTAAGGTTGTGGTTATCACTTTTAAAGTGCTCCATGGCTTAGGACCTGGTTATCTACAGGACCGCCTGCTACCACCAATAGCCTTCCACCGGCCAGTACGCTTCCATAGAGAGGGGCTCCTCCATGTGCCGTTGGCCAAACAATGTCGACTGGCGGCCCCTAGGGGGAGAGCCTTCTCTGTGGGAGCACCTACGATCTGGAACAAGCTCCCCCCGGAGATACGGAGGATCTTGGATCTGCGCACCTTCCGTCGCGCATTTAAGACTTTTTTATTTCATCAAGCTGGCCTGGCCTAAATCTTCTCCTCTTTTTAAATGTAAATGTAAATTTGTTTTTAAATTATGGGGTATTTTAAATTTGTTCAGCCAAATTATTTAATTCGTTTTTATTGTATTTTAAATTTTGTATTTATGTATTTTATCTTGTGGCTGTTCACCGCCCTGAGTCCTTCGGGAGAAGGGCAGTATAGAAATTTAATAAAATAAAAATAAATAAATAAATAAATAAATAAATAAATAAATATTAACTTCTATTGATTGCAACCATTGTTTAAAATTATTAGCAGTAACCATTGGTTTTAATTTTACAATGATGAATAAAAAAATGAAAAAAGAATTTTATTGCGAGAGGAAAGAAATGCACATAGATCTTGTATTTTAGTCCTCTCAGCAAATGGAAGGGATTAAAAATGATCATTTAATAAACATTTTCTTTTTCAGTACATACAATAGGTAGGATTTCATAAACATTTTATAAAAATAAAGCTCTATAAAAAGTCCAATATTTGTATAGTTATTATATAACTTACAATATATATTATAATATCCTATATTATGAGTTAATCTTTATTTTAGAACATAGAATAATAAAGCTTGAAGGACTTCTAGTTGGGCAGGAGATTGTATACCATTCCAGACAAATGGCTGTTCAGGATCTTCTTGAAAACTTCCAATGAGCACCCACAACTTCTGGAGGCAAACTGTTCCACTGATAAATTGGTCTCACTGTCAGGAAATTAGTCCTTAGGTTGGATCTCTCTTTAATGATCTTCCACCCTTTACTTCTTGTCCTGTCCCCCGGTGCTTTAGAGAATAAATTGACCCCCTTTTTTCTGTGACAGTCCCTCAAGCACTGGAAGACTGCTATAATATCACCCCTACTCCTGTTTGTTAGACTAAACATACTTAGTTCCCTTAATCATTCATCATATAGTTTAGCCTCCAGACCCCTTAACACTGAGCTGCGGTGGCGCAGTGGTTAGAGTACACTATTGCAGGCTACTTCTGCTGATCGCTAGCTGCCAGCAGTTTGGCAGATTGAATCTCACCAGGCTCAAGGTTGACTCAGCCTTCCATCCTTTCGAAGTGGGTAGAATGAGGACCCAGATTGTTGGGGGCAAGATGCTGACTCTGTAAACCACTTAGAGAGGGCTGTAAAGCACTGTGAAGTGGTATATAAGTCTTGCTATTACTATGTTCGTTGCTCTTCTCTGCACTCTTTCTAGGGGTTTAACATTTTTTGTATCATGGTGACCAGAATTGGATGCAATATTGTAGGTGTGGTCTTAATATAAAGCATAACTATCACTTAATGTGATATTCTTATTTGAATAGCAATTTATCTGGTCACAATTCTGCTTTCCTGATTAAATACATTAAGATCATTTTATAGAAATTACAGCTAAATGTTATGAAGTTCCTGTGTATGCTTCCCTCAATATCCTTATGTCTCTCTGTCCCATAGAACTTTAATTTTTTAAAAGATTGTTTTAAAACTAAGTTTCACAAAAGAAGAAAAATTATGGGTGACTGTAATCCAGCACCATGTGTAAAAGAAGTTAGTCTTCTGACTAATGAACCTTCAGGAAGTATAGAGGAGATTCAAAAAAAAAATCAATCTCCCCAGTTCCTTCTGTTTTGGGATTGGTTGTGCCCATTGTATTAGCCTTTTATGCTCACAAGGTTCTAAATCTATCAGGTCAAAAAAGCTGCCATCTACTAATATAAATTCTCAGGCAGTGAATTGTACAGAATTTATGAACTGAATTTATACCAGTGTAATTAGAGATTTTCCTTAAAAAGTGTTTGAATGGAAAATTAATTTCAGTAGAATATGGTTGGTACAAATGACAAACATTAACGTCTTTGCTTGTTTTGTACAGTATAAAATGGTATTTGTGCATTTCCTCCACTTTTGCATTCCATACATGTGTGGAATTCTTCTAAATAATAAGGAGATTAAAGTTTTTGCTTTGTAAAAAGCAGCATGTGGGTGAAAGAAGTTAGTTTTTATTTCTTTCCAAGTTATTTTACTCTACTATCCTTTTCATTGATAGTACTTTGTTAACACTTAAGGAAGTTTCAAGCACAATTTGTTGTTATAATTACAGACCCTGCTGTTAAGACAGTTTCTATGAATTGGTATATAAGCATAGTATGAAATCTAGGAGTTATTTAAAGAAAGTAGTTTCCTTTCTAACCAATATTAAGTAGGCTAGAATTGTATGCTCTTTGGAGAAATTCAAACAGTGAATTTAGAATAATTCAGTGGTTTAACAGAAAAATAGAGATTTTAGACATTGATTTCAAGCTGATAAATCCCCCCCCCAAACTTATTTTCACAATTTAAAAAAACTTATTTTGAAATAAGCACTTGGTCTTATTGCCATGCGCTCAAAAGCCCGATTGGGCTTATTATCAGGGGATGTCTTATTTTGGGGGAAACAGGGTACAAGTGTTACCTTAATTAAGTTTCAAATCATCCTTTCCCCTTCCCAAATTCAGTTTTAAAAGCTATGAAGAATAAAGATAATAGTGAACGATGGATGGGCAGGTGATTATGTAATGAAATGGAAGTAGGCGTGACCTCTCTAAATTTCTAGTACTTTGTAGAGCAGCTAATAAAATTACATTTTATACAGTTTTCTTAACAAAGTTATTACAGCTTTGATACACACTTTATTGCAGTTTATTGAAGGTCGACTTGCAAAGCTAAATGCAGGAAAAGGATTCTCCGATATATTTGAAGAAGAAATCTCATCAGGAAGTGGAGGTAGATATATACTTTTCTACTTCTTGACTACATGTAGGTTTTGATTAGGACAGCTAATGAATCCCATGAAATGGTGACATTATTCAAATTTGCACTATTTGAAGTAATATTTCTATAGAAAATATGGTAATTGGTTCCAGCTCAAAGGAAATAGGCAATGAAAAATTTTATATATTTTATATATGAATTATTACAGTAAAGGATAAAAAGAATATACTTGTAATTTAAATGTATGGTTAATACAAAGTCACAGAGTAGTTATAGAAAGCAAAATTAAAAAAAAAAAGTCTACCAGAGATTCAAGCATACCAACATCTCATCCAAATTTTAATGTTGCTATGATGGCATTCATATATTGTAATTCAATTACACCAAATTTTCACTCTAAGGTAATAACAGGGCTCTTCTTTTTAAAACTTGCCCTCTTTTCTTCTGACAGAACCTTCCCTTTCTCCATTTTGCACACATGAAGATTAGCAGCATCTAAAAACCCAAACGCAATTGCATATGTAATAGCTTCAATTAAGTTTGCGCTAGCCTTTCATTAAGTGAATTTTGGATCATATTAAACACAACCTGGTATCAATTTACAATTCTTATTAAATCAAATATCACATTATTCAAACTCACACTAATCACAACCTACCTTTTCTTTCATTTCTCCTGCATTGATTAAAATAGTGAAAAATGACAATACTATTTAAATTGGTTTTTAGCATTATGACCGTGGATAGAGTTTTTGATTAAATACTGAAATAGAAATACTATTCAGATTCAATGTTGCTAAATATCCAAAAAAAATTTAAAAAATTCTTGATTGACAGTTATGATCCTTTTGTATAGGATATGAACAAACGTTTGTATAAAATACGTGTTATATATGATCTTACTGATATTTTACTAAATTGTTTGTATTTTTATTTCAAATATTGCAGTTTTCAACATATATATCAAAAGTTAAAGCAACTAATGTGATATTTGAATAGTTAGAATGAAAAAATAATAATGAATAAAGTAAACACTCATTCTTATGGTTGTGTGGTGAAATTAGTCTATGATTGTAATAAAGTGTTACCTATATGCCTGATGTGAAATTGCTCCTATTAATTAATGCCAATTCTTTTAATACCTAAAAGCATAATTGAGGCTTGATTTAAAATCTTCTTATTGAATTAAATGTTTTTTAAAATTTATGTCTCTTTAATTGTACTTCTGTGTGTTCAATATGTATTGCTATGAAGGTTTATAACTTCAGCTTCATATGATATCATAAACATTATTACGGCAAATTGATAGAACTGAATATAATGGTTAATTAAAAATGACAGAGGCAGAAAGACTTCAGACTTACTTGTTCATCTTCCTTTTCTCAAAATTACATGTACAAATTTTATGCAAGTATCTGCAGTTTTAAATGAAAATGCTTTAGTAATTGTATACGAGCCAATTTTATACAGTGATTACGGCACCAGGCTAGAGACAAAGATCATGAGGTCTAACCTCACTTTAGGTACAAAGTCAGCTGGAAGACTTTCGGCTAATCACTCTCAACCTTAGGACAAAAGAAACAGCTAACCATTTCCAAAAATATTACCCAAAAACCTGCAGGAGCTTGTCAAGCTTGATTTGAATACATGTCCATACATATATGCATATATTCATCATGTTATTCTTGAGCAATGTTAGGTTTAGGGTACTTTTACAAACATCAGCAATATAAATTACATTAGACAATTCCTCCAAAGCCAGAAGGAACATTAAAATGTTTCAACCTCCAGGACCTGCTAGAATAGCCAACTTTTAATGGCTTTCCTAAAAATCAATCAGGAAGGGTTTTTTTTTAAATTTCCAGAGGAAATCTGTTCCATAGAAGTGGGTAGTGATTGAGAACATCAATTTTATGATCCTTTTGAAGATGGCAATCCCTGCAGAGGGAGTCCCTCTACCAGTTCTTATTGGGAACAGATAGAGTTGGCTCTCCTTCAGATACCCAAGTCTTGAGACATGAAAGGCTTTAAAGGTAAGAACTAACACTTTGAATTGCCAGCACCCAGACTAGCTCTTCAGCGTAGTGATGTATATGAACAAATCAAAATGCTTCATTACAAGATGCCTCATTGTATTGCCGAGTTTAAGAGGCTTTAGAAACTGTTATAAAACCCATATCTTCTATGAGAAGCCATTGGCTAGGAATTGATAGCAACTATCATTCCTCATACTATCTTAAAATTAATAATGGTTTTAAAATTAAATCCACATTTACTTGTTCTGCTAACTTTTAAATGTATTTCGACTGCAAAATAAATAGCAGTGCTACCTTTTATGGAATCCAATTTCCCCTGACCATTATGAATAATTTATTAGAGTAATACTATTGAACACACATTGATTTGCTCTTCTCCCCCCCTTGCAAAATTTTGTTCAACTGTAAGACTGTAGAAAGTGTAGTATTATATTATACCCTGATATAATACATATATATATTTGTGTGTGTGTGTGTGTGTGTGTGTATAACCTTCAGATGTTGTGACTGGACAGTCATTTGTCTCAAATTGTATAAGATCTCCTACTTGAGTAGGGGGCTGAACTAGAAGTCCTCCAAGATCTCTTCCAGCTCTATTCTGATTCTAATTCTAAATTTACCACGTTTTTAAAATTCTGTTCATATCAGCAATATATTTTGTCAGATAAAATAATACAATCTGATGTTCTGTGAAGATAAGAACTGTAAAACTCTTATGTTCGTTGTGAACCTGAATTTAATGTGCTATGAAGATTATGCATAAAAGTCTAGCAAAAATGGTTCTAATCTTTGTTTCCCTTTAATTTACATTTTTTTAAAGGAAATTTAAGAACATACCATCAGTGGATGCATACTGTGAAGGTATGACAACATGTCAGGAGACTGGAGTATATCTTGCAGTGCAAAAAGTATCACCATGTGAATGTAATCTTATTTAGGAACGTGCAGAAAGATTGCTCAGAATTTGTGCAATATATACAAGTGTATACATGCAGTGATCAGTGCAAATCTCTCATGCAAAACACCCATTTCTATAATCAGAACATTATGAAAGACAATTTCCTAGTGGATTGTGCCCTACATGAGTACATTAGAGTACACTGATAAATGTGTCAGCCATAGAAATGATGTATTGTAAACTCTGGGTGGTACTAGACAAAGCTAGACGAAAGGCAGCTGTAGAAGTGGCATATTCGGGGTCATGCTAAGGGTTGTAATTTAAATTAACCAGAGGTGTGGATTTTCCTTTAGAAACTAAACATGTTATTTAAATTTAGAATTAAACTCTATTTTCCGTGCATCAGAATCTCTGTCTATGTGTGTATATGTATATTGTATTTCAGAAAGGAGGAGCCTTGATCAACACAGCAGTGAACAAAGCTACTCCAGCTGTGAAAACAGCATACCAATATGTAAGAACTATTCTTTTCCTGTTGCACTTTTACAGATCTGTATGTACAGCTAGTCCTCAACTTACAACCCCAATTGAGCCCTATATTTCCATTGCTAAGCAAAACAGTTGTTAAGTGAATTTTGCTCCATTTTATGATCTTCCTTGTCACAGTTGTTAAGTTAATCACTGCAGTTAAGTCCATAACAAGGTTGTTAAGTGAATCGGGCTTCCCCAATGACTTAGCTTGTCAGAAGGTCACAAAAGATCATCACATGACCCCTGGCACATTGCAACCATTATAAATGCAAGTTGCCAAGTATCCGAATTTTGATCACGTGAACATGAGGATACTGCAGTGGTCATAAGTGTGAAAATGATTGAATCGCTTTTTTCAGTGCCCATTGTAACTTCAAATGGTCACTAAATGAATGGTTGTAAGTTGAGGACTACCTGTATTCTCCTTTCTTTCAGGATGCTATAGAATATTTGCTCTAACTCTATATTATACTAATATGTTGTTTGCTTTAACCGTAATTTGAACAATTTATGAAATTATAATCATGGTTTATAATTCTCAGTGAAGAGTTTAAGTCACTGAAAGCCAAAATCAAACACATTAGGTTTAGTGAGAGTGATGTCAATCTACTCATTATGTCTTGTTTGCAGAACCACCCATACAGTGACTGAATCTAAAGGTGAAAACTCCTTCAGTTTACCAGTTCTTTGTGCTAAGATTCTCCCCTCTTCTAGGAGGGGAGGAGTTGTTGCAGTAGTAGTAATAATAATAGAAATAGTGGTACTATTTTTATTTGGTAAGTGTTTATACCTGAGCTTCCCACAAACAAAACTTTAAAAAAATCACAATATAATAATACTAAAATAACAATACTTTAACAATTAAAATTATCTCAAAACATCCAGCACTACCTAATTTGATACCATTAATCAGTATCAAGTTCTGATTTAACGCCTCCATTTTGAAAAGAGGAGCATTTTAAAGGCTTTTTTAAACTTAAGACATCTGACTCATAAGTAGTGGTTCACTAGGTTTAGGTTTATAAATTCCAGACAGCATGGTGATAAAATGGGGGATTTTACAGTAGCAGTATTACTGATTTGATCCATGCACAAATGAAATTTCCATGTGGGAGACTAGTGATTTAATGGACCAAATATTTATTTTTCCTGTGCGGAATATGTAAGATGTTCTGGAAGTATCTAGAGATCATCCGAAAGGGACTCAGCAATTGTACCACAATAGAAGTAACTTTAATCCTGCCATTTTGGAGGTTTAAAATTCCAGATCGTCCTTTGAAGTTCAGTCAAGGCCTTATCTGGGTCAAGATATTATATAGCCAGGACATAAGAAAATCTACTTAGTAGAATAAGGTGAACTAAGGATGATGCTTCCCTGAAAAGTTGTTTCAAGTAAAACTATAAGATACTGAAATTTTAGGTATGGCTCAGAAGAGTTGCAGCCAAACTCTAACCAAGTAGGGCATTTGAGGTTGAGCAAGAATCCAAAATTTAGCTCCTAAAAATAAAATAAAATTAAGAAATAAACTGGATAGCTTCCAAAGTCAAAGCATCCTTAACAAACATACAGCTGGGCATCACAGCTAGGTACCAAGCTCCTTAGATCTATTTAATTTAAATGTGATTATTGCTTGGATGGCTTACACATTTAAGGATCACATCAGAGGCTTTCTGGGCTCCTATATAGAGCTCAGTTGTTTATTGCAGCAGCTGGAAGGTTCAGAATGGTTGCCTAGATATTTGAAGTTCTTTACCTGGTTAACTGGTCTTTTTAAAATTCTCCATCTGATCAGGAATTTTAAAGTACTTTTTAAAGAAGTTTCTAAATAGTTTTATTTATCTAAACTAAATAGCTTTATTTAGTTCTTAAACAATTAATTCAATAAAAAACAATTAATTAAATAAATAAATAATTTCAAGAAATTCCCTAGAGCAGTAGATCAGTAAAGGAACTTGGCAACTATCAAGGCCCACTTAAATTACAGATAAAATAGTTACATCATCTACATAAAAATAAATAGAGATAGATCAAATAACTAGAGTTGTAGAATGAAGTCCCAGCTTAGTAGAATGAAGTTCCAGCTTAGAAAGGGTCACAATGGTGTCATTAATATATTAAAGGTAATTAATAAATAAATCCCTGTTTATCTCCTTTTAAAAGTAGGGGAAATGTGGATAGGTCATTATAATTGTCACTAATTTCTGTGATAGTATTTTAATTTAAAAAATTATCAGCCTGAAAAGGTGGTAGTCAATGGGTATTGTGACTAATTTCTTCTAAAGTTTCCAGTGAGGAACAGAATCTCCATCAAAGCAAGATGAGGATACTTTTATGAGGGCTGAAACCTGCCTATTGGGGGGGGGGGCAAGATGTTTTCCAGGTTCATCCAGTCTAAAAGTTTATAATAGAGAAATCTGGCATAACAATTGCCAATTATTGGCAAAAGGCCGATTGACTAATTGTTGACAGGATTGTGCCTATTATCTTTCTTATATATATTGGGAGTGATAGAGTTCACCCACCTCTTAGGAACTAATAGTGAGTTGTTATTAGCAGTGAACAAAATAATGCAGAAGCCTAACAGTTAGGAATTATTTTCAATAATTCTACGAGATCAAATCTCTTTACCTTAGGGTTTACCAAATAAATTAATTTTTGAATATATGTTTATAAAATTGAGGGTTATTCAGGAGTGGATCAGATAATAGAGGCCTATGAAAGTTACCACCAAATGGACCTCTCATTAAATCATGAAAGTATTTGGTCCCTAGGAAGACTTTGTTGACACTAAAGCTGGATTTAACTGACGAGCAAGACAAGACACCAGAACACATAACTTTATTTTGTACTTCTTGTTGAAACCTATGCTAATTCACTAGTTAGTGACTGTTTTTTCTCTTTCAATTCCTTTTGTATTCTTTGATGAATAAATATTTCTCAGAAAGAAGAATCATTACAGAATTGGGTATTTTGGTAAATTGAAATTACCATGACCTTGGCTAAGGCTTAGAGTTTGTCAAACCAAGGTTTGGGATATTGATTTGAGTTTGATAAAAGGGAATTTGATTCACAATTAAATGATCCAGTACAGAGTTCATGATTTGCAAGAAACATATTTAAATTAATAATTTTATTATGCCAATAACGGCTTCAAAGGATTGGGCAGCAATGAGTCAACAAATTGTAGAGCAATGACTAATAATTTAATGGACCACACTGAAAGAGTATTTGTTGAATGAGGGATCAGTGTGAACTTGTGCACATTAACAAATAAATGAGTTTTCTTGTATATATTGCTTAAGGATATGCACTAGCAATTTGATTTAGTAACACTTCTAAGGTCCAGTTAATAGACCACACTATTCTGAACTTGAATCAGAGTGTGGTGAATCTAAACATTATACAGTGACTTTATATTATCTTGTGAGTACTGTAGTAATATCCAATTTCATCCCTGAGGTTGTTCCAGATGGGTATAATCTGGATACTTAACACTGAAGAGTTATCTGATTGGTGAATTTAAACCCTAGTCTCCCTGATGCTATTCCAACATTTTAATCACTACATCACACTACAACCTGTTTCCTTAATACATGAAAATTATCTTAGTGTTGGGAAGATGCTATGGGTGAAGAAACACTGAGAACCAAAACCAGGGAGATGTCTGAAAATTGCTTCCTTCCTTTGAGCTTCAATCATGAATAAATGAATCACTTCCTACTTTCATTTTCAAAAGATAATTTTTAAATTTACATCATTCAAAATCACACTGAAGCCATATTTCAGGTAAATACATTAAAAGTACTGTGAATTCATGTGTTCATTTATAACTTATATACAGTTCTTTAATGGAATAGTAAAAAAAATTGCTCTCTTTTCTCACCACTGGGTTTCTGTCTTATTTTGATCATTATAATCTTGTAATGATGAATCTGTTCCAGTATTCACTGCTGACTTAAATTTTTGAAGAGAATCCTGGAAAAATTGCCTATGTACCGTCCCATTGGTAACATCTTCTGGGCATTTCACTGGTTTAATAAGGAACATCTTAGTTTCTAGTTTCCATCTTGGTGTCCTGTCATGAGTTTGCAGAAATGTGAATAGATAAAATAATAGCTTCAAAGACATACTGTCCAGATGCCAATGGAAAATCAAGTATGGTGAATATCATAGTATTCTCACCTAAGCAATTAATGGTGAAGGTTCCTTTGTACATACTCCAACTAAACATACATACATACCATACACACATATATATATACTTGTCACAAATTGCTGAGCACATTGTAAGCCGCCCTGAGTCTTCGGAGAAGGGCGGCATATAAATCAAATAAAAAAAAAAAATACTGAAGTCAAGCGACACCTGCATATTTAATATGCACTTGCTGGAGAAAACTTCATGCTTTCTATTGGGAGACATTCAATCTGTGTATACTATACTGTTGAAATGTAAATTAGTCTGCTGAAAACAATGAAGTTTAGAGACCTTTTATAGCTGAGTGTGCAGTTAGAGGATATGATTATCTACACTGCATGCAAACATTTTAAAAATATCCAATGTTTACTCCATTCCCCTGCCCCTACCGCCCATTTTTTTTTTTTTTGCCTTTACATGCTACAAGGAATATGAGTTAGGAGAGAAAACAGAGCTTAGCAATGCACAGTTGGGGGGGAATTGCAGGGGCTTGGTGAGAACAGTACAAGGAGGCTAAAATTCATGTGTGAGTCATCGACTGCTGGTTGTTTTTCCTGTATAGTTCATCCTAAATTAGATTTGTATTTAGGCGCATTTTCTATTTAGTTTAGGTCCTAAGGAGAGTAGTTTGCAAATATAAAGACCAATTCATAATCTCGTAAGTAACGGATATATTGGAAATAGCAACAATAGCTTCATTATCTTTAATTTGGCTTTTAGTTTTGATAGAAAAATAGCCAACTATTGTAGTTGTTTGAAGAATGAGTTGCAAGAATTTGAATTTGAATAATAAAGTGAATTGAAACACAATTTGTCCCTCTTTAAAGTTAGAATTGCCTCTGAAAGAAAAAACACACTTCTTTACAATTCTTTTGCTTGTAGAATGACTATTTCACTGTTATAAAAAGCGAACTATAATTGTCATTTTTATTCAGGCTGATGTGAAGAGATGGCATGAAACTTTAGTGTAAATCTAATAATAGTAACTATGAAGAACACAACATTTTGACATGGCTCTGCATATAAAAAGAGCTAGATTGGAATATTATTGCCTGAGCTTTTTTCCTATTCAACTTGTGGCCAAACTAAGATTTATTTTTACAGATACACCATTTCATAAGAATGTTACATTAAAGAAATACCAATTTAAAGAGTGTGTTTTGATAACAATAATGCCTATGCCACAATCCATTTCTTAATGCACAGTTTAGCAATTAATGCACACCTTAATGCACACCTTGTTAGCAATCCGGTATGAAATTAACAAAGTGATTTCTTTTTGTTACACCACATAATGCGAAAATTTTAATTTTAAATTCTACTTGACTTCATCTAGGACAGTATCAAACCCTTGTTTTGCAGATAACAGTTTTTTTCCCTTCCTCTTCTTTCCTCCAGGCAAAAAATCATGCAAAACAGGGAATAAAAGAGGTGAAGAGTAAGTTGAAACACAAGGTATGTGGCAAAATTTGTACTTTCTTACCTTGTTTCTTGCTTCAGTTTGAAGTATATACCTTATGAATCCCACAAGATTTGTGTTTTTAATGACTTTTGAAATATGCTTAGCCCTTTGTTCAACAATGCATTTTTTATAACAAGCCCTCTGGCAACTCTCTGTCATTCTGTGCATCTACTTGAATAATCTCTTTATTGTTTGCATATTTATCATGAAAAAAACAGAAGTCTTCAAAGATCTATTAACAGGATGTATGTTTTCATAAAGCTGATTACTTTGATGTCACAATTGAAGCCTTTGCTTCTAGCTGAGAATTTAAGGCAAGTGACTTTTACTAGAGAAATATAATTCAGCAGGAATTGTTGTCTGTTTAGGTTTCATTGGTTCAGTAAATGGTGGCATTATTTTAGCACCCTAATCCTTCCAAGGGTATGATTTAAAAGTATGAGAGGCATCATATCAAGACTCCATATATTCAGTGTATTATACATTCATAAAAATATTCATTTTTAAATCAAGAAGTTTGAGCACTATTTCACTTTCTCCTCAGGTAGCAAGGCTTAAATGTACAAAAGGAATTTTCTTTTACTTGATAGCATCATCATATTTAAAAATGATATGGTAGTTGTTGCTCCAGCATTTAAATCTTTTAGTTAACAATTTTTTTAATGGTGGGTATGTGTTTAACTTGATATAGAAATGTGTAGTCACAAATGTTTTTCAGTCTTAATTTTCTCTGTAGGAAAGAGAAGATGGCTATGGAATTTGTAGCTCAGGTTTTTCACAATATGCTCCATTCTGTACCTTTCATAATTCTCCAAGAGAGAACACAGAAAAAAGGCGACTTGCACAGGTAATTAAAAATGTTTTCCCTTTGGATATTGTTAACAAACACAAGATACTTGTTAATCAAGATATGGAATGTACAGCAGTAATAAGCATTGTGAACCCTCTATTGATCCTTGTTCCCTGACCTGCTAATAAAACATAAAATGGGAAGCTGGCTTTCTCCAAAGCATGTTTTAGCATTATTTTTATTTACATGAATGTATCTGAGTCTCACATGAGTCAAATAGACAGGTCTAGAAAATAAAAACAGTAGATAGATAGTTTTAAAATTTGTCTACAAGCTCAATAAGTAGGCAAAAGTAACAGATGTTATAAAGTATTGTTGGAAACATTCTCACCTGTTTTCTTCTGTTAATGCATTTAAAAATAAATAGACTACTCCTTTGTAGACATTGAGAAATGTTCTCAAAATTGCAAATGTGCCCAAAGGTCCACAAAACATTGCTTAAAACACACACACACACACACACACACACACACACACACACACACACACACACACTGCCCACTACAAGTCATTAGTAGCCTACCTACCTCAAATGTATCCAAGCTGGCATTCACCTTATAAATAAAGGTGAATTGATTGTTTAATAATGGAGTTGGCTTTCAGAGTTGGGCAATAGGTAAATTTAAACAAACAAATAAATAAAAGAAACTGCAATAAAAATGTAATTTACCTAATTACTGTGTGCTTTTAAAGAAATGTTTCCTCTGTAAAGGCTAGAATTATATTAGCCTAGGACATGGAAGGTTGTGTTACACCATTTGCAGAGAGTAACTATATTAAGGGTAATTCCTATTCAACATTACCATGAATTTCTAAAGTGTGGTAAATACTGTATTTATATATACATGGTGACAAAATTTATTTTAATGTAATCTAAGTACTGAAAAAGAGTATCCTTCACTTTAAGAAATATGAAGATGAAAAATTTGACCCTTTGATTTTTGATAGTTGATGAATTTTGGAATAGCCTGCCAAAATATATATATCTTTTAAAGCTTTAGAATATTTGTAAAACTCCTGTAGGATTTTCATATGTATATCTAGCAGCATCAGAGCATGGGATTAGGCTCAATGACAGGTAGAGCAGGTAGAGCTTCCTATCAAATTCTTAGTCCAAAAACAATGAACTCAAATGTAGACATATTAGAATTTTAACTAAACAAGTTGTTTATATCTACTGTAAAAGGTTTTTTTTTAATCCTTAGTGGGCAGACTTCTGCATCTATAGATTTTTTGGTGTCAGTAAAAATACACTATATCATGTTTTTTAGAAATCTAGTTCTATAAATATGTAAAATATTGAAAACTGAGAAAGCAAATAATACATGTAAAAAGTACAGATGTATAGTTAACACTTTTAAGCATTGTGACAACTAGCATGCCATTTTCTAGCACATTCACTATGTTGTATAAACGGAAATGGCAAGTTGTATATTTTAAATATACAGCTGTCTTCTATAGACATAAGAAACAATTTCTAGGTTTAATTTGGATTTTCACATGGATTTATTTCTATATGCCCCTTATATCCATGAAAAATTATTTATCTATTTTCCAGTCTGTTTCCAGCACTTCAATCATTAATTGTTTAAAAATGGAACCAGTGCATGTTACATTAATACTGAGAGCAAAATGCTTCCAGAATAAGATGATTGACATGGATAGATTGTGAGCAATTTATAGATTAGAGCAGTATATGCTAGAACTTATATAAAACTACTCAGATTTTAGGTACTAGCTAATGATCAGTAGATTGTATTACTAAAGTAATGTAGCTAGTTTAATGATCTGTTTATTCTATTGCATATATCAATTACTAATTAATGTATTTGTGTCACTTATCCTAATGTAGAATTCTATTCACATTTTAATAGTTCTACTGCAAAATTTACCTATATAGACTCTATAAAAGTACATACTGTACATTTTTTTATGTAGACCTGTCTCTGCAATTGGATTTCAAGGCACAGTATTTCTCCCTTTATATTAGTTCAAATTAAAAAAATATATTAGTAATTTAGGGCCAGTATGTTGCCCTTATAAAACAGTGCATAAAAATCAAACTCATCTTCCTGCTGGAAGATCATATTAATGCTGTTTTTGACATTGTCATTAGTAATATTGTCGTTTTCTAGAGCTGAATATGAATATGCTTTCTACCCCAACAAATAATAGTTTGTATGCCAGTCTGCTAATTAGTTTGGTTATTTCCTATTTTTTTGATGAGGTTTAAATAAATGTCAAGGGTACAGACATGGAGATCTCCCAATTAGGCTTTGCATTTGTAAAGCCCAGCCCCTTTGCTTTTGTGTGAAGATGACAGTTCCAACTGCAGCGTCAGTCTAACAGGGCTCAAGGGAGAGGGTACTTCACTGCTTTTATTGAAAACAAGGCTAGTTTGGCCCAGTGAGAATATTGGCATTGGTCAGAGTGCAGATCAGTTGTTAACAATGAATATTTACTAATCTCTGTCACAGCCAAGATCAACTGCTTTTTTTTTTACATTTCACCCATTCAACGCTAGAGCTCAAAAATCAGTGCATTAAAATATGCATAGATTTTACACATGCACATAAAATAGGCATAAATAACTGTATTGCCAAGGGTTTCATTGTACTAACTTCTCCATTGTACGTACACCAGATTGCTTTCTGTGTGCAACAGGGAAGAGATCCCACACCATGACAGCACAACTGATCTTCACCTAAGAGATTCTGAAAAGAATTGTTCTATTTCTGTAAGACATGTGCCAGCCTCCTCATAGCTATTCTAGTCTGTTTGGTTGTGGGTGTGCAGAGGCGGGAGAGGGAGAATAAGAAGGAAGAGCTTAACTGCATTGCAAGTCAAAATTAACAGATGGATTGCCCTAAGCAAGGGAAAAGCCACCACAACAAAATCTAGTGAAAGCGGCAGGCTGAGGCTTTTTATTATTAATCCTTATTAAAATCTTGACGTGTATTTTACAGTTAACCCTTTCATCCCTTCATGGTTAAATAATAATCCCTCTCCCCTTTGCATTAACTTGAACAGAATACTTTTTTTAAAAAAGGAAAGAGAAAGCAAATGACAGGATTTTTCACATGTCAACAGTTTCTCCTACATTGCCTTTCCTTCCTTTTAATTTTTACCTTCCTTTTTTAATGGAGCCTGTAGAAATGCCTTAGATTGTAAAAAGATTATTTGAGTTTGGTATGATTTTCTTGAGTATCCATAGATGCATCAACTAGATGTATCTTTTAAAATGCAGGTCTGTTTCCACAGCATTGCTTAAAAGTAAATATTTCAGGCAGAACAAAGGCAGATATATTTGAGGATGTGCTAGTTATCCTGAACATCATCTTCAGCTATGGTTGTGACCCGTTTTAAATGAAGCCTTTCATGTTTTAAAAAGATACTGACTTATAAATCTTTGTCACACATTTGGTAGCATCCTGTATAACATTGCTAGGAACATATGTTACAATGAAGAATTAGCTGTGCTTTCTTGTTTTTTGTGAAATGTATGTATATGTATGGTTTGTAACTCAAAATATACAGTTACTTGTAAGAGACTTTTTTAAAAAAAAATGCTTTTGTACAAAATACAGGTTTTTCAGAAATCCCACTATGTTAATTGAAAGTGAATTATTTTTCACAAAGATGTTATGTTATATAGGCAATATAATTTGTTGGTATAATATAGCTCCAGGGATGTTCATAAAGCTATGTAAAATATATGAACTTAAAATAAACATGTGAAATCTACTTTGTGGTATAGAAGCCATCAAAAAATGTGGTTGAACTACTTGTGTCTGTTGCTACTATTTTTTTTTTCGTATGGCTGTGCTGAATGAACATTTTCACGTGGTACTTTTGAATTAATTATATGCATAATCAAATTATGGAATGTCTTTGAACCAATACAAACCATTTGGCTTGGCAACCCTGTGTTCACTGTGGCTGCAGTCTCACTGTGGTTGTGAGTCTTCTGTAGGCTGACAGGTTGACTGTTTCCTGAAAGCAGGCTATCCCCTACTGAAGAGAGCCCTCTTTGTGCTTTTTCCACCCCCACCATTCCCAACCTCAGAGATACGGTATAGGTTGTGTCCTGTTTTATCTGTCAAGATTGAATGAATTTAACAAATAGAGCTCGATCTTGGCAACATTCAGCCCTATTGTGAATGGAAGGTTGCATGCAACAGATTCAAAGCAAAATTGAACATCATTATTTTTCTGAAATGAAGAAATACCTGTTTGCTTTCCACAGAATGAGATTCAGCAGAGCACGTGGAATCGTACTGAAGTTCAGGCATCCAGCATTCCTCATTTTCCTCTGTTTTGGCCTTTTGCAGGAAATTCTACACAATCCTAGGGCACCATTCTAGCTATTTAAGTAATGTGAATAAAATATTGTATGTGACAGATGTCATGCAGAGTAACAGTGAGCAGTGTTGAATCGACAGTTTGGTAGTCTGTTTTAGCTTAAGATTTCTCATTAAAAAAAAGGTAAATTCAGTCAATTAGCACATTGTTTTAGACAAAAGAAAGCATAATCCATAGATGTGCTTGGCTCTGTTAGTTTTTGTTTGAAGAGACAATCTTTTGTCTTTCCTTGTCAATTATGATCCATCTATATTGTAGCCTGCATATCTTTTAATTAAAAATAGAAAATGTAGGCTGCACAAAATTACGAGACTGCCCTCTAGTGGCTTAAATGACTTCAGGGAGGATGTAAAATAACACTTCATACAAACACAGCCCTGTATCTATTGAAAAGTAAGTAAAAAGCAAAACATTTTTTTAAAAAAAAGCTTATAAAACCATGTTTCTCTGAAAATAGGACATGTCCCGAAAATAAGGCCAAGACTGATTTTTGGAGTGGGCCTAAATATACGCCTCCCCCGAAAATAAACCCCCCTCTCTCTCAAACACACACACGCACACACACACAAGGCCAAGGCCTTATTTCGGGGTTCAAAAGAAAATAAGACCCTGTCTTATTTTCAGGGAAACACAGTAGTTTTTCAACAATTGCTTTCCCTGTTCATCTAGTACTGTAATGGCAAACCTATGGCACGCGAGCCAGAGGTGGCAAACAGAAGCCTTTCTGTGGGCACGCGTGCCGTTGCCAGCTGCTCTTTTGGGTTACGTTACACGCATGTACACCGGCCAGTTGCTCTCTTCTTCGTAAAAGACCAGCTGGCCAGCACGCATGCATGTGCCGGAAACCAAAAGAGAGCAGCTGGCCGGAGCGCATGCTTGCAATGAAACCCAGAAGAGCAGCTGGCTGCCGAGTGCATGCGTACTAGCCAGTTGCTCTTCTGGATTCCGGTGCTACAGCGCGCATGCTCCAGTTTTGGCACTCGGTGCCAAAAAGGTTAACCATCACTGATCTAGTACAATCTGGAGATGTTGATCCCATTCTAGGCTTTGCAACATTTATTTTTTTCAAAGTATTTTTCCCCAGTTGCTGCAAATCATATCTTCTAACATAGGGAAAGGAAGGGGTTATTTTTTGATAAGCACAAGTGAAACAACATCCTTTTAGTTGAACGCAAGAGTTGGTGAAATTCATTGGTTCCTGGATATTGGAATGTAAGAACCCCATATCGATCAATAAATAACAGTATTCTTCCTGACGACTTACATATTTTTAATTTCTTTTTCTTTTAAGATAATATGAAATATCTTGTTTCTGTATTTATTACTATTACTTATTACCATTACCAAGTAAGATTTGAAACTCTTAAGGGAGGTGGTAGCAAAAGGTGGCTTACAAGAGCATAGAGGTACTTTCTCTATTTAAACCAAGGGCAGGCCACCATTTGGTAGCCAAAAGGGGAGCAGTAAGTACAATGACATCACATGAGATGAGAGCCTGGGTTTTTCTGCAGCAGTTGGGAAGTGGTTTCCCTCCCCGTCTTTCTCATGTGTTATTCCTATTTGATGGCTTACATGCCATCTTTATTTTATTTCAATTTTATGTGCATCTCTGTTGTACAGTATTTTGCAGCAGAATCTTATTATCATGATTTCTATGACGTCATAAAAGTTTGACGACAGTAAAGGAAAAACAAGCAGTCACTGATAAATGTTTTCAAAGATGGGATAGAGGTGGGAAGTAGCAGTTGATTATATATATTATACTATATATATTATAATATACTATATATATATATATATATATATATATTCGTAGATTTTCACGGGTAGAGGTATGCAAGTTTTAGTGTATTTGTGTCTTTTCCTGTGTAAGATTGAGAGTATCTTGGTGACATTTCGATGAGGTCCCACTTGTCATCTTCAGGCTGGTGTCTTCGGCTTCGTGCTTGTGCAAGGAAAGTGTGATCGGAGCTGCCGTCTCTCTATAAATACTGGTGGGGAGGTGTGGGGTGCTGGCTTTGTTGCTGTGAGCGAACTGGTTGCCTGGGCACATATCAAGGACCTCACCCTCACAGGATGTTACGAAACAGCTGACTAATCTGCAAACAGCAACTCCATCAACCAATCAAGATGTAACAACACAGGCAACCAACCCGCTCACAGCAACAAAGCCAGCACCTCACACCTCCCCACCAGTATTTATAGAGAGACAGCAGCTCCGATCACGCTTTCCTCGCACAAGCCCGAAGCCAAAGACATCCAAGATCTGAATGAATGAAATAGTCTTATTTAATACTTTGTTCTTTATATACAGTAGTTTATACACTGCTCAAACAACTAAAGGGAACACAAAACTACTGTATGTAACGAACAAAGTATTTAATAAGGCTATTTCATTCATTCAGATCTTGGATGTCTTCGGCTTGTGTTCCCTTTATTTTTTTGAGCTGTGTGTGTGTGTGTGTGTGTGTGTGTGTGTGTGTATTAACAAATGTAGAACAATTCAATATGCTGATTTTTTAAAAAAAAATAAGGCCGAATTCCATAAAATCGTGCATAAAAATATCTAAATTTTGTCATTTATGATTTGTTTTTTAAAAATTCAGTTGGTAATGTGTAGGACTTACGATTAGTTATATTTAGAGTACATAAAATGAAATCACTGTGATGCGTATGGGAATCATTTCTCACACAGTTAAAAGAAATAACTTGAGTTTACATCTTGACATTACCAAAAGAAGGAACAGATATAAATGGTCCATTGTAGTCTTTAAAAAACATCACTTCTATTCCTTCAAATAAAATCATTGGGAGAAAGGGGCACAACAATTTGAATGTGGGTACAATATACTGTAATTAGAATTCATATGTGATTTAAAACATAGCAGCTGCTAGAAGTCTTATATAATGCCTTACATTTTCTACAATAAATCAGAAGCTTGTGTATCCTTGTTATATCTATTTATTTTCTCCAGTCCAGTTTTCTGGGAAGAATTCTGATACAAATTAACTGTAATAGACATAGGATTTATTGATTTAATTGGATCTTCTTACAATATAATGAACTCCAATCTACTTTTCCAAAAGTTTTTGCAGTTCAGTATAAGAAATGAATATGTCAGTTACTTTCCACTTTTATGAATTAAGTCCACTAATGTTAATTTCTGCTTTTTCTTATAAAAATAACATTTTAAGAGGATTTCCTTTCATTTTAGCCAATTTTAGAAACTTAGTTGTTTATAAATCAAAAAGATAAATAACTCTAATTCTGTAGGAATAGTCCAATGCTAATAAACACACTATTTTATCATAGAGATAAAGCAAGCAAAGTGCAGCCTTAATTTTTCCTCTCTAGAAAATGACTGCTCAAAAAAAGAAACACCTATAATTAGTCCTAGGATCAGTTCATGCTTTCACATTACAAAAAATTCTTCTTTGGCAGTTGCAAAAACTTTATCCAGTTTTTGTTCCATATCTTCTGAGATCACACATATGACTAAAAATAAAACAAAATCTCACTATTAAGATCAACAATCAAAATGAATTCTATCCTTTAAGTGTGGGAAAAAGAAGAATATTTTATTACTCTTCCAGAAGTTATAACTGATTTGGATACTGACATTTTTGAAGGAATTGAATTCTGCAATTGTGGGGATTTCTCCTTTTTCTACATAAAAATGTGATAATTGTAATAACATGGCAATAGTTACCTATTTATAGTGGAAAAATCAATTTGTGGCATCCATTTGCCAAGCATCAAGGAAATGAAGACCTTGTTAAAACATTTGTAGTTCTTGAAGCAAATGCTGTATTTTCCATTCTTGCTTAAGTAAAGAGAAGAGATCTGGTTATTATTAGAATACTAATCAACAAGGAAACAGAAGTCCACTTCTCTTCCGCTCTCCCCCTTTCTTCCCCAAAATTGGCAGGGGAGAAATGTACACATTTGAAAATGAAGTAAAGACAGAAATTAAAAGGCTGAATATCTGCAAACAGCAGGGAACATCAATAAAACGTTACTATAAATAACTGACAAATTTTTCAGGTGTGCATTCAGTTTTTCTCCTTTTGGCATTTATTAAGCTTTGAGTATCTTCCCCCTCCTCCATTTCTTATCATTTTATAAGAAAATAACCTTTAAAATTTGAGGTGCAGATTATCTGTAACTGATATCTATTGCATACTGTCTATTATATCACTGATGATAAGTGATAGAAATCATCTCTCTTGCCTACATCTCAGCCATGGCCTCTGCATACTGAAAATTGAGCTTAGCCAGAACATTTGTCTTTGATTTCATTTTCACTTTCATTAGTACTGAAAAGCACCTTAGTTTGTTTCCATGTGTTTTTAATTTCTTCCTTTAAACTTGGTCAATTTTCACCCTGGACATTAGAAGAAAGTGTGCAATACCTTTACAAGATGATTTAGAAGCTCTGGGGACCTGCTCATTCATCGTACAAGCAATAATTCTGAGGAGCAACTGGAATTTAGGAAGCAAAGGAGTTGTAAGCTGGTCCTTGAATACCTGAGTTAAAACATAGAAACAAAGTTGGAAGGTGCAATTTAGGCCATCCAGTCCAATGTGTGGCTGAATGCAAGAATCCAAATTATAACTTCCATGCAGATGATCGTCTGCCTCTTGGTAGGAAGTATCCAGTAGAAGTGAATCCATTGCCTGAGTAATTGATTATATTGTTTTACTACTTTTACCATTAGCATTTGTTTTTCAATCAGAATGTGCCCTTTTGTAACTTACATCCATTACTCTGTACCTCATACTGATGTTATATGATTTTGGATAAACGAAAAGTGCAATTGTGTCCTGACCCAAAGTCTACTCTTTTCAAGAATAAACATTACCAGTTTCTTCAACCTCACTTCATAGGACTTCTCTGAATCTGTCCCTGTTTATTTGAATCTTTCTTAAAATGCTTTGCCATATACAGTATGGACCAATACTCAAAGGGAGGTCTGCCCAACACGGAATAAAGTGGACTTATTATGTTCAGTGATTTGTAAGACTATATTTTTGTTGCTGTAGTCAAAATGTGCATTTACATTTTAGTGATGACATACTACTAAATTATATTCTCTTTGACATCAATCACTGTTCCAATATCTTTTCCAGATATACTGTTATCAAACTACCTCCTTCCCATAATTTTTTTCACCCATTTAGCTGAACAAAAATTAGCAGCTCAATTTTCTATTATTTTGAATAAAAGAAATATCTATATTTTAAGAAGGGTAAGCTATAAAATAGTTTTAGCATAGTAACAAGAAGGAAGAAAAAAAAGGTGAATATATTCCTGTGCTTCCTGCATAAACAATGCAAGCCCCACCAATTTTATCACTACTACCTTCTACTACCATCACCACCATCACCCTGTATATTGTAGCCTTACGCTCTTTCAAAGGATTGGGTATGGGTCTGTCACTGATATTGACAGGTTTTAGTTTGGTTTTGGAGTGGTCTTTAGTGTGTCTGTAGCCTCCCCAGAAAGTGCATTTTTTTTCAACATTAAGGGAAGCAAGCAAATCAGTTTTAAAAGGGTTTTTTAAACAGTTTTACCTAAACTGTAATTGATTTCTGATGTCTGGGAATAGCAAAGAAAATCTCCCAGCGATTGTCTGATATGTTTTGGTTTCCTCTAAATAAATATTTATATAAAAATACAGATCTGCAAACGTTCAATTGAAATGCCAAATCAGTCTACAAAGAAGGTTCTCACTATGGCAGAAATGGAGCAATCGAATAATTCCCAATATTTTTCAATTGGAGGCTCATTTAAGACCTTACTATAGGTATTTTTCTTCACAAAATGGCATCAATGGTAGTAGAGGAAAATGGGTATATTAAAAATATAGATGTATTTCCCATGAAGTACACGATTGAACTGTTCTGAAACATTCTTTCTAGCATATCTTAGATTTTCCCATCCAATTTATCTTTGCCTTTTTTTTCCTGAACAGGCAAACATTCTTCCAAAAAACCCACTGGGTTTAAGCCAGATCTCTCTCTTATTTTCTAGAACTTTTTTATTGGGTCTAGGTGCTTTGCAGGAACAAAGGTTTGTACTAGATGATGGTACCTGGATTGTAACATTCCAGCTAACCAGAGTTTATAAAAGAAAACAGAATGAATGATGCTACCACAATCTCTATAATTACAATGGGGGAAGTTCTTGCAAATGTTGTTTTCTTTGGAAATACCTTCTATCCTGTATGAATTAGCATAGTGAGCATTGGCCCACCACAATTTTCTGTGGATATTTTTTAAGAAATGAAGAAAAGAAGTATATGGTACCCCAATGGAATTTAGTCACCTTGAACTGGATTATTTAATTATCAGTGTTTTCCCACCCTGCCTTATTTATGCACTAAGTATTCATTGTTTTCAGAATTCATTATTTAACAGTAATCCCATGAGACGGTATCCTAAATATCACAGTGATGTGTTTTTTTTTTAAGAAATACTGCCAACATATTTTATCTTAGGTAAATTTAAGAGATAGAATCATCAGGAGCCGAATAAATTAATAAGAATTCATGATGCATATATCAGCCTGAGCACTGTTATGGATAAAAGGAAAATACTTTTAATAAGTAAGGATTGAAATTTTTTAGAGCTCGGTAGTTCCACTAAAGTGTGTGTTTACATATACATACTTGAGTATTGGACCGATTCTGAATTTAAAAAGTGCATTGTCTTGTCAAAATACATACTGTACCTTGTGAGTGATTGCTATAAAATTTCATGTTTTATATAAATGATATGAATACAGGTAGTCCTTTGATTTACAACCATTCATTTTTGAAGTTGCAGCAGCATTCAAAAAAGTTGTGACTGTTTTTCACACTTGTGACCATTGCAACATGGGGGGGGGACTCGTGATCAAAATTTGGACATTTAGAAATTGGCATGTATTTATGACAGCTGCAGTGTCTTGTGGTCATGTGATCACCTTTCGCCAACCTGCAAAGTCAATGTGGAAGCAACATTCACTTAACAACCACTTTACTAACTTCGCAGCTACAATGATTCACATAACTACTATAGCAATAGCACTTAGACATATACTGCTTCACAGAGCTTTACAGCCCTCTCTAAGCAATTTACAGAGTCAGCATATTTTCTCCAACAATCTGGGTCCTCATTTTACCGACCTCAGAAGAATGGAAGGCTGCGTCAATCTTGAGCTAGTGAGATTCGAACTGCCAAATTGCTGGCAACCAGCTGGCAGCAGAAGTATCCTACAGTACTTGCATTCTAACCACTGCGCCACCACAGTTCTATGACGAGAGATCGTAGAATGGGGCAAAGCTCCTTTAACTGTCTTGCTCAGCAACGGAAATTTTTTGGCTCAATTGTAGTTGTAAGTCAAGGACTACCTTTAGTCAACCACCTTTTAGTTAACAAGTATTGGTTTGGAAAGTTCAATTAATTGTCTAAATATTTTGGAAGCCATTTTAAATATTTAACCAAAAAAAGGTTCATTCTTTTCCTGCTGTATCTCCTTCCTTCCTTCCTTCCTTCCTTCCTTCCTTCCTTCCTTCCTTCCTTCCTTCCTTCCTTCCTTCCTTCTCCCTCCCTCCCTCTCTCCCTCCCTCCCTCCCTCCCTCCCATCACTTTTCCAAGATAAGTATTTTTATCCCTTAGGGATGGAGTGCATTGGGAGGAAATGATATGGGTATAATTCCAATTTAGGAAAGTTCAACTAGAGTGTTACATGTCTACCTGCAGTCATTGATCACAGTGTACATCATGTTCAATAGCCTTTCATTTTCTGACACTGCATATCTACATATCTTTTAATATGGAATTTTGAATATATTTTGTGTGCTCCTTTTCATAGTTGGAAGTGTTGTCATGTGAATGAATCTAACCTTGGTAGTAAATCTGCTGGATGCATATGGTTAACAGCCTCTGTCAGTTGATTTGAATTACTGGGCAGTCTTGCTTGGGAAGAGTGCAGTCAGGATCTTGGCAGGCTGTGTGAAGATTGACCATGAATTCCAACCTCTCCACAACTAAAATGAATGTTTCCCTTCTCAGGCACGCTTTGGGCATTTTCCGACCAATATGCATAATAATGACTCTGCCTTGGATGAAGATGCTGATGATGAACTAGACCCAGGAAGCAAGTAAGTTAATTTGGGTGTGATTTGAGCTACGGTTTATTGACAGAATTATACATCCAGGACCAATTGGTAAAACCAGTTGAGAATTTTAGGGAGAACTCTAAAGAACCAACAAAGCAAATATTGCACAGTTGAGGGAAAACCTTCGATTACTGTTGAGTGCCGCTCAGAGGCAAGGTAGAAAGAAAAATCCTGAGCAGTACCTTAAATTATGGAGAAAACAGAACAAATAACCAAAAGGGAAAAACAGACTTAGTAGTGATACTGCTTGTTGTGAAAAGGAAGAAAAAAAATAAAAGTATAGGTGGTCCTTTACTTACAACCACAATTGGGAGCAATATTTCCATTGTTAAGCAAGATGGTTGTTAAGTGAGTTGTGCCTAATTTTATGACCTTTTTGCCAGGATTGTTAAGCAAATCACCACAGTTGTTAAGTAAATCATGGGGTTGTTAAGCAAACCCAGCTTCCTCCATTGACTTTGCTTGCCCCAAGCTGGCTAGGAAGGTAGCAAGCGGCGATTACATGACTTTGGAATACCGCAACCACCATAAATGCATTCTGATTGCTAAACACCCAAATTTTGATCATATGACCATGGAAATGTTGTGATGATTGTGTGACGGCTGTTTAGAAGTCACTTTTTTCAGTACCATTGTAATTTTGTTCAGCCACTAAATGAATGGTTTTAAGTCAAGGACCTCCTGTATTGAAAGTATTGATTAACTTGCAGCTGGGATAGAAAGTATAGAAAGTAAATGATGGACTGAAAGATAAAAGTGGAACAATATGATGTATATAGGAAAAAATAATGTACAGGCACTCTGTCAACCAGCAATTCAAAACCTGTATCCAAGAGCATATTTTGGGGGGGAAAACCTGCTATAATTTTGAGTGTGTTTGTGTGTGTGTGTGTGTGTGTGTGTGTGTGTGTGTGTATGTATATTGTTGCATTCACGGATATATCTATCTATCTATCTCTGAATGCAACAATATACTGAAAAAAGGCTTTCCATTGCATCTGTATATGATTTCCTGATTAGTGGTATTTCTGCTGTTCCTGCATGTCTGCACCAAGTATACTTAGATGCAATCCTATATACCAGCCTTAATCAGTTTGGCTCTCTCCAGATGTGTGGATTTTAAATCCAGCTTGTCAGTTAGTGGTCTTACTGCTTTGGGAAGTGAAGTCCACACATGTGAAAGGGCACCCAGGTTGAAACATACAGCAATATATTTTTACACCTGAATATTGACTCAATGAAGTCAGAATATTGCTCTCAAGGCAATATTCTGTAGCAGTTCCCAATCCTTAGAAAATGGTGCCTCTGCAAGACTACTGCTTGGCTTTTTTCAAATGATAAATTATAAATTAACAGCAGCAGTTCAAAAAGAAACAAAGGCCACATACCTTTCAAGTCTGGGCAACCTATTAAAATTAAAACTATATTCGATAATAATGTACTAGGCTTTCGGTTCTTAAATTTCGAACAAAGTACATTTCAGCTATCAAAAGCTTAGGAAATAATAATGAAAGATAGATCATAATGAAATCAATCCCATCCACATGGATTTGAAAATCCCGTCAAAAGAACTTGCAAATGCAAGCTTTTGAAAGAGCTCATTCTTGATCTGTGTTTTCCAAAGTGAGATTTTCACACACAAAAAGCCTATACACTAAGGCGTTGTCACAATGCATTACAGGTACTGTATGCATTTTTCTAAAAAAAATCTCCCTGCAGCATTTCCTTGTTTTCCATCCCAACCTGAAGACAAAAATGGTCATAATTTATCTCCCCCCCCCTCCTCCTCCTAGGTTACTGGAAAAGAGAATTTCACAAGTGGCTATTTCTCACTGCTGCTGGCCAAAGCCACAAAGCTAAATAATTATGGTGTTTTTTTTTCATAACAAATGTAAGCGCTATGAGACTTATTTTGCCAAAATAGATCTTCGTAATAACTGTCAACTAAAGCTTCACGAACATTTAGATTCATTGTCATGGTCATAAAATACCACAGTAGTGAAAAGACTTTATATTTTTCTTTAGATTGTCATCGGAAGACAGTGAGGAAACATCTTACTATTTGTATGACAGTGATGACTCTGGGGAATTAGCCAAAACGTCTGTTCCTCATGGAGAAATGGACCTGCTGGGAGAGATTTTGGATACACTGAGTACACATAGTTCCGATCAAGGGAAGCTCTCGGGGGCAAAAAGCTTGGACTTTTTTCGATCAATGGATGACATTGACTATAAGTCAAAGGTTAGTTGCTTTATCTTGTCTCTGTCTTAAATCTGAAATAACTTCTATGTAGCGTTAGCTTTTATGGCTGATATATCCTTCTGATTTTTTTGACCCTCTTTGCTCTCTAACTCCTTATAAGCCACTTAGAGTTGTTGATCAACAGGTCAAAAATTTAAACTATATATATAAAATCTTCAAGTAAAGCCGGGTAGTATAAATTAGCTGATCATCTTTTTAAATCTAAATTCCTGGGTCATTCTAATAAGATTTATTTGCACAAATTATTAGCTGATAAATATAATTTTATTCCTTTAAACATTACAAGAGTTACATTTTATGTAAGCTCTGCTTACAAATAGTTAAGTAAATGTCAATTATTGTAAGTAATTTTAGTACTTTGTTTTGATATAGTCCAAGACAGCAATAAAATAATTTATTCCTCCATCCATTAAATCATGTATAATTTGTAATCATTCATTCCATTTTTCCTGTCAAATGCAACTAATTTCATGCACAGATTTTCAGATCTATATTCCTTGTTATATCATGCAATCCATTCTAATAGTTGCTGCAAAAAAAAATATATTTCTCAGCTGACACAGAATTGTTTACAATGTACAAGTATACATTGTATATACATATTACAGATGCACACATAACCTCAACTAGCACCCTTCTGTGTTTATGACAAGGATCCCTCATATAGTAATGCATAATATTTAAAAACTGAGGTGGGCATGACACATTTCTGTTTTACTCTGCTAAATTGTTAACCATTTGCTAAGGATTCCATTTATTCTCATGAATGTTTTACTTCCATTATCTGTCCCTCTGATCACATTTAGCAACCAACTTTCAACTTCATATTCCATAGCAAAAATCCTAATCCAAGTTTATTTAACAGACATTTCTGATTATCTGCTAAAGAACAGAAATTAGGTCTACATTTTCCTTGTCAAGCTAAAACACACTGCACTTTCCAAAATGTGTTCGTTATCCTTGTTTCAATCAGAATTCATTATGGTATCTTTCCCTTTGTATCTGGAAGCAATGATGGCCTTCGTCCATTTGTCAGGATTCACTTTTCTGTTAAACAGCACATTCCAAAAGCAAACCAAGTCCAAACTAGTGTAATTATTTATTTACTATATCTGTGCCTACAGAATTACTGTTTTCTAAGTTTCTCAATAGCATTGACTTATGGGGAGGGATGGTTCTATTTATACACTGTAAATGCTGTTTATCTGTCTATGGAGATTCTCAGTCATCCACGTCATAGTTGTCCCAAAGGTGCTTTTTCAAGAGGCAGCTGGACTTTCTGGGGTTTGGGTTTTTTTTTTTTTTGAAGACGTTTCTCATCCAAGAAAAGCTTTTTCAGGTCTTTTGCAATTGACTGATGGTGATTTTGTTGAAGTCGATAGTGTTCAAATGGTACTCCTTATATTTTGGGATTGCACACAAGGTGTCTATTACTATTAGTATTATCTTTGCTTTCTATTGTCATAGTCATGCTACTTCTATTAGCAGGTCTTTATACATTGTGATCCCCCCGCCCCCGTTCTTTTACTTCTAGTCTGCTATCTCCAGTTATTGCAATGTCCACTATCCAGACTTTTTTTTCCTTTCTTTTTTAATGATAATTCTTATGTGTGGAGTGTTGTGTGGCAGATGCTTGCCTGTTTGAATTCTAAAGTTCCAGAGCACTTTAACTCTTTGTTTGGTGATCCCACCAGTTCTTGCTTTCAAACAAGTGGTATTTCTTGCAGATGTTCCAATACACCAATACTGCTATTTTGTCGTGTTGTTGTTAATAGTCAGTCTGCACGAACTTCTTGCAGCAGCTTACTGGGCGGTTCACTGTTTCTTCAGCTTCTTTGCAGAGGCGGCATTTGCTTTCTGATGCTGTTTTCTAATTCTGGTTTTGTATGCATTTGTTCTTAAGACTTGGTCTTGTGCTGCCAGAATTAGCCCCTCTGTCTATTTCTTTAACACTCCTTTTTTTTAGCCATTTGCAGATGTTATTATCTGTTTTGCCTGTTAGTATTTTTAGATACTGACCATGTAATACTTTGCCTTCCCATTTCTCTTTTCTTTATTTGGTCTTTCTTATAGGCCAGTTTAGTTTCTTTGGTATTCAGTAAGTCTTCATGGTATACTAGCTTCAGTGCTTCTTTACTGTCCTTCAGATATTCTTCCAGTGTTCTTTCTTCTTCTTCTTCAAATGTCTGGTGTACTTGCAACATTCCATATCCGTATATGCTCCTTTATAAATACAGTGTCAACATCACTGCATAGTTGAAGGGCTATGATTCATTGTCACTGCTTTTCTGATTGATTGATTGATTGATTGATTGATTGATTGATTTTGTTTGCTGCCCAACTTGCTTCAAACTGACACATTGTTCCAGCTGCATATCTAATAACTGGAATTGTCCAGATATTAATCTCCTTGATGGTATTTTCACCACTGAGCTTAGACTTTTAAGTTCTTCATCACTCTTCTAATGTATTCATTACTAATCATCTTCTTGACTTCAGTGTTCTTGATCTTTTCATCTTGAGGGATTCCCAGGTATTTATACTGATATTCATCCACTCTTGATGTTATTTCCATAGGGCATATTGATTCATTCGGTTTTCACAGTTTTTTCCCTGTTGATGGTAAGGATGCCACAATTGCTTGGTTCACACTCATCACAGTCTCTTGGCTGTATATTCGGACAAAGTTGAGCAACGATTCTGTTTCAGATGGTGTTTTTCCATACAGCTTCAGATTGTTTGTGTAAAGGAGGTGGGATAGTCTGGCAGATGTTTTTCATGTTTGATAACCGTGGCCTGACTTGTTCAGTATTGTTGACAGAGCAATCAATGACAAACAGTAGTGATGTTAATGAGTCTCCTTGAAAGATTCCTTTCATGATATTAACCTCTCCCAGTCTATCACCATTGAACAGCAATTGTCTCTTCCATTGTGCCATTGATCTTTGCACAATGTTTCTGATGTTCTAATGACTCCTGTTATTTCTAGGCATGTCTTTCTGTCTGTCAAACTTTCACATTTCTGTACCTTCCATTTCCCTCCAATCATGTGGCAAGGAGTTGAATGCCTTCTTGTAATCTATCCAAGCTATATTCAAATTGGTCTTCCTTCTCTTAAAGTTTTCCAAAATCATCTTGTCAATAAGAAGCTGATCTTTTGTTCCTGCTTGAGTAGCTTTCTTTCTGCTGTGATCTCTAAGATCTAATCGGATCAAAATACTGTGATTAAGGATAAAGAGAACCTCTAAATTTTACAACATTAAGAGTTGTCTTCATTTCAGTTTCTTTACCACCTAGAACATCTTTACATCCTGAAACTGAATTAACTCAAATTTAAAATTTTTGTGGGGCTAGAAGAAGGAATCAAAATTTGGAAGATTGTTCTGAAAGGAAAGAAATGTTACATAATTTATTCTTGATTCATTCAATTGAATAAAAATAGGCAGGTTAATTAAGATGTTTTAAAATTTAGTGTAATTTTTGTATGCTCTTTTTTCCCGATTAAAAATATAATGAAGTTGTTATTTAGAGTTACCAAGGGAAAGAATTCTGATAGACTGCACACTCTCTTTTTTATTTCAGAATAAATCCAACACTCCAAGTGAGAGCAATCTTGCCCTACTCTGTAGTGGTTGGACATCTGATCTGGCTACTTCGAATCAGCGACAAGATAACAACATCCTCACAGAAAGGAAGCTTCCTCAATCACCCAGGAAACATGTTCCTTCCAGCAGTTATAGAGAATCTGTTTTTGTGCTAAATAAAGAAAAACCTAACCTTACCTCCAGTGCTGATGACTTGACTTCGCCTAATAATTATCCAAGATCTCCAGATTCACCCCAAGAAACTATGCAGGAACATTCTCTGCAAACTTTGCAACTGAAGAGTAAGTGGAATGAAACACTAAGCAGGACCTCTGCAGATGAGAAGTCACCAAGCTTGAGTCCAAATCCATCTTTCCTCGTTCCATGGGAGAGGGAAACCCAAGATGGAAATGAAATTCTTGAAGAAGGTGGGCTTCTTCAAGAAGTGGTGTCATTATGTAAACTGACTTCTGCTTTCAATCAAGGTTTAAACATTTCAGGGGACAGGTTTTCCAACAGCAGTGGGAATAAAACGTAAGGAATATTTATTTATTGAGAGGTTACATGCGTGGTAAATGACTAAAGGAAAACAACTCAGGATACCATAAAAAGGAAATAAGAGATCTTCAGGTTTTTTAATCTTTAGTTTTAGTTGGCCTTATTTTTGTGTTTTTATCCTTTTATTTTGAGCCTAAATCCTTTGAATATATTTGCTCCACTTCGGTTCACAATATATGCTTGCATTTGGGATGGGGCTGTATAAGAGAACCAGTTTGGTCTAGTGGTTAAGGCACCAGACTAGAAACCAGGAAACTAAGTACTAGTCCCACCTTAGCCATGAAAGCCAGCTGGGGGACTTTGGACCAGTCATTTTCTTTCTCAGCCCAACCCACCTCGCAAGGTTGTTATTGTGGGGCAATAAGAGGAGGAAGGAGTATTAGGTATGTTATTGAGTTATTTATAAAGGTGGGATAAAAAAATCTAAAAAGAAAATGTGTTTACAAACATGTTTAGCATGCAGTCAGTTACAGCTTCATCCTGGACATTTCCAGTTGTATTTTCAGCTGCCATGTATAAAAACCTGAAAGTCACTGCCAGTCAGTATATGCAATACTGAGTTCAGATAACATGCCATCTTAACTAAAGCATTCTAGATTCATGGTACTAGCTTGATTTCACATTTAAGCCACAGCTGGTCTGTGTCATGAAACAGTTTTTAATCATTTCCTTTCCCTATATGCAAAAAGAAATGTATCAGACAGACACATTTATCCTTCTATAACAGAAACCAAGAAATGTAGCATGACTATTCTGGAACTTAATATGTGATCTGAAGGCCTTAAACTGAGAAGGGCAGATTTAAATACCTTAAAGGCTGAACTGTAAATACGTGGGGGGGGGGGGGGGAAGCCATCATTATTTCGTAGCTGCAAATGTGCTTGAGTGAAAAGAAATGCAGACCATTTATCAAACAACGGAACTCTTAAATTTACAGATGATCACCAGTGTAATATTGTTTATGCAGTGATTTTAGTAAACTTGTGAGAACTTTGTTAAATGTGCTGACATTACCAAGCACTACCTATCAGTAAGATGAGAATTCTAATATGTGCTTGTACCACTTATTAACCCCAGTTGATAATGATTGCTTTGGATTTATTATAAAATATATTGTTTTTAATTTTTAGCAGACAATGCCCCTGTCTTCCAGACTCTGAAAAATGGTACTGTGTATATATATAAATATATATTGAAATTATGAAATGCAGCAAAAAGTTTACAACCGCTTTCAGAACTTATTATTATATTTTACATTTTGGTTTTCTTGAAATACATATTTTGACCACAGTTGGAATTTTAATGGAATGAACCTTTGAAAGATGTAATATTTTTAATTGAAAATAATCTGTTCTTCTGGAGATCATGCCTCTTTACAGATAACTTTTAACATGTTTGTAAAGTCATTGGGTTGTTGTTAAGTGTGCTGCCTAACCAAATTCTATACTTTTAGTTTTTTAAACAACAAAGGAACAGTTGCAGTAAAAAGAGAAATACATTAGACTCATGGTGCAAATCCTTTTTGGTTATAGGCAAATGAGTCAAAGAACCACCACAATTTCTAGCATTTAGGTTTAATTTGTGAAGAGGATGAGATCCATCTATTACAATCTCCCTACCAATCACTGACAGCTTTTTAAAATAGTCTTCTAAAGAATTTATTCAAAAATCAATTATCTGGTATACATATATCAATGTTTAAAAGCTCCTTCAGATTTGTCACTAGATCAAATATTTTGGAAATGGTCAGAAGTGGTTTCTAGATATATGTATAAAACAGCTGACAGACTTTTAGATCCTATAGAATAGTAGTCCCCAACCTTTCCAGCTTGGTGGTCCAGCAGTGGGAGAGAGGAAATGGTTCTGTGTGAGGGGCAGGCGCGCCTGCAAGTACACACAGCTCCATTTGTGCAAGTGGTGTGTGTGTGTGTGTGTGTGTGTGTGTGAGCGCCCGCTGCTCACACAAATGGAGCTTCGCACACATGCCCACAGCTCATGCAAATGGAACTTCGTGCACATGCATGAGCCCACCACTTGCACAAGTGGAGCTGTATGTGGGCTGCCACCTGGGATTTGGGGACCCCTGCTGTAGAAAGATCAATTGAATATAGAAACAATTCTTTTCCCCCCAGCACCTATTTTATAGAATGCAAGGTTCTTTCTCTATTGTATTGTATCATTAATTCGTTCTCCAAGTATAAAGGTTTATCCTAAACATGTTTCACTGTCTCATATACAAGTTTCATTTTCAAAAAGAAGAAAAACTATGCATATGCAAACTTTCCACAGCAATTATAAAGTGCTTCTTCTTTTTTTAAAAAGGTTAAATCCTGCATGGATATCTCTATGAATCTTACACAACAAGATTACGTGGAGATGGGGGGGGAGAGCGAAAAAGCTTTATCTAGTAAAGTTCACAGGTTTTCAGTGACTTTCATGGTTAGTGAATGTGATTTGGGATTCCATCTATATGGAATTCTCTCATGGTAAAGTATGTATTGATGAGTCTTCTTGATGAACTTTTGAAATATAACTTTCTTTGGTCCTTGAACTTACTCCTATGCCAGATTTTATTATAGTTGTCATTGTTCCAAGGGTAACAATTGTGCCTTAAAAATGTGTGCTGCGATACTTGCCAACTCTTTTTATTATTAACAAAAGGACAAAGTATTTCCAAAGGATCAGAGTAAACTTTCAGCTAGCAACTACTCTGTTTGCCACCAGTTATTGTCCTAAAATTCTCTGTATAGGCCACATAAATAATATTTCTATAGTGACAGAAATATTACAGTTCCCATATATCGTTTTACCTATTTTTTATTCGCTGTTTTGGGGAAATTTAAATTACTGTTTTTAATATGGTGTGTTTTTTTAAAAAAATATTTTAAAAAATATTTCTCAGGAATCCCAGCAATTATGTCTATTGATCATGTGATTCTTTCTATAAAATATTGGATTATTTTACTGAAATTTAGCTTATTTATTCAATACCATTAGTCAGTCTAGAATGCAAATAGACAGCCTAGTGTTGTCTGGGACTTCAGCTCCCATCAGACCAGCTGGCATGGCTAGTGGGAAAGTCAAAGGAGATGTAGTTCATAACATCTGGAGGTCAATAGATGGCTTATTCATATTTAGAACAAATAATGCATTGTTCAGTCAGGTGATTAGCTGGCTATTCAAATTTATTTTTAATAGATGATATAAAATCACTTTTAGTTGCTTTATACCCACCATGGATTTTATCAGATATGTAAAAGGGAAATCTGTTTAAACCTTTATCCTATCCCCAAATCAAAAGGCCCAGGCAGCATATAGAATAATTGCACCAACAGCTTTCCTTAACTAATGTCTTTCCAAGAATGGAAAAGATTATTTTGAAAAATCAACTACTTTAGTTCAGAGTTGGTTATGCATCTAATGGATAAGAGATTGCTTTGCTATCACTTTCCAAACCCTTAAATAACCATCCTATGCCCTGATCGACTTTTGCTACATTGCAGAAATTAAAATTGCTTAAACTAGAAAGATATTTTTTCAGGTACCTCTATGCATAGAGAATTACATGGAGTAATGTGTTGTAATGAGACCCACTTTGATGAATAGTAGAATAGTGAAAAAGGCAGTCGTTTTTTTTTCCAAACTGACTTTTTAAATATTTCCCTAGCATTTCAAAAAGTGATATTACTACTTTTTGATTGCTGTGAGTTAGTTTATCAAAAACTGTCAGTACTGGCTAACTTTGCTCTCAAAGATGTCAACAGTGATTTTCCAATTGATTGAATAGACGGCTTGCACTGATGAGCACCTTTGAAAATTTTAATTTTCATAGCTAGACTAGATAAATCCATCAAAAGATCTGTTAACATTGTTTTAGCAGTGCTTAAATCATTATACTTAGGTTTCATTAGATAAATTATATAAAACAAAACAAATATCCCCTTTTATTCATCCTGCCCATAGTTTACTAGTATATCTTATAGGCTGTATTGAGCAGGGAATGAAAAATAGTAATGTTAGTTGCCAGTTGGGTGAGAAGTATGTGTCCGTTTCTGTAATCTCTTCCTAATATTAGTATTCATTTCATAAGTGAGTCCAGGCTCCTACTTAGCTAAAGAATTAGAAAAGTATTTATGTCATTGGGAGCTTTTTCTTACGTATCTTTGCTTCAATATAGCAACAGTGTAGATGCCACTGTTAACATGAAACTTTTGTGCTCTGATAGAATGTAATTTTGAAGTCAGTCTTTTCAATAAGAGACATAAAAACCTTTTAAAAAAAACCTTTTTAAAAAAGTCAAACTTTACAAAATTGCCAAACCTCACATGAGTTCAGCATTGTTATCTCTACACATTCTTCTCTGTGAAGATGTTACCATTTTTTTTTAATGTTGGGGTTTTGTAGGCACCAATTCAGGGTACCTTGCTGCCAATCCTTGGTATAATTCAAGGGGAAAAAGGAATAAGAAGTGTGACCGTCTTCCTAATTTGTTACTATAGGAAATGTAAGGACTACAGTATACATGCAGACAACTGCCCCATGATGGCTGGGGATGGTCAGAGTTGTATTCCCTTATGTCTGGAGGACACAGCCTTGAGGAAAACTACATCAGGCTTTAATTCACAAACAAGACATTGGTTGGCTTTGATAGGTGTACTGTTCACTTTGTCCAAAGAAAAAGTTAACAATTTTAAAGCTCTCACTTCCTAGACAACAATAAACCCTGTTCTGAATTCAAAGGAACACATCACTGCCAAGCTCCTTAAACTCACACCCGCAGGAAGGTAAACAATCTTAGATTTCTTTTTTAAAAAAAGTTTTATTAAATTTTTCTTTTGCATACATATTTTATGAACAGAGTATTGACCTGGTCTTGTACATCTTGTAACATAGTTATATATTGATTTTTATAGTCTATTCCAATCTTCCTTTTTGTTTTTTCCTAATACAATTTACATATTTCAGTTTCAGCCATAATATTCTTTTTCCCTACTTCTAATCTCTTCTTAATACATAATATATAAACAATATCACCATCTGACCTTCAATTCCTAGTTTCTTAGCATAACATCAATTATCTTATTTCTGCACTTATAAAATATATTTCTAAGAATTCCCATCATACTTTTTGTCTATAAACAATGTGCTTCATTATATTCAATTCTTACATTGAAACCCTTTAACTTAATTAACCTTCCACATTTTATCTTAATCTCTTCTTAGTACATAATAAGCAATATCACTATCCACCTTTAATTCCTGATTTCTTACTGTAGCATCAATTCATTATTTTATTTCATCATTTACAACATGTTTTTTCAAAATCTCCATTGCACTTGTTACCATTTCAATTTAGTCTCTTGATTTCAATTATTTTCATAATTGAACCAAATTGCCACTTCATATTTCATCTGCTGTTCTGTTTTACAATAAACAATTTACATCATCATATTAGCTTCTTACATTCACAATTAATAATATTAATACAGTTCCCTTAGATCTACTAATATATACCTTATTTCCCTTCCTCCTTTTCCACTATTCTTCCCCTTTTAACCATTTTCTCTTGGTCTCTACAAAATTCCATTTCTTAATAATTTGTTCCTTTCATCCCATTCTCTTAACTTTTTCTTTTCCTTTATATTTATTTTATCTTTTCTCCTGAATCCTTTTTCTAACTTTTGGGTCTATTACTTGCATAATTCTCCCCAAGCTTTTTTCTAATTTTTTTCCATTTCCTTCTCTTCCCTTTGATTGATTCTTTTTTGGGGGGATATTTCCCCCTGTCTTCTCTTTTTTTGCCACTGTAAATCCCAGTGTAAACATCTAACTTTTTACATTCAATTCCTTTTCCTTCAGTATTATTTTCTTGCTTCTCATTTATAGTCTCTTTTTCCTGTTTTGTGTGTTCTAGCCAAATTTCTGACTTTTTGTTGCCCTTTAATGATTCACGCATGTTTTTAAACATCTCAATTAATTCCTCACACATCCAAGACTCCATATTGTCAATTTTAAAAATTGTTAATATTTATCTTATATTTAATTAAGATTTTAAAGTCCATATAGTCTCTTTTTTATTTCCAGATAATATCCAGTTTAAATGTTTGTCCAATCCACTCCAATTTAAAGCTTTGTTATTTTCCACTTCTGTTGAAAGTTGAGACCAAGCAATTTTAAAAAAAACAAAAGAAATACTCCTTAAAAGTTCTCACAGTTTCTTTTAGTAGTCAAGGTCACTGCTATTATTTTCTTCAATTTTCATTCCAGTCTTGTAATGCTTTATTTCCACTAGCAGATGTCTCTCTCCAATCCACAATGTTCTCAGAACAACAAAGTATCAAGCTTACAAAAGTATTTTAAATCCACATAGAAAATACTTTCCCTCGGATTTCTTTTCCTTTTATTATTTTTAGTTTCTCCAAGATCAGTTTTAAGTCGTTATAAAATTTCTTGGGCTTTAATATTTTAATTTCCTCTTTGTTCTTCTTCCTCCATTAAAATTCCCAATTAGCCACTCATTTCCTCTCCGGGACACCTTTAAAGTTTTTTTTTAATTTCCTTTTTTTACCTGTGAGTTGGCCAGCACTCCTTTCAAACACCGTTCCTGTACAAAAATCTTATTCTGGTTGCCCCAGCTTCAGAGTGGTCATTTTTAAATGGCCGCCACCCCCGCCGCTAGTTCGAAGAGCTGCCTCTGACCTTTCTAGGAACTTGCCTGTTCCTCTTGGTCGTCAGAGGCACCTCTCCTTCTTCACCGTCCCTACAGGACGGTTCTGGTCCGAAGACTCCCTTGACAGCAGTTTGTCCGGCTGGATTTTTGCGGAGCTTGTTGGAGCCCACTATTTTCCAGCCAGCTTTGCCGCGATGCTTCCGGTTTCTCCCCCAACAATCTTAGATTTCTTGTTTTAGCACTTTTTCCTCTTCATTTTAAGATAATTTGGTGTTACTAGGAGCCATTTCTTTTCCTCTTCAAGCAAACAAAAGCTGAAGTTTTCATGCCTTACATGAACTTAAAATTTGGCTGCCTGTGAAAGTAAATTCCAGTGGTGCTTCCTTCTGCCCAAGGTCTCATAACTCTTTCAATCTGGGAATAAGAGATAAATTGCATAATTATTCCCTCTTCCACACTTATTTCAAGTAGCTTCATGCAAGACATCATCTTGCTGGATTGTGTTCCCAAGAGTTGAATGTGTCTGGTGCCATCCAACCATACTTAACTGCACTCTGTGTCGGCCACTGATATTCTCTCATCCTTTTATCTTATAGCGGTGTTGCTTCTGTGTAAGGGATCCAACTAAGTAAATGTGCTTAAGCGCCTCATTTATGTCCAGTATCACAAAATTTCTGAGCAATAGACCCAAAAGTTCTTTTTCAAAAGGTAACTGGACTTTGTTTTGGGAAAAACAAAGTACAGTTGACTTTTGAAAAAGAACTTTTGGGACAACCATGACCTGGATAACTGAGAATCTCCATAAATACTGAGCAATAGGAATTCAGAATATCCAAATAGTTTGTTTTTCTCAAGGATCTGAAATAATGTTTCAGGAAAAACATTATTTTAATGTTAAGTATTTGCTACTTACTGACATTGGGGCAGGCTTAGTAAAAATATGGGTCCTGCTATTAACTGCACCATATGTAGCAAGGCATGAATATAGAATCAGTATTAATGGGAGGGGAGAAGAGAGAGAAGTTAATATAAACTTTCAAACTGAAACACTTTTTAAATGGCTTCTCTCAGCTCTGCCTTCATCCCATCTCAGATCTAAGTAAAGCATCAACTAGGATGTGGGAAAGTGTTGGATTAAAGAAGTGTTGAATTTTGTGCAATATTTTTCCTTATATTTGTGTGTGTGCATGTATGTTTTGACAATTAGAAGCACCTGTTGCTTTCTCAGTAGGTCTTTGAGATTGCTTTTCACCCTAGTATATTTCTAGTTTTTGTTTCAAAATTGTGTTAAATTGTGTGTAGCATCTCATTACAGTTGTATAGTTAAAAGACGTACAGTACATTGTCAGTGGGCAAATAGCTTTTAGTCAATTGAAATTGAATAGGGACATCCTGTTATTGTGTTATAATACAAATCTAAAATTTTGCCAGTTATTTAGTAGACCTCAGACACTTATAGCTAGTAATACCTGTATTGCCCACATTACATTATAAATACACAACAGAGTGAGATTTCTGTTAATTTACTTGTAATTGCTGATCCTGTCTGTCCCACTGTTTCTTCACCATGCAAATAAATAGCTGCTTCTTACAATTGATACCAGATGGCAATGAATGGTCAATATGTATAATTTTTATGATCCATGGTATGACATCTCTGGTTGTGATAAATGATTGCTTGTTTCAATACATGTTGCCCTTACATTTGGATTGTTTATTTGGTTAACTTTTGTATATTTCTTGTACATTTTCTTCCCATGGCTAAACGTTGATCAAGAACTACTTTGAATTGATTTACTTGAGTTAATTGAAGCACTGTGTAATCTAGTCCTGATTGCAAGTAGCAGATAAGCACTGTGATGAATTTAGTGTTACATACCACATTCTCTGTATTGCAATAGTTGTGGTTCAAGAGCGTACTTTATTTACGTTACACTGTGTACATAATTTCATTAATGCAACACAATTATATATTTATGACCATTTGTCTTGAAGAAGAGAATACAGAAAAAATTCATCTGAACAGAGCAAATCGTTCAGTGCCTGGTTTATTATTTAAAAAACAAAATTTCAGAGTTGCAGAAATCCTTTTTAAAATTATGTTATGAATGTTGCAAACTAAGCAACAAAATCCAGGGTGATTTGCCCCAGAATGTGTTTCTACTTCTCTTCTACCAATATAGAACTATTTGAAAAGGGACTAGAATTGTATTATTCATGAAACCAGTATTGGTTGCACCAGTTATATATAGAGAAATAAAAATGTTGCAAAAAGAAAATGAAGAATAGTGTAGCCAATCACAAAAAGGGACAGATTTATTTTTTTTTACTGCTAAACAAGTTTCGAAAAAAAGGAGAAATTCAACATATCCAATATCTTCCAAAAAGTTCCCTTTGATGCAGATATAAGGCAAACATCAGCCTCTAGCAATTTCTTTGCATCAATGCCTTTGGGTCCACAAACTTCCTAGTGTAATTGCAGGGAGCATTCTGGGAGGCCGATGACATTCTTGTAAATGAGTGTTTTGTCATGTGCCATACCCACTACTTTATGAATAGGAACCTTTTTTTAATTCTTCTCTTCACTTGCTGTCCAAAAATGTCTCTTGCCAATGATGTTGTCTGCAGGATGGATAGGAACCAGGCCTCCTGGCTCTTAAAAAGAAGAAGATGAAGAAAGACACATTGTTTGAACTTAGCAGACAGGTTGTGCATGCAAGAAGTTAAATCTCAATCCAAGAAAGGTTGAAAAAAGATTCCTGCCTCAAATCCAGAAGAGCTATTTCCCATCAGTATAAACAAAAATGAAACTATAATAGATCAACAATCTGATCGGCTAAAAAGCAGCTTTGAAATGGGCATATATAGGTAAAATTACTAGATAAAAATCAGCTGCATTATAAATTGGTGTTAGGAATGGATCCTGGCTCTGAAAAAGTATAATATGCTGCTCTTGGAGGATGAAAACTGGAACTTTTTTTTAATTATTAGTAGCACCTCTGTATGCACTTTAAGTTGACCCTTTGGGATAATGTTAATACAAAGTATTTGATGGACTTCACATTGCCATAAAGTGCCCCACTTGTGTAATATAAAACAAATAAAAAAACAGCAAATGTCAACAATGGTGAAATATAGTAGTTTTCTTTCATATTGCTTGGAACTCTATACACAAAGTCAACAGGTTGAAAACAGGAACATTGTTCTGTGATATTTAATGTGGTTCTCAATATATATAAATCAAAATGAGCTTGCAGTTGTGCACATTTTACTAATCATATCAAGTGGAAGAATAGAATATACAGTATATAAAGAATGCCTTGACTATGGAACTCCCGTACAGAATAGAAATGGACTCTAAATATACAGTTTCCTAGTTACAGTTGAGGAATAAGAAAAAGGGTTTCTAGCAAATCATTTCTCCACAATGAAAACCTTTCAGTACTCTCACTGTCTGAATAGCCAACTCCTGTGTGTTCCTGAACCTTTAAAGATTTCTGCGATGCGTGTTAAAGAACATGAGATTATGAAATGTTGAAAGTTAACTCCATCACTTTCGGTCTTGTCAACGGGAGAATGGCATGTCTGTGGATATAGCCTAGTTTAAGCAAGATGGCAACACATCCAGAAGACATAACGTATACAAATGGAATTTGACATGAAGTCGGCATGGCATACAATCTGGCCAGCACAGAATTCAAACAATAGCTATTCACTGGAAACAAATGACAGGAGCAGCTAGCTGCCCACCATTAGAAGCCCCATCCAAGCTGCCAAATCCAGGTTAGCAGTTCTGATCATTGGGCAGTCTTCTGAGAGAAAGATAAATCACCTCCATTTAATCATAGTTCTAGTCTGACAGTTACAATGGGAAGCATCCTCATCTCCAGCTTTTATCCTGTGTATGCATGTGTGCAGATAAAAAATATGGAAATGTATAAATACTATAAGGATAGAAATGCCTTTCAAGTTCCTCTTGCCAAGATCAGAGATGTTGTCAAACTTGTGCAGTCCTTTCCTCCACTAGATGTATTCTATATTTTTTATTGAAGTATACTGCTAAAACATGTCTTATTTTTTAAACAATCTGTTGTGATTCTCAAAATTTGGCTGCATAGAATATTCACAAAGGAATTGAGATCAAATATATAATAAAAGGCTTATTAGAGTCTGTCAAATACCAGAATCTTTTACTAGTCAGAATCAAACTTTCTGGAGCTGCACCTAAAAAATTGTAACTTTCGGTCAACTCCCTTTTCTAATTCATTGCTTCTGTATTAATGAGAATTAAGTGCATTTGTAAAACGGAAATAAAAGAGATGTAAAATCCAGCATCATACAACCAAAGAATTTAAGCACTTTCAGCTTGGATGACATTCAATTCTCCCATTTGAAATTCTTTGGTAAAATATGCCCACAGTAATTTACAGCAATCAAACAGTAGTACAAATAATAGCACCAACACCACCAATAATTTAATAACAGCAATAAACCGATAGATTTATGTATCCATACTTTTAGAAATATAGTATTAAATATGACTACTTTGAAGCTGTTCCTCGACCTTGTATAATCCCAAACCAATCCATATTCTGCTGTTGCCAGGAATTTAAACACAACTTCTAAAGACCTGAAGGGAGAATTTTCCATTCTGGATTCCCTGTGTTTTTATCATCATCATGATCATAACAGGAAAAATAACACTTATCAGATCCTGGAATTTGAATTTGAGTTTGGATTGAATGCGACAAGTAAAAATACCCCCACCCCAAATCTTCTCATGTACATAAAAACCATAGTAGTGCTTCCAGTTATGATGTGGATTTCCTGGTATGCAAGGAAAGCTAAGGGGAGACTGTGGTTTTTCCATCATCTGAGCATGGGAAGTTGGGGGATTGGATGGGGGGGGGGGGAGAAAAATTGCCAGAAGCAGAATCTTTAAAGCTTTAAATCCCCAGGGGTTGTTGGCTTTCTTACAAATTTTGCATGAAATCCACCAATGAGCACAGATTCTGTGCCTTAAAAAATACAGGCCTTGGCAAGTACAGGCACATGGTTTCTTGTAGGGAGTAAGGAAAATGCCTTTGATGGAGATACGAAGGAGCTGTTGCTTAGGCCAAAGGGATAGAAACATTTTGAAATCCATAACAATATATTGTTCGAAAGTGGCTCAACCAGATACTTCCCTAATTCACTAAACTATAAGAAAGGGAAGAAGGTAAAGTTGAATCAGATTTTCAACATCCTGTTATTATAATCAATCTCAATAAAAGTAATTTAAGATACCTTGAGGAGTTGATTGCATGGTCTGATCTACCTAAAAGAGCTGGTGATTCTTTAATCTGTAAATTAGACAGTCAATGAATTTGGGACTAATTCTCACATGAATGCATGGTGGTTTCTTGGCATTCAGTGGCTTATAGGTGTACAGGAATGATTTCTGAAGTGGGCTGTAGCAAAACAAGCATGTTTTCCCCCAATTCTACTGGATGTGTGGCAGTTTAGTTACATGGGTCAACGTTCCAGAAAGCCCCAACTCCAATTAAAAACTCAGAGGCAAGCAGTTTTCAAAGTTCCATTTATTAGAGTAGGTATACTGGCACATCTGGGAAAACCCAAATCTGAGAGTTCTGGGTTTTCCCTCAGTAAATCAAAATACGAAATCCAGCCCCTTCACCCATCAGTCTGTCACATGGTCCAATCATCATCCATCCCAACCTGAGCCATCACTGCAACCACTTCTCCTCCAGATATAGAAACACCATGACCTTGTTGTTGTTGTTCAACTAATTAACTTTTAACAACAATAAAAAGAATTGGCCCAGGACAAAAGGGGATTTTGATGGGACCCAACTAATCTGCATTTCATAGTAAAACATGCTAGTGGATATTAAAGTTATAGGAAATTACAGGCAATACTTGAAAGGCCAGTTATGTACTGAGGAAGAGAAAATGTAGGGCTCTGAATCCTGTCTCCAAGAGCTGGAGAACCAAATGGAGGTTCAGGTAAATGTACTGCAGTCTAAAAGACAATTTGAGGTTTAGGACCTGTCGGTCTTGTTTCTGTTTGATAATATCGGATGAATTGCTGAAACATGGAATTTGCAAGGGCACAAATTATTTCCTAATAAAATCCAAATGAAAACAACTACATTGAAGCAAACTTCTACTGTTTCCCATGGATTTAAATGATGTAATAAATTAATAAAGTTTTGGTCTAATCCTAAAATGCAAAAAAAAATTCCCACTGGAATTTTTTATTTTTTTAAAATAAGGCAAGAGCATGTTCTTGATGAACAAAGCCTTGCTGAATTTTGTACACTAAAAATAAATAACTTGAACATCTCTGTGTCTTACATGCATATGCACAGCCATGCACCACACACACACATCTGCACGCTGCCTTGCATTCTTAGTTCTTCTCCTAGCCATTTAAATTTATCTCTGCTCAGTTTGAAAATGCTGGTAGTTTTATAGGGTCATGCATCTGTGCTCTAAGTCTACAAGTCTTTAAGATGACAAACACACTCCAAAGAGAAGAATGGTTTCAAAGTTTTATTTTGCTGCAAGAAGAGCTTTTTCCCATAATGTTGATTTAATTCCTGTTTAAAGAATTTAAGTTGATGTACTGCAGAGAAACACCATTACTTCTAAAGACTCTGTATAGAAGTAAGTGAAGGACAAGGAGTGTACATGGATCATTGTGTGACAACATTCTTCTGCAGTGATGGTCAGAAGGGAAAGTGAACCAAACAAGTGGCTTTCAGTCACATCTGAAATGCAGGCACTTAACACAGATCCCAGGAACCATTACAGTCTAAAGTTGATTGTAGTCTATATATAATGTTCAACGCAATGAATAACAATTTCCATAAAATGAGATATGGCATCCAGCCACTTTTATCATGAACGTTTTCCAGAATGAAGTCTTGCATGCCAAAGTGCTTTCCTGTGCAAGCAAGGACAGAGGGAGAGTTTGGCTTTTTAAAAAATGTTCTCTTCCTTCCACAGGCACTGAATGTGCAAAAGGCTACCACTAGAAAGGCAAAGCTGAAAAGTCTCATGCAATCTTGAAGCCTCCTTTGATTAATAAGCAAGGTTTCTGAGTTTAATGGCAGAAATCCTTATGGTCTTATAGGCTTCTACGGTGGTATCCAAAACAATCTTTTTGTTTTATGTTATCGATTGAGAAGATCATTATTAATTTCAGTTAGATCAGTCTTTCCAAGGGAGGAGGTTGCACCATGTTCCACATTTCAACCCGGGATCCCTCCTTCTCTTGGCGACTGGGGCTGTAAGTCCCTTGGGTGGCACGTTTATTGGCAGTAATGATGGAAATTATGACTACCAGAAGAAAGATCAGCAACAAGACCAAGATCATTGAGCCAATGGTGGTGAATATATTGAAGGATAGATCAGCTGTCAGCTGGAAGAATGGAAAGAAGGAACAATATGATGCCACTGAAGCAGAAAAAATAATAAATACAATTTTATCATGGAAATAACTGGCTTACACTCATGAGTACATTTCAGGATACTTCTCCCCATAGGGAGAAAATCTAGCTGGTTATCTTTATACATACAGCAAACTTTCAATATAGGAACAAATTTAGGAATAACAACAATATTGAAGATCCAGATTAAAATTTGTCTAATTTCCTGACAACTATAGCTGCTGCTTGTTTTTCAGCATGTTGCAGCGATAGGTTGACTCCCCATTTTCTTATACTTCAGAGCTACCATGGTAAAAAAAACTATATCAATGGTATCTTCACCACAGGATGGGAGTTCAGAGCGCCAAGTTGTTTGCAAATCACTACAGAGATACAATAAACAGCAGGACATTCACATAACATTCTTCAGTCATCTTGTATCAAAGGTGCGAGATCAATGTCAATGAAATTTGCTTATTCTGAGGGGAGGGGATAAAATTTCTCCCATCAAACTGAAACCTGATTTAAAAGTACAGAAAAAAATATTTTGCTCAATACTAATTAAAATCTTTGGGTATATTGCAAGGCTGCATATAAAAGAGAAAAACATTTATTGTGGTAATCTAAAACTACAGACAGACAATATTATTAATTTTATTAATGTGGAACTGCTTATTCATGAAAAAATATTTTTGAGGTTTGAATCTTGAAAGTGGTTTCAAATCTTGCTATGCTATTTCATTGCCAAGAGTGGATGGGTGGGGAGGAGAAGGGCTCCTGGAAGAAATGAGTGGGGAATGTTGGCATATATAGATAAGAGTATATACACCCAGCAGAGTTCCCAAAGTCTGAAGTTCCAGCTGCCCAGCTAAAGAAAGCAAGCACTTACATTCGACAGTGGCAACATGGGAAGATGCTGGCCATTTTTCACACTTAAGACCTTTGCAGTATCCCCACAGTCACATGATCAAAATTTGAATGCTTGGCAACAGTGTCCCCAAGGTCACATGATCACCTTTTGCAACCTTCTGACAAGCAAAGCCAGTGGGAAAATGAGATTCTCTTAACCGTGTTACCAACTTAACAACAGCAGGGGTGGATTCTACTTACCTTTACTACCGGTTCGCAGCTGGGCCGTACGCACGCGCTTGCTTCGCTTGTATGCGCAGAAGCATTTTGATGACGTCGGGATCGGTGGGCAGAGCCTCCCGCTGATTTTACTACTGGTTCTATAGAACTGGTGCAAACTGGGGGCAACCCACCACTGAACTACAGTGATTCACTTAGCAGCTGTAGCAAGGAAGGTCATAAAATGGGGCAACACTCGTTTAACAACTGTCTCATTTAACAATATAAATTCTGGTCATAAGTCGAGGGCTACCTGTACTCTGAATTATCCCTCCCCCTCAAAACAATCATACACATGTATAGACAAGATAAAGTAAAGATAACATAATGTCAAGTAATGGGCTCCTAAATGGATGGCATTCAATATGCAACTGAGGAATTGCTGAGGTTCTGTCAGGTATTAATAATGATTATGACACAGTTAGATTAAAGCCTTTGAGACAGCTACTTTGTGATGTTACCATGCAGGACAAAAAATTGCAGTGGGATCAGGAAATGTGAAAAACATGAACACAGGAAAGCTCAACACAATGGAAGATGAAATTGGCTATATATTGACCTTAGCCAACTAGAAATGAATTAGTATTGGACACTAACAATATCACATTATTTGTTACTCAGGATATGAAAAACAAGCAATCATGTTGCTTTCATAGTCAAGAAAGAGATATCAAAGATGTACTAGAATATAATATAGTTAATGACCAAATAATACCAATTAGACATTGTGGTCAATGCTTTAATATGATAGTTATCCAAGTTTATACTTTAACACTGATACAGAAAAAAAGAAAGCTGATGAGTTTTACAGTCGTGTTTAATCTAAAACTGACCAAACATGTGCTACAGGTATCTGAAGACTAGAATGCTAATCTTTTCCAAGTTGGAAATTGATTGATTATGTGCCATCAAGTTATTTTTGAACAAGGAGAAAAATATAGATGGATTCTATAACTGAAAAAACTGAAATGAAGCAGGAGAATGACTTGTTTCTGAAAATCCACTGATTTCTTTATTGTCAATATAGACTTCAAACAACCCTAATTTTTACAAATAGATATTCCAAGATGGAGTACATAGAAATAATTTTAATCGTATTATTGGTAAAATAGATGGAAAAGATCAATTACAACAGCAAAGGCATGGCCAGACTATGGAACAGATTACTGCTCATGTGCAAAAGAGCTAAGGAAGGAATTGAAAAGAATTTCAGACAGCTGTTAGAGCAGAGAAAAATTGGTATTGTAATAACAATCTAACCACATCAAAGATTAAAGTCTAAAGGCAGTTCCAACCTCAAATTGAAACGCTAAAGGATACAAATGATCCAACAGTAAGAGATTCCAAGATCAAACAAAAATGGAATATATACTGAAATTCTGTAGAATAGAGGTGTCACTATCCAATATACCTTAGAAGATATTCCCTATGTATAAGAACCTCTGTTATTGGTCATTACCAAGGTGGAACACCACATAAATTGATGGAATTCTACAGATATCTGGCAAGTAACAGAAGAAGTAGCTATAAAGGATGTAATCAATTTATCCTAACAAATCTGTAGCATGATACAGTGGCTAACAAATTGGAAAAGCTCAGTCTGCATACAATATATGGAGGAGGAGGAGGAGGATTAGAAGAATTAGAATTAGAATTAGAAGAAGAAGGAAGAAGAAGAAGAAGAAGAAGAAGAAGAAGAAGAAGAAGAAGAAGAAGAAGAAGAAGAAGAAGAAGAAGAAGAAGAAGAGGAGGAGGAGGAGGAGGAGGAGGAGGAGGAGGAGGAGGAGGAGGAGGAGGAGGAGGAGGAGGAGGAGGAGGAGGAGGAGGAGGAGGAAGAATGATGTTTAGGACAATCCAACACAGCTTAAAGCCCTGCATGAAAAGGAAGATAATAGACATTCAACTGATTTTAGAAAAGGCTGAGGAACAAGAGATGCACAGAGGAACAAGAGATGCACAGAACAACAGTATGAATTATTGTTGATGCACACTGCTGGGTAATTGAGAAAGCCAAAGAACACCAAAAAGATGTCAATATGTGCTTCATTGATTATGGAAAGGCCTTTAATTATGTTAACCATTTGAAGTTGTGGAAAGAGACTGAGAGGAAAATGAGAATTCCAGAGCATTCAATTGTTTGAATGGGAAACCTTTACACAGGTCATGATGCTAAAGATCAGGTAGAATTTGTTGAAACCGACTGATCTAGATTGACAAATGAGCAAGACAAGTCTATATACTCTTTATTTGATTCAACCTAAATTCTGCATATACATTTGGGGATGGGGACTGTATTGGAAGAGGATGATCATGATATCAAAACTGGAGGAAAAACACAGATAATATACAAATTAAAATATATGCTATATTAAAAAAGCAACATGTGTCTAGACAGCATTCCAAAATCCGCTTTCAAATAATGGATAATTAGATTGGGAAAGTATACCTCCATATCTAAAATAACTTTCTCTCTCAGAAGTAAATATGACATAGAATTGAATTCAACTTGAAAACCATTTATATATAATTCTACATAGGAATTTTCATTACATTCTAGGACTATAAGTTCAGTAAAATCAGAATAGACCCTCAACAGCTTGGACAGTATTTAATTTTATTTTATGAATTGTACTGTGCTGACTGTGCTATTGATATATTTATATTATAAATTTTAAGAACAACCTGAAATCTTAAAAACAATACTTAATTCAGTTAATGAAATGTTGAAATTATGATGCATGTAAAATTTCTGTTTAATCATTTCATTTGTATTACTTTTTTCTCTCTAATTGTGTATCTCTTTTCTCTCTCTTTAAAAATAAAAAGGCTTAATAAAAGTATTTTTTTAAAACATCAACTTTATCAATCAATCAGTCAATAAACCAGTCAATAAAAATTCAAAGGTTACTCCAAACAAAACTTTATAAATGCAGGAGTTTCTCTAGTTCATTTTATTAGTACAGCTAAGCCCACATACAGTTCTATTAATAATAAATGACACCCTGTTGTTTCCTAGTGTTTATTTTTCTTTCTTCATAAAGGCAACAGCATGCAAGAATAATTAATTTATTATATGAATCTTTTTTTAAACTTAACACTGTCCTGAAGTTAAATTAAACCTTTGCAAAGACACCAGCCATTGGTTATGAGTTGCAGCCTATGTCAAATATGGCAAACAATTATGGTTTCCATAATGATATCGTGATTATGTAAGATTTATGTTAAAATTATTATTGTAATTATTAAATAATGCTGATAATTTTTAAATTATTGCAATGTATATTTTACTGTAAGTTTCTTAGAATAGCATGATTCAAGCAGCATAGAAGCTTTTATAATAAAAATAAATAAAATATAAACAATACTAAATATTAGAATGAAGAAAGTTGTATTATATTCAACAATGTAATATTTTATACAGTGTCAGGAAACTTTCATGGCATCACCACTAGCATCAAATATTTTCCAGGTGACATTAATTAGTTGTTGAGGGACACTTGAATTTGAAGAGCTATGAAAGATATTAAGATATTTTCCCTATCTGTATCAAGAAGCACAAATGTAACTAGAAGTACCATGGGAAAACAGACGTGCTGGACAGCATCACCCTGGGAGAATTTTGATTGTCAATTCCGATTTTGTTTTGGTACTTTTGATTTGGAATACTAGTGACAATTGAATTGTCAAAAACAGATTATATGCTTGGGGCATAACTCCAAAAATATTTAAAAACAAAAGAACCCAGGAGGGTTTAAAAAAAAAAAGTAAACCAGACCAAAGCTTTCAAAAGCCACTTCCTGAAGATTAAGAAATCAAATTTGACTATATCTGCAGAGTGGTATTTCTGACAATGACTCTTACAGATTGCTTTGAGCAAAATTGTTTGGGCTCAGCATCTATAGGAAAGATAGTAATCTAGTTTCTATTTTCCCATGATAACAGAATCACATGACAGATAACAAATAAATTGTTGATAGTGGATCCATGTAAAATTGACTCCATGAATCTCTTTAAGGATCTAGTAATCTAATTATCTTAATTCTCTTTTGTCTGGGAAAATGGAATATATTGTATTGTATGGACATATGGTATTTTCCACACAAACTCACTTTTATTAGATAACATTCTCATCGCAGATGAGAAATAATAGGCTATTCTTCCACCGTAATTTCTTAAATGTTTGGGGGAAAATGTTTAATTTCACTCTACTTCAGGAATTTCCTTCCTTCCTTCCTTCCTTCCTTCCTTCCTTCCTTCCTTCCTTCCTTCCTTCCTTCCTTCCTTTCTTTCTTTCTTTCTTTCTTCATATGGCTGGGCAATGGTGTTTGCAGTTTTCTTCAAATTTTTGCCCATCAGACACATTAGGACTGTAAGTTACTGAATCCCTGACTATATGACCTTAGCTGAACATTTTTCTAAATTCACTTCTGGGAGGCTTCTCCAATCTGAAGTCTTCCATTCCTAGATATTAGGGATGTAAAGCTGCCCAACAACTTTAACATCAGTTCCCAGTGGAAAGTCAAATGGGTCGCTCAACATCCAAACATAGGAATACATATAAATGACCCCACAAAAAAAGTGCTAGGCTTTGAACTATCAGATCAGCAATGGACAATCCTGAATAGGTTTTGCATCTCACATAACATCTCCCAGTATAAACTGACCATAGTATCCTCTGCTCAGTGTGATTGCAGGGTCCCACATCAAACAGTACATCACATTGTGACTGGTTGAGGTCCAATATCTGATTTGTTTAATATAAATGATGCTTCAATGGTTGGATGGCCTAGACCAGGGATGGCTAAGCTTTTCGTTGCTGTGCATGCACACACCCATAATGCAATGCACGTGTGACCCCTCCACACCCCACCCCATGCATGCGTGCCCGAACCCCTGCACTCCCCTGCACCCCTGCTCATACACACGTGACCCCTCAAATGCGCCCCACCCCCCTGTGCATGTGTGCATGGCTCCCGCACGTGCCCTGCCCCTGTGCATGCACACGTATCTCCCGCATGTACCCCGGCCCCCCGCATGCTCAGCAGAGACCCAAAACCAGCTGGCCAGGGGGAGGCGCACGCGCATGTGCGGTGGAGCTGAGCTGGGGCAACAGCTTGCGTGCCCACAGAGAGGGCTCTGCATGCCACCTGTGACACATGTACCATAGGTTTGCCATCACGGGTCTAGACATTGATATTTGAACATAGATCTTTTTGACATTTATACTTTATCATGTTTTATTAATTTAGATGATATGTAAATATATATTGCTGGTCCTTGAATGATATACCATACGCTGAATAAGTAAGTAAGTAAGTAAGTAACTAAGTAAGTAATTAACTAAGTGTCCAGAGTTACTCAAAAGGATAATTCAGGCAGCATGTTGAGATTCATCCTACAAATGAGTTGGAGACCACATTTTGAACTTCTAAGGCATAAATGGGAATTATTTTTAAAGAAGTAAAGAATTCTAATATGATGGAAACATACAAAGCTGCTTTAATCCCACCCGACAGTCCTTCTAATTCTGTATTTACTCTGATTGATAGCAGATCTCTTGGGTCCCTGGGAAAAGTTTTTCTCATCACCTGCTAGACTATATATATGAAGGATGGTGGAGTGTTGAGGCTGTGAGATTCTGTACCCAGCTTAGTGAATTTACTTAATGAATCCTAAACTCTTTTTCATATATCCGGGAAAAAATATCATTTTTTGGTTTTTAAAAGCGATGAGTTCCAAACTTCCACCCCACCTTATTATGAATGTTTCAGAAAAAATTATGTCGTTTCCTTAATTATTCATAAAATACACAGAGAGACATATACACGCACCCATATTAGTCAACAATAATGGCTAATTTATACTGCATACCAGTCCCCACTCCCTTTTCATCAGTTTAGTTTTCTTATTCATTCTTATAGCTTTTATTCTTCCAAATTCCATTTTCATTACTTTTGGATGATCTTGAGAAATCGAACAAGATACAAAAGCCAAATAAACCAAGTCTTATGGGATTCTTTCTTATACTTTTACCAGCAGTGGCCATGCATTTGTGCAGATGTGTGCATGGGGAAATGCATGGTGGTCCCTATACTCTTCATTATTTTTACATGACTGAGTGAAAGGGGGTTGGGGTGTGTGTCTTAGCATGAAAATTCCCCTGCCATCTCAGCCCAAGGAATAGCCTTGGAGGACAGGATGAAGAGTTGCTGCTAAGGTAATGGAAAGATAAACAAGGCTTGAACCCATTCCGTGAAACTGAGTAAACATCTTCCCTAGTTCACATTTAAATAAAGTGAGAGAAAGATGACTCACATTTTCATTTGCAAGATTCTGTTGCTATGGCTGTTACAATAATACCAGTCCTGTATCACCTGTGTTACATTGGTTTCTTAGTCTGGTCTACCTTATAAGATTATCACTTTCCATTTATTTGTGCATTTATCTAAACAATCTTTATAAAGAAAGAAATATAATCTGGGACTTGAAAGGTACCAAAAGATGGTGTTTAGCTACATGTGGTGGTATATGTAAATTGCCTGTATAATTATAATCTTTTTCTAACCATTTATTATTTATATTACTTTCCTCACTGCTTTAAATTTCAATTTATTTTAGCTTGGATTCTTAATCGCAGGGTTTGCTTTGTTTTAAAGTAAAATTTAAATTCACTTTCATCCTCATTACAGGATTTAATCTGCCTTTTAAATGTTTGGAAATTTTTAGCAGTTCTTTGAGCCAGTTGTTTAGAAAAACAATATTAGCTCTAGATCAAATTTGTTTCTATAGCATGCACTTCCATCTCTCTCCTCTTTCTCTATGATGATGTGGTAAAGGAGCTTTTTGACATTACTCTAGACATCAGAAACAAATGGTTAGAATATGTGCACAAGCAAACATTTAGTACTGCCTGCTTGCCAGATAGGCTGTACTCAAATATAATTATTCAAGCATATCTTTTAGTATTATGGTATATATGGGAAAGACCTTGGGAGATGGAGTGAAGAGATGTTGTCTAAGGAATAGTCAAATAAGAGATAGCATAGCCTGCACCTGTATAATGGGCAGAGCAAGAAGTTCAGAAGGAACCTTCTCAAAGTTCTTGGGCTGTAAAGTCAATGGTGGACGAATTGTACTTTCAGACTTGTAGTATTGATAGCCTTACAAGGTACACTAGATGGGAAACATGACTTTTTCTAGTAGTATTGTAAAACTACTGTTAACAGAATCTTGCAAGTTTGAAAGTATAATTCTCTTGCTGTCACTTTTGTAGTCTAAGAGAATTTAGGGAGGATTGCCTTCTGAACCTCTTGCTCTGTCCACTATGCAGCTGTGGGATATGCTATCTCTTACATGACAGTTCCCTGGGCAGCATCTCTTTCCTTTAGCACATTTAGGAATAAAATAAAATGATTATTGGAGGAGCTCTCTGGAATGTTAGGCACAAAATATTTCTTCTGGCTATCCTATCCTATCCTATCCTATCCTACCCTATCCTATCCTATCCGTATTCAAGGAGTCAGTTAGCCCTTTTTGGATCGGGCCTGGATTCATTTGTATTTGGGAATTGAGAACTCTTTCCTGCCTTTATCAACAAGGCAATGCCTCTTTTTTTTTTGCATCTCTTGAGGAACCTTTGTCCCTCATTTGATTAACTGGGAATATGTGGATTGAATGTTAAACAGGGACACCCCCACATTTTCACCTCAAACAAAATAAGAAATGAATTTAAGGGCTCTGCCTCAGGCAAAACATCAGAGGAATTTGGAGGGAAGCCGAAAGAGCTCTGAAATCTTGAATAAAAGCTATAGGGATTTAGGAATCCTTTTTTTAAAAAAAATAAAGAATGACTGGAGAAATCTGAAGCAAGCTTGCAGATTCCTGCTCAGATAAGGCATGTGAATTTTTTCAAAAGAAGCTAAAGGGAGATTTGTTCATATAAAACTCCTTAGGTAGCATGTGCCTATTCATATTTAGAACCAAACTCATTCAGTATTTTGATAATTTACTCTTTCTTAGTTGAAGGTTGTAATGCTCTGACTCTTTGGAGACTAAATGAGATATAAATAAATAACAATTGATACAATATTATAAATTATTTTGCCATCATTTCCCAACCCCTTATGTATGAACTGGGTTTTTTCCCTCTCACAGATTTAACTTTGAATTTAAAAACTGATAAAATTAACTATAGTCCACTAAATGGGAAGTTCAGAGGGTGATCTGTAAGTAGACCAAGGGTTTATAAACTTGACAACTTTACGGCTTGTGGATATACAACTCCCAGAATCCCTCAGCTAGTCATGCTGGCTGGGTTAATTCTGGGAGCTGAAGTCCACAAGTCTTAAAGTTATCAAATTTGGATCTAGACATTAGCTCTCAGCCTAGCCTACCTGACAGGTTTGTTGTGAGAATGAAATGGTGGGAGTGATAGGGAGAGAGTGGGGGGAAATTATGTTACTTTGCCAGTGGTACAGTAGAGCAGTTTTAGGACTCAGATGGACTTCTAATGGATATTGTGAAATATTAAAAATACTCTAAGCCATTGCATAATCAATGCTTTCCTTAAGAGCTGTTTCCCTATTCTATTGTCTTGTCCTGATGGATGCTGCTGCTGAAAGAAAAATAAAGCTCAGAAAAATAAAACATACATAAACTTTTATGTATGTTTGTGTGAATGGTAGCTGCTTAGCAGTTACTACTGGAAGTACCAATGGGGCAAAAACACTAGAAGAGACACTGATAATGCTTTATTGTCTTATTCTACTGCCTGCTTGCCAGAAGAACTGAAAACAGAGTGTGGAGATTGACTTCTAGGTAAAGGCATTTTTAAAGATCACTTTGATTGTTGTGCTGGAATAAATCAGAGAAAACAAGCTTATGTACTGCAAATATTTTTTCCTGTTTTTTTTCATTGATAGTATTTTAAAATATTTGGATATGTGCATCTAAGTGTGTCTCACTCTTAGTTTGACAGATTTAATAGACAGTTAAAAAAGGAACAGGGCCACGCTGTTAACATGAAATCCTTTTCAGCAGTGAAGCTCTCAAGTTCCATTCTTGATGTTCAGAAATATCGTGATTTGCACCTTCTCAGTAACAAAAAGGTGTATTTTGGTTGTTGAGTTAAATGAATGAATGTCCTACATAAATTTGCACTGGTATTTTCTGGTTTTCATTTCGTAAACGTTGCTACAGTACTGTGATAATTTCCCTCTAGCATTTTACAACATCTTCTTAAATCATCTAAGCATTGTGCTACCATAGCAGTAACGAGGATGGGTTTTAGATTGCTTTAGTGATGAATAGGAAATGACCTATGAAAAGTGTTGACCTATGAGTAATGGTTGCAATTTGGTGCATTGTAGTCTTTCTTTTAGCTACTGAGAGTATCATTTAAGTAAGCTGGCAAAATTATCAAATTTAAGTCAATGGAATGGATAATGGAATGTTTGGGGCCATTTTTTCTTTCACATGCATGCTTTGTACAATTGTAAAAATCGATATGCCTTTCTTTATGATGCTATTAAACAGGTATTTAATTTATTTAATCAACAAATGTATAAGCCCAGTGCCAAGATTCTATACGGTTGTATTATCCTTTCTTTTTTTCCTGCTATATATCAATTCAACAATTAATGAATTGGGGAAATTACTTCTGTGTAATACTGCATGAAATAATGAATTCCTTGTCTCATACAGTAGCATCTGAAAGTCATTCCATCCATAAATATCAACTGTGAAAATCTCCACTCTGTAATTCTTGGATTGGAAAACTATATTTCAACCACTGCATTCAAGGAAGTAGAGTATGAAGATACAAGGCTGAACAAGGAATGCCCAAGATTAAGATTATTTTCTTTCATTATTAAATTAATTATTTCATTAAAAATTAATTATAAAATTAAATTTAAAAAATCATAAAGAAATTTACAAAATTAACGACAGTAGCATTCACATTTTTTAAAATAGGTACTTCAAGCTTTTTTCTCTCAATGTCATTTAATCAACATGTAATATTGCAAACTTCATCAACATCTGCCTATCATTTTGAACAATCAATGTACGTGCAAATACCATCAGTTTCAGGGTATTTCCTTAACAATCATGTCTGTGGCATAGATTTGTTGAACATATTTCAGAGAAAACTGTTCTAACCAGTTAGTGCCAGGATTCAGCAAATAACATTGAACATGTCTCTACTGCTATCATGAATCTCTGATTAGCAAAATATTTAAAAGGTTTCATGCTGTCACAGCTGGATATCAAGTCAACCCCTCATCTACTGTACGTAGCTGCAACACTTACAGTGCAACCAATTTCTGCTTCCAACTAAACATAGCAGAAGGTAGTGTGCTATTGGTCTTGTGTCCAACATGTGACTCCCTGCTATCTCATTGTTTATTGTCATCTAAATAACTGTGGCTTGTGTTAGCAAGCTTCTGTGAACATTATTGCTGTGAATAATTTCTTTTTAAAAAGCTGATATGATCTGAAAGATGGGGCAACAGACTCATCTGAGCTTCTCCACTAATTATCTGGCATGCTGGTCTGAACACCCTGTATCTTCCATATGCAAACAATTAGTGAAGGGGAAAAGAATGGTCAAGTAACAAATCCTTTGAGATGTTGGGAACTGTGTTTATTTTAATTCTAATTATTTCATAATGCAGGAGGGCAGTGATGTTATTAAAGGTGTCATAGATTAATTAAAATTAAAAGAGGCTTAATTCACTTATTCTACATGATTTCATGCCAATATACAATAGCCTAGACTAGAACCAAATATTGACCATGGGGACGTTCTTGAGAAGGCTGCAGAAAAAGAGATAGAGACATGTGGTACAGTGGTGGGTTGCCCCTGGTTCACACCGGTTCTATAGAATCAGTAGTAAAACTGGCGGGAGGCTCCGCCCACCAACCCCGATGTCATCAGAATGCTTCTGTGCATGGCCTCATTGCGAACCGGTAGTAAAGGTAAGTAGAACCCACCCCTGATGTGGTATCTGAAGTGGGGTTGCTCGCCTCTTTCAAAATATGAGGTTCTTTCATGTACTGTTGCATTACTGCTGTACTAGTCAGTTCTTTGGAGAAACAATGTCAAATGTTACATGTTTTCCTATTCCTTATTTCTTGGTAGGTCTTTCTCACATGAACATGAAAGGAACAGTTTTGGTGATGTTTATGAAATAGAATTGTGACTCTACTGTTTTAGTATGCTATAGTAATTAAGGCATCAGGCTAGAACCTGGGATACTGTGAGTTTTAATCCTGCCTTAGGCACAATGCCAGCTGGGTGACCTTGGGGCAGTCATTGTATCTCAGCCTAGGAAGGAGGCAACAACAAATCATTTCTGAAAAACCTTGCTAAGTAAACTGCAGTTCAGGCAGTGACTAGGAGTCAAAACAAAGAAGGAGAAGAAAGGAAAGGAGAGGAGAGGAGGGGAGGAAAGGAAAGGAAAGGAAAGGAAAGGAAAGGAAAGGAAAGGAAAGGAAAGGAAAGGAAAGGAAAGGAAAGGAAAGAAGGAAAGGAAAGGAAAGGGAGTTGTGACTAGGGATGTAAATTAAACTTGTTACAGATTTCTCTGAAAGTGGATTTATAAGATCCCTCAGAATGGATTCCGTGAGTGGCATGATGAGCAACACTGAAAAGTTTACTAGTATGTAACTCTTTCTTGTCTAAAATCACAATGTGAAGAAAACTTAGCTTCTAAGAAGTGCATGCAAGGGAATATTTACTTAAAAATAGCTGCATTAGGAAAAAGTATTTAACAAAGGACAGCTCCCCCCTCCAAATATACATATGTTATTCGGTGACAAAAATGGTCAACAAAAATGGATGCCATGTTTTTATGATCTTAAATTTTTTTAAAAAAAACATTAAAATTCCTGTTGCTTTCCACTCTTTTTCTACTCCATACTATCTAATACCTTTGGAATTTTATTTTTTATTTATTACTTTTAAATTTAAATGTTCAAACTTCCGCATACATAGTATTTCAAATGTAGAACAAAAGCACCTAAATTTAATACGCTGCACTTTACAACTGTAATGAAGGTGGCACTAAAATATTCATTCTTTACCGACAATAGGTGACTTCTGGATCTTTAAAAAAAATTACTACTTTTGTAGAATCCCACCTACTTGTCTGAAATTTAATAGCTTTCATCACATAGGAATATGCCTTAATGTATAATTTATTTCTATATTTAAAAAGTAACAACTGCTTAAAAACTTTATTAAAGCACCAATTGTCTGCACTGATTTTTTTAAACATTAGGTTAAAAAAAATCAGGAATCTAGTAGCATTTTTTCTCCTAACAATACATTTTATTAAAAGGCATATGTTTGCGTGAACTGCATCTTACTTCATCAGAATTGGCAGGAGTGCTTCTAAATTTCAGCTAGTTCTAGCAGTTAAAATGACATTAATAGAGGTAGAAATAAAAACCAATTTATAAGAGAAACTTTGCAGCAATACTAAATAAAATAAAATGGCAAGTTTGCCATAATAGTTAATTTAGAGCATCTAGATCTCTACCTTAATCTATCCATAAATCAGACCAACCTAAAATACAGTCAAAGTCAGCTTGGTTCACATCAAAACTTTGATTAGCTGATATCCATGAAACATCCAAAATCTCTTCTCCCTCTCTAGGAGAGAATTTTAAGCACAATTAACTACTGTATTTTTTGGAGTATAAGACGCACCTTTCCCCCCCAAAAAAGAGGGTGAAAATCTGGGTGCCTCTTATACTCCAAATGTAGCCCCACCCAGCCTCGCAAATGGAGATTTCAGAGGCTGAAAGAAGCCTCTGAAAGAAGCTCCAGAAATAAAGCCTCTGAAAGGCTTTTATGTAAAATAATAGGGCAAGGAACAAAAGAAGAATCAGTAAAGGTTCTAACCAAACTATGCTATCAAATCTGGAGAATGACACAATACCCAACAGATTGGAAGAGGTTAATCTACATACCAATACCAAAGAAAGGAGACTGAACAGAGTGCAGATAATCCTTCAGTATAAAAGCCTCTGAAAGAAGCTTCAGAAAAAAAGTCTCCAAACAGAGCTTCAGAAAAAAAAGCCTTTTTTTTCTGAAGCTCTGTTTCGGAGGCTTTCAGAGGTAGAAAAAAAAGTTTTTTTCTGAAATGGAGTTTCAGAGGCAGAAAAAAAAGCAAAGGCACAGAGCTCACAACCAAGGAACCAGTTGCTAAAATTCACCTCTGGGAACAGCTGATTGGGGGTATTCTGGGAGGCATATCCACCAATCAATCAGCTTTTTTCCTATTTTCCTCCTCAAAAAACTAAGATGCGTCTTATACTCCGGTGCATCTTATATTCCGAAAAAATACAGTATTTTCAAACATAAGAAAGGTGTATATATTTAATTCCTTTGCATGCTGCTGATATATCTGAGGGAGATAGGCAATTCAAAAATGTGAAAATAAATAAAATATCAGATACTGTATATGAAAAATTGCTATAGTTCCCATTTTTAGTTCTAATCTGAGATCAAGTTCATGACATGGCATGGCTTGGCATAGCATGGCTTTGCATGGCACGGCACGGCACGGCACGGCACGGCACAGAACAGAACAGAACAGAACAGAACAGAACAGAACAGAATTTGTCTCCAGTGCATAAGCTCTCAGTGTACATGCAAAACAACAAAATAATCATAATGACAAATGATAATAATCAGAATAATGATACTAATAGAGTAGGAAGTGAAACAGATGAGAAGGATAAAAGTAATATAGCCATACTACATAGATTTTATTATAGATTTTAAAGAAATGCATATACTGTAGCCCCAACCCCCTTTACTCCTATTTGAATATTGTTTATAATGTAAATAAAGCTCAGAAGTTTCCCATGAGTTTTCCTGGTGCCAGAAGTTCTTATTCCACGGGGAATGTTGTGTGAAGTGGTGGGATGCAGTGGGGAAAAGAACAAGATGAAACCCAAGGGAGAAGATTTCACCTAAAATATGCCGAGAAAGTTGAAATGATCTATTCCCATCCAGCCATCTCATTATCTGTAATTGCCCCCTAACCAATAGAACTGTGCTTCTTTTTAACTAGCGGTGTGTTTTCATTTTTTTTCTACTTCTCAACAGAAGCAAGGGGAGGTGTCACAGGCACTTTGTGTTTCCTTTTAATCTCTCCTTTTTTTATTTTGTGTTTGTTTTGCTTTTCAAAGAAAGTGAGCAACCGGTTTGACAGAAGTACAAACAAGACACCACGGAGACACTAGCCATCCAAATTAAATACGACGGTTAACAAAATAATAAAACAAAGCATCGTTTACTACACTGATATCCTCCCACAGATTTTGCTTTTTGTAATATTTAACATAGCTCTTGTTCTTAGCACTTGCGAGTCTATTGCAAACAGAATGTGTTTTGAACAAAGCTTGTAGAAAAAAGGAGATTTTGCAGTTTCGAAGAACCTTTATTATTATTATTATTTTAAAAAGGGGGAAACAAGATGAACCACAGTTGGTACTGCCAGGAGGACCCAACAATCTGAAAGCATGCTTTGTTAGCATTAATGAGTTTATAAAATTTTATTAAACCTCATTAGGGAGTCACCAATTCCCAGAATCCCTTCTTAGAACATTTTATTTCATTTTTACTTAGTGTTGTCTCCAGGTTATATTTAGCATACTATCACCACAGATCAGTGCCACTGCTCATCTCTTTGACATCTCTTTCAGGGCAACTCTGCACCACTACCCAGAAGAAGCAAACAAGGTGAGCACCTAGCATTTAGAAAGACAGACAAACAGATAGAAATTGATATATAGTTAATGAATACAATACAGCATCTGTTATGCTTTTAACACGATCAAGTGCAGCACACCAATGCATCTGTTGTAGCTATGGGGGAATCTTTTAGCTTTATCATCTGTATTTATAGCAGGAGGATATGCCACAAACATAGAAATATAGTGGTGCACTTGCATGAAAATACAAAAAGCTATTTCAAAGATTCTTTTTTTATTTTTTTAAGGGGGAGGACTAATATTGCATGACACCTCAGCAGCTGTGAATATTTTTAATATAAAAATTGTTTGGTTATTTATACCTGTGCAATTGTGTAGTGATTGAAAATCTGAAGGTTTGAGGAAGATGTAAGTGTAACTCAGTAATAAATGAACCTAAAATAGGAGCTTTTACTGAGTGGATTATTTTTACAAATAACTCAATAGGGTGAATATATTTAACACATTTCCTCCTACTATTTCCCCCACAACAACCCTGTGAGGTGAGTTGGGATGAGTGTTCTGACCTAGGCTTCCTTAAAAAGCAGGAAGCAGGAATTGGTCCCGGCAAAAACCTCTTTTATTTACATGACTGTGAATTACTTTCATTCACGGTCAGCAAGGTTTGTCCAAACAGTTTTTCAAAGGAATATTTCTCAACACACCTTATCTCGCTTGGCAAACCAAGCTGCCACGTAACTTGTTTCCAACCGCAGAGTAAGGCAAAACTTGGCACAGAGTCTCTTAGAGTCACAAACAGAACTTTTCCCTCTTGAAACTACCAAACAAATGAATTGTTTCCTGCAAAAGCCCCCTTCCTGTTTGCTCTTCTTTTGTTTCCTATGGGAGGGGCCAATCATCTCCAAGGTGTGGTTTTACTCCCAAGTCGACCCTGCTTTCTGAGTTGTTCTTGTCTTCTGGCAGCTCTGCGCATGCGCACGCTGGGAACGGACTCCAGCTATTCCTCTGCTTCACTGCTGTCTATCTCCCTCTCTGCCTCCAACACAGAGCCCTTGTCCAAGCTTTCCCCAGTCCCCAGGACTGGCCCATGTTCCTCCCCAAGCACCTCACTGTCTGACTCTGCTGCCAGCTTCACTGGCCGCAGGCAGGCCACAACAATGAGAGAGAGTGACTGGCTCATTGTCATCCAGCTGGCTTTCATGCCTAAGGTAGGACTTGAACTCATGGACATGAACTCATTGTCTCTTGCTTTCTAGCCTGGTGCCACTAGATCAAACTGGCTCTAAGACAACTTAGGGGGTCCACCCGGGAGCGCGGGAAGACCCCCTGGAGGACAGGGCTGAGGATTTCGGACAATACCTCTATGACAAAATCACTCAGATCCAGGGGGATTTGGACTCTGACTGGGTAGATTCGGGCAGGGTGACAAGGAAAAGTCCTGAGAATGTTATCTGGGAAGAGTTTGACTCTGTGACTCCTGATGACGTGGACAGGATTCTGGGGAGACTTAGTGCGGCCACATGTTTACTGGACCCGTGTCCCTCCTGGTTAGTACTGGCTTCCCGGGAGGTCACACGAGGCTGGCTCCAGGGAATTATCAACGCTTCGCTGAGTGAGGGTTACTTCCCTGCTGCCTTGAAAGAGGCGGTGGTGAGGCCTCTCCTCAAGAAGCCTTCCCTGGACCTGGCAGTATTAGCCAACTACCGTCCTGTCTCCAACCTTCGCTTCGTGGTGAAGGTTGTTGAGAGTGTGGTCGCGCGACAGTTTCCACAATTCCTGGAGGAAACGTCTTATCTGGATCAGTTCCAGTCAGGTTTCAGGCCTGGGTACAGCACAAAAACGGCATTGGTCACATTGGTAGATGATCTCTGGAGGGCGCGGGACAGGGGTTGGTCCTCTGTTCTAGCCCTGTTAGATCTCTCAGCGGCTTTTGATACCATCGACCATGGTATCATGCTGCACCGGTTGGAGGAGTTGGGGATGGGGAGCACCATGCTACGGTGGTTCTCCTTTCTCTCAGACCGGTCACAGTTCGTGTTGGCAGTGGGGCAGAGGTCAACCTCGAGGCCTCTCATTTGTGGAGTGCCTCAGGGGTCGGTCCTCTTGCCCCTTCTGTTCAACATTTATGTGAAGCCGCTGGGAGAGATCATCCGTGGCTTTGGGATGAAGTGCCATCAGTACGCTGATGACACCCAGCTGTACATCTCCACCCCAGGCCACCCCAATGATGCCCTTGAAGTGATGTCCCAGTGCCTGGAGGCTGTGCGGATTTGGATGGGGAGGAACAGGCTCAAGCTCAACCCTTCCAAGACTGAGTGGCTGTGGTTCCCGGCATCCCGATATAGTCAGTTGACTCCATCACTGACTATCGGGGGCGAGTCTTTGGCCCCCGCGGAGAAGGCGCACAATCTGGGTGTCCTCCTGGATACGCAGCTGTCTTTAGAGGAACATCTGACGGCGGTAGCCAGGGGGACCTTTTGTCAGGTTCGCCTGATCCGCCAGTTGCAGCCCTTTCTTGATCGGGATTCCCTGTGCACAGTCACTCATGCCCTTGTCACCTCGCGCCTGGACTACTGCAATGCTCTCTACATGGGGCTCCCCTTGAGGAGCACCCGGAGGCTCCAACTGGTCCAGAATGCGGCTGCGCGGGTAATTACAGGAGCTGCCTGGTGCTCCCACATAACACCGCTCCTGCGTGAGCTGCACTAGCTCCCAGTGATCTTCCGGGTGTGCTTCAAGGTGTTGGTCACCACCTTTAAAGCGCTCCATGGCATAGGACCTAGTTATCTTTGAGACCGCCTGCTGCTACCGATGACCTCCCACTGACCTGTGCGCTCCCACAGAGAGGGCCTCCTCGGGGTGCCATCAGCCGAACAATGTAGGCTGGTGACCCCAGGGGGAGGGCCTTCTCTGTGGGGGCACCTACCCTCTGGAATCAGCTGCCCCCAGAGATAAGGAGAATTCAAGACCTCGGTGCCTTCCGCCGTGCCCTTAAAACTTTCTTTTTCCAGCAAGCCAGGCTGGCTTAACATAACATTTTTTAAAAAACATATTTAACTGGTTTGTCATTTTAAATTGGGGCCAAATTAATATATATCCTTTTAATTGTTTTTAATGTTTGTATTGTATGTTTTTAGCTAGCTGTACACTGCCCTGAGTCCCTCGGGAGAAGGTGCAGTATATAAATTCGAAATAAAATAAAATAAAATAAAATAAATAAAATAAAATAAAATAAAATAAACTTGCAAAGCTGTATATTAAATTATTATTAAACTCCTTTTGAGAAGCAACCTCTGCTTTCAAAGATTATATAAATGAAAAAATAGATTAGTGCAGTATGAAGTAAGTTTGAAGGGAACTTCTTTTTATAATGAAGGAAAATAAACACTATTTCAGTATTTGTAACTAACTGAATACTTTCATAAAAGAGATCCTTTTGAATTATTGTGATATGAAAAATGAAGGAACAAGAACTAGGTCTTCATTATAATCTGGACACTGTATGAATATAACTCTAATATAAAGCAACCACAAGTATTTATAATTACAGTTCAATCCTTCTCACAGCATTAGTTCTTAGCCACAGCAAGCCACTGAATCTAACACTTGTTGTCTCACCAAGTAGAAGTACCTGTGTGACCTTGTTAGGTTCAAAAGCTAAGCAGAAGCTAAGCAAAGTCAGACCTGGTTAGTATTTGGAGGGAGAAAGTACAAGGTTGTTGGTTAATCTGAGAAGTAGAAAAAACATTCTGAAAGAATATACTTCTGCATTGCATGAATATGTCTGTGAAGCAGTGGTGAAATCCAAATTTTTTTACTACCGGTTCTGTGGGCGTGGCTTGGTGGGCATGGTGTGGCTTGGTGGGCATGGCTTGGCGGGCATGGCAGGGGAAGGATACTACAAAATCTCTGTTCCCACCCCACTCCAGGGGAAGGATACTGCAAAATCTCCATTCCCACCCCACTCTGGAGCCAGCCAGATATGGTATTTGCTGGTTCTCTGAACTACTCAAAATTTCCGCTACCGGTTCTCCAGAACCTGTCAGACCCTGCTGGATTTCACCCCTGCTGTGAAGTCATCTGCAGTCAAACTTCACTCAAGGTAACCTTTTATATTACCTTTCACTAGTAAAATCTGAAGTGCTGCCCACAAGGAACAAATAAGAAATATATTTATACAAAGGTCATAATTTGTTTTGGTGAATATACTACTCATTTTGGAGCTGATTTAAAATCCCTCAAGTTAACATTATATTGCTGAGCTAAGGCCAAAGCACATTCTGCTTATTCTTTCTTATTTTAATAGGATTATTATTAATTTGTTTTGCTTTGACAAAATGAGCACATATAAGAATGGCAGTAAGATAAAAAACGAAAGATGAACATGCAAGATGAAGGGAAAAGATATGTCAACGGAAGGAAAGGTTGTTATTCAGGGTTTGACACCTTTTTCGTCAGTACGATAATTAGTCAAGAATAACTGCATGGAAACAACTATGCAAATATGGAATAAATTATTTATGAAGTGGTAGGCATTTATTATTGTAATTTAAGTGCCATTAGGATGTATACGTCTCACTACCAATTGCAATTAATGAATACATTAAGGCCCCTCCAATAGGCAAATCCCAGTGTCATATTTTGCAAAGAGGTATTTTTCAGTTTTGAATTCATCATTACTAATATTTGCCATGCTTATTCATGGTTTCAACATTATTAGGAGAAGTGTAACTCTGTAATATACAGCTGTCATTTTTTGTTTGTTTGTTTGTTTAAAGAATGCACCAATACTAACCCTGAAGATACAGTACTGGATTTGGTTATTGCATACTAGAAAAAGGTAAGTCTGAAGGGGGGGCCTGTAGGCTTTTAATCTGGGCCCTGGGTGCTGCATTTTCAAACCAAAGAAACACAGCCCGGGCTTCATGCCTTGGTGATTTATATGGCTCTAGTTAAGGACTGTTATATTCTACTGTTTACTCTACTCTAATAACTGACAAGTTGTTAAGAAAGTTGATAATTCAGAAAAGTAATGGGTCAGAACCAGAGAGAGAATTTTAAATGTAAACAAACAAATTTCATGCAGGAGAGAGAGAGAGAGAGAGAGAGAGAGAGAGAGAGAGAGAGAGAGAGAGAGAGAGAGAGAATATGTGTATGTGTGTATATATTTCAGTTGACATTTGGTGAAATCAAAATAGCAGGCACCAAATGTATTCTGAAATTGGAAAAGAAGGCTTTCTGTCCTGAGGGAGGGTTGATCCTCCCAGCTTTTAGTCTTTAGTGAAAGACACTTGTCTCGAGAGATGTTTAAGTAATCACACACCTCAGGGCTCAGGTGTAATGCAGTTTGGAAACAGCATTGCTTCAGCTTTCGAAGTAGCATGGATCTGAAGTGTGCATAAACCTTTATAAATCATGACATCCTCAAAGACAATGAGAATAGCACAGAGAGACACAAATGAGAAAGACAGTGGCAGCATGACAAAAGCAGAAGGTTTATTATTTGCACAAAGACAGAGATGCTAATACAGACAGAATGTGGCAAAAGAATACAGATGTACAATGAATTTGGAGGATGGACTTGATAATCAAGGTGTTAGGAGGAGTCATTTCCATGATTGCAGGAGTTAATGGACTTAGCAGCATGTATGTAGGGAATATTTTTAAAAAACTTTTATGTTTTTTATGCAGTTAGCTGAAAACCCCTCAGAGTCACTCTGAGAGTGAGGTGTTATCTAAATTTTATGAAGGATATAAACAAATAAACAAATATGAAGGAATGGCTGTTAGTTATTTTAATGACACATTTTAAATACATATTTGCACCCTAGTATCTGATCTCACAATCTCAAAATTCATTTTGAAGAGGGGACTATATACATGCCTTGCCTATTCTGCAAAATAACCTCATTGGACATTTTTTTCATTTTCATGTTTATATTGTAGAAGATATTTTTGAGAGCAATCATTCTTACAAATTCTGTAATTTTCCCATATTCCAAACCTATAACATAATTTATTATTGCAACATCATTGGTGTTGCTTAGATATTTTCTAATTTTTTTTGTTTTGCAAGATAACCCCAAAAAATTATGTACAGCAATCATAACTGTACATAACGTCTACTATAATATAATATTAGTAAAGCATTTTTCTTCTATGTTATTCAACTCAGTGCTACAGCCATTTTCAATACGAAACAAAGAAAAAGTGTTTATTCAGACTATTCTGTGTCAGAATAAAAGCCCTTTTTAAAATATAGGTAGCCATACATTAATTTTTGCTTTGGAGCATATGGTTAATGAACTGAATATTAAATTCATTCATTCTGCATTCTTTCCAGGTCATTATCAATTCACTTTCCAATTAAGATGGTAATGCTAGATACCACCCACCCACCCATCCATCCCTCCCTCTATCCATCCATGGAGATGAAAGGATACCTAAAGTTTTGATGACAAAATAAGGGTTGAACCTTAATACAAGCCATGGTGGTGCAGTTTTTAGAATGCAGTACTGCTAACTCATGGCTCACTCCAGGAGTCTGATTCTGAATGGCTCAAAGTTGACTCAGCCTTCCATCCTTCTGAGGTCAGCAAAATGAGGACCCAGATTGTTGGAGGCAATATGTTGACTCTGTACACCATGTAGAGAGGGCTGTAAAGCACTATGAACAGTATATAAGTCTAAATGCTATTGCTACAAGCCCAAATTTGGGTCTACCTACTAAAGGTGGTGAAGCAGCAATACAGGAACTGGGTGGGACAGGCTAGTATTAAATCTTAGCAAGACAAAGTAACTTTATTCATAAATCATCTGAACCTAGATTGAGTCCATTATTAGGACAATCTGGAACAGCACTTTTCTGAAGTGAGTGCTTTAAGTTCATAGGAGCACCCAAATATATCATTGATTTCATTATGATTTGAGTTCAGTGTGTAATTTAAAATGTAATTGGGAAGGATATTAATTTGATCATTACATTTGAATCAATCTGTAAAAATAATTATGATTTTAGCTGCAACTAAACTAAATTATCTGCTCTCAATGACATCACTCTATCAAATGTCTGGACTGAAGGAAGCTAGAGTAGTTTTAAGAATACTGAAACAATTCAGTATTCAATTTTTTATAGTTAAAATTGCATGTGTACAATATAACTAAAGTCATGCAGGGGCATGCTTCCATCCAATCAGACATTACATGCATGCACACACATGTGCACAAATTAAGACACTTAAGATCAGTGATAACATTTTGAAAGTCAGAAATACAAGTTGGTGATTTCAAAGTATTGGAAGAAAATGACCACATTAAAAAAAAAAAAAAGTAAGGGAATAAATAGCCTCTTGATGCTCAAGCTGCAAAATGTAAAGGAAACCAAAGCAAACCTAAATTGGATTTAATGTAAGTAAATTGAAATCAAAATTAAATTCAAACTGATAATATAATTAATCCCTATTCCTGACACACTTTCCCCTTACTATCATATTAAAATTACAATTTGGCAGCAACATTTGGACTGGAAGGGCTCCAGATACAATCCTCAGTGCGTTGGGAGCACTCTCTATATAACTCTAAGGCTATAGGCTGCATCCCCTGTTTTAAAGTTTGTTTTTGCATCATACAATATTAAGGGAGGAGGCAGGATAAAAACCAGACTACTGAAGAAATCCAAACTAGAAGACATTATCAGCAAGTGAAAATGGAGATCTGTTTTTGGAACCTTTCCCTGCCTTCTCTATCACTTTAAAAGTATCAAGTATCACAAATCTGTCTCACGGCCCCTGTGTTTACCATTGCAATAACAACTCCAAATCATTGCAATGACGGACTTTACATCTACCTGAAATACTGCAAAACATGGTTAGAAGTTTTGGATTTGTTTTTATTTTTACTCTCACTTTGGCCAAGATATCTTCTGCTGTGTTTTGATGGCTTTAAAATAACACTGGAAGGATTTCGCTGCTAATCATCTGGTTCACCCCATTCCACGGCTGGGTCATCATCCATGCGCAGAATGAGGTAAGAAAGTAGCTGAAAAAAATTCTGCCACAACAAGAGAGAGACAAAAAAGGAGATGTCGCTTACATCTATTTCACAGCGATCACCAGCATAATTCACATCACAGATACAGTAAAATTTGTTGAAATGATTCTGGCAGAGGCCCCCATTGAGGCATGGGATAGAGTTGCATTCATTGATGTCCACTTCACATCTGCAAAGGAAACATTAGATTAATATTTAGACCAGCTGTTCTAAGAAAAAGTGAAGGGAAAGAAATTTGGCTTTCTGTTTTCAAGGGCTCTGAAATGGTTTAAGCCATCTTTCCTCAACCTGATTCTTCCAGATTTACAGGACTTCACTTCCTGTTATCTCAAGTCATCAAGGTCCATGCTGGGTATTATGAATATTTAAGTATAAAACATCTCACTGCAGAAAGTGAGTTAACAACTTCTTTGGAAGTCAAGATTAATAGTTTCCATAAATGAGACTATTGCTCTCCTTTTTAAAAGTTGCATTTTAATGAAAGTTGCATTTTAATGAAAGGAAACCAGAATGGGAGGAGAGAAGGACAAAACAAATAGGAAAAAAATTCGGAAAAGAGAAACAGTTATAATAATAAAAACCAATGGATTCTCCTGCATTGCTGTATTATGGATGGATTGCAGATTTGAGAATGTTGAGAATATCATTTGACAATGATATGAAGGAATATTTAAAGTGAATTAGATATATGCAATGTAAATTCAAACACAAGCATTAATATGACATTACTGCTCTGCTATTTGTAAAAACAATAGCAACTATAACTAGAAAGTTGTGGTATCTGCTAGTTTATGTTCTCTGATCACACAGAACACGGATGAAATCTAGTAAGTATTGATAATGCTATAGAAAAGTTTGTAATGTCAGATATATAAATATATATTTGTATTTGTGTATAGATCTAGGAAGTGTGAAGTGTCGTAACAAGAGTTCCAAGATGGCAAACACTTTAAGAACTTTAAACATAACTGTGAAAATACTTCAAACAGGAATCAAGGTTTTAATTCATATATCTATAGCAAACTAGAAGAAAAATTTTAAAATATCAATCTGACCTAAAAAAAATTTCCAGGCCACATAACATGAAAAAAGTTCTGGGCAGTTTACAATATTTAAAATAAACATTTCAGAATTGGTTTGGAATATACAGTATGTTCACTTAGGATAATCCTAAAACATGCAGGCACTCTTATTATATGTCAAGAATATAGGAAGTGATACCCAATGTCATTTATTCATTACTGAAAAGCTAAAACTTTTTGCTAACTAGTAAGGTTGAAAATAAAATGATTTTAATTTCTTTAATTATAGTAATTAGGTTTCTAGATCAGCAGAACATGCATTTTCTTCTTGTTAGAAGAAGAAAAAAATGCACCATTGCTTTTTGAATATTCTTAATTCATCCTTAAATATACATGAACTGGTATTTAATGTTTTCTTTGGGTATTTGGGCCATATAGTGCATCATGGCCAAATTCTGTCCGCATTTATAGCCAGAAATATTTCATGTCATTCATCATTCATATTTCACATTAAACAATACATGCAGCTGTGTGCAGTTCACTTTCATTTTTGTTAAAAGTGATTCAGCTATGAATAGGGGAGTGAGGCTGTGAAACATAGTTTTATTCTTCTTCTATAAGTTTTTTTCAGGTGACGTTGGTTACATCAGCCTTCCCCAAACTAGGTTCTCTTTATATTTGTGGATTCCAACCACTAGAATTCTTAGTTACATCAAAATGTTTGTCAGCATTCCAGTGCTGACATAAGGAAGAGAGTTGAGTTCTTATAACTCAGAGAGTTATAAGATGCGTTGCAAGCATTGCTTGTAGGTAGTATTTAAAGGATGAACTCCATAGATTACAAATTTTTTGAAAGTAGCAATGTAGGATTTAGGGAATCTTGTTCATTGTGTAAATGGAGTGTGCATGGAGCTAAAATGAATAGGAAACCATAAGGTAAAGCAAATCATGATTTGTGCTATATGTAGGGTTTATCTACACATGCAGAGAAACCATGTGGTATAGCTTCCCGGAGATGGGCTTGATCACAATATCTTCCAACCTTTTTGAAACAATAGCATTTTGTAATTGACGTAATCTCATTCATGAATTAAATTCCTTCATGCCAATAATTTTATTTTACCTTTTAAAAAACTAATCCCACCTTATACAAAATAGCCTTTTAATGTGAAACCTTCATGTTGGAGTGAGCCCTTCAAAACACATTTGTGTGGGTTCTGTTTTATTTTTTTCCCCACTGCTTCTGCAATAGAATTAATAGCAAGGTGATACATTACTGTAGTAAACAAACCTAATATTTCTGCTAAGCCCAGTGTCTGTTGAATTAGATTGTAATAGTAACAGTTAATACATGGCATTGTGCAGTTGCATGGAAAAATTAAACATTCATTCTCAAATCATATATGTCACATCAAAAGGTCTTACTGTAATCCTGCAAAGCCTGCGAGGCACATGCACTCTAAGTGTCCTTCAAACTCAGTACAGTTGCCATAATTGTAACAGGTGATATTTCTGTTCTCATTCCCACACAGTGTTGAAGGCATTCGTATGTGCCTATAGTGGGAGAGAAAAAAACCAAGTCTGTAATAATATCCCAATATTCTTTCCAGGCATATCTATTTTTAATATATTAAAACCCTGATATGAAATCTACTGAGTCTTCTCTTGGATTCAAATAAGACTAAATAGAGAAGATTACTTCCAAGTAATCAGATACCAAATATATAAATAGGAGACCTCTTGGGGTCTTGGGCACTCTTTTTCTAGAGTGGGAGACGGAATGGGACAACTTGCCACAGACAAATTGCTGCAGCCAACTCGCCATGGCCAACTCATCATGACCAACTTGCTGTGGTACAACTCACTGTGGGACAATTTAACAATTTTATTTAATTTAACAATTTATTTTATTTAATTAATTAAAGTAAAAAAAAAAATTTTTTTTTGACATTCACATTTCATTCTGTTCCTCCTTTTGCATCCTTTCTTCAGTGATTCTATTCCATTATTTCTTCGATATTACTGTCCTACGGCGAGTTGACTGTGGCTAGTTGCCCTGCAGTCAGTTGGCCACAGGGACTTGGCCGTGGCAAGTTGACTGTGGTGAATTGTCATAGACAATTCTATGGGAAAGGTGAGTGGGAAGAAGGACTAACCCAAATAAAGGGAACGGCTATTTTTAGGAAGTGTCTTACTGAAGTTAATGTATCTTCTTTTTAGGCTTTCATAGAAGACTGGAAAAAAAATTGGGTTGCTTAAAATGAAGAGCAGAGAGGTGCGGTGCTTGCCTAGGATCTGATGCATTTCTTCCGAATCACTTCTAAGCCTGACCATTCCTGGTATTTCTATAGTTAAGAAAGACACCATTGATGGCTACCTTGACAAAATTACAATCCTTTTTTTTTTTTTGGTAACAATGGTTTACCACTACATTCTTCCAAAAAGCTAGTCCAATTTCACAGCCTAATTTACAGGTCTGGAATTCTTTAATGGTCTCTCATTTAACAATTAAGCAGGTCTGTGAAGAGTGTGTTTTAAAACCTCTTTCAAGCTTTCCTGAATTCCAAAATAGTAATTTTCCCTATTGTTTCTGCTGCATGATCCAAAGACTGTACTTCCAAATTTCCACACTTCCCAAATGTTGGGGGGTCACATTTATGACCTGCTTGCATAAGTATTTTCACAAGAGGAGGAAAAATTCCAGCCCGCATCACCCATTTTTTCTGATATATTTCTTTAAGATTATTCTTTTGATAGTGTATCTAATTGTTATCTAATTGTTAGAAGTTATCTATCAAAACAGATTATTTTATTTAAGAAAATTTAAATGGCCACCCAACTCACTCTCAGGGACAAGAATATCCCCCCCCCAAAAAAACAAGGGTACTGGTAAAAAATTGGGGGGAAGGTACAAAATAATTTGTATAAATTACACAAAACCCCAATAGCATAAACAAACCTAAGTCACTAAACAAAGAAAATGAAATGAAGCAGATCAGAATTATATTTTTGGAAAAGTTTTAAATACTGTAGCTATTTGCATTTTAGATAATGCATTAAATGTAATATTAAGTCTCAATGGCTGTTTGTTTGTCAATGAGGAGCCGTTTGAGGGTAAGGGTTATTTTGAATTCTGGAGTATCAATGTAGTTACTTATTTCTTTCTTCTGCTCCCCATTTTTGGCTATTTCCCCATGCCAAATGGCCCCCATGAACTGTAGTTATTATGGGTATGTGAAAGTTAGGATCCACTCCTGTTTTTGTATATTAAAAGCCTTTTTACACCTTCTTTTCTTTGAGTAAGTACTGACTCTTGGCAACTGCCTGGGCAGGTCCCTGCACTTTTCTTGGCAAGATTTCAGAAGTGGTTTGCTATTGCCTGCTTTCTAGGGCTGAGAGAGAGTGACTGACCCAAAATTACCATGAGGGCTTTGTATTTTAAGACAGGACTAGAACAATTTCCCAGTTCCCAATATTGTAAGCCTTAACCACTACATAAAACTGGATCTCTAACTACTCATAGTGAATGACTATCTTTATCAAAGCTTTGTTACCGTACCTGCAAAATCTTCCAGTGAAATTCCCAGCGCAGAGGCATGAATAACCATTAATGCCATCTACACATGTGGCACCATTTCCACAAAGATGTCCATAACAGTCATCTATGTCTTCTTCACACCTCGTTCCTCTGTATCCAGGATCACATACACATTTGTAAGCTGATATCCCATCACTGCAATTTCCATGAAGACAAGGGTTTGAGGAGCATTCATCAACACTGAGTTCACATTGAGATCCAGTCCATCCCTTGGCACATGTGCAGCGAAAATAGCTGTAAAAATCTTCACACAGCCCACCGTTCAAGCAAGGATTTGAGCGGCAGGCATCCATCTTAAGGCAACCTGTGACCACAGAATTGGCAGAGATCTTGAGAAACTGCTCTTCTTGTGGTTTTTTAGTATTGTCGAAGTAAGAGAGATGAATTCCACCAATCTCCACAGTGCTCATGCACCCTCTCAGTCCATCTTTTTTATCAAAAGCTTTGTCAGCCAGATAGATATCTGTGCCTTCTCTTAGGAAGTTAAGGTTTCCAGTGGCAACAGTACTTGTAGCATGGTCTCTCTCATCATTTATGTCAAGACGCCATCTTGATGACTGAGATAGTGGCTCTATCATAGAGTAGGTGACCTTGTGCCACTTCCCATCATTCACTGATAGGGAACTAGCCAGGCTCAATATAAAAAAGCTATTACCACTTTGCAGCTGAAACAACAATTTGGTATCCTGAATACTGACAGAGAAGAACTCTGGCTCCTTCTCGGCATAAAGTAGTATCACATCTGAGTCTCGAGTCCGAAAACCAAAGGTTATATTAGTGAGGTCTCTCCTGATCTTCCCATTGCTTCTATAAAAGATAGCACTGCTTCTGCCATTAAAAATGGCATTGGAGATACCTGAGCAGAGATGGGAAGAATTAATTTACTGCATAAGGCTAGTGCTATCATCTCTATATATTCATGGGAGAATTCACTGTGGTTTCCACGTGGCATGAATCCAAAAGTGCTCAGCAATAAAAGAGCACACTTATGTGAATCTTAAGAGTTAGAGAATTGATTATTTTCTCCCTATTGTCTAAAATATTGATAGCCCATACTTATTATTTCCTTGATTGTTCTGACTTTGTAATGATTGGTGTAATTATAGAGCTGGAAAATTTCTTAAAACTTTAAGAAACCTGCAACCAATTAGCATGATAAAGTACATCTGAAATAATTTGCCAGAAGAGAAGAAGAGGAGGACATTTGAGGTCAGTTTAAAGGTTTAACCTTATCTCGCTATATCCTCAAATAGAAAGACAGTGGTACTGAATTAGCACCGTGCTGTTTTTAGAACTGCCTTAGCTCCAGCTAAAAGATCTGGGTTGCAAAACTGTAAATAATTACATCACAACAAAGAATTAGATTTTTCTGGATAAACTTTGCTACCACATAAATGTTCATCTAGATATAAGAGAACTATCTTGTACTATTTCAGAATAGTGAACAAATTCTGAAAAGTCAAAAGGCAACACTCTGATAGCTAAGCATTCCCCTTCCCCTTTCTCCCTCTTAATGATACAAGTAGAAACATATAATTAGTTGAACATTTGGGGCTTTCTGAGAAAAATGAGTTGGCCTTGGTCAGTATCATGAATTCCTATTCTGTCTTGATGGCCCTATGGTACATGATTTTATGGGGTTCAAATCTTAGTGGCATTAAGGATATTTGGCAATTTTTCAGAAAAAAAAATCTCTACAAAATTAATATTTCCATTCTCTTTACTCCTTCTGTACTCCTTCTTCAAAATATAGAACACACCTAAAGTAGATAGACATGCCTCTACCACCAGATCATTTCAGATTTGTAGCTGCAGGAATGTCTGATTCCTGATCATTTAACACAATAACAATATGTCCTAAATTGTATGGCTAAAACATTTCTGATTTGGGCAATCAGAAACTGATTCTCTATTGTTACGTTTGTGTATTGCCTATTTTGATGAATCTTAGGGTATAAAAAAATAGCAGATTTCTGAAACCATAAACTTGCCTTGGAGAGGAAGATCGGAATGCAATATTTATTCATGCCATCTTCTCCTGCTTTCTATCTTACTGTGCAAATGTGCATTTCTATACACTATGGAATGCTACTGACTCCCTGCAATTTTCTTCTTAATGTGTCACTGCAGAATGCATTCCACCATCATCTTAAATCCATACTGGAGCTCCGATTGTTTTTAAGGATTTACTATGACCTTCAGAATAATGGAACTATATATAATTACAGTAAGTGGCAAAATTTAACACCAAAATTTCCATTAGAGCCACTCACGTAAGTTCCTCTGTGTGTTAAAAGCAAAAATGAAACCATCAGTTTGTTTGTTTTGTTTGTTTGTTTGTTTATTTATTTATTTATTTATTTATTTATTTATTTATTTATTTATTTATTTATTTTTCATATTTGTATACCGCCCTACTCCCGAAGGACTCAGGGCAGTGAACAGCCATAATAAATACAAATACATATAGAAGTTAAAAACTATTAAGAAACAGATTAAGTAATTTAGGCTCAAAGATTAAAAAACATCCAAATTTATCTAAAGAGGTTTAAAACCCAATTTAAAAGACAGTTTAAAAGCCAATTAAAAAGGGAGAGTTAGGCCAGACCAGCTTGTTGGAATAGAAATGTTTTCAGTTGAAGGAGCCTTGCTGGTCAGCCCCATTTCTTCTGGTGAATTGCACATTATTTCTGGAGCTATGATGCTTAACCCAGGGCCATAGGTGGCACTCCTATTAAAACCCTCTATTTGCATTTTTGGACTTTGAGGCAAAATGGATTGTACAGTCCAGTGGTGAAATCCAATTTTTTTTACTACCGGTTCTGTGGGCGTGGTGTGGTGTGGCTTGGTGGGCGTGGCTTGGTGGGCATGGCACGGGAAGGATACTGCAAAATCTCCATTCCCACCCCACTCCAAGGAAGGATGCTGCAAAATCCCCATTCCCTCCCCACTCCTGGGGGAAGGATATTGCAAAATCTCCATGCCCACCCCATTCTGGGGCCAGCCAGAGGTGGTATTTGCCGGTCCTCTGAACTACTCAAAATTTCCACTACCAGTTCTCCGAACTGCTCAAAATTTCCACTAACGGTTCTCCAGAACCTGCTGGATTTCACCCCTGTTACAGTCTTAAGGTACCTGCCTCCCAAAATGAACTCAACTGTGTTCACTTTTGGAGTATATGATACTTAGCATCCCATACAAAGCCTTGTGTATCAGCTGATCTAAGTTGCCTATTTGTAGTCTTCTGTTTTTTAAATTACTGGTCATGCTCACCTCAGTTGGAATCTTTCTATGCTAGTGATACCAATAATTAGGCAACCAAAATAACAGAATAACATAGTTGCAAGGGACCTTGGAGGTCTTCTAGTCCAACCCCCTGCTACAGCAGGAAACCCTATAACATTTCAGACAAATGGTAAACCAAACATAGTACAAGAAGCGGATCACTCATTTAGCCTGAAAGACTGGCAGAAAACCTGTCACTCTATTACTTTAATTTGCAAAAGGCAATAGAAATAATGGAGGAAGCTGAAATACTTGCATTCAAATCCTTGATACACCGGCAGGCATTGGGCTTCAGGAGGGCAAGGACTGAGGTCACACCATTTCACTTCTTCGCAACCTTTCCCGGCCATATTTGGTGGACAAGTACAAGTGAAGTCATCCCAGATTGAATAGCAAACACCACCATTCTGGCATGGAGCGGACTAAAAAGGAAAGCATGGGAATGAAAGGTGAGCAAAGTTTTCTGGTTTTCCAATCAATTGAAAAGAGCATGGGGGAAGAAAGAATCTGACTTTCTCCTGGCTTCCACTCAATGCCACTAGTGGCAGTTAGTCTTGTTTTATTGTTCATATATTTTAATCAGGGATGCCTCAGATCTGGTCTTCCAGATGTTGAGTAACTTTATCATCAGGTTGGCCAGTGGACTAAAGGGAATTTTCTACCCAACATTTTGCAGGCCATATGTTATCCATTTCTTTTATGCAATGTTTAGAGTGGAGCTGGCAGCCACTCTGGCCTATTTATCTGTTTGCTAAGCAAGCAAACCCAATAAAAAGTGGTGGCTTTAATCCATTGACAAAATACTTGCTTCAGATGTCAAAAAATTCTCAGTTAATTTCCTGACCTGACCAGCTAAAGTATCTTAGGTAGCAGAGTTAGCGAAGACCTCTGATTTCACCCTCAACTGGGAAATAGACAGGAAGCAAGAAATCTGAGATTGGGTCTTTCAACTTCTCTGCCCTTTCAAACAGCCATGGGGGGGCTCCAGTTTTTATGAGAATAGCGGTACTGTGAGAGAGGAAGTTCAATCTTCTGTGCCACTTTCTCTAGATCTAAATTAGATCCTAAGGCTGCTAGGAGACCCACTTGGGAGTTGTTGTGGGGAACATAGGTAACATTTTTGGGCCTGAATTTCTTTTCCTGCTCTGGGCTAATAACTTCAGGAGATGGAGAATTGATTAGACCCAAAAAGTAAAGAGAACGGAGGGAGGAAAATAAATATTAACCTTTCTCTTGCTACTTCCCACAACACAAAGGTCTCCACCCCTGTGGATGATTTTTTAAAATTATTATTATTGTTGTTGTTGTTGTTGTTTTCAAATGAAAAAAATAGAATCCCATGTCAATACAGACAATACTGGTAGGCGTAATAACGGTTTTGCCTATTATAAAGGCACTCTGTTGTATAGAAAACAGCTCTAACCAATCAATTGCTTTTTCAACCTAATTGTAGAAATGCTTCTTCTTTGGGGATTCTTTTTTGTCTTTGAACTGCCAACAAATCGAAGCAACAGCAAACAGAAAACTATTAAAATGACAGCAAGATGTTTGAATATTTGTAATTTTAAAGTCTTGCTTTTATTTTATTTATTTTTTGTACTTTTTTACAATTTTATTAACTTCCTTGTGCATTCAGCTGTACAGGAAAACTAGTTTCAACTGAATGCATGCCTGCCTGCCCAGATGCATAATTAAATGGATGTAAAGGCTGGAGGAAAGCAAGGAGTCCAGGTGAAGGGAGAAATAACTTTGAACTTCTCAAGTCAGAGGAAATGTCAGGCTATAAAGTTGTGAAGAATGAATGAAAAGTAGATCCTGTCTACCTTTTTAAAAAATATATTTTTATGACTTTTGCCTTGACTGGCTTCTGTTCACCACTTAATGGTTCTGATATCAAGTAGCACATCTATGTAAGCCTTCATAGAACCAAGATTACAAATAGCATGCTTGTCAAAGGACTCCATTAATGTATTCAGGGCATTCCCAGACCTACTGTTTTGCTCATAATTTGAAGCAATCGAGAATGGTAGCTACTTCGGCAGGCCTAGAAATACTACAAACCCACTAGGAACACTAGGAAGCAATCTGTGCTCATCTTCCAGCCGAATACTGGAAAAGCAAAATTTAATCAGCCTCCCAATTCCCTGAACTCTTGCAGGTCCCGGAGCAACAAAAACCCTTTCCACCATTCCATATAGAAATAAAATAAATTGCCAGCTCTTTTTTTAAATCCATGTATTCAGGCTCCATTTGTCTGATTTCCATGAAAAAAAGAAAAAGAAACAAAATCTTAATAGTTACTGTTAAGGAACCTGAATGCCATTCCTATTGCATTAAAATGCTTCTTTCAAGTTGTGAAGAGAAATAATAACTTGTCAGCATTTTTTTGTAACCACATGCTATTCCCTATAGTATTAACTATGGTTGAATCTTGCTCTTGAGCCTGGAATGGTAGGAGAAGCAAAAATGTCTATAAATAGGGACCAGATCTGCTTCTGCATTACTGCAAATCCGTTAGATTGAAGTCTCCTCAGCTCCTCAACTCATGAGGGGAAGAAAACAACAACTACAAATAATAAGAAAGCAAAAAGTATTGGTGAACATTAGCCATTGCATTTGAAAGCAGCAGAAACCATGTAATAGAGAAGTACAGAAAGAGAGTGGCCTAAACAAGGGTTAGGCATGCTGTGAGTTCAGTTGTCATTCCTCTCGTAGGCTTCAAATGGCAAGGAGAAGTGAAAATGAATAAGGAATGTCATCTTTTCCTTAAAAAAAATATAGCGGTATAATTTAAAAGTTGAAAGCAGGGCAAACTCTTGAGGAGAAAATCAGGCAAGCTTATAAGGAAATTGTTAAAATATTCCTAAATGTTTGAGATTTAAATGAATAGCTGCTTAATTTGAAACATACATCATATAAACACAGAATCCTCAACATAATATATTCCATAAACCTGCACATTCCCTTGCATATAATTGATAGATAATACATTTTTTTTTTAAAAGGATGCCATGTTTTACGAAGTGTTAAAAGTTGTGAGGTTTTTTGATACGTCTAATCCATTTTTGGCTACTTTTACATTTCTTCAGCAATACAACATTCACTTCTTGTTTAACATTTTATGAATCTTGATGCCAGGTCTAAATGCCTGTAACATGCCCCATGATTATCTTGTTCTGTAAAGTGTGGTTTTAAAATAATTATGAGAATATTTTGGTTTGGGAACTACAGTGAGTTCAAGTTGCTCTTAATGAACAGCAGCTTTGCTTACTGGTTGTCATTACTGAGAGATTTAAGAGCTGCCCTTCCAGTCTACCAGACATTTTGTGGTATCATTGCCCACAAACTGCAAAACAGTTTGGCAAAATCTGATCTTACCCACCTCTTTCACAAAAAGCCCTGAGATATTCCTAATATTCTTGTCACATGTTGCTTAGGAACCCTACCAGGTCAAAGGAAAACTCTTTTTAATTATGAGAACAGCACCTTTAAAAAACCAGATTCATACCTTGCAGAGGTCATCTCCAATGCATCCTGCAACTACATTGAACAGGGTGCTCTTGCTGCTGACAGAATTCAGCGGCGCAGTGACCGGGTAAAATTCAAGTGGGTGGTTGCCGAATCTTAAATCTTGAACACAGCCTTTGAAAAATCCACCATTTAGAATGGTTTCTTGCTTGTCTGGTAACCCACCGATGTAGAGAATATCCCTTCTGTGTATTTTTCTTAAGGGTGTAGAAACAGAGCCCAACTTTTTTGATGATTGGAACAAGTCCATCGTGTTTGGCCCCATTTTTAAAGAAATGAAATAGAAATTTCCATCGTTCATAATCTGCATACTTAAGAATTTGTTGGAGTGCGGACCTGACATTGCAAGTTTCCCGTCTTCTAGCCAGACCTTGAGAAATAGGGACGTGTTTCTTTCTAGACCCAATAAGAAACCAAAAGGCTTGCGTGTTCGCACAAACATTGATATTGTGGCATTTTCATGACTTTCTTCTAGGGAAAAAGCAGCATATCCAGTGGTTTCCTCATGACCAAATCTTCCTGGAATGTATTCTTGCTTTCACATGAGAAAAAGAGAGAAAGTAATGACCTCTTTAATATAAAAATGCTATTTGAGTATTAACATATCATAGATCAGCAGTGCCCAGCACTGAATTTAAACTAAATGCTTGACACTGATTATACTTTTAATGGTAAAATAAAAATGAGCTTCTCTACCTGATTTTAGAGTTGTGATCTGTTGAACTGGTTTGGGTATAGAGATGCTAAATTTGATTTAAAATACAATGTCTCTTGAGTCAACCTGTGTTACATCAACCTGGCATCTGAAGCCAACTTTTCAAAACAACGATGGAATTGGGAGGAGAAGAGGCAGGATGGAATGACTGGAGTCTGGTTGAATCTGGGGCATCCTCTTTTTTTTTTTTAATACTCCAAAGCTATGTTTCTAATAAATTCACATTTCTAATAATTTATCAGTAAAATCAATCTGATTAATTAGCAAGTCCCTCTGAACAGCATATCAGCAAGAACTGTTTTACTGATATATGTTATATGCTATAATGCATGGAAGTAGGGGAATGGAAAATCAGATTGGGGTTGACAGAGACAAAATGGATTACATGAAATGGCTGAGTGACAACTAGAATACTGAACAGTCACTGGGTACTTTTCACTGATAAGTGATGCTAATTTTTTTTCCTGGTTTAGCACTCCTGGTACTTATCAGATATATTTCTATCCAGCTTGAAATGTTCATTAGAGAGGCAACTGTATTGCTATTGGCTCTTCTCAGATTTCCTAGTTTTAATGTGATAGGTAAAATCTGGTCAATGACAAAAAAAATATGTCAATGATATGGACTGGCAAGTACATCAAATTACTTCAAAACCAATTTATTTTGGAAATCACATCTTTATCTTTAAATCATCAAGATACTTTGGAACAATTACAGTACCAATATATCGTAGAGCATTTGATGCATTGTATATTTAAAGAAAAAAAATCATATAATAAGCCTTAGTGCCTATGCAATCCAGGGAATGGTGAAACAAGTATTATTACATTGTGCTTTCTATAAAGAATAGAATAGAATAGAATAGAATAGAATAGAATAGAATAGAATAGAATAGAATAGAATAGAATAGAATAGAATAGAATAGAATAGAATAGAATAGAATAGAATTACAGAGTTGGAAGATAGCCATGCTCACTATTTGCTGGATTTCCTAATGAAATATACAGGAAGGCTGGATATATTTTATGTAAACTATCTTTTATCAAATGTGAATGACAGTGACTGCTAGGTTTCGTCAAATACTGTAGCAAGTAAGGTCCAACAAGATTTCTTTTTATCAGATGAGGAATAGATAAGGAATAGATAAACACAAGAATAGGCTAACAAATTACCATATTTAAAATGGGGGGGAAAAGGAGTGTTTATGTGCATGCTTATGTTTTTATAATCCTGACCAAGGGCTGAAAACACTCAATCAGGTTGGAGAGAAGGAAGTGGACTATGCTCAGTTGTTGGCCCAACTAAATATCAATCAGTTTGGCATAGTTCAAAGCAGAAAAATCAGCTTTGGTCTTCAGTTAAAATAGTTTTTGACCACTAATGAGTAGAGTACCTCATTTCATTACAGTTCAATCACCTCATTTCCAGTTAGACACCTCAGTGCCAGCATTCTCCTTTGACTTTCTCAATGACCTTTCTTTGAAACCCAAAAAGGAAAAAGGGAAAATGAGGAGTGACCCAAGTGGATTTTCTCCAGCTGAGTCTCCCCAAGATCAGCCTCTATGAGGAGAAGCTGGAACTTGAAATAAAATAAACAGACAATTCCACTCTATTGACCAGTGCAATGGCTTTATATCATTTATCAATTACAGGAGCTAGTACTGTACTTCCCTGTAGCCACATGTGTTTGAAGAAAGCTTTGATGAATAAATAGAGGAGTTACCATAATAGGTATCAACCTCAGAATAGTGGGATTTTGGTTCAAGCCACAAAGCCCTGAGATCCAAGGGAAATGCAACTATTTACCAACCAGGTATCTTGAATCCCATTAGAACTGATTTGCTAAGGAAAAGTAGGTTGACAGTTTCACAATGCAGGGCAGTCTTGGCCTAGAAGGACTTTCTATTTATATCTATGATTTTGTGACAGAAATAGAGATTACGCATGAGTGCCAAACTCTCTTACTGTCACTCATGGCTGAATCATAGGTTCTGTCCTTCTGTTCTTGGGTCAGAATGAGCATGTGATCATATAGGTACACTTCTTCAATTTTAACAACACAACTAGAAATGGATCACTTTGAAAGACCCACAAAAAAAAAAAAGAGCCTTGGTAGTACAGTGGTCTAAGGCACCCTGTTATTAAGCTGGTTATTAAAACCAGCTGCCTGCAATTACTGCAGGTTCAAATCTCGCCAAGGCTCAAGGTTGACTCAGCCTTCCATCCTTTCTAAGGTAGGTAAATTGAGGACCCAGTTGTGGGGGCAATAAGCTGACTTTGTATAAATATACAAAAGGGTGAAGGCTATTGCTGAGCACATTGTAAGCCGCCCTGAGTCTCCGGAGAAGGGCGGCATATAAATCAAATTAAAAAAAAAATGTTTAGTTGGACCAACAATTGAAGCTAGTCTACTTTCTTCTTTCCTTACCATTTTTCCTGCATATAACTTGCAGTTGCCATAATTCATATACAATTTGATATGACATAGGCCTGGACCAAGGGTGAAATCCAGCAGGTTCTGAGAGGTTCTGGAGAACCGGTAGCAGAAATTTTGAGCACTTCGGAGAACCGGTAGCGGAAATTTTGTGTAGTTCAGAGAACCGGCAAATACCACCTTTGGCTGGCCCCAGAGTGGGGTGGGAATGGAGATTTTGCAATATCCTTCCCCCAGGAGTAGAATGGGGATTTTGCAGTATCCTTCCCCTGCCACGCCTACCAAGCCACACCACACCCACCAAGCCACGCCCACAGAACCGGCAGTAAAAAAATTTGGATTTCACCACTGGCCTGGACCCTAGGGACACTTGTCCCGTCCCACTGTAGTAATATATCATTCAGAGCAAATTATCCAAAACTTTTAAAAACGTGTGGTTTAGAGAAGGGCGAAGTGTAGTGAGAATTGGGTTCCACAAAAGGAAAAAAATAATACCCAAATGAGAGTGAGAATTGTTAAAGTGTTACCCAATTTTGTTGCCCAACTGCAAGAAACACACATTCACTGTATTCTCATGTGTATCATTGCTCACAGCTACAAAATATTGAAGGCTAATTAGAACTAAGTTCTGCAACACACTCATCTTTCATAGAACAAGGAGCGTTAAGAGCATTAAACTATTTAAAATCAAAATCAATCCATAAAAGCAATGCCTCACAAACACCATTCCCAGACTTTTCTTTCATACGTGGCACCAAAACAAAAAAACAACAAAAAACCAGTGGGGCTGAGATATCCGCAGGCCATTTTTTATTTATTTATGTTTGCCTGCAGCATTTATTCTAATGAAGGAGCCTAAGACCCACGAAAACAGGAGAGCGGTCACTGTGAAAATCCTTTTTGCAACTCTCAAAGGCTACCTACTAGCTATTTCAGTTTATTTCAGGAGAAGCAAGTAAATCCTAGAGCTTGGAGAAAAACGTCCACTTAAAAACCAAATGTAAAAATGTTTTAAATTTGGTAACGAAAGTACCTTCCATTTCTTTCTCTATGTGTTTGTTAAACCCATATATGCATAAACTTTCCCTCAGATTGAAATGGGTATTTTTAACTATAAAAGGTCTGTGTCCTCCCCCCCGCCCCCCCCCCCCCACAGGCAATCTCTTTCTTCCTCTATTAAGGGAGAAGTCATTTTTCTTGCTGAAGGGGGAAAGTTTACAATGCAGCAAAGCCAGCAAGTGATAGGAAGAGCCATCACCTTACAAAGAGAGGAAGCAAGGGGAATCTTCAAAAAGATAGCCAGACACACGTGCAGTTTTCAATTACTCTGCTTCAAAAGAAATGTTGAATATGATCTGCAATTTAGCATAAACCTTGGTCAGAATTAACCTCTTGAGCCATGGCGTCTGGAGGCTGATCCAAAGAAATCAGTGGTTGTGTGTCTTGCTTTGTTATGGTTCAGGGTGTAGTGAAAAGGCTGCTCAGCACTTGTTAACCGCTTGCCAACTTTTCTTGATTAAATTTGAGTCCAAAATAATATTCTCTCCCACCAGGTTAATACACTGGGTTGCACCAAAATCATCCTGACGTCAATTATCCCCCTCTCTTGGTGCCACTTAAAACTGGTCTTCCAATAGAAAGAAAATCACAGTAATGGAACACACGTTTTTTTCCCCCAAGGATTCTGTCTGTCTGTTTAGGATTAGCCCTTGGCTCCTAATATAAATGTTTGAAATTCAGTGGTTTAAAAAAGATGGAAATCTGTGACCAAATCTCCCTTTTAAGCATTTTGTCCTATTTATGAAAAGTGAACTGGCAAATCCAACTGCAGTGCATTATTACTATTGAAAGTTGTATTTATTTTATTTATTTAAAACATTTATATAGCCACCCATCTTCCAGCCAACTCTGGCTGTCTCCCTATTAAAAATTCCAGTTTAAATGAGGTCTTCCCATACTGATATCCAGTATTTTCACTCTAACCAAGGAAAAATTAAATTAAGAAATGCAATATTATGATTATGGAGTTTTAGTGTCCCATGCAGTTTGAACCTTAAAGAAAGTGAAAACCAAAGTATTGTAATATTGTAAACAAATTTTGACTTATCTCTTTCCATCACTGTAGCTGTATCTCACACATTTTTCACACACATTATTCTAAAAATTTTTAATTTAAATTTAAAAATATAATATTCTTTAATTTTACATTGTCATTTTTCATTTTGTCCTATTTTATCATTGTGATCTGGTCTCTGTTGTGAAATTATAAAATATGAGGTAAAATTGTGAAAAAAGGTTTCAGATACCTGGGGATTTTAAACATACTTTCAAGAAAAATGTTTACAATATTTTTTTTCTTATTTTTCTAGAAATCAAGATTCCTTTTGAACCAGATTTCAAGATGATTAGGAAAGATCCCATTAATATTGATTTGAGTGAATAAAAATTCATGAAATGAAATTGTTTCCTAATTTCCTTTCCCTCTGTGCGTGTATATGTGTATTCTTAAAATGTTGCAAATTGAGAAGAATATTGTAGCCAGAAAGAAAAGACATCTCGAATAGTTTCTAATCATTCACAACAGCTCTATTGGAAGCAAAAACCCCTCTTGGAAGACGGATGGTTTTAATTTTGCTTCATAAAGAAGCAAACGTATTTACCAGATGTAGTTCTCTTTTCCAAAGTTGCTTTTCAAACCTTTGGATAAATTACTGCCAAACTTCAAAGCTGTCGACTATAATTATGGCTCCTGCAATGTCATTTTCCAATAGGAATAACTGGGGGGGAGAGGGGGAATGTAGGTGTGGACTGTAAGAACAGCACAGAAAATATGGTATTTTTAAAATATAGGAATGCATTTTGAAGAGGATGCGTTCCAAATAAAAGTACATAGCAAACTCTTTTACCAGACAAAAGCTCACACGGATCCCTATAATCCCTATAAAGCGCTAAATTCAGCACAATTGTGCCATATTTACTAGAAGTGGGGTATCTTAATTGAATCAAAGATCTATAATAATATTTGTCATGCACATTCTAGCTTCCTACTTTTCCTGCCAGGGATGGGTGGGACACCACTCCTTTTTGTAGGAATATTTTAGCTCCACTTTTTGGCATGAATATATTTGAAAGCAAACTCTGGAGGGAGCTCAAACCAAGTCAGACATATTTAAGAGGAATGCTCAGTACAGCTGGACATAGTCTGCTTAATATGAATTGCTATGCACTTCATTAGGATTTATTCTCAGATAAAGAGGTGCATGTTATAACTTTCTTATTAAGTCTTGTCCGAGTGGTTGCTTTTATTTAATTCTGCATCCTTGCCTTTGTGTCTGAGAACCACAGAAATTTGGTTGGGAATAAGCTTGTTATCAGTTACTTTGGCTATCATTCGAAGTACCAATATATAAGTACCTATAAGAAGTTAAGACTAAGGTACCTCTAGCAGAGGGATTTTATTTATTAGGGATATACAGCAGTTTCGAGTTAAAAACCAAAAAGTACTTTGGGCATATTGCACTTGTTTGCAACCAAAGCTGGTCCCGCTTGTCTTGGTTCCTGCCCTGCTCAGGAAGCTATCTCTGGATCCTGCAGCATTGGATAATTTTTGACCTGCATCCAATCTTCTCTTTTTGGAGTTAAATTGCAACTCCGCATGGTTCTAGAGGGTTATCTGGATCCTTTCCAGTTCATCTTTAGATCTGGGTAAAGTATCAATATGGCGCTGATTACGCTTGCGGGTGACGTCTGGTCATCTTGTGTGCCAATTAACTTATTTGGACCAAATGACACTTTCCATGGTCACTCATGCATTAGACAACTCCATATAAAACTATTCTTGAAGACCACTCAGAAGCTAAAGCTGATCCAAAATGCAGTAGAATGAGAAGTAGTTATGGATTTTTCTTAGGCATTCATGTAAGAGCCTTGGTAGTACAGTGGTTTAAAGCACCCTGTTATTAACCCAGCTGCCGCAATTACTGCAGGTTCGAATCTTACCAGGCTCAAGGTTGACTCAGCCTTCCATCCTTTCTAAGGTAGGTGAAATGAGGACCCAGTTTGTGGGGGCAATAAGCTGACTTTGTATAAATATACAAAAGTATGAAGGCTATTGCTTAACGCATTGTAAGTTGCCCTGAGTCTCCGGAGAAGGGCGGCATATAAATCAAATAATAATAAAAAAAAAGACCATTATTACTGCAATTTACATTGGTTGCTGGTTTGCTTCTGGGTCCACTTCAAGATGTTGATTGTCACTTTAAAGTTCTCTATGGCTCAGGATCTGGGTGCTTATAGGGCTATGCTTCTTCCTGTCTGGTAAAATCTGTCAGGATTGGCTGCATCCTAGGCCTCTTGGTATATCAGGTTCATCCGGCAAAGTTATATAGATGGGCCTTTTTTTGTGGCTACACATGCCCACAGTAACATTATTCTCTTTGAAATCTACATAGTTCCAATTCTACTGTGTTTTTGTAGACTGTTGAAAATCTGATTTGTCCAAATGGGCAAGGGATTTTTTTTTGGGGGGGGTGCTTCTTGAGGGATGTCTGTATAATTTTGTCATGCAGTTTTCATTCCCCAATACGAGCTTTGGTAAATTATACAATTTTGGCTATTGTTGATTTTTCTTTTGACTTCTTGCTTTACTTTACTTGTTAATTAAAATAAATTAATTGTTGTCTAGGATTGCAACTGGTGATTGAGGAGGCCTGCAGAACCAATAAATAACATAAATAAATCAAGTAATTTAACCAAGAGCCTCTTTCTTCAAGATTGTATAGCACTTATGGAGGGTAGTTGCTGAAGAAGACCTAGTTGCTTTAATGAGTTGCAGACAGCTTTTCTATTTAACTCTCCTAACTTTAATTGCCTTGTATAAGTTTTTAAACTTTCTATTATATTGTAAGCTGCCCCGAGTCATTGTATCAATGAGATGGGCACCATAAAAATTTAATAAATATATAAATATATAAAGTTAAAGATATTCCACAGAGTAATGAGTGACAATGACTTTTTAGGAAAGCTTCTTCAGTGAGAACGTATTTGAACCAAGTATGCATGTACATCTCATGTCTTCGAGAATATCTGAAGTATATGGGTCTCATGTGAATTTTTGGTGGCCTTTCCTCAGTTATGCAAAAGTTTGACTCAGTATATTAGGTTGCAGATGTAAAAAAAAAATCCATAAAAGAGTAAAACAGTACCTTTCCATTTTCATTCATTAATGTACATATCACATAGACAAATAGCCTGAACTGATTGTGGCTAATTGTTGATGAATTCAAGGTAGAGGTATTGATATGGCCAAGATGGATGTAAAAGAGAGGCAGTATATTAATTTGTATTAATATAACCCATGCCTGTATCACTCTGTACAGGCATGGGTTATATTAAGACAAATATAGTGGAAATGCCATGCTGCCATCCCTTTAACTAAGGCATTTTCAATTACCATGTTACTCTGCAGCAGGGGTGGGTTCTACTTACCTTTACTACCAGTTCACAACCCACCACTGCTCTGCAGTCTCTCTACAGCAGGCTTACAATAGAGGTTTACAAACTTTCTGAGGCTGTGGAAATTGTTAGTTTAAATTAAACACAATTCCAAGAAGCCCTGATCAAGAGGCAAAGCTCTTCTGGTAGAAATATTGATTGTTCAAGTGAAATTGGGTCCAAGGGGATCCCTTAGTTGGACCTAGACTTCTTCAGAACATAGCTTGAAAAATACTGATTGATAATACAATTTCAATTATAATGAAGCATCCTAATTTTGAGATGTTGAAATGTTCTTACCTGTAGCACAGTTTGGCCCAGCATAAGGCCGGTAGCAATCACATTGATAATTCAGCCATAAATTGTTGCAACGCCCCTTATTTTGACAAGGCTGGTACTCACACCAATCTTTTTTAACACAGCCTGATTTGACATTTAAAAATGTGTCAGATGATAAATTCTCTGGGATAATAATGCTGAAATCCACTTCTACGTCCTGAAGGCAGCCTACAAATGAAGGTGCAGAATGTGTACTGTAGATATTTAGTAGAGAGCCATTATTCCTTACTGGCAAGCCACCCAAAAATATGTTTTGAAAAGCAATCACTGCCTGCCTGCTATCTACTATGGCAGCAGTCTGACTAAGACATGATTCTGTGCAAGAGCTCTTGTGTAACTTCAGTGTTACTGCTCTGGCTATGGTGACCTCCACTGAATGCCATTCACCATCATTGACATTATAGGCTATATGTAAAAAGGCCTTCAGCTGATTGTTGACTTGCATAGATAAGTATAAACAGCCATTCTGTAACTCCAGCTTCACAAATGTATCTTTGTCCCCTCGGTAAAATATCAAAGTTGTTGGCTGAACAGTCAAAAAACTAAGGTTTATGCTATAAAAATAGTCCTCAGAGGAGGCTGCAATGCTGTTTACCTGAAGATACCCATTTCCCTGAAAAGACAACATTGTTGTGGTTTCACAGTGAATTCCTGTGTAGCCAGCTGAACATATGCAGTTAAATCTATGTTGTCCATTTCTTAAATGAGGAATACACAATCCCCCATTCTGACATGTATGTTGAACACAGCCAAAGAGGATTTCTGTACAGTTCTGACCACCGTAAAAAATCCCATCTTTCTCTCCAGTGAGACAATGACAGGTATAACTTCCAAGAGAATTTTCACAGATCCCTCCATTCTGACAAGGGTTCATGTGACATTCGTTGATGTCATCTTCACAGTGAATGCCTGCCAAAAAATAAAAAATAAAAAATGGAATTGGATTATTTAACATACCCACTTTACAGATATAGATATAGATATAGATAGATACAGTAGATAGATAGATATTCAAATTACAAAGCAACATGATATATATCAATAATTTCATTATTCTGTGTATGAGGAAAATGATACGTGAGGGCAAAATGTTAAAAGAAAAGAAACCTACACATTCATCTGGAACATAGTGACTTATCCTCAGCTGGAGCTTTAAGAAGAAAAGAAGAGTGATCCCTTAGCTCTGCTTCTGCTTGCTGCTAACTCTTGGCTTTGTCTGAAGTCATTAATGCCAGTGTCTAGGAAACTGAAGAAATATAGAACAATTGCCTTTTGATTTTGAGCTCTTCTTTGATAATGGGATAGCTACATCCTCAGACTAGGAAGGCAGAAAAGGAGTAATGGAGGCTTTATCTCAACTAGTGTAATTATTGGTTCCCATACTCTTCCAGCTTTGTTAAGCTTTTGATCCTTTGCATATAATACTTAGTCATAATCCAGCTCTCTATGACTTCAGGCCCAACTGCAATATATACAAAAAGGATATAAAGGACTAAAGACTAAAGATAGAAGGGACTAAAGACAGAGGGGAAAAAGGTGGAGGCCATTGCAGAGACATTCAGTCTATTTAAATGGAAACAAAAAGGCTGGTGGCCTGCCCAGATTACATTAAATGTGATATTTCATATTGAGGAGGATGATTCAGACAGATCATCCTAGCGAGAGTTCATACCACTCAGAAATTGTTTAGTAATCTTGCACAGGGGGTGGGGGGGTGGGGATCCAACTGTACAGGAAGAGTCAGAATCTGTAGTTACTGGCTCAGATGGATGAAAAAGAGAGGCCATGTTTTCGTTTAGCATCAGTACAGGATACAGTACAGGGGCAGGATCTCCCATCCAACAGTTATGACTTCTTAAAGGCATGGAGATATTTTGGGAGTTTTAAGATGCAATGAGAATAAAAGAAAGGTGTCCCTCACTTTTCCATTCTAGGAATGCTCTCCATGGCAGCCAGCTGCTGTTTTCAAAGACTTTCGCACCACTTTGTAATTAACTGTTCTTCAGCCAGCACTAAGTCTATTCTTCTTAATCTATACTAAATCCCACTCTAGAGTTCATGCGTTTAACACAGCTACCAATATTTCTGTCCAGTAGGCTGACTCTTGCTTTCTTTCCTTTCAATATAATAAAGATTTACAGTTAAAATCGCTCTGGTTAAAATCAGTCTGGTTTTCTGGTATCTTTTTTACTGCAGATGCTGAGATTAGTGCTGTATCTTTTTTTGCAGGATAAACTAAATTCATCCTTGCCACAAATGGCTCTCTCTCCACCAGTAGTTAGCCATGGATTTGGAACGAGCTCCCCCCGGAGATACGTAGGATCCCGGATCTGCGCACCTTCCGCCGCGCGCTTAAGACCTTTCTATTTTATCAAGCTGGCCTGGCCTAAATCTTCCCCCTTTTTAAATGTGGAAATTTTAAATTTTTAAATTTTAAATTCGTCTTTTTATAGGGGTATGGGTAAGGCATTTTAAATTGGGGAGCCATTTTAGATTTAATTCTGTTTTAAACGTATTTTTAATTGTTTATATTGTATGTTTTTAACTTTGGCTGTTCACCGCCCCGAGTCCTTCGGGAGAGGGGGCGGTATAAAAATCTAATAAATAAATAAATAAATAAATAAATGGATGTGCTATACAAATACTTCACTACCCAGGCATCTGCTTAAAGGATAACCTGTAAGCAAGTTTATTTATTGGTTCGATTTATATGCCGCCCTTCTCCGGAGACTCAGGGCGGCTTACAATGCGTTAAGCAATAGCCTTCCTACTTTTGTATATACCTGCTTAGTAGGGCTTTCGCCCGCCCCCCCCCAAAGCGGTGTTCTTTTTTTATACAAAGTCAGCTTATTGCCTCCACAATCCTGGTCCTCATTTTACCAACCTCGGAAGGATGGAAGGCTGAGTCAACCTTGAGCCTGGTGAGATTTGAACTTGCAGTAATTGCAGGCAGCTGGTGCTACTTAATAGCACTTTAGTCTGCTGCGCCACCAAGGCTCTTGACAGAGTTGATAGTCATACGCTACAGTCAGGGACTTGATGTCAATGCAAAACCAGCCATACAGAGTGACTTACAAATAAGTAATTTCAGTTCACCTGGTCATGTCTATGTCGGGGTTTAATGCTCCCCATCTGCTCACATTCTGTAAAATTATCTTAAGATTCATATAAGTTTGTGGGGATCTGCCTAGTAAAGCAAATTCATTCAGGGACGGTTTTACCCATTTTCTTGCATCTGGCCTAGAAGAAGCTGCACGAAAAAGCCAAGAAGTGTCTCTGTATTAGGAAGGAAACATTATTTATCCATTTTACATTCATTTCTCCCAGTGCAAATGACTTCCTTGAGTCGCAAGACAGCAATGAATGAAGCGGCATATTATTTGATGTGTTTGCAAATATGTCTGATAGGAAACAGTTCCAGGAACTCGTTTGTAAAGTCAGTACATTTCCTTTCCACCTTTTAAATTAAGTGACACGCTTCTCAATTATGAGAAGTAATCAAACGTGCCAATGCAGTAAAACACATTTGCTAAGACAGAGTTAATATATGAAGTATCAGTAAGGTTTGCTTGTTTCTTTTAAACAGCCTGCACATAAGAAAATGTTTAAAAACAGGACAAAACCAAAACCCTCTACCATGCATGAACACAATGAGCACTTCAATGCCTCTAAGACAAATGAAGAAAATGTAAGAATTTTTGTATTGGCTTTTAATGAGTCTCACTTCATCTCACTTCGACATTCGTATTCTGGCAAACAATGAAGGAACGCTTATAGGAACTGATCCCTCTTAATAATACTTGATACACCCTGGTATACTCCCTCTATAGAATAATGCTTTATAGGTAGTTCTTGATTTATGACCACAAATGAAACCAGAATTTTCATTGCTAAGCAAGATGGTTAAGTCATGGTTATTATTAAGGAAAACACTGCAGTTGTTTAGTAAATCATACAGCCATTAAGTGAATCCAGATTCCCCTATTGATTTTGCTGGAAGCCTACTGGAAAGGTTGCAGATAGTGATCACATGACCCTGGCATGCTGCAACCATTGTAAATGTGAACTGGCTGCCAAGCATCTGACTTTTGATCATGTGACTGTGGGGATGTGCAATTTTTAAAAATTAATTTATAATATAAAATACAAAAATGCAGAAGACAATAGTAGGAAAATAAGGGAGAGAGAAGGGAAGGGAGAAGTGTAGGGAAAGGGGCAGGGGTGGGTTCTAATTTTTTTTTACTACCGGTTCTGTGGGCGTGGCTTATTTTGTGGGTGTGGCTTGATGGTCATGTGACAATTCTTCAGGATTTAGCAGAGGTACTGGTCTACCAGGCTTTTAACTGCTTGGAGAGCTGTACCGGTCTACTCATTTGTTTTTGGAGGCACTGGTCTACTCATTTGTTTTTGGAGGCACTGGTCTACCCATTTATTTTTGCAGGCACCAGTCTACTCATTTATTTTTGGAAGCACCGGTCTACCACCACACTGCCTTTTAACACTGATCAGCTGTAGGGCAGCCCTTTGAAGCCCCGTGGCAAGAGTTTAAACAGTTTTTTTCCTTCTAGCCGATCAGCTGGGACTCAGGAGGCAGCAATAGATTGGGGGTGGGGCCAAATAAAAGGTAAGAATAACACAAGGGGTGGGGGGGCGGGAGGGGGGGCAGAACCGGTTTGGTGATGTCATATTGTCACTGCTACCGGCTCGGTGGAACCGGGACGAACTGGGAGGAACCCACCACTGGAAAGGGGGGAAAAAGAAAGAAAAGGCTTTGACTTCTAACTCCTTTTGGTGCAGTAGAATAAGATAATAACAACTTTTTACTTTTACATAATAGTTATTTCTGTAACAACAAACCTATCTAATCAGTAAACCCCAAAATCAAAGTTGGGGATGTGCAATGGTTGTAAGTCACTTTTTTCAATGCTATTGTAACTTCAGAAGGTCACTAAATGAGTGGTTGTAAGTGGAGAACTACCTGCATGCCTTTGCTTTTGAATGTAAGGAAAGGTTGCAGTTCAGTGGCAGACTGTATAATTAATATACAGATGTTCCTAAATTGCAGCTCAAACGTTTTCAAGTATCAAACATCTGTCTGAAACCTGGAGAGCCGCTTGAGGTCACTATAGAAATAGTGAGCTCAGATGGTCTGACTTGCTGTGAAGCTGCTCAGATTCCAGCTCAGATCTATCTGCTCAGGACCAAAACAATGAAATTCTAAAATAAACATGTTTATGATATACCTGACCAGGGCTTAGAGCTAAGCAAAATTAGGCCTGGTTTGAACAATGATGGAGACATACCAGATACCTAGAAAGCATCTGAAAAGAAGACAGTGTTAGTGAGTGTTCATACTGTTTCCTAGGAAATGACATGGATATGACTGTATTGTCACCAGGAGAATTATATTTTTTACAGTATTATATGCATGCATACAGACACAAGCAGACATGATGGGGGACAGGTGTATGAGTATTTGCAAATTAAATGAATCAACATTTAATAGAATAGAATAGAATAATTTTATTTCTATACTGCCCTTCTCCCAAAGGACTCAGGGCGGTGTACAGCCTATTAAAAACACAAGACAACATCAGTTAAAATAGTTTAAAATTATTAAATGAATTTGGCTCAATTTAAAACCCCAGGAATTTAAAACCCAATTTAAAATTGTTATGTTGATAGCCCAGCCTGGCGGAACAACAGGGTCTTGAGTGCACAACGAAATACCCGGAGGTCGGAGATCTTACGCATTTCCAGGGGCAGTTCATTCCACAGGGCTGGGACTCCCACAGAGAAGGCCCTCCCCCTGGGTGTCGCCAGCCAACATAACTTGGCTGATGGTACCCTGAGGAGACCCTCTCTGTGGGAGCGAACTGGCCGGTGGGAGGTTATTGGTGGCAGAAGTCAGTCTCGAAGGTACCCGGGTCCCATGCCATGGAGCGCTTTAAAGGTGGTGACCAACACCTTGAATCGCACCCGGAAGACCACTGGGAGCCAGTGCAGCTCGCACAGGAGGGATGTCATGTGGGCACAATGAGTTGCGCCCATAACCACCCACGCGGCCCCATTCTGGACCAGCTGGAGCCTCCGAGTGCTCTTCAAGGGGAGCCCCATGTAGAGAGCATTACAATAGTCCAGCCGGGAGGTGACAAGGGCGTGAGTGACTGTGCGCAAGGCATCCCGATCCAGAAAGGGCTGCAACTGGCGAATCAGGTGAACCTGATAAAAGGCCCCCCTGGCCACGGCCGTCATATGCTCTTCTAAAGACAGCTATGCGTCCCGGAAGATGCCCAGATTGCGAGCCCTCTCTGTGGGGGGCAAGGATTCACCCCCAATAGTCAGCGATGGCACCTGCTGACTATATCGGGATGCCGGAAGCCACAGCCACTCAGTCTTTAAAACTCAACAGGGCTCACAATAGCTGTGAACTTTCCAAATTTACAGAATTTTGAGGCACTGAGATAAGAAAATCATTAATAGTTACAAAAGCATCTATGTTTTTCATATTGAATGCCAAAATGGTCTCTGCTCTTTTTTTTTTTTTTAATTTGCAGGGGACAGATGCAATTGAATAGTTATATTAAAAACCTAGAATATTTCCCGTCTGTTTTATATATAACTCTGGTTTACATTCTGCTGTTGAAAATAGGGTACTACAAGAACCAGACATTTGACAATTTAATCTACAGTCTAGAGCAACTTAGAAATAAAACATCAGGATACAGTTGAGGGAAGAAAAAAACTAAGAGAGGGCAGAACAGAAAATGAGATTTTATCGTTACCACATACCGTATTTTTCGGAGTATAAAACGCACCTTTTCCCCCCCCAAAAAGAGGGTGAAAATGTGGGTGCGTCTTATACTCCAATGTAGCCCCGCCCAGCTTCTCAAATGGAGGTTTCAGGGTTCTGAAAAAAACATCAGAAATGAAGCTTCAGAAAAAAAGCCCCCAAACAGAGCTTCAGAAAAGCTCTGTTTCGGAGGCTTTCAGAGGCAGGAAAGAAAGTTTTTTCTGAAACAAAGTTTCAGAAGTTTCAGAGGCAGAAAAAAAAGCAAAAAAGAAAAGCAAGGCACAGAGCTCACAACCAAGGAACCTGTTGCTAAAATTCACTTCTGGGAACAGCTGATTGGGGGTATTCCGGGAGGCCGATCCACCTGCCAATCAGCTTTTTTCTTATTTTCCTCCTTAAAAACTAAGGTGCGTCTTATACTCCTGTGCATCTTATACTCCGAAAAATACGGGTAACTCTCTTCTTTCTATAATCTATCCTGTCTAATCATCAGAATAAACCACAATAGGCCTTACTGGTCTTTTCCCCATAGTTCTCTGGATAATATCTCCCACTTCTTGTATGCAGATGCCCCAATGTTGTGTACAGAAAAGAAAGGAAGGGAGAGAAAAAGGGGGGCAGGGAAAGAAGATTCACCGAGGTTGCCTCCTCTTCCACACTGAATTTAAAGATCTGTAATTGGAGAAAATAGTGGCAATTCTAGCTTTAGACAGTTGGCTGCCTATTCGTCCATTAGTTATGCAATTCGCAGTCCTAACATTATTTGACTTTTTTTTTTCTTTTTCGCTTTCTGTTTGTAGAGAGCAGAGAGAATGGCCTTGAAGGATGGGAAGTAAAGCTGCTACCAAGGCAAAGGTCAGGTAAGAGGAGCTTAAGCCTGGGCCAAGGAAATAACTTGAGAAACCTTCTCAGGCAAGCTCTTCCTTAGTTCACACGAAGATAAACGAAGGAAGAGGGGGTGGGGTGGAGAGCACATTCAGATTTGCAAAATTCTGCTGCTATGGCTGATATAATAAAAGTAGTCGTGATCTATTTGACTTTAACGTCTTAGTTTGGTTTACTTTGTAGGGCTGAGACTCTTTAAGGTAGAGTAGAGAAATAATAAATGAACCATTGAATATCACTATCCATAGTTTGTGAAATGGGAATCTGAATATTACACAACCCCACAATAGTCACACTAATATATTTTATATGTCCGTATGCTGATAAGAACATCTGCTGCTCATTTGAATATTTACTACTGAGTAAAGCCCAGTTGATCTGAAAACCTGAAGAATACATGACAAGTTAATTTTTGCTTCTTTTTAATTGTATGTATTTTATTAATTTGTTAAATAACATGTTTCTACATACAATTAAGGAAGATAGTAGCAATGATTTACTAGGAAGGGACATAGAAAATATATTACTAATTAATAGAAAGCATGTATTGCATTTTTAGTTCATGTGCTTCATTTTAAATCTAATGTTTAACTGGGAAAACAAATGTATACATCTACTTTAGGTTTTCATGGATGCCTCTGCAAACTCTTCTTGTATATTATGTAGATAATAATTCTTATTGCTTTACTGGAAGAAAAGGCCACTGTCATTATGTTAAAAGGATTAAGAAATATTTATGGAACCACTGAATGTAATACAAATACACTGAGAGACCTATAAATTAGTTCCATAGAAAGACTTCTGTAGAAAGGTATTACAAGTTATTACAAATTACGTTTTCAAGACATTCATTGTTTTCAGCCATTATAGGCATCTGCTAATCAGAATTTTCTGCATGTTCTTATATAGAAAAACAACCAATCTATCTATGTATAAAATTTCTGTAGTTTAGGTATTTCATTCTTTCTGTAGCATTCTGTAGTTCTCATACTCCACACTTCTCCCCCCCAAATGATTTGAATCATAATCTATTTTTATTCTATTTACAAATAATATTTTCTTTTGGCAATTCATTTAGATGTTTAATTTCATGATATCTAAGCTAACCCATGTACATTCCACATAACCGGTTCCTTCAATAGTTCACATGCATACTAATTCTTAGGTTTCAGAAAAATAAAAATTAGCATTATTTTTCCATAGTTTTTCAAAATATATTCTGTTACATTAGAAGCAAACTGATTTTCAAATTGTAAGTTTCAGATAACAGTGAGTTAAAAACAACTTAGAATGAAAAGGAAAAAAAAAATACCTGTGATCATTGCCATTAAAAGACCCCAAGTTGGTATCCTAGCTCCAATCATTTTCCCCCACAGTAGATGTGATTCCTCTATTAGCAATTTCCATGGGACATGCATTTATCCATTGCAAAACGAGGACTTGGAGGGTCTGTTAATAGGCTTGTTTTGCCAGTGCAGATTGACAATGCAGCCAGATAAGTAAGCTTAACATAAATCTCATTATGGTGCTTACGCAACGACTATGTGTTATATGTTTGGGTGCGATTCCAAGCATACCTGGATGTTAATTTTGGACAATAATTTAGCAGTGATGTACTTTTCTGGGAAGTGTGTCAATAGCTAAGACATATAATGTTTTTCCAATGCATTCCATCACTAGTCAAATATAGTACTGTTACCTGCTGAAGCTACCTGAACATGCAAAGTGAACGTAATGGAACACATCTGAAGGCCACTGGCCTGGAAAAGACTGACTTGTTGTACAGGACAGGACATAACTTCTAAGTGCTGGCTGGTTAATAAGACAGATCTTTTCTGAGTAGTTTTTCAAGTGGAGTGACTGCAGTGGATCTGATGTCAAAGAAACTACATTGCAGAACTATGATATAACACAGTGGTTCTCAAGCTTTTCTTCATCACTTTTAAATACCTTTTGTGGCCACGAACCCCCAAGACTTAGCTGAAGATTTAAATAATAACATTTTTTTTCAAGCCTTCACGGACCCCCTGTGACAACACTGCGGCCCCCTCAGGTTGAGAACCCCTGATGTAACAGATTCATTAGGGGAGGAGGATTATGCACAGAATCCTATTGAATTGCAGAGTAAGATGATCACGGTAATATACATCATTTCTGTAATGATGCCATTTGTATTATTTTATATAATATGTGTGACGGCACTTTTCTTTAAACAATGTGTCACTTGCATGATGCTATATTACATGATGCAAACTGCTGTGGAAATGTAGCCCACTGCTTGTGGAATCTGGTATATTAAGGCAGGAGTTGGCAAACTACAGTCTGCGGGCCAGATGAAGTCTATCACCAATTTTTATACAGCATAGAAGCCAAGGCTGGGAGGGCAGGTAAGCAGATAGGCAGTTGAGCTCTCAGGACAAGGGGTAGGGCAGACGGCTGGGAATATAGTGAACTATAGAATGAAATGGGATGTGGGATGGCCTATCAGCAGCAACATTGATCAGTGATCCAATGGTTGCTATGTTCCTCCGCCAGCAGACCTGTATCCATTGCAAACATTTTGCCAACCCCCTGAAAATCTGGAAACTCAAGATTTCACTGTATACTCTGTAATGGTTTTCTAGACTCTTCGGATCCTGAGTTTAGAGCAGTATTGCTCTTATAAATTTTGTCTTATTAAAAACATATTGTGGGAACAGACACAGCTGCTATGAAGCATCTTTTGAAACTGGATCCAAAGATCTATATTGCCTTATAAAATATATGATATTTAGACATTGCCGGTTCTTGTTTCTAGTGTGGCCTAGAGTAAAATGCAGGTGTATTTGCATGCTTCTAAATAAGCAGTACAGTTTTACAGAGGCTTATTGTTAAGAAAGTGAGCACAGGTTTTTAATATTATAATCCAGTAAGGATTATAGGGAGTTGCCTTTTATATAATCTGTCTAGTTTGACTGGAAACTCCAGAAATTTTTCTTGTTCTACTTGAAGGTCCAAAATCGATGCAAATCTACTGCTTTATCAGTAGCTAAGATCCTTTTATATTTTTGCTGTTTTAGCTTCTATAAACCCCTGGAAACAGATGTGTATAAATAGTTTGTTTAAAAGTATAGTTTGGAAAGGAAAAATAAGCAAAGGGGCACTCTGATAAATTAATCCCATGAAAGTAGATTCTATTGAACTCAATAGGAATGGCTTTAAAAACACTCCTCCTACACACAGAAAGTATTTCACTGTAATTTCCTACACAATTTTAGCACCTTATACCTTATATGTTCCTTTTTGAAAATATAATGAATAAGCAACAGCATACTTTAAGGCTCAGTATATTCAAAGGCTTGTTCATTCTGAAGTGCTACATCAAATTTTATTGAATAATCATGAAAATTCAGATGTTACCACATCTGTCACTAATTGTCAAGTGATAATTGCTCTTTGCTGAAAAAAAGGAAATGAACTTTCATGGGGGCTGGAGAAAAGTCGAGTGAGCAAGGAAGTAAACCAGTCAGGCTAAAATAATGATAATTAACCCTTATATTTCAGGGCATAAGCATACAATTTTCTATAAGAATCAGCAATCATTTCCCAACCATTTACCTCAACTGCTGGATGGAAGGAAAAACATATACACAGTACTCTGTCAAAAACAGACCCATTATGATGGTTAAATTGATTGCTTTATTAAAAAAAATAAATAGAACATATCTAATTTTGTTTTCATTGGAAACCACTTCTGGATTTTGTGCTTCTGGTGGGAATAAAAAACTTTGATTTTGCTGATTAGATAGGTTTGTTGTTATAGAAATGGCAAGTATATATTATTGTCTAAAAGTAAAAGTGGAGGCTGTGATGTTATTAGCTTCTACTGTGCTACAAATAGTCAGAAGTCAATGCCTTTCCCCCCACCTTTGACCCCCCCACTTTTTCCTTTCCCCCTTTTCCTCCCCTAGTTTCTCATTATTTTCATTTTCTTTGCATTTTATATTCTGATAAACTGATAAAAATTTCAGAAGTAACAAAACAGACCTGTTATGAAAAAGCGTGTGAGCATATGTGCATTTATCTATATATTTTGAGAGAGATTAGGAAATGTGCCTGTGGAAAAGTACATGCAGATTTCCATCGGAACATTTTTTTTTAATGCATGGAGGAACTGTTGGAAATAGAGCTGGGAAAACAATAAAGTCAGGAGAAACATATATCTATTTAACGTCAGGCCTACACTTCAGAAGCTATATATTTCTTTTATTATACTTTAGGCTAGATATCCCGTTTTAACTGTCTTGTACTTGACCATAAGCAATCCAATTAGAATAGTATTGCTCATCACATTGTGCTTGTTGTGCCTAGCATAATATAAGAGAGTAATTTTTTTCTGTGGAATGGGTTCTAGTTCTGTGGAATGCTGCTAAATTCATTGGGAATCTACTCCTTAGTCCATAGAATTGCTACTTTAGCCTGAAATGCCACAAGGTGTTTTTTTTTAACCTAGGCCTAAGCCCCATTAAATTTAACACGATTTCATTCTGAGTGATGACTCAGATGCTTGAGATAATAGTCTCTTACTTGATATATGTTTATAACTTTACAAGTTTAAATGCTAGGAATACATCAGGAATGAGGAGATTAAACTGTGGATTTTCTCACAATGGTGGGATTGTGGGGAGAGAGCTGCCTTTTCATAGAATGGCTGCCACAAGTTTGTGATGTTATAAAAGCCAGTTTGGTCTAGTGGTTAAGCACCAGGTTAGAAAGCAGGAGAATGTGAGTCCAAATTCCGCCTTAGCCATCAGAGCCAGCTGGGTGACTCTCTCAGCCCAACCTGCTGCACAGCGTTGTTGTGGGAAAATAGGAGGAGGAAGGTGTATTGAATATGTTCACCGCTTTGAGTTATTTTTAAAAATAATAAAGGTGGGACATAAATAATTAAAAATAAATAAATAAGTATGGTCTGTAACGAAAGACTTATTGACCAGGTGGCTAATTGGAGAGGTTGCTTTTTATCATCCTCTGCAGCTTTCCATGATGCTTCCTATCACCTCAGCTCACATTTTTGCTTTAAGCTATATGTATTTGAGAATCAATTCAGTGTAGTGGTCAAGGCACCAGGTTAGAAACAAGGAAATTATGAGTTCTAATCTTGATTTAGGCATCTCTCTCTCTCTCTCTCTCTCCCTCCCTCCCTCTCTCTCTCTCTCTCTCTCTCTCTCTCTCTCTCTCTCTCTCTCTCTGTGTGTGTGTGTGTGTGTGTGTGTGTGTGTGTGTCTTTTTTATTTTAACATGCCTCTGCAGCTTAAAAATGGACTAGAAACAATATTGAAGTCTGGTGCTTTCCTTTGTGGCAGCATGCCAGCTTCCTATTTCTTTTCAAATTACACTAAATTGTACTTGATGGTCATCAACAGGCATCTTTAGATATATCTGGTGTTGAAGGAGACCATATTGCCTGGTGCAAGTTATGTTTATAAAAAGACTCCTGATTAATGTAAGCTTACATATCCAGAATTTGGGTTGTTTCTTCCTCATAGAAGACTCTTGTACTGTTAATCAGTGTACCACCCGTAAAAATTCATGATATAACAGGAATTAAAGTGAAATATACATTTTAAAGAACAGACACAACACAACAGAAAAAGGGCAGAATCATTAAGAAATGTGGGGGGAAAGCAATGTGTGAATTTGAAGTCAAGTCAACTCAGAATCTAGTTCTTTATCTTGGAAAAAGTAAGACAAATGGCTGCTTTAATTTTGTTTTCTTAGATGAGTGTACCTATTTATTTAATTTGTCTGTATTGCTTCTGTTGGATGCTTATCCTACGGTTGGGTAGGTAATATATAGAAAACTATGTTCTGTAACTTTAACTGCTACAAGATGACTAATTGGCTGTGCTAAGCAGACATAAAAGAAGGCAGGAAGTTCATTCACTTCTGCTCCTGCTATTAGAAGGTTGAACTGCTGAAAGGAACTGTGTCTATGTTACTGAAGAGAACTGGAATTGTAAGCAAACTATGTTTTTGTGTTGAACCGTGATTATTTGAAGAAGTGTTATCTTTGTTTTGAGAAGCCAACTTTGTTTTTTACTACAAGTAAAGACTGTTTATTTTTCTTTAAACGTTCAGAGTCTGTGAGTATCTGTGTGTTTAAATTTTTTTTAAAAAAATTTTTTTTTGATTTATATGCCGCCCTTCTCCGAAGACTCAGGGCGGCTTACAATGTGCTCAGCAACGTATCTATTCGCTGTCTGGTCCATTGCACCACTTTGCTGAGGGCAGTTTTACCCTCAACAGCTTCTCATATATCTCAGAAAAGTTTACAATTAATGACAATGCAAAATAAAAAAAATATGTTATACATTAATGTTATATGTTAATGTTAAAACAGTCACTACTGACATTTCATCTATTTTGTTGACAGTCACGATAAACTTGACATTGTTTCACTCTGAGTTTCTTAATGTATTTCTGACTGTGTGATGGCATGAAGTTATTTTGGAATTGAATTGCAGTCATGGCTACAACTAGAATAAATTGCTTACATGGTAGGATCCTCCCTTTTCTTCTTTCCTGTTGTCACTTCCTGCTGTTAGTCACATCTGGCCAAAGGACTCCCCAACATTTCAGAGTATATTAGGAGGATGGGTTGAGATGCAGAGAAAATGAAGCAATTTGAACTCTCAAAGATATTTGTATAGCGGAATGTAAAGATAATGGTTGGTGAAAATATGCAGGAGCAGTTAAGAGAAAATAAAATATAAAATATAATTTAGTCCTGGGAAAGGGATTCACGACATGACAAAGAAATTCAAAATAACCCTGCTTTGTTTGATACAGTGCCTTTTGTCTGCTTTCGTGAGATGTGTAAGCTCAAAATCCATTGGAATGAAGATCTTGTACCAAGATTGGTAAGAAAATTCATTTTCACTTTTGAAAACACTTAAGGTTTTAAAGCATGCTCACTTGCATGCAATTGAATACAATTACACAGAGGGCTTGGGCAACATCCAATCTGCTGTGAAAAGGTCTGTGTATCTTGTCGCTTGTTGGCTGTTTCTTGTTCACTCTAATTGAGATAGGCATGTACATCCATTGTGCTGTCTAGTGTGAAACTGCTCCTACCTTTAAATCTTGCCCAGGGATACAGCAGCTGGAGAAAACAGTTCAGTGGTTTGTGAGAATTGTGTATTGCAGAAGTGCAATGTGTATATATAATATGTAAAACTGGCTAGGTTTACATAATCTCATTGTCAAATCATGTTATAATATAGTCTAAGAGCTAGCAAGGTAGAAAGTGATAGTTTTAATAGGGATGGACTAGTTGAAAAAAAAGAGCAGCATTTGGAGTAGCATTGAAGATGGTCTGAATGTCATTCATCTGGAATGAACCACTATCTTAGTTTGGATATGTGTATATAATATATTTTGGAATGAGGTAAGAAGGTCTGAAGGATATCTAAACAACTCCATGAAATATAAACCTTAATATGATTAGAGATGCAATAGGTATGATTTAACTAAATTATGTGAACCCTGCCTTAGACACTTCATCTGCAAAATTTTTGCAATCTAAATTTGCTGTATCAAGATGTCTCAAATTTAGGTCAAATGTTATTCATATAATAGTTGGTGAATAGTCAAAGCAACTGTAGATTTTCTGAAAATATAGTCATTTTTAAACTAAGATTTAATTATTCAGAAATCCTTAATTTGACTGCATCGTTGGGTTGGAACCAACTGTATCATTGGATATTATGGATTTTTTTTCCCTATTGAATAATATGGAATGGATCAATCATTGCAGTTATCGGATGATGAACCAGGTGGTATCTTTCCTTCAACAAGAAAAAAGAATTAGGGTTTTTCCATACACTGTGGGAGCCCTTTGAATTAGTGTCTAATTGCTATAATTGAGCTTCATAAATAAGCTCACAACAGCAATACAAGAGTCTTTTATAAGACATCCAGATTGAGGTGTGTTAACAGATACTGGAGAATGTATATTTGAACTGGCAATGTCATCTCAATTATCTTTTTACCTAGGTGATCTCCTATGGCATGTCAGCTCCTAATTGTAGAGTATTCACAGATAAATAAAAATGTGAACGGTAATGCATATTTATACTTCACTCATCTCTAACCCTGATGCAACTGACTATAGGATATTTTATCTGTTTTTCATTTATAGATAACTTTCTGGTTGCTTTCAGGAACAGAAGAAGGGTAAATTCTGATTGTTATTAAATATGATTAATATATATTAGGGCTTCTGCAAATTCTTCCTCCTAGAAATGAGTAGCATTTCATATTTCATCTTAAACCTTCTTAGAGCTATTTCTTATTTTTCTTGATACCTCCTGAAATTTCCACTTCTGTCCTTATTAATAGTATTTCTTTCTTTTTTTTCCATTTGGATATTCTCTCCAAAAAACATGTCAGAAAAGTAGCATGTTGAAGCAGCTGAAATGGAAGCACAGATATTTCCAATGGGAACTATTTATATTATCAGCTGGTATTCATTAGTATTCAGTGATATGTACAGAGAATCATTTGGGTGAAAAGATAACATGGGTGACAAAATGCACATTTTTTCATATATCTTAACATACCTTAATCTTAGTGACATACTTGCATCAGGACTGGTTTATGTATTGCTAATTGAGAACCTGTGCATGAACAAAACTAGACATAATGACCAGTTTCCTTGCTTTTCTTAATACCTCTCAGCTTCACTGTCATGCCCTTACCCAATCCATTCTCTTGCCATATTCCTTAAACTAGCTACAATGAAAGAAAGGGCTGGAAGTGGTCCAGATAAAAGAGATTTTTAAATTATTTTCAGTTTTCCTCCTGAAATGTAATTCCCCCAAAATCTGAATGCTGAGATCTGTATAAATCAGGGCTGTCAAACTCCTGGCCCGCGAGCTGGATGCCTCACATGCTGACCACACCCGGTTTAGCAAATGGGGAAAAAGTCCCGATACATCACGTGAAAACCGCCGTACCAATGTGAGTTTGACACCCCTGGTATAAATGATACCAAAAGAGGGGGGAACTATAATTTGCATTGTGCTGTCATAAAAAGCTCTTTGAATTATTTATTTTATATTTCAGCTGCATGGAAATAGTCAAGGAGCTAAATAGACATGAAACTGTGGTAGCCTAAAAGTATACTGGATGCAAAAGAAACAGTGGTGGGTTGCTCCTGGTTCTTGCGAACCGGTAGTAAAAGCGCCCAGATGTTATAATGGACGTGCTGCGCTTGTGCAGAAGTGCACACGCTCCCGTTGTGAACCGGTCGTAAAGGTAAGTAGAACCCACCCCAGAAAAGAAGGCTTAAATAGTATCTGTATCTGTCTCCCTCCTTAGCTCTTGTAGATTTTCCTTCCTTTGGGGCAGAAATGAAACACCAGGATCCTTTGCACTTCCCGAAAGTACAAATCTGGCTTTTCATAGACACACTGCACTGTCAGTTGGTAAGCTGCATCCATGATGTGGATGCAGTGAGTTACTCCTCATCCGTTCACTATTTTGGCTATGATGGAAAGCAGGGCTTCCGAAAAGGAGCACAGGTGCATTTACGCCTTACTACAGGAGTTGTACTTTTCTTGCTAATATAATAAAAATAAGGATCTTTCCTTTTAGCAAAAGATATAGGAGGCAGCACCAAAGGAAAGACAGCCTAGGATGCTATTATTGGAAAACGAAAGCAGCATGTTTACATCTCACCAGATAAGTGACATACCAAGAGGATAAGGGGGAGGGAGCAAGAAGCAGATCCAGAGGAAGGAAGGTATGAGCTGGAGAAATATATGCATATATCACAGCTTGTACAGTAGCTTTATCCAAGGCAATTCAGCCCAGCAACCAGTGGATTATAAAAGACATGATATGATAGCAGAGATTCCAGTAGAACCTCTATATCTGGATGGAAAAACCTCAATGCTTTTAGACAACCAATTCCAGGTTTCCAACAGTTAGGTAAATGAGTGGATAAATTATAAAAACATAAAGGCAGGTGAAGAATGTTCTAATGCAATAAAGCTTAGTTAAGAATTGGAATTCTGTGTGCTCATAGCTTACTAAAGGACCCTAGCTGCTTCTCTAATTGGCACCTATGAATTTTTAAAGAAAAATTAGGGAAAGAAGTCCCACTGAGTCTTCTGCATGTGGTTTTCCAAAATAAATCCTGTGAAAAAGTAGCTTCTTTTGAGATACACTTGCTGGCTGTTGATCAAAGCAAGTGGGAAATTTGAATTTGTGGTCAAAGAGAAGACAGAAAAGAAAGGAGAAAAATGATAAACTAGTGGGACTTTTAAAACATAAAAGGCCAGTTATATTTAGAGAGAAAATTCCATAATGCCACTTTAAATGATAGATGAAACAAGAAACCAGCATTCTATAATGAGACACTACTAGCAGTTTCTCCTGGGTAGATAGAAGTGATTGGGTCAATTCCATTGTGAGAGTGCAGTTCTGCAGATAACTAGGCATCAAGGTATGTAGGATTTTATAGGTTAATAACAGCAGCTTAAATTAGAGCCTAGTGGTAGGGTAGGGTCTGAAAATGCCACTCAGAGGACAGGCCATGGCACTCTGTATTAGCTACAGCCTCCAAATTATCTTCAAAGGTAGCCTAATAGAGAAGGCATTGTGGTAGTCTAATTAGGTAGTAATAAGGGCACGAGTCACTGTAGCAAATGTTCTCACCCAGATAGGGTCTCTACTGGTACCCCAGCCAAAACTGGGAAACAACTCCCAGTCCATTGCCTATATCTGCTGCTGTAGCAGGAGTTGAGAGTCCAAGTTATGGATTTGCTCCTTCAGGAGTAGTTGAGAGATACCACCGGCCAGACAGAAAATCCTGTTGGATAAAGAATAACTCCATCTTTCTAGGATTTAGATTAAATGTGTTTTCTCCCTTCCATATACTCACATTTCCCAAGCATTGAGGCAGGACTTCAATGGCATCACCATTTGGCCTGGGGCAGCAATGTATCCTAAGCATATTGATGGTACTGAACCTCAAATTTGGAGCCTTCATATCAATGTTAAATAGGAAAGAGTAGATACCAGGCTGATCTTTCATTCCTCTGCTACCCACTGGAGCTACCTACTGAAAAATTGAAACGAAACACAGTGATTCCAATTCTTAACTCCTGCAGGCAATCCAACTCAATTGTACCAAAAGGTGCTGAGGTGTAAAAGAATCAGGATGGGTAGGCACTTCCCCCATCCAGATCGTGGCAGAATTAAGTTATTAGTGCAACCAGTACCATTTTCATTTCATGTCTGGACTTGGAAAGCATTCAGATAATTTTTTGTGCCCCTAGAATATTTCTTATGAGAATGGAAAGTTAATTAAAATCAAACTACCTGATGTTCAGTTGAAGTATTGGGCTTTTACTGGAGCATCTTAAGTTTAAGTTTATTTATTTGTCAAGCATATATAAGATAACAGGTAAAAGTATAAACATAATTTGAATACATGAAAAGAGTAAGTAAAAAGGAATATTAGGACAGGGACAGTAGGCACGCTGGTGCATTTATGCATGCCCCTTACAGACCTCTTAGGAATGGGGTAAGGTCAACAGTAGACAGTTTAAGGTTCAAGTTTTGGGGGTTTGGGGAAGAAACTACAGAGTCAGGTAGTGCATTCCAGGCATTGACCATCTTTTACTGAAGTCATATTTTCTGCAATTGAGTTTGGAACAGAGGGATGGGGAATGACACTATTACTTTTCTCTTTGGGCCCAATTGAAGAGTAAATGTGGTTTAAGTTCTGAAGTTTTAATCTAGATATACTAGACTTGCTTTGAAAGCTAATAAGTATATTTGGTAATAAATGGTTATATGTTGAACCCAAATCACACAAGAAGCTGACAAATATAATCCAGATTTGAAAATAGCGAGGAAGGAATGGAATGTTGGAATGCTTTGGCTGTTGGAATGCTTTGGCTAAACAAAGAATTAATACTGTACTTGAAGTCAATTGATTTAATGGCTCTTTAAAGACTTTGAGTGTTTGCAAAGTATTCCAAATATATGCTTGGCAATTTAATACAACCGAAATATGTATCAACAGTATGGCTGATGGTTCAACAATTTCTGATGTACCTGCAATTCTGGCTTCTTTAAGAAATGCTGTGCTTGAATAGTAACAAACAACTCACTTTTATAAGATATTAAAAGGTGAAATGCAAACATCCCTTTTATATTTGACCAGTGGAAGGAAGAATTGGAGTACCCTCCAGATTTTTTTTTTAAAAAAATCATGAAATATACTTCCAAAGACTAAAAATGAAATCAATTCATCAGAAAATATTATTTCAAATATACTGGGTCCTTCAAAGAATATTTAAAAAGGAGGGTCATTTGTGTTTTTTTTTTTTTTTTATGGTGGCAGTTTAAGAAATTTGAAGATTTTTTTAAAAAACTCATAATTTAGATTTGCCCTATTGTACTGTAATATTTCTTTTGTTTTCATAGATAGATAGATAGATAATTTTAGGAAGAAATATTAAATTTAATGAGCTCAGTGTGAAACAGAGTTCTATTTTTAAAACATGGAATTTGTTATCATAGCTTAGGCTTGAGGTACAGTAGAAAGGATAGTTTTACACTTTCCTGGTTTTAAGGAATAGATCCAGGTTTGTTGTCTGTTTTTGAAAAAGTATTTGTGTTGTAAAAGTGAGTAGATAGATACATATGGTCTAGATTTACTGATAAGCTTAAATTGATTCTGTATATGTATTTATACCTATTATATATGGATCTTTCTGTTAATTAGGCTTTCGCATTTCTCTGACATATGCATCTCCAATATATTGTAATTAAATGGTTTGCCAGATCTGTTCTCTTCACATTACTGCAGCATGATGAAATTGAACACTTTGCAGATTATAAACTTAACTCTTTATCAACTCAGTATAAATGCCTCAAAGCCATGTAACAGCTGCAAATGATTTTTAAAAGAGCAAATAAGCTAACTGCCCCTAATTTTAGGGGGAGTCTCTAGGCAATTTACTTCTGTCCCTCCAAACTCATTCCAGATAAAGTAGGTCTGATGGTTTAAATCAGTGTTTTTTAACTTCAGCAACTTGAAGACATGTGGACTTCAATTCCCAGAATTCCTCTGCCAACATGAATGATTTTAAATGAATTCTGTTAATCAGCTGTTTGCACAGAAAGATGTGTCAGACTTAAGTTTGGGGTTTTCAGTTCCTTCTAACCACTAGATAGCACTGTATAATTTGCTTTTGTTTATGGAAAGAGTGTGATATTTCTGGATTGATCTACCAAGGCACTTTGTAGGTGATGGTGAGGACTTCTAATTTTTTGTGTTTCTCTTTGTTCCATAACAGGAACAAAGACTGTAATGTAATGCTCACATTTGGGGACAGACACGAATGCCAAACTTCACAATTTTCAATAGTTTAAGTTTTAGAATTTCTCCTGTTTCATTTCCTTTTTGTTATTGTTTTATATGACACCATGTCTGAAGAAAAATTCATGCAAACCTGAACACTTGCACACCTGTTTGTGTTAATTTGGTTGACTGAAATATATACAGTAAATCTCCTGTTTCTGACTGCATACCGTGTTTCCCCGAAAATAAGACCCTGTTTTATATTTTTTTGAACCCCGAAATAAGCGCTTGGCCTTATTTTCAGGGAAGTCTTATTATTTTGGGGCATGTGGAGCAAGACGAGGCTCCTCTTGCTGTCTTATTTTTTTTTCCAGCTCTTTCTCCCTAATCCTAACCAGAGGAAATGGCGGGAACCGGCTGTGCATGCGTTTAAATATTTGGGGAGGCTTATTTTCAGGGAGGGCTTATTTTTGGAGGGGGTGCTTATTGTAGCATATACGCTCAAAAGCCCGATTGGGCTTATTATATGGGGAGGTCTTATTTTCGGGAAAACATGGTAGAAATGTAGTAATAAATAAATAATGAAGGTATTATATGGTGTATATCTTGGACAGAATAATGCTGTCATGGGCAACAATCTATGGTGTGTTGGACCCCAAGAATTTAGGCTTAAAATATCTGGGCTAAATGATCACTAGATGTGCAGAAAGCTAATTTTTAGCTGTTAACTTATGATCAACATGAGTAGGTGGTTCATTTTATCCAACCTCAGAAGCTAAGCAAGGTCAGGCCTTGTTCTGTCCCCCTTCCCCACACAGGCAAACACACAATCAGGCATGCCTGCCAAGATTTTATTAAGCAATCAGACTAGAAACCCTTGCAGATAAGAGTTTTGGCAGTAAACTGCGAAATGCCTGCCAAGTCAGTTTTCACTCACAATCAGCAAGAGAGAGTTTCTCCTCAGTCCAATTCCATAGCAAAAAGTAATCCACGAAGCCAGAATTGGCCAAGGTCCAATCCAGATTTCAGGTAACGTGATGTGACTCAGGTTTTTAACTTTGACCGTCACAAAGCCTAAAGAGCAATCACACCCACTTTTATTCCTTGTGGGGTGTGGCTCAGTGACTCAGCTCAATCTCTGGCCCTCCCACACCTCTTTCGTTGCTGTGCACGCTTCTCCCTCCGATGCTGCCTGGGATCAAGCCAGGATTCATCATCCTTGTTCCCTATCTGTTGTTGTTCCGATATGCTTTCCTCCTGGCATATCCCAGGCTGTTCCTCTTGGCCTTCGGATGGAACCTGAGGCATTGCCAAAGAGGAGGGACCTGGAGAGGGAGGCCTTGTCAGTTCCTCCCCATCACCTTCTGAATCCTCTTCCTCTGTTAGGACAGGCTCGGGAGTCGGGGTCACAACAGACCTGGTTAGTCAAGCTCAACATTATGCAGACTTGTACTACTGGTTGTCAGGCCAAAATATGCAACTGTGTGGAACATTTAGTCCAGGCCTTAGGAATGAGGAAGAACAGAGTAAATTGTTAAGGCAGGGGATGGGTGGGGTTCAGAAAAAGATTCCTTGGTCCTGAGGAAGATGAATCTGTGGGAAATAAACTCTAAATAACACTGCCTAGATTTTGTGTGTTATAAAATGGCCATAAAGAATCTCTGACAGGCTTTCAAAGTTCTTTTATTCTCACCTCAGTTGCACAATTTTTCAAACATCCGTTATTTCCACACACACATATGCACACAACATTATTCTTTGATTTTTGCTTTCATTGTGAACCTAGTCACTACCAACCTGTGTCTTCTTGTTCATATTCATTGGGAAGCAATTGGGCTCGAAGAAATGTTATCATATAATGTCTATGTGTATTTATCCCTATAGGATTGCTGTAGTATTATTTCCCCTTATTATTTTCTTTCCTCCTTGCTATTATTGTTTCTGTTGCATGTACACTGAGAGTTTCTGTACCAGAGGCAAATTCCTTGTGTGTCCAATCACACTTGGCCAAATAAAGTATTCAATTCAATTCAATTCAATTCAATCCAATCCAATCCAATCACATTTATGTAGTGATTAATATATAAATGCTGCCATCTTGGTCCCATCTCCCTTTCTTTCTTATATAAAGGGTTTCATTTGTAGACTCTATTTAAGCAATGAGAATAGCCAAAGGGTTCTGCAGCTTCAGCCCAACCCTTAGAAATTGCACTCAGCAATGGGAACATAGATTTTAGGAGGCATAAATCAAATTTTGAAACACTTCTTTAGATCCATAACTACTAAAAACATATTTTTAAAGAAGGAACAAAACACTTCAAACTTTTGGAAATTTGTGTCCTAAAGTTAGAAAAAGATTACTTTTGTGTTTTTGTGGAATTATATAAATTTATAACACTGTCTATCTCCTAGTACACAAGAGCTACTGAATGAAAACTAGGATTTAGCAAAATGAATTATTGGTATAGATGCATGCAAGTTTCTCAATAATTCCCATTTTTTGAATGAGGTGTAAGTGATTCAAAAAGCACACTTTGTCAGAATTTACTCAAAATCAAAACAGATCCAATGAAAATCAACAGCAAAAAGCAAAAAAAAAAAGACTAAAAAATAGTCAGGCTCTTGCATATGCATTTAACTCAAAGTTAACAGTTTTTCGTAATAAGGATGTGATGGATTAAACAAAGGCTTTAACACGATGGCAGAAAGACAAATCTTAAGATCTATTTTGAACTTCTCCAAATGCTTTTTCAAGATCAAAGAGTTTTGGAAAGAGGGAAAAGTGCTTTAAAATGCTAATTCTTTCTTTCTTTCTTTCTTTTTTAAATACTTGGGAAGTGCCAAGAATTTCCATGATGTTCTTTAGAGGCTAACATATTATAATGCAATCAAAAGTAAGACTCACTTAGTTCAATTAATGTTATTGATAGGTAAGTGTATATAGGGGTGCAGTCTTAATCCTATAATTCTGATCACTGTGTCCATAATATGGGTTTATATACAGTCTAGAAAACAAATTCTCCCACATAAAATATATACTGATCTTTCAATAAAGATCTGTAGTTTAAGCAAAAAAGATCTGTAGTTTCAGTTATGTGTGAAATAAGGTATGCTAAAGCATGGAACAGTGCCTTTTCATTTTATGGAATCGTCTGCTGGGTTTTTCTCAGAGAAGCCTATCAGGAACATGCCTGCCATTCATTTGTCTACCATTTACTTAATGAAAAATAATGAAGCTTTTTAACTAATTGGCCACTGCCTTTCAAGTAGTAGCTCAAATCATTAGGATTCATTAATCTTTTGGAACTCTGGGGTAGAGGTGGGTAAGCATAAAGAAATGTTAGAAGCTTGGGAATTCTTGAACTAGGTAGATCATCAATTCTATATGAAGCTCTCAGAAGTCTGTTCTGCATAAAATGAACCTGCAGTAAAACTAGACAACATGCACCTTTTCAGCTGGCATGGATTGTATTCTGAGCTGTGCATATGACTTAGTTTGTGCCTTTAAAATATATATATATACGTAGGTCTTTGGTTATTCGGGTTTTCTCCCTCGTAAGAAAACCCAAATAACCAAAGACCTACATACAAACACCCGTGAAAACCTCAGAAAACATATATATATATATGTTATATATATATATATATATATATATATATATATATATATATATATATATATATATATATATATATTTGAATTCATAGCACATTTTACAGAGTATTTAATTTTACAGATTACTTTACAGATTACCTTATTTCCTCCCACAATAAACCTTTGAGATTAAATCATGGTTTGCCCAAAGTCCATCCAGTGAATTTTATTAATCTGCACCAAACTCCCAGTTTCCAATCAGACATCAAGATCAATGGATGGGTTTTGTTATATCTCACTCTAATCTACCTCTCAGAATTGTTGAATACAGATACTATTCCCATCAGTTCCATGTCAATGACCTGAATTAATACTTTGTGAGGAGAGGAAGATCAAAGAAAATAGCCAGAGCGGTAAGTCCTCTAAGGACAATAAATTCAAAGAAAAATACAAGGAAGCTTTAAGAGTTTGCTTCCTTTTATTATGCAAAATCTGGTAATGAATACTCCTCAGTGATTCCCAATCTGCCTTGTCTCTATTAAAGTCTAATAATGAAATCATAGCTAAAATGGGATCGACTGTTTTATTTCTCTTTTAAGGAAGATTTGCTGTTATATATTCAGTCATCTTGTTCAGCAAAAATAATAATTACATCATGGATCTTGATTTGTCTTAAAATGGACATACATTGCACAAAAGCACTAAAACCTATATAGGAAATGCAAAATAAGGATGAGGTGTCTTCAGAACAGCCCAACAATTATGCATATGAATTGTTCGTTTGCTTGTTATATTTATACCCAGGAGCTCAAGGCAGTTAACAATGAATTCTCCTCCCAAACCACTCCCTTGCAACAAAAATATGGTTAAATAGGTTGGACAGAGAAGTGACTGGCCCAAAGCCACCCAGTGAGTTTCTTTGTCCAAGGGTAAACTTGAACTTAGATCTTCTCATCTTAGTCCAACATACTCACATACTCACAATTTATTTGTTAGTCAGAAAAAGTCAAGAAGAAATAATTGTCCACACAACAGTTATCTATATAAAGACATAGCTGCCAGGCTTTCCTTTGGTTTAGCTATTTTACTACTTCTATGCATAAATAGTGAATGAATGCTAATGCAAGCTGAATAGATGTGGTTAGTGCTTGATCAGTGCATCATGCACACATACAATCATTCTACTGAATACAGGCAGTAATATTAACAATACAGGGCAAACTGAAGTTGCAGTACCATGGAGAGCTCTGTGTAATCTGAGATCTTTTAGTCCCTGCTCTAGTCAACCTTTTCTTAATTACTCTCCATTTTTTTGTTTCAGAAATATAAACCTTAATACATTTCCAGAATTAAAGGAAATCTTTTGGCTATCTGTGATTTTTCTCAATACATGCTTCTTATGTATGCTGAAGCAAGAGCAGATTTGTCTTAGATGAAAAAATATGTGAGGTTCCTGACCATTAATCTTGAACTCATTATAAAGAATACAGTCCAATTCTTCAGCTAGTATTATAATAGCCCCAGGTCTGGTCAGCTCTTTTTCCACTGAGCTAGACAAGAATGACAACATGGAGCCTTCATGGTATTTCACCTTGCAGGAATATTTGATTAGACAAAGATCTGAATGTTAAATCTGTTCTGCTAGAAGGAGGCTGCTTATAGTACTCCCCAGATGTGCTGTGATTACAAGTCACAAAACTCCCAGATTCTGGATCTCAATCCCAACACAACTGCAAGTGGCAGGGTGAAGAAGGCTGGGTAAGAAATTCTTATCAGTGTTTTGATGGGCAATGGTAATTCTGTAACTTCGCTCCTTGAAGCTTGTCTGCTGGTGAGTTTGTCACCTCTAGGAAATATCACTACATTCTCTAGCCAAGAAATTATTGCACATATGGTTCAAGTGCCATTACATTACATTTGTTCATGTTGGTTCCACATGGTTGGAAAGGAAAAATAAGACTCTGACGATCCCCTCTGGGGACTGAAGATGCCAAGACCAATAAAACTGGGGAAAACACAATGCAGGCAGAGCCTTCCTTATGGAAGATACACCTCAAGTGCTATTTTGGACTGGGAATAATATACAAATTCTGAAACATCTATTTATTATAGTTAGGAGATTTCCCCCCTTAAATGTAGCCATAGTAGCATTTTTCTGTGAGAAGTCTCTGTCCAAAGCTTTTGTCTTACTTCATATTTTGAGGTTGAATTATAAAATAATCTAGCAACAATTGGTATTTTTGTAGCTAACACTCACAAAATGGCATAATATTACTAATTTTGATATGTGCATAGAACCTGCTACAAATTCAGTCTATAAACTGATTCAGCACATTTGAACTATATCTTAATTATGGCAAAATTGTGATTAAGTTGCAATTGAAAAAGCTCCCAATTCAAATGTCCTGAACTTATTTTAGACTCTTCATAGGCATTAGAAGGTAACAAAAGTTACCTTCAACAAAAGTTGAAACAAATCAGCATACTTCAAAATTGAAGAGAGCCATAATAGACAATAGTATAAAATACACTATCAGTTATCCAAATTGCACATTGAAGAAGAATCTGCAACTGAAGTATAAGAAATCTGGGAAAATCAAAGTTTAAGCCTGATGTTTTGAGTCAGGTAACAACTCAATGACAACTTCTTGATCATTAGACTTGTGCAAATTCAACATAAATTGGAAATCTGAGACTAAAAGAGGTAATGATTCAATGTAAGACTGCAATCTGAGATTCAAGGGGAATCTGATTTGATTATATTGTTATTGTTGGTTGCACAGTCGGCCAGATGTTCAGACTGGATTTGGCATTTTTATCTATCCATCTGAGCCCTTCCCAAAGAGTTGGGATATTCTTGTTTGACACTGTCTTTTTTGACATTGTTGGATGTACAATTGCAGGATGTAAGCTGTTCCAAGTAAAGCTGCTTTTTGCAATTGACTAATGGTGATTTTGTCAATACAATTGACTAATGGTTTTATTCAAGTAGTGCTTCAGATGTTTTGGGATTGCAACCAAGGTACCTATTACTAGTGGTATTGTTTTTGCTTTCTTTCGCCACAGTCATTCTACTTCTATCTGCAGCAGAATAAAAATATCTTTGTATTTTGTGAATTTCTTTAGTTATTTCTTGTCTATTGTGCTCTCTCCAAGTACTGCCACCGCCACTGTGCAGACTTTTCTGTCTTTCTTATCAATTGTTAAATCTGGGATGTTTCGCGGCAAATACTTGTTTGTTTGAATTCTAATTTATTCAATTTCTGTTGCCGCCCATCTCAAGCAAGTGATTTTATATGCCACATGATTCCCGGTGACTCTAATGGGCTTAAAGATCTGAGACCACAAGATGCCTTTAATTGCTTTATATTTTTGACAAAATTGGATGAAAATACTGTTAAAGAAATTAGGCCTGCCATGTTTCAGATAGATACATCCAAAGGCTTATTGGAATAAGTTTTGAAATAATATTCTAGACCAATTTTAGAATAGTAGGAATGTATTCTACTCTATAACACATCAGATTCTCCTGCAAAATTTCTAGAAGGGGAGTTTTTCTGAATATGATGTCAGAATTAATAATAATAATAAAAAACTCTTTCCATTTGCTTTTCTGGATGCCAGGCTAAACATGTCCCTAAAGAATGACCACCAACTTCTTCTGTAATTTATTGTTCCATGTCACTTATCTTTTCTGGGAGGCTAATAAAGTTTATCATGGTTGGTAAATATGATCCATTATGATATTCACTGGCTTCAAACAGAGGTACAGGGCAAATTGGCAAAAGTAGATGGTTTCAGGACATGCCTTTGGAAAAAGACAAATGACTTGCCCTTATGAGAGGTACAACTTTGTAGTTTCTGGTTGTTTGGATTTGTAGGATCCCCAAAGAGCTGACATAGCTAGTTGACAAGTTAGTCTCTTAGAAAGGGGCAAGATTTGGTAGTGTCAGAGTTGTGGATTGGTGGCAATGTTCTAGGTCCCTGATGGCGAACCTATGGCACGGGTGCCACAGGTGGCACGCGGAGCCATATCGGTGGGCACGCGAACTCAGCTCCGGCACGCATGCGTGTGCCAGCCAGCTGATTTTCGGGCCTTCTGGGCCCACCAGAAGTCAGGAAACACACTGTTTCTGGCCTCCAGAGGGCCTCTGGGGGGAGGAAAGGCCGTTTTTGCCTTCCACAGACTCCTAGAAAGGCTCTGGAGCCTGGGGAGAGCAAAAAACGGGCCTACCGGGCCCACCGGGCCATCATGTATCAAAAATGGGGGGAGCACGGGGGGCAGGGCACATAGAATTATGGATGTGGGCACACGTGCGTGTGACCCCACCACGCTCCCCCCGCTTTTGGCACGCGATGGCAAAAAGGTTAGCCATCACTGTTCTAGGTTAATTAGCTAGCAAAGACACCGAAGTAGTTGGCACAGTGAACTATAATGCCACAGAAACTGACAAGAATCAGTACAAAGAAAGTACCAGCACTGAGAAAATTTATTTTAAAACTTAATACCCCACCCTTATATTTAGAACAAGAAAGGTCCAGGTGCTGCTTGTAAGTATTAACCTGGCACCGATTCATTTACTCACTGTCAAGATTCTTAAACCTGTCCAGACTGTACACAATTGCAAAGTAAGAGCAACTATGCTTAAAATACTGAGAGCCGAATTGTGGCCTTAGTTTTCTTGGTGGGGTAGTTTACAGTGCAACATTCCATACAAATAAAGAGTTAAAGCTTGTAGCTGGCCACAAGCAGTAGAAAAGCCACTAAATCTGCAAAGCTCTTTGAAAAGCTACAAAGCATTTCAAAAGCACCTGATTCAATTCACTGCTTCAAAGCAAATCATTGCTTTGATCTGTGAATCTGCTTCAGTTGGGTGATTTGACTGAAGCTTTATCAAACTGAAGCACTTTTGAATCTTTGCATAAGCTCACTGGTCATAACTATTGGTAAATTCATTCTAAATAAATCCTAAAATTCATCTGTCAAAGAAAGCAACTGATTTCAAAATTATCACGATAACTTCACCAATCTGTTGAAAAATGATTAAAATAACAACAACAAAAAATACAATATGAGTGTATGCATCACTGATCCTGCAAAAATTGTTAGGAAAAAAAGCTTATTAATGTGTGGTCATTACCAGAAGAAAAAAGCTGGTTATTGATAGATGCATTCACTTAGTCTTCAGATCAGTGGTGGGTTGTTCTCAGTTCAGTCCAATTCTTGCGAACCAGTAGTAATGGCGGCGGGAGGCTCCACCTACCCACCCAGATGTCATCATGGATAATCTGCGCATGTGCAGAAGTGCGCACGCTTCTGTTGTGAACTGGTAGTAAAGGTAAGTGGAACTCACCCCTGCTTCAGATCATTCTGGTCTGATACTGAAGGCAGGCTATATGCCTTTCTGGGAAATAGAAAGAATTACTACTACCATCAGTATAGTGTTTGGTTGGTCCATCACTAGTGTCCTTCAGAAGTTCTCAAGGCAGTAGCTTTCAGACTCTGTTCTGCCAATAGGTCTGATGTTAGTATCAACATCTTCAGCCAATTATCATAGCCTATTTGTCTACAGATCCCTGGTGTTGACATCTGCCTCTTCGCCTGTAGACTGAGGGGACGAATAGCTTACTGATTAGCTTACTTTTGTGCAATGACTCCATTGGGTAGATTGAAAAAAAACTTTTAAAATATAGCATGGCTGAAGATCCACTAATATCAGAAAAAGAGACCTCCCGCATCTGCTTGCCAAGAGAGAAAACAAGTCTTCCTGCCTGAGAGAACATTGCCAAGGGATTCCTCAAGATCCAATCCTCCCTGGGAAGATAGAATGCCTGAAAATGTCTCAGGAGCTTCTCATTCAAAAGGTTGGCAAAAGCAGGCAAGCTTTTGCAGCAAGTTCTGAACAAAGGCAGAATGGGTTTAGCCCTCACTCAAAATGTTAATTTGTTAATTTGTCTCTTTAGCTCAGCATTTTGTAGCCCAAATATGCCCACCCACTTTCTGGAGAGCTTAAATGACCTCTTTGCTAAAGGGTTTCACTTTATGAGCAAGAGTTGGCTGTATTTTAACTATTTTAGTTCCTCAATGTGCTCTGGCACCCTGCCTGATTTGTAACTCTGGGTTTCAGGTATTGCTGAGGAAAAGGAAGGTATTCAGACAGAATGGTTTAGCTTTCCATGAAAGCTGTGACTCATTGATCTTCAGTGTGTATTCCGCCATTTCTAATCTAATGACTGATATTTAGGGCAGCTTTTTGCAAGCAAAGAAGCTTTTTGTATTTTTGTACAGGTAATCCTTGATTTACAACAGTTCATTTAGTGACCATTCAAAGTTACAATGGCACTGAAAAAAAGTGACGTATGACTGTTTTTCACACTTACGACTGTTGCAGCATCCCCATGGTCACAAGAGGCCAGGTGAGGCTAAGCGCTCCTTGACCTGAGTGACATCAAGTTGGTCACACCCATTTAGTCACATGACCACCCAGCCATGCCTACCCAGCCGGTCATTAGGGCAGAGAACCGATTGTTAAATTATTTGAAGCCCACCACTGTAGTAATAAATTATGACATGCTATGGATAATTCATAGCAAAAAATAGGAAGCTGACTTAGCTCAAACATCCTATGGCTTGAAGTATTTTAGTAACATCTATACAGGCAGAAACCAAATGGGATTTCTCCATGTTTGTCAGAGAAATCTTCACAACTTGGAAATCAAGTTGGTAACTTTGCACTTTCAAAGCATATGCTCTGTCCCAGATGTCTAAGCCTTTTCCTACATTCAAAATGAAGGAAAGCAGGACATGCCTGAAGATAAGGAAGTGTTTAGTAACAGGAGGAATTATGAGTACAGCACCTTATTTATAAGGTTGATGTAAAACATGCTCTGTTGTCCATTGTTCCATTGTATAGATGATTGTATGCGCGCGCACACATTATTCAACCCCATAAGAATCCTGAAGAAATATATAGCATTCCTCAAATGATTTCAATAAAATAAGAACTGAACAAACAATGTGATTATTATAAACGCGATGAACCTTTTTAAAGAATGAACCATTGGCATGCTTCTCTTTTCATATGCGATTGTTCTTTAAAATGTAAGCAATTTAATAGAATGGCAGATTCCTGAAGATTCTTGTCTTAAAAATTTACAAATATTATGATAAAAGTGACTTTCAATGAAAATATTTGTGGGCCTACAAATTGAATTAATTAACTGATAGGTTTTGGAAAGAGATGTGCTGTTCACTATAATTGGTTGTCACCCAACAAAATCCTCTTTTGACCCATTTAACATCTCTTTCCTTGGTTGGTCTTTGGTGAAAGATTGAATTCTTTTCTAAGGTGAAATTTTGAGTGTATTTCAGCGTGATATTTAAGCTATACCTGGATATTTTTCCTAATTGCATTTTCATTTCAATTCCAAAACACTTTTTGTAGAAAGAACTCCTGAGTTATATATATGGCATACAGACTTAATTCAGTTTATATCCTTTAAAAAACCTTCAGTTTGAAGTTTTGAGTGCATAGAAACCCATCAGTTAATTAATTCAATTTCCAATCCTAAGCAAATGAATCACATCTCAAATAAATAAACATATTAAATTACATTGTGATTTAAGACAGCAGAAAACGTTTGGGGGAATTTTTCTATTTCCAAGTGTTCGGAAAATATTCCACTGTAGGAAGTAGCTAATATACCATTGATATCCGTTACCAATATTGTACTCGCAGAGAATTGAGTATACATCACTATGTGTGGTAGCCACTCCTAAGGGAAATTTTCTTATCAATCGTATGCATAGAAATATTTAGAAATATTTGTTTCTTGCACATCACTTTGTATTATAGTCTCTTCTACGGAAGTATGTTTGAAGTAATGAAACAACTTTCAGTCATTATAGTAGTTGTCCACCAGGGGGAACCTTTTGATTATAACACAAGTGTAGTGCACTGAATTGACAGAGCTAGAGGCTCACCTGTGAATCCAGGACAGTTGCACACATAACCTGATGCTTTATGGTAGATGAACACTGAGGGCAGTTCTGGAATTTTTTCCATACCAATTTGGCCATGACAATTCCACGCACTCACTCCTGCAGAGACATGGATTATTGCTACATTCATTGGTGTCTATTTCACAGTGAGAACCTATATACCCTGTAGCATTGAAAACAACAGAAAGAATTGTAAATTATTGCCCTTATTTCTGATTGCGGGTTCTAGTGGTAACTTTGGAAGCAACAATGTGAATGTATTAGAGCATATGTGAAGGGAGGGTCAAGGAAGAGTTAAGAAAAGAAGAAAAGAAATTAGTTCTATATGCATTTGTGATACAATGTGAGTATGCCATAATTGCAGTGATGAAATCCAAATTTTTTTACCACCGGTTCTGTAGGCGTGGCTTGGTGGGCGTGGTGTGGCTTGGTGGGCGTAGCAGGGGAAGGATACTGCAAAATCTCCATTCCCACCCCACTCCAGGGGAAGGATACTGCAAATCCCCATTCCTTCCCCACTCCTGGGGGAAGGATATTGCAAAATCTCCATTCCCACCCCACTCTGGGGCCAGCCAGAGGTGGTATTTGTTGGTTCTCTGAACTGCTCAAAATTTCTGCTACCAGTTCTCCAGAACCTGTCAGAACCTACTGGATTTCACCCCTGCATAATTGGATTGAAATATGTCACATACAAAGGACATTTCCTTATGGCACCAGAACTTTGAATGGCACCCAAAAACCTACTAGCATACAATGCAGTACTAACAACAAAGATACAATATAATATCTTTACAGCACCCAGTACTAGCTAATAGGCAGGTTGCTGAATTTTGTACCAACAGTATAATCTCCAAGTGGTTCTCAAAGGTTGTCCCATGTGGAGAGTTGCAGTAGCCCAAATGAGTAGTCATCAGGACATAATAACAACTGCATGCAAGATCCACCAACCCAACTCCAGACAAGGCTGCAATTGACATGCCAATTGAGTTTTCCCTGCCCATTCAGCAGGAGTCCAGAAAGAGCACCCACACAACCCGGTCATTCAATTGCTCCTCAAGGATACTTCTCCTCTAGGAAGTAGTACAGCTATTCTATTTTGCTTAGGCTCCACGATTTCAGTAACATCACCTACTCAGCCTGGGTTGGCAATATATAATATGATGTCCTCTATTGACAATATTGCTTCCCAACTAATGGATGACCACTCCTAGCAGCTCCATGAAGATGCTATTGAAGCGGTGTTCTAATATCTAAGGGGCTGCCATAAGGAAGAGGGTTCAATCTATTCTCCAAGGTACCTGAAGGCAGAACAAGAAGCAATGGATGGAAACTAATCAAGGAGAGAACCAACCTATTTATTTTTCCTTGGTCATCCTACACAGCAGATAGTTCGCTTCTTTTTTATAGTGTTTACTAAGGAGGGAGGCAGGGCTGTTTAAAGTCAAACCAGGTGCATGGTCCTTTATCACAGCACATTGGTGGAAGTTACTGTTATTTTCTCAAGTTTGGGTTCTTTCCTTATTGAGAGCAAGCATCCCCCCCCGAAAAAATCCCTACAGAGCCAGAAAAATACTGATTCAGCAATTGAAACAAGCCAATATCATGGGGATAGTAAATCTGGAGCCCCAAACTGAAACAGGAGTGTACTTGGAGGGCCCCTAAGCTAAACACCATGTTTTACAACTCACAGTTTGCAGTGTTATTGTATTAACCCAATACTGCAAGACAAAACCTCAAGCATATTACAAGTTAGAGTGATATCTGTAGGAGAAGCAATAGCAGAAAGGGTGGAGTTAAAAGAGGAATCAGCCTAGAATCCCTATGTAGCCACAACAAACTAACCAGGTGCTGATGGTTAGTTGAGAAGATTCCTGTGCATAAGCTTTCAAAAAGAAATCTATTTAATTAAAGATTTACACATGGACCTGGTCTTTCGTGCCTGATAATATCTGAATGTGGCCTGAATACAGTCAGAACAGTCTGATTACAGAACATTCAAACCTACTAGTATTCCATACACATATTTCTGTTCCCTTTTCCTTAATGTGCACTATTCCTGATTACAGGAAGGGAAGGCAGAAATGCAATGCAGTTAGGACCCAACCCTAAAACTAATCTTAAGACCTCAAACAGCAGCCTCCCTTATTTGTTTTACAACTTCCCCAAGTGACTTCCAGTGGGATTGATGCTACTTATTGCAGCAACCTTTTCTTCTTCCTACCTTGTTTCCTCCAAAATAAGACATCCCCTGATAATAAGCTCAATTGGGCTTTTGAGCCGATGGCAATAAGGCCAAGCGCTTATTTCAGGGTTCAAAAAAATATAAGACAGGGTCTTGTTTTCAGGGAAACACAGTACATTTAGAATCATTTTACAATTTCAGATGCTCCTTTATATGCAGTCAAGAAATACAGTGTTCTTTTTAACCCAATATGGTGTCCTTTTTCAATTAATCCAAGTAATTAATACATCCACAAATTGCTTACTGGAAAGACAATTGAGGCCACAGTTCTAAAATTAGTGAGAGAATCACAGGAATTCTATGAAGGTGCCAGAAAGAAGGAAGGGGAGAAGGTGTTTAAAATCAAGTTTTTATTTTTTGGTTTTTTGATTTTTAAAGGCAACCTTATCACCCTAAATAGTAAAGGGCTAAGAATTATTTATTTATTTTATTTTATTTATTATAATTTGTCAAACAGGAACAAAAACAGGAATAATATAAAAATACAATAACAGGGACAATAGGCACGTTAGTATGCTTATGCACACACACCTCTATGGACCTCTTAAGTATGAAGTGAGGTCCACAGAAGTCAATTTGTGACTAAAACTGAAAATTTGTAGCTGAGACAACTGAATCAGGTAGAGCATTCTAGACTTTGAGAACTCTATTACAAAAATCATATTTTTTACAATCACATTTAGAATGATTTACATTGAGTTTAAAGCAGTTGCTTGCACGCATATTATTGTGATTAAAACAGAAAAAATCATTTACAGGTAAAACATTACTATGTACAATTTTGTATGCAATACCTAAGTCTGACTGCAAGTGATGCAGTTCCAAGTTATCCAAACCAAGAATTTCGAGCCTAGTAGCATAGGTAATTCTATTAATTACAGAAGAGTGCAAAACTTTTCTCGTAAAATACTTCTGAACCCGCTCGATTGTACTAATGTCAGATATATGGTAGGGATTCCAAACAGTTGAACAATACTCTAAGATTGGTCTAGTGTAAGTTTTATAAGCCCTAGTTAGCAATACAATGTTTTCAGAAAAGAAGCTTCATAGAATTAAGTTTACAACTCAGTGCTTTTTTAGCAATGCTGTTACAGTGAATTTTGGAGCATGGATCATCAGAGATAAGTACACCTAGGTCCTTAACAAAGTGAAGGTCATCTGCTAGATCAATACCACCTAGCTTATACTTGACATTCTGATTACATTTACTAATATGTAAGACAGAGCATTTATTAATCGAAATTTGAAGTTGCCAAATGGATGATCATTCAGACACATAGTCAAGATCACTTTGCAAAACAACAGAATTATCTGTAGTATTAAATAATTTTACGTCATCAGTAAAAAGGATGCAATTTCTTTTAAGTTGACCACATAAATTGTTAATATAGAGCAGTGATGGCTATCCTTTTTGCTGTCACGTGCCAAAAGCGGAGGGAGCACGGGAGGGGTTGTGTGTGTGCATGCCCACACCCACAATTCAATGCGCCCCACCCCCTGCTCATGTGTGCATGACCCCCCCATGCTTTCCCCGCTTTTGGAATGTGATGGCACGGTGGGCTAGGTAGGCCCATTTTTCGCCCTCCCCAGGCTCCAGAGGCTTTCTTGGAGCCTGGAGAGGGCAAAAATGGCTTTCCCCACCCCCAGAAGCCCTCTGAAGGCTGGAAACAGCTCATTCCCTGACTTCTGGTGGGACAGGAAGGCCTGAAAATCAGGTGGCTGGTGCGTGCATGCACGCTGGAGCTGAGCTAGGGCAACACTCACATGCCCACAGATATGGCTCCCAATGCCACCTGTGGCACATGTGCCATAGGTTTGCCATCATGGATATAGAGCAAGAAAAACGTGGGACCTAAAATGCTGCCTTGCGGAACACCACTGTTAACTGACACAGGATTAGACAGCGAGTTCCCTATTTTGACTTTCTGCAGTTTATTACACAAGAAAGCAGCAATCCACTTGTGCAAAGGTCCAGTAATGCCATAAGAATTTAATTTCAACAGCAGTTTATCATGTACTACTGTATCAAAAGCTTTATAAAAATCTATGTAAATTGCATCTACAGCTTTACCTTGATCAAGAGGTGTAGTCCAGATATTTTTACAGTGCAAAAGTTGTAAATTACAGGATGAGTTTTTTCTAAAGCCAAACTGTCAGATAGCAAGTTATTTGTCCCTAAGTGGTGAACGATGTAGTGGTTTATGATTGATTCCATAACTTTGCATGTAACACAACACAAAGAAATTGGTTTATAATTTTCAACTGTACTAGGGTCACCCTTTTCAAAGATTGGTATAACTATAGCTGATGACCATAGATTAAGCAGAGAATTAGTTCGAAATGATACTTCAAAAATTGTACACAAAGGTTCAGCTAAGACAGTAGCAAGCTTTTTCAAGAAAAAAAGCACATAATACATCTGGACCTATGGGTAGCAATGGCTTTAGATTACATAATGCTAGTTCAACATTATCTACTGTATATTTAATATTCAGCAATTTGTTACAACTATTTGTGGTTCGACTTGTGAATGAGGGACTACAACCATTGCTATCCACAAAAACTGAACTAAAAAATGTATTGAAAAGATTGGCCTGACCAACATTGTCATTACAATCATCCCCATTTTGCCCTTTTAAAGGTGGAATCACTTGTGAGTCTTTAAGTTTTGAGTTTATGAAGTTGTAGAAGGCTCATGTAGAGTTTGAGTTTAACAGCTTTTCCTCCTGTTTACAGAAATAATTTGTGCATTTGTCTTTAATTTGACTACATAAAGCTTTGTAGCGGCTTTTGAAGTTGGCAACGTAGCCTGTCTTGTTGTTCCACCAAAGAAATGTTTTTTTAGATTGTAATTTTCTTATTGCCTTGGGTAATTTATTCTTTATAACTTCTTTGGTTTTTCTTGGTACGTATAAATGTATAGCTTGATTAATTTCAAGCAAAAAAATGTTATAAAAATCTTCTACATTTTTACAACCTGAAAACAAATGGTGCCAATTTAAAGATGTTAAATCAGCAAGTATTAAATTATAGTTTGCTTTTTCAAAATTATAATTTGAAGAACAGTCATTAAGACCCAGTTCAGGAGGATGCAGATTAATACAAAAGTCAATCGTATTATGATTGCTGTTAGAAAAGGGTCCTTTAACATGTAAACCATAAATTAAATTTAAGCTATTACAAAGAATTTGACCTAGACAATTGTTAAGACTAGTGTTGTCAAAACCTAACTGCTCTAGCCCCAAAGTTGTAACAGCATTGTAAAAAGTTACAAGTTCATTTGTTTAAGGCCCAATTAATTAATGGCAAATTAAAATCACCAAGAAGAACAAAAGGATGTGGGCAAGGAGCCGCCCAGGTTAATAGTTCAATTAACTTATTCATATGGCCAAGATCACAATCAGGGGCTCTGTAGCATAACAAAAAGAGAACTGTAGTATTTAGAGTCAGGCCACAGACAATGGACTCTGAGAAAGCAAGCTCAGGAGTAACATTAATCTTTTTCAATCCTAGGGACTTTTTATTAAAAAATTGCAACACCACCATCTCTGCGATTTTCACGGTCAGACAGAAAAACATGATAATCATTTGCGGTAAAAGAAGTGTCTAGAAAAGATGCTTTCAAGCAAACAAAAATGAGGTAGAAAAAAGACATGTTCAAGAGCAAAAGCAATTCAGACATTTTGTTTGAGAGGCTTCTTGCATTAAATAATTTACACATTAAACCAGTAGGAGTGGACCTTAAGGAAATGGGGGTGTATGTGCATACCTAATATTGGTGGACAGGAACACGAATGTTAGGGTGTGGGCCAATGTTCTTACATTTAATACGGTCAGCACAGTACTCAACATATAAATCTGTTTCACTTTTGTCCAAACATTCTTTAAGTTCTGCACAGAGCTCTCGGGCACAGATACATTGTAGGATGGACAAATCAGGCCGCAAATGTAATTTCTTGTGGTCTACGCTGCTTTTGGCAAATGAATTTATCATGGATATGAACTCCCGATTACAGGCTTCACTCTTGCAAACTACTTTGCAAAAATGCAGTACCACTGAACCTTTGTTATTCTTATACTTCTTATATTCTACATGGAAAATTTCTACAATTTTGTTGGGTGTAATGGTCGATGCCTGGAAACTGCTGATAATGCCGCACACCCTGGTGATGTGATATCAAATTAATCAGAGTTGTCCAATCTGAATAAGATCACGTTTGGTCATTTCTTTTCTCTCAATTGTGTCTTTTATGAGGAACGAGATGTGGTGCAAGGGTTTAACAATGTCCTGTGACTTAGGTCAGCGATTTAAATCGGAATTGCAGGAAATTGATGGTTCACTACTCTGCGTCCTTTCCTTTTCTTTTAAGGCCGTCAAACACGCTTCCATACTGTCAACCCGTTTGGACAAAACAATGAAATTGTCGAATTTAGGCTTGATACTATTGCCAATATTTTGCAGAATCATCAGAATGGGCTAAAATGGATCCAAGTTGGAGTATCAGGGCCTTCTTTGCCCTTATTTGTTGCGAGCAGCAGTAAAATGAATGCTGTATGCTAAATCAGGATATGGAACATGTATTCTAAATATTTTTTGGAATCTAGTTCAGGCTTCTATATTGCTTATGTTAAGGAATTGTTTAATTATATCTGTTTGCTTTACACAAAAGTTAGGGTTATGCCACTATTATAGAAATGCATGTTTTTTTCCCACTTTTTATTAAAGAAGAAAAAGAATAAGACAAAACTATAAAAATAATAAAAACAAGAAAAAGAGAAGAATCTCCCCCTTGTGCATATAACAGCTGGTCCTGTATAGATGTGTCCCTGTGTGTGTATGTTTTTTTTAAAACAACAACAACAACAACAACAACAACAACTTATTCAGCAAAAGAATACCAACAGAGATGGATGCTTGTGAAATAATGCAGAGTTTATCTGGCTAGCAGTGACACATGTAACCCTCTGTGGTATCTTCACAGGTACCATTATTATGACATGGATGTGACCAGCAAAAGGGAACAGGTATTTCACAATGCAGACCCATGTATCCATTGCCTATGCAATTGCAGCTATATCTGCATTGCAATAAAAGAAACACAGACATATTTTTTAGTCCATACTACTGATCTGAACAATTGTGCAGTTTTCTCTATCCTGCAGGGGGAAGAAACCCTGCATGGCTAGCAGTGGGCCTCTAGAAATGATCTAATGCAGTAGCAGGGAACATATTTTGCTCTGTAGGACTAGGTTACATTGCTTAGATCACTGGTTTGGGGGCTGCAATGTGTTTATATTTAATGTATTATAAACCACCCTTATTCACTGTTCTGAAGCATCTCTTAAAAACAATACAAATAAACAGTAATAAAAATAAAAGGTATGCAATGCTTTTCCATTGTTTTACACTATTCCCATCAACCCTCAGCTGTCAGGGGAGAGGCAGATTAGTCTTACCAAAATGACTTCAAAATTAGGAAGGAATCTTGGGGCTACAAGTCACTGACCCTTGTTTTAATGGCTGTTTATTGGTAAAGCAAGAGTCTCATTTCTCTGAAGATTTCCCATCTAAGATATTAACTCTCCTTTTTAAAATCCTGTTTTCTTTAGCTAATCTTTTCCAGCACCAGTGAGAAACCTGCATTTCTTTTCTTCTTCTTCTTCTTTTTTTCATTTTACCTATTAATACAATCCATCATTTACACGCTCAACTGTGATGGGTCGCTTCGAAGGTTGATTCTTTGTAATCATCTTTAATGCTTAGGTGAAACTTTTTCCATGTTTTACTAGTCATTCAAAGATGAAATGAAACTCAGAACCCTAGTTTTATTTATTTATCTATTTTCATATTTGTATTTCTAGGCATATTCCTGAATTTGCATCTCATTATCTACAAACATAATCCCTCTTCATTGATCCAACTTCAAGACCAGGCTGAAAGCAAAGCTGCTGCTGAGACTAGCACTGTAAAAAGTAAAAAAAAAAAAAAAAATCTACCAGAATTCCTCTGAGACAATTTGGGGCTTTCATCTATTCCAATTTCCATAAAAATATTCATTAAAACAATACACTGCAGTACATAAAATTAAGGTAGGATATATATTCTTCTGTGACAGGGTGGGAGATTATATATGTAGGTCAGACTTCAGGAAAAGATTGACAGAAAAGAAAACTTCTTAATTTAATTGAAAATGCTCGTTCAGTGGATCCCTTTGAATACAAGGGTTGTATATTTGAGTGCTTTTGGGACTGAAAAATTTGGAAAAACATGGAGGACCAGATCAGACAATACTGTTTTTCTAAACAAAGCCTTTTAGGATTTAAGAAATAGTTATACGCACTACTCTCTAATATATACTTATGCAAATATATTTAAACATACACATACACACACATATTCATATTAAAATTACTGTTACCCCATCAGGTATATACTGTATTAGAAAGGAATAGAATGGCTTGGTTTTCTGCAGCAATAAAAGTCAAGCTATGATTATTTATATCATACTAACTTGGCTTTCTCGGAATAGCTATGTTTTGTGTTGTATTGTGTGTGCGTGTGTGTGTAATTCCATTGAATTTATGTGGTATTATGGTCTGTCTGCTACATCTGTGGTTTTACATGCATAAACACTTGCACAGTTGTAATTAAGTGTGATACAGTTTTTAATTGTTGTGGAAGAAAAACACACTCACACAAGTAGCAGAACTGAAATATGTAATGTACTTTGTATTGTAGTTGTTCAATACTATTAAAGATAGATGAAGTTATACTGAAGAAATTAGTCTCTGGAACAGTGGTAAAAGACATCCTGTTGAAACATCCTGTTCTATACAGAGAACATCTGCAAATAAAGAGCACCATAAAATATTCAAGAGCACTTTGCTGCATTTTGTGTAGTGCCTGCATTAATTTTTTTTCTTTTTTTGCAATTAATGCTCGCTATTTTCTGCATGAGTTCACCAGAGGATTTTGGGACTAGTTGAATGAGTCAAACTGAATCAAGGAGAATATTCATAATAGTCAAAATACTGAATGAGTCAAAAGGAACAACTTGCTAGTGTCCATCTTCTTCTTCCCAAATACTTAACCAAGGAGCTAAGATACTGTACTAGTTTTATTTAAAGATATGCATTGGCCATGGAATCTGAGTGGTGCAGTGGCCTAGAGGTGGAGCTCTTGCTTCAGAATCAGCTGTGAGTTCGATCCTAGGTAGCAGTTGATATTTCTCTCTCTGGGCACAATGAGTAAATATCAGCTGCAAACTCTGCATTGGCAACAGGAAGGGCATCTGGCCAGTAAACACTCAGCTCCATTCAGTTGCCCCAACTCCACCCCGATGCAAGGGATTATAGGGTCATTAAAAGACAAAAAATAAAAAAAATGGCCATGGAATCTCTTCCAGCATGTTATAATTTTTTTATAATCTCCTACCTACCATCTGGATTCCAAAATTGCTCTGCCAAAGATAATGACAAAACAATTTGGATTTTTGAGAATCCACATATTCCACCGTGAGTGCATGTATAAAGCTGCATTTTTTTTATCTGCTAAGAGCAGAAACCCTGACCTTGTCACCAGAACCATTACTTCAGTAGACAACTTGATTATCTTCCTCGTACAGCAGCATAAATAAAACCTATTGTTTAATATAACCAGAAAAGGGTACCTTATCCCAGTGTGATGTCTGGTCTCTTCTGATAGGACAATGCACCTGATTTACATTTTGAGGCTTGCATTCCCAATGAGACCCTACCTTTAGTAAAACCATCATTTCTATTTTGAGGTTCTCCTTATTTATGTAATTAATTGGCACACACACCAGCACACTCCCACACACAAGAGGAAGAGAAAGAAAGGAATCATTAGCGGAAATTTCAGGTTTGCGCGATGCAATATTAGAGGGAGACATGAAACAAAATGGAGGAAAATGGGAAATCAGGTTTTGAAAAGTGCCTTGATTATTTCAATTTAAAATGTATCCTTGATTATATAAAGCAGCAATATATATATGTGTGTGTGTATATTTTAAATGCAGCTATTTTGGAAAGCTTCCATATTCATTGATAGATGTGGTAAACATGGGTTTGGGAATTTGGGCTTTAGTAATACAGCCTACAAGTGGTATGTTACAGGTTTAAATATTTCTCAATATTTAAAAAACCAGGTAGAAAATCCTAAGATTTTATGCAGTTACAAACAACCAGCTGCAACTACTGTACTAGAATTCATTTTTCCACAGTTCAGCAATCCACTATTGTACATTTGGGGTTTTTTAACTTGAAATCTGTATGATGCCTAAGATGAAATCAAGAATAGCACCATGCTCCAAATTCAAAAGGGGAAAAATTTTCCGAGCATGAGGGTTCCGTTATGTCACACCTTTCAACAAATCCTCTATTCCTCGAGTGATTCAGCTTCTGCTATGCAATACCAGGAAAAGAAGTATTTAGGTACGTACCCTCATACTCAGAATCACCTTTTCTCCTTTGAAACTGGGTCAGTGCACAGCCTTACTAAAGTTTCTTTTGAGTTGAACTCAAATCCTGTTGATTTCATGGATGCATCCATATTGTCTTCCTGATGGCTGTATGGAAGTGGTTCTCTTATTATCTCCTTTCAGAACAGTTGTTGGCTATCGAGTCTAAACTACAAGTGCTGACATTTTTTAGTCCAGTCCCCAGTGGTTTTCAAGTTCAGTGAAATTGAGACAGTTGTTGCATTTATGATATCTGCAATTGGCTTAATTCATGCCAGTTTATGCCTTTCTCTATTGATGATTCCAATTTCATGATTGTAGCCAAAACTCAATCTCCCTTCCCCCCATTGATAGACCCGATTGCTTCTTGTCGGATGCAAAGGTTTCAGAGTTTTATTTATTAAGTAACTCATGAGACTGTTACCTGTGTTACATATTATATACATATTACATATTCAACTAATCTTCATTGATAACATTGCAAATGTGATGAAATAATCCATGTTCAAACTGAAAGAGACTTAATGAGCTAAACTGTTGGGTCTGAATTATAGATCTTAAATAGATAAAATGGATCTTTAATACTAAACTGTTGAAATAAGAATAAGGTTGGTTTGGTTTCTGGCTATTCAGGTAGTCCTTGACTTACAACCACAATTGAGCCCAAAATTTCTGTTGCTAAGTAAGACATTTGTTAAGTGAGTTTTGCCCTGTTATAGGACCTTTCTTGTGACAATTGTTAAGTGAATCACTGCAGTTGTTAAGTTAGTAACATAAGTATTAAGTGAATCTGGCCTCCTCCTTGATTTTGCTTGTTAGAAGGTCACAAAAGGTGATCACACATGACCCCAGGACACTACAACCATAAATATGAATCAGTTGTCTGAATTTTGATCACACAGCCATGGGGATGCAGCAACAGTTGTAAGTATGAAAAATGGTCATAAGTCACTTTTTCCAGTGCTGTTATAATCTCAAACAGTCCCTTAAAGGAACTGTTGTAAGTTGAGGACTATCTGCATTTTCTAATTCATCCAAATTCCAGTTGCAATTAGAGAATCAAAGTCCAGTCACAAAATCCACATGTTTATCTACATGACCTACAGGTGTTTTTAGAAAGTTAGGTGGAACAACAAAAAAAAAGTACTTGGCATCTGCTGTAAACAAGTTATCCAAATACATGATAGAATCTATGCACTGCCCCCCCCCCAATTGAGGCATGATTGACTTGCACATTCATCATTGTTGATGGGATATTTTTCACCAAGGAAGCCAACTGGGCAGGAACAGTAATAGCCACCTAGAGTATCATGACAGGCTCCATCATTCAGACAAGGCTCTGACAAACATTCATTGATTTCTAGTTCACAGTTGATACCTGCAGTGAAAGTTGAAGTTGAAGACATGTCAAAAGTGCCTGTTCTGAAAATAGATGACAATTTATAGCTTTATACAATGATTTGAAACTTTTGGTTCCCAAATTTTACAGTGATTATTTTTTGTTTCATATCTGGGGGAAGAGGCAGAAATCTAGATTTTAATGAGGACAGAAAGCAGAGCTCTTGTTTTCTAACACTGTTGTCTGTAGAGTTCAGTCACTGACTTACTTCCTTGGAGACAGCTTTAAAATATAACATTATTTTATCCAATGAATCTTCTCTGCTAAGGTTCTGTGACCTGACCAGATTGACACAATTGTTACAATATTTTGAGGATCAGACTCAATAATAAATTCAGAAGTATTTTTCTTCAGTTAAAGAAGAGTTTATTCATAACAGGCATTCTACTTGTTCTGTCAGATTTTTACAGTGAGAAGCAAGCATGAGGTAAAAGCATTCTCTATTTATATCAAAGGGGAGGAGTCAAGGGTGGGGGTGATTACATATGAATACATTAAAGGAGGAGGAATAAATTAACTCTTAATATCCTGTACATATATACATATCTCTTGTTATAGAATAAGGCATTTACTTATGACAAATCCCCCTCTAAATGCCGATTCGATATATAACAATGATTGCATTCGGATTCAGAGCTATATAGTACTTGTAATTTTGATGTCAAGTATTTGTGTTGTTTAGAAGGTAAAGGTTTAGTTAATATATCAGCTATTTGTTCTGAGGTTTCGCAGTGGATTGCTTTAATGAATCCATCCTGAGATAAATGTCTGACGTGTTTAAATTTGATATCTATATGTCTGGATCTTTGACCAATGGCGTCAGATCTTGATATTTCTATAGCTGCCTTATTATCTTCATGTATGACAAATGGTAGTATTGGATTTTTCCAAATATCAGATAATAAATCATTAAACCATACTAAATTATTTGAGGCTTTAGATAAACAGACGTATTCTGCCTCTGTAGTGGAAGTCGCTACTAAATCTTGTTTCCCAGTGTACCAGAATATTGGGCAACCATTTAAAAATAATACATAACCTGAGGTGCTCTTTCTACATTTGATGTCACCTGCCCAGTCTGCATCAGCGTAACTGGTGATAATAGGTTCTTTAATATTATTGGGTTCTAAGAGTAGGCAGAAATCTATGCTGTGCTTTAGATATCTTAGTATTCGTTTGACTGCTTCCCAATGATACATAAGTGGCTTACTTACATGTCTAGATAATAAATTAAGTGGCAGAGCTATATCAGGCCTGGTCCAATTAGATATATACAAGAGAGAACCAATAATTGATCTATACAATGTATTGTTCTCGAATTCAGGCGAAAATTCATCCATATTCCTTAAAAAATCAGTCTGCATAGGAGTATCGCAAGGTTTGGCATCTCTTAAATTGCATTTCTCCAGAAGTTCTATAATTTTATCTCTCTGAGATAATTTGAATCCCTTTCTTGTCTTATTGATTTGAACTCCAAGGTATTTGTTTACCCTTCCTAGCGACTTTAAAGAGAAATGTTCACTTAGTCTGGATACAAATAAGTCTTTCTTTTCTTTATGTTTGCCTATATACAAAATATCATCCACATAGATTAACACAAATTCTAATGATTCACCTTCCTTTCTAACAAAAAAGCAATTGTCTGCAGTTGTGGCTTTGAAATCCATATTTTTAAGCACGCTGACAAGACATTCATACCAACGCTTGCCGGATTGTTTTAATCCGTACAAGCTTTTGTTAAGTAACCAGATCTCATCTCTGTTTGTACATTGGCTATGAGGTGCCCTTACATATATCTCTTTGTCGAGTTTTGCATGTAAGTATGCAGTCTGCACATCATATTGAAAGACATCAAGATTGAGTATAGCCGCTATGACTAAAGCTGTCTTAACACTTTCAGTTCTTACAGTGGGAGAGTATGTGTCAGTGTAATCCTCAGGATATTTTTGAGCGTAACCTTGTGCGACTAATCTAGCTTTATATAATTTATTACCCTCTTCTAAATCTTTGATTTTGAATATCCATCTGGTGCCTATAATTGTCTTGTTCTTAGGTGCAGGGACTGGTGTAAATACACCTAATTCACGCAAGCTGTTCATTTCTTTTGTTATGGCTAATTCCCATTTTTCTTTTTCTTCCATGGGAAGTTTTAACACTTCCTCATATGTGTTAGGTGTTGGTATCTCCTCATTCACACACATTATATAATCCTTATACTTATTAGGTAATTGGTTTCTGTTGCACCTGATTGTTCTTATTGGTATGCTCTCATTATCGTGTAGATATCTTGCTTCCTTTTTGGTTAATGAATCTGTTTTTATCCTGGTGTGGTTACCTGTCCATGTTTTGTTTTTGTCATCATGTGTGTTATGTTCATGTTTCTCTCTTTCTATTCTGTCTTGTTGTTTAATGTTTGGTTTAGTATTTTGGATTATCTCGTTAAGATGTATCTTAGACCAGTTGGCCTGTTCATGAAACACTGCTGTTCTTGAGACTATGAATTTGTTATTACTGTCAATGAATCTATATCCTTTTGTGCCTGTTTCGTATCCCATGAATCTAAGCCTTCTGGATACGTTATCTCCCTTACGCCTTAATTGTTTTGGTATGTGTACGTCTGCTGTAACCCCAAATATGTGCATGTGTGAAATTTTAGGTTTCCTATTGTACATCACTTCGTATGGTGTTTTATTTAGTATGCTAGACCAGGTCCTATTTTGGGTATAGTTTGAATATAGTAATGCTTCTGACCAGAATTGTTTTCCTAAACCAGCATCTTCTAATGTACATCTAATCATGGTTTGCAGTGTCGAGTTTTTTCGTTCTGCTGTACCATTTTGAAACGCAGAAAATGGGCTAGTCGTGAAGTGTAGCATTCCTTTGTCTTTTATCCATTGTGAGAATTCTTTAGACATGAATTCGGATCCCCTATCTGTCATGATTCGTTTTATTTTGATATTGTGTTGTGTTTCTACACGTTTGTAAAATTCTTTGAATTTTTGGAAAGTTTCATCTTTGTGTTTTAAAGTATAAACAAATCCATAACGGCTATAGTCGTCTACAATAGTTAGGAAATATCTTTTTTTGTATGTGATGGATGGTGTTAATGGACCAACCAGATCCATATGTACCAGATCAAAAATTTGGTTAGAGGTTCTTGTTGCCCTTTTTGGTTTTGGGTTAGTTCTGAGTTTTGATGATTTACATACTGAGCATTCTAAATAGTTTTTACAATCCTTTATTTTAACGCCATCAGCATGTTCAATCATTTTTTGTATTACAGGGAAACTTGCATGTCCCAATTTTCTATGCAACATGTGTGCACATTCATCATGAATTGGTTTGCCTATATTGGGCCTTTTGTTATTGTGTGTATCACTAGTGGGTGTGTCTTTGTGATTATAGTGTGTTTTGGGTTCTTCATTGTCATTGTTGTTATTATGTTCACTGTCTATGTTAATTTCGTCATCAGTGTTTGCATTAATGTTATGCAACCATTTATCTTCTGTTACAAGAAAGGGTAGACCCCCTTCGATAATTACACTATTCAATTTAGTCCCATTCTTTTCTAGTATTGCTTTTCCTCCAGAGAAGATTATATTTATGTTGAAATCTTGGCTTAATTTCACTGCACTAAGTATGTTATGTGATATTTCTGGTATCAACAATACCCCCTCTATTTTACCCAAACCAGGTATATTTACATTTCCTTTCCCTATGACTTGAACATTTTCTTGATTGGCTACTCTTATCACAAATTTATCATTTGTGAATGAAGACAGTATTTTCTTGTTATTTGTTGTATGATTAGTCGCCCCTGAATCTATGAGCCAAGCATTATTTTTTGATTTTTGTGTGATGACATCGTTATGTTTATCTAATCCATTTAATGATCCTGATTTCCTATCCCTTGAATTATCTCTATCCTTTCTGCGTTCTCTGTAGTCTGGGGAGTCCCTATATCTGTATCTATCAATAGATGATTGCCTGTCTTGATATCTACCCCTATAGTCACGGTTTTGTCTTTCCCTATGAAACATGGGGCAATCTCCCTTAGAGTGTTTTCTGGATCCACAATTGTAACATTCAATTGTTTTTTGGTGATTCTCTTGGAAGGCTATTCTTTTTGCCTGTCTGTGTTCTGTGTATGTATTGTATCTACTTTTCCTCAAATTATCTTCAGCTATTAACTTGTTTGACAGACTTTCTATGGATAAGTATCCTAGATTGATTGAGTCTAAGTGTGATATGTAGTTATCCCATGATGAATCTAATGAGTTAAGGATAACGCTTTTCATTGTCTGTTCTGATATTATTTCTCCTCTTAGATGTAATTCTGCTCTGATTTTGTTTAAGGATATTAAATGTTCACTTATGGTGGTTCCAGATCTTAATTTGGCTGAAAAGAAATCTTTAGACATCCTAGTGGTTGTTGCTACACTTTCACTGTGAAACAATTTAAACATGCATTGAATTATTTCTGAAACAGTAAGATTATGCTTAATACTGTAGTACATGGCAGGTGATATGCTAGAAATTATTAAATAGAATGCTCTGTGATGCAGGCAGTCCATTTTTAGAGTCCAAGGTCTTTTGGGAGGATTGGTTATAAAAAATAATAAATTTTCTTTCATAAAGACAACCTGAATTTGTTGACACCATTCCTGTAAGTTGATGCCATCAATTCTAAGTTTTGGGAAATCACTGGGTAGATTCCCAATATTATTATTCCCACTACTTACAACTGTGGGTAGTCCATGGTCCTGTAGATGTTGAAAATTGCAGAATGGTGTGGGTATTCTGCTGATGAGCTTGAGAGGTTCTCCTTCTTCATAAAGTTCATTGTAGTTCTCTGTGTTCATCTGCGCATGCGCGTTGGTCATTTCTCTGCTGAAGCCGCTGGGAGAGGTTCTCTTTGCTGTAGCTCCCTCGTAGTGCTCTCCTTCTGATGATTCGTCTGTATCTGTTTCTGACTCTTCAGAAGAATAAATATATTTTTTGTTATTTTTTGTGTTTTTTCGCGCCAGAGTTTTTGAATGTTGCATTCTGATTGGTTCAGCCGTGTTCATTTCTGTGGCCGGTTGAAGAAAAGATGGCTGCCTTTCAAAATTTTGAGCGGGACCTCTGGTCTTGCTTCTGGTCATTTTTTCTTTCGTTGTAGGTTCGCTCACCATTTTTGTATTTTCGGGTTTGGCTTTTTCAATGTCTTTTTCTCTCGCTGCTCTGTTTTCTTCCAAGAAGCCTCGGAGTTCCGCGATGAGTTTGTGGTCATCTTTTTGACTTTTTATTAGCCTCAGTATCTCCGATCTGAGGTCTTTGTCTTTTATTTCGTTCTCTTCTTGGTTGTCGGTTTCATCTGCTGTTTCTTCGATGTCTGTGGTGTTATCTTCAGATTCTTTGATTGTTATATTTATTGGTTCGTCGATCATTTTGTGATCTGTTTTTGTTTCTTTATCATTTGCCCTGGTGTTGGGTCTTTCTTTTTTGTTCTTGAGGTTTTCTTTCTTAGGCATGTTGGATTTTATTGAGTCAGTTCAACCATCGACTGCTACCAGTTTGTTACAATATTTTGAGGATCAGACTCAATAATAAATTCAGAAGTATTTTTCTTCAGTTAAAGAAGAGTTTATTCATAACAGGCATTCTACTTGTTCTGTCAGATTTTTACAGTGAGAAGCAAGCATGAGGTAAAAGCATTCTCTATTTATATCAAAGGGGAGGAGTCAAGGGTGGGGGTGATTACATATGAATACATTAAAGGAGGAGGAATAAATTAACTCTTAATATCCTGTACATATATACATATCTCTTGTTATAGAATAAGGCATTTACTTATGACAACAATATTTTAAGGGAGATCCACAATGAGGACCAATAACAGCAAAATGCTGGGTGTGATCAGAAAATTAAGTTCCTCCACTTTTTCATATATAAAGGGGTGGGTTTTGATTGCTTAGTTATTTCCAAATTTTCCACATCGTTTACCTGCTCAAAGAAATCCCTATATGCAGGTCAAAATGTATCAAATGTGTTTAATTCTTAGCGTGTATTAGATCCTTAGATTCTTAGCATGTATCTTAGATCTTTAGCAGAAAATGTTCATTGTGGTACACATATGAACAAGGCTACTAACCTAGTTTTCTACATATTGTGTGAAAGCTTCAGCTGAAACAAAAACAGTAAAGCTCTTCTCGTGATAATAATGGCTTATGGATTGTGACTTGGAAGATAACAGGATTATATTGTAAAGAACATTAATGTATCCTTGAAATGAATGATGGAAAAATAAATACATTGTGTGTCTATAAAACTGTAAGAAAAGAGAAGGATGTAACAGATCAGAATGAAGGTGGCCAGATCTTATATAGTAAAGCTGATGAATACCTACAGCGAAGTAAAGGATGTAGATTTAATTCTGAATGATGATCTAAAATGTATGTCAGAAAGTATGAGAAAAATTAAGGAAGTATCCTACTTTTTTTTTTTTTTTTACTAAAGGTATATTTCTACAATCCATGTTTAGCCAAGATGTTAATTCATTTGACTTCATCAAATCATTAGGACAGGGATGGTAGGCACGCTGGTTTCCTTACAGACCTCTTAGGAATGGGATGAGATCTACAGTAGACAGTCTAAGGTTAAAGTTTTAGGGATTTGGGGAAGAAACCACAGAGTCAGATAGTGCATTCCAGGCGTTGACACCTCTGTTACTGAAGTCGTATTTTCTGCAGTCTAGTTTGGATTGGTTTACCTTGAGTTTGTATATAAGAAGTACTTGTGGTAATATTATCAGTGTGCGGGTTGGTGATGTGGATATATGTCTAAGCAACAAATCCCCAATGATTTTGCTGCAAATGTCAGATTGTTTGTATGATGCAACAAGCTATAAAAAAATATTAAAGACCAAAGTAGTTGTATTTGACAAGAAAAATGGAGTGAATAATTACAAGTTACACATACATTGTGAAAAACTAGAGCAAGTAGATAAGTTTTATACCTTGGTAGAATGATTACTAAAGATGAAAAATATGAAGAAATTTTATGAAGTGCAAACACTAATAGAAAAGCAGTATTATGTGATTTCTTGCAAGAAATGAATATTTACCAAATGAAGCAACAATTGCTATGTATAATAATGTTCTTCAGCTCACTTTGTTATACGCAAGTGAGAATTGAGTATGCAAGGAAAAACTGAATAAGGTGGGAGTGGGATGCTTAACAAGTGTATGTGATAAAACTAGATGTGATAAGGTTAGGACTGAGTAATGCTGAATTAATGTGGACTAAGAACAGACGTGAGTGACGAAAGAAATGCATTGAGATGGTTTGATGAGAGAAAAAATGAATGTTGACTTGCAAAACAAACACATGTAGGAAGAGTGAACTTATTGAGATGGAAAAGTAAAGTTAGTGAAATCCTGAAAAACAGAGGCAAAGAAGTTTTAAAAATAGCAGGCAATGCATGATGTGATATGAATGAAGCGAAAGCAAGGATTTTGGTTGCAAAGAAAATAATGAAGAAGCATTGTGAAAATACTTGATGTAAACTACTTTTAGCAATGTTTCCTTTTCTTATCTAATATCTTAATTTCTTTTGCTATTTCTTACTTCTTTTCTGATTCTGCATAATACTGCTTACCCTAAAAGGGAGTTGTGTGTGATTCATCTTCATTTTTCCCCTTGAATAACAAGTTGTTTTATCTACTCATCATTGAAATCTTTTTTTCATAACAAACAACAATCCAGGTCTTTAAATTCAAACTGCTGAAATAACCCAAGAGGCCACTTGGATTTGACATTATTCTTTATATAAATTGCTTGACATGCAATTTAAGATGCTAATGGGTTAATCCTTCTTATGTCTATTTTCCTGAAGAGCTATGCTCTTTTCAGGCATTTGTTTGTGCTGTTTGTTTTTTCTAGTAATGCAAACAACAGGAAAACAGGGCACCAGGTTTTGGTATGAAGCTATCATACCTGGATTTGCTACAAATATCAACATTTATCACTGAATGTAGTAAACTTTGGCTACTTAGTAGAATACATTTCTCTGGTTGTACCAAAAAGTTGCACCAGGCTGGTTTGTTAATATATGGAATTTTTCAATAAATATGATTTTAAGAAGTTGCATCAGGCTCAGTTTCATCATGGCTGTTTCCTTGGTATAACTAGCTAATGAATTCCATTGAGTCAGCCATTCCAACTATGCCATAAGGCAGAGTGAAGCAACTGTCTCAAGTGACATACCTGGTAATCTCTGGCAATCCTTCTGAGTTCCCACCTGTAAAGTACAGCTACGTGTACTACATGCCTTGTCTTCTAGACTCTACATTTGTCTAGTATCTCAGATGCAATGGAGGACACCATTGCCAATGAAATGCAGCTCAGTTGCTAGTCCTCTCTAGAAGATAATTCTGTAAAGGTGAATGAGATCTTATTTGATAAAATATCACCTACTTTCCAGAGATAAACTGGCTTTAGATATTTCTATACCATGAGCACAATATATCATACTGTTACATGATTTGGATCAAAGCATGGGCAAAGGGTAGTTGGATAATGGCATAAACATCAGAGGTGTGCGAATCGGCTGAAATTTGATTCATAATTGAGATTTGAAGGCATGAAGATTTGATATAATCCAATTGAAGATTTGATTCAACAAAATATTCAACCATAGCCTATAAAATGTCAAAATAACTGCAACTATTTCAACTTTGAACAGAATGGGATGAAAATAGCAGGCGGATCCTTTACTGAACAAAGTGTCATCTGGATAGATGAAAGTTTTATAACAAAAAGCTTCTGAAATATGTTCCCCCACCACTTCAATTATGTCTTCTGGGAAAGATAAAATAAAAATTATGAAAGGACAGTACTCCTATCTCCAAAGTGTCCAACAAAGAGCTTATAAAAATGTAGAAAATGTCCTAATCCAATTTTTAAATAAAAATGTTAAGTATTTAAAGTTGAACTAACTCTTACAAAAGAGTTCACCTCCACTAGCTTTTCTGAGTTTACAAACATGATTAATTTACTAGAGATTAACAGGAATTATATTGCAGATCATTTGGCGGACTCGGTTAAGGAACAACAATGAAATACATGGATTTGTGGAAATTCCAAGGATTATACAGGAAAGAGGAAATCAAACTTTTCAAAAGAGTAGCAGAAATTCTTTTAAACCTCTTGCTATCTCTGCAGGTGAACCTGCCTAAACAATTCTAACAGAAAACTAAGAAATAAATAGAGGAGCAGAATTCCTCTAAGCACTTTGACAAGGAGAGTTTGTAGAGACGATGATGAAATTCATTGGCAGCCGCACATGTCAATATCAGCAAACACGTTATACTGTTCATTATCCTTTCCAGTCTATGGATAGAAAAATATTATAATCTTTGAATTGATGAAAACCAAGAAAGAGTATTATATTATTATCTAAGAGCAAGAACAGTTTGACAGTAGAGCTGATTACCAAGGGAAGGGGTGAGTTTCTATTCCATGGAAGAATTCAATAAGGGCTGGACAGTCAAATGTTGTGAAAACATTAATTAAAATTTATTCTTAGAGTTGAGGGATTAATTCAGTTTCCCAAAATGTCCTTCCAACTTCATGAATCTATGAAATTCCAAATCACTTTTAACTTTCCAGAGTTATTCAAAGCATTCCAACGAATTCTGTTCAGGTTGAAGGTTGAATTCATTTATTCAAATGGAGATAGTCCACTGATGAGTGTGATGTTTCCCCGGCATATTGTGAAATGTGAATGGTGTGCATGAAATACCATAAAAACTGCTTCACACAGGTTTTGCATGAATATTTTTAGAGATACATGTTCTCTTGTTCCTCCCAAAGAACATGCTTTATTCTCAAACATGTGTGCAAGCAACTATATAATCAGACCACCACACTATTAATGAAAAAGACCTCTAGACATACATATCATATTCTTTGCCCCGAGACAATGGGCAATATATTTAATCCTGAGAATTGTTCTCATGTCACAAAGTGTACAGAATCCCCATATTTTACAATTGCTGAAACAATTTGAAGTTTAAAAAAAGAATAACAAAAAGATTATACTGAGGAACAATAGGCAAATCTCAAGGGTGGGAGGGATATGTTTCTCAATAAAATTGTCATAAGTAACAGGTTTTTATATACACACACACAAATACACCCACACACACCAAACACTGTCTAGTGACCGTAAATCTGTCAGGACTTGTTAACAGCAGTTCCCTGTGAACATTTGATAACACAGTGACAATAATAAATGAACTGTGTATATAAATCTCAGAACAATCATATTAAAACAAATATACCCTCCTCGCTCCCCACCCCCACCTTATCATTAACATGAAACTACGGCTTGTTTTTGCTGTGCTGGATCAGGCCATTGGTCTGTCAAACCAATAACTTGCCTTAGGCTACTGAGCAAAAGGCGCTTTCCATCTGTAAAAATGTAGCCACTGCAATGATTATATATACACTGCAATGGAAAATATAATACAGATACAGACATACACATATAAAATACATACACAATTATGGGTATGGGTATGTGTACATGTACATATACACATATGTACATGTACATATATGTGTACATGTATATGACTTGGATTATTTTAAGTCAGAAATTGCATGTTGATAATAAATGAAGTAGCAGCATGGGAACTTGGGCAAATAATTATGTGGCGGCCTCAAGTTCCATCTATAAACTGAACAATAGTCTACCACCTACTCCCTGTTAAGAAAAGAATAAGATGAAGAAAATTGTCACCTAATGACCTCCTGCAGATAAAATAGCCTTTGTCTCCGGTTATTCAAACAGAAGTAGTAAGTGTAATACAACCAGGGCCGGATTTAGATGAAAAGAGGCCCTAGGCTATTCCACTTATGAGGCCCTTTCACCTATAGTGAAAGTGTAATTTTAATTATTTTAATTTTGCTAACAATTTGAATGTAGGCCCCTCTTGATCTTGAGGCCCTAGGCTGAAGCCTAGTTAGCCTATAGGAAAATCCAGCCCTGAATACAACAAAGTTGGAGTGACACCCACCAAAGAAACATTATTAGCCATTTTAAAAATAATAGACTCCGATTTTCAATCTTCAATCTTTCAAGCCACGTTTAATCTCTTAGCTGACACGTTACCTAAGAAAATCCACAGTATTCTTCTGTATAATGCTGACTTTGATAGTCAATACTTTTCTTCAAGGTAGATCTTAACTACACTTCATAGTGCCCCATCAGGAACACAGGAAATTAGTCTCTCTGGAGAATTCAATATTTTCTTCAGATTAACAAATGTTTACATAATGAAACACAATTGTTTTCTATTTCCTATATGTCCAGCGCCAGTTGCACTTCATCAGCTGTCCAACAGAAGCATTATATACACTATAAACTATATTCACTCTTCCCTGTGATTCAGGCATACTAAGCTCGTTTCTTCTAGTCAAAATTACATGAGACATTTCTTAACTCTTTGATGAAGCAGGACAAAAAAAAAAAATTAAAAAATTCATCCAGCAGATCAGTTGCAGAAAACCGTCTGGAGAGCTCACAGAGCAACTTGCAACCCAGAGCCGGTAACAAGAGCATTTGGTTAGCATTACCGTGGTTGATTTATTGCGAGCTCTCAGCATACATATCAAAAGTTATAAGCTTTTTTAACATCCCAGGGAAATGAGATGAGGGTGGATGATTTCCCACTGTGATTCATGGTGTCAGGCTGGGCTAATAGCAATAGGCAAGCTCCCTCTGACTGAGTAAATGAGGATTTTTATTACCAGCAGAGACACCTTGGGAGTTTCATGCAAGATTCCCTCTGGCTCGTGCATTTAACACATCTCACTCACAGCGAGCTGTAGAAAACTAAACAACCACCCGAACAACAGCAGGAGCCGCTGATAAATCATTCTGTTAAGTGGGCTTTAAAACCCACTCTTTTACTATTGCAGGAACAGAAAGCTGCCCTTTATGGAATTATTACTCTTATTATTTTAGGCATGGATGCTAGAAAACTATTCTCCAGTGGGTATCTCAGCACATCTCTTTGGGTTTATATTTTATGGCACGCTTTCTTTGCTGTTTTTAATCCTTCTGACAATTCTGTGCTCATACGGATTCTTGTGCTATACTTCCCTAAACAAAGCTACTGAACTAAAGGAGCCAAACAATAATATAAACTTAAATACAGACAGCATTCCTAGAACGTGCAAGAGGACTAGTGACTGGGAAGAATGCTCTTGTTTTTTCTTTTTTCCTACAGGTGTCTCAACTTGAAATTGTGCTTAAACGGGAAAGAGTAAAAGGCAGAATTGCCAGAAAGGATTTTCATAATGCCCCAGGATTGGCTCAGTTTTCAACTGGATGGAAAACTGCAAACCATGGGAGAAGAAGAAGAAATAGGGGCATTTCTTTTTTCAATGTTTTGCATGGTTGGTACTGTCCTTTCGAATGGCTTAATTTGATTTTAACTATAGCTGAATTAGGGACATGGTGGCTCATGACTAAGATGCTGATCTTGTCGATCGAAAGGTCGGCAGTTCAGTGGTTCGAATCCCTACTGTCGCGTAATAGGGTGAGCTCCCATTACTTGTCCCAGCTTCTGCCAACCTAGCAGTTCAAAAGCATGTAAAAAATGCAAGTAGAAAAATAGGGACCACCTTTGGTAGGAAGGTAACAGCGTTCCGTGGGCCTTTGGCATTTAGTTATGCTGGCTACATGACCACGGAGACATCTTTGGACAGTGTTGGCTCTTTGGCTTTGAAACGGAGATGAGCACCACTCTCTAGAGTCATGAATGACTAGCACATATGTGCGAGGGGAACCTTTACCTTTACCTTTTATAGCTGAATTAAGAAGCAGTCACCCAATTATGATCATAAATATAATGAAACCATCCTAGAAAGATATTATGTATTATTACAAAGTGAATAGTAATTTGAATTTCTTAGCACTACATTTTAGGAATGCTTAAAATCCTAACCTGATCTACCTACTTATTTCAGGGTACTGACCTCTCCTTAGGTTTGCAGAAATTAAATCTTTTAAACTTTCAATTCTACTACACTCCTGGTAGGTAGGATTAGTCAGTAAGCTTAAATGAGAACAGTGTGTTTTTCTTTTTTTAGTAAAGAAGTGTCATATAAATAAAGGTCAATGTGCTTGATTCCAGTGCTTGTAAATACATGAGATTGGAAGAGAAAATATGCACTTGCCTTCCTTTCCTTTCCTTTCCTTTCCTTTCCTTTCCTTTCCTTTCCTTTCCTTTCCTTTCCTTTCCTTTCCTTTCCTTTCCTTTCCTTCCCTTCCCTTTCCTTTCCTTTCCCTTTCCTTCTTTCCTTAATCCCTACATAACCAACTATACAGATGATAGATGATGCTGAATGAATGACAATCAGATTCACAATAAGGATAAACTTATTGTGTAAAAAATTCTTAAAGTTTTAGATAAATAACATTCAGATCATTGCCATGCCCTGTAGGGATGAGAACAGTATGAATGCTACTGTAGAAAGCTTTCTGCATTTTGCAATTGGAGGAAGATATTTTTCTAGGTAAGGTGACTGAAGCAACAAATGCACAAGAAAACCCCTGTTTCCATCTGTGGCACGTTTCATGGTAAATCAGCCAAATGATTGGTCAAATGTTAAAAGGAAAACTGGGGGAGGGGGAGAGTTTGGAAGAAGGACAATACTACTCTTTCTTCCATCTGATGTTCAAGTTTCTCCTCCTGATAAAGGCCACCAGCCCCGCTGAGCAATCCCGAATCCTGTCTGGATGATTTAATTTTCTCTTTTCCCTTTTTAATACTAGTTTTCTTCTTGTTGTTGAATGGCGAGCTTGTCTTCTCCATCATCAAGGAGTTTATTCCTGGGTTGCAGCTATTGCCTTTGGTTTGGCTAACAGAGTCATGTCATGCAGCTTCCTACATACAACAGGAGGTCCAGGTTGAATGTGATCATTTCAGAGCAGCTGTACTGGCAGTTAATGGGCTTTTCCGTCTCTCTCCTTTCTGTCTTTCCTGTGGCTCTGTAGTTCTTCTCATCACTTGCCCTGGACCAAGACACATACTGATAGCAGCAGGGTGGCAGGAAAGCAACACATTTTTTTTAGTTGAAATATTATTTGGTGTCCATATGATGGATCTTAACTGAAGGCAGACATCAAAATAAAGTCTATGCCACTCAACAGAAAAGATCTACTTTTACTTTTTGACATAACTCCTACACTCCTTGACAATTTATTTCCCAGGGGTGGAGAAGAGATGGGATGCAACGTTTACACTCCTGTAAACGCCATCATATTTTTATATACTATGCGTTATCTGCTACCAAGCTCCTTATCTTTCTAGAAATTGCTCGCTAAACTTAATGGAGGGTTATTTGTTTCGATAGTTTTACATGTCAGCTATGTTCCTGATTAAAATTTTCAGGATGAAACCACACAATTCTCCCTGACAACAACATACATTCAGGAATACACTCAGGGCACTTCAGCATGAGGATTTGTGCCAGTATGAAAGCAGGTCCGGACCGTGATATCCCCAGGACATGAGTGGCGTTGGAGAGCTGAGCTGATTTATTTCCTGCTCAGCTGCCTTGCAGCTAAAATGGCTGCAAACTGATTTCCCACCGATGAGAACATTTGCTTTCCTGCTTTTCCTGATTCCAACATTCAGGTCCTGTGAGGTCTCATGGTTCCCCTTTAAGAGTTTAGAGAGATCCTGAAGCACTGGATCAACTGGACTTCAAGGGTTCCTCCCTTCATTCCCCATTTGAGTGAAACGAGGGGAGATTATTTTTGTTGCAACAGCAATTTGGATTTGCCCCCTTTGTTTTTTTTTCACATTTCAAATCAGCAGAAGTGAACTGCTTCTCACAATTTGGGGAATGAAAACAATAATAATATGGAAGGCTCTACTTTCAAAACCTACTTAGCACACGTCCTGTTTTGCTTTCATCCCTTTCTTTCAATACTAGAGTAACTATCTAAGTAAATAGATAGTTGTTCAACCCTTCAGAGACTATGGGATGAATGAGATAATATAATACAAAGGCCCAATTAGATGATGGTGCCAGTGAGGTTCTGGAGGACAAATTTAATGAAATAAGCACAAGGAATGAAATTGAACCAGGTTCATAAAAAACACTGAGCAATTTCAATTTAACTGCTTTTTTTAATCCTTATAATACTATTTTAAATGTATCAGCCTGTGAAATATAGCCTAATAGACTATCTAAGAAAAAAAAAAAAGCTGGCATTTTTGTTGAAAAGAGGCCCAACATCATAACTCCATTAGTTAATGCTATTGATTTCAGTAATGGTGGATAGTGCCCCTTATATACATCAGTTCCAACAATTTTAATGGAACGCACTTGCCAAGAAATTTTGAGTTGCAAGTAAATATCTTCTGCCTTTTCATGTACAGTTGCTGAAATGCAGGAATGGAATATTGAAACAATGTGCAATATTAAGAAATATTATTGGAAATTTCATGGTGAGATTTCACATGATATTGTGTGAAGTGAGGTTAAACAAGAACATTTTGCATTGATCTCCAACTGTGCTTTTTTTCTTGGGATTTGTGAACTTACCCTATCAATGATTCATACTGAACAGTGGTTAGATAATCCTACAGTTTCTTTGACAGGCAAGACAATAATCTAATAGATAGATAAAAATCAAAAGTGAATTTAAGATTCATAGAAATATTCTTATGTGCTGAAAAATATGCAGCTTTGTGAGAGATAAGGCAACGCTTCAGAATGCATAACCACCTTGTCAGGACATATGAAAATGTCTCTTTCTAAGAGGTGGAGAACGAGGTGGCCTTTGATGAAGGTGATCTGAAAGTCTGATGCATAATTTAGAGTGATTCTTATAGAATCCCTGCAGCTGCAATCCCATGGTGAAATGGTAAGGGAATATTAGGTCCATAACGAGATTGCAGTCTACAGATGGTAAAGTGAAATGAAGGGAAAGCGAAACCACAGCATATGTTATGTGAAAACAGTGTGTAGTACTGCTGAGTGGAGAAAGCAGCATGAAACTGACAGTTCCTAGCATGAGAGAGAAGCCTGTATACAGTACGGTAGGTCAAGCAGATCGATAGGAAAACTAAGCAGGCATGGAGGTCCAAGAAGGTAAAGACTGGTGGAAGTGGAAATTAGGGAAAGTCAGCTTCAAAAGAGAAGGCAACAGAGTTTCAGATAGTTATATCTTGTTCAACAAACTTTCTCAAAAGGGAAATGGATGGAAAGGAAAAGGAACTCAAGGAGACATGGAGACCTAAGAATATATTTCCCACATTATATTCTAATACTTGCCCTGGACAGTGAGATACACTTAGCTGATCTGACACATACAGCAAACATTAAATATTAAAACATGTTTTTGTGGGAACTTTGGTGTTCTTTTATTGTTTGCTTGCAAACATTTCATTACCCACCTAGGTGACATCATGACTAATGCAATTTAACATCAAACAGGAGAATCTTTTCTCCATGTACAGCATGCTGACATAGGTAAAGGTAAAGGTTCCCCTCGTGCATATATGCTAGTCGTTTTCGACTATAGGGGGCGGTGCTCATCTCCGTTTCAAAGCCGAAGAGCCAGCGCTGTCCAAAGACGTCTCCATGGTCATGTGGCCGACATGACTAAATGCCAAAGGCGCACAGAATGCTGTTACCTTCCCACCAAAGGTGGTCCCTATTTTTCTACTTGCATTTTTTACGTGCTTTCGAACTGCTAGGCTGGCACAAGCTGGGACAAGTAATGGGAGCTCACCCCATTATGCGGCACTAGGGATCTGAACCGCTGAACTGCCGACCTTTCAATCGACAAGCTCAGCATCTTAGCCACTGAACCACCGCGTCCCTGTACCTTGTCCATGTACAGCATGCTGACATACCCACTTCCAAATTACAAATGCAAGGATTCCACTGCCTGTTCTTACAATTTGCATAGGTTTGCCAAGACAAGGGGACTTGAGTAGCTGTCTGGAAGGTGCTGCAATTGGGGGGCTGCAAAATATAGGTTGCATGCATACTAATTTTGTGAGTTCTTACCTGTGTACTCAAGAGGACAAATGCACTCATACTTCCCTATGAGGTTCAAGCAAGTGGCACCATTCAGGCAAGGTTCAGAAGCACATTCATTCACCTCCCGTTCACAATATTTCCCTTGGTAACCTGGGACACAGTAGCAGGAGTATCCCCCAATCTTGTCTCTGCACAAAGCTCCATTGAGGCAAGGATTGGAAAGGCATTCGTCAGTGTCAATTTCACAGTGTGCACCTGTGAATCCTTCAGCACAGAGGCAAGTGAAGCCATCAGGTTCATCCTGGCAGGTGCCTCCATGCCTACAGAAATATGAGTCACACAAGCTAGTGGCAGTTTCACAAACAGTTCCAGTGTACCCCATGGGACAATCACAAGTAAAGTTGAGGTTTCCAGGAACACTTGCACAAGTAGCATTGTGAAGGCAAGGGACAGAAGAGCAAGGATCATCTGTTTCTTTAATACAATCTTCTGCAGAAATGTCTGCCGATGAGTCCAGACAGTGGCAACTAGTGGCCGTGGCAGCAGCGTGGCACTCAGAGTCCTTTTGGCAAGAATTGGACAGGCACTTGGGGCCATCATTCATGCAAAGTGATTCTAAAAATAATAGAAACGCAAAAGAAAAATTAATAGACAACTTTCAGCAAATCAGCACAAGAGCTATGCAAGAAAAACTTGCATTCCCTTTTTCTAGCTTAATAGAAAAGGCTCTCTTGTTCAGGGCTTAAAAGTGCATATACAGTAGTGGCCAAAAGTGTGGAAACCTTTTGGGAAAAGTGCATTTTTGAGGTTTGATGGCTAATAACACCACTTTTTTTTTCTTTTGGAGTTTCAAGATAATCATATTCCATTGCTGGAATGGCCTGGGAATAGCCCAGACCTTAACTCAATTGAAAATCTTTGGAGTCAACTAAAGAAATTTGTTAGTCTGAAGCAACCCAGCAATAAAACCCAGTTAATAGAAACAATCATTCAATCTTGGTTTCACATTATAATAGCTACAGAACTAAAATACTTGGTTCACTCCATGGGAAGACATTGTAAGGCGTAATTCAGGCTAAAGGTTACCCAACTAAGTATTAACTGACGTGATAATTTTTGTATATCTCATTTTTTCTATGTGTTTCACTTTTCTTCTTTATACTGTAACTGCCATTCTAATAGCAAATCCTTCATAAAAGTTATTGCATTACATTCTTGATTAAATTATATTTCCATTGATATATAATTTTATGGTACTACTAAAAAAAAAAAGTGGTGTTATTAGCTAGTTTTAGAAAATAAACTTTCCCCAAAAGGTTTCCACAATTTTGGCCACTACTGTATATCTCATAATTAGGAAGTCCTCAAAGTATTTACAGGCCAATATTGGGACAGACATACCTTACAGTTCTATATATATAATTATTTTACAATTACTTATTTTGCCATACTTATTCTGAGGTAAGCTGTTTTTCTTTCAAATGAATAGGCACTCTCATTTCTACTTCTACTGTTATAGGGATAATTCACAAACCTTCAAAGGCACTCAAAAAAAAAAAAAGAGCTGAACTTTTGTAGTTGGCACCAGGATTCATTTTGATTCACTCCCATTTTCCTCCCCCATCCCCCCATCCCGAATTCCCTTTCCTTGGTAAGATATTCTGTCTGTATTCAGTCTGGATTTCAAGACAGTAGAAGAAGATCATGGACCCATTCTGCAGAACAGTAAGCATAATGCTTGATCTATTTAAACATAAAAATAATATTTCATGCACCTACTATAATTTGCTGGATGGTAGGAAGTATCAGACAAACTTTCTATCAGGTGATTTTAAACGTAAATAAAATAACATGTAATATATGAGAATGTGTGTGTGTGTTTAAAAAAAACCAACTGTATCAATCATTTAAAATATAAATACAGAGTGTTGTGGAGGGATCTAGATAGATCACAGCTTGAAGAACTATCAACTACCACAAAGCAAGAAGTAGTTTTTTCTAGTTTCTAAAGATGCTGTTTTTTTATACAGCTGCAAAATCTCCCCCCCGCCTCCTCCTCCTCTTCCTCCCCCCTCCTCCTCCTTCTTCCCCCCTCTCTCCCGCTCCCTCCCCCCTCTCTCTGTGCCACAATTTTTTCCCCAACCCTTATTTAGAAAAATATTTTATGTACCAGCTATCCAAATGATTAGTTGGAAAGCTGCAAGTGTTACATTTCAAAGAAGAATAAAGCCTAAAAAGGAGATATGTCTTCCCTGCAGTAGTTCTTATACAGCAACAGTAAATTATGAGATTAAAAAAATATAGGGGGAAATGCTGATGATCAATTATAGGTTATAAAACTAAATATCTCTCCCTAGGTTGCTTTTAGCCTTTCTCATACTTAAAGTTTTTGAGCACAAGATTTGAAAAAAATAACAATTCCAACCATATCAATTCCTGACCTAATAAACAAAAATCCATCTCCCCTCAGTTGGTTACTTAAGATATTGCGTGAACCTTAGTATGGTATTGAATCTCATATGCCTTAGAACATAAACCGTGTTCACATTTACATCTCAGCTCTCTTGTTTTTAAAAATATACTGAAAAGGCACGTGTGACCTAGTCCAAAATATACGAGCGTTCATTAAAAGTCTGGATATTTAGAAGATGTAGGAAATTCTTTCGTCAGTAGACATAATTTCCTTCTTCACAGGGCTCAGTTGGCATATGTATCTCCCTGAAAAGGGAACATAGATAGCTTCCCGGTGTTTGGCCTTTTCACACAGGAAAACAAGTATCTGATTCCATGGGAACTACCTTTCCTGTATATCCTGACCTGTTTTGTGAGTAACCCTTGCTAGGGGGTAAAAGCATGCTGCGTACAGGCACAAGTGCTTCCTTATGCTTGAGCTACAAACATCTGTTCTTGAAATAAGAATATTGTCCCAATTAACACTGTCAGGAGGGAGTAAAGAGAGTGTGAGAGAAAGGATGGGGTGTAGGTTAAAGCCCACAGTGATGACGGGGAACTGGATCTTAGCAGCTTCTTATATAGAATTAGAACCACACAAATTCTCTTCTGTTCTCCACCAATTAAGATCACATAAGAGTGACCTGCTCTGACAAAAAAATTTTTTTAGAAAAATTTAACATCTAAACATATTAAAATAAACTGCTGACCATTCTAAATTTAGACTGACTGATACATGAAGTAATGCTCGGAGTCTATTTAAAAGGCATTATGGCACTAACCTAATTACTCAAATAATTAGCGCCAAACATTTTACCCCATCGTTAAAGCCTTTTGATGTAACTGAGAAGTTTGGCAAGAGGCTTTTCCCGCTTAGAAAATGGAATATATTACAGTTGAAGTAATGAGTTTTCCCAGGAAGATTTTGTTCACATTAAAGATTGCCATCTACTGGCTAGTATTAGTATTAATCAAGATATAGCAGAAATTATTTTTTAAAAAAATCCCACAGAAAGATTGACATCTGATATTATAATACAATTATGGTATAAATCAGGAAGCCAGCTTCTATGGAAAAGTGACTTTCCTTCAGAGTCTTGGGAAAGCCTGTACAGTTGCTGCTAAATTGTAATTGTTAATATGATTGAAGGGAGGAAATTATTAAATACGTGGGAGGTAATCACATAAACCAAAATTAATCAAGATAATAGTTTTAATTAAACAAAATGCAATTTTCTCTGGTCTCTATTTTTGGGAATGTGATCAATGCACACCATTCCAACACAAAAGACAGTGCATGGCCTAAAAAACATTGTGTATCCTTTGAGAAGTCTACATTACTGGCAAAAGATGGAAGGAAACAGAAGTGGTCCACCAGCAGAAAAGTGAGTGCCCCACTGGGAGACAGGAAAGAAGGAAGGAAGGAAGGAAGGAAGGAAGGAAGGAAGGAAGGAAGGAAGGAAGGAAGGAAGGAAGGAAGGACTGCATGGATATTTCCATGTAACCCTCTCTTCCTGGTTACATGTACCTGTCCCATCAGGTCTAGCAGAAAAGTTACAGGCCCTATCTATTAAGGAATGTCATCTGATGGAACCCCAGAGGAGAGCTTTTTCTGCAATAGTACCCGACCCTTGGAATATCATTCCCCTAGAGCCGTGATGGCGAACCTATGACATGCATGCCCGAAGTGGCACGCAGAGCCATGTTGCCTGGCACGCCAGCCTTCACCCCAGCCCAGCTCCACCATGCATCTGCGCGCAGGGGCGGGCACATGCAGGGGACTCTCGTGTGCATGCGTGGGGAGCAGGGCATATGTGCGGGGGCACTTGCATTGCATTTGGGGGGGTTCATGCATATACACCCCCCCGCACCCCATTTTGGGCCTGGAAGGCCTCCTGCACCAACCTGGAAGCCAAAATGGGGCCCGGGAGCAGCTGAGGCACATGTGCGGGGATGCGTGCACATGTGCAGGGGACATGCGCATATGCGCTGGGGCAGGGCGCATGCATGGGGGTGGTTGCATCACATTTTGGGGGTCCAGGCACACACATGTGCATTTGTGCGCATGCGCACGTGCATGGGTGCAAGCTTTGGGCACTTGGCACCAAAAAGGTTAACCATCACTGCCCTAGAGGTTAGATTGGCCCAGTGGTGAAATCTAAAATTTGTTACTACCGGTTCTGTGGGCATGGCTTGGTGGGGGGATAATGTAGGTGGGTGTGGCCAATTTTTTTTTTTTTTACTTTTAAAACCATTTTTTCTATAACTTTCGGCAAAGAGGTTGTAAAAAAATGCTTTCAAAAGGCTCTGACGATCTCAGCTAAGTTGCCTGATCGGCAGAGACTTTTTTTCTTTTAAATGCCTCTGACGATCAGGCAACTCAGCTTGGATCGTCAGAGGTATTTAAAAGAAAAAAATAGTTTTTTTCTTTTAAAAGCCTTTGATGATCCCAGCTGAGCCACGTGATCATCAGAGGCTTTTTTTTACTTTTAAAAGCATTTTTTCTGCCGAAGAGGTTGTAGAAAAAATGCTTTTAAAAGTAAAAAAAAGAGCCGATTGTTCAGCTCAGCTGGGCATTGGGGGGGGGGCAGGGATTTTTGCTACCGGTTCTCACCCCTGGATTGGTCCCAACCCTACTTGCCTTTTGAAAGGCTCTATCAATAGTTGTGTCAATGTGCCTTAGCATCCAGTGACAGTTCAGGACCTGCCTGAGGACTATACTTATTGATCTGTGACTTACACTTACACTTGCCTGTCTTTTATATTTTTTTGGTTTTAACTTTTGGTTTTAAAGAGGAATTACTGCATTATTTATTGATTTCAATATTTTATTTTACTGGTTATATTATCTGCTTAGCTTAATAATGTGAGTCACCTACAGTAAGAAATGTGAGATGGGAGGTTATACAAATTGAATAAAGAAAGAAACAAAATCTATTTCTCTCCAGGAACTGGATTCACTTTAAAGTTTTGGGTAATTTTTTTCTAGATCAAGAATGCGCTTTGTTGGCTCAAGGCTGCATTAGACATGTGTATTATATTGAGGTCTGCATCCTTAAGCAAATTCAGGTATTCAGAAAAGGATTTGAGGTAATTAGTGGTTTTTTAAAAAAAAAAAGATAAAATGAATGCTTTAAATCTCTGTAAGTCTTAATGTTCTTCCTGTATTCTGCATTTCTGAAATATCACTCTATGAACTCATGGAGCAATAGAAGGAATTCTAATACAGTCTGTGGGATGTGTTTTATACACCTCTTTCCTAGAACATTTAATAGCCTCTCACTTTGGCAGAATGCACCAGCCAGTGACTCTTTCTAGCTATGTGTTCTGACTCAGCTTAGCAAGTAATGATAAGCCGCTTACTCGTGAGTAAAAACAAATCCCTTTTCAAACAGGGTAGGGCAGTCTTTTATTCACATGGATAAACAAAAATCAAACTTAATTAGCCCCAATAGATCTGGCCAAGAAATCCGAATTCCTTGCCTCATCCTAAAAGTGAACTGTTTTCTGCAATGACAGGCCACTCCCAAACCTCTACTATTTATTTCCCAGCCAGGGAGGGGCTGGCTAGCATCCACATCTGCTTTTTCTTGAGAGCCAGCTTATTGTTTTCCTTTGCTCTCCTCTCCTTTCCTCTCTGCGCATATGCACATGTGGAATGGCCCCCATCTGTTCCTCCCCCTCACTCAGTTCAGACCCCGAAGACAGCTGCCTCTCCACCTGGGGGGGGGGGGAATGGAAGGTCCCGGCTCTGCCTCTGTCTCTGAAGCCATTTCCTTCCAAAGGCCTGAAGTGGCCCAGGCTCTCCCTCAACCTCCTCCTTGTCTGACTCTGCTGCTAGCTCTGCTGGCAGCCGATGGGCCACAACACTATTGGAGAATTTAGGCCTATATGGAACCATAGAGAGAGATATTTTTTAATAACAGAGCAAGGATATCAGAATAATCTATAAAGGATTCTTTTTGAGGGAAATGATTTGATAAACTAAAAAGAATCCATCATGTTATGCCTAAAAATGTGTATTGTTGGGACAAGTATATCATAGTTTAGATATTAGGGAAAGAGACACATAAAATGTTAAGGGATTTTACATATGAAAAGAAATTGCAGTGTTCCAACTTCCCACCCACCCCGATTCTCGAATTATATTAGTATTTACATTTATTGAATTTAGGTTTGTATGCAATGTCAGCCTTCCGTTTTCACTTTAGCTTCCAGACCCACATACCTTAAGAGTGGCACTCCTGAATACAATGACAGTTGCCATTTCCTTCATGCAAATCGTATTTCCACAAAGATCATTACAGTGACCACAGTTCAGTAAAGTACAATACAGAACAACACAGTGGCCTTCTGGACTGCCGATGACCAGCACTATATATCAGCCTGCCATAGTGCAAAAATTCTCAGTGTGGCACCTGAGAGTGCCAATGTAGTCATGGACACCTCCTTTGTCACCTCCTGGATCTCAGATATGTGTGATTTTTCTACATTAAAAACTAATTTAATTTAAAAACTGTTAAGCTGCAATGCTGCAAAACAAGGATTTTCAGCTTCCAGTACAATGTTTCTGTTCAAGAGTGGCCCTGAGTCTCAAATGGCTTCCATAATCCATGCCCTCTTTTAGAAAATAAAAATGATGGGTGGCTACTACTTAGTCTTTATTTGGATATTAATCCACTTTTCAGAAGGAAAAAAAAAAGGAATTGAGAATAATAAGAGATGTCCTGCAGGATGGTAGGCTAGAGTAGTTTGTGCAGCAAGTAGCATTCATATAAATCCATGCTTTGAAACTGGCTAAAAACATCATAGTCATGAATATGTCCCTTACTGTAGGCAACGAAGCGGGAGTTGCAGCAAACTTACTTTGTTCCTTCCTGTTAGATGGGACTCTCATTTACTGACTTTTGCCTGAGAAGAGCAAAACCTGTTGATAATTATCTAAGAAAGAAAAGCACTAAGAGAAGATCCAACACCCCACTTTGATATAAATGGCATCTTAGACTTGCCTTCTTGAAAGTGCTCCTTCTTCCTTTCTCTCAGTTCCTTGTATATGTTGTCTCTTTAAACTTAACCTATTAGCTGACCTGAAGGGACGCGGTGGCTCAGTGGCTAAGATGCTGAGCTTGTCAATCGAAAGGCTGGCAGTTCAGCAGTTCGAATCCCTAGTGCCACATAAGGAGTGAGCTCCCGTTACTTGTTCCAGCTTCTGCCAGCCTAGCTGTTCGAAAGCACGTAAAAAATGCAAGTAGAAAAATAGGGACCATCTTTGGTGGGAAGGTAACACCATTCCGTGCACCTTTGGCATTTAGTCATGCCTGCCACATGACCACGGAGACGTCTTCGGACAGCGCTGGCTCTTCGTCTTTGAAACGGAGATGAGCACTGTCCCCTAGAGTTGGGAACGACTAGCACATATGTGTGAGGGGAACCTTTACCTTTACCTATTAGCTGACCTCTTTTTATCATCCCCATTATTTGAGGACTCAATAACTGTTTAACAAGATACACATTCAGTAAATAATAAAAATAATTCTTTTGAAATATTCCCTAAAATTAAACTGAGCCACAATTAGAGCTGCATCAACTGAGTTTTTTTTTTCTTTCATGCCTTAGAATTGTACAAATATTTTTTTTTAGTAGTCAAGTGGTTGTTTAAAGCAATCCAACCTGCCAATGAGATTATACCCAACCATGCTCAATTCATGGTACCAATGAAATATCTTCAAATCCTAAATAGGAATTGAAATTACCTATTTTATTGGACATATATTTATTGCCCAGGGTATTCAGCATGGCTTTAAGGAATTTGTTGCTATGGTATACCTAGGCATGTCTCAATTTGTTTGCAATGGGTTGTGACAGATAGTGAAGAAGGCATCCTGTAAACCTACTAAGAACTCCCTGGCAAATCAAACCCAGAAGACCATGTATGCTATCTTGAGTTTTCTAGTGCTACATAATGACTCTTAAGGGAATGCCAAAAAGAATAAGAACATAAGCATATAACTTTATGAAGAGCCTAAGAGACATGGAATGCTTTTTCTTAGTCATATACAATATGAAAAGAAAGAGAAATGGGATACTTGAATCATACGGAACAGTAGGCAACGAATTAAGATAAGCAAAGAAAAAAAATGGGGCAGAGAGGCTACAGAAAAGCACTAAGTTTTATTTTTGGCATTTTCACCCAGTCAAGGATCTCTGTAGATCACAAAGCTACTGATCTGTTCTGTTGTGCATCACAGGCAATACTGTTGATAAGCAAATGGTGGTGCTGTTGATTGTGGCATTCTATAACCTTCATATTCATTGCCAGTCTTCAAGAATTAAACTATTAGATTTCATCAGTCCATTGTCATTTTTTAAACATGTTTTCCCAGAAGTAAGGCCCACTTAAGCCCCTTGCTATCCATTTGTAGACAAAATACAAATGCACTATTTGTTCCAATAGGGTACGAGCAAAATAATCCTCTCAACTGCAATAGATGAATGAGGAAGTCCACAATTTACACTCATGTGGTTTAAGTGTATAGCTGCAGCATTGTCAAACTTTTTTTTAACTTCTCCTCTCAGCCTGCAAAGCATTCTATTTCCATATTGCGCCATGTTTATACTCTTTTCTAAATGACCTCATAATTTCCTGATTCTCCAGGCAAGACTTGTCCAAATGCATTATATATAAGGCTCATAGCACTCTACATCCTCATCAAAGCAGTGTTATCTTGGGGTGAGATGGGCCGCAAACAAATTTAATAACGAAATAATAATAAATGAAATGAAATCAAAATACTCTGTAACAAATTCTAGTCAAACAGATGGAAACTTTGTGTTCTTCAGGAATGAAATATTGCTCTAGTTGCTAATGAAGGTAATATCCCCATTCTTTGACCCAAATAAGGGTGAAGAAAGTGAGGCTAGGGCAAAAGGTTGGACTGCGTTATAAGAGGGATAGAAGAAAAGATGAAGATCTATAGACATACATTGCGAGATTCACTGATACAGACTTGGGAGAGAACCAAGAAGAAGCACTATTTTAAAATACCGGGCTGGCTATCCACTATGAAGGCAATGATTCACCCTAATACATTAGACATTGGTAAAATGGTAAAATATAACAAAATTTTGGATAATAGGGGAAGATTAAAATCCAACCAAGAATTAAAAGAGCAGGGAATAATTATAGACTGGTAGCCGTATCTCCAGCTACAATTGAGATACAAAAAAGATTTAGAGGAATTTGGATTTGAACCGAATTTAACACAAATAGACAAATTATTAACCGGTCCGGAAGTGAAATTACTATCTAAAATATATAATTATTTATTAAACTTTAATTTGGAAGAGGAAATCGTAAAGGGGCCAATGATAGCATGGGCTAAAAATGTGGGACATAATATTGAGTTAGAAGATTGGGAAAAAATCTGGAAGAAAAATTATACATTAACAAAATCTGCTGCATATAAAGAAAATCAGTATAAAATGTTCTATCGGTGGCACTTAGCCCCAACAAGACTTGCAAAAATGTATCCCAATCTAAACCCTAATTGCTGGAAATGTAAAAAAGCGCAAGGTACCTTTTTTTTATATATATGGTGGCTTTGTCCAGAAATCAAAAAATACTGGATTAAAATTCAAAAATGGCTAAATGAAATTATGCATTGCCAAATAGAATTGAAACCTGAACTGTTTCTTCTGGGGATCATTAAAGGAAGATATCCTAAAAAGATTAAATATTTGATTATTCATATTACTACAGCAGCAAGAATTGTACTTGCACAAGCTTGGAAAATGTTCACTATACTGACAGATTGTGTAATAATCCGGAAAATCTTTGAGTGTGCAGAAATGGACAAACTTACTATAGAATTAAATAATAAGGAAGACTCAGAATATTACTCAATTTAGGAAAACTGGTATCAATGGATAGAAAATAAAAATAGGAAATATATAGATCAAAATAAGACATAAATTGTGTTTACATATATTTGATCAAGTAGGAATATCTGGGAATATATGAATAGAGTTAAGATTTGTGTACTGTCGGAACGACGTTGAAGTGTACAATTATTATGGACGTATTTTTGTTACAGATGTATTTGTATTTTAATATTTTAAACTTTAATAAAGGTTTCTTGAAAATTAAAAAAAAAGAAGAAAAGATGAAGAGCAGCGGCAGCAGCAGCAGGAGGAAGACAGTAAATAAATAAATAATTTGGAAGGCATTCCTTGTATTTTCCAGAAGGCTAATGACAAATTGGATCACAAAAGAAAAATGAACAAGCCTTTAGGTCATACCTTGTGCAGAAGCAGAAACATTATGGCCATAAAAACGCCAAGGCACTAAATATAGAATTTATTTACTCCAGGCCTGTTTTTTGAAGCATCCTTCTAAATTGCCATGGCAACCTTATGCGTGGCTTATTGCCTTGAATGAAGAACATTGCCATGGAAACCAATAAAAACAACCTCAATGGCAACAAAAGGAAGACGCAGTGGTTCTGTTTCCGTAAGAAAGAGCCAATTATTTCGTTAACCCCCCAAAAAACATTTAAATCAGAAAAGACAAAGGAAACTCCATAGTTGTATGAGTGAAAAAGCGAAGTAGCACCAACCTTCTCTAGCAAGGAGAAATTGGTATTATAATAGAAACAAATAAAGAAGAAAAGAAGCAGCGAATTTTAAAATGATGTTTGGCATTCAAATTGGTACGGTTCCAATTTAGACCAAACTATTTATTCATGAATTCTGATTATGTTTTAGTTAATTTGCAACCTGATGTTATTTTTTTTACCCTTGTGAAATTGAAAATACTAAAAACTGGGGCAATGAAATTAACCTAAGTATATGTGTTACTATACATGTTGATGTAACATTATTATACTATTATCGAGAAGTAAAGAGATATGATAGAATAGAGAACCACAAAAGCAAAATACATATGCTGATACAGAAAGCTATAAAATCACTTTAGATGGTATGTATTGTTTGCTGTGTTATGTTTTGTTTTTATGTATTTGTGGTTGTTTTCTATGTCGTTTTTAAAGACAAAACTGTTTAATAAAAATTATTTTAAAAAAGAAAGAAAAGAAATTAACCTAAGTAAAGGGTTTACGCACACACACACAAACACACAAACACAAATACACACTGGACTAGATTAGTTTAATTGTAATTTATTTATTAAACAAGAAAGCTACACATAACCCAATTGCAGGCTGCCTATTCATGCAATAACCCTCATAAACATTTTCTAAAGCCAAAATAAGCTTAACTGGTCCTGGAATTATCCAAGAATGATTCAAGGTTAAGATGGACTGCATTTGGTTTCAGTCCATGTATGGCCTCCTGAAGTCTGTTTTTGTTTGTTGGTTTGTTTATTAACATTATTCATATTTTGTCCCAAACCACCCAAACTCTGAGCAGCAAACAACTCCAAAATACAATCATTAAGAACCAACCAGATGGGGAGGAGGAGAAGGAGGAGATGGAGATGGAGATTAAACAGATTAACAGAGTTGGAAGGGACTTTATAAGTCATCTAGTCCAACCCCCCACTCAAGCAGGAGACCCTACACCATTTCTGACAAATGGCAGTCCAATCTTTTCTTGAAAGTCTCAAGTGATGAAGCTCCCACAACTTCCGAAGGCAAGCTGTTCCATTGGTTTATTGTTCTCACTTTCAGAAAGTTCCTCCTCATTTCTAGGTTGAATCTCTCCTTGGTCAGTTTCCATCCATTATTCCTTGTCTGGCCTTCAGGTGCTTTGGAACCACAGTTTGACCCCCTCCACTCTGTGGCAGCCCCTCAAGTATTGGAAGACGGCTATCATGTCTCCCCTGGTCCTTCTCTTCACTAGATTAGCCATGCCCAGTTGCTGCAACCGTTCTTGGTATGTTTTAGCCTCCAGTCCCCTAATCATCCTGGTTGCTCTCCCTTGCACTTTTTCTAGAGTCTCAACATCTTTTTTATAGTGTGGTGAGCAAAACTGGATGCAGTATAAGGGCTTTATAGAGTGGTATTAGTACTTCACTTGATCTTGATTGTATTTAGGATTTTAGGATTGCATTGGCTTTTTTAGCTGCCGCTGCACACTGCTGGCTCATCTTTAGCTGGTTGTCCACTAAGACCCCAAGATTCCTCTCACGGTCACTGCTATTAAGCCTGGTTTTCCCCAGTTTATATGAGTGCTTTTGGTTTTTCTTATCTAAGTGTAGGACTTTACTTTTCTCTACATTGAATTTCATTTTGTTAGATAGGGCCCAGTTTTCAAGTCTGTCAAGATCCATCTGGATCTTGAGCCTATCTTCTAGGGTGTTGGCTATTCCTGCCAGTTTAGTATCATCTGCAAATTTGGTGAGTTCCACTTCTATTCCCCCATCTAAGTCGTTTATGAAGATATCGAAGAGTACTGGGCCTAAGACGGAACCTTGTGATACCCCACTGCTTATATACTGTAGACCTTCTTTTCTCACACTACTGTTTAATTTGTGTACTGTTCTTGCTGTTCCTATCTTACAAGTGCTATATATTAGCCTGAGTCTGCCTTATAAATATAGTAACATTGGTATTCGCAAGAGACAGGATATGTAAAATGACATTTTCCTCTGCAAAACAGTCACATCCGTGTTTCATTTTGCTTACAGCGATGCCATGCAAATATACAGAAAGGAGTTATTTGGAAAAGTTTTTCCTTGTCTCGTGGCATGGAAATGATATAAAAAGCAAGTAGCAGTAGCGCCAAAATATCCCAAAGGTCAACTTCAGTCCCCCAGCAAAATAACTTTGGTCTGCTGTAAGCTTTTTTTTTTTTTTTTTGGCCTTCTTGCTCAACTCTAGAAGTTCTGTTCCCCAACTTTTAATGCATAGAGAATATGTTTTCTTTTATGGCTGAAACTTGGAGACACACATCCTTGTCAGTGCTGTATGCAGCTAGGTCAACATTATATCACAAGGTTGTTTTTTTTCCCTTTGTCAGTCAGCCGGGAATCAAGAATGGAGCCTTAGTTTAAAAGATAAATGTACTTTATAAATCTAAGAGCTATGGTGGTGCAGTGGTTAGAATGCAGTGCTGCAGGCTACTTCTGCTGACTTTTGGTTGCCAGCGGCAGTTCGATCCTCACTAGCTCAAGGTTGACATAGCCTTCCATCCTTCTGAAGTCAGTAAAATGAGGACTCAAATTGTTGGGGACAATATGCTGACACTGTAAACCACTTAGAGAGAGCTGTAAAGCACTGTGAAGTAGTATATAACTCTAAGTACTATTTTTACTTATTTACTGCTGCCCCGTTCATTGCTCTTGGTATGTGTTGTGGCCCGGTGGCGGCCTGAGGAGCTGGAGCAGAGTTGGACAGTGAGGGGGTTGGGGAGGAACACGGGCCAGCCCTGGGGGCTGGGGGAAGCTCAGACGAGGGCTCTGTGTCAGAGGCAGAGAGGGAGCTAGACAGCAGTGAAGCAGAAGAACAGCTGGAGCCTGTTCCCAGTGTATGCATGCACAGAGCTGCCAGAAGAAAGAACAACTAAGAAAGCAGGGTCAACTTGGGAGTAAAGCCACCACACCTTGGAGGTAATTGGCCCCTCCCATAGGAAACAAAAGAGGAGCAAACGGGGAGTGGGCTTTTGCAGGAAACAATTCATTCGGTCAGTCGTTTCAAGAGTGGAAAGTTCTGTTCATGACTCTAAGAGATTCCTTGCCAAGTTTTGCCTTGCCCTACATGTGGAACCTAATTACCTGGCAGCTTTCCAAGCGAGATAAGGTGTATTGATAAATATTCTTCTGAAAGACTGTTTGCCAAGCCTTGCTGACTGTAAATGAAAGGAAATAAAAGGGGTTTTGCCGGGACTAAGACTCTGCTTCTTGCTATTTAAGGAAGCCTAGGTCAGAACAGTGTGGTCTTTTAGGACATTTAGACAGCAGGGCACCCAAAAGTTCAATACAACCATCCTACTGAGACTAGGGCTTTCTAATTTCTTTTAAAAATGTAAGTTTTTAAATTAAAATTCGAAGGCATGCTGAATATAGACAAATAAGAATTATTCCTAGCTTTGCATAGCTCTCTTCCAAATGCATCTGCAAAAATCTCTGTTCTAATATGCCTTCTATTCAGAAAGTAAGCCCAACTTAATGTGGATGTGGATGGGTGTGCATGCAAAGGAATTGTAGGTGGGTGACACTAGGTTGAATGGATCAGAGGCTTGCAAATTTGGCATCAATACAAAAGAAGATTTGTAGTTCAGGGTTGATACTACAGTATCTTTTTACTACTGGTTCTGTGGGTGTGGCAGGGGAAGGATACTGCAAAATCCCCATTCCCTCCCACACCTGGGGGAAGAATATTGCAAAATCTCCATTCCCACCCCACTCTGGGGCCAGCCAGAGGTGGTATTTGCCGGTTCTCCGAACTACTCAAAATTTCTGTTACTGGTTTCTCCAGAACCTGTCAGAACCTGCTAAATAGCACCCCTGCCTATATAGCATGGGGCCAGTTATTTGCAGGACCATGTTTCCTAAATACATCTACTGTCCTACCAGGTCAGATAGGGTGGGCATGCTCCTAATCCCTTCCCTGAAATATTGTCATTTGATAGGAGCTAGAAAGTGTGCTTCTTTGATGGCCACCCCTCCTCTATCGAACACTTTACTTCCTGAATTTTCGCAAGCCTCTATACTCCTATCTTTCTGTAAAGCTCTGAAGATCTGTCCCCCCACCCACCCTCAAGTGCTGGGATAAGAGAGTGTATGACTTAGTATCAGTTTGTTGTTGTTTTTAATCTTTTTAATGTATTACCATTTTATTGTAGTGTTTATGTTGTTTTACTTTTGATTAGGAGCTGCCCTAGGGTGGTTATAAGATGGGTGGATATATAAATGTTTTCAATAATAAATAAACAAATGATGTAACAGCTGATTAAGAGAGCCAAAATCACTTATTTTCACTCACCATCCCGTATCCGTGGCTATGTTACGCTGGGTTTTGTACATCAAATACATCCAAAGGGAAGGGTTGAGATACTTTTAAACGATTGATAGTCCTTTCCCACAACAAAAAAGTTATCTTCTCTTCAGTGGTGGTGGTTGCTGCTGATTTGGACCGGTTCAGGTGAACCAGTAGTTCTGACAATCAGCTGGCCCCACCCACCCACTCCCGCCCTATCCTGTCCTATATTTCCTTCTTTCTGGCTAAGCTGATTTGCGCGGCACAGCTAATTTTCGCGCCTCCACTGTTCTACTTACCGAGGCTGTCTTAGAAGGTAAGCAGCTGAGCTTCAAATCGCTGTATTTTTAATGCTGCATGCAAGCGCATTGGCGCATGCTCGTGCGAAGCCCGCGTGCCCGCACGAAGCCCCTGCACTCACAGAACCAGTTATTAAACCAGTTGCAGCCCACTGCTGCTTCTCTTCCACAAAAGAGGTTGATAACTCTGTCATAGTAAAAGCAACAGCCCTGTTATTACTCTGATAACATCAACATTTAGGGAATCTCTTAAACTCTACTAGACTTACATCATTTCAGCTCCATAGTGCTGATGGTTTAAGCATCTACAGCTATGGCTCCTCCCACAGTTCCATCAGCTAATAAGAGGAGAATTCCATATCCTTCCTGTCCTCTAAATCCACTTCACGGTATCTGCAGCAAGTGAGCAGCCATGAGCATTAGTCAGCTGTAAGAAAAGCCAAAACAATGAATAAAAACTCTAGGGGCAGACAACAATGGAAGCATACCAACATAAACAGGAAAAAGTGCAGCTTCTGATGATACTGGACCATTAAGGGAAGAGAAGAAAGGGCCTGTGTATTCCAAGCAGGCCAGTGTTTCCTTAGAGTCAAAACAAACAAACAAACAAACAAACAAACCCACCATTTCAAGAGCGGCAATGGGGACCTGACTTCATCATCACTCTCATTTATCTGAAATTCTTTACCTGCTGCTTCATCAATATCCTAACAGGACGGACGGACAGACAGACAGACAGACAGATTCAAGAGGATTCGTCACAAATGCAAATGTCTTCTGCAGTCTAACATTCAAGCTTTTTGAAACTGGCAAACTCAGGAAACATTAACCATTTGGACTGAATGATATTTGTAGTATATATAGTAGGGCAATGCAATAGAATCTTGAAAACCTGCCAAAGCAATTCTTCGGATCAATTTGTTAGATAGCATCATTAAGACAGAGTAACTCTGAAATTGTTTACAATACATAATTTGTATTTCATAATACATAATTATATGGCTACCTATCAGACGGCTCATTGTCAACATAAACAAATTAAACAATAATCCCACATTTCATCAAACTTCCAATTATGGCACCTTGTCATCATCACACTAATTCCATGTTTTCTGGTTTCAACTCTTATCCTAGTTCAATCCTAGGGGAAAGAGCCAGGTCTTCATAGCCTTCTGAAAGGCTCAGAGGTCAGGGACACTTTGGATTTCAGGAGGCAAAGGGTGAATAAGTCATGCCTCCTAAGTCCCGCTAAAAGACAACATTTAAGTGATTGGACTTAGAGTGCACCCAATTATCTGACCTGGCTGGACAGGCAGATACGTTCAGGGAGAGGCAGTGTCTTAAATTTCTCCATTAATTCAATCATCATTGTGCCAAAATAACAATAATGAAGGATTTTTATATTGATTCACTGACCGTTGGGTGATACAGGTAGTCCTTGACTTACGACCAAAATTGAGCTCAAAATGTTGTTGTGGTGAGACATTTGTTAAGTGAGTTTTGTCCCATTTTACTACCTTTGTTGTGGCCCGTCAGCAGCCTGTGCAGCTAGTAGCTGATTCTGACAGCGAGGAGGCTGGTGTGGTGATGCGCCAGCAGCCTGTGCAGCTGGCACTTGAGTCAGACAATGAGGAGGCTGGAGAAGATGTGGTGCCAGAGGTGGGGATTCAGCCAGGGCCTTTAGAACCTCCAGAAGCTCCCATAAGTGAAGAGGAAGAAGAAGAGGAGCCTCTTCTTGATGCACGAGCGCACAGAGCTGCCAAAAGGCAGGAGTGGCTCCTCAGGAGGAGGTGTCCTTGAGAGTAGGGCTTGGAACTAATTGGCCACTCCCCTAGCCTATTTAAGGAAGGACGATGACTGAGGCAATTTTCAGGAAACAACTTCATTCATATTCCTTTGTGTCTTGATTCCAGAAACCTCTGATCGGCTCTTGCTCCTTGTCAGTTTTCCTGCAAATTGCTTCTGGGCATTCTGCCAACCACAGTAAGATTATGGTTATCTGAAATACTGTGCTTCAGAATTGAGTTATTATTCTTTGGATTCTTATCGGCTGTTAATGAAGTTAAATTAACAGCCCTTGTTCAGAAAGGACTGATTTAAACTGTACTTGTGTTCGAACAACTACCCGTATATACTCGAGTATAAGCCGAACTGAATATAAGCCAAGGCACCTAATTTTATCACAAAAAACTGGGAAAACTTATTGACTTGAGTATAAGCCTAGGGTGGGAAATGCAGCAGCTACTGGTAAATTTCAAAAATAAAAATATAGCACACAGCACACAGAAGCAAGGAGGTTCTTGCCCAGTACGGCACGGACAACACAGAGGCTGCCAGCATGCAGAAGAAAAGAAGAGCGGTGATATCAGCAGTTATTGGACCAGCCACAGAGGCTGCAGGCGCCTGCAGATGAGTGGGAGAGACCGGAGAACACCCACCCTGCACCGGAGAACAGGTAAGTGGGACCCTCATTCGAGTATAAGCCGAGGGGGGCTTTTTCAGCATATAAAATGTGCTGAAAAACTCGGCTTATACATGAGTATATATGGTACTTAGAAAATTCATTAGTAGTCCTTAATTAGTAAACTAAGGTTTGTATGGACTTTGTGTGTGCTGCGTTCTTTGGGGTCTGTAGCTGGGGCAGAACAACCTTTCTTACCACCGTTGTTAAGTGAATTGCTGCAGTTAATAGGTTAGTAACATGATTGTTAAGTGAATCTGGCTTCCCCTTTGATTTTGCTTGTCAAAAGGTTGCAAAAGGTGATCATATGACCTTGGGACACAGCAACAGTCATAAGTATGAAGCAGTTGCCAAGCATCTGAATTTTGATCACAAGATCATAGAGATGCTGCAAAGGTGGTAAGCATGAAAAATGGTCATAAGTCACTTTGTTCAGTGCCGTTGTAACTTCGAGTGGTCACTAAACCAACTGTTGTAAGTCAAAGACTACCTGTACTATGAACATATTATAATTAGAAGTTGTAAAATGGTTTAAAGCAGGGAGTACAGTATACAATTTCATTTCATTTCCTATTCTACCTTACCCTGAAACAGGACAGCAGCCAAAGCCTTTTTGAGCTTTTAAAAAAATCTTCAGGTACAAGGATATTTGAGGGGATGTGGTGGCTCAGTGGCTAAGAAGCTGAGCTTGTTGATCGAAAGGTTGGCAGTTCAGCGGTTCGAATCCCTAGTGCTGCGTAATGGGGTGGGCTCCCATTACTTGCATCCGTTCCGTGAGCCTTTGGCATTTAGTCATGCCAGCCACATGACCACAGAGGCGTCTTCGGACAGCGCTGGCTCTTCAGCTTTGAAACTGAGATGAGCACCACCCCCTAGAGTCGGGAACAACTAGCACATATGTACGAGGGGAATCTTTACCTTTACCTTTTATAAGGATATTTAACCAGTTTCTGAGTCTGGTGTGATTACATGGCATGCCTCAAAGAGCTGGGGATTATTTTTGGAATTTATAAAAACAAGAATTAATTCCTGTCCAGCAAAGCTCTGCCTTAATGTATCTGCAGGAATCTCTGTTCTTGGTATGCCTCCTGATCAGGAGATGCTGAATTAAACAGATTTATAGCAGAGAGTAGTCTAGTTCAGAGCAGGAGCTTTCAAATGTAATGTATTCTTCCTTTCTCACAGGACATTAAAAATACTATTTATTTTTCATAGAACATTAACTCTCCAGGCCTACCATTTATAGATTCTTAAAGATAAAAAAGTTTACTTAAACATGTATTCTGAAACTCCATCCCAGGGTTTTCTTTGCCTATCAAAGGTGAAACAGGTTAGTGAACGAAGTTGATACTAGTATCTTGTAGTCAAAGAACTATTCTAATCTCTTAACCCATGTAAGGCAATTCATTATTTATTTAGAATTTCACCTAATCTTAGGTAAACTTAGATTATGCATTCTGGCTGGCATACTTTAGAAAGGAGTATTTTTGTTATCTATGGTCCCAAAAGCCTTTCAGGTAGCATTTGCTATAACAAATATTTATTATTTTATTATCTAATATGTGAAGGAAGAACATATATCTGAAGGAGATCCTTTGTTGAAGGTCAAAATTAGCAGCTTTCAATTTTACTAGATATCAGTAAAATAAGAATTTTATCACTCTATACTATTATTATTCAGATTGGCCCCACAGTCAGCCAGATGTTTAGACTGGATTTGGCATTTGGCACTTATTGAGTCTTCCCCAAGGACCTGGGATAGACAGATGTTGTTGTTTCATAATATTAAGAGATATTAATATGAGAGCAAGTTTGATCTAGTGGTTAAGGCACCAGGCTGGAAAGCAGGAGACCATGAATTCAAGTCCTACCATAGCCATGAAATCCAGTTGGAAGATGTCAGGCTAGTTGATCTCTATTAGCCCGACACTCCTTATAGGGTTGGGGTTTGTTTTGGGTTTTTTGGTAAAATAGGAGGATGAAAGGATGCTAAATGTATTCATGACCTTGACTTATTTATAAAAATAATAAAGGTAAGATAAAATCCCGGATCCCTGTTTTAATTAACTGTGATTAGTAAAATGTCATTTGAAAATCTCACCAGCAATTGGAAATAAGATTTATTATCAGGAGCATTCTGTGAAAAATGAAAGTTGCAGACAAAATATCAATCAAAGTTTATGAGCTCCAAACCATCATGGAGAAATATTTATTTTTTTAAAAAGAAGTTAGCTGAGAAACAGAACTAATTAAAAAAAGATTAAGAAATGAAGCATGTAATGGCCAGAATAAGGGAAGAATGGCAGGGTGAAGGTTGATCACTTAGCTTATTGTTTGGGGGAACTTCTTAGAAATACCAAACATTCATGTCTTCTTTCTGTAAAATATAAAGTCCTAAATACACTCTTGAATCCAAATTATTTTGAATTCAGCAGGGTTTATTTCTGAGTAGAGATTAGATCAAATTTCTGAACACGATTGTATTCAGCAACATACAAGCCTAGAAGCTGAGCTGAGTAGGGCGAAGTGGGGTTTTTCAGTAACAAAGGGATATCATTCCTTGGGTGAATGCTTGGATGGCTCCATTTTTAAGTGCCCCTTTTGCAAGGAAACAAACTTCCAGTTCGCGTCAGTTCTCCATCTGGGCAAAAAGTGTTTGGATGCCTATGGGATGCCTGAAAACGGAGTGGTTGGCTCTGTTTCTAAGCATCCCATAGCTGTCCAAACACTTTTCACCCAAATGGAGAACTGATGTGGACTGGGAGCTTCATTTCCTTGTAAAAGGGGTTCTTAAAAATGGAGCTTTTGGATGGCTTTTCACTTTTCCAGGTGAAAAGTGTTCTGATGGTGGCAGAAAAGAGTTGGGGAGGGAGGAGTGGGAGAAAGGCACCGCAAACACTTTTCACTCCCACAATGAAAGTTTCTGGGGTCTGTGATCTTGTGATAGTTCAGGCACCCAGTCTCTGCAAAAGAGGATAGGTTCCTGAACTCACACAATATTATGGCACCCAGGAGCTTCCATCGACTCTCCTCTCCCTCAAAGGCACAGAAACCATGGCACAGAGGAGACAGGTCTTGTAAGGTGAGTCCAGCGAACAGGAAGGGAGGGGGAAGCATGAGGTATCTTAGTGGGTTGGGAAAGCCTTGGGGACCTGTTCCATCACTACATCCCCCATGGCTTTCCCCACCCTAAGCTACCGCATGTGCACTTAACAAACCACACATTCAATTAGTGAATGCATGGGCAGAAAGCAGGGAGTGATCTCGTTCAAGGTACGAGATTCACTCCTATGAACCCTCAAGATACAAATGGAATCGGCAGGCTTTATTACATTCATAACTCTAGGACTACCTGCATTTTCCATAAATTAATTTAAATGGACTTACAATCTTGCAGGCAGAATTGGTATGCCATCTGTGAATTTTCCTGGAGTCATGGTTCCTGCTTGAGGAGCAAGTAGTGACTGTTTCCAGAAGCACATTTGTATAGTTGCTCCCATTCCTAAATGTGAAGCACTGCTCACAGTGACTCATGCCTTACCCACTCCTTGACTGTACTATTGCAATATGAGGTTGCATTTGAAGAGCACTCAGAACCTTCAGCTTGTGCAAAAAACAGTAGCATTTGCATATTGGATGCACCATGAAAACATCACACTCATGTCAGAAGCACCAAGATACTTCCAGGTTGAAAGGATTAGCCAGTGACATCACAGCTGCCCAGGGGATGCCCAGATGGGGACTCCTTTCATGTACTGGGTAGGAGCTGGAGTGAAGGACAGGAACTCATCCCACTCCATAGCAGTACTCAGGCCTCGAACACAGACTTGCTAGCTGCCAACCCAGCATCCTAACCACACGAGCCACCGTGTTCCTATATGCACCATGATATTCTCACATAACATCACATAACACTGAGCTGCACTGAGTCTTAGTGGGCTTTTGGGTGCAATTCAAGGTGCTGTTGTTAAAAGCTCTACATGACATGCATCCAGGTTACTTGTAGGACCACCTATCTCCAATGGTTTCTGCCCATCCTTTTAGATCTGGGATAGTAAGAATTCTTCAGGTCTCATCGGTGAAACAATGCCAAGTAGGTCAGGAACCTAGAGCTCTTGGGCAAATAGGCAACTATAAAAGATAGGTGGATAGAAAGATATAAAGAGATACATATAGATCCTATATTGCTATCAATTATAATTACATTCTTGCTTTAGCTGGGCAGTGAAAGATCCTTGATGACTTGAGTGACTCTGCTGGGAATCAAATAAAAATACTTTAAAAACTCTACATGTTCTGCTTGATAACTCAAAACCTGGCATAAATCTATATCAAGGATGGACAACTTAAAACTTCATTTCATCCTAAGGACTCACAGAATTGCTGATGAATTTTAGTTGCATTATTGCAGAAAATTGTAAGGGTGATTTCCTACCATTTTGAGATGAGAAGTATAAGAATTGAGCCAATAAATAAGCCAATTATTAAATATTTCCAACAAGGGAGCTGTTCAGTTAAAAATCTAAATTATAAATCTCTACAAAACAATAAATTAAAGAAAAATGTCACTGCTTTTTTGTATACTGTTCTCAGAATTATTCTTTGCTGTCCTCCAAACTGCTCTCTAAATGAACATGCGTGAGTATATCTACGTGTAGATTTATTTAAGTGGAGTTTTAAGTGCAGTATCCTTTGAAAAATACAGTAAGTGATAAATGGTAAGTTGCAGAAAAGAAAGCAGTCTCCCATGAATGCACATAACAACACTTTCCATTTCAGTCTAATTCACAACAAGGGAAGGCAGGTGACTAAATATTCCTGATGTCTACAGCAACAACCTTTTTTGTAAAGTTAGTGGTACTAAACAATGTATTTCTAAAGCAGGTGCTGCAATTCATTTTTTAAACTAAATCATACACTTAAACAAATAAAGATTTTGTATGGATGATAGCAGTCCTTTATGGATGAGCACGTGTTTGTGTGTGTGTGTGTGTGTGTGTGTGTGTGTATCATTCTCATAATCTTTATTCTTTTATACATTCTCAGATACTTTTATTTCTGGGAAGACTACTTGAGAAGATGGTGTTACTGCAATTCCAGGTGCAATTGAATGACATTGATTTTCATTTTAGATCTCACGATTCTGAAATTTTTTTTCCTTTGCTGGCTTATTTATGTCAAAAACTATGATTTCCTTTTTGGTGATCTATTTTGAAGAGAGTTTGGTACTTTATTTCAAGAAAGAAATGCTAGAAAGTCCTGCTAAGGGATCATTGTTTGATACCTAGGTCAATGACCCATGATGTTACACAAGGGTATATTTCATTTTCTAGTCCAACGTCCGCTAGAAAACTCTGTGAATGCAGAATGACAACACCAAATTCTGCTTCTTTTTACCATCCAAATATCAACTGGAGCATCTGGTACCCTTGAATGTTGAATAATCTCAAAAGTAGGCTGGAAGAGACTGGACAAGATGAGATTAAACCAGATAAATCAGAAATGATGTTAGTAAACAGGAAACTGGGGATTCAGCCTGTCTAGGATGAAGTTGCACTCCTTTGAAAAAGTAAGTCTCTTCTGGAAAGTGCAAGTTCCATGGATTCTCAAGTAGGAATCTTCTGCAGCCATTCTTCCACTTATGTCCCCATGATCTGAGCTGATCTACCTGGCATACAAGACTGGACCTTCCTGTGTATCTCCCCCAAACTATGGAAAGTACTCTTCTGAGAATGTTCTGGATGTCCACATTTTTAGCATCTAGAAAAATCTGTAAATACCCAACTGTTTTAAATTGTTAATTGATTTTAATGTTAGCTTTATGTTTTTTTACATTCTTATTGTTTTTTTAAAATTCTGTTAGCTTCCTTGAATACTTATTCAAATGGACAGGTGGTGTATAAATTAGAATAAATGAATAATAATATTTCTTGATATTATTCTTCTGTCTTGATTTATCTCCTGAATGTGTCACCAGTGAGAGGCTACAATGGATTCAGTTGTTTCAAGGGCAATCCCCAAGACAAATGTTCTTTATAGAAAGGTAACAGTACCACACTGTATTTTAAGCATGGTGTTTGGTTTGTAGTTCTTCTCCAATTAAAGAATTAGAACTTATTTTGCCCTTTCTTGCAGTTGTTATTACTAATGGTCTTGATCATTTTTCAACCATGTGTTTAAAACTCTCTGGCAGAAAAAAAAAAAAGATTATATGCTTGTTAACATTTCATTATCTCTTTCTATTTTATCCAGGCTGTCAAGAAATATTCAGAGTGGGAGAACTGCAGGGCGACTACAAGAATTCCCCACTTTAAAATTTAAATGGAACTTTTCCAAATGCATTTGGTTTCATCACACAATGACAAATACTTTTCTAATGCTTTTTATCATTTCCATGCTACTTTGTAACACAGAACGGTATTATGTATCTCTACTGAAGCTGTTAGGACTACTAGATTTTGGATAAAGAGTTAAGCATTCAGATTTATCTTTGGATTGTTAGTAAAATACATGAACACACTTACACGCACTCAAGTTTGAATGGCTATATTGGAGATTAAGAAAAACTATAAACCATACGGTTTAGTGCATTCCATAGGCGTAACATCTAGGCTGCAAAAACCCAGAAGAGCACTCAGAATATGCTAGTTCTTTGCTGCCATCTATCAATTACTGGAGTTTTGCAGGTTGGATATATGTATACCTATATGTAAATCACATATTAAATAAAAGCATGGAATTGGAAAGAAACCACACATATTATCCCTGCTCCTCAGATCCTATATCTGCTGAGCAGATATTGGATTATAGTTTTCACTTGTGATATAGAACCAGATATAGAATCACAAAGAAGACTGAAGGAGGGAACTCAAAATATAAAACATGATAGTCCTGGTCAGAACTACTTCTGAATCCATAAATAATATTTGCATTAAGAATACAGTGACAAGGATCGGGCATTCATGTGGTAAATGAAATATAGATTTAAGATTGCTCAAATCAAAGGACAACCCCTTCTTCTTACCCTAGGAAAGTAGGGAAAATAGCCTTGATATAGTCAATAGTGAGCAACCAAATGTCTTTAACTGGTTTTCAAGTATAGGTAGTCCTTGATTTATAACTGTTCATTTAACGATGAGTCAAATTTATGACAGCCTTGGAAAAAGCAATTTATGATCTAACCTCAAAGTTACAACCATTGCAACACTGCCAGGGTCACATAATTGCAATCTGCATGCTTGACAATTGGCTGGCATTTATGATGTTTGCAAAATCTTGCAATTACAATCTTGTGATTTGCGATCTTCCCAGCTGTCTTCCAACAAGCAAAATCAATTGGGGAAATCAGATTCGCTTAAAGACTGTATTGTCATATAAACCCCCCCCCCAATGATTCATTTAATAACCACAGTAAAAATGATAATAAAATCAGGTCTGGTCATGTCATGATTCACTTAATAACCTGATTGCTTAGTGATCCAAATTCTGCTCTCAACTGTAGGACTAAGTCAAGGACTATTTGTAAAGCTTTGACAGCAATAATCTTCCACTTCAATTTTGGCTCGAAAATGTTAGACTTCGTACATGGATATTCTGCAGTGATAAGTAATATCCATTTATATCTTTAACATCTGTTGATCTTGGCATTTAGATTTTCTGCCCAATCATGTAATATCTTTTCTTTCCTGTCTTCAGTTCCTTATCTCAAGTTTCCTGCTGTCCTTTTGTAACCGGGGAGTTGCAATAAAATTGGGGAAACGATTGAAGGTGGAGCACAGAGTTGAGCGTTGATATATAGAAGAAGCAAGGAAATTCATTGGGTGCTACAAATCTGAGTGCCAGGCCTTTTAACTGGCAGGATGTAAGAAAGAGGAAGTTAAGAGGAGAAATGAGAAAATTAAGAAATAAAATGAGACAAGGGGCATCTTTATGCACAAAGTAGAGCCTCAGAGTTTGGGAAATTATAAAATTGTGAGCTGTAAGTATAAAATCCTACAGATACAGGAACTCTATTTTTTCTGTTTGGAAGAAAAGATGAGGAAAAAGAAGGGATTAGTTTGCTGAGGAAATAAGTAGGAGCTAGAGAGTTAAAATGAGACAAGAAGAGCACATGAGAGTAAAGGAGATAAGAACAAAGCTTTAAAGTGTAAGAAAAATTACTGGTGAGTCAGGCAGCTTACAAAGACAAAAGGGGGATAAAACACAAAGCCTCCCAGTTGGGAGAGTGACAGAAAGATTATTTATGAGCCAGAGATGAAGGGAAAATGCACAAGTTTGTCCTCCTGCTGTGTACCCTGCTGGTAAGCCTGCCTGCAGTTTGGGTTCAAGGGAGGTGGATTGGCAAGTTCCTCCTACGAAGGGAACCAATCCAACATGTCAGCTGGAGAGAAAATGTGGGTGAAGAGGTGAGGTGCACTTAGTGTGTGAAGGCTGAGGAAGAAGAACATGGCTGCAAGACCTTTAGATTTGAATCAGGGCCAGCCAGGAGATGCAACCATAACGAGGAAAGAAGAAAGTACCCCATGTGACTTTGGCAAGACAACAAAGGTTGAATGGTGTGAATTTAAAGTGAGGTTTCAATTGAGTGGTGTGATGGTCTTGTGGTGAAGATGCTCGCCTCCCACATGGAAGATTGAGAGTTCAATCCTAGGTAGTGGCAGATATTTCTCTCCTAGGGTGCAAAGAGAACATATCTGCTGAAAACATCGCATGGAGTCAGGAAGGGCATCTGGCCAGTAAACACTCAGCTCCATCCAGTCGCCCTGACACTACTCTGAATTAAGGGATTACAGGGTCGTAAAAAGGGAGTTATATACAAAGTTTTAAAAAGAACCTATCCAGCTATGGGGTGCCAGAGAAGGACTGAATTCTCCAAGTGTGCCTCTCAGGACTGGAATGAGAGACTTATTGCCACAGAATTCAATGGTTATTATTGTATAAAGTTAGCCTTGTATCTGTATGAGTCAGGTTGGAAATTTCTAAGGTTATTGTTTTAATGCAGGAGTAAAAGGGACCTCTGCTATGGTTTGAATGCCAGCTAGTAAAGAACAATGGTTTGTTCATAACTCAAAGTGTATCTTGGGTGTTATTCGGGTCAATAGGGGGAAGAGGAGTTGCTCCTTAGAATCCCCTGCTGGTCGAAGGTTTAATGGCAGGCTTGATTAGAATAAATTCTATAAGGAGCAAGAAGACATTTTGTATGACAAATCTCAAGGAGAAATCTTGAACCCAGGCCTGGCTTCTTCATTATAACAGAGGCTGCTGAGCGATGCTTCCTTATTTCCTTATTTGTCCCCTTTTTCTTGTCTCTTGGAAATAATAAATAATATGAATATACAGCTAGACAGAAAATGAGAAGGATCATTACTGTTATCAACACTTCTGGAGAACACAAATATAGTCCTTTTCTTTTTTCATTTAACCAATGTTCTTCAAATATTGCAATGAAGCTGCGAAGCTGCATTTTGTGTGTAATAATAAAACCAACACAACTGTAAGTGTAAAGAAGGAACAGGTACGCTTTCATCACCATTCATCTTTGCTTGGAAATGTTTTTTATATAACTGACTCATATTTATGACAATTGAAGTGCCCCTGGATCATGTGATCACCTTTTTCAACCAAGCAAAGTCAATAGGGAAGCCAGATTAACAACCACAGTGATTCATTTAACATCTGTGTCAAGAAATATTGTAAAATGGGGCAAAACTCCCTTAACAACTGTCTCAATTGTGGTTATAAGTTGAGGATTACTTGTATTTGTAGTTTCATAATAAGGTAGAGAGACCATGAACACATGGCTTCTGATATCTCCCTACCCACCCACCCAGCCAAAGTACTAGCAGTGGTTTAAGTGTCTATATTTTCTTCTATGTAATGATTTAATAATACCTTATATCTCTGTGTATGTTTCTGTTCCCCCATCATGCCCATCATGTAGCATCAGTGAGTGATCTATAAATATATTATTTTTTAAATTTTTCTGTTCTCCATAGCAATAGCACTTACAGTAGATTTATATATCACTTCATAGTGCTTTATAGTCCTCTCTAAGTGGATTACAGAACCAGCATATTGCTCCCAACGATCTGAGTCCTCATTTTACTGACCTCGGAAGGATGGAAGGCTGAGTCAACCTTGATCCGGTCAGAATCAAACTCCTTGCTGTGGGTAGAGATTGGCTAACTTCTAACTACTGTGCCACCAGGACTTTCTTTGCTTTCTTTTTACCTGGGTGGGATTTAAACAGGTAATGGGCTTCATGTTTCATTGAGGACTTTCTTGGTTTACTCAACTTGAATGTTCGTTGTTCCTCTCAAGATCAAACCAGGGGTGCTATTCAGCAGGTTTTGACAGGTTCTGGAGAACTGGTAGCGAAAATTTTGAGTAGTTTGGAGAACCAGCATATACCATCTCTGGCTGGCCCCAGAGTGGGGTGGGAATGGAGATTTTGCAATATCCTTCCCCCAGGAGTGGGAGGGAATGGGGATTTTGCAGTATCCTTCCTCTGCCACACCCACCAAGCCACGCCCACCAAGCCACACCATGCCCACCAAGCCACGCCCACAGAACCGGTAGTAAAAAAATTGAATTCCACCACTGGATCAAACTCCAACTGTGGGCAGAGTTTGTCTGCAATACTGCATTCTGGCCACTGCACCACTGGGCTCTCTCCATAGGCTCTGGTTTGCTTCAGACTGTTTTTAATTTTCCCCCCTGATACTAGCTCTCCCCTGTATACCAAATTTGGTTCAGTTCTGTTCTCAGAGAGTTATCATGTAATGGACAAAGTTTTAAAGTCCCTTTACCTAATTTCTTTTAAACAACCAATTAGGTTTGAAAGAATAAAAAGGGCAGTTTTGTAATTTTGGTAATATACAAATTGAGTAATTACAATGAGTCAATTCACAATCAGTTAAAAGTGATGAACAGAAGCAGGGTCTTCTGGTGGAGATACAGTATAACAAACCGAAGATGGATCTGCAAAAATGGAGCCAACAAATGCAACAAAGACAAAGGAACAGGATGAGGAGAGGACAGGAGATCACCCACTTGTGCTCTGGACAGCTGCTCCATGAGCAGACTGCTGGACAGAGGTCTTCCAATGGGTCTGAATACCAAGAAATGAGTTTGAAAATGTTGAAGTCAGTTGAAGTCCACGCTTCCTAAAGTTGCTTTTGACGCTTTTTTGTGCAAAGTGACACAAATGTACTTTCAAACAGGCAGAAAATGTATGAACCGGGGTTATTGTTGGGCTACAGGTTACTGTTATTCATGCTGGCAGGGTCTATTGGGCCTTATAGTCTCAGGATATAAAAAAAAGATCAATTCTGTTTTAGAGGTAAGAAGTGATGGTGATTGTGACTCTTCCATAAATTCTTATTGTAATTCCAGGAACAAACCAGTTTTAGTCAATTGCTCAAAAAACATGAGACAAACAGAAGGAAAAAAGAATACGTAAGAGTGCTTTAACAAAAATGCGGAAAAATTCAACAAAGAAAAATGTAGTATGTTATGTCATTATAGCATTGTGTTCTATTTTCCCTGTTTGATAGTGTATGTATCACCTTCAAGATCATCTTTGTGCTTTGTTTTTTTTCTTTCTTTCGTTACAGATAATAATCAATTTACAACCATTCATTTAGTGATCATTCAAAATTACAACGGAATTTAAAAAAGTGACTTATAGCTGTTTTTCACACTTACGATCATTGCAGCATCCCTGGCCACATGATCAAAATTCAGTGTCCTGGGGTCATATGATCATCTTTTGTGACATTCTGACAAGCAAAGTTAATGGGTAAGGCAGACTCACCTAACAACCACGTTACTAAGTTAACAACTGTAGTGATTCACTTAACACCTGTGGCAAGCAAGGTTGTAAAATGGAGCAAAACTCAAAAAATGTCTCACTTAGCAACATAAATTTTGGGCTCAGTTGTTAGGTCGAGGATTGCCTGTATTAATAAAAGAAGCAATTAAAAAAAAAGTGACATAAATAAAATCTTTCAGCGAAGCTCAATTTCTGGTGGCCTCATGGACTCTTTTATTTATTTATTAATCAATTTATATAGCTGCCCATATCAGCTATATAGTTTCTTGAGAAGAACATGGCACTAGTTTGTCGCTGCCTTTTGTGGACATTTCTATGACTTATGAGTTCAGTTTACAACCCTCCAATTCCCTGGAGATCTTCATCCAAGTACCAACCAGGCCTGAGCATGACAAAATTAGTCAGGTGCTACCACCTGCTGAGGTAATTGCTCAAAAGCCTCATTTGTTTGAACTGACTCCATTTTGGGGGAATCAATTTTTACTTTAGTAGGATGCTAAAACACTGTCACCAGCTGTGTTCAAACAAAAGGACCAGGGTGAAAAGTCTGAATGTACTGATGAACGTATTAATGAAAGTGAGAGCAAAGAAGGGAAAATGCACCTTAGCACATTATCCAGCCACATTTGTTTGATACCCAAGAAATTGCCTTTTCCCTCCCTTTTCTGAGAAGCTACCCGGGGACACAGGCTATGTTTGTTTGCACTGTGTGTAATCATTTTCTGACAGCCAGCCAGTTTCCCTACAGGAAAAGTCCTGGTCCTGTGAATATCAGCCTTGCTGGCACTTCTTTCTCCATCAGCTAACGAGAGTTGACAGAAGCACCAGCACTTGAAGGAGCTCATCAGCCAACGATGGTGCCTCTCTGCCTCCGATGGAAAGCAGTTGGTTCTTTCCATCTTCTTCACAAGTAAAGGATGTTCACCAGCCAAACAACTCCATCTCCCTTTCTCAACTGACCTTTTATCTTCCCATAATAATTAAACATGAATTAGATATTTTGCAGAATATCAGAAACTGTCCTCTAGAGAAAATATGATGTTAGGAAATCATGTCACACCTTTTGTTCAAAAAAAAAAACTGTGCTGCTGCGGTTTTAAGGGATTGTCAGCTATCACAACCAATAAAATACCTTTGTGTTATATATTGAGCTCCCTTTCACAGGAAATAGAACCACTTGGAACATATTCTAATAGCCTTTTAGCAGGGGTGAAATGTTCCCGGTTCGACCGGATTGCCCGATCCGGTAGCGATGGCAGTGGGTGGTTCGGAGAACCGGTAGCAAAAATCCCCCCCATGCCCAGCTGAGCCACGCGATCATCAGAGGCTTTTTTTTTTAACTTTTAAAAGCATTTTTTCTACAACCTCTTTGGCTGAAAAAATGCATTTAAAAGAAAAAAAAGCCTCTGATGATCGTGCGGCTCAGCTGGGATCGTCAGAGGCTTTTAAAAGCATTTTTTCCTGCAACCTCTTTGGCTGAAGAGGTTGTAGAAAAAATGCTTTTAAAAGTAAAAAAAAAAGAGTTGGCTACGCCCACCCAGTCACATTACCCCCACCAAGCCACGCCCACAGAACCGATAGTAACTAATTTTACATTTCACCACTGCCTTTTAGAATGCTTTAAAATGTACATGGATGTCCCCAGATGTAACGTTCGGTTGAATTTCACATTTGCTAGACATAAAATGCATTTCCACATATGCCCAAAGAGATGCCAGACAAATAATCTGGTAGGGGTTCTAACTAATCCTAAAAACTGAACGTGCCCATGTGTCTTTAGCAGCATTTTTTTTTCTGTTGACCTTAGTTGGTGAGAGTTTTCACAGCATGGAAATTGCTAGTCTTGTCTGCTAATGGAGATACATCAAGGTTACATTGAAGTCATCACTACAATGGCCAATTCAAAGGATGTCAATTGTATGCATAGTCTTAAACTGATGGCTCTCTTTTGCTCTGATCCAAAGTGAGCCATATTAAAAGCACTACAACCAGGACAATTTTCTTTTAAATTTTATATGTCACGGAAAGAGAAAGAGAGTGAGAAGAGAAAGAGAATAGCTTTCAAATATATTGCAAAAAATTGAGATTTTTCGGCTATATTGATTTAGATTATAGGTTGAGTTATCATTGTGGAATACTTTTATATATATTTCTGAACATATGAAGCTTAAAAATCATCACCAATTTTGTCTGTGCTATTGATACTGCATATCAAAAATTTAATGAAGACATTTCTTCCATTCTACACCATAAAGTGACACAGTTATATGATGTTTTACCAAATTACTCTGCTGGTTGCCCCTATTAACTTAGAGAAAGATAAAACAATAAAGAGCAGACTAATTTGTAAGAGAAGAAAGGTATATTAAAAATGGATTTCATGGTGCATGCTGAAACTAGAGATTGATCTACTATCCCAAAAAAACCCCAACCCTGGTATAGGGGTGAAATCCAAAACTTTTCCCTACTGGTTCTGTGGGCATGGCTTGATGGGCATGACAAGGGAAGGATATTGCAAAATCCCCATTCCCACCCCACTCCAGGGGAAGGATACTGCAAAATCTTCATTCCGTCCCGTCCTGGGGGAAGGATATTGCAAAATTTCCATTCCCACCCCACTCTGGGGCCAGCCAGAGGTGGTATTTGCTGGTTCTCTGAACTACTCAAAATTTCCGCTACCAGTTCTCCAGAACCTGTTAGAACCTGCTGGATTTCACCCCTGCCCTGGTGGCTTTCTAATGCTCTAGACCAGTGATAGTGAACCTATGGCACATGTGGCACATAGAGCCATCTCTCCAGGCACACAGAGGCATCTCTCCAGGCATCACCCATTGCTCTTCCAGGTTCCGGTATGCACATGTGTGCCAGCCAGCTGGTCTTCGTGCGCGCATGTCCACCAGAAATCGGAAGACCAGGTGACTGGAGTACATGCGCATACCAGAAACCCAAAGCTCAGCTTCTGATGCACTCATGAGCCCAGGGAATTGCTCTTCCAGTTTCCGGCATTCCCGTTTTGGCACTCAGTGCCAAAAAGATTCACCAACACTGCTCTAGACTTATTCAAATTAGTCAAAATTATTCCCACAATGAAGTTTGTATTTACACAAATGAGTGAAAGGATTGCTACTACATGAATACTGGCCAAGCAGAATGGTCCTGAAGTTTCTCAAGATTTGTCTGCTGAAATTTAGTGGTCCTTCAGAGGAGATGAAAAAGGGCCCCATCCTTGTGCTATATATTAATCCTTATATACTGATTCACATCTATATGTTTGTAGTGAATTCTTTTCTGAATACATTTCTCATTGTGTTTTTGTAGAAAAAGGCATAAAATGAAAAGATGGTACTGGTACTGGTACTGGTACTGTCCTGTTGCTTCAGGCCTGCATCTTAAGTTTATCCTACAGTCCCTAGTCTCCAACAATAATTTCTCAACCAATATATTCTGCCTTCATCTAGTATTCACCAAGTAGCAGCCCTTATACTTGTATTTGCCAATACAAAGTTCATGTACAGAGAGTTAGGGATTATAATGTTCACTATGAAGCATTAGAAAGTCATCAGATTTTTGGATAGTAGGCCATTCTCTAATGGCAACCTATAATACATGTCAGCAATTCTTTAAACCAACTGATATTTCCCCCCCAAACATTATGTGGCTATACTTCCTAGCTGACAATGTGTACTTTAAAGAATTGCAATCAAATGGCATATTCGTGCCCTATGGAATATGAAATACTTTTCAGAATCTAAAGCCATACTGCCAAGTAGCAGTCATACTCTATCCAGCCCCTTATTTTGATGGGACATTAAAAATAAAGATGTGGGTTCAGTTCTTGATAGATTTAAAATACCTATTATGGTTTAATACTTTCATCAATACTGGAAGAATAATAATTTCAGCCCACACTCTCTGAAGATGCCGTCATATTACTTATCTGCTTCCTTTGCCCTGATGATGGAAAAGGAAATGGGCAGCAAATCGGTAGGACTTGGATTGGGAACAGCTATGTCAAAATCTCTACTCAACCACAAGCATACTGAGACCACTGTTTTAATGGACTAAATTATGAAATATGTACTTTGTATGTACTCAAATTAGACATTTAATTTTTTTTTTAGTATTTTACCGTTTTTTAGTGTTTTAAAATGGTTTTAAGATTTTAATTGTAGTAAGCTGTATGTTTTTGAATTGGGAGCCACCCAGAGTCATTTACCAAGATGGGCAGCTATAGAAATCAATCAATCAATCAAATAAACAACGCAGTTGCAGATGCCCTTATGATTTTTCTCCATGAGTGCTCAGTTGGGACCAAGTCTGCTACCCATGGTTGAAGAAAGTTTAAACTTTTCCCTCAGACCAAATTGTTCCATAAAATGTCTCAAATCTTTGGAAGAAACATGGGCTAATTTAATGATAGCTCAACTGAAGGCACGATTACTAAATCAAACCAACTTTTTCATTTCATATTCATCCCCTCTGAACCTCAATAAAAGCTAAAGGAACTTGGAGGCCCCCAGGTTTTGAGTTTAAATACTGAAAGTAGATGCCTACAGTCTGAAGCTTGTAATATATTTATATATTGTACAATATATTTATAGAGAACTTGATTCTAAGCCTGAAAAAATAACAAATGTTACATACATATTGTGAAATAAATTGATTTATATAAACATACTATGCCACAGAAACAATTTTCATATGTGTTCAAATGGAAGGAAATCAGAGGCTTAGGGTTCAACATCTCATCCCACCATCCCACCCTCTTTCCTAGTGATGGGTTTATGTAATTTTATAGGCTGATGAATTTTAAAATTAATTTTAAAAAAGACTCTGCATCCGAAGATAAGAGCCAGTTTTGTGTAGTAGTAATGATGCTGGCCTAGAAACCAAGAAACTGAGTTCTAGTCCTGCCTTAGGCCTGAAAACAAGTTGGGTGACTTTATTCTCTCGGTCCAACTCACTTCACAGGGTGGTTGTTGTGGGGAAAATAGGAGGATGAAAAAGTATTTGTATGTTTGTCACCTTGAGTTGTACATGAAAAAAAAAGGCATGATAATACAGGTAGTCCTTTATTTACAACCACAACTGAGCCCAACATTTATATAGTTTAAATGAGGCATTTGTTAAGTGAGTTTTGCCCCATTTTCTGATCTTTCTTGGTTCACTTGTTAAGGGAATCACTGCAGTTGATAAATTAGTAATCTGGTTGTTAAATGAACGTAGCTTCCCCATTGACTTTGCTTGTCAGAGAGTTGCAAAAGGGACCCTGGGACATAGCAAAATTAATAAATATAAACCGTTGCCAAGCATCTGAATTTAGATCACCTGATCATGATGCTGCTGCAAAGGTCACAAGTGTGAAAAACGGCCATAAGTCACTTTTTTCAGTGCCATTGTAACTTTGAATGGTCATTAAATGGACTGTTGTAAGTCAAGGACTCCCTGTAGTCTAAACACACACAAAAAAATCTATGTCTAAAATGTAATTATATCAGTGGTGGGTTGTAAAAGCGGTAGGAGGCTCCGCCCACCTGCCCGGACGTCATCATGGATGATCTGCGCATGCGCACACGCTCCTGTTGCGAACTGGTAGTAAAGGTAAGTAGAACCTACCCCTGAATTATATGCTCATTCTTCCAACAGAGCCCTTGACTATCATCCCAAAGTCTTGTCCTGGTGCTAGTTCTGCTCTTTTCATTTCAGCCTTCACTAATACAAATTTGAGCTTCTTTCATTAGGCCACAGCAACCTCAGCTGACTGCCAAAAGGGGAAAAAAGAAAGAAACCCAGATTGAAAGCATTGCTTTTCCATCTATCTTTCAAATCCTTTGACACATGAGCAGGTCTGGGTTCTTTCTCTTCCCTATTCCAATTGCTTATTATGCATGAAATATAAGTACTATTAATTTCTTTTGTGAAATCATGCTTGAACTTGCTTTTTTCCTTCCCTGTTTTTTTTTTTTTTTAATTCAGTCTCATGTTTCTTTGACTGTAATTCCAAGGTCAAGGAAAGGCTTGTTGTATTGATTATATATAAAATGCTGTGCTTTATTTCTGGAGAATATAACATAACGTAAAAGAAAGAAACAGAAATTAAATGCCTTGGATGTTGTTACTGAATTAAATGTTTTAAAAAAGTATAGGGAAGGGAATGTTTACTCTTTTTAGTATTAACCTGAGAGATGTCTGTTTAAGACTAAAAAGAATAAACATTCCCTTCCCTGTAGTTTTTAAACATTTAAAAGTGGTAAATTACAGAATTAGAGATTGGATAAGACAAGTGTGAATCAGAATTAAGCATTTTAATTGTTTTTAAAATATCTCTTTAAAATGCTGAGAATTAAGAAGACGGAAAGTTATGAAAGAGACATAAACGGAAAAGTTCACCATTATTATCTTTTTTCTTATCTTCTTCTTAGAGAGTCAACCCTTACTATCTTTGGACAATCACTGCTGATAGAAATAAAAAAAGGTTAAACATTTTGGTAATATAGAACTTTGCTATTTTAGCTATCATCACACAATGTCCTTTATATGAGAAAGTTGTTCAAAAAGTTATTCAAAATCATATTCTTTGTTTAAAGTTTTTCTTCTGTTAGCTTATTGTGTTATCAATGACTAACTGGTCTTAGCATCTGCTTTATACCCAACTATAAAACTATGTTCAGCCCAACAATCTGATGGCTTCAGCAACAGAAGGTGACCCAGATTACAAGGCATAGTACATTAATGCCAAATTTTGTTTAACAGCAGCTGCTGTAAGCTTCTCTGATTAAGATTCACATTCGACAAGCACAAATCACAACAGCCTCTTCAAACACACACAGTTTTCAAACCTGTTCAGCAGATCTTTTCTTTCATAAACACACATCAATCTTGCCAGTTTAACCCCTTTTTATTTTTTACATCTTGTACATAGCTGTCATCCTTCTGACAAAATGATGAAAGAAGACCATTTTAAAAGCTTTATAAAAAAATATTCTCCTGTAAAACAGGAGTTTATTCAAATGGCTTCTCTAAAAAGACAAAAATAAAAAGAAGAATCAAGTGCATATGCTCATTTTGTCCTTCTAATGGGACATTACGTTTACAAAGCTGAAAGTAACCCTATGATATGTGAAACTTTTTTTAAAGAAGTCATTTTTTGTGGGAGAGTTTTTTACAATATTTTATTACTTTATTTAATTTATGACAAATCTAAGAATGAGACCCATTGGAAACAGATGTTAGTAAATTGGAAAAGAAGGATATAAACATAGGTACACACTTTTAAAATATTATTTTAAAAATGATGAGTTTTTATAATGGTGCGTACATCTAAAAACACGTTTGTGTGAATATTCCAGAACCATTTGTTCAAAACTTTGTCCCACCTAATCAAACATTTTGAACTTTAATAGCTCCAAAGTCATAATTCTACCGATTCACATAATCCAGGAGTTTCCCTTAAAATATGTAAACTGCCTTCAGATATCTTTGCTGGAATAGTTTAGCTCTTTTCTTACACACAGGCCTTAAATAATGACAGGAGAAAGAGAGTTAATGCTTACTTTTTAAACTGAAGAGCAGCAAGAAATTGAGGTAGAAGAGAAGAAAATCAGTTCTTGACTGAGCCATATTATTCATTCCAATAGAATATCTTCTTTCAAAGTTTCCAGTTACACAGGAGATGGATAGTTATTGCTTTCTACTCCTGCCCTGAGTCCAGAAAGACAATCAAGGGACAGGGTCTAATGTATCCCATCTCTGCTTCTGTCCCTTGCAGCATGAACCTGCAGAGTTCCATTTAAAAAGCATTTGTGCTTGCTAACATTTTATTTTAGCAGCACTGGGTGGCGACTCAAACCTGGTGCAGATTTTTCAGCTTAGTGGACTGGAGTCTCTCATGTCCCCTGTGGATTTAAGGACAATTGTGCTATTGGACAGAGAAACTGCCCTCAAACCATATCCATAAATTCTCCTTTTTTCATCATAAAAGACTCTTCTATATATTAGTTCTATTTTTTTTCTCCCAGAATATATAGCAATATCACATTGTAGGAGTAATAGCCCTTTATAAATTAAATTAAAAAACAAGGCAAAACAGGCTTTATTGTTTCTCTGTAAATTTTAGCAATTATTATCTGATGCTATTGTAGATCTTATAATAGAGGAAAAACCCTTTAATGAATATGCCAATTTCACAATATTGTGACTCATTCTTTCTGCTAAAAAATAAGACTAGAGCTTTATGAGAAAAAATACAGTAAGTTTTTATTAGTATTACTTTTAGTCCTGAATAACATTAGATTTGAGATCCAGATTTTAAGCCTCTGCCACAAGTCTTTGGAAATTAACTAATTGGCACAGAACAAAGTGAAAAATATTCAGACAATCATTTTCATTTACAGCTACACAATCCTTTATTATGCATCCAAAACTATGTATCAGTAAAGATGATTCTTTAGAGTTTATAGTTTAAGATTTTCAAACCAAACTTCTCATCCAAAACACTAAGGAAATTTAGAAGTCAGGGGATCAAATAGTTTTCCACAAACAGGAAGCAGAGAGAAAGAAGTATGGGTATACCAATCCTGAAAAACCAGATTAGGGACATGGGAAAAACCAGGTTACATCATCATGGAGAAAATCTATATGGTCATTAAGTGTTGACACGGACTTGATGACAAATAATCGATCAATCACTCTCACAATGGAGGAATATAAAAAAATGAAGTTTTTGCATTTGATAGCCACATGATGTTACCATCATGATGGCCTACATCAAATTATTCACAGTAGTTAAAAGGGGGAGGGGAATTTTTGAAGAATTATAAAAGGACGGCCTCAGTATAGAAATTAACATGTTGGTTTTATTATGATGCTTACTTCAGTTGGTTATTCACACCCTCATGATTGAACTAGTATTGCAATGTGCTCTACATCGGGCTGCCATTAAAGACTATCTGGAAGTCAACATTTGGAAGGATCAAAATGGGTGGGGATGGCTCCCATATGATCTTATGTTACTGCTGCTATATATCAGGAGTGCAAAAATAACTGGAGATAGGCTGTCCCACAGATAATCAGGCCCTATACTACAAAGGGCTTATAGGTGATGACCAGCATCTTTGAACTGCACCTGGAAGCTGATTGGCAGATTGGCATTGGCCTTTATAGTATAGGGCCGTGATGGCGAACCTATGGCACGTGAGCCTTTCTAGGAATCTCTGGAGGCTGGGGACAGCAAAAAACATCACTTCCTGTCCAACCGGAAGTTGGGAAACAGGCCATTTCTGGCCTCTGAAGGGCCTCCTGGCGGGGGGAAGGCCGTTTTTGCCCTCCCCAGACTTATAGAGAGGCTCTAGAGCCACGTGAGAGAGAAAAACGGGCCTACCAGGCCATCGTGTGCCAGGAGTGGGAGGGAGCAGGGGGGTCACGTGCGTATGCACAGGGCGCATAGAATTATGGGTGTGGGCATGCATGTGTGCGACCCCCCCATCCCCCTCCTGGCACATGATGGCAAAACGGTTAGCCATCACTGGTATAGGACCTGATTATCTGTGGGACCAGGGGTGAAATCCAGCAGGTTCTGACAGGTTCTGGAGAACCGGTAGCAGAAATTTTGAGTAGTTTGGAGAACTGACAAATGCCATCTCTGGCTAACCCCAGAGTGGGGTGGAAATGGGGATTTTGCAATATCCTTCCCTTGGAGTGGGGTGGGAATGGAGATTTTGCAGTATCTTTCCCCTGTCATGCCTACCAAGCCACACTACACCCACCAAGCCACACACACAGAACTGGTAGTAAAAAAAATTGGATTTCACTACTGTGTGGGACCACCTATCTTCAGTTATTTTTGCCCTCCTGTTATATTCAAGAAAAGTGGGTATACTCCAGATCTATTCAATTTGATTCAATGTCATCATATGGAATCAAGAAAGTGTACCTTTCTTGTCTGTACACGCCCCCCCCACCCCCGGGAGCAGCATCCCTTCAGAAATACAAATTTGCATCAACTTTCCTGGGGTTCCATAAGGGCTTTAAGACTTGACATTGGTTCCAGGCAGATGAAAATATTGTGGTATTTCTGAAATCAAATTGATAAAAGTGTTGGTTCATAACACATAATTGGCTGTGGTGATCCCAGGCTATCAACGCACCGGGTGTCATACCAAAAAATCTTGGATGGCACTTAGAAAATATGTTCATTGACGAAGTTTGCATATGTCAGTGACAAAAGGTCACACTGCGTGGGCACATCCACTATGCCAATACATTATGACATCTTAGGTACTTGGGAAGAACTCAGTAAGTATGAAGACCAATGCCAGTTAAAGAATTGGCAGCTATAATTTCAGATTGTTGCATTACCGTGTTTCCCCGAAAATAAGACCCTGTCTTATATTTTTTGAACCCCGAAATTAGAGCTTGGCCTTATTTTCAGGGAGGTCTTATTATTTTGGGATGCGTGGAGCAACATGGGGTTCCTCTTTCCATCTTACCTGATTTCCAGCTCTGTGTTTAAATATTTTTGGAGAGGCTTATTTTCAGGGGGAGGCTTATTTTAGCGCATGCGCTCAAAAGCCCGATTGGGCTTATTATCAGGGGATGTCTTATTTTCAGGAAAACAGGGTACAAAATCACAATCAGCCAATTGCAAAAGGCAAATTTATTTGGAACAATTTACATCCTTTAACACCATCAAACAACAAAATCTGCATATCCGAGAACTTGGGAAGGACTTAGTAAGTGGATAAAAATGCCAAATCTAGCCTAAGCGTTTGGCTGGCTGTGTGACCAACCATAATAATAACGGTTTTATTGTTCTTGTGGGCTCTCCTAAAAGTAAGCATGGAATAACAATAAAACAAAAATGATTCAATAAAGTGTAAAATACATACAGGGAAAAAAAAGTTGGCTTCACCTATACACTGAAAAATATTGGGCAGCCTTAAATTACATAAATAAGTTTTAAACATACAAGCAAACAAATAAAATTCCTAAAAACATAATTAATTTTTTACTACTTTTATCTTTGCTATATTTTGATATATGTGGACTGGTTCGTATTTTGATGTTTGCTGCTGAATGAATTGCTTCAAAAAATTGAATTGTTGATATTGTTGGGTATATTTTATTGGTTGGATTCATGCTTATCTACATATACTCATGTTTTGGATGAATTATAGTAGTTAAAACCTCAGGGTGTCATAATATGATTGCTGATCAAGTCTATCAATTGCTTCAAGCGCAATTTATTGTGAAGAAAGTGTTATATATAAATAACTTACTGCGTTGTGACCTCTGTATGTTGCTTCTGAATATCAGCTACAGAGGCATGATAGCAGAAAGGAAATACATTTCTCTTATCCTCAAAGTAACTAGCCAAAAGGAAACAGAACAAGGCAGGCCTATCTCTCTCTTTACTTTTTTTTTTATAGAAAGCATTCTTAAAAATTTTAAAGTTTTAGTACAGTATTTTAAACTAGGTTAAGAAAAATGTATAAATCCTTCTGTCTATTTTATTATCTTTCATTTGCAAATCCTACATAGAGAAAAGGCAATATTTCGGTAATGACATTTGCATGAAGAGAATATAGAATTGCAGTGCTATTTGACCTTGATAGGTTTTGGAATCAATAATATTTTTGGAGGTTCCACTTCATCTTACTTGGGTCAATGTTTTTACATAACAAGATGGACCTTTTCACTGTCCTCTGGTCTCTTATAACACTAATTGCACCTCTCATGATGATTACAATTTCCTGTCTATTTCTTGCTTTGATAATCCATCTAATTATGCCTGATTTTCATTTGATTGCCAAAACCTCAGCCATCCAATATATTCTGCCCCCATATTTAATTCCTGGACTTCAAAATGTCTGATTATCTCAACTTCCATCAGCTACTTGAGGAAGAAGGAGATTTTATTCCTCTGCTGATTTCTTGATATAGCTATTAAAATTCCCATTGAATATGTGGGCTGCTATCAAAACTTCTAAATTATGGGAAGCATGTCAAAATTATTCAGATTATAAATATTCATTCAATTATTATGAAAAATGACATGAGCACCCTTTCCAAAGGATTGTATTTCAGGTACATAATCCTCTTCTCGTATTAACTTCACATCAGTTCTTTGAATAGATTAGGCTAAAAGATAATACTGACTTCTGAATGTCAAAATTGAATTGATTTTTGAAATCAAAAATACACAAATATTTTTGTGTATTTTATATACACAAATCAAATCTAACAATTTTGCTCCTATTTTCTCTATCCTTGTGTCTGCTCAGATTACATTCAGAATTATGGAATTTGTAATCCCATTTTTATGGGATTTTGAGTTTTGAGGATTACAATGATCACACTGAGTCTTATTGCATAGTAATATTCATTTTTCTTCATGTAGATTGCGATAAAATATCAGATTTGTTATCCTTTTTTCTGACTGTGAATGGAATTGGAAGTGCCAAGATTTTCACAATGATGGGCAAAATGTTAACATGTTAACCTTTCAGATATTCCCCACTGGTTCTGCAAAACAGCAGAAAGATTGGTGATGGCTGGTGGGTGAATGCCATAGTTGAGTGGAAATTTGTAGCAAAGTCTCCTCGTTCTGGCACTTAAAACACTTGGCAACTTATAGTTCTTACGTTATTTCTACTTCTCTATTCAAATATTTTTAAAACTGGTTTCCTCTTTTATACCATCATCTACCCCCATGACAGGTGCTAACTGCACAGCATTGTAACTCCTATTAGCAAGAATAAAATAATGTTTGCAACTGTCTACAAAATGTTTTGTCTTGGGTCTCAGCCATGCCATTTGGAGCTGGCAATAAATTGTCATTTTCCATTTCAGACACTTACAACAGGTCAGAATTTGTAACTACATCTAGTATACAAATAGTGACAGCACTTAGACTTATATATAGCCCCACACTGCTTTATAACACTCTCTGAGTGGTCGTGTCAACCTTGAGCTGGTCAGGCTTGAACTCCTGGCTCTGTGGGCAGGGTTAGCCTGCAATATTGCATTCTAATGACTTGCCACCATGGTTCCTGATATTATTGATAACAGATGAATGACTAATTAAATGACAAATAGGTTCCATTATAATTAGAAATGCTGTGTTTTCTTACAATATAGCCTCCCTTGGTGGTTTTCAACAGTTTTATTGTAGCTTTTTGCTATATCAGTGGAAAACCTTACATATTGTCCCCAAGACAAAAACAAGATGATTTTGATAAGAAACATACTGAGATTTCCAGAAAAAGAACTTTTCTGCCACGTGATCCTGCATGCCCACGTTTATTCTTGTCTATGTCAAACCCTGTGACACCCTGGCGTTTGCCATACCAGGGGAGGTGATAGGTGCACTGGTGTTGGTGTGTGTGTGTATAGACCTGGAGGCTGCAGCGGTGTGCCGACAAATGCAGCAGATCAGCTGTGCGGCGGGGAGGTGTGAGGCAAGTGGCTCCAAAGCACCAGCATCAGGCCGACAATCAGCTGGTTGACATAGCAGCAGCAGTGAAAGGCCAGCAATCAGCTGTTCCGGCTTGCGAACCAGCTGGGCAGCATCTAATCAGCCATCCCGATTCACAGCTGGCCATGGGGCAAGGACAGTGCCGGCGGAAGGGCATGGTTTGCCTGGATAAAATGTGCTGGGAGGCGGATGCGCCCAGTGCTGACTTTACATCTGCTGCATTTTGCTTTTGGAACTCATTGCGTGCCAGAGTCCGGCTAAATAAATCCAGTTAGCCTCCATTCCAAGTGATGTCTTAACGCTGGTTTAGGTCTGGAACTCGGACCCTTGAGAGTCTACTTGTTTTAATTTATGTAGAGAATACCTTGGTTTCTTAGTCAATCTCACAAGTAACAACAACAGAATAACAGAGCTGGAATGGACCTTGAAGGTTTTCCTGCTCAAGCAGGAAACCCTATTACCATTTCAGACAAATCGTTGTCCAACCTCTCCAGTGTTGAGCATTTACAGCTTTTGGAGGCAAGTCAAATGTTTAATGAACAAAACAATTTATAGCATCCTTGTAGTATTTCTCTGTGTTCAACTTCAGTGCAGATAAAGGGCACCCACACAGCATGAGAATCGTCTCCTGTAGAGGGAATAGACTGGAGGAAGGTTGCTCTTAAATCACAACTCTACTTCTTGCAACAGAGGAAATACACCAAAGGCAGAACCTTCAAAATGGGCTCATTAAATTATTTTTATTAAATGCAATGTCCTGAATATAAATAAAACTGTTTCCATTGCCATGCAGTTCATCAGATTTACCTAACTATTGGCAATTGGATTGTACCTAGTCACCTTCTCCTTACTCTCTGAACACATAGCCTACAATGGAGAGCTTAGTGATCTAAAATATGATAGACTGCAGTCCTATAGTTGCCTGTATTTTAATCTATGTGACACTATTGATAAGTTTCTTGCACTGCAGGAAGAAACAAATCATTTTCCATCTAGATACTGCAGGAATGTATTGGAAGCGCTATAATTCAATTTAATGTACAATTTGAGTACCCTTTTCTTTGTTGCATTCCTGCAAATACAACTAGTCCTTGACTTACAAGAGTTCACTTAGTGACTCTTCAAAGTCACAATGGCACTGAAAAAAGTGAGTAATGGCTGTTTTTCACTCTTACGACCATTGCAGCATCCCCATGGTTACATGATCAAAATTCAGATGCTTGGCAACTGACTCGTATTTACGATGGTTGCAGTCATGTGATCACATTTTGTGACCTTCTGACAAGCAAAGTCAATGGAGAAGCCAGATTCACTTAACAGCCAGGTTGTTAATTTAACAACTGCAATGATTCACTTAACTATGGCAAGAAAGGTGTAAAATGGGTCAAAATTCACTTAACAACTGTCTAGCTTAGCAACAGAAATGTTGGGCTCAATTGGGGTCATAAATTGTGGTCTACCTAAATATATAGCACTTTTCTTTTAACTTCAGAGTATAGGGTTAATACCATTAGCCACGGAAGAAAATACTGTTCTGAGTCAGAGACCAAATTGTCTCTTGTTGTTCTAGATTACTTAATTAATATTTTTCAACTTCCTGCCAATGAATTACTTAACCACAATAGCTATCTCTATGATAATCCTCTCTCCTGTGACAATCTATCATTTTCCCCCCACAACATCACTTGGTGAGGTAGATTCAGTGGTGAAATTCAGCCGGTTCTATCTGGATCTGGTAGCCCCGGCAGTGGGAGGTTCCACCCACCCACCCGGACGTCATCACATCCCATTTTTTACCCTCTGTGCATGCACAGAAGGTTCTGTGCATGCATGGAGGAGGCGTGCATGTTCACATTTGTGATCTGGTAGGGAAAGGTAAGTGAATTTCACCCCTGGGTAGGTCAAGCTAAAAGAGAGTGACTGACTCAAAGTCACCCAGTGAGTTTCTATGGCTGAGGGTGAACCTGGGTCTCCCTGGTGCAAATCTATACCTAAACATTATACAACCCTGGTTCTACACCTAACAGTTCAGGGGAAAATACTGGAATTCATCTTTCTTTTCTGAGAAATAAACATTAGAAATACTTGCCATTGGCCAGGGATGTATCTTTTTTATGTCTAGAGATAGCATGGGACTTGGTTACAGAAGAAACTGCTTTAAACGATTTTTCATCATCAGTCCATTAACTATCCTAATTGGCTGAAACTCCTCATGGTCTTCCAATTCTACTGAAAATAACTAGATCCTTCTGCATGGAAAGAATTTGCTCCATCAATGTGCTGCATTCCTTCCTGGTATGAAGACATATGTTGTTCAGTCTAGGTTGAAATGACATTCAAGATAAATGACTACAAGCCTGGAACCACGCTGCTCTCCGATGGATTCAGCTCAGTAAGCCACTGTCATTTAAACTGTTATTTTTATATAGGAATCTCCTTTTTCAGTTTTTTGGCTTGTGCTTATTCTGTAGTATTTCTCACAGAACTGTCTTTCATTCTTGATCCTTTTATACAGGGATTGATCTTGAAATCTTCTTCCTGGACCTGTGTGATTTCTCACTAAGTTATTCCAAAATTGATCACTGATGAAAGCATTTCCTTGTCGTGTATTAATTTTATTTGGCTTGAGTCAGGTTTAATTTAAACTGAATGGCAAATTTATAACATTGCTATATGAATATTTTAGTCTTTATACTACCAAATATTAGAATTGGATATACAGTAAAAATAACACATCACAAAAAATCCTACTTGCTTCTTGGGAAAATAAAAAGAACTGGTTACCTGTGAATGTGTTATCTTTGAGAGATCATCTATACAGTATATCCATACCTACGGGGTTTTGTCCCGTGCAATAATTCAGCACATGTAATTTTAGCAAGAACACAAATTGAAGGGTGGATTTGCTTGAAGTCTGCAGTAACATGCCACACAAATGACATACTTCATGTACCTCCAAATGTTGTCCTCACCCACAAATCCCCCAAATAAGAAAGAAAAGTGTGTTCTCTGATCATTTCAACTGCTGGAAGAAAATGACTGATATCATCTTTGTCTGAGGAATGCTAAACCTGATGTACTGGAACCACAATCATTTTGGAAGCAGGTTGAAGAACAGATGATGACATGAATGTTAAGGATTAAAAGAGAATAGGAGGATCTTTGTTGCATTGCCAAATTTATCCTTAGGTGAGCAAGTTATGGTTATTGATACAGGGTGGTAATGTAGCCCAACCTGCCTCTGATGGGTGGAGTAAGCAATAGTCACCATGGTATCTTAAAATGAGATGGAGTTCACTACTTTATAGCTCCCCCAAAACAACTGGCCTGTATGCCATAAAAATTACAAGGACAGTAAGTCTTCTAGTAAGGAATACAGGATGGAGACTTGGAGAGGCGGCAGCTGAGATAATAAAGTATGAGCTCAAAGATTCTCATAGGAGAAAATCCATTGCTGAATGGAATCGGAAGAGGTATTAGATTTCTTGCTTGCTTTTAGGCTCAGAAAGACTATCAGCTCAATTTGAAATGAAGGCTTGAATTGGTGTTGTTGTCCCAAAATCAAACTTTAATATTGAGTGACCTCCCAGCAGTTAACAGAGCCAAAACCTTTTACTGGGCTAAATTGCCAGTGGAACAGATTGCTGTTTCTTCTGTTTCTCCCAATGGACACTGCTGGACTAGACACAGCTGAAGGTCCGGTATGGCAGATAGTCTGACCATTTTGCCACTCAAGCCATTAAAGCATCTGCAATACTACATTCTTCTCCTAGAGCACTGTTTTGCAGCCTCAGCAACTTTAAGATGTATGGAGTTCAACTCCCAGAATTCCCCAGCCAGCATGCAAACCAGAAAATGAGAGGACTACAGCTAGTCCTCAACTTACAACAGTTCATTTAATGACCGTTTGAAGTTACAAGGGCACTGAAAAAAGTGACTTATAACCGCATTTCACACTTACGACCCTTGCAGCGTCACCATGGCCATGTGCTCAAGATTCAGATGCCTGGCAACTGACTCATATTTATGACGGTTGCAGTGCTCCAGGGTTGTGTGAACCCCTTTTGCGACCTTCTGACAAAGTCAATGGAAAGCCAGATTCACTTAACCGTGTTGCTAACTTAACTATTGCAATGATTCACTTAACAACTTTGGCCAGACAGAGCATAAAATGGGGGCAAAATTCACTTAAAAACTGTCTCACTTAGCAACAGAAATGTTGAGCTCCATTGTGGTCATAAATTGAGGACTACCTGTAATTGCAACAGGATTTTTTTTCATGAATGCCTATCAATGTGAAGAATATTACCCATGATCAAGTCAAAGGCACTATTTACAATTTATTATTGGCATCAAGACATATATTACAAGAACCCTATATTTCCTAAAGGAAGCTATTAAGATCATAGATGTACAAAATAATCAAGTGGCATCGCTTGTCTCAAACAAAGGTTAAGAATGAGACCAATTAAAGTGTTACCTGGTGGCACAGTGGCTAGAATCCAGTATTGCAGGTAAACTCTGCCCACAGCCTGGAGTTTGATCCTGACAGGATTCAAGGTTGACTCAGCCTTACATCCTTCCAAAGTTGGTAAAATGAGGACCCAGATTATTGTAGGTAATATGCTGACTCTGTAAACAGCTCAGAGAGTTCTGTAAAGCACTAAGGGTGGTATATAAGTCTAAGTACTGTGGCTATTACTATTGTTATTAACTGCTATGTTTAGAAGAGAGCTCATAAGAGCATGTAGCATGCTACTGGATGGACAAAACCTTATGCCCTGGAACATCTTGACTGAGTTACTACATATGTGCAGAAACTGCAGATTCTATCTCAATATGAATCACAGAGATCGTAGTCAAGGAAGGGTGACTGTTTCATTATTTTGTTCATATTTTGCAAATGTGGCGCCTCCAAATGTTTTCATAGGTGTTCATTAATCATACTCATTAGCATACATCTGAAAATAGTATCTATAATTGCATTGCCTTGTCACATTTGTACAAATATCACTAAACAGCATTTTGTGCTCTTGTTATATTATGCATTTTTGTAGCTCTCGTTTTCATTTATATTTACTTATGTGTCGTTGTGCATGACCAGGTCAGGAGGTTTACCTTAAATGCAAGCAGCTATAGCCAATACTTGGACAAAGCAACAGAAATGCTAATTTGAATTAAGTTATCAGAAAGTTCAAAAATAGCTAAAATAATTCTCTATGCACCACTGTCACAGAAATCACTGTGGCTATCTCAATGTATAAAGTTTCTAGCTGTATTCAAACAGATTGTATGTATATAGCTAGCAACTTCATTTGGAAAAAAAGCCCATTTTTACTTAATTTAGGCAAGAGGGGCAGCAGCTAACAAGTCAAAGAAACAAACAAATAAATAATAAATAAATTTAATCAAGAGAGAGTGAGGGGGAGGGAGGGAAGGAAGGATTTGGAAGACTAGTTCATTTTAAACAGATTAGCAAGCAAACACCCAGAGACTTCTCTTTTTGTGTCATCTCCTATTGGAGATTGGCAACCATCAATGTTATTTTTTTATCCACTGATGATTTGCTTGGAAAAATGTAGTGTGGCAGTTTTCCATTCCCTTCTGCATCACTGTTGCGTTGCCAGATGGATATATATAATCCCTGCCACTGTATATGCCACTATAACAGTTTTATTCAGTTCCACCTGTAGTTGCTACTGATAGGCAGAGGAATGCTTAGTTACTGGAAGCATTATTTACCAAATACCAAAATTGTCTTTGAAAATAACTACTATTTTTGCAAGAAGTGTTTATTTGACAAACTTCATATCCATTCTATCTAATGGCCATTCCACATCCTAAAGCATGACCCCAGGACAGACTCTACACAAAGAAATGGTTCTCTGACATATATTCAATATAAGCTTAAAATAAATTGAGTTAATTGTGTGCCTCCCATTCAGATGGAAATTCAGCTTCTTTCTGGCTTTGCAGTCTGAATTACAAAATTACCCATCAGCAAAAAAACATTTCAGCTTGGTCATCCGCCTTGCCTTTCCATGTTTCTAAAATCTGCTTTCATTCTTTTCTTCTTAAAGTAGAAACTGCTTGGGGAAAAGGAATCTTCCTTCCTGTCGTCAGAGATGCTAACCAATGTTGCCCTCAACCAGCTTCTGCCAAAAATATTTGGAACCACATCTCCCATTCCTCTCAATGCTCAATCCTAGAGAAGAATGATTTATAATTATTATTTCATATGCTGGCAGTTTTCATGGTACGGGAACTGTCCCATTTCTCATATGGTGCATCTTTCTTCCACTTTATTTTCTCTAATGAGCAGAAGCTGTCTTATCTTTAAAATCTGCAGTAAACCACCATTGTTACTTAATGGAGAAATTAATAAAACACGCAGCCAATTGGCATACATGCCCCTATATATTCGTGTGCATACATATGAACATAAAAACATAAGCACAGCACTGGTGAACTACTGGATCAGATCTCTGGCCCATCTAGTCCAACCAACTGCACAAGAAAGCCCACTAGCCTCCCAGCAGAAGGCCTTTAGAGACAGTCACACTGTCGTGAAAGCTAATGGCTATTGTTCTCCACAATTTTCATAAACTGGCCTTTTTTGAAACTAGCCAAGTCAGAATCACACCTTATGATAGCAAATTCCAAAGCTGAATTGTACATTGGACAAAACAAAACAAAACAAAACAAAAAAACAAAAAACACACACAACACACAACACAACACAAAACACAAAACTATTGCCTGTCCTGATTTTTCTAGCATACAATTTCATTCAGTGACTTCTTGTTCTAGAATTTTGGTTCTAGTTCCAGGACTGTTTCTTATAGTCCCTAACAAGCTGATGGCCCTTTATTTTAAGCAGATGCACATTGTGTGGACACCTTCATCAAACCATTTACCATTATTCCAAAATCTCTTTCCTCATCAGGTACTCCTAGCTCTGATCCTACTAGTTTGAGCAATTAAAATTTGGGGGACCCAAGTGGGTGTGTATGTATGCATGCATATCTGTTTGCTATTAGAGGGATTCTGGACATGTGTCATGGCTTTGTTGGATCCCGGTTCAGAGAAGGAGGAAGAGGAGGAATTGGAACTGGGACCATCCGATGAGGAGGGCACGGTCCTTTCTAAATGAGTGGAGAGTCCAGTGGCTGAGATTGAGGCAGTCCCAGGATGGTCTGGCAGTGGGGGGTGGGGGAGGCGGCCGACTGGACAGAGAACTGCTGCAGGAGTGGAGCAGCTGCAGAAGGCCTGCAGAGATGACAGACTATACCATCTCTGATGAGGAACAGCTCAATCCTCAGGTGAAGAGAGCAGAGTGGAGGGAAGCACAGAGGAGGTCAGCAAGGCTGCTCATGAGGAAGCAGCCTTGTCCACTCCACACAAGGAACAACTGGGGAAGGGTGATTGAACTGAGGGAAGGTGTGTTTGTCAGGAGCACCTACTTGCTTTTATGTGCACCTCCTTTCCTGAATCTTGTTTCTTGAACTTTGGACTGTGGGTTTTTTTGGAACCTGAACCTTGCCCTTTGCTCTGTAGACTTTGGACTTGGCTCTCAGATTGTGCTTTGGTTGTTGGAACTTTGGTTTTATGGGTATTGTTACTTCCCGTTTTGCCTCATGGGTGGGCTAGGGCCCAGTTTGTGGAGCTGGGGAATCTGGACTGAGGGAAACCTAAGGGCTGGAGCACAGCTTCACCAAATGACCATTGGTGGGTCATTTATTTTTGTGATAAGTGAGCAATAAACAGACTGTACCTAACCTCTGCCTTGCCAGCATGACTTGAATCAGAACAACATGCCCCCAAGTTCCTGCATTCAACTTGATCATTTCATCTCTATGCAAAAGCAGGACGCATATCAGCAGATCTTCTTCTAATGTTCTGGTGGTTTGGGCTGGCATATGCATTCTTTGGAACTGATCTTTCTTCACTCCTGCCCTCTATTCTAAATTTGCAACATGTCTGCCATGACCACAATCATTTAGGGAGGTATTAAAATGCAGACATGTTACCCTTCACTCTTATAATAGACATTCCAGAGCATTTCTATTCATGATTTGCTACTGTATCATCTTGGACTGCATCCAAGAAGATTGGCTGGCATTTCTGATCATTAATCTCTCCTTACTATAAAGTCTCTCTCAAAGAGAAATTTTGCTAATTGCATGGAAAGGGGTAACATTTTCCTTTTGGGAAGTGGTGTTTGAAAGGAATTTTTTTTGCTCATTCACAATCTGAGAAAACTCTGGAGCTGCATTATGTACTATTGGCAACTTTGGAGGCAGCAACGATGAGCAGTATTTGCTCTGCAAGTTCTAGATTGTAAATATAAGGTAATTCTCATAATACACCTTCCAATTGAGCAAGCCTTTTGATCTGGCAATGAAAATAACAATGAAAGCAATAATCCCTCTTGATTGTGGCAGGGTTTAAACGAGATCAATCAATCAGGACTTGAGGGCATCATTCAAGCAGTTTATGATCACCTTTCATAATAATCATTTGTAGTTTCCAGTATGCATATTGTCAAGTTTATGTGGGTCTGCAATACTTGCAAAAAAATCATCATCTAATTATAGCTTCCCTTTTCTGACCAAATGATCAAGAGGTGGCCTAGTCAATTGATGCTTTCGATCCTGCCCTTAGCTTTACATCAGTGAAAGTAAGTTTTAAAGAGTGCTATTCTGGTGACAATTTGATATGGTATTAGGGTTTTTAATCTGACATTGATATTCATCTGTTACATTAGAATATCAGTATCTGGGAGACATGACAAATCAGGCATTATTTCCAATAAATGCTAAATCCATCCAATGCAGAATAATTTTCTTTTAAAAAATGCTAAAATGCTGTTATTCATCATCTGCAAATCACAGTTCCACACTTGCAAAATGTTTGATTGCAACAACAGGACCAGCTAGAATGTAGTGCAATAGAATGACGTTACACTGTCATGATTTGATATCCTAGGGGTGAGAGGAAGAGTTGATATCTGATATGATCTGTATTTGAAATTTCCCATAAATATGTTAGTGATGGTATAGTACAAATATGTGCATGGATCTGAAAAAAAAGTAAAGATAACTAGGAAAACTCTCAAATTAATTTAAATGTCCAGATTTAGGAAATGGACAGAGTAAGGTTCTGAAAATGTTCTATATAAAAGATATTCTTTTGTTTCCTGTACAACTTAGTTATAACAGTAAACAACACATTTTTTTTTGGGAAAAAAAAACATCCAATGTGATACAAGGTAGCTGCTCATTATTTCTCTCTCCTGCCTTTCTTCTTATAAAGCATGACAGGAAGATGGATGATAAACTAGCATTCTGGTTTTTAAGATGAAGTTCTTCTGCCTTTTTTTAATGGCAAAGAATTCAAATGCAGTCAAAATAATATACCCAGGAACAATTTTCACCTGATGAGCTTTTATGTAAAACAGGCTTTAGAATTATTGAACTGGAAGACCTCAGTTAGTTCATGCCCCCAAATATCCAAGTAAGCCCTAGAGGTCTGCCTCCAGAGGGAATTTAATCACAAACACACAGCAGGTGCTTCAAGAGCAAGGTGAAAAGTTATGGCAGTACTCAGTGTGCAGAAGAGACATTTTTAAAAATCTGCAATGTTCAATATCTATTGTGAGAGATTTCAGTGCAAGCAGAAAATCTGACCTGTTGCAAGGGGCCAGGAAGAGCCACAGTGTATGCTAAGAGGCAAAAATATTTTATAGCTCTTTTCCATTTGGGAATGGAAGAATGGAGAATTTTTTCTTTTGCTTCTACTTTTTTCTCTCTTGCCTTTGCACTGTTGTAGGAGGCAGAGTTCAGTGAATATTTCATAGCTGTTTTGTTAACTGAGTCTGTAAAAAAAAAAGTACTCTATCCATTAATCTCCCTGATTAATGGATAGAGGAAAAATCCAGGCTTCCATCAAGCTAATCAGAGAATGGACTTCAGTTCCTATTTTGAGGAGGGACACTGCCAGCTGCCAAGATTATGCCACCAAATTTGGAGTTACAAAAATCGAGATGATCACCAAAAATACAATTTTTGACTACTAATAAGTCATCCAGATTTTTTGCAGACCAGATATAGTTAGCCTAGTCAAGAGGGACAGAGTTTGGGAAACCGTCTATCAGCAACATGGTAAAGACTGGATGATAGACAATAAATCTGCTCTTTTGCACAGGCAAATTGGATGTTACAACAATAAATGGGACTATAGCAAATTCTCCCACCCCATTGACTTTCAGGATGATTAGAAATTAACAGTTCAGACTAAATTTTTGCACTGTTTCATGAATAATATAACTCTGATAATCAGCTAATTGGTTAAAAAAATGTGGTTTTCTGAAAATGCCCTCTGACCACTGATGAAATCCATAGTACAGGCTTCATATCCAGGTAACTATGGAAACAAGAAGGTATTTATTTTCTTCTATTTTGTCAAATTGCAATCTGATTCTGGAATATATTTTCAGCTATTTAAGAGCTCATTTCTATTAACTCTGCTGAATGCTCCAAGTACTGATATTATGGTAATCAAATTGGATTTTAATGAAAGCCTTTTATAGAAATCAGTGCTGAGTTCAGAAAGTCTGAGACTTACCTTTCTAAAAGTATAAGGAAAAGAAAAAGGAATAATACAGGTCCACTTCCTGTAAGGATGCCTAGATATATCCAGAACAGAGATAGGGAATGTACGGTTCTCTGTAAATTGCTTAATTTTTAACAGCAGGTGGCCAGCAGAGCCAATGGTGAAGGATACTGTACTTCAGCAACATTTAAAGGGCCACAGATTCTTCATCTGCTAAAGTAAGTAGTACTGTGACATCTTACCAATACAATTATAGTGTTTTAGAACATTGCTCTATACTTCAGAATAGCAAATATATTGGTTTTGTTTTCTGCCTAATTTGCTTCAGCTATTGCAGCCAATCAGGCTAAATTCTGATTATTTAATCCAAATTAATTTTTTGTGTACAGGTAGTCCTCGACTTACGATCACAAGTGAGCCCAAACTTTCTACTGTTAAGTGAGACAGTTGTTAACTAAGTTTTGCCCCATTTTACGCCCTTTCTTGCCACAGTTGTTAAGTGAATTGCTGCAGTTGATAAATTAGTAACACAGCTGTTAAGTGACTCGGGCTTCCCCGTTGATTTTGCTCGTCAAAAGGTTGCAAAAGGTGATCACATGACCTTGGGACACAGCAATGGTCATCAGTATGAGTCAGTTGCCAAGCATCTGAATTTTGATCACGTGATCCTGGGGATGCTACAAAGTTTGTAAGTGTGGAAAAACGGTCATAAGTCATTTGTTTCAGTGCCGTTGTAACTTTGAATGGTCACCAAACAAACTGTTGTAAGTTGAGAACTACCTGTACTTTAAGCTTTTTTGTATTTAGGTTTTGATGCAAGAGAAAATGGGTGCATTATTGATATAAACGTAGCATAGGTTACCTGCCTTTGGTCTCATGCAATTTGTGCTTCCTTGCAAGGATTTAAAAGCTGTATGCTTTTAATTGGCATGACACATACTAGATCAAGAGCTTGAAGGGGAGGGGCAGGAACAAAGAAATTAATTCAGCAATATTCCTCAGTGGCTTCAAATAGATGTTAAACAGGAGAGGAGAGAACATTGAGTCCTAGAACATCCTACAAACCAGGACCCTCAAGTTGAACCTCTCCCTTCCAATAACATTCATTGAAATTGGCTATAGATTAAATATGAAAATCACGATAACACGATAATCTATAATTCTATAATTCTCACTTCCCATAACTGGTCCAGAAGGATACCATGGCTGATGATTAGCAGTGAAATCCGGCCAGATCTATCTGGCTTGCGCGAGCCGGTAGGGCCGGTGGTGGGAGGCTCCGCCCACCCACCGGGACGTCATTACATCCTGTTCTTGACCCTCTGGGCATGCGCAGAAGGCTCTGCACATATGCAGAAGAGGTGTGCACGTTCACATTTCTGATCTGGTAGCAAAGGTAAGTGCATTTTATTCCCGGTGATGATATTCTTGGCTTTGCCATAAGTCTTTAACAAGTGCTATTAATGTGTCTCTGTATTAATGAGTCCAGACCTGAATTTCAACTGAAATAGGCCTGCAATTGTAACTTGACCACCTTCTTAACAACTTCTCCCTATAAAAGAATGGTAGGAGACTGGACAAAAACTGTCCAGGACAGTTGGCCCCAACTTATTCAAGACTGGCAGAACTCTCCTCCTCTAAAAAGAAACCAACATCAGTAGATGAAGTAAACTTTATGTCATATCCTCACCGATTTATAAAACCAGTAGGGACAAAAAATGGCACAGTTAACAGAAGTTACTGTCAATTTCCTCTGGAGTTACAGGGTCAAACATCTCTCAGGTAACTAACAGTGATTGTGCCTCTATCTCTGACCAAATTCAGTTCTGCCTGAATCCAACTGCAAGAGACTCTGAATAACTATCCATCAATTACACAGAGTATTCTTCACAGCAGCCCAAGAAGTGGTCAACAAACACTCTCATGCCTAATAAGGAGCAGCTCATCTGAAAAAGTGGTACTGAACTCCTATAAACTATAATTACATTTCTCTGCTCTTATCATGGTAATGTAATCTTAATTTGGGGTCTTACATATGCTTGATTGGATTAGCTTCTCGTCTTTCTCCAAAGGTACTTGAGAGAGGTCCATTATGGCTAGGAACACCTGAGTTGCCTAGGGACTATTAGCTTCAGAGAATTTGACAAGTTAATTTGGTAAGTCTCTGTTGACCTTACTTTGTTTTATGGTTTCATTGCTGCTTTTTGGCTACATGTCAGTAAAAAAAGATGATAGCATGGAGCAAGAATCTTAGCTTATTTATTTACCCTGAGGAATGCAACATTGCTTAGAAAACAAAACTTGCTTTGCAATGTTAATGAAAAGACAGAAAATGAGAACAGATCTTATTGATCCCAAACTATTTGTGACAGCTACATAAAATCCTTATAGGACTTGATGTATCCTTGATGGAAGAGTTATTGTCCCATTGATAATCCTCACTTTCACTGTTAAGGTGTTAGGGATAATGGCAATCAAGTTTGTGGCAACCCTTCATGAAATTAAAATTATAGTATATGAATCTAAAATCATAGTGCCTCTTAATTGACTCTTTTCTAGGCTAAACAGAGGTGTAGTTTCTTCATCCTTTCCTCATAAAAGTTGGTCTCTAGTCCCTCATCTTTCCTGACGCTCACTTCTGGAAATATGGATTTTGATGAGCATTTCATCAGCAAGTCTCATAATTACCTAGTTATTTCTCTACTGTAGTTTATGGAATCATACAAACTTCTGTTTTGCACAATATAACTTCAGATTTTCTGCATCATGCTGTTTTTCAACTGTCTGTAGGGCATCTAATTGTGTCAAAAGAGATTTTGCTGTTTTTAAATCAGGTAATTGTGCTGTTAATTTAATTATAATTACCAATTTAAAAATATATCACTATTAAAAGGAAGTCATGATTTGTAAATAAATCTAAATTAAAAAGACAAATAATTATCTGTTCTACTGCATTCCATGAACATCTGACTGGTTCTACTTTTTTTCCTCAGCTACTCTTTTTTCATGAATAACTTCTGAATGGCCAAGGTTCTAAGCAACAAGAAAAAGTAAGTTTGAGCTGTATAGTTCCACTATCATTATACCCTTTGAAGGAACCATGTCTGATGTTTTTAGCACCCTGGATAAAGCAACCATCTGTGACTTTAAATCATGATTTATAGTTTACAACTATATGCTCACCCAATTATTATGGCTTGTTTTTCATTACACAAACTCTTGAAACGATAACTGATCAGAAGTAAGGACCATAACAAAAGCCTGCTTAACTAGATTCTTCTGTCCTCCAGGGGCCCATTCTTTAAGAAGATTCCTACCAATTTGTTTATTCTTAATCATTTATTTTAACTTGTGATCCCTTTGAGAGGATGGATATCCTGAAATGTAGGTTATAAATACATATGTAATACAAATAAATAAATGCAGAATTATCTTTAAAACTTTCTGTAAATATGTTTCTGCTCTTATCCCCACATGTACAGTATCTTGGTCTCTATTCTTACTTGTGGCATCTTCAATCACCCAAGGACATCTTGCTGCCATTCTCTAAATTGATAGAAATCTGACAGCAACTTTTCTAATATTTTTTTAAAAGGCTTAAACTGTTGTGACCTATGGTTCACTTTATCAAATGCATAGAGTAATTAATAAAAATGGTTAGTTGGAGGGAAAAATGCTACTAGACTCCTGATGCTTTGCTACCACAGATTAACATGGCTGTCTTCCTATAATGTCCAAATTTACAGAAATTTATTTGGAAGTAGGTAGTAGGTAGGTTCTCTTCAATGCAAAATTATCCAAATAAAATATGCATTTGCTTTAGTATAATCTATTGATTGTTTCTTTTTTTCTATTTTGATTCCTTCTCTGAACAGCAACATATTACTTTTATTTTTTTCAGTGCTATGCTGAAAAGGAATGGAAATCTCTTCATCAATGTCAGTTTCAAACCCAAGTTATAAGTAACTACATTTTCTCCCATGCTTTGCAATTTGTATTTCCTATCACTAGTCTTTTTCACATTTACGTTTGGTTAATAATTTCCTTAGATATCATACTGAGTTATTTTCTATTATCCACCTGTTTCCTATTTGCATAGAGATTTCCCATATTTTTTTCCATGAAGAGAAGAAACAAAGAATCTTACCTTTCCAGATTTTTTTCTTTTTTAAGAATGCATATATAAGTCCCCCCCCCCATTTTTAAAAAATCTTCACAAGAATCATTTGAAATACATTGAATCAAGAGATGCACCAGGCATGGTTGGTTATTTTAACTATTTACAATGGTGTATCTCAGTGGAATCATCCAGCTTGAAACGGGAAAAAGATGTGGAATGTATGTAAGTTCCATTAAATTCTAGGAGATATACTGACTACTGAGCATGTTTAGGATTACATTTTAGGAGGGGAGAATCTATGCTGTGCATAATGTTAAAAGACTTGATTTCTATTAATGTTCAGGCTGACATATTAATTTGATGTAGAATGGAGATGTTTACCTACAACATCTGGCCATAAAATGATTAGGAGCAATTTTATGGAAATCAGCCACCATTTATGCACACATGTATTGTGCTATGATGAAAAAAATATTTTGATTAAATCAGGTGATTCTAAGAGTTCAAGAATATCAGGTTTCCAAAGGTGAATTATCATAGAAATTCCTGTCATGGTAATGGATCATTTAGCATTCTAACATTCGTTATTTGTACTCAAACCTTGAGGGGTGCTCAAACTGCAAATAAATACTGTTTTGAAGAATGTAAATTAGAGTCACACTGTTAATCAGTCTGACTTTCAAACCAGAATGCCTGCAGATTATTTTTTTTTGCAGTAAACAAATTTGCTAAGTGACAGTGTGCTTTCGCATAAATCCATGTAATAAGCATTGAACATTTTTTAAAAAGTGGAAACATCATAAATTAAAAAATATATTTTTAAATGTCAAAGCCAAGCACCATAATTTTGGATTTACCCTAAAAGAAGAAATGGAGGAGGTTACATTGCCAGACTCACATTCCCCTAACCTGAAATGGTATGTATCTCTCACTAGTTTTGTTTCATATTTACAACACACAGAGAGAAGTGAGAAGCAGCAGTCCACCACCTTCTTCTCTTTATTTAGTTCTCAAGAAGCCTGACTCACCTTGGTTCAAGTTAAAAAATAGCTTTGAGAAAGCCAGTTGTGCAATTTTTAAAATTTGTTCCAATATCCATTGTGTTAATGCTTAATCGATACTTTATGAAGCACATTTGCTAAGTTTGGCATACATTTAACTAAATATAAAGTGAAATAAATATGCTAACCCAATTTTAAAACAAAGAGGTGGAAACCCAAATCAGTGTACTGCATGAAGACATCCAAGTTCTTCCTTCTAGTCCCCAGAACCTTGAGACCTCTAATGTTACCTAAAGCCCCTCCTCATCAAATCTCTTATCTTTTTCCAAGATAGAGATAAATCTCTTCCCAACTCTGCTGGATCATAAGAGGAGTAGTTCCTTTTGAGATATGGAAAGTCCTTCTGTGTTTAGAAGAAGGACAGTGGTCTTTTGATACAGTGGAACCACTGGCTAAAGAGGAGGAGGAAGAGGGAAGATAGTCACCTGAGATGCAGATGTAATGTAGGTGATGCAAATTAAAATATCTCCTTGGGTCTATCCACAAGTGTTTCTAGTTGCTTGTGCCTGACATCTGCTCAATGTCCGAATCTATTTAAGGATGTATGCATGTTATATAGTATCATAGGACATCCCTTTAAATATGCATGGTTTTGTATTTGATTTATTTTAGCTGTATATATTGGTTTTACAATTGATTGGTTGTTAAATTATGAACTAGTTTACAGTATGCTGTGTTTTTCTTTGATTTTTATTATGCTTTGTTAAAGGCACATAGGAAATGATGATGATGATCATGATTAGGGTACATGTGAAATATGAACCTCATTAGGATGAAGAAGAGCCAAGATATGGCAAAGAAGAACTAATAAAAACTTTAACAAAAATGCACATTTCCTCTATTAATAAACCAAATTATTGTCTAAAGATTTGAGATGACTTTTTAAAAATATAATAGAAGCCCTATTTCTTATTTATAATTGTTTGGGCTAAAATAGAGTGATTGGTTAAAATGAAATCATAACATCATAGCCAAGTATAGACTTGAACATATGTTTCCTTGAAAGAAATCTAATATTTAATTACTATAATGCACTGGCTCAGTAAATGCCAAACAGTTTATAATAAACGGGAGGATATTTATCAGGGGTGGGCTCTAAAAATTTTTACTACCGGTTCTATGGGCATGGTTTATTTTATGGGCGTGGCTTGACGGTCATGTGACAAATCTTTAGGATTTAGCACAGGTACTGGTCTACCAAGCTTTTAACTGCTTGCAGAGCTGTACCGGTCTACTCATTTGTTTTTGGAGGCACCGGTCTACTCATTTGTTTTTGGAGGTACTGGTCTACCCATTTATTTTTGCAGGCACTGGTCTACTCATTTGTTTTTGGAGGCACTGGTCTACTCATTTGTTTTTGGAGGCACTGGTCTACCCATTTATTTTTGCAGGCACCGGTCTACTCATTTGTTTTCTTTTAACACTGATCAGCTGTAGGGCGGCCCTTTGAAGCCCCGCGGCAAGAGTTTAAACAGTTTTTTTCCCTCTAGCCGATCAGCTGGGACTCAGGAGACAGCAATAGATTGGGGGTGGGGGCAAATAAAAAGTAAGAACAATGCAGGGGGGGCGGGGGACGGGGGTGCAGGGGGAGCAGAATCAGTTCAGTGATGTCATATCATCACTGCTACCAGCTTGGCGGAACTGGGCGGAACCAGGAGGAACCAACCACTGATATGTATGTTTCTGGACAATTTCATAGGTTTTTTTGCCCTTTTAGCAGGCCATGTTCTTAGAGGGAAAATACATTTAAAAAATAGGGTCAAACATAACAAATTAGTGAAACGTTTCCAGACTAGCCTGTAAGATGATAAATTCTGTGAGATAGCTTTTTGTCATTGGTATAGAACAGTGATGGCGAACCTATGGCAGGTGTGCTGGAAGTGGCACGCAGAGCCATCTCTCTGGGCATGCCAGCCGTCACCTGTTGCTCTTCTGGGTTCTGGCATGCACATGTGCTGGCCAGCTGGTCTTTGCACACGTGAGAGTGCCAGTAACCAGAAGAGCAGCTCCCTGGCACACATGCATGCCGGCCAGCTGGTCTTTGCACGTGCATGTGCGCCAGAAACTGGAAGACCAGGTGACCAGCGTGCACATGCGCACCAGGGAGCTGCTCAGCCGGAAACTGCTCAGCCAGAAACCAGAAGCTCAGCTACTTTTTTCTTTTCAGGAACTACTTTTTTCTTTTCCCATTTCTCTACTATCTTCATTTTCATTTTATATCATGATAATCATAATAATTTCTTTTTAAGAAAGAGTGAGCCATGTCAAAGTATGTTACTTGAGGTTTACCAGGAAAATTCATTCTGGTGATGAAATTAAGACTCCAGATTTCTGTTGCATATATAAACTATGTAGATATATATTTAAACACACTTGCAGATACTGTACATAATTTCTCATTATTGTGATGAGTGAGGTAAATTGGAGTTGTACAAAAAGTTTCAATTCTTACTTTCTTTTTAAAAAAGTAGCTGATTTAGAGTATGACTAACATCTTTCATTAAAGATTCTCAGGTTTGTTACTATAATTATATGTAATACAAGTTATCCTAGTTAAAAGATATTTGTGGATATTTGTCATGTTTGTTTATATATTTGTCCTTATATTTGTATGCTGCTGTGTACAAATATATGTGTACAATATTAACAAGTTATCCATCACAACATATAATGCTGCCCATGAACCAAAAATAAGACAATAACTCCCCATTGTGGTTGCTTCCATCATACCATACTGACTTTAGTTTTCTATGATTTAGGAATGTAGCAATAGCAGAGTATTCAGTATTGCAATAAACTGTTAAATTGCACCTCCTAGTGGGCGCATAATCCATTTCATACAGTTATGTTTACAGTATATATTAGCAATTAGTTGGCAGAATTGTTAACATTTTAAAAACCACATTAATAATATTATAATGCATCTCATAATAATGGCTTCTAAAGTTCCAAGCTTCTTAAAATTTGCATTTTCAATGGGACTGTAGGAACATACAGTACAGTTTGCAGTAATAGTACGGCTTGCAAGGAATGTTCAGATATTTGTATTAATATCAGAAACAAGCCTACAAGATACATTAACTTCTTTTGCAGGTTCCAGTTATGTTTGGAGAGTTAACTAACAGCTGGCTGGTTATATTGCTGTTGGCAGTAGAATAGCTGAGGCTGAATGCAAACAGCACATTCTGATGTCCTGAAAGAATATCATGGTCATAAGTCATCATATCTTGGCCTATTTACTCAATAATTAATGAAAAGAGATAACGAACAGTCAGATCAAAACTTTTTCATGTCAAAATCAAGACACACACAAACTCAAAATAACCCCAAGTTGATAAAATGGGACACACAGAAAATTGGAGAGCCTTTCAAAATTCTATTATTGCACCCTACTACAACATTTCTCCCCTTCATGGATTACTGCCTTGTTGTGGTGAAGGGGCTTGCGTAACTCAATGAAGCTATGAGCTATGCCATGCAGGGCCACCCAAGATGGACAAGTCATAGCAGCGAGGTCTGACAAAATGTGATCCACTGAAGAAGGAAATGGCAACCCACTCCACTATCTTTGCCATGAAAACCCCATGGACAGTACCAAAAGAAAAAAAGATATGACGCCAGAAGATGAGCCCCTCAGGTCAGAAGGTGTCCAATATGCTACTGGGGAAGAGCAGAGGGCTAGTTCTAGTAGCGCCAGAAAGAGTGAAGCGACTGAGCCAAAGCCAAAAGGACGCTCAGCTGTGGATGCATCTGGTGGTGAAAGGAAAGTCTGATGCTGTAAAGATTTTCACTCCATAGGAACCTGGAATGTAAGATCCATGAATCAAGGCAAGCTGGACGTGGTCAAACAAGAGATGACAAGACTGAACATCGACATCTTAGGAATCAGCAAACTAAAATGGACAGGAATGGGTGAATTTAATTCAGATGACCATCAGGTATACTACTGCGGGCAAGAAACCCTCAGAAGAAATGGAGTAGCCTTCACAATCAATAAAAGAGTAGGAAAAGCAATACTGGGATATAATCCCCAAAATGACAGGATGATCTCAGTTCGAATCCAAGGCAAACCATTCAATATCACAGTAGTCCAGATCTATGCCCCAACCACTGGTGCTGAAGAGGATGAAATTGACCAGTTCTATGAAGCCCTACAGCACCATATAGAATTAATACCAAAAAATGCAGTTGCTTCGTTCGTATTCTGTTGGTGTAGGGCTTCCTCCTCCACTACTGCTGTTTCTAGTTCTTCCTTGCTACCCTGCTCTTCTTCCACACCTCTCAACTGGTCAAGGAAATCTTGTGCTGTACTCAGGCTTTCTATTTTGATTTTTCTTCCTTGCCAGGTTATTAGCATCCCTTCTGGGAGGAGCCACCTGAATAGTATCTTTCTTTTATTCAACTGTATGGCCAAAAATCTGTATCCCTTCCTCATCTCCCGGACTCTTCTTGGTATCTGTTTTAGGATTATTATTTCTTTTCCTCAATATGTTAGCTGTTCGTCTCTTGCCATGTTGTATAGAATATCTTTAACTTTTTTCCGTGCGAAGCGGATATGTACTTCTCTAGGAAGCTTGTTCCTTCTTGCGTAGTTAGTCTGGACCCTGAATACGTCGTCCAGCTCCCTAATTATCGCCTGTTTGTCTTGGTGAAGTGCATCAGCTATCAGCTCCGCCATCTTTTCACCTAGGTCTTCCTCTTTGTCCTCGACAACATTCTGAAATCGCAAATAGAAGGAAGCCTGGTCCATCTCCAATTGGATTATTGAGTCTTCTAACTCTTTATTTTGACTTGTTAATGTTTGATCCACAATATCTAATTTCTTTTCAGTTTGGTCAATTCTTGTTTCAGCTTTTTGAATTCGTTGTTCATTATTAACTATTGATGTTTGGATTTCATTCATTTTCTGGTCCAATGCATGTATGTCTGATTTTAATTCGACATGGTTATTTAACAGTTTTTCCTGCATTGCCATCATCGTTTCTTGGATCAGGGTTAATGATGCTTGCAGCGTTTGCATTGCCAGGCTTTCTGTTGATTTTTGTGTCGCCGGAGAGGTTGTTGTTATAGTGGGATTAGAGGGAGTCTTTTTTCCTGTTTTCCCCGCTGTGAATGACATGCTTGTCATTTCTTTCAAAATTTTCTTTTGCTCTCTAATTATCCTATCAATGTTACTCCAAATTCTCATTCGCCAGTTAGCACCTCTATTATCTTTTTTTAAAAATATATGTTTATATATATATATTCCTATATCTAATTTTTCCTTCTAAATTTATAAACAAGTATAACTAGCTTAGTAGATATGGGTTAGACAGTTCAATACTATACAATCAATATATCAGTTAATCAACAGGTCACAATCAACGTATCAATATAGCAATTAATTTGGCTAAATATTGTACTTTTAAATGCTTAAAGTACTATAAATACTGTAAATTGAAATTTTTGAATACTTGATTTTAAATACAATTACAATTTTAAATACTATAAAAATACTAATGAATACTATAAATGCTAAGCAGCGGAATATATATAGAAAGATTTAAAATATCATAGCTTGAGAGTATATTATACATATCTAGACCAAGAAAATACTGTAATTCTTATATTACTAAATATTAATAAGTTAATATATAAAATATGCAAATTTACTATAGATACAAGTGAGTATACTTAGATAATTAATTAAATGAATGCAAATCAAATAACACTGTATAATAGTATATCTTGTAAGCAAGTAAAGTCAAGACTTAAATAGCCTAAAAATTGACAGTTCTTATTTATAACACTATTACTATGTAGAAGGTCAGGGAGTTGAGGAGAGCGTTATAAAGAGTAAAAAGAATAAAAAGGAAGGCTATCAAGATACAATAAGGGACAAATGGTATTTTCCACAAAGATGAAGTTTTTTGATTTTGATTTTTTTTTTCACTCAGTCATCAATCTCCTCCAATCTCCTCCAATCCTTCCTTAGCCACAGCCGAAGCTCTATGATAAATCTCGCAGCTAGATTGTCTCTATGCCTGTCCTTTTCAGCTTTTGCTCTGTCAGGCTTCTTTAATGGCTGCACTTCCTGTTCTCCGATACAGGCAAGTAAAGTCCGATCTTCAGCTTAATTCACCTTCCTGCTATGGCCAGCAAATGAGGAACAAAATTTTTCTGAGTTCTTATGTGTTCCTTGCTCTACCAAACCTCTTTTTACGCAGACAGTTTCAGCGCCCTCAGACTTTCCTTTTCTGCGCCGGCTAGACGAGCTCTGTGCCTTGGCAAACTGCTCTTTGATCTCCAGCGCCGCTCATTTCCACTCTGAGCCCCTCGCTCTCGTCTACGCCAACCTCTTTTTGATGTTTAAATCCACATAGGCAGGGAAAGTAGGTTTCGATCACGCCATTGCAACCTCCGATCTTCCTTGCTTCCTTCTAGTTGTCAGCTCCCCACAGCTTCAAGTCAGCCATTAAAAGGCTGACTCACTCACGCTGGTTTGACAGAGCCGCCCAGATTTTGCGAGAAGTGCTTGCGCTTCACTTTCTCGCTCGCCGGACTCCCTCTATTGTCCGCGGGGCTCTCCAGGTCCCGCGCCCCCGAAGGGATCCCCAAAACGTGGTGACAGGCAGTGTTGAGGAGTAGTGATCACTCACTCAGCACCATGTCGCCGCAGTTCACCAACCGGAAGTCCCTAAATGCTAAAGTAGGAAGCCAAAAGATAACCGGAATAACAGGCAAGTTTGGCCTTGGAGTACAAAATGAAACAGGGCACAGGCTGATAGAATTTTGTCAAGAGAATATGATGGTCATAGCAAACACCCTTTTCCAACAACCCAAGAGACGACTCTACACATGGACATCACCAGACGGTCAGCATAGAAATCAGATTGACTATGTGCTCTGCAGCCAAAGATGGAGAACTCTATACAGTCAGTAAAAACAAGACCAGGAGCTGACTGTGGCTCAGATCATGAGCTTCTCGTTGCAAAATTTAGGCTTAAATTGAAGAAAGTAGGGGAAAGTACTAGGCCACTCAGGTATGAACTAAATCATATCCCTGATGAATATACAGTAGAGGTGACAAATAGATTTAAGGAATTAGATCTGATAGATAGAGTGCCTGAAGAACTATGGACGGAGGTTTGCAACTTGACTTGTTAAGGTAATCCTCAATCTGTATAAATAAAAATGTAAATGTTCATTTGTTCAAAATTGTAAATCTCTGAAAGTTCTTCACCAATTGCCTTGAAATTTTGACACAACGTTGCATTTGAATACGTGCGTGTTTTTATATACCTATATTATATAGATGTCACACCTGTAACAGGTAAAAACATGCTTTCTTGAAAAACAGCGCCATCTGTTGGACGTAAAAGCAACACACGCTATACTAAATATTTTACGATTCCATTTCAATGTTTCCGATTGCATTGTTAAATTGAATTTTCATAGATTTTGATTTATTTTCATTTTGATTTAATTATTTTGTGCAACATTGCGTTGGAATTGAGCTGTGCCGTATCCCTCTGTAGCTCAGGTCATGCCTACTTTGCCTCCGTTCCACCAGTCTTTTCATTCGGTCGATTGGATTCAGACCTGAGTTGCCTTTCTCTACGTTTCTTTTTGGACTTTAACTTCACAGCACCACAATGGTAAGCGCGAGCTGGGTCTTTTCCCCTCAGCGCCACCGCCGCCAAACCCACAAGCAAAATGGCGGGAAATGTCAACCGCCGCGAAGCGTCCTCCCGACTAACCGAGTATGCCATACCTTTGGCAGGGACCCCGATGCCGCCTGTGGTGTGGAGAGCTGCGAAGGTGAAGGCGGTTATACTGGCAAGCCGGGAAACCAGCTCTTACACCCGCGGCAAAGTATCCTCGGAGGCGTCCGAAGACAAACCTCTGGAGCCCCAGGAATGCAAACTCACTGACGGCAGCCCAGGCAGATGCCTCCGCCAATCCCATGATGCGCAGCTCTCCCAACACAAGCACTAAATAGGTAAAAATCCAATAAAGCAATTGATTAAGCGACGTTAAAGTCCAAAAAGAAACGTAAAGAAAGACAACTCAGGTCTGAATCCAATCGACTGAGTGAAAAGACTGGTGGGACGGAGACAAAGTAGGCGTGACCTACAGAGGGACATTATTGGCACTCGGACAAAAAATATTGTATACCCATAAGACTGGGCCACATCAACGCGTGGCCAGGTACAGCTAGTTTACAATAAAAATTGAGGCCAAAATTTCTGTTGTTTAGACATTTGTTAAATGAATTTTACAACCTTTCTTGCCCCAGTGAATGACTACAGTTGTTAAGTTAACAACACAGTTAAGTCAACTGGCTTCCCTCTTGACTTTGCTTATCAGAAGGTCGCAAAAGGTGATCATATGACCCCAGGACACTGCAACTGTCATAAATATAAGTCAGTTGCCAAGCATCTGATCACATGACCTTAGGGATGCTGTGATGGTCATGTGAAAAATAGGCATGTCACTTTTTTCAGTGCTGTTGTAACTTTGAATGGTGACTAAATGAACTGTTGTAAGTCGAGGACTACCTGTAATTGTGGAGAATGGCAGTTGCCTCTGCGGAAGCCAGGTGTCTAGTGTCAAACTAAAGCTCCGGTTTCTGCTGCAATAGCCTCCTGCAGCCCTCTGCCAGTGAAAACCGAGCTCTCCCAAGCTCCATTTTCGCTGAAAGATGGCTGCTGGAGGCCATCATTTGGCACTCTCTCTGGTCTTGCCTGCCTCCGCTGGAGACAGTGGATCCCCCGTTCTGCCCGGGCCACAAGTGCCCCCGACATGAGTGACGTTGAGCTGGCCATGTCCCCCGAGGTCAAACACACAATGAAATCAAGTTTGACACCCCTGCTGTATTGCTATTCCATGCTTATGTCGAAGAGTCCAAAAAAACAATAAACTCATTAAAAGCCGTGGTGACGCAGTAGTTAGAATACAGCAGTGCAAGCTAACTCACTGCTCACTCCAGTTCGATCCTGACCAGCTCAAGGTTGACTCAGCCTTACATCCTGAGGTCAGTAAAATGAGGAGCTAGATTGTTGGGGCAATATGCTGACTCTGTAAACTGCTGAGAGCTGTGAAGGACTGTGAAGTGGTATATAAGTCTAAGGAGTATTGCTATTATTATGGCTGTCACAAACCAAACCTCTCCTGAAACTGCTTGGCCTTCATCTACGGTTCTTCCACCATGCTTCAAAGGAATCACATCACACCCAGATGGCTACATGAAACTTCTTCCAATCTTTACCAAAGTTAGAAAATTTATTATATTTAAAGTATGTCTTGCAACACACCAGTTTGGAAATAATCTTCAAATTAAATCCTTGTATGCAGATAGTATTATTAGGTTGCAATAGGTAAAAGACTCTAATCTGTATAGACCTGATTTAAGCACTAACCAGTATTATTTTATGTTTAGTTTTCAATTATATGGATTTTTTTCCTCATGCTCAACAAAGTTCCTTTCCCTTTTTATAATAAAAGCAATTGAAATTAGTATTTCAATTCCACAAGCCTTCATTTGTGCAGGTTTTATTTACAACGAATTATATTTAAATTATTATTATTTTCCCCAAAACACTCCATAAAAAAGCAAGATTAAGGAAGCCACAAACAAAAGCCAGGTTTACATGGTTGATTCCTGGATGGATTTTAGATTGCTAACAGCAATGACTCCTTCTGATACCAAAGACATTGTCTAGGAAGCAGTATTGCTACCTTGATTGTTTTTATTTTTTTTATTTTTTAAAAATTTGATTTATATGCCGCCCTTCTCCGGAGACTCAGGGCGGCTTACAATGCGTTAAGCAATAGCCTTCATTCTTTTGTATATTTTATACAAAGTCAGCTTATTGCCCCCACAAACTGGGTCCTCATTTCACCTACCTTAGAAAGGATGGAAGGCTGAGTCAACCTTGAGCCTTGGAGAGATTCGAACCAGCAGAAATTGCAGGCAGCTGTGTTAATGACAGGGTGCACTAAACCATTGTATTATCAAGGCTCTTATTTCACCTTATATTGAAATAGAAATGGTTTTAAAATTGTAACAAAAGAAATACAAATATAGTTTTAACTGTAAAGCTTTTTATAACATACAAAATGAGATATGTGCACAGTGAAAACATATGGGGAGGGGACTTCAATCCATAATTGATTAAATCTATATTTTTTACTCTTCAAGAATTTATTTTTAAAAAATTACAATTTTTAAGAAAAATACATGATTTTGAAAGCTAAACCACTGCATTAAAATGTCAACAATAATTTTTCATGCTCAACAGCTTTAAAATAACTGAAGTCAAAGAAAATATAGATATATTAACTTTTCAATTGTTAAGAGAATTTTCAGTAGAACACTTGTTTTAGTTTGTTGTAGCAAACAGACACCATAAAGGCCAACTGTGTTATAAATTTTTTGCACTATAGCTTTCTTCATGTAATGAACGGAATATTAATTCTCTCTCTTGGTCTCTCTCTATACGCCCACATTCACACAGAATAGCATATACTGCAGTCAGAAAAAAATTCATTAGAGAAATTATAAATAATTTTCTTTACAACGGCTGTGCATGTCTTAAAAATGATTTAGAATAAGTGTTTTTGATCTCAGATAACCACAGCACTTTTACACTGTTCATTAAAAGCAGCTGCTTCTTTTTCACATTTTTGACCAAATCTGAATAAAAATGTGGCTCTTTTAAGAGTGTGATAATGGAATTTGGTCTCCATTTAGTGATTAAACAAAAATTGAACTTATTTCATTTAAATGATTTTAAAATCTAAATTAGTTAACTAAATACAGTTTGTATAGTTACTTTTATATCCAGTATTTTTTTGTCTTCTGTCATACAGAAGAATGCTAGGATCCCTGACAAGAAGACACTTGTCACAATCTCTATTCTCTGCATTCCATTTCCCCCCTCTTCCTCTCTCTCCATACACACACACACACACACATCCCTATTTCAACATAATACCCCATTCATTTAATGAAATAGACAACAGTTTATATAATACTGTTAGCCATCAAAATGGCTAACAGCTGAAGACTAATGAAATATCACATTTCACAGACATGATCATTAATGTTCATTATTTGAAATGTTCTGTACAGAAGGAGCTGAATCAAGACCTAGTAACGTTCCGAGGTAAGTTTGTTCTCTAGGATCCAATATTTGTTCAGGTTTAACTGGATGAACTATATTTGCTGGTTGTGGAGTAAGAGTATATTTTTCAAGAAATTCCAGATCTGTTGTTTGCTGATAATCTGTTGGAGGGGGTTGTGAAGGAAGAATTGAGTGAGATGAAGTTGTAACAGGAGGCTGCGGTTGTACAAGATCAGACTGAGTTTCACGCATTCGAACAGATATCAGTGTCACTGGCACACATGTGTCTGATGGTACATTCTGTAGCATTGCCTTGGTATCCACTTGATAAGTTGTGTTCTGATCCACAAATGGTTTAGAATCACCTTGAAAAGCCTTATCATCTGATGTGTACTGAGCTGGTAATGACACAATTTTTTCATCTGACAATGAATTTTGCAGTTCATCTGCAGACTTCCCTCCATGTACGTGATCAGTATGGTATTTTAGTTTATCTTTTCGTTTAAATGTTGAATTGCAGTATTGACAGTTGAAAGGGCGAGCATCTGAATGAATAACCATGTGTTTAGTTAATGTCTTCTTAATCCTGAAGGACTGGTTACAAATTTGGCATTTGTATGGTTTCTCACCTGCATTAAAAAGTCAATATTAATAGAATAAATGTGCTATCTTTTATATCTTACCTATCATTTTTAATCTTTGTTATATAGCTAAACATTGTTTCAAATAATTTCTATAGAATACAGAACATCTGACACTGAGAAAAAAACGCAAGTCATTTTAATGTTTATTATTTCATTTTTTAAAAAATACATAATTTATTTTAAAAATACAGGAAACCTTCCATTTATTCCAAACTTTGTTTCAGGTGAGAACAAAGCATTGAGATATGCAAAACTGATATACAACATCATTAATTGATACTCTGTGACTTGCAATACATTCAGACAAGCTGATGCACGCTGATTGCCAGCCTTAGATCAAAAATGTGCTGAGCTACCTAGGTTAACAGAAAGCATTGTAGGGCATGGGGAGGCAAGGATGGGTGGGAAGTGAGTTTTAATTTTGTAGTTTTACTTCAAGAGGATTTTTTTTCCCCTCAAAAGTTCATCAAATAAAAAATAACTTTAAAATTCACACCTCAATGATCACACAGTTTATTAGTTTTGTTAGTGTTTGCTTGATTGTGTGATTTAGTGTGCTTGATTGTTTTGTGTCTTGCATTAGGGTTATGAATGAGAAGTCAAAATAGCTTCTTATCTTAATGATGACAGAGGGGATAGAAATCCATGCTGAATAGTATCAGCCATTCAACTTGCAGGAAGGTGGGCCAAAAGAACTGTTTTAAAACATTTCGACAACATTCTTTAATGAAAGCATTGGATTGGGAAAAATACTTAGTTAACTGGGGAAACTTGGAGAGTCCAACAACATGGAATATAGCATAAAGCAAGGAAGGGAATTGGGATAGATTAAGAATCCAAGAGATTCTTTAGCAAATCGTTGAACTGTGAGAATTAAGAACAATGCTCAAAATGTTCTGGATTAATTATTTTCACTACCCAAAATAGAGGAAACTGAAAAATAAAGAAATGCAAGCATTCTCTTCTGCTGCAAGCAAGTTTTTAAAAATAGAAGAGATCACAACTGAGTTTTTAGGCTACTCTGATTGTTTACCTGAATGTGTCCTAAAATGCATTTCTAAACTTGATTTCCCCTTAAAAACTTTCTTGCAGACTTCACATTGATGAAATGTTGCTTTGTACCTTTGAAGAAAAGCAAGTAAATAAAATATATTAGAAAATAGATTTTTTTACCAAGGAATGTTTTCAGGCTTACATAAACTAAATTACTATTATAGGCTTATTCTCATTTTCCCCTGTTTTTAAATTGTTTCTTAGAAATATATGTGCATTTAATTGTTTGCTTGTGGACAATTTCAATACCTTCACAAGGAGTGTTAACGCAAATAAATGTGTAACCCATCAAGAAATTCAGTTCTACCCAGTGATGGGGCTGGAGTCACAGTAGCCAGTTGTTAAAATTTTGGGGCAAATTTGTGAGTCAACTTGAAGGCAGAGCTGAGCCACATGTATTAATCAGATTTTGATGGCTAGCAGCATGGTGGCAGCAATGGAGCTGGCAGAGCTGGTCCTTAAACATTTACTAGTTCTGGTTCTATCTCTTGTAAATGGAACATTTTAAAGAAAGAAAAAGACCCTTAATGATGCTGTGATTCTATGTACTGTATATAACACTGCCTAGGAGTAAACCACTCTGTTATGTTTTTCATTTTTCATTTTTCTGAAATGATATAGGGTTTCCTGCTTGAGCAGAGGGTTGGAGTAGAAGACCTCCAAGGTCCCTTTCAACTCTGCTATTCTGTTAATCATATATAGGGTTGTATATAGGGTTGTAAACATTCATATTCTCCAGTACAAGGGTAAAGGATTAATGCAAAATCCAGCTATTCTATGCTGATTTAGGAACTTCATGACTCAAAGGCTACCTATCACAACAGTTGGAGAAGAATGAGAGTTATTATTAATTAAATATTGAAGTACACTTTCTATATCTTATTTTCCTTGGCCTTGTTGCTTTCAATTTCATGTCCCCTTTCAGCTGTCTGATACACACCCGTTTAGGATAAAAATTCATACATCTAAAGTAAAAAACCCCATAGAAAATCAAATTAGATAAGGCATTTAGATCTATAATTAGTATCTTCTCTGTTTGCTTCTCACTGTTTTGGATATGAAGAAACAGATGTCATGTATTATTGAAACCTTTTCTCCCAATGAAGTTTTCCCTGACTTGAAATGTCCCACCTGTAGGTATGCATATTTTGCTTTATATGTGATATCTAAATTATATTTTCATATTTTTATAATAATTGAAAATTATATCTTATACCATAATACACTATATTTTTTCAGCATTAGTATTCAAGGGGTAAAAAGAATGCATTCATATAAGACTATTTTTGGATCAATTAAACCATGATTTAACCAGAACCTAACCCTGGTTCTATTTGGTACAAATCAATCTAACATATCCTCAGATGTTGGATATGTTACAACAATATATCAATATTGAATATATTTCAATATTAAATTAAACTTACTTTTGCCACACTTTTTCTCCTAGATGAACACTTTTATAATGAACAGTGAGATGATCTCTTCGGCCAAAGCATTTTCCACATTCCTCACATTGATGGGCTTTCTCTCCTAAGGTGAAGCAATTATATATTCTGAATTAATTTAATAAAAGTTCCAGGAAGCATCCCAAAAAATGTCAGAGGCATCCAACTATTTCTGATTTTGGGCCAGTCACTCTCGCTCAGTCTAACCTACCTATACAAGATTATTGGGGGGAGGAGGGGGAGAGGAGGTCACCTTGAGCTGTATAAAGTAAAGCAGGATATAAATAAAATAAATAAATTAGGGATCAATGTCCACGGCTCGCCAGTATGTGATGATATATGTGTCACCAAGACTGGGAGCAGGGGGAAAAAGTAGGATTTGTCAAAAAATATAATAATAAATAAACTGCGGATAGGCTTAACATGTCTTTTAAAATTAAATTTATTATCCCAAAGGTAGGTGTGTGTGGGGGGTGGGGGTGGGGGGTGGGGGCAGGAAGGGATGGAATTGAGATTACTGTGTCCTGATTCCACCACTGATCTCCCTTCTGTGACCCTTGGCTGTTGAAAAAATAACTTTAAAATGTGCAGTTCCTTCATGAGAAAACAGTTGCATTCTAGTATACCTCAGTGTTTTCCATTAGTAGGAGCCTTTTCATTCATGGAATAACAGTCTGGCCACATATATTGGCATACATCCTCTTCATCTCTAACCAGTCATGGTGAAAACAGATATCCTTTCTTTCAGTAAGCCATTATTTTGTGAAATATAAACGAACGCTATGTTCCTAGATTCTTTGATTGAAAAAGGTAATGTCAATGCCACTCCTTACCTGAATGTATCTTTTTGTGTTTTGTAAGGTGATCATGGCGAATAAATGTTTTTCCACATTCTTCACATTCATATCTCTTATCATCATGGTGGACTCGCAGATGAAGCCAGTATTAACAGGAATACAAGATTAGCATCTGCATGCTTAATGTGCCATGATATTCAAATTTGAAAATCTAAATTAGTATAACTTACACTAAGGTTACATAACTTATATTAACTATAACTTAAATCTGAAAATCTAAATTAGTATAACTCAATAATGACACCATCTACTCTGAGAGGTTGCTATACTATTTCTGAGTAGATACTGTATGCCGCTACTGATTTTATTAAGTCTAAATAGTTTTAAATTTTGGAAAAAATGGGTCATGGAGTCTAGTTGTCTTATTTCCAAGTAGATGGGTAAAAATTATATTTAAATTTTGTACTTGTCTACTTGGAAATAGATGACCATTCAGATGAGCAAACTTTGGTAAAGATTGCTCATCAATAGTCCATTTTTTGCTAAAATCTAAAAATAACTTCCATAGGGATTTCTCTTATTGTAGTAATTAGTACTGAATTTTAATTCTACTTTTTAATGACAAGCTAGCTATAAATTGTATAACAATGTCGTTTCAAAGCATAACTGATTGTGGCATAACAGAATAGAAAGTATTACCTATAGGAGCTTCCATGACGAAAACTCTGCCCACAAATACTACATAGATGTGGTTTTTCTCCACTGTGAATTCTCAAATGTTCTTTTAAAGTTGTTCTGTAAGGAAGAAATTCAAATATAAGGAGGAAATTATTTCCTAATGCTTTTACGATACAATAATACATTTCATTCTAATACATTTAAAATGGCCACAATCTGATTTTCTGCAAAGTATAACTGACATCTATTGATAATGGACAAACTGTTACCAGACACTGTCAATCCATTGCCAATGATCACCGGATTTGGCTTTTTTTTTTCAGAAATACATGTATGGTTCTGGCATTTCTGCCATCATAGCATGTAGCACCCAGGACATTCTAAAAGTTTTAGTGCAATACTTTGGGACACCATGTACTGTACATCCAGTCTCTGGGGTCACTGTAGAAGTGTCTGTGTTAATGAAGATAAGTATTTTTATTTAAAAAATTTAAAGTTATAAGATTCTGTCATTTTATTTGGTGAATAGATTAAATTTTAATTTTAAAAATCAATCTGTTGTTCAATCCCATTCCTAATAAAATCACTGTTCATATTGATAGAAGTACAGGAGAACACTACCTTATTTATCATTTTAAGTCCCATGGAGTCACAAAGTTGAGAATTCTGCTATGCTATATAGTTGAATATGTAAATACATGGCATATAAAATAAACTTAGTAAGTGTGCCTATAGCACATAAAATGTGAGAAGAGGAAGAATCTGAAAAAGGCCGTTTAACACATTGATCAAAGGCTAGGCCTCTGCCTGTCCATATTCTTGTCTAATTCTATTGAGAATCAAGCCTCTGCTGATCTGAAGAGTCTTTATTTGGGTTCTGTCTTTTAGCCTTTCTTAGTATGTACCAATAGTCAAGTCTATCTTTATTAAGTAGGCAAAGCCTTCGATACAAAGAAGAAAATGATGATTTGGATAGCGTTTCCCAAAATAAAATGCATCTTTCTTCAGGATCATTCTTCAACTGTATAATCCCAGAACAGGTTGCTGACATATTAATGAGTGTCTTCTAAACTGCAAAGCACTCTTTCTTTTTTAATTCAAAGTGCTGTACAACACTCATTTGGTCTAACTTAAATAGGAGAAAGACAAAAAATTCACTGATATAAAAATGGAGAGCCAGTTTGGTGCAGTAAATGCTGGATTAGAAACTGGGAGATCCTGAACTCTGGTCTTCCCTTAGGTACAGAAACTGGCTGGATGATTTTAGGCAGTCTCTCTTTTTTAGCCCAACCTATTTCAAAGGTTGTTGTGAAGATCATAGGAGGAAGGAGCATTATGCATTCTGCCTTGAGTTATACAAAATAAAGAAGGTATGTACATCGAATAAAAACATACACCTGAAACCCTAAAAGTCATTAGAGTTTCCCTCGGCTCAGTAGATACAAATGATTGATGAGTAAAGACTTGGGAAGTAAATGGTATGAAATATTCTGAGAAACATATAGGTGCTGATCAACTACCTTTACAATATTTTTTTTAAAATATTGGTGAATTCATTGATCTACTTTCTGTTTAATTTATATAAAACACAGCATGTGTATTCAGCATACCTTTCTCTAACTGATTTTCCACAAATAAAGCAAGTCCATTTTCTCTTTCCTCCATGAGTGCATTCAATATGGCGCTTCAGATTTCCAGTGTCATTAAACTGACGACCACAAATATCACATGGAAAAGGTCCTAAAAAGACACAGGGATTCAATTTTACATTTATGCAATTTGAGCAAGTGATTCGAATAATTAACAAACACATATTTTGGAACACAAAAATACAAAACTGAACAAAATACTCTCTTATTTTGAAAAACCTAACCACAAGCACATTAATATTTCATTTTTAAACAGTCCATCATTTCTTCCCCAGAAGTTGCTTTTGATAATTCTGACACAAGTTTACCAAAACTTAACTACCAAAAAGGAAAATATTTTGTACAGATTTGTATTTTTTTGCATTCTCTTATTTTTTGTAAAACTTAAGCATAAACATATTGATACTACATTTTTATGGACAACTTGGTAAGCCATTAAATTATGGCGTCATAACTACCAAGAGTGACTCCCTGGACCAGTTTATCTATGAATTGTCTGCCATGTGATTGTTTTCTATATTTTTGCCAATATCTAAAACTATAGGTCTGACATAGCCAAAGTGGGCTGATCTGCCACTAAGATTTTTAAAACTTGATTGTATGACTCAAATAATCGTTTAGCATTATATTAGGAAAAACAGCCATGCTGCCTCTTGAAGTCTTCTTGGAAAGGAGAAAGCAATTGTTTTAACAGATGTTTATTAAATGAACAATTTCCTTCAAAATGTACCAAATTACCAATAGTGACTTGCAGAAAAGAAATGCCAGATTGAAGATGGCTCTTGAAAAGCAGAGGCATGATTTATCTTTATAAAATCCATTTATCCTTAAACAAAATTAGAAATACGATAGCTATTCATGCACTGGGTAAGTGGCCACTTTCTTAAATATTATTTGAAAAGCTAGGGAAAACATCCCTTAAGCTTCACAGTGCAAATCCCACATTCTTTGATTCAATTCTGCTTGATTTTCTAAGGGCCAGTAGATTTACCAAATTGCAGAATGTATGATGGTACTTTCCAGTATCATTTGTCTTAAAAATATCAAAGTCCTGCTGGAAAGCAGAGTTTATATTTTTCTTTATGAAAATTACCATTCTTGAAACAGGTATTCTAGTACCATGATGAAGGGATAAGTAGAAGACATTACAATAGAGAAAAAATTGGAAATGGTTATCCCCTCTTCTGTAGCCTGTGAATCCAAGCAAATCTGATGTTTCTATGTCAACATCACAACTACAGCTTTTAAAGCTCCAAAAACAAGGAGAGTGGAAAAATGCTAGGAAGTGCAGTTATATCTTCCAAGTTACATGTATTGTAGAAGGCCAATAACTCTAAGTCCTTCTCTGTTATTTTTTTATATTGAGAGGTACTTCAAAAAATAAATGTCATCTAATATTTCTATTTCAAATGTAATATAGTTGTGCTGATGCTGTCAGGTTTCGATATCGTCTTCAAATAAAAAAAATTGCATTTCCAAACAGATAGTCTTTGAAGAAATCTTTCATTTTATTAAGCACGACAATCTGGCCCCGATCGTGGCGTAGCCAGCTCTGGTTTCCTGACCCCAAACCCTCCCTTTCCGTTCCCCAAATCTCTGTGTCTCATTGGCCTTCTCCCAAATCACTCTCCCCATATCTACTACCTAAGCTCCCAGGAATGCCCCCCCCCTCATCTCCTAGGGGATATTATCTTCTAGGAAAATAAGTAGGTGAAGTGTCAAGCGTCCTCTTGCCAGCTGGCCCCTCTTCTCCTGCTTATGTCAGCACTAGAGTAAATGCAGGTTGAAGTGCTGACAGATGCATTAAATAGAATTGCAGCAATTTTTTTCCTAATAGATTTTAATGACAAAATTGACAAAAAAAAATGTCAATGTTCTTTTACTTGTCTGATTATTCAGTAAATGCACAAATTTATTACATGCGATTAAACAAATAATGAAATATAAACAGGTCAATGTTTCATATGTTACTTAGTTCTCAGCAATGAAGAAAATGGTTTAGGAGAAAATTTTTAATCATTTCTGGTCAAAGTTTACTGTTTCCAAGAAAACTGGGAAAACAATATGTCCAAAGGTTTAGTAGCTCACAAAGCTATTACATTTTTTTAAAACAAACAGAAAGTGACCCTGATAAGTTTCCCCACCTCTCTTCTGTTGTTGGGCTTTTATTTTTTTGCATTTTTCAGAATGCATTGAAAAACAGTTTTTGTAATTTTAAACTAGTGTTAAAAATCAAGTAATTGGTGAGGTTCATGGAAAATTGGCCTTCCACCAACTTCAGAATGAAGTGGTGAAATCAAATAGATAAGCTGAAGTGGAGGATGGGAAAAATACCCTGTGAGCTGCAAAACATGTATTGTAAATCCCTAACTATAACTAGATTAACTGAAATTTTCTGGGGTTTTTACTCAAACACCTCTAAAGAAGGATTCGTTTAATTAATTTGTCCAAAAATTGAACCTCATATCTTTAAAGCAGTTTAAAGAATTGTTCAAACACTGTGAATAGAGATTTGGAAAATTGGTATACAGAATTCAATTCAGCTAATGAATTAAAAACATATATGCACTGAATATTTTCTTACCTAAATGGAACTTTTCTTGATGTTTCAATCTCGTAAAGCGGGATTTAAAATGCTCTTCACAATAGGTACATTTGAAAGGCTTATTCTGAGTGTGAAGAATTCTGTGTTCTTCCAAGTGAGGTCTTCGTGTGAAAGACTTATTGCAAATCTATAGCAACAACAATATGCAATGATTAAGTAAAATACACAATCTTGAGCTTTCTGAAAAAAGTCAAGTTATCTGTGAAAATATATACACAAATCCAATCTTATCACTCAAAGGAATGAATTATAAATCAGCATATTACATTTACATTTGCAAATAAGCTGAGAATTTTAGGTGCCAAAATGTACCAAAGGGTTTGCCTTATCCAAGTATAGGCTTATCCATAGATATATACAGTAATATTTTAAAAGTACTTGTAATTCTTGTATATACTCACATGAATCTATCTGTAAATAAATTGACTCTCAAATATTTTAACCACAATACAATGAAAAATGTGGATTGGCTTATCCATAGATGATGCATTTTTCATACTCTTTTGGTTAAAAATTTGAGGGTTGGCTTATCTACTGATAGTTGTATATGTATGCATACATATGGCAGCTTTCTGGAAATAACTGTACTATCCAATTGCATAGTTATGACTATTTGCTTCTCTGTTAATCTTGTTAATTTCAAGTTTTATCATAACTTTAGCATATACAGTGTGGATTGCTACATACTATTTTCTCCATTAAAGTTACCTTATTAAACCATTGACCAAAAAAGACCATGCATCAATAAGCCACTAAGTCATATTACAGTACTTTTTATTTTTATTATCCTGAACCCAACTGCACCATGCACTATTTACACACTAAAGCACATAATGAAATGTAGGATTTCCCATTTATCCCTAACGTTATGATTTAGTAACTTTAACATAAATTGTTTTAGGCACTTATTACTTATCAGGTCCATGTACTCAAACAATATCTACATATTACTCTCACAGCATAAAAACAGCAACATAACGGAGAGCATGGAGCGAAGCTTTTGTCCATGCTCAAGAATTTCAGAGATTCCTTTCCTACTGCAGCTCCTTGACAAACATTCTAAAACAATTTACAATAATTCTAAATAGCAGTTAAAACAGAAAATTCAAGAACTTCAGTAAATAAATGCACAGCCTCTGATCTGGATTCAAGTCATAGATAAAAAAAAGCAGAAGTATCAAATAATTTCAGTGAAACCAAAAACATACCTCACATTTCCATCCTTCACTTTTTTTCTTCCTGGTAGACAGAAACTCTTGTACATTTTCAGGATGAAATCTGAGGAGGAAATCTACTAAGACATTATTTATTTAATAAATATAACACAACAAGAAAATCACTAGTTTGCATTTTGTTACTGCTTGCTGGCCTAATTGTATAATTATTAAAAAGAAATATTATCCTGTACTGCGTATAAAGAAAGCAAAATATTTGAAATTTCTTAATCTATATTCCCATTTGAAAAATTATGTATATAACCCAAGCTGAAATTTACAATTCGGCACCAGCACAAATGTTAACTGTTTTTTTAATCTGCTTTTAGTCATCCTCTTTAAGCACTTTTTGCCCCAATTTACTTAAACCACCTTTCAATATTCACCAAATAGCAGGACATACATTAAAAAGAATATGTAATACTACTGAACATACTGATATCTCATTTCACATGTGTACATGTTTGGTGGAGAGCATTATCCTGATTTAAGGTGCCTACACTACTGATATACTACTTTATAAATATACACAATTTTACCCAGCCTGAAGTCCTCTAGGTTTTCATTGACTCCAGGCAGGGTATGATTGGGAAAGGATCATGTATGTTATGCATGCTTTTAACATCCTACACATTTAAAATAAGTTGCCATGTATTTAACTGGATTATTGTTTATAACTAATATCCTGCAGCATTCAGTTATATAATTTTATAATAAAAGGAAACCAAATGACCATTCTATATTACCCAAAATGCAGTATGATTCAATGATACTTGCCTTTTTACATGCTTTATCAGGGTCTTTTTGGTGGCGTGCAGTTTGTTACAATATGAACATTTGTGTTCCTTTTTATGAAATTCCAATTCACTGTTGTGTTTTTTTCTGTGTACTGTTAAGTTAGATTTGGTTGAATAACGCTGCTGGCAAATATCACATTCAAAAGGCTTTTCACCCGTATGTACTCGAGCATGGCTTTCAAATTTTCCTACAGAATAAAAGATATATATTTTTAAATGAAAAACAGCTGATAAATATTAACCTCTAATATTATCACAATAATAGTATGTGCTATATGAAGTCTGTGAGAAAGTTTTAATACAGATTATTTTATAATGTATTATTTTTTAAAGAAGCCTTTCTAATTACTGGCTGGAACATCACCTTTTTTCATATAGCATATAGTGATAGGAATGTGATGATATATACCGTATTTTTTGGAGTATAAGACACACCTACCTTTTTTGGCGAGGAAAACAAGAAAAAGAAATCTGCCTCTGCCTCCCAGCAATTTTGCCTCGTAACAGTAAACAGCAAACAGCCTGCTTTACTTTCATTTTCGTTTTCAGCATAGCTTGATTAGCACAAGGAAAAAAAAAAAAATCTGCTCCAGCAATTTACCCCCTTGCAGCAAGAGCAGAGGCCCACGCAAAACAACTGAGAGTTGGGAGGCTGATCCAATCAACTTGTGCAAATTAGGCTGTGCTGAAGCTGAAAGGAGCTGTTTTTTCTTGCTGCTTGCTGCAAGGAGGTAACTGCTGAGAGGCAGAGGCCAAAGGATGGGGGCCAGTGGGTGGGCGGGGCTACATTCGGTGTATAAGATGCACCTAAATTTTCACCCCCTTTTAGGGAGGAAAAATACGGTAACTGCCATTCTTATACTCCGAAAAATACGCTAACTGCCATCCTACTGTATCATTTAACACTAGCTCTCAATCTATACAAAGGAGACTTATATAAAGGGCTGGAATACACAGTGAGTTGTTACTGTTGTGTATACACATTATTTTCATAAAGGTGGAACCATTCTTGTCTTAAAACAAGTTGCTAAAGAATGTCTGGGATTCTTTTTCTTACTATAATCTTACACATTCCTATTCCTATAGTCCTGGAACACAAAGCGACTAAGGATTGAAGATCATTATCTGAATATGATTGTATAAACGTGTCTAGAACTATATTAAGATTTAATTTAATTTTAAATAAACTAAGATTCTAAGCCCATACTACAATACGATGATAAACCAATGCAACTTTATTTTTATCTTGAATTGTTCAAATGTTTGATCATCCATAGGAGAATGCAGTTTGGTTAGTCTTCATGTAGGTGTTTATATTTGATATTACCAGGTACATGAGCTTTGGCAGCCATAAAAGGCAAATGATTTCATGTGTTTGTATTGTTCAAAAATATTTTAATTGTAGCATATTTTTTGAATTGTTAAACTGCCTAGAGTTATTGATTGAGATGGGCAGTTATAAAAATTAAATAAATAAAATAAAGGTTCAATTGAACTGCAAGCCTAAAATTGCATATTGGGCAAAAGGGTATCCAGAATCAGGGCTAGACTTTTTCTTCTCTAAGAGAGATTGCTATGCTTCTATTGATACAATAATAAATCGATAAGGTTACCAAAGTTACCACATACCAGTTGAGAAGCAATAATTTAAAGGGCAGGCCAATAATCTGTAGGCTCTCCAGTTACTGTTCAATTGTAGTTCCGAACAATCCGTTAGTACAACCAATGGTGATGGGTAAAAAATTATACAATTCAGTAGTATAACAGCCAAAAATTTCTACAACTAAATAGTACCAAAAACGTGCAAGTCTGCTGCAGTGTTTGAAATGAGCTATATGCATTTTACTTTGCATGGAGTTTATATACCAGTGAAGCTAATTACCGTAGGTTTCACAATGCATAGAATTTAGTAATGCTTATAGTGTATATCACAATGCTAATATATTTTCACAAAATGTAGGGACACATTCCTACATTGATTGAAGGCCCCAAATGGCACAGGTAGAATTTGAGTGGAGATGAAATATTTGAAGTATTTCAATATAGACAAATATAGACAAATATTTGAAATATTTGTCTATATTTGAATTATATAAACAAATATATATTTGTCTATATTTCTGAGGTCTTTCTAATTTAACATTACCTATTAATCTGAATACTGTTTGCCTGCAATTTGGGCATATGTGTGAGAGCACGCACAGTGTTCTTGAAATCTACTTGTAGGCAGATTCAAAATAAGATAACATTTAATGTGACACGTATAGCAATGTAGATACCTTACAGTTCATTTTTATTGTATTTGTTAATAAGGCCTAATGAAGTGATTCATTTACTAGACCTATAGTTCAATTAGGTCAAGACAACTGTACAGATGTGGTCATTAAATAATCTAACTTCCCAGGCTGTGACTGTCTGTTATTTCAGCAGCTAGGAGTTTCTCTAACTGCTTTCTGAGCATTTGAAAAATGACTCTTATAAAGCAGGAAAAGCTGTAAAAAAAATCTAACCTCTTCCAACTAGCAATCTGATAGCCAGCTGGGTCTTCCTCAGCTCAATTAACTGCAGGATTGTTACTGTGGGTAAAATAGGAAGGAGCATTATGTATGCTGCCTTGAATGGTACAGAGATATTGTGTCAGCTTGTTGATTTAAGGATTCAGTGAAGCATTAATTTTTACAAGGGATGCCTAAAGTTTTGCATGTACTGTTAAGTGCACCATGGATATATTTCAGATCTAATCACAATTCTATATATTGAATCTGGCCCTGGATGTTAACCCAAGATTGACTTTTTGATTGCTTTTAAACCTTTCTCAGCCACCCTGCAAAGGTAAAAGACAAAACATATTCTGATTTACCTGGTCGATCAAATATTTTATCACACTTAGGACACTGCAAACATTTTTTGCTGCTGTTCTGAAGAATAGGTGGAATACATGTGGAAAGATTATCTTCAGAAATATTTCCTGCTGGACCTTCTGGCTCATGGACCTCTCCACCACATTCTTTTTCACTGTGTTGTTCAGACTCAGTATCATCTCCCAAAGTGTCCTCTTCCTGCCCATCAGTGTTGTATTCACTTCCACTGTTCTCGGATTCATTGCTCTCCTTATTAGCAGCAATTGTATCTAAATTGGTATCTGATGCATTGCCACTTTCATTGTCACTCTGATCAAACTTGGCTGGGCATTTACGATTTCGCACTGATCGTCTAGTACAAATCCCTGACTTCTCAACCATTTTTAGCCCATGTTCTTTTTCCTGTGCAGAAGATTTGTGTGCTTTGGACAAATGATTTTCTAATGATTTCTTGTAACAAAAATTACGATTGCATAAAGTGCACTGATGATTGTTGGCTATTTTAGGTGTTTGTTCAATTGTCTTTTCTATCCGAGATGGGTTTTTTGTTTTCTTTTCAGTTTGTGAAATGGAAACATTTTCACTATTTAGCAATTTAACTGCATCAATAATATCTAAAAATTTTGCTGCTTCTAAAATTAAAGGTATTTCATTTTTATTTAAGAAAAACTGTGATGTGTAAAGAAACTCAAGCAGATGATGGAAAACTGAATGTGTTACATGATCCAAGGTAATAACATTTGTATTTGGATTTTTGCTCAAATAAGCATGAAAGTAACTGCTCCCAACAGCAACTACTACTTTATGGGAGCTAAATTCTTTTCCATCAACAATTATAAGAAGATCACAAAAAGACGTCTGCTTCTGTCGATCATCATTTAAATATTTAAGTAGATTTTTATTGTATTGCAAAGAAGTTAAAAGCTTTCTTTGATCAGACAGCAGAGAAAGTTCTTTGGAATATATGAGCTGGTCTGCAGTAGCAACTTCTGCAGGATCAACATGAGCTTCCTGTTCAGAGTCTGTTACAGGAATCTTATCAGTTTGCTCCCTTGGGTGACCAAGATGTATTTTGTCATCTACATTTACATTAAGCCTTCTTCTCTTCTTCATTGCAATTGTGCCACGTTAAAATCAGAACTGTTATCAATAAGCCAAACTTTTCCAAACAAATAGTTGCTTCAGTGATACTTGAAGTTATGACCTGCAAATGGATCAAATAGTTTTCTTTAAAACTAATGAAAAAAATTGATTCATTCCAGTTTAACACCAGTTAATTTACTTCCACATTTGATGAGGTCCTACGAATTGGCATCCACCCTCTCTTTCTAGAAAGCAAAAATTCACCTTGAATTGAACCAAAACATTTAAGTCACATGCATGATATCAAATTGTAAATAGTACTTATTCCTTTATTTGTCAACAGAAGTAATCAGAAAAATAGACAAGAAAAGCTGTTGTACCAGGAAACATTTAGATCCGTCTCCAGCTGCATCATCTCTTTCAAATGTTGCCACTAGTAACATTATTCAATGTACCTTGGACTGCAAGGTGATCAATTTGTGTGCCATTCATCTCATCAGAGTAATATTACTCTGGGCTGCTTACAAATATTAAAGCAGTAGGACAATAAATAAAAACAATACTGTTAAAAGATGGGGAGGAGGGGAACATGAAGCACATGGGGAGAGGTGAGTTCTTTCCTAACCCAATAGCTACCTCCAAAATGGGATACCCCACTGGAGCCCCAGGTCAACTGGCAGAACCAGATCTTCAGGCTCTTATGGAAGATCAAAAGAGTGGGTGCAGATCTCACCTTGAAATGTATGAGGCAGGAGCCATAGCAGAAAAGGCTCTTCTCCTGGACCTCATCAGTCAAAAATTCTTGACTAGTGGGGTCTGCAGCCTGCCTGCTCTACCAGTACTGGTAGGGCGAGCCAATCCCATTGGGATAGGATGGCTCTTCAGAAAACGGGCCGAGCCATGAAGGGCTTTAAAGGTGATAACCAACCTGTTGAACTGCAACTGGAAGCAAGCTGGCAGCCAATGTTACACTGGAATTAGGGGTCCCAAGAACTGCTTGTGGTGCTGCATCCTGCACTGATTGTACCTTCCAAATACTCTTCAAGGGTAACCCCATGTGGAGTGCATTGAAATAGTCCAGGCATGAAATGACCAGGGCTTGAATGCACAAAGATATTTATTTTTATTCACTGCAGAATAAACAGTTGGTCACTTAAAAAGCAGTCATCTCTACTCACTGATCTGTTTGACTAGTTATAATTGCCCAAGACATATACAAATGAGTATATGACTTAATTCTAATCCTTTTTCTTGTACTTAAAAATTAACATATGCAAGCAATAAAATGGAGTGCATGGATTTATCACCAAGAGAGAAAGTTGCCGAGAGCTAATAAGCAGTAAATGTGAATAATATCACATATCTTGCTAAACTATGATTTAATACATATTAAATTATTAAACCACAATTAGTGGGTTTACACATGACTCATCAAACAAATCAACCCAGACTTATCCCTTGAGGCACAAATTACCAATAATAATTATCAAATTATTCTACTCATGTACACATTACATGAAGATCTAACTCTCTGGAGAAAACTCTAATGCTGGGAAAGATGGAAGGAAAGAGAAAAAGAAGATGACCAGCAGCAACATGGATGAACTCAATTGAAGTGGCAATGACTGCATCCTTGGAAAACCTGAAATACCTGGTTAAGAAGAGATCATGGATAAAATCTGTGTCTATGCTAACAGCTGCAATGATTTGATGGCCCATAATAATATCAAAGTAATAACTATGCTTTACAAACAAGGGCTGGGTTCACACAACCCAGAACCAAAGAAACTACCATATAATTTAGTGTGTTATGTGAACCAACTTAATCATTCCTTATAAGGAAGACTCAGTGTATAAAAACAGCTGTTTCTTTTTTCCAGGCTGCAATTGTTATTTCCTCTATTCAGGTTCTTTTGCTCTTTTGCTTAAATGCTATTGCTCTAGGTCTAGAATACCACCCAGACAGCATGTTACCATGACTGCTCAACTGTTATTATTACCTGCCCCTCACATAACTGCTCGTTTTTTCTCCTTTTCAGTGTTTTATCTAATGCCTTTTGTCTGCACGATTCCAGAAACATAGCCTTAGCCACATAAAGGAATGGGAACATGTTCACCATCATCCTCACCCTAGATATTATTGGTCCTATCTTCCCTGCTATGCTTAGATGAGCAAGTGAGATGTGATAGATGGCCTTAAACAAGCAAAATCAGCCTTATCTGCAAGTAGCTGCTCCTTTGCTCTTTCTTTCAGTGGGTGATGAACATAATACCCGGCCCAATTGTCACATTATTAGTGTAAGGAGCAGATCAGAGAGGAAGCAACTTCCATCACAGTCCTCTAGGACAGCTGTCACAAACTTGTGGTCTCTGGACCACTGGTGGTCCGCGAGAAAATTTTGGTGTTCCGCAGAAAAATTATTTGCATTTTTTATATTATATTTATCTTTTTTTTAAAAAATCATATTAGTGGTCCGCAGGATTTAAAATTATGATTTTAGTGGTCCCTGAGGTCCGAAAGGCTGGTGACCCCTGCTCTAGGAAGCAACTTGGACAGGAGGGGGAAAAAAAAAAAAAGGCTAGCGGGACTGTTTTAAGTTTTATCCTTCCTGGGCCTAATCCTTCCTTCCATTGTGCTAGCAGAGATTGAGCAAGGAGAAAGGCGGCAGGAGCGTAAAAACATTTTGTTTAGCCTGCATACCGATGCAACACAACGGGAGAGGGAAGAAAAGGGGGGGTGGACGGGCTTCAAGGGACTTCCACACGAGGGGAACCCTCTCCATCGCTGCTTCCCCGACCTCTGTCGCAGGGTGGGCGGCAGAGGAAATTGCCAGGTGCCTTTCCTTTCTCAACGAGGTAGTGACAGCGTCCCCCTTTCCTTCACCACCACCCACAACAACCTTTAACCATGATCCGGCCTTCAAGGCTGATAAAACTAGGTTTAAACTAGATTTAACAGGTCAGATTCGCTCAGAAGCGGCCAGCAAATTAAAGCCGAGCCTCAGGCACGTCGGACTGTCGCCTCCCTCTTCAAACCACCCCCACCCCCGACCGGGATGGCGAGAGTAAAACTGCGCCCCTCGGAAACCCCCTGAACCCACCCGGCTTCCAACAAGGGGAGGAGCCTCTTACCTACCTTCCTCCCCTCGCCGAGGAAAGGGGCAAATAACGGTCCCAGGCGCGCGCTCTGGGAAAACGCGCTTCTTCCCCATTTGCCGTCGCCAGGCCGGCCTCCAGATTCCGAAAGGCAGCCGTGGCAAAAAAGAGGAAAGAAAAAAAAAATACACCTCCCCCCCTCAAAAAAAACACACCAAAAACAAAAAAAAAAAACACCCCACCGTCGCGCACCGTTAACCCCCCTCAGGTTTCGTCATCACTTCCGGGTTCCATGCAGGAGGGTGGGAGGGTGGGTGAGTAAAGGGTGACGTCACTCAGACCGAGTTTTTTTGACAGGAAGCTGGGCAGGTTTGTCGTTCCGGCTCTATGGCACGTGGGTGGAAAAAAGGAGGCGGAGCAAGAGGAAAAACGGAGGGATGGCGAATACGCGGGGAGTTTTTTTTTTCTCTTTGCCCTCCGGCTCCCAATGGGCGTTTGCGGAATGTTCACTGCAAAGCCATCAGCCGCCCCAGAAGCGAGTACTACTGTAATAACAGCGGTGCCCAACCTTTTCCGACTTGGCGGATCGGCGGCGACAGCAGCGGCGGGGTGGGGCGGAGAGATGAGAGAGGGAATGGTTCCGCGAAGGCAGCGGGCGAGCGCGCTCGCAGCTCTTATTTGCGCAAATGGACCGCGGTTCAGAACGGACCGCGGTCCCGCCGGGACCCCTGATTTATGTTAACGATAAGTGACTGGTATGTTTTGTGTTAAGTCACAGTAAATTGGCCTTATGGGTATTTTGACAAGATAAGTTTCTATTCTCTAGTCCCAGAAATAAATGACTTTGATAAACGTTCAAAGAGAACCAAGTTTTTTTAAAAAGGGGAGGGGCCAAACATTGAGCACGGATTCCAAATCACCACGAATATTTCCAAGGTTTATTTATTTACTAACATAAATAAAATTTCGAGAGGCTTTCAAGAAAAAGGATCTTTTCCAGACGGCATTGGTGGCTCTTCACTGGCAATTCAGACGGGGGGGTGGGGGGAAACATTTCCGAACTTATTTCAGGATGAAGCTGGAGCAGAAAGGCGGACTTGAGCGGAATAAACAACCGAAAGAAGAGTGTTTATATGGAGATTCTCAAGTCATCTTAAGTCGTGGTTGTCCCAAAGGTGCTTTTTCTAGAGGCAACTGGACTTTCTGGTTTTTTCTTTGAAGACGTTTCGCTTCTCATCCAAGAAGCTTCTTCGGCTCTTGAATGGATGGTGGGATCCAATCAGAGCTGGAGAAGCTTCTTGGATAAGAAGCAAAACGTCTTCAGAGAAAAAACCAGAAAGTCCAGTTGCCTCTTGAAAAAACACAATTGGAACAACCGAAACAAGACAAGTCATTTTCTCGAGAGAGAGAGAGACGGTTTTAAATTGAGCGCTCGCTTTGTTACTGATGCATTACATGATGAGTTCGGCAGTATTGAAGTGGGAAAAAGGCATGAAACCAGGATGGCAAAAAACAAAACCAAACATCTCAAGCTATTGGTCGAATCTTTGTTCAGAGCCGCTTGGCGATTGGAGGAAAAAAAAATGTTACGTGACAACTGGCTGCGGTTTTTTTTTTTTTTGTCAATCTCCCCTGATTGGCGGAGGCTGCTTGTTTGAATTCTCGAACGGCGGTTGCGAATCCGATTTTTTTGCGGGGGGAGGGGGAAGGAATTTGTGAATTCATTTCGGACGGGCGAAGAGCCTTCTGGTTGTCAACGGGAGACGTTGACGACGGTCGTTTCCCCCGTATGGACGAAAGAAGGCAGGCTGTGGGACCAGCCGGGCTTCAGGAACCGTGTCCTCCGGAGCGGAGCAAGCGCAGCGCTGCCTCCCCAGGCTGCGAGGATGGAAACGACGCCGTGCTATTACTCGGCCACTTCTCCCGGCCTCCCTTCCTCAGTTTCGGCTCTGTCCGCGTCGGTACTTCGTGCGTTCGCCGCCTGGCCGTGGAGAACCCCAACGCAGAGGCTATCCACGGGGCCGTCTACCGCCCGCCGCCCGCCTCCAAAGGCTTCACGGTGCAGCAGGACGGTTTCCTCCTTCAGGTGCTTTTTTTTTTTTAAGCAGGGGAAGGCGAGGCGGCGATGTGGTCTGGGAGGGGTCTGCTCAAATGCTAATGCTGAGGTCTAAGCCGAAGGCGGACAGTTGTTAACGGTCATGTAGCATTGGTAGCCTGAAAAATTGCCCGGTATGCAGGGACGGTTAAATGTCAACGACAAATGTAGCAATACTCCGCACTTATTTGTAGGTTTTGCTCCATAAATTTCAATTGATCAGGGACTGAATAATCTTTAGTTTATGGATGCCGTCTGCTGATGCTCTCCCAAAATCCTACTTATTTTTAAAGGGTGTGGTAAATTAACTTCTTGTTTACTGTTTCTAAGAAAGGGAACCTTGGGGTATGTTAATGGTTAATAAATGTATAGCCTCCCCAAACGAGGCTCCTTCTATGAGGATGGTTTTTTGCTGGATGTAAACTTCATGAATACAGGTAGTCCTCGACTTACAACGGTCTGTTTAGTGACTGTTCAAAGTTAGAATGGCATTGAAAAAAAGTGACTTACCACAGCTTTTCACACTTATGACCTTTCCAGCATCCCCATTATCATCTGATCAAAATTCAGATGATGGCAACTGATTCATATTTAGGACTGTTGCTGTGTCCCAAGATCATGTGATCACCTTTTGTGACTTTCTGACAAGCAAAGTCAATCGGGAAGTTTGTTACTAAATTTTAAACTAAATTTTGGGGCTCAGTTGTGGTTGTAAATCAAGGACTACCTGTACTTATTTATTTTATTTATTTATTTAATCAAATTTCTATACCGCCCTACTCCCGAAGGACTCAGGGCGGTGAACAGCCAAGATAAAATACAGATAATACAAATATTAAAATATTACTTCTTATATTAGGGCTTGTTAAAAGAATTTTTCGGATCCCTTTTCCAAGCCGGAATAAAAATAAGATGCAAGGTATCTGGCAGGTGAAAAGGAGATCCATTTATTCCCCAAAGCAAAGAGGCTTGTTCTTGGTGGTAGGCTGCAGAGAAAATGGGCTACTTTTATAGGGCTACTGGTCCTTGGTGTGGACTTAGAGAAGGCGGGAGTATATATATGAGCTGGTTCTAGTGCTTCAGTGTATCAAAATGTCAGTCTTAATTAGTATCTGTTGACTTGCCTTTTGCTGTGTCTGGACAGCCTATTTGTGGATATGGGGAAGGTGATTGAATAGGTTCTTGATAATTTTTGCTCAGGTACTTGGTTTTACTATTGTCAGTTGATAGCAGAGGTGCAATTTGCCCATAGTTTCCAGTCTCAGTGAATCATGGATTTGTGTTGACTAAGAGATAATTGTGGTGTAAAGAATATATATAATTATGATTATTAAAATAAAATACTTTACAGAGACTAACAGTTAACATGAACATTTAACAGTTAACACGAACATGCAATTTGGTGTGTGTGGGGAGGGGTTGCCTTCAACTCAGTATTGATTCCTGCCCACTACTTGGGCAGAATGGATGGATACAGTGCGTGCAGTTTTATTGGCAAGATTTCAGAAGTTTACCATTGTCTTTTCCTAGGCTGAACAAGAGTGACTGACCCAAGCTATCTTAGTGCCTATTGACTAGAATTCATGGTTTCCCAGTCTCTAGCCTGATGACTAAACCATTTACACCAAAGTGGTTTTTACTATACAACTTAACTTGTAATATCAGATATTGAGAGTAAGAGTCAAAAGTAGGTCTATCTATTTTTCTAGCTAGAATGTAGTACATAGTTACAATGATGAATCTCCAAAAGCTAAGCAGTTTTTGCATGGATAGAAATCTGTCAGAAAATCTCACTACAATGGGAGAAAAGTTGGGAAGTTGAAAAAAATGTGAAGAAGGCAATGTCATAATACCATTTCTGCATATAATATTGTCAAGAAAACTGCTATACATATGGTCTTTCTGTAACCTTGATCTTCACTTCAAGATGAAGAAAATCAATTTCAATTTGCTTATAGAAAAATCCTTTTTTCCTTCCTTTCCTTTTTCTCTTTGCCCTTGTTGGGAGAATTTCCCTGGGTTCCTTTCTTGAGCTGGGAGAGCATTAGCAGTTTTCCTGGGAAAGTATAACCATCCCCAAAATCAAGACGTGGAGTATGGCTGCTTTGGGGGCAACTGGCAACAGACTGGCCCACCAGCAAGTTTTTGATATGATTTTAAACCTTTGGTGAAAGACATGCTGTGAGGAAAATATATGGTTTTATGACTGGGAGAAAGAAAAAAAAAGGAAACGTGGCTTTCTATAGTTATAGGAAATATCCTTGTTATCTCCTTTATCAAAAAAGTTCTTCCTGGCCAGGGCATGGTGAAAAGAGCATGGGCATAGGTGTCAAAATTCCCAAATCTTTTAAGTGTTGATTCCAGGCTGCCTTTCAGGGTTCAATTGCCTTTAAGGACACATTCTAGATAAGGCTGTTAAAAGGCATGGTGGGGGGAACAGATCAGAAGCTTTTTAAACTGCTATCAACCTTTTCACAAATGTATATGTTAGTGGCTGGTAAATTATTTGAACTTTGGAGGCTTGTATAGGTTATTAAGAATTAAGTGTGCTTTTAGTGGTTTTTTTTTTTCTTTTTGTAAACTAATGTTGTTACAAATATTATTTATAGAGCACAGTCTTGGTCTGAATTTATATGAGTACGTGGTATTATAAAGATATTAATTGTGACAAAGTTGTCAAGATCTTGTTTCAGAAGGCCTTTTTTGTTTTTGGAATTGAGTGGCATAGAAATCAAATTTGCAGATGACACTAAGCTGGCAGGAATAGCCAACACCCCAGAAGACAAGTTCAGGATCCAAAAAGATCCTGACAGACTTGAACAATGAGCCCTTTCCAATAATATGAAATTTAATGTGGAGAAAAGCAAGGTTTTACACCTAGGCAGGAAAAACTAAAGATGTAAGTACAGAGTAGGTGAATCCTGGGTCAAAAACAGTAACCGTGAGAGGAGTCCTAGTGGACAATCACTTAAACATGAGCCAGCAGGGTCTTGGTTGTATAAATAGAGGCATAGAATCAAAAGAATGTGAAGTATTAGGACTGCTTTATAAAGCCTTTATAAGGCCACACCTGGAATACTGCATCATTTTGGTCACCACATTAAAAAAAGATGTTGGGACTTTGGAAAAAGTGCAAAGAAGAGCAACTAAGATGATTAAAGGCATGGAGACAAGAACATATGAAGAACAGTTGCAGGAATTGCATATGGGCAGTCTTAAGAAAAGAAGGACTAGGAATGATGGATTTTTAAAATTTAAATTGTATTTTAAAAAATTTTTATCATTTATTTTAATAAAATGATTTTTGAGTAAAAATCTATCTAAAGATAGTTTTCTATTTAAGATACATTAATAATTTAGTTTATTCATCATGAAATGGAGCTTATGTAGCATGGGGCTATATATTCTGCAATATTGGGTGAGTCAACAACAGGTCAGAGGAGGAGCCGCTGCGGGACAGATATGACAGTTGGTCTTTAAAAATTATGATTTAAATCGAGTTGATTCAAATCAAACCCACCCTATTCCTAACAGTAAGAACAATTAACCAGTGGAACAGCTTGCTTTCAGAAATTGTAGGGGCTTCATCACTGGAGGTTTTTAAGAAAAGTCTGGACAGCCACCTATCTGAAATGATACAAAGTCTCCTGCTTGAGCAAGAGGTTAAGCTAGAACAGGGGTCTCCAACCTTGGCAACTTTAAGCCTTGTGGATTTCAACTCCCAGAATTCCTCAGCCAGCAAAGCTCCAATTCTGGGAGTTGAAGTCCACAAGGCTTAAAGTTGCCAAGGTTGGAGACCCCTGGGCTAGAAGACCTCCAAGGTTTCTTCCAACTCTATTCCAATTGATTGATTTTGACATTTTGTTGCTACCTATTGGGAAACATTGTGCCATACCCGCAAAATATATAAGCATGATTTTATTCTCGTACAATATTTTAAAGAGCTATAATTTGACTATATTTAGGGCTACACTATGAAAGCCACAGTTCTGCTATGGAAAGCTCCTAAGTTTCAAAGCAAATTTGGAGATTGTACACAAAGCAAAATTTGATCTATTAGTGAGCCCTACTTTTCTGGAGAATGATACAATTAAATATACTCCTGGAATATAATTTTTAGCATTCAAGGAAATTAGGTTCATACAAGATTGCACTTGTAACTGGATATATTCATCATGTATTTGTCACAGACACCATGCCAACTGCTTATTTCATGTTTTTCTTTTGCAGCCTGGAGAGAGGATCTCTATATTAATAACATGGACACCACTAGAAGGCGGCAAAGTTCGAGAGCTCATAACTTTTATTGTAAATGATGTTGTAAAACATCAAGCAGTTTTGCTGGGGAATGCTGAGCAACCTATAAAGAAAAAGGTAAGATGCTCTGTAGGAAAGCCCACCCCCCATCCTGAATAAAATATTCTTTATTCTTAATATTAAAAAGAGGCAGAATAGAATATTTTCCCTAAAGGAGGAGAAACATCTTAAAGGCAGAAAGCAGCCCCACTCTTCCTGCTATAGGAAAACAGTCTCAAGCAGAAGCCTGAAGAGGCTAGGCTTTACGAATGGATATTTTGTATCCATTCAGAAAGCTGGACCATGACCCCATAGGAATTTGGCAACAGCCATTAAAATATTAAAGGGCATGTTCTTGCACAGGAACATGCATCTCAATCACAAAGTCCAAAGAATGTATAAAAGCCCACCTACTCTCTCTCAACCCTTTTTATCAGCCACCCCAGAAACATACTGCTGTAATTGGTTCCTGGCTACCAAATAAATAGAAACCTCCTTTCCAAAATGCAGCCTGCCTCCAGTTCATTTCTACAATGTCCTTCTCCCAGTTTGAAACAGGACCAGATTTTTCTTCCAACAGCTCTTTAAAATCTTTCTTGTTCTGATTTTTTAATAAAGTCAGTCTCTTCATTTGCAGGCAGGATATCCATTTATGTAATAAGCTTTTCTGCATAAATTGTTAGCATATTTGAAAAGGCATGTTTGGTTTTATTGAAAGCACAAAATCATATACCAATGTAATTAACGACGCAGAAATGTCATAGGTCTATGAGTTTTATAAATATTTAAAGTCTCCACAACACTTACATCTGCTATATACGTATTCTTGTCTGTCCTCTAAAATTTTGAATATAGCTCCCTTGGTTTTAAGCATCTTGAATTTCCCCCAACATTGGATTCAACAAAATGAAAAAATAGCTATTGTAAATAAAATATGCAGTAGAGATACAAACATAGTAGAGTTAAAATGTTGCAATCCTGATGCCAATTTTAAAAATGAGAATCAGTGTTCCTTTATATTTATTTCTAAATATGTCAGGAAGTATGAGCTTTTAATTTTATAGGGAAAATAAGGAAAAGTATAATACTTGCCTATGTGTATTTAATGTCATTTCAGAAAAATCTTTGGGATACTATTAAAAGAAGAACACCTGCACAGCAATCACGAAAAAGAGTGCCAGTCATTAAAAATATAAATAAAACATTTCAGATGTCTGAAAAAATAGAGAAAAATAGAAGCCCTCTTCAGTCTTGTGAGAATCTGGAAGTGAATTCAAACAGAATTTCACCTAATGGAAATTCCTTAATCATTTCCGAACATAACCTATCTCTTTCCCCTATTAGTCCCATCAGTCAGAAAAACCAACATGTCATTTATACTCCCCTATCAACTACATATTCTGTTCCAGAAGCACCAGCATGTCTTAAGTTATTAAATAATGTAACAGAAACCCCTACTGTTACAACTCTATATGATAATGTTTTGGAAAAAAAGAAAGTATGCCAACATAATATTATTAACTCAGCAGAAATGAATGCAAAATCCATTGGTACACCAGAACAATTGAATATATCTTTGAATCATAGGAAGATTTTAAGTCCTGATTCTTTTATAAACAATAGTTATGAAGTGACAGAAGATGCAGCTATAGCAATACCTATTCTTTCGCCTGATCAGTTTTTAAGAGAAAATCAAATGGTTATTCAGCCAAACTCAGAATGTAAAACAGTATCCTTTTCTTCAGATGTGAAATCATGTATGTCAACAGCAAAATTTTTGAAACAGAAAGAAAAGGTGCAAGTTTCCTTTTTTATGGAACCTCAGCTTTCCACCAAAGCTCCCAGCAATATAAATGAAAGAAATCCTACAACACATTGCTATGATAAGATTGAACAAAATGTCAAATCCAAGGCAAGTGATCAAGTTTTCTGCCTTCAGAACAAAAAAAAGCCTTTGCTTTCTAGCACTGTTATCAAAACTAAACCTAATCCTGAAGGAAAAGAAACAAAGATGTTAAAACTAAAATCTAAAAAAAGTCTTTCTAGTGCAATCGAGCATTGTGTGGACATTGTCCCTAAAAATGCAGACCTGGACACATTGCCAAGACTTCCAGTTATAGAAAGTGTTTCAAATGAAACTAAATGTATCAAAGATAAAGCCGGATTCATTTATTTGGAATCATCTCATAATCGTAAAAGAAAAAGTGGAGAATATTTAGAGGATGTTAAGAATGGAAGAGAAGAATATGCAGAAAATTTAAGAAGAAAAAGAACTTTGAAGTCCTGTGACGGAAATGGAAGCAAGAGTGCTTTGAAATTATCAGTTTCCAAATCTCAGAATGGAGATAAGCAAAAGAAGAGACATGGTAATGTAAAAAAAAAAAAGCATTTAATTTTCAATTGGTATTCTGTTAGAAAAAATAGTATTTTATGAAGCTCAGAGTGAGGCAATCTTTGGTTCGCATTCTGTCTTTTGTGATTATAAAGTGATAGAATAATTTGCTTATATAAATTATTGATCTTTTGCTTCAATTTCATGTTTACATGAATTTTTACCCCCCAGGTTCTGCATCACAAAAATCTAAGAATTTTAAAAGGACAAAAAATATTGTTCCTGTTGCACAGTCTCAACTGACTTTTGTGAAGCCTTTAAAAACAGGTAAACATAAATTCCTGGCATTTTGCACTTTGAAAGAAAGAGGCTTTTTAAAAAAATATATCATTTGAAATAATTTTCATAAAGTTTATCTAAAATACATTGAGTGAAATAGTAAAAATAGCAAAAGTTAGTAGAATTATATGGTTTGCATTCTTTTCATTTTCGTACTACAGGAGATAAAGAGCCACACCCTGTTTTTTAGCCTTTTAGGAAAAGCCTTAAAACAGCTGTGGTGACTGGCATGAGGTCCTGAAGGAGAAGCTGTTGACTGGAGTGGTTGGTGCTCAACAGAGAAGGCACCACCACGTCTCCATTTCAAACCCATTTAATTTTTATTTATTTTTTTGTAATTTTAATCTGTTTTTATATTTATAACTTTGAATATTTGTATATTTTATCTCACTGTAAGCTGTTCAGAACCCCTTGAACTGGGAGATAGGTGCCAAATAAATTTAATAATATTTTCACAGTGGTTCAAATATTTAATGAAGAATAGTTCTTTTTTGGGAAATATGTGGCATTAATTTTAATTTGTCTTATTAAACTAACATTACATACCAAGTTTCATAGTCTTCAGCATGAATTGATGAGTTAATAAATTGCCACATAATTAGCCTCCTTATTTCCTTGCCTAGATGGTAATTCTGATATATGGAATTTAACTTCTGCTCCAGTAGGTTCTTCTATAGCGTAGGCAGCCTTCCAGCATCCATCAGTATTTATCTGGCTAGCATCCTTGCAGCAAACAGCCTGGTCAGCTTCAGCATGTTATCGCAGCCTGATTTAGCAGGAGCAGCTGATTGACGGTTGAATCCGCCTCCCGGCATACTGCCAATCAGCTGTTCCAGGTGTGGGGATTGTCGCCGCCTCCCCACGTCCCATTTTCGGCCCGTTCCAGGCAGCGGCAATTGCCACTGCTCGCTGCCTGAAAGGGCCAAAAACAGGATGTGCAGAGGCTGAAAAGGGCTCATGGAGGCCAAAAACTGCTGAAGGGTGGGGGTGGGTGGGCGGGGCTTCAGCAACACTCGCTAAGATGCACAGACATTTCCACCCACTTTTTTGGGGCGGGAAAGTACATCTTTATAGTGCGAAAAATATGGTATATAAAAAACCTTTCTGGGCTCCAACTTTAGACTATCTCAGGGCTTCTGAAAAAAGCCAGGTTTTCATGGCTTGTGGAAGGGGGAGATTGTTCCATGTTACTGATGCTGGAATTTTTTGGTGCTCATCCTCTGAACTCCGTGAATGATATGGCAGAGATCAAAAAATTATTGTGTAGTGATTTAGACCCACGAAGAAGCAGAGTGAAGACTGATTTGAGAGAGTGAAAGGTGTGCTAAAGATGCCATTTTCAATCCAAAATGGGTAATTCCTGCTTACAATCATATATATTCATATGAGTGTAGACATAGTGTACAAACTGATGAGTTCCATATGTAGAACTATTGGTTGCATACACAGTTTGAACAAGAAAGCTAAGTGTAATAAAAAAGGAAGAATTTAAACAGAATTCACCTCAAGCTTGAAAATTTTTGGAGAATAATGGAGAATTATGTGAAATCTTAAAACAATTGTTCCATTACAATTGTTCATCTGTTCCGTTATCTCATATTTTGTGGTACTGTACAAAACATTGGAAAGAGACACTTCACAATCTTATTTAACATAAGCAAATCAACATTTAATCAGTGTTAAAGCAACCATGTGATTTGAAAGGCTTGTACTGCTCCTTTGCAAGTTTGTCTCCACAACTTTTTGTGCATTACATTTGATTGTAGCCAAAAGGCCGAGAAGCATGCAAAGCAGTCATACTAAATAGAAGAGCCAGTTACAGTGGAAGGGTTTATGTACTTCAAGAAATGTCAGTTTCCAATCCTTTGCTCAGCACTCCTAGTCTCCATCTACAGTTAGAAATGGAGCTTTGATATATTCTCATTAGGTGATAAGGATTTCAATGTTTCAGCAAAAACAATAATATAACTTTTAATTATTTTAAAAGATATTCCTAGGCATCCAATGCCTTTTGCAGCAAAGAATATGTTTTATGATGAGCAGTGGAAAGAAAAACAACAACGAGGTTTTACATGGTGGTTGAATTTTGTACTTACTCCTGATGATTTTACTCTGAAAACAGACATTTCACAAGGTAAAGTTGATCAATGGCATCTTATTATTTCAAGGGTTAAGAGTAGTTAAGAACTGTCCTGTGTTCCAGAAATTAGCTGTGTGTATATATGCACAAAAACTTTTCATTATAGTTCTTTCATGCATCTGCACATTTATTACAATCAGCTAGAAATATAGTTGTGTTGGACCTGGTACTATTATCTGAAGTCAGCCTAGCAATCAGATTAAAAGGTCTTTTCTTTTGATTGCTGGACTTTCTTAGGATTTGGTGTCATTTGTGCTCAGCAAACTTTAGCCATCTGGCCATCCTTCTAATGGTAATTCAATTATTTTTAAGATGAGATTTAAAGTAAGTTTTAAACTCACAACCATTTTCTCTTTATTAGTTAATACAGCATGTCTCATCCTGGGAACAGAGACTTATAAAACCAGTGTTCCTAAAGCACCAACAAAAGAAGAAGCATCATTAAGATCATATACAACTCGATGCAAATTAAACAAACTTCGTAGGTCAGCTTGCCGCTTGTTTACCTGTGATGAAATGGTGAAAGCAATAAAAAGGCTGGAGATTGAAATTGAAGTGAAACGTTTGCTAGTTCGAAAAGACAGACACCTGTGGAAGGATATTGGTAAGAATATAACTGTTTTAGAGCAGGGGTCCCCAATCTCCAGTTCATGGACTGGCACCCGTCCACGGCATGCCAGCAACCAGGCTGTGCAAACAAATGAAGCTCCATCCGCGGGATACAGGAAAAATATTTCTTCATGGAACTGGTCCCTGGTGTCCAAAAGGTTGGGGACTGCTGTTTTAGGAGGGGGCAGGGTTGGCTTAAGAAAATTGATGAATAAATTGATCGTGCCTCTGCTACTGATGTGATCAATATCTTTCTGTAACAATATTAAGAAATGCTTTCACTACATAATTCTTTTGCGTTTGTCTTTCTTTCAGGAGAACGACAGAAAATCCTCAACTGGCTTTTATGTTACAATCCACTGTGGTTGCGCATCGGCCTAGAAGTGAGTTTGTACTTTGTAATGATTATTCTGTAAGCAATATGCTATTCTGTAAAGTCTAATGATTGTGTTACAAGGAACTGTTCAAGATCAGGATAAGATATTCTTTAATGCAAAATTCTTCTGCTTGAGAACATAATGCTTAAATAGGCATCAGTGGCCAAAACAAGCGCAGTATTTTGTGGCTCATTAAGTTGATTTTCAGTGATGAGAACAGCTGCATTAACATAATAATATAGTATATTGTTTTCTTCCTTTCCCATACATTGTTCTATTGCTTCCTAAAATATTCTGTGAGGATAATATAGCAATGCAGACTTAGTGAATATGTTCAAGTTCCAAATTGTTGCAAAAATTTGAATGTCATCCTATTGCTACAATAGTTTTATTCATATTTTGAATTATTTTCACCCTTTTATCTTTGTCAGACAATCTTTGGTGAACTGATTGCTTTGGAAAGTAACAGTGATGTGATGGGTTTGGCAGTATTTATACTAAATCGCTTGTTGTGGAACCCAGATATAGCAGCTGAATACCGACACCCAACTGTGCCTCACCTTTATCGAGATGGTAAACTTTTTCTTCGCTATTATAATAGTAGTATTTCAAAATTGAGAGCAAGTTTGGTATAGTGGTTAAAGGCACCAGGTTAGAAACTGGAAGATTATGAGTTTTAGTGCTGCCTTAGCCATGAATCTAGCCAGGTGTCCTTGGGTCAGTCATTGTCTTTATCCTAAGAAGGAAATGGCAAACATTTCCAAAAATGTTTAAAAAATCCATGTACAAATCCAGATTGACTGAAAGAACAAAGGTAAAAAAATAGTTACAAGAAGCATCTCTATATAAAATATTGCATTTATAGGTCATGAAGAAGCATTGTCCAAATTTACACTGAAAAAACTTCTGCTACTGGTTTGTTTCCTTGATCGTGCCAAAGTGTCTCGAATTATTGAACACGACCCTTGCTTATTCTTCAAAAATGCAGAATTTAAGGTATTCTCACTTAAAATTGTCTTGAATTATGTTTGCCTATAATCTGTATGCATTTGTGTGTTTGAAAGACACAAGCCATGCTTATTTCTTTAGAATATTTTTTAAAAATAATAGATATCCGGTACAAGAATTTTTCAGGGCTGATTAAAATTTAATCAACAATGGGTTTATTACAAGTTTTTGATAATATGTAACTGGCAGTTTCATTAATGATTGTAATTAATGTCCATAATATTAAAAACAAAGTATACAGCTAGCAGTAATATTTATATTATAGTTCAGTGACTTAATTATGTAGGATAATAAATTATTGTATATGTGTACTGATTCCCTCCCCCCCCTTTTTTTTCCTAGTCTAGTAAAGAAATATTACTAGCATTTTCCCGTGACTTTTTAAGTGGAGAAGGTGATCTTTCACGTCACCTTGGCTTCATGGGTTTCCCTGTTAATCACGTACAGACTCCGCTTGATGAATTTGACTTTGCTGTTACAAATTTAGCTACAGACTTACAATGTGGCATTCGTCTTGTGTAAGTTTTTGCTGAATTTTGTCATTACAATTATAAAAATATATTGCATGAAGAAATTAATTACTTTTTAATATGAAATATTAATGTATTTAAGGAGAACTTTAGAACTGCTGTCATCAGATTGGACTCTTTCTGAAAAATTAAGAGTGCCTGCAATCAGCAGACTTCAGAAGATGCATAATGTTAAACTTGCTTTTGAGGCATTGAATAATCAGGGAATTCAGTTGAAAGATGAACATGGTAAGTACCAGACAGTAATGTGGAGTGGTATCCTATAAGTCTGTTGATTTTGCTTTTCATTAATCTGTTTCATTGGTTTATAGGTTCAACCATTGACACAAAGGATATTGTAGATCGACATAGAGAGAAAACATTTGCTTTGTTATGGAAAATAGTGTTCGCTTTTCAGGTACTGCATAATCATTGGTTTAATTTATCTTTAGAGCATAAAATAAAAAAGTATATTCTCTATCTTCAGAATTTCAGCAAACAATAAATAGTCTGTGCATGAAACTTAACATGGTATTACGTCTGCTTCATGCATAAAGCCGATGTATAAAAGTAGATGGCCTATACATAGAATTTGAGAGGAAAAATTCAAAATAGATGACAGCACCGATGAGGGTATATTTATTTACATTTGGAGGGCATTCATGAAAAGCTGTCATACAAAGTAGCAACTATAGATATTAAGATTTGAAACCTTTAAAATATACATATACATTATCAAGAAATTGAGTGCTATCGTTATTTAGATCTTAATTTTCAATCATTTTTCAGCACTGTGTGCAACTTTTTAAAGCAACCATATCTTATAACCATATGGCAACTGAAAGGTAGCTGCATAATTCCAAGGGAAAAAAAACAATTGCTTTAAAGCATTACAGGTAGAGTCAACTGTAGTGCTCTTTCATATTTCGGAGCATCTTTTTAGAATTGAGAACAAAGCACTGCAGAGTCCTGATTAATTTTTAAATAATGTATACATATGTATACACATATATGTATACACATATAGCTATATAGGACTGGTTTCCTAGATTAAGACATTATTTTCATAGCCTCTCTGAATTATTAGAACTTTCTGTAGGCTCTTTTCACAACCTGAACAAAATCAACATTTTTGAAAATGTGTAATATCCAAAACCTGTTGCCATTTTAGTTTTGATAATTTGTCTTAGCAATTTGTTAAGAGTTGGTATGTTTTAACATCCTAAACATTACTCAGAATGATTTTTAAAATTCCATCAGTAATACTCTCAGTTTAATTATTTCACTATATAAGGAATGTGTTATGAATAAAATTGTGGTTGGACCTTGTTTAGGTGAATATTTCTCTTGACGTGGATCAGTTAAAAGCAGAAATTGCTTTCTTAAAAAACATGCAAGTTACAAAATTAAAAAGACCTGATGTGGAATGTGTTAACAGCATGGGAAATGACACCAGCAGGACTTATTCATATGAAAGCTTTGGTGAAAATGTAAAACTGCTGATGGACTGGGTGAATGTTGTCTGTGGATTTTACAATATTAAGGTAAATAATTATTTCCTTAAACAATTTCACAAAGCACACTGTTCTGAGTATGATAATTATTAAACTTAACCAAATGTAATAAACGTGAATTGAAATGTTGAGACAAGTATATTTATGTTTTGATCATATACAGTATTTGTTATGTGGATTATTACTGCTGTGAAAACTAAAATATTAAAGTAAGAGTTGATTATGATAATTTATTCGTAACAGTATAGCATTTGCTACTGCCTTGTCTCTTCTTGGTATACTTCATTGATGCTAAATGGCATCATATGAATAGTTGCTTGCTGGTGGGTGGAAGATGATGGTGATGATGATTTAAGCAACCTATGGCACAGGAAAAAAGGTATAAATATAATGGCCTGGCAGTATGATTGGGCTTAATATATAAAAGATAATACTATGTTATTCAAAAATATATTCCATATTGTTACATTAAATCATTTGTCTGTACATTACTTTCGTTAAGAGATTATGTGACACTGATTCTTTTTAAAAACATTAAATTTTCTACTACTTAATGTGTATGCTCTTAAGGTAAGTTAATTATTTAACTTGATCTAAATTTTTAAATAGCCTTATAATATGTTCATATATTCTTCTGTTTTAGTTCCAACAAGTTGTTAAAAAACACTAAAGATAAATCTGAAATCTTTAAATAAGAAGAGCTTAAATACAAAGTTGATGCTTCAGTTTAGTTTAGCAAAAGTCAAGGATAAGATCTGTCTCACTGTGTCCTCCCCCCTCCCCAAATCCACGGCATCATCTAGTTGTGGAATAATATCTCAGAGTAATATTCTCTAGAAACCTGACACAAGAATTTCCAAATCATTTGGTATTACGTTTTTTATTTTTTATTTATTTTTAGAAAATGCACAAATCTTCCTAGCTGTCATTTAAGACTACCCACTTACAACAAATTTTCTTTCATAGTTAAAATTGAACAGACAATATTTGTAGAAGTAAAATGAATTTGCCCTTCCTTCCTCCTTCCCATCAGCTGACCTAGCCTTTCTGCCACAATTTACTATTCATACAGCCTTGTTTCTTTCCTATCAGCTTGCTTGTCTCCCAATCCTAAACTGCCTGAAAAAAATAATTTTAGGCTAGTACGTAAGAAAAGGTAGATTACTTTTTTAAAATAAAAGATCTTTGTAAAAAAAATATCCAGAGGAATACATCCCACGGAAGTTATTTATCTCAGAATAACTCCTTCAAGAACTGTTTTAACATAGATTTATTTACTTACAGATTTATAGATTTAGATTTTTACAACCATCACAGAGCTACCATTGTTTTTATGTTCCTTTATTCTAGGTGGAAAATTTCACAGTGTCCTTTTCAGACGGAAGAGTATTATGTTATTTGATTCATCATTATCACCCATGTTATGTACCTTTGGAGGCTATATGTAAACACACTACTCAAACAGTAGAATGTACCAGAAGTGGCACTCTTGGGATGAATTCTTCTTCTGAATCTGATGCTTCTCTAAATCTAATAAATGGAACTTTTGATCAAAGTGAGTTCATTAGAAACAGAGCTGGCTTCAAAGCAGGCTGGAATTATGAGTTACTATTTCTTCTTTAATATATTCCATTTTTCATGTTTCTGTTTACAAAGATATAAGTACTTCCGTGCTTTATAAAGAACTCCTTGATAATGAAAAGAGAAATTTTCAATTGATCAATGCTGCAGTTTCTGATCTGGGAGGTGTTCCAGCTATGATTCAGCATTCAGACATGTCTAATACAATACCTGACGAGAAGGTAAGCAGTACCTTCATTAAAATTCAAAGTTGTTTTATTTCCTCACAACATATAGTAAGTTTCTGTTTATATGTCCTTTCTTTTTAGGTAGTCATTATTTATGTGTCATTTCTGTGTTCAAGACTTATAAGTCTTTCTAAAGAGATTCGAGCAGCTCAGTTGATTCAATCTGCTTGGAGAAAATACAGATTGAAAATACTTGCTGAGGTATTCAGTTGCATTCTATTTTGCTCTTTATTGTCAACTCAGACTACTGCTAATGGAAGGAAAGAGGATTGTTTATATTATTATTTTTTTCAGATCAAGAAGCAAAAATGTAATGCTGTAGTTGTACTTCAAAAGCACTGGAGAAGATATTTGGCTGTTCTGGAACTTCAGAAATTAAAAAAGGCAAAGCAAGAAGAAACTGAAAGAATTGCAATCCAGGTATAATTGACTTTGTATAAAACCACTTGATCAAAATGAATCCATTTTTTACTTAAGGTAGTTAAGATATTAAGTTTTAATTCCTGAAGCCATTAGATTTCAAGTTCAAGTAAATAAAGGTTTTACTAATATAACATTTGTTGGTCCTCATACTTTATAAAACAAAACCTTGAACAAACAAATGTATAACTTGTGTTTTCTTCTTGTTATTTAGAGATGTCAAGAGGCTGTAATTGTCCTTCAAGCTTGGTACAGAATGAAGAGAGAGAGGCAGCGGTTTTTAAAAATGTGTGGAGCAGCATCTGTCATTCAAACATACTATCGTGCACATAGAGAAGAAACCTTTCAGAGACAGAAATTTTTGCAAATCAAAAAGGCAACTTTATGTTTGCAAGCAAGCTACAGGGGCTTTAAAGTACGAAGAATGCTAAGACACCAACACATGGCTGCTACTAAAATCCAGGCTACGTACAGGGCTTATGCTGCTAGAATGAAATATCAAAGTTTGATTCAAGCTTCCATTGTGATTCAGAAATGGTACAGGACTTCTAAAAGTGGATCCAAAATAAGAACAACATTCCAGGAGACAAAAGCAGCTGTGATTTCCTTACAGGCAGTTTTGCGTGGTTGGCAAGTGAGAAAATGGCTTCAGAGGCAGCATGCTGCTGCAATTACTATTCAATCTGCCTACAGAAAGTATAAAGCTATGAAAAGATTCAGGCTGGTGAGACGTGCTGCTCTTACTATACAGCAACATTATCGGGCTTACATCTCAAGTAAAAAACAACAACAGGAATATATTGTTCTTTACAATAGCATTTTATTATTCCAGGCAACTTGGAGAGGAATTATTGTGAGGAAGCAAATAGAAACACAGCATCAGGCTGCAGTGACTATTCAGTCCTATTATAGGATGCATGTGAATCAAGCTAAATTTAAACATTTCAAGAAAGCTGCAATTACAATTCAGAGATGGTATCATGCTGTTACTCAAGCCCGTAACACACGACAAAAATACCTTGCTTTAAAGGAAACAACTGTTAAAATGCAGGCAATTTACCGAGGTTTGAGAGAAAGGCAAAAAATCCAGTGCATGAATCAAGCAGCTATTTGTATCCAAGCCATGTTTAAAATGCATCGATGTAATGTTCAATATAGGACCTTGAAAAGGTCAGCTACTATAATTCAAGCACGATACAGAGCTTTCTGCAGAGGACAGAAAGATCGGAAAAAATATCTGGCACTTAGAAAGTCATCTCTCATCCTTCAAGCAGCTTACAGAAGCACGAAAATTAGACAGGAATTGAGAAGTAGTCACCAGTGCATACTAGTTATTCAGTCATATTATCGAATGTACAGAGAACGGAAAGCTTATTTAAAGCTAGTTGCAGCAACAAAAGTGATTCAGCGATGGTATCGTGCTTCCAGAGATACAAATGCTCAGATGTATAAATACAAAATGATGAAGGTTTCTGCTCTCCGAATCCAGGCGGCTTTCCGAGGTATGAAAACTAGAGTCCTTTTGAAAAAGATGCACATGGCTGCTATCATCATTCAAAGGAATTTTAAAGCTTTTGTTCAGAGGCGTAAATTTATTTTTCTTAAATCAGCTGCTGTGACAATTCAAAGCAGGTATCGAGCAACAGTACTCTCAAAACAGCAACGTGAGAAGTTCCTTATTTTGCGTAGAGCAGTGATTGTAATACAGTCTACCATCAGAGGCCTGCTTGTTAGGAGATATGTAAAGCAAATGCATCTAGCTGCTGCAGTTATCCAAGCAACCTTTCGAATGCACATAACCTACACTCAATACAGAACAATTAAGTCTGCTTGTATTGTAATACAGCACCATTATAGAGCATACCAAACAGTTAAGCAAACCAGAGATTTGTACTTAAAACAGTGTCACTCTGCTCTAATTCTTCAGGCTGCTTATAGAGGAATGAAAGTGAGGCATATGTTAAAGAAAAAGCATGAAGCTGCAGTAGTCATACAAAGTAACTATAGAAAACACAGGCAATGGAAATCCTACAAAAATATTCAATGGGCAGTCAGACTCATCCAGGCAAGATTCAGAGCCAACCAAGAGAGCAAAATGGCATCTCAGCAATATTCTTCCATTAAGAAAGCTACCATCTGCATTCAGAAAGCTTTTCGCAGGATGAAGGTAAGAAACCAAAAAAGACAGGAAGCTGCTATCTTGCTTCAGCGGAATTTTAAAATGCAAAGATCACGTAAAAATTACCTTGCCTTAAAAGCGGCTGCTATATCTCTTCAGAGAAAATATCGAGCAACAGTACTCTCAAAACGGCAACGTGAGAAGTTCCTTAATTTGCGTAGAGCAGTAATTATAATACAATCTACTATCAGAGGCCTGCTTGTTAGGAGATGTGTAAAGCAAATGCATCTGGCTGCTACAGTTATCCAAGCAACCTTTCGAATGCACACAACCTATACTCAATATAGAACAATGAAGTCTGCTTGTGTTGTAATACAGCATCGTTATAGAGCATACCAAACAGCTAAGCAAATGAGAGATTTGTACTTAAAACAGTGTCGCTCTGCTCTAATTCTTCAGGCTGCTTATAGAGGAATGAAAGTTAGGCATATGTTAAAGAAAAAGCATGAAGCTGCAGTAGTCATACAAGGTAACTATAGAAAACACAGGCAATGGAAATCCTACAGAAATATTCAATGGGCAGTCAGACTCATCCAGGCAAGATTCAGAGCCAACCAAGAGAGCAAAATGGCAGCCCAGCAATATTCTTCCATTAAGAAAGCTACCATCTGCATTCAGAAAGGTTTTCGCAGGATGAAGGCAAGAAATCAAAAAAGACAGGAAGCTGCTATCTTGCTTCAGCGGAATTTTAAAATGCAAAGAGCACGTAAAAATTACCTTGCCTTAAAAGCGGCTGCTATATCTCTTCAGAGAAAGTATCGAGCAACAGTACTCTCAAAACGGCAACGTGAGAAGTTCCTTAATTTGCGTAGAGCAGTGATTATAATACAATCTACCATCAGAGGCCTGCTTGTTAGGAGATGTGTAAAGCAAATGCATCTGGCTGCTGCAGTTATCCAAGCAACCTTTCGAATGCACACAACCTATACTCAATACAGAACAATTAAGTCTGCTTGTGTTGTAATACAGCATCGTTATAGAGCATATCAAACAGCTAAGCAAACCAGAGATTTGTACTTAAAACAGTGTCGCTCTGCTCTAATTCTTCAGGCTGCTTATAGAGGAATGAAAGTGAGGCATATGTTAAAGAAAAAGCATGAAGCTGCAGTAGTCATACAAAGTAACTATAGAAAACACAGGCAATGGAAATCCTACAAAAATATTCAATGGGCAGTCAGACTCATCCAGGCAAGATTCAGAGCCAACCAAGAGAGCAAAATGGCATCTCAGCAATATTCTTCCATTAAGAAAGCTACCATCTGCATTCAGAAAGCTTTTCGCAGGATGAAGGTAAGAAACCAAAAAAGACAGGAAGCTGCTATCTTGCTTCAGCGGAATTTTAAAATGCAAAGATCACGTAAAAATTACCTTGCCTTAAAAGCGGCTGCTATATCTCTTCAGAGAAAGTACAGAGCATTGGTTGTGATGAGAAGACAAACTAAAGAATATGCTTCTGTTCATGCAAAAATTATTTTTTTGCAGTCTGTCTATAGAGGCTTTAAAATACGGAAAGAAATCAGATGCCAGCATTTAGCAGCAACAGTGATTCAAGCAACATTTAAAATGTATAAAGTTAAACTAGCTTACCGGAAACTGAGATATGCTACTATCACCATGCAGAAGTACTATCGATCACATCTAAAGGAGAAACAAAAAAATACACATCAGGAAATTCAGAAATCTATAATAAGCCAGGTCACTTGCAGAGGAACAAAAATACAGCCAGAATTGGACATCATGCATATTTCGGCAACTGTCATCCAATCTCTTTATCGGATGTATGTACAGCAAAAGCATTACAAATTGATATGCTGGGCTGTGATAACTATTCAGTCTGCCTATCGTGGAATGATAGCACGCAAAAAAACAAAGAAAATGCGTGCAGCAAGAAACAGGCAGTTGTGTCATATAGCTGTGAATGATAGAACTGAAGCTATTGAATCAAAGAGTCAGTGCTATACAAATGAAGTCGGAGAACAATACCAGAAATATTGGAAAGCTGTAGTTTTAATACAACATTACCGATCTTACCCGACTATGAAACATCATTCAACGGTTTACTTGCAAACACATAAGAGAATAGTTCTTTTGCAAGCTACAGTGAGAGGTTTCATTGAACGGCAGAAGTTTTCCAGAATGAAAAGAAGTACAATAAAAATACAGGTATTTAAAAATTCAGTTTTCTCCAGCATTAATTGTTTCCAGTGACAATAGAATAAGCTTGAATAAATAGCAATAGCACTTAGACTTATATACCGCTTCACAGTGATAGCCCTCTCTAAGTGGTTTATAGAGTCAGCATATTGCCCCCAACAATCTGGGTCCTCAATTTACCCACCTCGGAAGGATGGCTGGTTGAGTCAACCTTGAGCCTGGTGACATTCAAACTGCCAAACTGCGGCAGCTGGTGATCAGCAGAAGTAGCCTGCAGTACTGCATTCTAACTGTGCCACTATGGCTCTTGTAGATTTCCTTGGATACAATTTAACTACAAATTAAAAGCAAAATTATGTAAGTCCACTACCTTTAAGATATGGAATATCCTTTTATAGCTGTCCCTCACCTATGTTAGGCTGCTGCTTTCATAATTTTATATTATGAGGCTATGAGCTCAAGTTTCATTTATATCCCTTTAAAACAGAGATGGTATCGAGGAAACTGGCAGAGGAAGAAATACCTGCAATATCGTAAGAAAATTATTATAATACAAAGAATGGTGAGAAGATGGATTAGCCACAGAAATACAAATACAGGTGGAATTCCAAAAGACATAACCCCCCAAAATGTTAATACTGGAATAACTAAATTTCAGGTAAGTAAATTTTCAGAAAAATGATACTGTTTAGAAATGTGCATAAAAGACAAACAAATTTATTTTCAAACCCAAATATTTTCTTTTGGAATTTTTTTTCTTAGGCATGCAGTGATCCAGATAAACGAAATCGCTTGTAATGAAGTTTCTGTTGTTCATAATTTAATTATGAATAAGAGGGCTGATGTGACCTATATTTGATGAAACCCAGCTGCGTATTTGGGAGGGAGGTTCCCCTCTCTGCAGTGTATTTCCCCAAGTTTCATTTAACTTAAATATTGCCATCTTGTTGGACTTTAGAAGTGCACCATTTCTATAATAGCTCCTCTCTTCTGAGTGTCAGGGTTCTTACCAATGCCCTAATAAAAGCAGGAGCCTCAAGCCAGTTTTCACGGAAAATCCAGTTATTTATTAGGAGCGCCATGTCGGTACGGACCTAGTTGAAGCCAGCTTTGACCCCACAGTTTGCGCCTTGCCTTTGACCCTGTTTCCCCCTCCCTCCCAAGGTGTGTCATTAGTCAACAAAGCAATTTTGTGGGTCATAGAAGTCACTCCCTCCGGCTGTTCCTGGTTTCTGTGGAGATGACTTTGACTTTGGCCTGCTAGGATGTACGTTGTTTTGACTGAGGGGCAAATTCCTCAATGCAGCTGTGAGGCTCGATTCCCCATCCCCCTGCCTATGGCAACTCGGGAGCAGATTAGGAAAGTTTAGTGAGTTGACACTGAGGTCTAACAGACCCCTATCCTTCTATTCTCCCAGAGAGTACTTAAAACCTGGCTCTTTCTCAAGGCAATAGAATAGGGCAAGCCCAGGTTAGGATGAGAATATCTGCGCATAAAAGAAATGGGGCTGAGGCATAGGGTTTTTCTGTTTTTATTGTTATTGTTGGTTTTTATAATTGTTTATATTGCTTTATTTGTAAGCTATTGTAAGTTTTAAGATGGGCAGCTATATGAATATTTTAAAAGAATAAAAAATAGTCAAATGATTTGCTCATTCTGTTTCAGACAACTTACTCTAAAAACTGCAAACATGAAAACAATTATCTTTCTCTAGGATATTCTGTGAACTAAATTTAAAATCTTGCATATTGCTCATTGGAGCAATTGGAAATGTTTTATGAATAGCTCATTCCCTAAAACTGTCTATTTGCAAATTTTCATCAAGTGACTTTCAGAATTTTTTTTTGAGAAAAACAATTGCCTGAAAAAATAGTGGAATTTATTTTTAATAAGCTATATATAGCTTATTAAATAAAGCTATCTTCTGGGAAGTTTCTGCCTCTTTTATTCCTTAAACATGTAACTTTTCCCTTCTCCCCTTATAAGGCACTGTGGAGAGGATATTCTTGGAGGAAGAAGACTGATACTCCAGAAACCAGATCTCTGCGAGACAGTTTGATCATTGCCAATAAAGAAAGCAAAGAAGAGAAGAAGCTTTATAATAGAACTGCAGTTGCCATTGATTATCTTCTTAAATATAAACATTTTTCTTATATTCTAGCAGCTCTAAAAGATCTAGGTTAGTAATTTGATTCAAGGGCAGTCATATTTTTAAATATCAGTATACAAACATTCTTCTATGTACAAAGTGAAAAACAGGAAAAACTAAAAACTAGTTCTTTTTATCGTCTTTAAAAGCATTGGTGTCTCAAATAAAAAAAAAATCAGAGAGATAGCTGGGCCAAAATTAATGTGTCTGAAAGAAATATTTCACCACTGGGTTGTTCCCATAATCAATTGCAATATATGGTGCAATTTGATTCATATATGTGGAAGGGAGGGAATATTTATGTTTTGATAACTTATCTTGACTTATTGATAGTTTTCTGATCATCTTCCACATGTGAGGCTGAAATTTGTGCAGTTGAGAAGTCCTCAGGCTATAGAAATTGGGTTTAAATAATGGTATGACTAGCAATGTAGAATGTAGTAACTCTAAATTCTAAATAATGTTGCATTTGAATTTTGTAAGATGCAATAAATAGAATATTATAGCACTAGACTAAGAGTTGACATGTGCAATCAGTTCTGGGGTTTCAGTTATATGAGGAATAGATTGGCCACTGAATTTATATTTCTTTCTGCAATATATTTAGGTATTAGTTTGAAAAGATGTAATATTTTTCCTATTTTTCTCTTGTCAGAGATAGTTACAAGATTGTCTCCTGTTTGCTGTGAAAATATGGCCCAAAGTAAAGCAGTCTGCATTATTTTTACTTTGATACGGAGCTGCAATAGAAGTGTCCCTAGTATGGATGTTATTAAATATTCTGTCCAAGTCTTGCTTAATTTATCAAAGGTATTAATTTATTTTCATGTTTGTTGAAATTAAGCTTTTTTATTGTTTGTAAGTTTGTATTATAAAGTTTACAACTGTTATTATTTTCTCATTTATAATAAGCGCCAGAATTTAAATTTCAGGTTATATTGCAAATGAGAGCTAAACTCATTTACACTATTGAAGCTTATTTCAAGTTTAATTTAGCACAATTCTAAACTGCCAAATTATGCTGTGAAAAGTACCAGTGATACTGGTTTTCAAAAAAATATTTCAGTCTAAAATTGATTAGAATTTTACGTAATGTGCAATGATTCAAATTGCAAAAAAAATTACTCATTATTCTTGTAGCTTGTATCAATCTGCCAAATAGTTAAAAAGCCCTTGTACAAAACATTTCAAAAAATTAGGGAAAGTATATTTTAAATTAAGGATGTTACTTAGTCCCACATAGTTACTGGAACTGCTTATCAAATAATTTATGATAATGTACCTTTAGTGAGTGTTAGTTGAATCTGTCTTGTATTGGGGGGGGCGGGATTTGCAGATGATGAAAAAGTACCAATCTAGAAGCACTGTTGCAGTTCCCTATACTGTCAAGCTATGGTTTGGAAAAACTGTATTTTGAGAGAAAGTTAAGAAAAGAAAGCCCTGTTTAAGCATTAGAAAAGAAATTGAATTTCATTAGGCAATAAAAAATCTTCTAATTTTCAAAACATTTAAGTAGTAAGACATTTATATATCCTAGAGGTGGGGGAGGGCAAGATCTTATTTTTGCTAGTAAAAGAAGACACTTGCTGTCCTCTCAATTCATAAGTTATAGTTAATTCATACGAATATATATTATAATAGTCATTGTCCTGCCTAAGTACAATCTGGAATTTAAAATATTTGCTAGAATAAACTTAGTTGATTCTGCTTATATTGTTTATACTTAACTAACAAATAGACACGAATGAGTTTTGATGCTGTAAATCATTGACATTTGTTTGTCATTCTACAGTTTCCATAATGATTTCACAAATGATGAACAATCCTAGGATTTTTTTTGAGAATTAACTTACAACTCTTCTCATCTGTTTAGTATGAAAGGACTACTGATGCTGTTTATTCAGTGGAAAATTCAGTAGAAACACTGTTGGATTTACTTCAGATGTACCGGGAAAGACCTGGGGACAAAACTTCAGAAAAAAGTGGTAGCATTTTTACCAAGACCTGCTGCTTATTTGCTCATCTCTCAAAGGACTCAAGAAGAGCTTCTGTAAGTTTTTTTGTTAACTTTTTGTGTCTTCATTCTGTAGGAATTGCCAAAGTATATATTCAAATATAAATAGAATAGAATAGAATAACAGAGTTGGAAGGGATCTTGGAGTTGTATATGTATTCAAAAATTGGAACGCAAATTCTTTTTCCTTGTTTGGGCCTGCATGCCAAAAAATAGAACTAGCCTTCAGGTTCAGATACAGAAACTAGTACTTAAGAGGTAGCAGTGTAGTTGCTGGAAATTTTTTAAAAACAGACATTCTAAAATAAAGTATTTTAGAACTGAATAGTGAGCAAATATTCCTACTTGCTCTCTCTCACACAGTGAAATTGGTTGTTTTAAATTAAAATGTATTTTCTGAGTAGGCAAAATAACAAGTTTACTATGTTATTATTTCACATATATCTGGCCAACTAATACTTGCTTATATATAATGGTTTCATATAGGATGTCGCTGATTCATCTTAAGTACAGCTAATCCTCATTTAGCAACCACAATTGGGACTGACAACTTGGTTATTAAACAAAGCAGTTGCTAAGTGAAACCATGACTGTGCTTACTTCAGCTTTCCTTTGCTTTCAGACCTGTGGAGGTTGTAAATTTGAGGGCTGGTTGCAAAGCTATTTTTTCATCATTTCATTGACTAACTGTTCAGGCACTAAATGAGGCAGTCACTAAATTAGGACTACCCTATAGTTAAAAGTAAATCCTGGCTATTAGATTCTAATAATGGGATTTGCTTCTCTTAGCTATGCTGAAGATAGGAAGTTGCTTCTTTGGGGGGCTCTGACAATTCACCACACCAACTTGCATGACCATTCACCACAGGACAACTTGGTGCAGGACAAGAGTTACACTAATATCAAAGAAATGGTGGAATAGAATAATTAAAGAAAGGATGCAAAAGGAAGGACAGAATGAAATGTGAATGGCAAAAATTAAAATATTTTTATTTATTTTAAATAATTAAATGTAATTGTTAAATTGTCTTGTGGCAAGTTGTCCCACAGGGAGTTGGCCATGACGAGTTGTCCCACAGCAGGTTGGCTGTGGTGAGATGGCCATGGTGAATTGGCTGTAGAAAGTTGGCTATGGCAAGTTGTCCCATTCCCTCTTTGGGGAATATAGTTGAATGTAGATAATTTCTACTGAACTTTGCCTTTTAATATATAGATTATAAATCAGGTTGACTGGATCCCACAATATTTAACAGCCTTTAAAAGTAGAACTTAGTTCAAACTATTCACAATTGATAGACCATACTACTTTAGGGGATGTTTTTTGAAAAATTACTAGCTCTTCCCGTTCTATACAATTCTGTGTTTTAACAAAATATGTCTTATTTTAAGTGTTTGAAATTGTCCTTTTCTATAGAGTAAATCCTGAATTTTGTGTAATATAGCTGAGACTAGCTTTAAAATGAAGTACTTGGTGTAAATGAGGCATACTGACTAAATTGGTCCAATTGAAAATTTGAAAGGATTTTCAAAGATGTACAGCTATGAGATTTCATTGAACAAAATACTATATTTTAACAACTGTGGTTTATTTTTTTAGGAGATTCGAAACAATCATAAAACAGTTGCTAGCCTTCGGAGATTGTTTAAACTTACAGCCCGTAAACATCAAATGGATGTCCAAAGAATGCGTGCCAAACAAAAAAAAGTTGCATACACAAATGGACAGAGTTCCATTGCTGTAAAAACAAAAATAGTTTCAAGGTAAGTCTAAATTGTTGTAACTTTAAATTTTCTGTTTCAAATCATACTTTTATTTTTATGGATTTTTTTTTTCATCCTATAGGCAGAGGCCGGATTGGGATTTAAGGAAAGATAATATAAGAGAGATAGTTGATCCATTGCAAGCCATTGAGATGGTAGTGTACACACTTGGAATTTCCTGCAATTAAAACATGGAAGAGTTTACAATTATGACATTTTCAGAAAAAAATGGCCTGGACTTCTTGTATCAATGTACATATTATGCATTTGTTTCATAAAGCTTGTTTACCTGTGTTTGAACTCATCTGTCAGTTAAACTAAACTTCTTATTGACATTTATCTGTTGAATTAATAAAATCTCAAATATTACTTTTATATAATTTAGAGCTAAGAAAAGTATATATTTTATACTGTGTACAATATAGATTGTTATTTTATACAATAAAACGGAAAAACTAAGGTTGTTAGTTAATGTAAAGTGTGGTTTTTTTTTTGTTTTAGAGAGAAATTTGAAACAAATATTAACAGCTTAATAGCATAAAATGAGCATGTAAAACTTGATTAAGACTGAGGGTTTGTCTGTGGGAAATTGCATTCTAAAGAACTGAACAGGATTATTGAAAGACAACACCAGAAAAAAATAATTAAAGCTCTGATAGGATTACTTCCCAAAAAATTATTCATTTTTCCCCTTTGCAACACTTTAAAAATAATATTTTTTTATATTTTGTTTTTACTTAATAAAATTATTTTCTGGTTTACAAATGGAAAGTAGCTTTTCTTATCTGTAAAATTCTTAGTTTTGCTTTACCACTATGAACCCTAAGTTTCCTATTGTTACTTCATGATAAGTTCTTTCACAAGATATGACTACTAAATGGAAACATCAAAAGTATGAAAAAAAACCCCTATCAGTAGTTGCAAGTCTATTCATATTCAGTTCATCTCACACTCTTCAATTACTAGTTTTATTGTCATCTTTTGTATCTTCTTCCACTGATATATCTGATGCCTACATATTCCTTTTTCTGTGGCTGGACCCATATTGTGAAACAAACTGTCTGGAGTTTAAGTAAACCTCATTCCCCATAATTTAGTAACAGACTCAAAACATTTGTTTATTATGGCTTTTTAATTGTATCAGTTGTTTTGATTTTTATTGTTTTTAACATAAACACATTATCTATCTATATCTATCTATCTATCTATCCACACACATATAATGTTTATATAATGTGATAGATAGATAGATAGATAGATAGATAGATAGATAGATAGATAGATAGATCACACAAGTTGGTAGAATCCTTTCTTAAATAATTTGACTTCAAATAAGCTTTTGATTTTCCTTCAACCACAAAAGATTTAAAAGTAATTCCTACATGTTTAAATGCCTTGGTCTGTTTGGTGGTAGTATTATTGTCTGTCAATGAGTATGGCTAACGAACCTTTTAGTAAACACTTCTTTTATTTTTTTAATAGTTGATTGCAAAGCTTCCTTTCAATAAAATGCATCAGCCCAAGGATTTGACCTATTATTTATTTTCTTCATCCTAGAGGAGCCCAGAAGAAAACAAAACATAAGGCTACTGCAATAAAGCAACACTCAATAATAGATACAAAAATAATGCAAATTTCATTTTAACAGAAACAAAGTAATAGCTAATCTAAAAGTTATGCTTATTTGCAATGTCTTGGTAAATATGATTTTACTTTAAAAAATTTATATATGTGATGGGGAGGAGGCAGCTAACATCCCTTTAGAAGAGTTCTATAATTAGAAAATGTTCTATTGCTGGCAACTGCGGAAAAGTTGAACCATCTGAGATTTTGAACAATTCCAGCCCAATTTATTTTACTTTACATTCATAAATAGTTTAAGGGGCAATTGAATGTCAATGTTTACAATGAACTTGTACCATAGTATTTTTAGGAATAGTGCTATTTAGTCCTGTTTAGCTTTCAGTTTAACAGTCTAGGAACCCCATCACTGGTTAAAATATGCTACCTTATTTAATTATTTTATTTATTTTATTAAATTTATATACGCCCTACTCCCGAAGGACTCAGGGCGGTGAACAGCCAAAAAATAAAACACATAGATTCTATTCTATGCGCATGCCCAAGATGGCGACGGTTGCCGAGATCGCAGCTTGAGGATGGGGACTGATCTACCCTTTGGGGTCTTTTGGGGGTCGTTGTGAAGATCTACGACCCCAGGCCCGGTTAGGAGAACTCTCTGCCTACACGGAGAGGGTCTTTTCCCCTCCGGATATTGAGGTTGGGCAGAGAGAGAGAGCGTCGGGCGATGTTGGGAGCAGCGGACTGCATCAGCTGGGCGTCGGCAGCGTTTTCCTCCAGCTGGAGCCCACGTGGGCGTCTGAATCGGCATGGCGGCGTTTTTGCCTGGGGCGCTGCTGTACGGCGATTTCCCAGGCTGAGGGGTTGCCCGGAGTGCTGGGGGAGTTGCCGGATTTCCCAGAAGATCTTTGGGACGCTGCCAGTCCTTTTGGGTGTTACGGCGGCGATGGCATGACTACGGCAGCTGTGATGGCAGTCCAGAGGGCCTGGCAGGGAGGAGACACCCCCCCCAGGAAGCTGGGGATGGGGGGGCAACGAGGCCGGGGGATCATCTGCCTTTTGGGTTGGGCGAGGACCTGGCATGAGACGCTTTTAGATCTTGGGAGGCCTCCATTGCTTATGTGGGGGCTGGAGGGGGGGCTAGAGATAACTGCCCCTGCTTCTCCCCAATGCTTCTCTGCCGGGACTATGCCCACCTTGGATTGTCGGCTAGCTCACTGACTCACTTGACGCCAAGTTTATCTGAATGGGGGCTGGTACATGGCTCCATCCCATCAGCTGAGAGGGCTGGGCTCAGTTAAACCACCGTGAGAGGGTGGCTCTGACGTCGGGGCCCTAGGGGCTGAACTGGGATGATATCGAATTTCTTGCATCTGCCAGCAGAGGGGACTTGACCATCGGACCAACCGCCGTGAGAGGGCGGTTTTTGGACCTGAGCCCCAGGTGCTGTGCTGTCTGCATTGGTTCATTGCTCCCATCTCACCACAAGAGGGGGTCGACTGGTTGATCGGACCACCGTGAGAGGGTGGTTGGGTCTATCGCCCCCCCTTGGACTGTGGTCGACCTGGAACCTGAATTCATCCTCTGTTGTGAGGGGACAGTGGACCTGGTCTTGTTGAAAATGCTTTTGAGACTCCCATTCCATGTCTCTCCCCTGGACCTTCTATATGGACCCCTAGGATATGGTTGCTCCCATCCTCTGTGGTCAAGATGTATTCCGCAGCGGAGCTTCTTGGTCTGCGAGACTCCCACCTCTTGCAGGCTTGGCCCTCCACTCTATTGAGGGCCTACCTCGATGACGGGCTTTGGAACCCCGAGAGGTAGCATGTCGCAAAGAGGGGGTTGTGGGGTTTTTTAAAATTGTCTTTTTGTAATCTTTTAAGGGGTTTAGGGCGGGGGGTGGGGAGGGAGGGGCATAGGTCAGGCTTGTTACAGGGGCATGGAACGGAAGGCGGGGAGCAGGGTGTGGAGCTCAGTGCTGGTGGGGTGGCGGGCAATTCCATCAGGACCGTGGTTGGGAGGGGCAGATATGGCGGGAGTAGGGGGCCACATCAGGTGGTGGGGGCACGCACCCGCTATCTCCAAGCGGTGGCATGCCTCGGCCTCCATGACTCTTCTCGTCTCCTCGGCTGTCCAGAGTCTCAGAGCCCAGGCCTTAGACTGATGCTGTGCAACGCCAGGTTCGTGGTTAATAAGGCCCCCCTCATTTGTGAGCATTGTGAGTTCCTGAAACTCTGGCTCACGACTCGGCTGAAGATCTGGTGGCTGCCTGGGATAGGATGGCCGCCGGTGGTCTGGACCGAGTCGTGCCTTTGCGGACTCTGACCCGACACCGAACCTGCCCAGCCCCTTGGTTTTTCGAGGAGCTGAGGGAGATGAAGCGCTGGAAAAGACGCCTAGAGAGCGGTTGGAGGGCTAGTCACTCCGAATCCGACCAAACACTAGTTAGGTCTCATATTAAGACCTATGTAGTAGCGATAAAAGCGGCAAAGCGTAACCACTTTTCCGCTCTTATTGCATCGGCAGATAACCGCCCAGCCGCCTTGTTTAGGGTGACTCGCTCCCTCCTACATCAGGGAGCGTGGGAAGACCCCTTGCAAGGGCAGGCTGAGGATTTTGCACAGTATCTGCACGATAAAATCGCTCAGATTCGGGAAGGCTTGGACTCTGACTGGGTAGATCCCGGCGGGGTGACTGAGGCTGGTCTTGAGAATGTTACCTGGGATGAGTTCGACCCTGTGACTCCTGAGGACGTGGACAGGATTCTGGGGAGGTTAAACGCAACCACATGTTTATTGGACCCGTGCCCCTCCTGGCTGGTACTGGCCACCCGGGAGGTAACACGAGGCTGGCTCCAGAGGATTATAAATGCTTCTCTGAGTGAGGGTTTCTTGCCTCCCGCCTTGAAAGAGGCGGTGGTGAGGCCCCTCCTCAAGAAGCCTTCTCTGGACCCGGCCGTTTTGGCAAACTACCATCCAGTCTCCAACCTTCGCTTTGTTGCGAAGGTTGTGGAGAGTGTGGTTGCGCGACAGCTCCCACAGTACCTGGATGAAACCGTCTATCTAGATCTTCAGGCCTGGGTACAGCACGGAGACGGCATTGGTCGCATTGGTGGATGATCTCTGGAGGGCTCGGGACAGGGGTTGTTCCTCTGTTCTGGTCCTGTTAGACCTCTCAGTGGCTTTTGATACCATCGACCATGGTATCATGCTACGCCGGCTGAAGGGATTGGGGGTGGGAGGCACCGTGTTGCGGTGGTTCTCCTCCTATCTCTCTGACCGGTCTCAGTCTGTGTTGGCAGGGGGGCAGAGGTCGACCTCGAGGCGCCTTGCTTGCGGGGTGCCGCAAGGGTCGGTCCTCTCGCCGCTCCTGTTCAACATTTATGTGAAGCCGCTGGGTGACATCATCCGTGGTTTTGGGGTGCGATGCCATCTGTACGCTGATGATACTGAGCTGTACATCTCCACCCCAGACCACCCCAATGATGCCCTCAAAGTGATGTCCCTGTGTCTGGAGGCCGTGCGGGTCTGGATGGGGAGGAACAGGCTTCGGCTCAACCCTTCCAAGACCGAGTGGCTGTGGATGCCGGCATCCCGGTATAGCCAGCTGGTGCCATCGCTGGCTATTGGGGGCGAGTCACTGACCCCCACAGAGGGGGCTCGCAACTTGGGCGTCCTCCTGGACACATGGCTGTCTTTAGAAGAGCATATGACGGCCGTGGCCAGGGGGGCTTTTTATCAGGTTCGCCTGATACGCCAGTTGCGCCCCTTTCTGGATCGGGACTCCTTGTGCACAGTCACTCATGCCTTGGTCACGTCACGCCTGGACTACTGCAACACTCTCTACATGGGGCTCCCCCTGAGGAGCACCCGGAGGCTCCAGCTGGTGCAGAATGCGGCCACGCGGGTGATTGTGGGAGCGATGTGGCGCTCCCACGTAACACCTCTCCTGCGTGAGCTGCATTGGCTCCCAGTGGTCTTCCGGGTGCGCTTTAAAGTGTTGGTTCTCATCTTTAAAGCGCTCCATGGCTTAGGGCCAGGGTATTTGCGAAACCGCCTGCTGCTACTGATAACCTCCCACCGGCCAATATGCTCTCACAGAGAGGGCCTCCTCATGGTGCCGTCGGTCAGGCAATGTCGGCTGGCGGCCCCCAGGGGGAGAGCCTTCTCTGTGGTGGCACCCGCCCTGTGGAATGAGCTGCCTCCTGGAATATGATTGATCCCGGACCTCCGGACCTTCCGCAAAGCCCTGAAGACATTTTTATTCCATCAAGCCAGCCTAGCCTAAATGGTTTTTAAATTGGGATTTTAAATTTTATGGATTTGGGGGTTTTAAATTGGGAAGCTAGTGATCTGACCGGACACTGGTAAGATCTCATATTAAGAATTACCTAGTGGCGATAAAAGCAGCGAAATGTACTCATCTTGCTGCTCTTATTGCGTCATCAGATAACCGCCCGGCCGCCCTGTTTAGGGTGACCCGCTCCCTGCTCCACCAGGAAGCGAGGGAGGACCCCTTGGAGGGGAGAGCTGAGGATTTTGTTCAGTATCTGTATGACAAAATCACTCAGATTCGGGAAGATCTGGACTCTGACTGGGTAGATCCAGTGGGGATGACGGAGGCAGGTCCTGAGAATGTTATCTGGGATGAGTTTGACTCTGTGACCCCTGAGGACGTGGACAGGATTCTGGGTAGACTGAATGCGACCACATGTTTGTTGGACCCGTGCCCCTCCTGGTTAGTGCTGGCTTCCCGGGAGGTGACGCGAGGCTGGCTCCAGGGGATTATAAATGCTTCATTGAGTGAGGGTGTCTTTCCCGCCGCCTTGAAAGAGGCGGTGGTGAGACCTCTCCTCAAGAAGCCTTCCCTGGACCCGGCAATATTGGCTAATTATCGTCCAGTCTCCAACCTTCGCTTTGTTGCGAAGGTTGTTGAGAGTGTGGTGGCACGACAGTTTCCCCGGTACCTGGATGAAACGACGTATCTAGATCCGTTCCAGTCGGGCTTCAGGCCTGGGTAGAGCACGGAAACGGCATTGGTCGCGTTGGTGGATGATCTCTGGAGGGCTCGGGACAGAGGTTGTTCCTCTATCCTGGTCCTATTAGATCTCTCAGCGGCTTTTGATACCATCGACCATGGTATCATGCTGCACCGGTTGGGGGGGTTGGGGGTGGGAGGCACCGTACTACGGTGGTTCTCCTCCTTTCTCTCCGACCGGTCGCAGTCTGTGTTGACAGGGGGGCAGAGGTCGACCCCGAGGCCCCTTATATGTGGGGTGCCACAAGGATCGGTCCTCTCGCCCCTTTTGTTCAACATTTATGTGAAGCCGTTGGGCGAGATCATCCGTGGTTTCGGGGTGGAGTACCATCAGTACGCTGACGACACCCAGCTGTACATCTCCACCCCGGACCACCCCAACGATGCCCTTGAAGTGATGTCCCAGTGCCTGGAGGCCGTACGGATCTGGATGGGGAGAAACAGGCTCAGACTCAACCCATCCAAGACCGAGTGGCTGTGGTTTCCGACATCCCGATATAGTCAGCTGGTGCCATCGCTGACTATTGGGGGCGAAGTATTGGCCCCCACGGAGAGGGCTCGCAACTTGGGTGTCCTCCTGGATTCACGGCTGTCTTTAGAAGAGCACTTGACGGCCGTGACCGGGAGGATTTTTCATCAGGTTCGCCTGATTCGCCAGTTGCGTCCCTTTCTGGATCGGGACTCGTTACGCACGGTCACTCATGCCCTCGTCACCTCCCGTCTGGACTATTGTAACGCTCTCTACATGGGGCTCCCCTTGAGGAGCACTCGGAGGCTCCAACTGGCGCAGAGTGCGGCCGCGCGGGTGGTGATGGGAGCGACGTGGCGCTCCCATGTAACGCCTCTCCTGCGCGAGCTGCACTGGCTCCCGGTGGTCTTCCGAGTGCGCTTCAAGGTTTTGGTCATCACCTTTAGAGCGCTCCATGGCTTAGGACCTGGTTATCTACGGGACCGCCTGCTACCACCAATAGCCTCCCACCGACCAGTACGCTCCCATAGAGAGGGGCTCCTCCGGGTGCCGTCGGCCAAACAATGTCGACTGGCGGCCCCCAGGGGGAGAGCCTTCTCTGTGGGGGCACCTACTATCTGGAACGAGCTCCCCCCCGAGATACGGAGGATTCCGGATCTGCGTACCTTCCGTCGCACGCTGAAGACGTTCCTATTCCAGCAAGCCGGCCTGACCTAAACTTCTCCTCTTTTAAATGGGAATTTTAAATTTGGTTTTAAATTATTGGGGTTTTAAATATGGTTCAGCCAAATTTATCTAACTTGTTTTATTTCTATTTTAAATTTTGTATTGATATGTTTTATTTCATGGCTGTTCACCGCCCTGAGTCCTTCGGGAGTAGGGCGGTATACAAATCTAATATTAATAATAATAATTAATAATAATTATTTCAATTCTTTTTAATTATCTTAACTTTTGTATTTGTATGTTTTTTAATTTTGGCTGTTCACCGCCCTGAGTCCCTTCTGGGAGAAGGGCGGTATACAAATTAAATTAATAAATAAATAAATAGACTTCCGGCGGCTCCGTATGACGTTGAGGACGCTCCCTGGGTGAGCGCTAGCCCCGCGACTTTGTTAGCCGCTAGAACAGCAAAAAATCAGCTGTCTAGCGGCGAAGAACCTTCCCCCCCAGGAGAAGAGGGGGAAGTGAGCAGCCAGGTGCAGGGTAGAGCTCCATAAGAGCCCTAGAATTAATTCTGGGGCTCGAAAAGTGTGAGCTCCCCAAGAACCTGGGAAAAGCTCCAAAGCCGGGACGCCTCTGCCAGAAGGCAGAGCAAAACGCCACGTCCGCCCCTGCTTTTAATTGATACAAAGAGAAAATTGAAGCAGGCAGAACAAAAACAGGAGACTACATAATTGCAAGTACTTACACTTTAATTCCTTTGAACATCGTTTCTTTTCGAGCCTATAAGAGCGGAGCTGGAGTGGAAAGGGAGGGGAAGATGGCGCTGGCTCGTTAAGACAAAGAGACGAAAGTGAAACTTAAGAAGAAAGTTGTTACAGGCTTGTTAACTCATTAATGCCTATCAGTTAACAACTCCGGTTAAAAATTTTTTGGATTTAATCTTATATCCTGGACTTTGGGAATTAAAATTTAAAGATTTTAAAGATTTTCTGATTTTTTCTCGCTGGCTATAAGAACTGTTTCTGAGACTGTGTAATTTTAAAATGGCTTCAAAGCAGACAAAATTGGTGTTGCCTAAAGCAGCGAGTGCGGGAAGTTCCCCAGCTCAAACTAGCAGGTTGCAAACCTTCTTGCCTCCGGCAGATACACAAGCTCAATTACAACCACAGTTACAACCACAAGCACAAATGTTAACACTTGAGATGTTTCAGGAAGCCATGAAAGAAATCAAAGAAGGTTTTAAAGAGGACATTGCATTTGCATTTAAAGGAGTCTCAGATCAAATGGAAGAAATGAAGGACATAATTAAGACAAGAAATCAACATATAAGGGAAGATATAGTCTTTGCACTCCAGGGACTGGCAAAACATGTTAGTTATGTAGAAGATAGAATTGATGAGGTTGCTCAAGCTAATGAGATTTTTGATGGTAAAGTTGAGGAATCACAAACTAAGATTGACAAAGCAGAAGCTGAAATGTTGTTGACACAATATAAGATGATGGAATTTGCCGTGAGAATAAGAGGCTTGAAAGAAAATCCGAAGGAAAATCTGAAAGAGATCTTTGAAGATGCTCTGGCACAATTTATAGGAGTGTCCAGAGGTGAACTCGAATGGCAAATGGATCGGATCTATCGTGTTAATTCATGGGTAGCTAGACAAAGGAAATTACCAAGAGATGTTGTGATTTATTTTGTCACCAGAAGGATTAGAAATGAGATTTTACAAGCTGCCTATAAAAATAAGTTGCAAGTGGCAGGACAAGAAGTTGCAGTATTTAAAGAAATACCACCCAAAATGCTGAAATCTAAGAAAGAGTATGCTTTTCTGGCAGATGAGCTGAGGAACCGACAGGTACAATACAGATGGGAAGTCCCAGTCGGATTATCAGTGGATTATGCAGGAGAGCGATATCGCCTTAATACAATTTACAAAGCAAGAGATTTTTATAGTAATATACTAAAGGCTGGACAACCACCAGTGCCAGGAGGCAAAAAAGCAAGAGAGGCAACAGAGGGAAGAAAAGAGGATCTGCAGAAGCAATTGGAAGGCGGAGCTATGAGTATGCAGGAGGAAGTACTGCAACTTTCAAGTGCTGTCCAAGCATGGGATATAGTTGAAAAACAAGAAGAAGGCAAAGATCAAAGACAAACCAGAGCAGCTACTAAATGTAAAGTTGAAGAGTTAAAAAAGTTACAAGAGCAGGCTTTAGCACAAGAAGTGAATATTGGTGTAGAAGCTGTGGGAGGGGCGAGACCTAAAAGAAAATTCCAAGTGGATTATCAAGCGGTTCTCGCCAAGCTTCGAGATTCTGAGGATGGCTTCTAGGTTCTTAACCTGGAATGTTAATGGTTTTAACTCACCACAAAAAAGGAAGAAAATATTTCACCATTTGAGACAATTTAAAAATGAAATAATATGCCTGCAGGAAACACATATAAGGACAACTGATCAAAAATATTTAATAAATACAAAATTGGGAACACATTTTGCTGCATCAGCCCCGGAAAAAAAGAATGGAATAGTGATTTACTTGAAAAGAGATTTGATGGCTAAATTAGTTGAGGCAGATCAACAAGGAAGATTTCTGGCAATTGAGATAATGATAGAAGGAAAGAAAACACTCTTATTGGGGATATATGCTCCCAATCAACAGCAAGAGAAATTTTATAAGTTGATACATACAAAATTATTACATTGGGATTATAATTCATGTATACTGATGGGAGATTGGAACGGAGTGTTAGACCCTAGTATTGATAAGAAAAGAATAGTACAATCTACCAAATTGCGATCTAGACTGCCTAAGACTTTTTTTGATATGATGGAGGATATGGAATTAAGAGACATCTGGCGTGAAAGGAATTATAGAGAACAAGATTTTACATTTTTTTCAGATAGACATCAATCCTTTTCAAGAATTGATTTTATATTAATTACAAATGATTTTTTTTCCAGGGTAAAGAAGATAAAGATTTGTCCCAGAATTTTAACTGATCACAGCCCAGTTTGGATGGAACTGGAGTGTGGGGAAAGAGTTAGGAGATCTTGGCGGTTAAATGAAAACCTTTTCAGATACGAGAAAAATGTAATAGAATGTAAAAAACTAATGAAGGAATTTTTTGTTTTTAATATGAACAAGGGAACATCTATGGATATGGTATGGGATGCTAGTAAAGCATATATGAGAGGAGTTCTGATAAATATGAATAATGCTTATAGGCGTAAACAAGTGGAGAAAAGGAGGGAATTAGAAGAAGAGATTAAGAAAAAAGAAAGGGTGTTAATTGATAACCCAGGGGATAAGAAAATCAAAGAAGAGATCAGTCTATTACGTGGGCAATTTAATATGATGCTTTCAGACCAAGTGGCAACCAATCTACAATATGCTAAACATAATACTTTTTGTAATGCAAATAAACCAGGTAGATGGTTGGCATACATGCTGAGGAAAAAACAAAAATCTCGTACCATAGAGAAAATAGAGTATAAAGGTAGAGAGCTGTATCACCAAAATATGATTAAAAAGGCATTTTTAGAATTTTATGCAAGATTGTATACTGCAGACAAAATACAAGGTGCAGAGGTAGAGACATATCTGGATAGACAGAATATTCCAATAGTTACAGAGGAACAAAGAGAACGGTTAAACCAATTAATAACAGAGGAGGAGATCCTCTCAACAATTAAACAGTTAAAAACTGGTAAGGCTCCTGGTACGGATGGATTAACAGCTGTGTACTATAAATATTTACAATTGGAGATGGTTTTACCTCTTAAATAATTATTCAATAGAATTCAGCTGGGTGAAGGGGTACCACCTTCATGGAAAACAGCTTTTATCTCGTTAATTCCAAAAGAAGATCAAGATTTGACACAACCCAAAAATTATAGACCTATATCCTTATTGAATACAGATTATAAAATATTTGCTAAGATATTGGCAAATAGGTTAATGCTAGTAATGCAGAAGACGATTCATGCTGACCAAACTGGTTTTATACAAGGTAGACAAATGAAAAATAATGTAAGACAAATTGTTGACATATTGGAACATTTGGAAAGGAATAACCAAATCCCTGCGGTGCTTATATTTCTGGATGCGGAAAAAGCTTTTGATCGATTAGATTGGCAATTTTTATTGAGAGTGGTTAATAGGATGCAATTTGGGAATTGCTTTATGCAGTCCATAAAAGCAATATATCAGGAACAGACAGCTCAGATAATTATTAATGGCAGTTTGACAGAAACTTTTAAAATTGAAAAAGACACGAGGCAGGGATGTCCCTTATCGCCATTATTATTTATATTAACTTTGGAGTTGCTGTTAAATAAAATACGTAATGCAGATGGGATAAAGGGAATCAAAGTTAGAGATTATGAATATAAGATACGGGCATTTGCAGATGATTTGGTTATGACCTTAACTCACCCAGTGGAATCAGCAAAGGTTTTGATTGATATAATAAAACAGTATGGTCAAGTATCTGGGTTTAAGATAAACATTGGAAAAACAAAGATGATAGTTAAAAATATGACAGTTAATCAAAAAGAGGAGTTACAAAGGGTAACGGGATGTGAAATAGTTAAAAAAGTCAAGTATTTAGGAGTTTATATTGCATCTTCTAATGGTAAATTGTATAAGTATAATTATGAATTGATATGGCATAAAATACAAGTTGAAATGGATAAATGGAAAAAACTACAATTGTCCTTGTTGGGTAGAATAGCAGTTATAAAAATGAATGTGTTGCCTAGGTTTTTGTTCCTCTTTCAAATGATACCAATACTAAAAAAGGATGCCAACCTGGAAGAGTGGCAGAAAGGTATTAATAAGTTCGTATGGCAAGGTAAGAAACCAAGGATAAAATTGAAAATAATGCAGGACATACGAGAAAGAGGAGGACTGAAAATGCCAAATTTAAAATTGTACTATGAAGCAGCTGTTCTATCAGCAATTAGTGATTGGATTAATTTAACAAATGGAAGGATATTGAATATTGAAGGGTATGATCTGGTCTATGGTTGGCATGCTTATTTAGTGTATGAAAAAAGGGTGGATAGAGCATTTAAGAGTCATATACTGAGAAATGCTTTATTGCATGTCTGGAAGAAATATCAATATAAGTTAAATGAAAAAATACCTATATGGACAGCACCCAGGCACGCAATAGAGAATACGAGTATAGAATGTAGACAGGATGTAATTACGTATAAAGATATTCTCATTATGGAGGGAGGTATATTAAAATTAAAATCTGTGAATGTGTTGAAAGAGGAGAAAATAATTCAAACATGGTTTCAATATGTACAATTACAAGCCAGATGGAGAAAAGACCAGAAAACTGGTGTTATACAAAGTGATGAAAATTTAATTAAACAAATTAGAGATCAAAGCCCAATGCATATAAAAAGATTGTATAATATATTGATAGAGATGGACTCGGAAACAGAGCTAGTTAAGGATTGTATGATAAAATGGGCGCAGAATTTTGAACAGCCAATAATGATGGAAACGTGGGAGAAAATATGGGTAACAAATGTGAAATTTACCAAAGCGCAAAATTTAAGGGAGAACTTTTATAAAATGTTTTATAGATGGCATCTAGATCCAAAAAAGTTATCTCGTATGTATCCGAATGTACAACCAAAATGTTGGAGATGTAATTGTGAGGATGCTACTTATTTTCACATTTGGTGGACATGTAAAAAGGTTAAAGTGTTTTGGATTAAAATCTGGTGGATTTTACAAAATATTCTTAAAAAGAGGTTGAAATTTACACCACAGCTGTTTCTTTTGGGTATAGTTACGGATTGTACAGTTATAGAGACCAAATTGATTTTGAATTTAATAACTGCAGCAAGACTGTTGGTGGCACAATATTGGAAGAAGCAAGATTTACCTACAATCCAAGAGTGGACAATGAAAGTTACAAATCTAGCGGAAATGGCAAAAATCTCGGCGTACCTGAAGGATCATTCAAATGAAAGATATTTAAGAGACTGGAGAAGATGGATAGATTATATTCAAAATAAATATCGGAATAAGAAATTGCAGATAGGTTATGAATGATTATATAGATATTTAGTGTGTCTTTAAGTAATAAAGCTAGGTGGGTAATTAGGGAATTGAAGAAACAAGAGATGTGAAATGTCATAATTGTTTAGATTAGGATTGATTATGATTGTGGAAGTTTATACCCTGTAATTTGTTCTGGGAAGGGGAGGGGGGAGGGGGGAGGTTGAGGTAGGGAAGGGGGGGGGGAAATATGTAAACTTTTTGTAAAACTTTTCAATAAAAAAATAATAAAAAATAAATAAATAAATAAATAAATAAATACAAACTTTAAAAGACAGTATAAAACCACATTAAATAATTTGGCCCGGGACAAATTAAAACACCCCCAATACTTAAGACAAATTTAAAATTTACAATTTAAAAAGTTAAAAGGGAAAAAGTTAGGCCAGGCCGGCCTGTTGAAATAAAAAAGTCTTGAGGGCGCGGCGGAAGGTCCGTAGATCTGGGATCCTCCGTATCTCCAGGGGGGAGCTCATTCCAGATAGCAGGTGCTCCCACAGAGAAGGCTCTCCTGGGAGCTGCCAGTCGACACTGTTTGGCCGACGGCACCTGGAGGAGCCCCTCTATGAGAGCGTACTGGCCAGTGAGAGGCTACTGGTGGCAGCAGGCAGTCCTGTAAATATCCAGGTCCTAAACCATGGAGCACCCTAAAGGTGGTAACCAAAACCTTGAAGCGCACCCGGAAGACCACCGGGAGCCAGTGCAGCTTGCGCAGGAGACGTGTTACATGGGAATGCGGCTGCACTCTGCACCAGTTGAAGCCTCCGGGTGCTCCTCAAGGGGAGCCCCATGTAGAGAGCATTGCAGTAGTCCAGACGGGAAGTGACGAGGGCATGAGTGACTGTGCGTAAGGAGTCCCGATCTAGAAAGGGACGCAACTGGCGAATCAGGCGAACCTGATAAAAAGTCCTCCCGGTCATAACCGTCAAGTGCTCTTCTAAAGACAGCCGTGAATCCAGGAGGACACCCAAGTTGCGAGCCCTCTCCGTGGGGGGTAATGACTCGCCCCCAATAGTCAGTGATGGCACCAACTGACTATATCGGGATGCTGGAAACCACAGCCACTCGGTCTTGGATGGGTTGAGCCTGAGTCTGTTTCTCCCCATCCAGATCAGCACGGCCTCCAGGCACTGGGACATCACTTCAAGGGTGGTCCGGGGTGGAGATGTACAGCTGACTGTCATCAGCGTACTGATGGTACTTCACCCCGAAACCACGGATGATCTCACCCAGTGGCTTCACATAAATGTTGAACAGAAGGGGCGAGAGGACCAATCCCTGTGGCACCCCACATATAAGGCGCCTCGGGGTCGACCTCTGCCCCCCTGCCAACACAGATTGCGACCGGTCGGAGAGAAATGAGGAGAACCACCGCAACACAGTGCCCCCCACCCTCAAGTCTTCCAACCAGTGCAGCATGATACCATGGTCAATGGTATCAAAAACCGCTGAGAGATCTAACAGGACCAGGACAGAGGAGCAACCCCTGTCCCGAGCCCGTCAGAGGTCATCAACCAACGCGACCAATGCCGTTTCCGTGCTGTACTCAGGCCTGAAGCCCGACCTTGAATGATAGTCTTATATATATAGTGGGTTACAATAATCCAAGTGAGATTATTAAGGCATGAATCACTTCAGTGTTGGGGAGATACTGTTTAACAAGGTGCAGTTTATTATATATAGGTGTTTAAAAACCTAGCTTAGAGCTATCCAGTCACATGAAAGACCTTTTAACAGATCAAGTAAGCGTTGCAGATTTTTTTCACATTTGAATCAATCTGATGAATTAACGTTTAATTATTATGAATTAGTAATTAAATATTTTCCCACACTTTTAATGTTACATTTGTAGAACTTGTAATGGTATATTGTGAAATATCCTAAAGGAGATACTGCCTTCCTACAACTTAGATGTAGATATACATAATTCTATTTGGGGAATAAAGTCATAGTGAAAAGAACAGTTTTTACCTGTCAAACTTCATATAGCTGGCAAGCCAAAGAAGTAAAAATGATATGGATTTCAATAAAAGTATTTTATGCCAGTCTAGGAGTAAATACAGAAGAATGGGACATTCATATAATATGAATGTCCCAGCTTGATTAAAATGAGTTAATTAAGATTAAATCTGAGTCATTTTTGATTGAATCTGAGGCCTCAGTCATTACCTAGACTGAGTAGCTGTTTAAGAAATAATCTTTCAATTTACCTTCTGAAACCTTCCGGTCTGTCATGATCTCCTATAAATTATTAACTGAACTGACTTCAGAAATGGAGTAAACTACCAAAAGTGGGATAATACAAACTTGCCAGGAAAACACTCAGGATGGGGTATAAAAGGTGGATGTTTTCATTTCTAATAATGTTTGCTGCAATAAGGAAACTTCTTGCTGAAGGTAAAAATCAAATATATGTTGTGGTTAAAATGTCACTACTTTTTCAAGAATTGTAAGGCAGTAGATACTGATGTCCTAGCTTAAAAAGTGATGTGTGTATCATCCCCTTCTGATTACGTCTTTATTTTTAAGAATATATGTAAAAATGTATAATTGCATGCATCTTGAGAGGCTGAAAGTTGTGTTAACAATCAAAAGATTTTGGATAACAATTTAATCTTAACCAAGTTTTGTGTGTGTGTGTGTGTGTGTGAGTGAGTGAGGGAAACATGGTAAATAGAAGATCATATTTATCGGGATATAACATCATTATACAATAAGCCTCACAAACGAGCATTTTAATTGCATTGTTTTGTAAGATTTTTTTTAAAAAAAATTGTAAACTTTATTAAAACACATATAAAAACATATAAAAACATTTACACAACAAACAACACGTAAATAAATTAATCTTTTGAAGCTTTGTTTCGTATTGGTCCTTCAGTTAATACAGTTGTACTTATTTCCCTTGGTCTTTCCCTTGGTTTTCTTTTTCTATTTCTCCCTCCCCATTCTCTTCTTCCCCTAAGAATTCCCCCTTATTAGTCTATGTACTGTATATTTGGATTATGCCTTTCATTTTAGGTTTCCCTCTACAGATTTGTCTGCCCATAGGAAGTTATTTATATACATATTTACACTTTTATCCTATCCTTCTTCTAAATGTATTCCTTTGTTAGTGGAGTTATGCCATTGATACCACTTATCCCATATTTTATAGTACTCTGTCTCTTCCTTTTCCTTTAACTCCTTTGTTAGCATATCCATTTCGGCACACTGTGTAATTTTGTCCATTACTTCTTCTTTCATTGGAATTTTTTCCTGTTTCCAGTTCTTGGCATACGTTATCCGCGCTGCCGTTAGAATATGTATCAGCAAATATTTTATTTCTTTAGGGTATGTTTTGGTGAAAATTCCTAACAGGAAAGTTTCTGGCTTCTTCTCTATTTGTAGTTTGGTGATTTGTTCCAGCCATTTCTTAATGTTGGACCAAAATTTCTTTGCTGCCGGGCACGTCCACCATAGATGGTAAAAGGTACCTTGTGGGTTTTTACATTTCCAACATAGCACACTATTATTCGGGTGTATTTTAGCTAGTCTTGTAGGCGACATGTGCCACCTGTAAAACATCTTCAGCTGGTTTTCCTTGTATGCCACCGCTAATGTTATTTTTGTGTTCAGTTGCCAAAGTTCTTCCCATTTCTCCAAGTCTGTTGTATATTTAAAGTTTTGCATCCATTTAATCATCGTATTCTTAACTGTTTCCTCCTCCAATTTATATCGCAACAGGAATTTATAGATTTTACCAATTAGTTTCTCTTCTGAATCTAGTATGATTTTATCTAACTCTTGTTTTTCTTTGTAAATTTCATATGACTTTATATATTCCTTATGTTTTGATTGAATCTGTGAGAAGGTCCACCAATCTATTTCTCTGTTTAAGTCTGTTTCCAATTGTTGTTTAGTTTTCAATTTCCCTTGGTAATCAATTAAGTCTTTGTATCTAATTATATCTGTGGGTTCTATTAGGTTTGGATGCCTTAATGCTTCTGATGGTGAAAGCCAAGTCGGGATTTTTGTATACTGTTGTTTTTTAATTTTGAGCCAGATTAATAGTAATGTGTTCCTAAGTGTGTGTCTTTTGAAGTAAGTATGTGTTTTATGTTTTTCGTCCCATAAAAAGGAGTGCCAGCCTAGTTGTAAATCGTGGCCTTCTATTGTTAATATCCACTGTTTTTCAGATCCATCCAATCTTTGACCCATGATAACACTGCCGCTTGATAGTAAAGTTCCCAATCTGGGAGTGCTGTTCCCCCTCTGTCCTTGGTGTCCTGGAGTAACTTCAATTTTATTCGTGGTCGTTTCCCCTGCCATATAAATTTAGAAATAATCTTATTTAAAGTTTCAAAGAATTTTTTCTCTAACTTATTGGCGCAACTTGGAACAAATATAACAGTTTTGGTAAGGTGTTCATTTTAATAGTGGAGATTCTTCCCATTAAGGAGATCTATAGGTTTTTCCAATTATCCAAATCTTCTTTTATCTGTATCACTAATTTATCATAATTATTTTCTCTTATTGATGAAGTTTTTGGTGAGAGCCAGATCCCTAAGTATTTTATTTTTTTTTTGTTGCTTGGATTTGTATCTTGTTCTCCAGTTCTATCTCTTGGGACTTCGTAAGGTTTTTTAATAGTAGTTTCGATTTATTCCTGTTTATTTTTAGGCCGGCCACCTCTCCAAATTCTTCAATTTTCTTAAACAGCTTTGGCACTACTTCTAGTGGCTCTTCCGCTATGAATACAAGGTCATCAGCAAAAGCCTGAACCTTGTACTCCTCTCGTCTTATTTTTAACCCTTTAATTTCCTGGTCTTCCCTAATTTTTTTTAGCAAAATTTCCAGTGTTAAAATATACAGAGCGGAGAAAGTGGGCAGCCGTGTCTAACCCCTTTTGTTATATCAAATTGGTCGGTCATGTCGTCATTCAAAATTACTTTTGCTGTTTGTTTGGTATATATTTCTCCAATAATTTTTTCGAAATTTGTTCAGAATTGCATGCTCTCTAATTGCCCTTTTAAAAATTTCCAATTTAAATTGTCAAATGCTTTTTGGGCATCAAGGAAAACCAGCGAAGCTTGTTTTTCCGGATGTGCTTCGTAATATTCAAGTGCATTTATTATTACTCTCATGTTGTTTTTAATTTGGCGACCCGGCAGAAATCCATTTTGGTCCATATGAATATAATTATTCAGTACTTTTTAAATTCTTTCCGCTATAATTATTGCAAATACTTTATAATCTGTGTTCAATAGAGATATTGGTCTATAGTTTTGGATTAATTGGTGATCAGTATCGTCTTTAGGTATGATTGTAATTATGGCTTCCGTCCAAGTTAATGGGATTTTTGTCTTCTCTAAGGCCTCATTGTATAGTTCCAGCATGATCTCTCCCAATATTTCTTGTGTAGTTTTGTATAATTCCATCGGTATGCTGTCTGGTCCTGGAGTTTTGTTATTTTTTTGTTTTTTCAGAGCAGCTTGCAATTCCATCTTTGTTATTGGCCTATTTAACATTTCTCTCTGTTCATCTGTATTTACTGGAATATCTGATCTTTTTATGTATTGTTTTATCTTTTCATCTTCTACTTCTTCCTGTTTATATAAGTTTGCATAGAATGTTTGAATAATTTCTTTTTTCGCTTTCCTAATGTATTGGATTTCTCCATTTGCATCTCTAAATTGGTGTATCATCCTTTTATCTTTATCTCTTTTCAGTCTGTAGGCCAGCCATCTCCCAGTTTTGTTCGTGAACTCAAAGTAATTCTGTTTGGCCATTTTTATTTTCCAAGCTAATTCCTTTTGGTTTATCAGATTTAAATTATGTTTGATTATTTTCCATTCTTCTTTTATTTTTTTACTATGCGGATATTGTTGCAGTTTATGTTCTATATTTTTTAATTCTTGGTACAGATTATCTGCCTGTTGTTTCTTTTCTTCATTCTTTTTCCCTATATATGCTATGGTCAGACCTCTTATATATGCTTTTGCTCTATCCCAAGTGTTCTGTAAGGAAGTGTCCTCTTTTTTATTTATTTTGAAAAATAATTCTAGTTTCTTTTCTAGCATCTGTTTAAATTGTTTTTGTTTACAGATTCTTGTTTTGTAAGATTTTTTAAAGGACTGGTATTTATTCATTAGGTTCTAACATACTTTTAACAACTTCACTTTCCAGAATGTTTAGATCTTATAAAGTGAGCAAACCTACATATATATAGGAGGGTTTTTGTCAAAATTTGAGTCATGAAGTAGAAACGATGTATTCAGCTGGATTCTTCTGAGCATAGTCACTGATAACATATTTTAAAGACATGAGTTTCAGTCTTTTTTTTCATTTGCCTACTGTCCTTGGTTGAAATGAAGTGGTTTGAAGAGTATATTTTTTCATTTCTTCCTACTTGAATATTAATATATTTCTTCTAGACAAAGCTTGTGAGTTCCCCAATATAGAAAATGGAAGGATTGCACTATATTATTATAGTTTTAAAAATTATTATTTTCCAATGAAGAAAGGCGAAAAGCTCACATATACCTGCTTGGCTGGGTATTCAGCTGAAACTGGAAGTCAAAATGGAAGGGTAAATTGCACCAATGAAGGCTGGACACCAGTCCCCAAATGTTACAGTAAGTCTACATCCTTATCTTTCTAGTCTGGTTAGAAAAGAAATGTTGTATTCTTCATATGATAAGAAAATTTGAATGTTATATATAAAGTATAGCTAGAATGAGCAATCTGTATACATAATTTGATAGTTAAATAACTGACAAAAAAGTTCCAGGTTGCTGTTGTGTCCATGGGATGCTGCAACTGATTGCAAATGTGAGCTAGATGCCAAGCATCTGAAATGTAATCACTTGACAGTATGGGTGGATATGGCAGAATGGGTGATAAGTACCTTTTGGGGGAGTTTTGTTGTAACTTTGAATAGTTGTTAAGTATCGAGTAATTAAGCAAGGAAACTCTGTAGATTTCTCAAGCTATTAACATGGCTTCTTCATGTATGGAATTTGGTTAAGTGACTATGGGTCCTTTTTATAATATAATTCTTGCCATGTAAGAGTTTAATTTTTATGAACAAAGGAAAAAATATAACATTTTTCTCCTCTTTTTCTTTAACACACTAAAGAGAAATGCGTCCAACCTACTTTAGATAATGGTGTTTTTGCTGATATAAAATTGTCTTACGACATCTGGGAAAACTTAAAATATAGTTGCCATTCAGGCTACCAAACTCCAGAAGGCAAGAGGGATGCAAATATACAATGTCTTCAAGATGGATGGTCAGTTCAGCCACAGTGTATGGAAGCCACTAAAGAACCTTTAGGTAATATTAAACCCATGACCCATTGGGTCATTGTTTCAAAGATATTTCGTTTAAAAAAACTGAATGACCAGAGGTGGATAAAAAAAATCATGAGACTGGAAGAGTCTTCCAACTTCCTATTGTCTTTCCCATTGAATTTCCTTGTGGGAAGCTGGCAGTAAACCTAGAAAACCTTCCTTCCTTCCTTCCTTCCTTCCTTCCTTCCTTCCTTCCTTCCTTCCTTCCTTCCTTCCTTCCTTCCTTCCTTCCTTCCTTCCTTCCTCACCTCCTGAAAGTTGCAAAACTTTTCATCCTTTAACACCCATCGTCCCCAAGATAAAAAATCTTGCAAAGATTGAGGATGCAGTTCTGGCCAGGCTTGGAGCTACTTGCACAGAACCTGCCAAATAACCCAAGAGACCAATAGAATTAAAGCTGACCTTTAATTAATTAGCTGAAGTCAATTAATCTGGAAAAAAGCATTCTGAGTTATTTTGACTCTGCTATACCTGTCTTAATTTATGCCTAACTCATTGCTTCCATATTTAGGCTTCTCTCAAAATAACTTAAAGTGTCAGTGAATTAAAAATATCAACAACAACAAATATAATGACATCTGTATCTTGTATTGTTTTCTGCACAACCTATTTTTCCTCTTCTCTTTTTTCAATGCCTGTTTGGTTTTTCTGCCATTTGTTTTCAGGGACTTGCTTAGCTCCAGATCTGTTATATGGTCACTATCATACAGTGCAGAGAGTGTTCAGTGTGAATGACAAGCTCAAATATGAATGCCTGGATGGATATGTTACAGCTGGAGGAAACACAACAGAAGAAGTGCTGTGTCAGATTCAAGGGTGGTCGCTTGTTCCCAAATGTACTAGTAAGTTAATTTACAGGACTTTGCTTTAGGCCAAAAACAACATTGCTAACTAGGCGCTATCTGTCAACAATGAAAAATATATCACTTATTCATGTGCATTCTTATTTTGCCTTGCTTTTTAGAATTAGAGTGTTCATCTCCAAATCCTGTTGAACATGGAAAAGTTTATCCCAAGAAAAGCATTTATGAAGAAGGAGATGTAATTCAGATTATCTGTTTGGAAGGTTATACTTTAAGAGGATCTGAGTTAATTCAGTGTTATTACTTTGGCTGGGATCCAGAATTTCCAATATGTGAAGGTACTTCTTTTGTACTATTCATAGATCCCTATAACTTTGTTTGGTAAATTTGTATACCATATTTTTCGGAGTATAAGGCACACTGGAATATAAAATGCACCTTAGTTTTTGGGGAGGAAAATAAGAAAAAAGCTGATTGGCAGGTGGATCAGCCTCCCGGAATACTTCCAATCAGCTGAATTTTAGCAACAGGTTCCTTGGTTGTGAGCTCTCTGCCTTGTTTTTTGTTTTTTGTTTTTTTGCTTTTTTTTTCTGCATCTGAAACTTCTGAAACTCTGTTTCAGAAAAAACTTTTTTTCCTGCCTCTGAAAACCTCCGAAACAGATCTTCAGAAAAAAAAAGCCTCTGAAGCTCTGTTTGGGGGCTTCTTTTCTAAAGCTTTGTTTTTGATGCTTTTTTCAGCCTCTGAAACCTCCATTTGAGAAGCTGGGCGGGGCTACTTTCGGAGTATAAGACGGGCCCAGATTTTCACCCTCTTTTTGGGGGGGAAAAGGTACGTCTTATACTCCGAAAAATACGGTAATTGCCCATCTCACAAACTTGACTCTGGCACACAAAACAAGAAAAATACTTAACAAAAATCTATTAAAGACAATAAAAAAATTGAAAGTCATTTAGAAATCCATCTGCAAGACAGTTCATTCAATTTCCCTAGCAACAGAGCCACTTTGCAGGCTCCATGCCTACTGCACGTTACTGGATTCCCACAGCCACATGTTTTCAGGCCCTTCAGTAAAGTCAGCAAGGTCAGGGTCAATCTTAGGGGGAATGGTCATTCACAGGGTGGGTGCCACAGCAGAAAAGCCTCTCCTACTGGGTCCCATCAGATGAACTTCCTTTGTGGATAGGACCTGCAACATGCCTTTCTTGCCAGTCCTGATGGGATGGGTAGATGTGATTGGGAAGAGACAGTCCAAGAGTGGGCTTCAGATCCTTTAGCAATGGGTTCACTGCCCCATTGCTAGGTGGGCATGGCATGGTGGGTGTGGCCTAGTTGGCTGCCTGCATGGGAGATGGGGCGCTTTTCACCCTCCAGAGGCTTTTCACCTTCTCGAGCCTCCGGGAAAGTGAAAACTGCTTCCCCCAGCATCCGGAGGCCCTCCGGAGGCCGGAAATAAGCCCGTTTCTGGACTTCTGGAACCTCCGGCAGGCCCTTTTTTGCCCTCCCAGACCCCCTGCGCAGCCCCTGCAGTTACCTGGAATGATGAATGGGCCATGTGGAGACTCAGGGGAGGGGAGGGGTGGCCTGCCAGGGATGGAATTTGGGGGTTCACTGAACCCCAGACATCTTTGTCTAGAGGATCACCCAAACCCTGTTGAACCCCCAGGAGCTCACCCCTGGACAGTCTCTCAAATAACCCAGTCCCATGCTATATTTAAAGTTCAAACAGGCAAGTGCTCTCCTCATAGGATGTCCTTTAAATTTGCCTTCTAACAGAGCAGATGTTAAATCCACTTTGAGATTAGTCAGGCAGGAATATATCTGGCTAGCTTCAGAATCAGATTTGATTCCAGGATTTAAAGAATAGGTCATTTTGCCATTAACAATAAGGACTTGCTTCTCAAAAGGCCTAGCCTGCAAACAGTTAAAACTCTGGGGACAGAGTAGAAGTTAGAGCAACCTTGTTTAATTGACAAGAGTTAAGCTTTAACCATAGAGTTAAGTCTACCAGCCATATGTGAGCCTCCAATTTGGTAGAACAACCTCCATTAATACTTTCATTATACAATGTATTCCTTTTCCCTGAGCTTCACCAAAATCACTAATTATGTAATTTGCTTTAAATATGTTGCAGAAATAGTTAGGAGGGAAAAATTATACTGAATCATTAAATGAAGAGCATAAACCAAATGCTCCTTTTCTATATATAGCATGTTAACCCTTACAATTATTTTTTTCAAGTAGGTGTGTTTCACATTTTGGTTACCTGGAGGTCTGTGATGGCTACTTTGATTTTGCTTCGCTTATTATCTTTGAAAAGTGTAGTAAAAGCGATGTGCTTGATTTTTTTTTTCCCTAGATAAAAATAATGATTATTTTGTCCAGATTTCTTTGGACATGGCTTTTCTGAAAGAATATACTGTAAAACTTTTACTAAAACAAAATGGTATTTTGCTATTATTTATTATTCTGATTACAGAAAGAAGAAACAAATGCCCTCCCCCACCTCAGCCCCCAAATACCAAATTGCTAACCAATTTAAGAACCTATCGTCAGGGGGATGTAATACATTATCAGTGTGAGCGTTCATTCCAGCTTAATGGAACTAGAGAAATCCGATGTGAGAATGGGAAATGGACTTCACCTCCCAAGTGCATAGGTCTGACTCTAAATATTGATGTTAGATAATTATATAATGGAAGATGGAATTTTACTATATAGTGTAATGCCTATGTTGTGTATTTTCTTTTCAAATATAAATGTGATATGCATTCAGGGATATTTAGTCATCCAAAATAGAATATTCTAGATATCAGACATTCTGGATAGCTAGTTCTATCTATCCAAGAGATTCAGATGATATTATTTCTGTAATAATATCTTTATTCCCAGAACTAAAAACTGTCCCTTTTCTATGTCAGAGAGGTGTAGATGTTAAAGGTCATGGTATCAGGCTGTGCGCAGCACACTGCCGCACCTCAGATGCCTATGTATCTTGCATGCCTATATGATCTCATTCTGGCTCTGGTCTGTATTATCTCACCTTGCTTTCACCATCAGGAGGATGGCATCTTAAGGGAGGCGAGTAGTATCTACCATAAAAACACTGTCGCTAGTTTGCCTTTCTCTGCTTGTAAAAACTGTATAAAAGCAATAAATGCTGCGAAGGCAGTCAGACATCTTTGCACTTTGCAAATGATTGGACCCTGATTTCTACAGAGAGGCAGTAGAAGCACATCCTTTTGCTGAGTTCTGAATTTTCCTAGTTATGACTTTGTTAACTTCAAGCTAACATGTTGAGAAAGAGAAAAAGGAAATTTGTAACTTAAAAATGCAAAAGGATTGAAATGCCATTTACTGTATGTAATAATTTTGATAAAGTATAGTTGAACATCATTAAATTGTTATTGTTGTACTTCTCTTTCCATCATTTTTATTTCTCAGATGTGGGCAGGGCATTGACCACAGAAGATTATCGGACTGTAGAAACTGGTGGGAACTGCAATTCCCCTCCTGTAGTTAAAAATAGTATTACTGTTAATGATATTGGTCAGTTGGCAAGTTACAGCCCTGGATCTTTAGTGGAATATGCATGTCGTCCCTTACATATAATGAAAGGATCCAGTACAGTTCATTGTATCCATGGAACTTGGACTGAGCCACCAACTTGTTTAGGTAAGCTTTGAAGAATAAATAGGATACATTATATAAATGATTAAATTGAAGAATTCTGTGAAATCCTGAATAAATGAATGATGTAATGCCAGATCTTAATATTTTTAAATTTTAACATATTTGCCAGCTTTCATTCAAGATCTGAAATATTTCTAGACAGCAGATATGTACTACAGGAATATTGAAAACCGGTTATCATGGACATTTTCCCCAAGTATGATGAATGAGCTCAGAACTTTGTATTAAAAGTTCCCATCCCCCATATGGCCATATATATCTTTTTATTTTATATAAAATGACATGTTATATTATTCTGCATCAACAGTGTATCCTTGGATGCCTAATCCTACTTATATATTGCAGATGAAAGATATTAGATTGAAAGACCACTATAGCATATTACTGTTCTATGAAATGTTTATTTACAAATTAGGCTAAATAAACATGCAGCATTACGTTTCTATAAACCTGATAATTATTCTTTAAAAGTATAATAGTTGTTTTTCTCCAAAAATTTCTTCTCCTAAACCATTTGAAAACTGATTGCTCTAAGTGTGATTAAAACACAACATTTGACCAGCATAATTAATATTCAACATGTATCTGAACATACTGTTTGGTTATCCCAATTAACATACTTTCATTTAATAAGAAATAGCTAACAATAGATAAACTCTGCCCATTATACATTTTGTGTTATGGATTGAGCTACTGCAATGTGAATGATACATGAAAGGATTAATCAGTTTGTTTTTTTATACTGGGGATCATGATTCTGTTGATCACCACAAAGCTTTACTCTCTAAGGGAGGAGACTATAAAAGGCAACAAATCATTGTTAACCATAAATGAAGAATGTTTCCCTTTCCCATCTCCCAATATCAACAATCAACTAGATTTGTGCCTTGGTAATTACTGAGTATCAATAATTTTTTAATCACAGAACTTAATACATTATTGTTAACTCTTGCCTTACAGAGCCATGTTTAGCTAGAGAAGAAATTGCTGGCAATTACAACCTAGAAATGAAATGGAAGCTTGAAGAAGAATGGTATTTCATGCATGGTGATTTTATTGAATTTGTATGTAAACCAGGATATGTTTTGCCACCCTTAGTGTCAGAATCCAAATTGCTGGTGCAATGTAATGATGGACAATTGAGATACCCTCAGTGTATTTCCAAAGGTAAAATGATGCTGTTCTTAACAAAAGTTTTATCTGGAGTTTGGCAAATTCCAACATTCTCAGATAGCAACTATTTACAGTTATGACAGTGATGAAAAAGTATGATGAAAAAGCTGTTTTAGGCACAGTACTCTTCAACATCTTCATCAATGATTTGGATGAGGGGATAGATGGGGAACCCATCAAACAGACAACACCAAACTTGCAGGTATAGCCAAAACTCCAGAAGATAGGTTTAAGATATAGAAGGATATTGACAGACTTGAACATTGGGCACTATCTAACAAAATATGGATGGGGAGAAACAGGCTCCGACTCAACCCCTCCAAGACCGTGTGGCTGTGGCTTCCGGTGTCCCAATATAGCCAGCTGATGCCATCGCTGGCTACTGGGGGCGAATCACTCCCCCCCACGGAGAGGGCTCGTAACTTGGGCGTCCTCCTGGATGCACGGCTGTCTTTAGAAGATCATTTGACGGCCGTGGCCAGGGGGGCTTTTTATCAGGTCCGCCTGATACGCCAGTTACGCCCCTTTCTAGATCGGGACTCCCTACGCACAGTCACTCAGGCACTCGTCACTTCCCGCCTGGACTACTGCAACGCTCTCTACATGGGGCTCCCCCTGGGGTGCACCCGGAGGCTCCAGCTGGTCCAGAACGCGGCCGCGCGGGGGATTATGGGAGCGACGAGGCGCTCCCATGCGACACCTCTCCTGCGCGAGCTGCACTGGCTCCCGGTGGTCTTCCGGGTGCGCTTCAAGGTGTTGGTGACCACCTTTAAAGCGCTCCATGGCTTAGGGCCGGGGTACTTACGAGACCGCCTTCTGCCACCAAAGCCTCCCACCGGCCAGTACGCTCGCACAGAGTGGGCCTCCTCAGGGTGCCATCCGCCAGACAATGTCAGCTGGCGACTCCCAGAGGGAGAGCCTTCTCTGTGGCGGCGCCCACCCTCTGGAACAACCTCCCCCCAGAGATACGTACAATAAATGTCGGGCCCTGAAAACCCATTTATTTCAACTAGCTGGGCTGGCTTGAGTTAAATTTTAAATTGATTTTAAATTGGGTTGTTTTAATTTATGGCCAAAATATTTAATTATTTTAAACTGTTTTTAAATTTTGTATGTTCTGTTTTTTACTTTGGCTGTTCACCGCCCTGAGTCCTATTGGGGAAGGGCGGTATAGAAATAGGAACAAATAAATAAATAAAAATTAAATTCAATGGTGAAAAAAAAGTAAGGTTCTACATTTAGGCAAGAAAAACAGAATGTGTAGGTACAGTATAAATGGTGCGTGGCTCAATAATAGTAACTGTGAGAGGGATCTTGGAATCCTAGTGGACAACTATTTAAATATGAGCCAGCAGTGTGCTGAAGCCAACACAGTTGTAGGCTACATAAACAGAGAGATAGGATCAAGATCACGTGAAATGTTAATACCACTTTATAATGCCTTGGTAAGGCCACACTTGGACTACTGCATCCAGTTTTGTAATGATGTAAAAAAGATGTTTAGACTCTAGAAAGAGTACAGAGAAGAGCAACAAAGATGATTAGGGGACTGGAGTCTAAAACATATAAAGAAACAGTCGCTGGAATTGAGTATGTCTAGTTTAATGAAAAGGACTAGGGATGACATGATAGCAGTGTTCCGGTATCTCAGGGGCTGCCACAAAGAAGAGGCAGTCAACTTATTTTCGAAAGCAACAGAAGGCAAGACAAGATACAATGGATGGGAGACCTAGAACTAAGGAGAAATTTCCTGATAGTTAGAACAATTAATCAGTGGAACAACTTGCCTCCAGAAGTTGTAAATGTTCCAACACTGGAAGTTTTAAAGAGATTGGATAACCATTTGTCTGAAATGGTATAGGGTTTCCTGCCTAAGCAGGGGGTTGGACTAGAAGACTTCCAAGGTCCCTTCCAACTCTGTTATTCTATTCTATTCTAATTATGCAACCAATGTCCATGTTTATTACTTTTGCAGCCCCACCCTCTCCTTCAGGTGTTCACCATTACAATGTTACTATGCATTGTCCTGTGCCTAAGCATTCTTCTGCCCCTTTGCAGAGCAAAGAGATTGCATAAATAAGTGGGCTGCTTTCCTCTCCTTAGGGACATGCAGTATGTCCCTAAAATGTATTAACCACAAGATAATAAGCTCAGCTCTGTGATCTTAATTAATTAATTAGAATCATGGGCTGGTTGGCAGCGGATGCCTAACCAGTTTCACAGTAAAGGTTTGCGTGCCTCCTAAGGGGCTTGTGGCTTGCAGTTGCAAGCATGCTAGGCCAGTGGTTCTGAACCTGTGGTCTGCAGATCTCTGGGTGGGCTGCACTATCATAGGGGGTCTGCGAAGACTTAAAGAAATGTTATGATTTAAATTTTGAGTTATGTCTTGTGGCTCCATGGCCATGGTCTGTGGTCACAAAAGGTATCCATGGTGCATGGTGTTCTAGGCAAACAGCCAATGCAAGTGCATTTGTTTCAATGTATATTGCCCACTGTGTGCATGCTTATTCTTTTATGTAAATATAGACAGCACTTCTGTTCTTACTCGTTTTTCCAGTGCTGGAAATTATGGGGGAATGCAGAAAAGGGATTTGCCCTTTTATCTGACTTCCTCAGGAATCAATTTCTGAAAACTTTCCTTGCTGTTTGGGCTCATCCAGCTGTTTGGGACCATATCTTTCTTATGCTGCAAAGCACAGAAAAAGTAAAATTTCAAGCAAGTAATGTGATTTTGCTTAAGCAAAGATTGCATTGCTTAATGAATGAGTTGACAGAACCAATTGCAAACATGGATGGTGGTTAAAAAGTTCAATAATTGTATTACAGTAATGAGATTCACCAGTTATGTGCATCTAAAAGTTACTTTTTTATATAAAAACATTGATAATAATATATATAAAATCAGAATGATAACTCTACCTCTCACTTTGAATGGGGAGGCATTTTACCCCAATTTTATAGTTTACTACTCTATAAAATAAGGATTGCAGGAGAAAATTTGTGCAAAAGCACCTTTCCTCTCTCAATTTTAAAACTGATTTTATCCATAAACATTACTGTCTTATGCTACCTTTATTTTTTCTACTGTGTTTTGCAGGCTTAAGTGCTAACTGTGGCCCTCCACCTTCCATAGAAAATGGGGTTGTTATGGGCTCATTAACAGAAAACTATGAAGATGGTTCAACAATACAATACAGTTGCAATGAATATCATGTTTTGCAAGGTTCCATAACAGTGTTTTGTTCAAGAAGCCAATGGACTACTCCACCTGCTTGTATAGGTATTGTATAGTAGTGTTATCATTATAACACAATGCAAATAGATACCAAATAAACATGGAGCTTCAATGCGTTTCAATACATTTTAGAAAAGCATTTGTGTCTTCATGTCTAAATGGAGGGCCCTCAATATAAAGTTTTCCAATTGCTCAACTGTATTACATGGCAATGAATTAGATGTTGCAGTCATCCTTTGTAGCACTGGAATGAAAGCTCAGATTTGGTATATAACAACAGTGAGACTGCTCTTGAGAAATGTGATTATCATTCTGCGTGCAGCTTGAATGTTAAATTATTGAAGCTTCAGTAACCTGGGTTTGTAATAATGTTTCCCTGATTGTAATAATATCTCCCTGATTCATGATTTGATAATGGATGAGAGGGTTGATTTACCATGTATTAGTGAAATCTGCTTGGGCATGAAGGAGTATATTCCCATCTCAGAAATGAGACTATCTGGGTTTCAAGCATGGCTCTAGTTGCCACTCTTGGTGATGGAATATCTATTGTCATCTGAGAGATGCTGTTGACTTTCAGAGGCACTGCCCCACAGATAATCAGCTGTGAGGCCCCACTGATAAGATTGATTTCTAGAGATCAACTTAATTGTTGTTGTACTGTCTTGTTCAGATTCCCTGCCTGAGCTGCTCGATGTTGGTGTTAGAGTTCCCCAGACTCTATTTGGGGGACTTCAACTTTCTCTTCCTAAATATGGAGCAGGAAGCAGCTCAGAAGTTCATAGCCACAATGCAAATCATAGATCTGATCTCACTTAGATTATTTTAAGGCCTGACTCACAGCAGTGGTGTTAGCCCTTTGAGGTAGTCCAGACAAGAAACAGAACAATGAATATTAACTTTATCTTCAAATTAGCAATCTAATGGAGTGAAAATAAGCTCTTATTAATTCTGATTTATGAAGTTGTAGTTCAATAATATTTACATTTTATCAGATGCAGTATAAAAAGAATCCTGGTATCTAAGGGAAATGTTCTATTAAATTTCATGGTATGGTAAAAAATAATAATATTGTGTTTATTTTCTAAAGAGCCATGCACCTTGTCACAGGAAGAGATGGCAAAAAATAATTTGCTTTTGAGATGGAGTTTTGACAATCGACCTTATTTTCTTCATGGAGAATTTGTTGAATTTGTATGCAAAGCATATCACTCTACAGGACCTCTATCAAATTCACCCTCTGAATTTAGAGTACAATGCCAGAATGGACAACTATTTTACCCACAATGCGTTAGGAATCAAAGGTAAGCAAAACATTATCTGCAGCGTATTTTCATACTTATGTAGTCCTATGTTTTCCTTATTCAAATGTATTTTAAGGATTTGGGTATATTGGCTAAAAATGATATTGGGACAATCAGTGGTGGTTGGCTCCTGGTTCTCTCTGGTTCTTGCGAACCGGTAGTAAAATTGGCGAGAGGTTCCACCCACCCGGCCGGACATCATAATGGATGATTTGCGCATGTGCAGAAGCACAAGAGAAAGAGAGAGCAAAGGGAGCACGCACGCATGCTCCCGTTGCGAACCGGTTGTAAAGGTAAGTAGAACCAACCCCTGGGGACAATGTATATTTAATATATTTATCCAAAGTGTTCAAGCACTTATTTATTGCTACCTCAAAAATATCAATTTCCAAAGACTTCCTGTTTGGTTTCTTTCATTCTGCCATAATTAGAAAAATAGAAGTTTTTTATTTTTTAATTTATCAAAGCTCCGTTGAACCTGAATTATTGGCAATATTAAAAACAGATATGTTCTACTCTATTAAATTAAGTATCTCTTACAGGATTTAGCTTGATGTAGAAGACTTGATGGATATTTATACAATGTATCTTGTAATTGTATAAAGCACCTTGTAAAATAGAGAAAGGGAAGGTATTCTAGTATGGGTACATAAAATGAAATTAAAGCAGGAGATAGTGTCAGTCTGTTCAAGAATATGAAAAAAAACCTTATTGATATAAAATTCTTCCTCTTTTTTTTTTTTAGATGAGAGATCAGTTGACAGAAAATGCAAAATTTTGCAATAGGTTATTTGGAAGTTACAATGGTTTATATAATCTCTTTTTTGAGCTGAGCAGTACTGCTGTTTTCTCACTTATGAATAATTAATCTTATATTCTAAACCAAGTTTTAGAAGTACTGGTTATAATTATATACTCTGTGTCTCTTTGTAAGTAATGCTTAACATATTTTGTTTTTCTTTAGATAAGAAAATTGAAAAAAAAAACCTTGAGTGACTTCTCTGCCTCATTTCATGTTGCAAGAAGCATGCAAATTAACTTTCATTATAGTACCTTTTTTTTTTTTTTTTTTTTACTGCTGGAAGATATAGTTACTCAGGTTTATTGGATTAGCTGTTGGCTTCAGCATGCAACATCATTTGAAGACTAATTCTGATTTGGATTCAGATAAATAAATATTCATATTTATTACAATAAACAGCTTTGCATTTACCCACTTCATTTTTTAAAAAAATACCAAAATTCCTCCAAGTTATTCTTTTATTTTTCTTCTTAATAATATACCTTAAAAGACTTTTTCATATATGAGATTAATCAGCATGCTCCAGGTATTCTTATGTGACACGGTAACAGCAGGTTTAACAACTGACATTTTATATATTAAGCCTTTTGAGGGTGAAGGCTTATTCTCTGAGCTTAAGCCTGTTAAAAACATTTGCTTAACAAAATATTGTATTAGGCCCCTCAGGATGCACTTTTTCTCATACAAAAATCTTAATGGCCTTCCATGAAGTACCTTTATCCACTGTACAATTCCAGTGGGAACCCAAATTGCTATGATTGTGCATAGAGAAATTTAGGAACTCTATTATGAAAAAAGTCAAGAGCAGAACCTTGGCTATTGGATTTGAGAGGTTCATTGCAAGAACAACAGTTCAGGTAGAGAGATTGCCGTTACACCGAGTCTCCACTTCCAGGAATAAAGGAGACACCTATCTGAATGATTTTGTCAGATGTAAATGCCTTATTCTCCAATGTGTAAATAATGTATATATGGAACATCAGAGGTTAACTTATTCTTTGGACTTTAATGTATTCATAACTTACCACTCCCATTCCTAGCTCCACCCCTTGTATATATAAGGAGCCACCCTCACCATTCTCGTCGCTTCTACCTTGATATTCAGTGAATATAGAATGCCTATCATAATTAAAAAGAAATATATTTAAAGCTCTAACTCCTATTATCTTTATTGAGTCTGATCCTGAAAATATTGCAACAAGCTGATAGCAGAGGATGGTTAATTGACTCAATAAGTAATTAAAAATGTCCAAGAAAGATAGGCCCAACACCAGGGCCTACAGCAAAGAAATAGAAACTGATCAAGAGATGATCAACGAATCCACCAATGCGATTTCGAGAGAATCCGAAGAATACACCACTGAAGAAGAAGAACTAATGAGTGAAAATAATGACCAGAAAGAAATCGAAATAGAAAATAACGAACTCAGGTCAGAGATATTAAAGATACTAAAAAGCCAAAAGAATGATGAAAGTCTCATCGCGGACCTCCAGGAGATGCTGAAGAACAGCGGAGCAGCGAGAGAGAAAAACGTCATTAAAGAAAAACCCAAAGATCAAAAAACCGTAAGTGAGATGACTACTGAGAAAATAGTTGTTAAAAAGAAAAGATGTGATCCCGCGCGAAATTTTGAATGGCAGCCATCTTGGTTTCAACGAACTTCAAAAGAGAATGGAGCAGAGCCAATCAAAACGCTCAGTTCAAAATTTCTGGCGCGAAAAACACTATCAGACGAAGAAAGTGAGAAAGAAGTCTCAAACTCTTCAGATGATCCAAAATCAGAAAGTGAAGACGATTTAACAAAATCTCAAGTAAAATCAGCAATGAAAACGCTTTTTGCTGCTTTTGGGCCAAGACTGAAAATTACCAAGACATCTACGAAGAAGCAAGAAATCAAACCGGCGACTCAAGACCTGCACGCTCCCATCCTGACTTCGAAAGCGACGACGCCCGAGCCCAGAGAGCCATGCCGATTTCGCCCTACACCACAGACAAAATCGAATACCAACGCACACAAAAAGAAGAAAAGAACCGTCGCCACCACCAGAACCCCAAAAACCGAGCCAGAGACCGACTCATCTGAGGAGGAGCGGATCGAGAGAGCTGAAAGGGAGAGAACCTTCCACGACGCCACCAAAGAAGAAATGAGCAACGCGCATGTGCGAAACTACGTAGACGACCCAGAAGGACTTGAACTGACCAGAGAACCGCGCAGACTCATTGCAAGCATCCCAATGCCGTTCTGTAATTTCCTGCACTTGAGAGATCACGGACTGCCCCAGGTTGTAAGTAATGGACAGAATAATGTAGGTAACTTACCCAGTGACTTCCCAAAACTTAGAATTGATGGCATTAATTTACAAGAGTGGTATCAACAGCTTCAGGTTATTTTCATGAAAGAAAATTTACTATTCTTTATAACTAGCCCTCCAAGAAGACCTTGGACTTTAAAAATAGATTGTTTACATCATAGAGCATTTTTCATAATAATATCTAGCGTGTCTCCTGCAATGTATCATAGCATCAAACCAAACCTAACTGTATCAGAAATAATTCAATGCATGTTTAATCTATTTCACAGCGATAGCGTAGCTACAACCACAAGAATGTCTAAGGATTTCTTTTCCTCTAGAGTAAAACCAGGGGTTTCTATAAGTGAGCATTTGATAAATCTAAACAAAATAAGAGCTGAGCTACAATTGAGGGGGGAAGTGATTTCAGATCAAACAATGAAAAGTGTTATTATCAATTCACTTGATCCATCATGGGATAGCTTTATGTCACACTTAGATACCATTAATTTGGGATATTTATCCATAGAAAGTCTATCTAACAAATTGATAGCAGAAGACAATTCAAGAAAAAATCGATCCAGTAACCAAACAGACCACAAACCTTTTAGGAAAGTAGTCTTTCAAGATAAACATAATGAGGCCTTTAGATGCTACAATTGTGGATCCAGGGAACATAGTAGAAGAGACTGCCCCAAAGTCTCAAGAGAGAGACATAGACCAGAATATAGGAGCAAATATAATTACAGACAATCTTCCACAGATAGACACAAATATAGAAGTCCACCAAATTACAAAGAAGGTAGAAGGGGTAGAGAAAATTCAAAAGAGAGGAAATCTGGGTCACTGAATGGGCTAAATAAACAAGACAGCACCAGAACACAGCAGGATGAGAATAACAATTGGCTTATTGATTCTGGTGCAACAAATCACACCACCAACAACAAAAGTATATTATCTTCATTTATAGAAGATAAGTTTGTGATAAAGGTAGCTAATCAAGAAAAGGTTCAAGTACTAGGCAAAGGAAATGTGACCTTGCCTGGTCTAGGGAAAATAGAGGGGGTATTATTAATCCCAGAAATACCTCACAACATACTAAGTGCCATAAAATTAAGCAGAGAATCTGATATCAATATAGTTTTCTCAAAGGGGAAAGCAACTATAGAAAAGAACAAAACAAATGTAGGTACTGTAATGATAAAAGGAGGTCTACCCTATCTGATAACTAAAGAAAGATGTTTACATAACATTGATTCAAATATGGAAGATTGTATTGAAGCAGATGATGAAAATGTCAGTAACAGTGACAATGATGAGTGTAGAATAACTCATGATCACAAAAATACATACAAGGAAAAGAAACCAAAAATAGGTAAACCAATTCATGATGAGTGTGCTCACATCTTACACAGGAAGTTAGGACATGCAAGCTTTCCTGTAGTACAAAAAATGACTGAACACGCAGAAGGTGTCAAAATAAAAAATTGTGAAAATTATTTGGAATGCTCAGTATGTAAGTCCACCAAACTAAAAACCAGTCCAAGACCAAAAAAATCTAACAGATCAACTAACAATATTTTTGATTTGGTACATATGGACTTAGTTGGTCCATTAAGTCCCTCAATTACCTATAGAAAACGTTACTTCCTAACAATAGTGGATGACTACAGCCGATATGGTTTTGTTTACACATTAAAGCACAAGGATGAAACATTTCAGAAATTTAAGGAATTCTACAAACGTATAGAAACACAACATAATATCAGAATAAAGCAAATAATGACAGATAGGGGATGTGAGTTCATGTCTAAAGAATTCTCCCAATGGTTAAAGGATAGAGGAATGTTACATTTCACGTCCAATCCTTTTTCTGCATTTCAAAATGGAGTTGCAGAGAGGAAAAATTCCACACTACAAACCATGATTAGGTGCACATTAGAGGATGCTGGTTTAGGCAAACAATTTTGGTCAGAGGCATTACATTATTCGAATTACACTCAAAATAGAACCTGGTCCAGTATTGTGAATAAGACACCATATGAGGTGATGTACAATAGAAAACCTAAATTATCACACATGCACATATTTGGAGTCACTGCAGACGTACACATACCTAAACAATTGAGGAGAAAGGGAGAAAACGTATCCAGGAGATTAAGATTCATGGGATACGAAACTGGAACCAAAGGGTACAGATTTATTGATAGTAATAACAAATTTATAGTATCCAGAACAGCTGTGTTCCATGAACAGGCCAATTGGTCAAAATTGCACCTTAATGAAATATTTCCTAATAAATGTAAAGATACGATATCTTGCGAGGAAGGAACAACAGAAAATCAAAATATTAACAAAAGTAAGAACAAAACCAAAACTTGGACTAATAGTCAGCATAAAATAAAGACAGACACATTAACAAAAAAGGAAGCTAGATATTTGCATGATAACCATAGCAAGCCTGAAAGAACTATTAGAAACAATAGAAACCAAATACCAAATAAATACAAAGATTACATAATGCATATGAATGGAGAACAAATAACACCTAATACATATGAAGAAGTATTGAAACTTCCACATGAAGAAAGAGAAAAATGGGAACTAGCTATGGAAAAAGAGATGGAAAGTTTACAAGGATTAAATGTATTCACACCTGCGATCGCACCTAAGGATAAAACAATTATAGGTACCAGGTGGATTTATAAAATTAAGAACTTAGAAGGAGGCAATACCTTATACAAGGCTAGACTAGTTGCACAAGGCTATGCACAAAAATATCCAGAAGACTATACTGATACATATTCACCCACAGTGAGAACAGAGAGTGTCAAAACAGCCCTTGTAGTAGCATCTGCACTCAATCTGGACGTATTCCAATATGACATACAGACCGCATACTTACATGCAAAATTAGATAAGGAAATATATGTAAGAGCACCACACAGTCAATACACTAATAAGAACGAAATTTGGTTATTAAATAAGAGTCTGTACGGATTAAAGCAATCCGGCAAAAGATGGTACGATTGCTTGGTAAAAGTACTTAAGACCATGGATTTCAACGCCACCACTGCTGATAACTGTTTCTTTGTAAAAAAGAGTAATGATCATATTGAATTTGTATTAATTTACGTGGACGATATTTTATACATTGGAAAGCATAAAGAGAGCAGGGAAATCTTTGTAAATAAGTTAAATGAACACTTCTCACTGAAATCTCTGGGTAAAGTGAATAAATACCTTGGTGTGCAAATTAACAAAACTAAAAGGGGATTCAAACTTACACAGAAAGATAAAATCATCGAACTCCTAAACAAATGTAACTTAAATAATGCTAAAACCTGTGACACCCCTATGCAAACTGATTTTCTTAGAAACACTGATGAATCTTCCCCTGAGTTTAAAGACAACACATTTTACAGATCAGTTATAGGTTCACTCCTTTATATATCTAATTGGACTAGGCCAGATATTGCATTACCTCTCAATCTATTGTCAAGATATGTTAGTAAACCAACCTTGTATCATTGGGAAGCTGTCAAAAGAATTCTAAGATATCTGAAGGGTACATTAGATTTTTGTTTAATGTTGGAACCCAATAATGACAGAGAACCAAAAATTACTTGTTATGCTGATGCAGATTGGGCTGGTGATACATCATGCAGAAAGAGTACTTCTGGTTATGTTTTTCTATTGAATGATTGTCCAGTTTACTGGTATACTGGTAAACAAGAACTAGTAGCCACTTCTACTACAGAAGCGGAATATGTTTGTTTGTCTAAGGCTGCAAATAACCTTGTATGGTTCAATGATCTGATCACTGATGTTTGGAAGAAACCCACCTTACCATTTATTATGCATGAAGACAATAAAGCGGCCATTGAAATATCCAGATCCGATGCAATTGGACAAAGGTCCAGGCATATTGATATAAAGTTTAAGCATGTGAGACAACTGTCTCAAGACGGATTCATTAAAGCAATACATTGCGATACTTCTGAACAATTAGCTGACATATTAACAAAACCCTTACCTTCTAAACAACACAAATATTTAACTTCTAAATTATATGTATTATATTGTCCTGAATCAGAATGTAATTGGTGTTGTGTAACGAACCGGCATTTAGAGGGGGATTTGTCAGATGTAAATGCCTTATTCTCCAATGTGTAAATAATGTATATATGGAACATCAGAGGTTAACTTATTCTTTGGACTTTAATGTATTCATAACTTACCACTCCCATTCCTAGCTCCACCCCTTGTATATATAAGGAGCCACCCTCACCATTCTCGTCGCTTCTACCTTGATATTCAGTGAATATAGAATGCCTATCATAATTAAAAAGAAATATATTTAAAGCTCTAACTCCTATTATCTTTATTGAGTCTGATCCTGAAAATATTGCAACAGATTTGCTATTTCATCCTCAGCAACTACTTGAACAACAGATAGTATTTTTTGGATGGGGATATTTGAAGATCAGATGTCAAGATGAATGACAACCTGGTATCTGTCTCCCTTTTATACATCACTGGAAATAATGAGCAATCACACTTTTCCAGATAATCTCTTCATACCAAGGCCATCCCTCACAATCTGATTCAATTCGTGAGCAACATAGATGACTCTAACAAAGATTTTTAATGGGTTGCACTTTTCATGTTGTTCTATTGTCCCTGTCTATGATTGAATTTAGCAACTCAATATGAATAACTCATCTGCTGTGTGAGTCATATTCATTGCCCACCACAAAGCAGTACCTACTAGGGGTGCGGTTTTGCATCATGAGAAGTGCTGTGCTTATTGTGGAAGGTATTAGCAATAGCACATACAGTTATATACTGCCTCATTGTGCTTTACAGCACTCTGTGGGTGATTTATAATGTCTGCATATTGCCCTCAACAATCTGGGCCCTCATTTTACTGAAGGATGGAGGGCTGAATCAACTGAGCTCCATCAGGATCGATCTCAAAGTTTGCCTGCAATACTACATTCCAACTACTGTGCCACCAGGGCTCTTCATTCTTTTATTTTCACCCCATTGAAATCAGTACATGCTGAAGGAAAGGTAAGAAGACAGGGCCCACTCCTACTGGACCAGGATAAAATAAACATAAGGACTTCAGCTTATTGCTACGCTATTCAAAACACTTTCTTGCTGCATCCATGATTTGGGTAGGTCCTGCTTGGCTAGCAAAATTGCTGGGTGAGAAGATAAAGCAGTTGGTGTAATCAGATGGAGAAAGTAGCAGAATCCATCATCCTCCAACATACAGAATAGCTAGCTGGTCATTCAAAAGTACCATCTGGTGTTTTTTAACCACTCTTGCTGCCAAATGACTGCTTCAAATTGTGGAGGGATCTTGCTGTTTGAGAGCCAATCACTTTTTGCTAGTAATATGGGCTCTGTAGTAGTAATTCTGTAGTAATGTCAGAGATAAACAAAACAGGTGTTTTAGTGCTGCCAAGATGGAAAGTTGTCCCCTCTTCCCCCAATGTTGCAGTGATTGCAAACAGCGCAGAACTGGTCTTTTAAGCACAACTTAAGAGTTTTCCAGTAATGGGAGGTCTGCTCAGTTCCCAATACCACCACATTACATTGTCTCAGTTACAGAAAGAATCTTCTTCATCTTCACCCTGACTTTTGCCCTCAACTCTAGGGTTTCTAATGGAGCAAATAGACTGACTTCAGGTAAGTCCTCGCTTATCAATTGTGTCACACAGCAACCATTCAAAGTGATGACAGTTCTAGAAAAAAAAAACTTTGTGATCAATCCTCATAATTACAATTTTTGAAGTCCAGCAGACACATAATCACCAATCGTGTGCTTCACAACCAGCTTGTGACAAGCAGAATTAATACAGAAGGTAGAATTAAAATAATAAATGAAAATCATGATTTTTGTTGCTTAGTAACCACTTAAAGTGGTATTGTTTAAAGACTAAAGGGGAAGTAAGGTCATAAGCCTAGTTGCCATCCATATGATTTTCTGTTTAGCGATTGTATTCCGTGGCAGAGATGCTAATCTCAATTGTGGTTACTAAGTAGGACTATCTGTATCCGAAACATAAACACCACTATCTCCTTTACTTGTGTGAGTGAAGAATTCTGCTGGTCCCTTCCTCAGCCTTACCCACTGCACCATCAGTTGATAGAATTGTTTCCTCAAAACTCAAGAGACCTCAAGTTTGTTGTGGAGCTAATATGAACTTTATCCCTAAATTTGAAACATATTTACATTTCCAAATAGGCTTCTTTGCCCACCCAAAAATGCAAATCACCAAGTAATTCAGGCAAAGCAAAAGGATTTATTAAGGAGGATCAAGTCTTTGCAGGAATTAGGTAAGGGTAGACTAGAGGAAAAAAAGGACTAGGACATGATAGCAGTATTCCAGCATTTGAGGGGCTGCCATAAAGAAGAGGAAGGTTAGCTTATTTTCCAAAGCACCAAAAGGCAAGACAAACAACTGATGGAAACTAATTAAGGAGAAAAGCAACCTGGAATTAAGGAGAAACTTTCTAACAGAGAACAATTAATCAGAGGAATGGCTTGCCTTCAGAAGTTGTGGGTGCTCCATCACTGAAGGCTTTTAAGAAGAGATTGGGCAGCCACTTCTCTGAAATAGTATAGGGTCTCCTGCTTGAGTAGGGGGTTGGACTAGAAGACCTCCACAGTCCCTTCCAGCTCTATTCTGATTATTATTATGATTATTAAAACAAATGATATATACATTTTTCTATGTAATAGGTCAAAAGGCAAGTGATCAAAGAACAAAAGACATTGATTACATGTCAGAACACTAGAAAACATTATTCTACATAGCATTCCATAAGTGGCATATTTATGGGTTATATTTCTCTTTGCCAGCTGGGATTGTTATCTTTCTTAAAACTTAAAATTGTATTTATACACTCTCTATTGTTTAGTGATGAAAAAACAAGTTCTCACATGCTGAAAGAAATAGCCTGGACTAAGAAAAAAAAATCCTTGGAAATTAAAAAAAAAAAAGGGGGGGGGCGCTAGACTAAAAATGCCAATATCATACCTTCTAAATTGCTAAAAATGAAGCCTAAAATTCTAGGTAACCTATCACTTTTCCCTGAGGAAGAGGAGGAATAGTACTAAATAATATTAAAACTATTTCTTACAACATGATTTTATCACTCTGCCCCTCCCCCTTTGTGTAGGAAACCTTGGCTAGGCCCTCCCACTTTATAATTCTCTAATTGGCTTTACTCCCTCAGCTATGGCTTATTCCATTGTTTTATTTTTATTTATTTTTTTACTTAAGGGAAGTCCTAAACTAAAGGTGGGGAGAAGCTTTAAAGGCAAAACAGGACTTCCGGTTGGTGATTTGCAGCGACAGGGTGTTGAGTGAGAGCTCGCTGCTCCTCAACACCTTTTAACATCGCGTTTTGGGGATCCCCTCGGGGGACGCAGGACCCGGAGAGCCCTGCGGGCAAAAGAGGAAGCCAGGCAAGCGGGAAGTGGTTGCGATCACCTCTCGCTGGACCAGGCGGCTCTGCCTAACCAACGCGGTGAGCCGGCCATTGATGGCGGGCGCGAAGCAGCAATAGCCAACAAAGACGGGAAGCTAAGAAGAAGATCGGAGGTGCGGTGACAGATTCAAGCCTATTCCCCTATACCTACGATCGTGCGGCAGAGAGGGGATCAGTGGTGTCGGGAGAGGAGTGCTCGGAGCGGCGAGAGGCAGAGACGGAGAGGGTGGAGCAGCTTGTACTCCCGGCGATCCGACAAGCCGAAGAGCAGACGAGAAAACGGGGAGAGTGGATTGCGTCTGCAAGGAGCTTTGGAGAGTGTGGTGTGGTGAGAGAGTAAAAGAAAAAGGAAAGACTATTGGTGTGGCTGGCTTTTGGTACTGGGATTGAGTGGAAGAAAGCAGAAGAAATACAGTGATTAGCTGTTTGAGGCTTTTAGCAAACAGGAAGTGCTTCCATTGAATCGGAAGAGTGGAACAGCAGCGGTTGAACAAGAAGACGCTCTGGCAGAGACTATTACCATCGAGTTTGGTTGGAGCCCAGCAAAGTGGGAAATTGAAGATTTCCTATTTGTACTCTAAAATTCCGTAAATACTATAAACACTATAAAACAATATACTTATACCCATATATTTATATGTTTATATCTTTCCTATCTTTCTCTTGAGTATATGTGATATTAATAAGTGAACTCTGTTTTCCTCTCTAACTTTATAATTTTATAATTAATATTAATTAGATCTCTTAAGCCATTTTATAGATATATACAAAAAAAAAGGTTGATTATATATGAGAATTTAGATTTCTATAATTATTACTAGTTAAGAGAAAAAAGGGTTGGATTTGCATCTTACTAATTAAATTATTATATAGGATTTTATATCTACTTATATTTATTGTAATTTATTTATACCTATTTATACTTATTTATATCTATTATATCTATTTATATCCAACCTTTATTAAGATCTGAACTTAGAATTTATTAGTTCATTAACTTATTGTGGTCAACTTATACAATTTAGAATATCTATCTGTATTTATCTATATCAATACTACCCATTAGGAACTGAAATTAGAATTTATTAACTTAAAATAATTACTTGTATTGCTAGCCTATAACAATTTATATATATTACTTACTCTTTTCTAAGATTGAATTTAGATTTTATTAAGTGATTAATTGATTTGTATCGATATTTTGTCTACCTATTTGGAGGAGAACTATATAATTATATAATTAGTGATTGTTAATTGCTGGAAACTTTATAGTAGCCCGCTACAGTATTTTGGAAATTTAGAACCTAGTATTAACTGGAACTTATTGAGAGTGTAGAGAGGACCAATAAAGGAGCGAAATAAAGGTCTAAGAAAGCTCCTCAGAGAAAACGTGGCAAGTGCCACTGGATGAGAATTTGGAGAAAGATAGAGGAGATAATAAGAGATCAAAAATTGGTTCTGAAAGAAATGGCAAGTCTGACCTCCACAATTGCAAAAACTGCTAAAAAAGCGACATCTATACCTACCCTAGCGATGTCTTCCCCAGCCACCCAGAAATCAGTAGAAGGTCTCCAGAAACTAGACAAACCCCCTATAACTCCTACACTGCAAACGGTACAAACATCCCTCCAGTCAATCCAAGAAACAATGCTTGCGATGCAAGAAAAACTTTTGAATAGTCACTCCGAATTAAAATCAGACATCCATGCTCTTGATTTTAAAATGAATGAGATTCAAACTGCTATTGCTAGTAACGAAAATAGAATTTTAAAAGCAGAACAAAGAATTGAAAAAAACGAGAAAAAACTGGACACAGTAGACCAAACTTTGTCGGCACAAAACAAAGAAACGGAAGACGCGCTGATCCAACTTGAGATGGACAAGGCCTCGTTTTTCTTGCGTTTCCAGAACATCCTGGAAGATAAAGATGAGGATTTAGGTGACAAGATAGCGGAGTTGATTGCAGAAACTCTGCAGCAAGACAAGCAGGAAATAATTCGTGAGATTGATGAGGTGTACAGGGTCCAGACAAATTACGTAAGAAGAAACAGACTCCCCAGAGAGGTCCATGTGCGCTTTGCTAGAAAAAAAGTTAGGGATATCCTGTATAACATAGCTCGGGAGGAAAAAATTACCTATGGGGGAAAAGAAATTAATATTCTGAAACAAATTCCGAGAAGAGTGAGGGAAAGGAGGAGAAACTATAGGTTTTTGACAAATCATCTAAACAGGAGAAATATAATTTTTAGGTGGCTTTTGCCAGAAGGACTGCAAATTTCCTGGCAAGGGAGGAAAATAAGAATTGATTGTCTAAGTGATGCCCAAGACTTTTTAGAACAACTAAGGGGAGGAGAGGAGGAACAAACCAGTAAGGAGGATAACGAGATAGTAAATACGGAAGAAGAGATATCCCAAGAGCAAATTACTAGGGAAGACATAGAAGAGGAGAAGAAAAAGGAGGATACTGAGGAAAGAGGGAAAAAATCAAGACCAGTGAGAGCAGTAACTTTAAAAGGTAAATAAGAACAAGAGACTAGAAACTAATTTCAGGAATGAACGATACCAAGATCATATCGGTAAATGTGAATGGATTAAATGATTACAAAAAAAGAAGGATAATATTGTCGAAATTGGTGAAACAAAATCCCGATATTATCTGCATCCAAGAGGTCCATATAAAAAAAGATGAAGCTGAATATTTAAATTACTGTAAATTTGGTAAAGTATTTTCCTCACTAGCTGAGAAAAGGAAAAGGGGGGTTGCTATCTATGTTAAGAAAGGAATAATGGCAGAATGTAAATATAAAGATGAAAAAGGGAGAATACTCATAGTTGAAATAATGAGAGGTAACTCTAGACTGCTATTAGTAGGGGTTTATGCACCGAATAAAAAACAAGGGAAATTCTATAGGAAACTGCAGGAACAGTTGGCAAATTGGGCACATCTTGAAATATGTATGCTAGGGGACTTTAATGGAATTGTAGATCCAAAGCTTGATTATAAGTGCGATATAACCAAAAAGAATAAAAGATCTCCCTTACCAAAGTTTTTTTTTGATTTGGTGGATGAGATAAATTTAATTGACATGTGGCGTACCTTACACCCCCAGGACAGACAATATACATTTTACTCCATCCCACAGAACTCCTGGTCCAGAATCGATATGGTTTGGGTTACTAGAAAATTGGCATTAGAAATTAAGAAAGTTAACATGGACATCAATACTTGGGCAGATCATAAGCTCCTCGAAATTAGATGGTCTCATGATACGAAGAAAATACAACAGAGATGGAGCTTAAGGACCAATCTCCTAAATGAAAAAGAGTTCACACTCAAATTGAATGAAGAAATCAAACGCTTCTTCTTAGAAAATGGAAATCGAGGGACAGCCAAAGAAATTGTGTGGGACACTATGTAGGCCTATGTCAGAGGAGTAGCCATCTCATATACTGCCTTTAAAAATAAGGAAAAAAGGAAGAGTAGAGAAGAACTTACTCAAAAATTATTACAAACTGAGGCTGAATTACAGCAACGACCGGGAGATGAGGCGACAAAACAACAGTGGTTGATGATGAGACATAGACTGAATCTATTGGACCAGGAGGAGATAGCTCAAAAAATAAGAAGATCTAAGCATTATTGTTTCGAGAACGCTAACAAGTCGGGGAGATGGCTCGCATATAAATTAAAAAAAGAGAAGGAAAAAAACCAAATACTAGCTTTAGAAGACCCACAGGGCATCCTGTTGACGAAGGAAGAAGACAAATTAGAAAGCATAAGAAAACTTTATGAATGTCTTTACAAAAATGAAGGAATTGAGTTAAACAAGGTAGAACAGTATTTGTTGGAAGCCAACCTTCCTCAAATTCCGGAAGAAGAAAAGGAAATGTTAAATGAAAAGATCACCATAGGGGAGTTAAGAACCGCCTTATCCAAAATAAAGAAGAACAAAACCCCAGGCCCTGATGGTCTCCCCGGAGAATTATATCAAAAATTTGATGATGCTCTGAAATTGGAATTGTTAGAAATTTTAAATGATGTTATTGCTGGTATAACAATCCCAGACTCCTGGAGGGAAGCGTACCTGACGATCATTCTGAAAGAAGGTGCCGACCCGAAGCAGATCTCCAACTATAGACCTATCTCACTGCTTAACGCAGATTACAAATTATTTATGACTATAATAGCGGAGAGATTCAAGAAAATTTTAAACCGATGGATACATAAGGATCAAAATGGTTTTCTCCCAGGGAGACAGATTAGAGACAATCTGAGAACAGTCCTAAATACTTTTGAATATTATGAACAACACCCTGGAAAACAGATGGCTTTAATGTTTGTCGATGCCCAAAAGGCATTCGACAACCTGAATTGGACCTTCATGATAAACCAAATAGATCTAATGGGATTCGGGACTAACTTTAGGAGGATGATAGAGAATATTTACCAAAATCAGAGGGCAAATATATTAGTTAACGGAGGCAGAACCCAGACATTTCAGATCCAAAGAGGAGTTAGGCAGGGATGTCCCCTATCCCCCTTACTTTACATTCTAGCATTAGAGGTCTTACTTAGAAGGATTAGAACTAATGAAAATATCAAAGGCTTGAAGATTAGGAAGGAAATATTTAAAACACAGGCTTTTGCGGACGACGTTGCCTTCATAATAGAAGACCCATTAGATACCAGCTTAAAATTAATGCAGGAAGTTCAGAATTATGGAGAAGTCGCGGGCTTTAAACTTAATAAGAACAAAACCAAAATAATTGTGAAAAATATGACAAACCTACAAACGAAAGAATTAGAAGATTTATTAGGCCTCCAGGTAGTTAAGAAGATAAAATATCTGGGAATATGGATTACGGCGAGACTCTCTTCATTAAAAGATGATAACTATATCCCGTTATTGCAGAAAACTAATCAAGATCTTGATAGGTGGAGGAGGCTTAAATTGTCCCTGACTGGTAAAATTGCGGCGATCAAAATGAATATTTTACCGAAATTTCTATTTCTATTTCAAAATATACCGATATCACTAGATAAAAAATTTTTTTTGGATCTGAATAAACATATCAGGAATTTTCTGTGGGAGGGTAAGAAATCGAGGATTTCTCTCAAGACACTTCAAGGGAAAAGAAATTTGGGAGGGTTCGGGCTCCCTGACTGGGAATTATATCAAAAGGCGGCAAAAATAATTTGGATAAAGGAGTGGATCAAATTACAAGAAGGTAGAATCTTAACACTAGAAGGACACGATCTCCTTGAAGGATGGCACGCTTACCTCTGGGATATAAAGGATAGGAAGAAAACTCATTTCCATAAACATAAAATTAGAGAGACATTGATTCGTACGTGGCTGGAAATTAGACAGAAGATATATACCAAGGTTCCTAGCTGGTTGTCGATTATGGATGCTCTAGTGGCCCCAAATAGAAGAGAGAACTATAAAATGGGCACATATAAGGATATCTTGGATGAAGAAGGGAAGCTCAAACCCTTGGAAGTACTGAGGGACCAGGGGTTTATTCTGGATTGGTGGAAATATCTTCAGATTAAGTCTAGATTTCAAGAAGATAGAGATAAATGTGGTATTGAAATGAAATATGGATATTTTGACAAAATTATTTGGGGACCAGATAAGAAAATGCTATCGAAAATCTATAACTTTATATTAGATGAGGATAGAGCCGAGAAGATAGCTAAAAATCAGCTAAGCATTTGGGAGAAAAATTTAGGATATGGCCTTAATTTCAATGACTGGGAGATAGCTTGGAACAGAAATCTCAAAATAACGAAATCGGTAACATTCAGGGAAAATCACTACAAAATGCTGCATAGGTGGTACCTAGCCCCGGACAGGCTGGCCAAAATATTCCCAAATTCCTCTGCTTTATGTTGGAAATGTGGAAAGACGGTCGGCACCTTTTACCATCTGTGGTGGACTTGCCCTGAGACCAAAAAGTTTTGGTTAAAGATTCGACTCTGGCTCTCGGAAATAATGGGACAAGAGATAGCCCTGGCCCCGGAATCCTTCCTCTTAGGTATGATTGAAGATGGCCTCGACAACAATAAAACCCAACTGGCAATTCAAATTATTACTGCGGCTAGATTAGCCTTTGCGAAACTCTGGAAATCCAACTCTACCCCCTCTGAAGAAACATTAATAAATAAAATTCTAGAGTGCGCAGAGATGGCCAAATTGACGAGCGAGCTAAAAAATGAAGAGAACTTTAAGTACTACGAAGTATGGGGAATTTGGTATAACTGGTTAAAGAATAGGATAAAAATATGATAATAGGCTACGATTTGTTAGACACCCGAAATGGACTTAATTGTATAGAAATGTAGAGAATTGTATAGAACTGCATATTGTATAGCTATGGATGGAATTCATTTAATGTTTGATCTATGAAATGTGTAAACATTGCACCTCGGATCAAGATTGTGATTGTACATTGTCTTTTTAAAAATTGGAAAATTCAATAAAGTATTAAAAAATAAATAAATAAATAAAGGCAAAACAGATCCCTTTTTAAAACAGAAGAAGATTCCTATTTAGAATGTGTATGTGTACTATATCTACCAAGCAGCAGTAAACATTCAAATATAACGAAGAATTAGTTCTCCAAAATATAGGATAATCAGTCTTTCTCAATATTCTTTGCTCAAATGACATCCCCACCCCCACTTGCTTGGCAGAGATCATTTCATATGTTTGTACACTAATGTGTGGGTCTCAGAAAATCCCATGTGGGTTTTGTTGTATAATGAATTAGGTTAGGAATTTCAAGTCTGTTCACCATTGTCCTTTCCTTTGACAAATTCTGAAGAACATTTGTCTTGGGTAAGCATATTGCTTAATACTTTATAATGCAGGTTTCTAATAAACACAGAAGTCTTGTGGACTTTGGAGTATGAATAAGTAAATAATCTGTTTTGTGGATCCAGAGCTGAAAAACCTCCCCAAGGACAGTTATTGGTGTCAGTGATAAAAAGCCCCAACTGAACGGTGTCGATGTTGACAATCTGAAATACCAACATGCACTGTTTTGGCTATATAATTTTTGTCCTATTATGGACAAATTGTATTCTTCAGAAGGGTAAGTTATTCAAGGAGAAGTAAAAGTTGTCCTTTTTTTTTGCAGGACAAATAGAGTTTTATTAGTACTTTTTAGGAAAACTAGAGAAAAATATCAATTATTTTAAATTAAGTCTTATAAAACAAGAACATGTCATGAGAAAATTGTGATTTATCATATTTGTATTTAAATCAGATAATAGGATTGTTCTTTATATTGCAGCTCATGTTCATTGGCTAAGTAAGTGTGGTTAGATGTTCAATCATGTCTATTCAGCTTATGTACTGAAATGTAATAACATAATAGTACTTGATATCCCTTTCTGAATTTTGCAATAGTTACAGAATTCACAGGAACTTCTACATTAAGGATGGATGTGTACATCTGTTGTGGCCCCTAAAGTCACCTTTATCTTATTTTAAAATTTGGAATTCTGTATTCCACTTCAAGAGATGCAATAATTGCCTGTGACAAATATGTGTGGGTTTATCATTAAATTATTCGTAAACAATGAGGTTAGGTGGAAATGAAATACAGATGGTATATTATGTTGTAAGTAACAGAAAGACTTAGTTGAAGATTCTTATCAGTTCTCATCAATAATCATCCACTGATTTTTATTAATCAATTATTAATAATTCAGTTGTTAGTACAATTGAGAAAGTCATTTTAGTTAACAGATTTTGAAAGACCAACATATTATTTGTTATATAATTTCTTGGACTTGTATATAGTTGTTGACAGGGGAAACTGGTTGCAAAATTTTTCATGTGCCAAAATTATTTGGCTAGGTTTCAGCACTAGTTTTGTACTTTGACAAGGCAAACACACATATTATACTCTAACCTCCAGTTACAAAACCGTGCATTTGAAGAAGTCGGTAAAGTTTGCAAAAATGTATGGCAAAATAACTTTTGCTAGGCATTAAGAAGCTTCAAGTAGTCACCAATATTTTTCTATTGTTTCCCAGTTGAACACATTACAATGGAATTGTTATTCTTATAACAGCTATCCACTGAGGAATATTAATAGCATCCATGATTGAGGGCTGCACTTAATATTTTCTCTGAAGACAAGTGACACAGTTGGTGGGACAATAATGCACTTGTGAAGTGCTATGTCACACATGTGGTCAAGGGCCAGGATCTTTTTGTGTGTATGTGTAGGGAGTGGTTTGTTTTTTCTTTTCCTATTCGGTTTTTGAATAATTGTTTCAGTATGTATAGGAAAACCAGATATTGCTTTTGACCATAATGTTGGGCTGTGGTGTGCAGCTTTGGAGCTAGCTAACAGATTGACATTTCCCGTGGGGTTCCTTGTTTGATCCCTACCACAACACTTGTTGTGTACAAGTATGAAGTCATTGTAAAAGTGCTGGGGAAAAGTCTGAACAATAAGGCAGCTTTCATGGTCATGGTCAAATATACTTCATATCTTAAGAACAGTAGGCAGGCAAGTGTGTAACTATAATGGTATGTGAGAAAGGCCTTGGGAGGCTGGACAAAAAGATCACGCAAAGGGAATAGTCAGGGAAGAGACAGATTAGCCCACAGCTAGATAGTACAAGAGGCAAGAGGTCCAGAAAAGATCCTCCCTAGTTTCTCTGGCTGTAAAAGAGACAGGTGTGGATGGTGTGGAGAAGGTTTATATTTTCATACAGGTAGTCCTTGACTAACAACCATTTGTTTAGTGACTGTTCTATGGTACTACAGCACTGAAAAAGTGATTTACGTCTGGTCCTTGCACTTAGGACTATTGCAGCATCCCTATGGCTGCGTGATCAAAATTCAGGCACTTTGCAACTGGCATGTATTTATGATGGCTGTAGCATCCCAGGATCATGTGATTGCCATTTGTGATCTTTCCAGCAGCCCTCTTAGGATAAGCAAACTCAGTGTGGGAAGGCTGGTTCACTTAACAACCACATGACTATTTAACACCTGCAATGATTCACCTAGCAACCATGGAAAAAAGATCATAAAATTGGATGCATCTCACAACAATGACCTTGCTCAGCAATGGAAATTCTGGTCCCAATTGTGGTCATAAATTAAGGACTACCTGTACTTACAAGTTTATGCCAATGTAGCCAATTACAATAAAGTAAATTCAGCTGATCTGGTTGTTTTTTCTAACTGATTTATCCTGTAGTGCCAACATCAATCTTGCAATCTCCCTTTCTCTTATCTGACCATTCCCTTGGCTGTGTTTCTGCCTAATCTCCCAAAGCCTTTCCAACACACCATTACAGCTGCTGATTCAACATTTACCAGCTCTGAATCATGCTAAATGAAAAAGCTCCATTACTATTCCTGACTTACAATCTTCTCCTTTCCAAAACAATTAGAGGGGAAAAAAACTACACTATAAAAAAAAAAGGCAAGTGGTTTCACAGAAAGAATGCTTAACCAATATTGAAAGGGTTCCAGACCTTGAAATGAATGAAACTTAAGTTTTACATAATAATTATATTCATTGATTTCAATGTAGGTGCAAAATAGTCCAACTGAAAAAAAAAATGAGAAGGAGGGAATCAGTTACTATGAATTGATGTTTCTTTGTGATACATAGAAGGATTTACAAATGGTTCTATAAATGAGAATGCGAAGTAGCCATTGCATCTACATTTTGCAAAAAGTGAATTACTTACAGGCAAGAATTTTTACTCCCAAAGAAATGGCAGAGCTTATTAGTGCAGAAAAAGATCATTAACTTATTCCATTAATAGAAATTAAGTTCTTCTCTCTGCAAAACTTAATACAATTGAAATTTACTACCTCCTTTTTGCAATCCGCATTGCTCTTTCAGTATCCCAGCAGATGCAAGTTCCATATGATGACTTGGTCAATCTACTTACTGAGCCAGGTAAGATACAAACTCTGTAATATATTAAAAATGAATTTTGAGAAGGGCATTAAACCTTATGTGAGATAGATCTGTGTATGCTTTTTTAAAAAAATGAACAAGTAAACAATAAAATATTTCAAACTCAGTCATCTCAAACTCAGATTATCATGCATACATACACATACTGTATATCATGGACAAATTTATATATAAATATACATACTAACTCAAGATGGCAAACATATCCGATACTCTTTCCTCCTATGAGATGTGTTGGCCTAAGAAAGAATAACTGGCACAAAGCATTCAGTTGTCATTCATGCCTAAGGCAGGCCTAGAACTCACAGGCTCCTGTTTTCTAGGCTATCATTGTAACTACTAAACCAAACTTGATTTCCATTGAATGTTTACTGGTGGACTTTACAGTAGAATCCCAATTATTGAAAGAATTCCACTAAATTTGAATCCAGCCCAATGTGATACATATTTTCAATATGTGAGAAGCATATTTTTAAAGTACATATTACAATATTATTGTTTCATGCTAATAAAATATCAATGGGCTACGAGTATTGTGGATTTCTTAGGATCATACATCTTCGAAAGTGTGATATTTTATCTTTATCTAGGAACTCTTGATAACATCAACTTTGTATATTGTCAAGAAAAATAGTCTTGTTATATCTTATGAAAATATCCTAACTCTTCAATGTTTCAATTTTCACAAGTGTAATTAATTATGTTAATTTAATATTATTAATTAGTTACAATTTTTTTAAAAATACTTTTTTAATTTTTATTTTTTAAAGTAAAAATTACTTAAAACAATAAAATAAATCTTGATTTTAGGAAAAAATATGCAGAGGCAAATGTATATTATACCTGGCAATATTAATTCAAAAAAGATGTACATTTACACATACACCCAACGAATTGCATGTTTTCTGTAGCACATCTATTTTAATTCTCAAGCAGATATGTTTCTAGCCTATAATCTGTGACCTTGTTAACCCAAGATTCCAGGAACAGAAACTAATTCTGTAACTAAGCTATGGTTCCTCATCAGAAAAATATATCCTAATATCATACAGAATTAATAACAGAGATGGACAAAAAAATGGGGAATGGTAGATAGGAATTGTAACTTATTACTTAACCTTCCAAAGTTAAATGCTGGGTAAAGTGGGAGATCAGAAGTATTAGAAATGGAGAGCTTCTGGAAAGATTCACTTTTTGAGATATGATAGATTATTGTATCCTTTGGAGTATTTTTAAACCAAAAACTGGAAGCATTTTGAGACATAATGGCACAGAAGAAACTGCTTGCAATATAAAGAGGAAATCAATCTACTTCATGACCAGCCTGGATTGGAACTAATTTATTAAGATTGATTTTAATAACAAGAATTTTTGCTCATTGTTTTATGACTTTGTGGAAATTTTCTTATGGTTATTAGAATTTATCACTGTTTATAATGAAATAAAATATATTTTTGTCTAATAATGATGATTAGGATATTACTTGGCTGTGCTCTCTCATAATAATTGAACAGGAGCAATAACAGTCACTGAATATAATATAGAATCCAATGATAAATAGCAGAAAGTCTTTTGAAATTGGCTTTCAGAGTAAAAAACAATCATTCTGTTTATTCCATGCTTTTATATAGTACAATTATACCCAGGGCTGACTTGTTAGTCAGTCTACTATATCCATTTATTAAATATTTTAATTGTAGAGATTCCAGCAAGTTGTGGTCCTCCACCTGCTATTGGTAACGCAATGCTTCTAAACAACAGAAGACAGGAATTCTTATCAGGTGAAACTGTGATATATCAGTGCTACAGGCTGTACGAAATGGAGGGCACTCCAATTGCAAAGTGTGAGAATGGCCATTGGAGAGGTGTTCCGAGATGTGTTCGTAAGTATACAGTTTAAAACTGAGAAATCCTATAGTGTTGGCAAAATATCCTTCTAAGAAAAACACTAATCACACCCCCAAAAAAGCATAAAAATGGCTATTTTCTCTGATATTTTTGCTTCCCTGCAAAGGGTGTTTTAGATAGGGATTTTTCTATAGCGGCACCAATACCTTAGAATTCTCTTCCCCACTCAGTATAGTCAGCCTCATTTTTATTGTCCTTAAGACATATTTTTATACTTTAGTGTACTTTATATTTTAAAACATATTTTTATATTTCTCCCATAATTGTCATGCCCATTTTGCTATCACATCTTAATATGCCATATATTCTTCATGCATTTTCTATTTTTTTAAATAATATTATGAGTACTAGATTTTGATGCTTGCAATGCTTTTAAATAATTTGGGATATATTTTATTATTTGTTTTTAATTTTCCGGATGGATCTAGTATTTATTTTTGGATTTTATTTGTCAATAGCTGCAGGATCGCTTACTCGGAGCATGCATTGTATGTATACACACACACACGTATACAAATGTGCAAATAAATAATTACAAGTTCCAAATTGGGACATAGTTACAATAATTGTCATTCTGTAGTATAAATGGATATATTTATTTATTTGCAGCAGGGTAGTTAGGAATTTTTGCTCAATAGTTAAGTTTTTTTAGAAGATCAGAGTCTAAGACCATTATAATCAGTATCCAAAATCTAAGACTCTCATGGTATAGCATTTCTATTAGTCTGATGAAATTAACATGTTTGATATGATTATTACCCCTTCAATTTATCTATGTTATACTTAAAAGTTCACTGTGCATTATTTAACATAAGACCTAAATAAAAAAATTAACTTTATTAATTATTCTGTTCTAATTATTCGGCACTATTTTTAGTGTGCTATATCAATTTAATATATAAGTACATTTATTTATTCTTCAGAAACTTGTAGAGCTGATGATGTTGATATGGACCGCAACAATATTCAACTGAGGTGGATTACCAAGTCAACCTCTATGAGATCATCTGATTATTGGATGGAGTTTGTGTGTAAACCAGGATTCCATAAGCATCCATTATCATCACCATTTATGAAACAATGTGTAAAGGGACGATGGGTGTATCCCAGATGTGTATAATAGAGTTAAGTATTTTTTAATTCGCCTATTAAAAATCCACACATATTCATATAACTTTTTCCTTGCATGTTGGCATATAATTGCCTGTCTTTAAGGTACTTTTAAAAATCAGAAAGAAAGAATGAAGGGGCAAATTGTGTTGATTCTTATCCTGTCTGCTGACATCTCCTGTAATTGGTGATTATTTGTGAGCTCTTTGGTCTTTAGAATCCTCAGAAGTGAAACTTACCATATTTTTCAGAGTATAAGACACATCGGAGTATAAGATGCACCTACCTTTTTTGGTGAGGAAAAGAAGAAAAATAAATCTCCCTCTGCCTCTGAGCAATTTTGCCTCGTTGGACCAAACAGCAAACAGCCTGCTTTACTTTCATTTTCTTTTTCAGCATAGCTTGATTAGCACAAGGAAAAAAAATCTGCTCCAGCAATTTACCTCTTTTCAGCAGAGCCCTGTGCAAAACAGCTCAGAGCAAATCAGCTGAGAGTCGGGAGGCCGATCCAATAAACTTGTGCTTATTAGGCTGTGCTGAAGCTGAAAGGAGCTGTTTTTTTCTTGCTGTTTGCTTGCAGGGAGGTAACTGCTGCGAGGCAGAGGCCAAAGGGTGGGGGCCAGTGGGTGGGCGGGGCTACATTCGGTGTATAAGATGCACCTAAAGTTTCACCCCCTTTTAGGGGGAAAAAGGTCTTATACTCTGAAAAATATAGTAAGTGATATGTTTTCATCTGTTCAGAAGAACAAATACTAATCAGGTTTCCTATTTAATCATAATTCCCACCCCTTCTTGATTTACATTGTGTGCCATCTCAAAATCCCATCTGAAGGAAGGATCACAGTACATTACTCTGCCAATCCACCTTTCAACTGTAGACCATTGTAAGAATCCTAGTACCTAGAACTGCTGTTTCAAACTGGCATTTCAGGTTGCTATAGCAAACTCACAGGAACCAGGATATTTTAAAGGGAAACACAATGATATTCAACATCTGCAGCGCAGAAACTGCTAATCGAGCATCACTATGTTTCCTTGAAAATTTAAAATATTCCACAGCACTCCTATGTGAATTCATTGTTTCTGTTAAACTCATAGTTCCCAAACTGTGTGCCATGATGCCGCAAGGTATCAAAGCCAGTTCATGAATTGAGGGGCATTGTGAAAAACCTACTGAGATACTATGGGCACCATGAACCAAGAATGTTTGGGACTTACACACTTTTCCAAAGATTGATTTAGTCCTGACAGCTTATCAATATCATCTGTAGTGGCCTCCCATTAGTTTAATGGGGCTATGTGTTACAGCACTGCTATATAAACTATCCTTTCAGCATTCTGGCCTGTGGTTTCTATTTTAAAAATGTGCATGTGACAGATAACTTGTGTAATTATTTTTTCAGCCATTAATTAAAAACAAGGCCTTTAGTTGTAAAACAAAGAATGTTAAATTAATTGCTTTAAAACTTTTAGGAGTTTACTAGGATAGCAACTGACAGAGCAGGTCATATTGTACTGAAAAGAATTCTAAGGCTACCAGGTGGTAATTAAAGAAGCTACAATTCATCAAGAAAATGTGAGGATGACTGTGTTTGCCATAATCTGTTTAATTCAAATTATATACAATACATAGAACATCGCATGAGTTTTTATCCTTGTTAAAAACTCTCATTTTTAGAAAGCTGGGATTTGTATAAAGGGAAATATGTTTAAAAGCATCCTGTATATTGTTATTCTAATTACATACTGCTTAAGTTGTTCTAACATGTTAATGTTAAAGAAGATATAAGGAAGAAGCAAACCTGCTGGGATGAAATAATGTAAGCCATAAATTTGTCACTTGTGGAAAGTTAGGTAGAATCAATATTCTTTATTGTTTGAATCTCACATATTATCAATGTCTTTTATTCTTTGATCACTTGATTCCTGATGTATCACATATATTTTGTATGTATCATTTGTTTCTGTATTGTACAAAAAAACTCCCCTTGAATAAAGACTGCTTACTTTGCCTGAATTACTTGGTGTTTCATATTTTCGGGAGGGCAAAGAAGACCCATTACAAAGGTAAAAGTCCCTCACTCATATTCAGGGATCCAGTTCTTATCAATGCCATGTCAAACTTGCGATGTCTGAGTTTTGAGGAAAGTTAGATAAAATCAATATTTTAAAAATGCTACTACTTATAACTGCAACCAGTATCGGTCGCCATAACAGATTATGAAATTTGGAAATGCCTCACCTAGTTTTTCAACAGTTGTGCTTTGCACATGTGGGGGCAGCCAATGAGCATCTTCTGAGAAGATTGTCAGTTATTTACTAAAGTAGTTGCTTAGCAACCAGATGGAAATGGGGGGGGGGAGGAAGAATTCTTCAAAATAGAATAACGGTTATTTATTCCCTTGCAGTAATAAAGTAAAAGGTAAAACCCACCAAGGGGATAAAAAGGAACTGTTTCTGACAACCAGGATAGACGCAAAGTGAATTATCTTCTCTTCATCTTCAAGCTCCAGAATAGACTCCAACAGTATGAATCATATTTTAAGGATACCAGGAGTGGGAAAAGGCAAAAAGCTGCACATATGACATCACATTTCATCCTTCATTTTCTCCATTTCAGTTGTAGTCAGAGCAAAGTGGACCAGCAAAAAAAAAGTGGATTGAAGAAGGGCATTTTATTATGCAATCACTTGTCTCATTCATGGAATTGTTACCCTTAGTAGATTCTCATTTTTTTTCATGCCATTTTTCTTTTCCCTATCCCACAGAAAATCTGTTAGACAGGAAGGAAAGAGTAAGTGAATGTCTTCTGATTAATTGCACTGGAAGCCCTCCATGTGGAAGCATCCAACATTTGGTAGCTTCCCATGAGTGGATGATTTGTAAAATATATACAAAAAGTAAAAAAAATATATAACCATTTAATTAGTAAACAAGATAATCATGTCCCAAGCAATTTTTAAATTATGAAACAGGCAGGAAAACAAAATCTGCCATGCTATCTGTAATAAACAAACACCAAACCATTAGTGTGCTGGTAAAGATAACACATTGCTATGCTGTGCTAAGTCACTAGATGACTAACAGTTGTTCAATGCACTAAGCATTGTTTTTAACCTGCTCACAAAGTTATGAAACCAAATAATTAGCTCTTGCCAGTCAGGGCAAGCCAACTCTAGGACACCACTGCCCCAAATTCATAAGTCATTGGTAATATCTGTGGGAAGAAGGGGAAAACAATGTTAAAGTGATTGTGAGATATGTTTGTACCAGATTATAATGTGTGATGACCGGGAACCTCTAGTTTTGCAGTCTTAACTCTAGGTTGCAAAGGTTTTCCTAAAGCTGATTGGCAGAAGAATCAAGAAAGCGTTTCTACCTCAGTAAAGAAAAAGTAGCAGTAATTTTCAAATCGGCAAAGCAAAAGAAAATATTTCTTTCTCCTGGAAGAAATAGTATCTATACGGTTAAATATAAGAACCCGTCAGTCTTCTGAACATTCTGATGTGGTGCCATCACAATGATATGATGAAAAATGCTTTGTCTTCTTTCAGAAAATTGCAGTCTCATTACATTTTATCCTTTTTGTACAGACTGAAGGGTTCAGTTGATTCAAAGTATAGAATTAAATTAATTTAGAAATACTCAAGAAATGCTTCTAAAGCAGGACAAATAATATTAGAACTCCTCAATAGATTGTTTTATTTAAAATAGAAATGAATACATTTCCTAGGTGGTAAAAGCGCTGAGAAAGAATGAGGATTTGAGAAGATTCTAGCTTTTAACTACAGTGAAAGTTTTAGCAGGATCCTTTTCAGGGAAAGGCATTGAATTAATATTTCCTAAACATTTCAGTAGTCACTACCCCTTTCCCCATGCAGATTTCAGAATTGAGATTTGGATACAGGCTCTTTGTTGAATTTGGCAGTCTGCCTTTTGTTAGAAGGTAATCCGGTTGCTTTTTAAAACACAGATCCAAGATCCATAACTGAATCTTGTGATGTTTAAATCAATTTTTTTCTTGCTTCTGTCTTCATGATCTTTTACTGAATTGGCTATTTTTAAATATATTCTTTGCCAAACAGTTTCATATAGGATTCTATTATTCAAAAAGTCTGCTTGTGTTAATCCTTATTACTGAAAATGTAAATCAGAACTAATATATCAATTTAGCAGATAATTTTAAGTGGATTTTACAGCTGAAATAAATTCTACTTATGTTACAGTATATAAAATAAGGGGACTTTATGTACTAAACAGTAAAACATACACACAGGGAAACAATTGGTGAAGTAAAAGGAGAAGAAGAATATTTAAGATATTATTTGTTGGAAAAATTAGAACAAATAGAAGATCTCATTCTGAAAATAATTATTAAATTACTATAAGCCTAATGATGGATTGGCTGCTGTGCGTTGTATCATTTCTTCTAGAAATATGTACTTCTGACCATGGTGAGTTCTCAATATTTTTAATATGGACATAGCTATATGAAAATATAACTTTTTCATATATATATGACAAAAAGTATTCTATGAATTATTTCAGAATTGTAGAACAAATTCCTATAAGAATTAGATTTGCAGGGGAAAAAAAATCAGTTTTGCATTTTTTAAATTTAAAATTGTAAAATTCTGGCAGCTATATTATTAATTTTCCAGTTACTGTAGAACAGTGGCTTAGTACACAGTTAGATGTTTATGAAGTTGTTCAGCAGAATATTATACTTCTTAGAATGCTGTGACATGCCATTTACATTTGGTGTTACTATACATAGAAATGTATTCTTCATAAGCATATAATATATTGGCAATCCCATGCTAATGGTTACAATAACAACTGCATTCTTTATCAAAAACAAAACATATTTATCTGTTTATTTATTTATATCGTATCTTTATTAGTTTAATCAGTACTAAAAGCAATACCATTCTCCCAGAGTGGTCAATATTAGAAACACTGGAATGCAGTGAGCTAACAGGGTCATTATTTAGATGCTACTTTAAAAAGGTGGCTATTCTGAGGAAAAATGATAGCACAGGAATATGAATGAACTTTAGGAGAAGGAATAATATGTAAAATTGGAATCTAACTTAAGAAAATCATGCTGCATTTGTTGTGCTGCCAAGAAAAAAAAAACAATAAATACAATTGTCTGCATGCTGCTAACTGTAACTTCAGTCTGCAGCCCACCTGAAATTGATTTTGGAAAGACTGAAATGAATAAACAAAAGGAATATCTGGAAAATGACAGAATACAGTATAAGTGCCACCCTGGATATGATCTGGAAGGGTCTGACTGGATAACATGTAAAGCAGAAGGTTGGATACCTCCACCAAAGTGTTTTGGTAAGTGGGCTATGTGATGAAATGATTGCTTCAATGTAGCTTGAGACAGTGGTGAAATTCACATTTTTTTACTACCGGTTCTGTGGGCGTGGCTTGGTGGGCATGGTGTGGCTTGATGGATGTGGCAGAGGAAGGATACTGCAAAATCCCCATTCCTACCCCACTCTGGGGCCAGCCAGAGGTGGTATTTGCCAGTTCTCCGAACTACTCAAAATTTCCACTACCGGATCTCCAGAACCTTTCAGAATCTGCTGAATTTCACCCTGGCTTGAGAGTAATGTAAGTAGAGGAATAATTGAACAGTCCTCTATAAAGAAGGTGGGAAAGTTTTTAGCAAAAGTGAAAGAGAGAGAGCTACCAGTTGGACATACAGGTAGATCACAATTGGTAGGAGTTCAAATAATGTGAATTATAAATTGATATCAGACTGCATAGTTAAAATTCAGTTAATGCAAGGCTAGCATGCACACAATTGAGACTAGCACATTGGCAGTTGAGGCTAATACATATGGAGAGCTGCTGAATTTTAGATGCTAACCATTGTATATACAAAATAGAGAAAAGAAAGATTCTGTTCAAGGAAAGCTCAAAAATAAGAGGTTCATTTGAAGAACTACAGCAGAATACTGGAGACAGCAGGTACACTTTGGATATAGGTTTTTTTATGGTTATACAATATTTCATAACTTTGTAATATTTATGCTTTGAAATTTTAATTGTCTATTTTCATTGAGCCTATTTTCAATTACCCTATTCTTATAATAGGACCACTTTGTGGGAATCATTTTCCATACTACGTGAAACCTACCTGTCATAAAGAAAAGCAGATAATTAGCATAAATAAATAATGAATGAATGAAAACAGAGGCACTGCTGGCCATTCTTACATACTATAACTTTTAAGTACATACATAAATTTATAATTAGGTAAAAAAATATAATTAAAATAAAGGAATATCAGCTTCCAACCCAAAGGCAATCTATATTTTTTTCTCACTTTCTTTTAGCACCCTGTATTCTCACAAAACAGCAGCTGGGTGACAGAAATCTTCTTTTGAATGGTGGACAACGACATTCAGAATGGATAAGAAATGGGCATACAATAGAATTTACATGCAGGAAAGGATATTTCATTGTATCTCCTTCTATCAGAAAGTGTGTTGATGGGAATTTAACTTTACCTTCCTGTAATCCTTCTGGTAAATGTACTGTTATTGTGAATCAATTTCATTTGGCTTTTTTTTAACCTTAACAAATTAATCACTATTTTTTTTTCTTTTTCGTGTCTTTCATTTCCCTGGATTGTTGTTTTCTTTCTATTTCGATTATATATTTGGACCACCACATACCTACATATGACCTAGGGTTATTCATATCCTATTTAAAAATGTTTCCCGTTTGCCATATCTTGACCTATTTGTTTCTCAGATGCCTCACTGTTATCAGAACCAATCCTGCTTTTTATGTTCTTCTCCCATTTCACTTTATATTACTGGGTCTGATCTATATATTCTTTTTTTACAATTAAAGGTCCTGACCTAAACCTAGATTAATTAAACACATCAAAGCTCTAACAGATGTGTATGGCATTTGAGAATTATTTGGTGTGTTTTCATAGCAGCTGCAGAGACTTTACTACTTTGAGAGTTATATACAGGTAGTCCTCAACTTACATCCATAATTGAGCCCAAAATTTATTTGGCTAAGTGAGAAATTTGTTAAGTGAGTTTTGCCCCATTTTAAGATCTTTCTTCCCACAGCTGTTAAGTGAATCATTGCAGTTGTTAAGTTAATAACTCAGTTGTTAAGTGAATCTGGCTTCCCCATTGATTTTGCTTGTCAGAAGGTCACAAAAGGGGATCACAACCATCCTAATTATGAATTGGTTAGCAAGCATCCAATTTTGATCATATGACCATGGAGATGCTGCAACGGTTATGTGAAAAATGATCATAAGTCATCTTTTTCATTGCCGTTGTAACTTCAAACAGTTATTAAGTGAACTGTTGTAAGTCGAGGACTACCTGTAATGATTTGCTTCTAAAAGGAGCAGAATGATATAAAAGTTATCCAAGATTTTCAGAAGTAACAGGATAATATATTTTTATATAATATATTTTCCACATAGATAAGGAATAGTGTAATGAAAATGATTTGTTGTTTAGATTTTCTTGAGTTCACATGATAACTGGTTTTATCGAGGAGAATTTTGGGCCATTTACCTTTTAGAAACACAATAGAAGAACACAATATCTGGTCCTGAACAACACTTTATAAAATTAGGATCTGCTGTTTTCAAAAATCTGTCATAACAAGGTTAACTTTCTATTTCATAGAAGGGCAATTGTGATTTCTAAACACAAACTTAGTTTAAATCAAGGTGGAGAAAATGAAATTATTTTTCAACGAAATTATTTTTTACTATAATCAGGGGAATTATAAATTTTAAACTGTGGCTACAATTCCAAGCTAGAACTTGGTGCATGAGAAAGAAATAAGATACCAACATTCATTAATAATCAATGGAAAGAACCTGCGTAATGATTTATGTGTTATGTATTGTGTCCTTCTAATGGTGCAGAGACTTCTATTGCTGCTTCTACCACTTCCAGGAGACTGTTACCACTAGTTTTGAATTCCTATTCATCAGGTATTAAAATAGTATGATGCCAATAAAACATTTTGAGAGTATTTTTTTTAGGAAAACTAAAAGTGGTATTCAGTAAAGATATAGTTTCCTGGCATCAGTTCTACTCAAATACATACATAGATATTTGAACATGCTGAAAAGAATAACCACAATCTTATTCAGGTTAACTGACTACATTTGCTGAATTCTTTGCTTTTAACTAATTGTTGGGGGACCTTTATCATTTTACATATGCCAGTTTAAGCAACATAACTGTAATAACAATTTGGAAAGCAAATTGCAAAGACATTAAATGAGGAACTGCATTATTATCTTTCAACAATGTTTTTGAGAGCAAAATCACTTGTTCAGTTTGTTTTATATCCTCCGAGAGGGGGAAAAAACATATATTTTATTACCTTGGTCCAAAAATAAGCCAGGGAAGCAGCCCAAGAAAGCAGCAGGGCAAAAATTTAATTACCTTTCTAGATGTTGTTTTCCAATTACATGTAGCTGCATTGGAACCACAGATTGTCCTCATAATTTTGTCAGAGCATAGGTATCATATAGGATACCAGCAACTATAGAATGTTGATAGAAAATAGAGGAACATAATAACTTCATAACAATATTTCTATTTTTCAATACAAGTCATTTGCACTGCTCCACAAATAGAAAATGGTAGCTTTTTTCCTCTGTGGACTCGTTACAACATTGAAGACATAATCTATACAACATGTAAACCAGGATATATGCTTGAAAGTCATAAAAATTCCTCTAAATGCACCAAAGATGGCTGGTCGCCATATCCAAAATGTGTCAGTAAGTAGTTTTCACAATACTGCGGCTGTGCATATTTTTTTAATTCAATGCCAAATCTTAAAGGACTGATAATATATTCAATTGTACACACCTATATTTCTGCAGTACTCAAAGTTAGTCTTTTACTGTTATTTTCATTTAATTATGGATAAAATAGAAATGACATGCTATTCCATATGGCAGTGTTTCTCAATCATGGCAACTTTAAGGCATGTGGACTTCAACTCCACATTGGCCCTGGAGGATACAGACTGCCTGGATCCATACCAATAGGGTTTCAGGCCGGGGTACAGCACGGAGATGGCATTGGTCGCACTGGTGGATGATCTTTGCAGAGCTCGGGACAGGGGATATTCCTCTGTTCTGGTCCTCTTGGATCTTTCGGCGGCGTTTGATACCATCAACCATGGTATCTTGCTGTGACGGCTCGAGGGGTTGGGAGTGGGAGGCACCGTTCTACGGTGGTTCTCCTCCTATCGCTCGGGCTGTACGCAAGCGGTGTTGGCAGGGAGGCAGAGGTCGGCTATGAGGCCCCTCACTTGTGGGGTGCCCCAGGGGTCAGTCCTCTCGCCTCTCCTGTTCAACATCTATATGAAGCCACTTGGGAAGATCATCCGTGGTTTTGGGGTGCGGTATCATCAGTACCCTGATGATACCCAGCTTTTTATATCCATTCCAAACCAGCCCAGTGATGCCCTCGACGTGATGTCCTGTTGCCTGGAAGTGGTATGGACCTGGATGGGGAGGAACAGGCTTCGACTCACCCCTGCCAAGACCGAGTGGCTGTGGGTACTGGCATCTTGTTCCGATCGAGATGTTCCATCGTTGACCATCAGGGGTGAGGTGTTACCCCCTGTGGATAGGGCTCGCAACTTGGGGGTCCTCCTGGATTCACAGTTGTCTCTGGAAGACCATGTGACGACCGTGACCAGGGGGGCATTTGCCCAGGTTCGCCTTGTGCGACAGTTGCACCAAGATGCCCTACGCACCGTTACTCATGCGCTGGTCACCTCCTGTCTTGACTACTGCAATGCTCTCTACCTAGGTCTGCCCTTGAAAACCACTTGAAGGCTTCAGCTGGTGCAGAATGCGGCCGCGCAGGTTGTGATGGGAGCGTCCCGACACTCCCATGTTACACCCCTCTTGTGCAGCTTGCATTGGTTACCAGTTGCCCTTCAGGTGAGGTTCAAGGTGCTGGTTATCACCTATAAAGCCCTTCATGGCCTAGACCCGGGATATCTGTCAGACCCCCTGCAGCCAGTGACAATCCCCAATCGCCCGGTGCATTCCCACAGACAGGGCCTCTTCAGGGTGCCGTCGGCCAGACAGTGTCGGCTGGTGACCCCCAAGCGGAGAGCTTTCTCTGTGGGCGCACTCACCCTCTGGAACTTCCATTGGAGCTCCGGATGGCCCCTGACCTTTGCTCGTTCCGCCGCGAGTTGAAGACCTGGTGGTTCCGTAGCCTGGACTGATGGGTTTTTTTTAATGAATTTTAAACTGTTTTAAATTGGATTTTAATTTTATATCATTTTAATAAGGCATTTTACCGTTGTGAGCCGCCCTGAGTCCTCGGAGATAGGGCGGCATATAAATTGCATAAAATAAATAAATAAATAAACTCCCAGAATTCATTAGCCAGCATATGGCAACCATTGAAGATTCTAGCCTGACTTCATATTCCTTCCTGTTTTTCAGATCCATATTTTCTCTCACATGCTCTCTAGCTAATTTGAAAAGTGCTCAATTTGAACACTGAGTTGAGTTAATTTAAAGTTGACCCTTTATCATAAAGGAATCATGTAGGCTTCAAAAAAAAAATAGTGCTGAAAAAAGCTACAAAACAGCAATTAATGCAGGATGCTGTGTAGTAAGGTAAAGACATTATAACTACAGGACTAAAAATAGGAATATAAACAGGTAAAACAACTGTAACATCATTCCCCTTTCCTAAGTGTTGCAAAGTTCCAGAAATAAAACACTTATTCAAGTCTAGTTTTTGTCAGAATAAAGAAACAGGGCATTTTCGGGCATTTTAAAATACTTGTGACAAAATCTCTTTATGAATTTAGATAGCTCTTGAGTAACAACCACTCGTTCAGTGACCGTCCAATATTAAAACAGCACTGAACAAGAGGGATTTATGATCTGTGAAGTTGCAGGTATTATGGTATCCCTGTAGTCACATGATCACAATCCGAGTGCCTGGTGCCTGGCTCTCAAGTATGATGTTGCAACGAGCCATGATAACATGATCACAATTTCCAATGTTCCTGATGGCATCCCACAAACAAAACTGCTCCTACTTCTGTTCTCTCCTCCCCCCAATCTCACGCCATAGTACCCCTTTGCAAAACCTCAGTCTCTCCTGTGATACAAATTTTCTGTGTCTAAATTGGGAAAGTGGTTTTAGTGATCCCTATAAGATAGCATTTTGAATTGATATAGGCATCTGATGCAAATCTCAATAAAAAACAACAGCTTCTTGAACAGGAAATATGACATCCTAATTGGACCTTAATTTTTCATTAATTCTGATAATCATGGCTCCAGTCAAGTTTAGTATTATGTCCTGCTGTATTTTTCCTTTTACTGTCTTTAGTAGAGAGATAGAATATGCACAGTAAGATTGACAAATATGCAACCTTGCAGAATTTCCAAAGTATAGAAGTGATTAGTTTTGATCACTTATGCAGAAAAAAAATCTTTTGTTATTGCAGTTATTCAAATCAGCTTTTTAGCCTTGTGAGAAATTTCCTGAAGTTTGGAAATTACTTTGCATGTTGTTGAATTTGATAAAATACCCTAGGTTTCAACTGTTTAAATAAAAAAAATATGTTGAACTAGTAAAAATATTTTTTAAATATGATGGCTGCCATAGATAGATTGTCATTAATCAATTTTGGTAGCCTTAATATGGATAGATTAGTGAGTGAGGGATTCCGATCCTAAGTACGATTTCCATTCATGGAGGAATTTTTATTCAGTTTTCTGGTTTTTGAGAGAGGACTTCCAGATGAAAGTAAGGGAAACAGACAAATACTACTTGCTAGTAGTATTCCCTGAGTAGAATTGTCCTTGCAGAGTGTTCCTTGCAGAATGCTTCCATTTGTGAAAACAAAGATTGATTCAAACCCACAATGGCTTCAGCTTTAAGACAGAAATCCTAAATGTATTTAGAAGTTCACCTGCAATCAGTAGACTAAGTTTTCATTATGGAGTATAAAGTTGGGTAATCCATTTTGATGATTATTATTTTAAGCTAGTATTTTGAAATGACACACAAGAGAACTTTCTAATAATGATGAAAATGGGTGGAATAGGTTGATGTTTTGGAATGGATTAATTGTTTGTCTTTACTTTCTTCAAAGGAAAACAGTGTGACTTTCCTCATATAGAGAATGGAGCACTATCCTGGTCCAACATATATTATAGTGATGTCTCTTTTCCCAAAAAAGTGGGACAAATAATTGGTTTCAAATGTAATCATGGTTTTCTGCCAAGAAATAAAAAACATTGGGATAGAATCAAATGCACTAATTTTGGCTGGGATCCAGAACCACGATGTTATAGTAAGTGCATCATTGTTTAAGTTTCACTTTTATGAGTTTGGAAAGCCCCAACAATATTAACTTTATTTTAAAATATAATTAGCATTAATCTATTTTAAAAACTATTACCAGTAGCATTCTATAATGCATTGGTAGGGCTGAAGAGAATTCAAAGGCAAAATTCTTTTGCAACTTCTTAAAACAAATTTAGGAAGTCTTCAAACATCTTTGCTTTGTTAATTTATGAACCAGTTTTATACACTTTTAAATACAATTTTGCAAGGAATTACATATTTTAGATTTCTTATATATTTTCTATTATCTGATATCTAACAAGAAAAATAAAAAAGAATGTGTTATATTGCATTTATTTATCAATTTTTAGAAATTGGAGTAGTAAAAAAAGCTACACTTGGTTAATTACCAGAAAGTCCAAAAACCCTGAGCATTTTTTCAATTTCCACAAAAATTTCAATCAAATTATTTTTATTGTATCTTTTTTCTTTCTTTTCTATTTTTCTTGTTTTTCCTTTTTTGCAGTTTTTACATTTCTTTTATTTTTTCTTCCTTACTTTATATTAGTTTGTTAGTTTTTGTTGTCGCGTTTAAATTTTTAAATAACAATTATATTATATATATATGTATCTGTTTTCTTTTTAGAACAGTGCATTCCTCCTAAAAACTTGCCACATGGTCATGTGACTTATAACTATGGGAGTACTTTCATAGACGGTGATGAGATTTCATTTAATTGCGATATGGGGTATTATCCTGAACACCATTTACCAATAGCCACATGCAGAAATAATGACTGGTTTCCCACTCTGAATTGTGTTTCTGCAGGTAAACATCACTTAGATCCCTTCTATGTATTTCTGACTATTGGAGAGCAGTACACATTCCATCCAATTCATCTTCCATTCCCTAATCTGGCCTACTCCCTCCAGTTGCACAATTAAAATTCAGCTCTGGTTTTCTTTGCTTTCTTGAAATAATATACGTAGCTCCTTTTCCCAAGCACTAATATTTTAATTGACCAGAGAGAGTTATTTTTAAAATGGGAACAAAACTATCAAAACTAACTGCCTAGTTAATTAGCTTTTACTCATTGAAACTTTATTTATGATGGTTCAGCAGTTAAATTGAGGAAATAATTTTGCTTTGGCAAAATTATTTTGTCCATTGAGTCTTAACAATTTGGGAGTCCTCTTTTTCTTCTTCCGCTAGAATCTGAGGAAGGATTTATTTTAAGTTTTAACAGAACTTACAGAATGAAAAAGTGGTTACCTCTGTGCAGAGGTCTGGATTAATGTAGGGCTTATTCAATGGTCTGATCAAAAAAATATTTAGTTGAAAATAACCACGGTGGGGAAAAGAAAGATCATGACAGTTGATAGGAAGAAGGGGAGAAAGTATCCTCCGGAAACTGAAAAGGTTACTTACTAGAAGAGAAAAGAAATACAATATTGATAGCCAAATCTGGTCCTAGGTTCTGCTTTGGTTTACCTTCCCAATAAGCAACCGAGTCGGAAGATAATTTAAAAGCAGTTTATTAGGGAACCCTGGTAAAGTGAGATCTCCCTATGAAAAGGGAGAACCCCGAGACCTATATTACATTCCTTTGTATAGTTAACACAACAAAGAAAATGCAAGAGAGAAGTTGATTGGACAGCATAAAAGTGCACAGTAAATCAACTACAAAATTGTTTGAAGTGAGATAACCAGATGCCAGTTGACACTAAGAATTTTTTTCTTATCAGGATATAGTCTCCAGCCATCCTTCTGTAGCTTATCTTTTCAGTTTAGGAATGTTAGAAGCTATCCAATCAATCTATACAGCCATAGGATAAGAAATTTTCATATATTCCAGTCTAATGGTTTTATAAAACCGTATCACCTTATCATGCCATTTTAAAAGACACAGAAGTAGGTCAAATTAAAATACAAAATAATTATGTTTAAAATACCAAGTAAAATACAACATATTTTAAAATACAATATAACTATGTTGCTAACAAAATACAAAGTCCATGTCATGTGCCCCTCAGCATAGCTTAATATAGGATTCGACTGGAAGCATCACGGCGGGACAGTCAGGAAATTAGCGGGCTCTGATGAGCTCCGTGAAAACTCGGACTGACGAACCACTGCTGAGGGGTCTTCGGACCAGAAGCATCCTGCAGGGACAGGGAAGAAGGAGAGGCACCTCGGAAGACCAAGAGGAACAGGCAAGTTCCTCGAAGGTCAGAGAAACTGTCTATGACTCAGTGGCGGGGGGTGGCAGCCATTGCAGGTGTCATGAAGCTGGGGCAACCGGACTACGCACTGAGCAGGAGTGGTGAATGGAATGGAGTTTTTTGAAGCCGGGTGAGTGACAGCCAACCCATAGTTGAAACAACAATAAGGGAAAAAATGTTTAACTTGAAGACCCCTAGCAATAAAACGGCAGCTAATGAGCACGGGAGGAAGAAAAGAAGATCTTGAAGCACAATTTTAAAGGGACAAAAACCCAATGGAAAATTGGCTTTTGAACAAAATTACTTGGAAAATAATCTGGAAAATTTTAAAAATGAGAGAAATTACCCCAAGATTGGTTAAAGGATCAGAAAGAAACAAATAAATCCTTTTTCCCCCTTTCTTTTTTGAATCTTAAGAAAAACAAAAGAGAATGGACAATAAACCCTTATAACAGAAGTGTTGTATAAACAAAAGAAAAAAAAGGAAAAAAGAAGTGAAAAGAGCTGTTTAAATTCAGACTGGACTATAAAACTGATTTGATATTTTTAAAGTTAAAAAGAAAAAGAGAAGCTAGGTAAGATTGCTAATATAGATTGAAACAAAATGGATATTTGTTAGACAATCAGAAATTGTGGATTGCAGAGAGACACCTTCTGGAGTAAAAAAAAGGAATATAGCAACTTGGTCTTTGTTCTGGAAAATTGTGAACTTTACAGATAACAGCCGTGAGAACTTTTGGGGAGGTTTTCTCTGTCTGCAAGTGGCTTGACTTTGGGAATAAAGAGTGGGGGGGGGGGAAGGAATACAACGGAATTTTTAAAATTGGAACTCAAAAAGAATAAAATGGTGCAGGAAATTAGAGAAATGATTAAATTGATGTACTTGTCATGGAAAATGGAAATAAGAGAAATAATTACAATGTTACATGGAGGATTAAAATCCAAGGACACAAAAGCTGACATGGAACATATGCAAGCTGAAAATAAAGAAGACAAAGACAATGTCATTAAATATAAAAAGTAACTGAACATGTGGATAGCAATAATAAAAAGGAGGTTTTTAGAGATTATATTGGGATTAACAATGAAAAAAATAAAGAGGATGGAAAGAGACAAATAAGGAAGGAAGGGTGGAGCAGAAAGAATATAAAGAACTTAAATGATTACACTGGGATTTACAGTGAAAAAATAAAAAAGAGAGAAAAAGGGTGAAAATAACAGGAAATATAGGGCAAAATAGAAGAGTTCCGGACTTTGAAATACAAAATGATAATACTGGGCTAAACAGTGGGCTAAACAGTGGTGAAACCAAAAAAAAAAAAAAAAAGAGAGAGAGAGAGAGAAAAGAGAGGGGGAACAATGGGAAATATAGGGCAAAACAGGAGAGATCAGGATTTTAAGGCACAAAAAGAAAAAAGGGGAAAGAAAAAGGTAAAAATGAAAATGAAAAGGGAGAAAAGCAAAGAAATGAAAGAGGAATATGATGTATATGACTAGAATTGAAATATGAATTGTAATAAGAAATAATGTTAAATCATATAATGGTGAAAATGAACTGAAAAATATTTGGAGTAATAATTGAAATATTTTTAATGGTTTACGGTGGTACATGTATAAATGATTAAGTGATGATTTGGAACAATATATGGAGAAAGCTATATGATTAGAGGATAAATAGCTAGAATATTTTTAAATTTAAGGAAACTAATAAATGAAATATTTTTAATTGCATATCATGGTGAAAGTAGAAATGATTAAGATGTGGCTTGGAGGAAGATATGGGGAAAATTATTTGATATATGAAAATGGAACTAATTGGAATATCCACACACACATACACACACACACACACACACACAAGTTTTGGTGTATTCGGATCTTTTCTCGTATAAGATTGAGAGTATCTTGGTGACGTTTCAATGAGGTCCCACTCGTCATCTTCAGGCTGGTGCCTTTGGCTTCATGCCTGTGCGAGCAAAGCATGATCGGAGCTGCCGACAAGTCGTTAAAACACAAAAGACTAATGGGCACACAGCTAGGACCTTGCCCACACAGGATGTTACGAAACAGCCAACTAATCTGCAAACATCAACTCCATCAACTAATCAAGATATAACAACACAGCCAACCAACCTGCTTACAACAACAAAGCCAACACTCCCCACCTCCCCACCAGTATTTATAGAGAGACGGCATCTCCGATCATGGTTTCTTCACACAAGCACAAAGCCGAAGACACCAGCCTGATGATGAGTGGGACCTCATCGAAATGTCACCAAGATACTCTCAATCTTACATGGGAAAAGACCCGAATATGCCAAGACTTGCATACCTGTACCTGTGAAAACCTACAAAAACACACACACACACACACACACACACACACACACACATACACACACACACACACACATCTTTTCCTTCTGGTTCAAATATATAAATGAAAAGGATATCTACATAATTAATTTATTTATATTAAAATGTTGGATTGTATTAGTAAAGGAAATGTATGTTATAAAATAAGTGGGTTTTATTATTACTACAAAAATTAAATAACTGTAACACCACATAATTAATTAATTTGATGATGGATATAAAAATAGATGATAATAGGAAGGGATTTAATATAGAATAGAAGGGAAAATGGAATTTAGTTAAGATCAGAGATGAAAATGAAGGATAATATTGGTAAAAAAATAGATGAAAATAAATATTATGGCAAAAAGGAGGTATAGAAATTGTAATTTTAGTTGAAAGGACTAAAAATTGTTTAAATTTGTTAACCGGCCAAATACTCTGTTCAGCAAAAATACATTGTATGTTTGTGTGTGTGTTTGTGTAAAAAAAATAAAAAAAAACTTTACATAAAAAAAGTATAGCTTAATATAGAAGAGTAATAGGATAATAGTAGGATATAGAAATAATTCCAAATTTGATAATTGTTTTCATTTTCATTTCATTTGCATTTGCATTCAGCAATATCTGCTTTTTCAGCATGGTTGTTCCTTATTTTGCTATTTCTGTTTTCAAAATATAGGAAGTTTTACCATGGTGAAACTTCCAGTTCTCTCCCACTTCACTGTTATAAAGGGCAATAACAGCAGCTAGAACCATTCTTACTGAATCTAAGTTCCAAAGTGTCTATTCCTAAATAATTGTGTATGCATTGTTTATTTTACAGATATTCATCCATCAACTGGGTGAAAGACAGTTCACCCTTCTCCTCTTTCTTCTCCAAACACTCTAGAAAAATGAGAGTACCAGCCTGCTCTTTCTAATTCTATTAGCATGATTTTGATAGCTTATTATATAGATGCCATATGCAGAATCCTACTGGAGAAAGATTCAACTTTAAAAGATTAGTCACTCCTGTATAATAAACTCAAGGCAATCCATGGTTTATAAATCTGAGATATACAGCACAGAAGCTACAACTTACAACAAATAGGTCCTAGATGCATTGATCCTTTGTATCATCGATTTGTATCTTTATTTACTGCTTTCTCTTTGTTTTAATAATAACTGAATTCACTGAAGTGCTTTCAAATGTATTAAATCATCTTTATTTTGTGCCGTTTTGGTTACATAAAGAAATAACCAGCTTTGGATTTTAGATTTTTATCAATGGACCAAAATGTTATAATGCCTTTTTCTAATTAATGAATCTCCTGGAACGTTTATTAAATGTCCTATATCAATATATGCATTTCTCTTCTGTAATTATAGATAATCTAGTCTACATATAAGGTACTTGCTGTTATTCCTATTAAGCACGTGTGAGCATTCTGCCAAATATTCGCTTGAAATAATGGTGAGCTCTAAGCACAATTTTATTTGTAAAATAAAACCAGGACTCTGTAGAACTCCTGCAGTGAATGTTTTATTCCATTCTCATCCGAAAGATGACTTTACAAAAGCTGAATTACAGAATAGTATAACCTATGCCATTTTTCCCACCTCCAATTCTACAGATTCATATAAATGAAGAAGAAGGTTTTAGTAGGTGAACTTTACCAGCATTTAAATAATACTGATATACAGATTCTCATCTGTTTTTATATTATGTGTATTTAGATATACAGACACAATTGTTAATTTGTCTTGTGAGAAACAGATATATTTTCTGAAATAAATATGTTAAAAACAGCAGCAAGCTTTATTTATTTACCATTTTGAGGATTTAATATCTTAAAAATTAAACCTTTCTATAATGAAATCTACTTATATTTTCTCTAAAAGACTAAAAAGGAATAAAGGAAATTTCTTTCCTTTTGTAAAATCACATTTTCCTTTCTAAAAAGAACTTTTCCTGGTTGGTAAGAGGAGAAGGATAGATATTGTATCCTTCTGATAAGGAAGCAATGTCTTATTTTTTGTCTTCTTCTAGCCCTGGGAGCTGATACTATTTTGACCTTCGGAGTATTTGTATAAATGGAACCTAATCCTAGATCTGTAAAATCTGGGGAGAAAAAAATAAGTCCTAAACTGTACAAACAGTTTCCCTGATATAATTGACTAATGGTTAACTACATTTGGCTGAAGACTGTAAAAATCTAGAGGAATTTAAGAAAAGTATTGGATATCTGAAACTTCCTGTAATTATTCCTATAACTATTGACATAATAAATGCAAAATAGATATGTCTGTAACTAATTTAATTAGTTATCAAATTTCTATTCTGCCCATTTCACCTGAATCACTCTGGGTGATTTACATAAAATTGCAGTGTTAAGCCCTGCAAGAATAAGAAGAGAGTTTGCATTTACAAGCATTTTTCATAACTCTCATGTCTAATAATCTACAAGTGAAGACCTTGGAATGTTTTAAAATTGATCAACCCTGGAACAAGTGGTGATTTTTTTTTTCTTTTGAAGATTTCGAATCACTGCTGGAAAAGCTGAAATATTGCTTGATTTGTTTGTTATAACATTGCAACACAAACTTCCCAAAATTCTTGTGAGGTCCTCTCTTAGCTGCAAAGACCATATTCTTATTCAGATAATACTTCCTCTTCATGAACAAAAAGCAACCCAACAAACAAAAGTGAGGAAGTGACAGGTAGTAGCTGGGAGAAATCAGATGAAATAATGAAACTGATGAGCAGAGGTTTGGTAGTTCAGACATTGCCTGAAGAACTATGAAGAACTGGCTGCTCCTGGTAGTTGCTTTTATTCTCTGGCCAGGTTGCTCTTCTCAAAATGGTAAGTTAAGAAGATAAGAAATCAGGGGTTGCTAAGGGAAACAGTTTCTGCTGCAGTCATTAAAGGAACGGTTACTTTTAGCAAAAGCAAAGAGTTCTATTTTTCATTTGTGGCTTTCTTGAAATTTGTAATGCCAGATTCTTTAAGAATGTCATAAACTCATAATTACAATCCCCTTATCATATGCAAAAATTTTCAGCAACTGATTGGTGAATAGCAAAAATAGCAAATAGCATCAGTATTGTAAATTCACACCTGTTTGGGGAGATTTTCTTTCAGTTAACAAATAACTTGATACCATAATAACCAAGTGATTGCCATGTCTAATAATGCTACTTTAAAACTGATGTAAAAGTTTACTCTTTGATTTCATTGAAGTATTTGTGTTTAATGGTTTATTTTACTTATAAACAAAAGGATCCCTAAATGTTGAAATGAACAGGTGTAAAAACGGAATATATTTATTGAATATATTTCCACATCATTCAACCCCTCAGATGCTAATGTACTAAAATCAGAGATTACAGAAATAGAGGACTTTTCCTAGCAATAAATCCTGCTGAAGCTTTCAGACCCAAGTTTTTTTTCCCTGTGTATATGTAGAAGAACATGTTATCAGTACTGCAGCTATCTATACTTTCCCCCAAGTCCATCGGAGGTTGTTAACTAGACTAGGTTCTTTTTCTCTATACTTCCCTATAGACGAGGTGATTGTTTTATGATGCCCTCTATTAATGCTCTGCTCTGCCGCTACAGCACATAATATCTCCATAAGAGCATCGATCATGGAGGGACCCTCTGCAATTTCTGTAACATTTTATGTAAAGGAGATGAGTCTTCATAAATCAGAAATTTGAAATTTTAGAGATGCATCTCAATTAGGTTTACATCAGGATAAAAATAAAATCAATTAATAAATATTTGAATTTATGGTAAGAATATCCCTTAGGAGAGGACAGGTAAGATAATATTCACTTTACAACAGGGGTGGATTCTACTTACCTTTACTACCGGTTCGCAACAGGGCCGCACTTTCTCTCTCTCTTCGCTTGCGCACGTGTGCTCTCTTCTGTATATGCAGAAGCATTTTGATGATGTCAGGGTAGGTGGGCAGAGCCTCCCACCGGTTTTACTACCGGTTCTATAGAACCGGTGCAAACCAGGGGCAACTCACCACTGCTTTACAAGACACAGGAGCTTTGACTGCATTTGCTTATATTCATACTAATCAAAACTTTGAGCCAGTAATTTATTTATCACTGTTTTGGATGGTTGCCAGCAAGTTGCTAGGGCTGAGCTTTCTTGTTTCTTCTTTTTAATCAATTAATAAACTAAATTGCTCCCCATACCCAGCGTTGCTCAGGTTAAACATCAGAAAGGGAAGGTTACATATTATACATAGTCTGATCTGTCCCCGTCCACACACACACACAAACACAGCCAGCTGAGGGTTAAGGAAACACTTTGGCACACACCCAGGTCTTATCTCCAACTTGGCAGCGATATACACACCGTCTGCCAAGTGCTTTTATTTCCACAAAACAGAAAGATAAGATACTTAGCGTACAAAAAGTTCAATCAGAATAATATTTCTCTCAGCAGTTCCGGACGAGGCTTTAGTGACTATCCAAGGTTTACTTTTTGTTCGTCACAAGGATCACTGGCCACCACCCTCTATTATATAGTCTCTGGGGTGTGGTCCAGTGACTCAGTTCTAATCCCTAGCACGCCTCCTGAGCTGCTGCAATCGTTTATCACGCCTTCGGAGGCGTGCATCCAAGAATGATGTTTCTCCCTTGCTCTCATCCGAGCCACCTGTCTCCCTGTTAATCTCCTCTCCCTCGGCCGGCACCTGAGACAGTGCCAGAGGGGAGGGGCCTGGAGAGGGAGGCCTGGCTGACTCCTCTTCCTCATGCTTGGAGCTTTCTTCCTCCGATGGGACAGGCTCAGAGGGCGGGGCCACAACATAGTCCTTGAGTTATGACTCACTTGGATTCTGTCCATCATGGTTATAACTTGTTACAGTCCTAAAGAGGGTCGGTCACAGGATGTGATGTGATCAGATTTTTTATAACCATTTTTGTTGTGGCCATAAACAAATTACCATGGTCATTAAGCAAATCCACAGTTGTTAAGTGATCTAATGGTTCACTATTGATGCAGTTTTGTTGAAAACTGGAAGTAAATGCTGGTTTTTGGGCAAAATTGTTAGAAAACAAGGTTGTGTAACCAGGAATGCTGTAAATGGCCATAAATGCAGCCTAGTTGTCCAGCACCAAAGTGTATTCATGTGACCATGGTGAAAGATGACTGTTGAAACTTCAAATCTGGGTCATAACTTCCTCCCCAGGTAAATTCCTGGAAACTTCAAACAATCACTAAATCAAGGACTACTTGTAGTGAGGATTAAGTGCCTAGCAGGTATTAGTTTCCAATTAAGATAAAACTGGGACATGATTATGTAACTTGGTTTAGAGCAGGAAGTTTGTTATCTCACAATTCATGAGTCGTTCATAAGAGTTACCATATTTTTCAATGTATAAGATGATACTTTTTCTTAAAAATATTTACCTAAAAATGAAGGGGCATCTTATACACGGGGGTTGAGAGGAGAATCGTGGTTGCGAAACTGCCGATACCTTATCTCTGCAAACTAGCCTCACAAGTGAAACTTCCGATTGCAGAAAAAAGCTAACAGGTTTCTTCCAGTCATGAGCCTTATGTAACTGACATCAGCTGATGCTATGGAGAGCATGTAGCCAGTGCCCAGATGTGACAGGGAGCGGTAATGTTGGAGCGTTCTGAGCCCATAAAAATGTCAGAAAACAAAACAAAACAAAAATACCAGTACTGGTAAGTGAATGTCTTACTCTGCAAAATAAATGTCTTCTATTTTGATATTGATTTTTGAATTTTGGGTACGAAAAATGGGGGAGGGGGCATCCTATACATGGGGGTGTCTTATAGATGGAAAAATATGGCAATAGGAACAGTGAACTTGTTGAAGCAGGTAAGATAATTTAATGTAAATATAATTTCAGCATGTGAAGAACCAGATGAGATTGACTTTGGGGAAATTGTGAGCACTGAGAAAACCAAGTACCTGGAAAATGACTGAGTGCAATACAGGTGCTACCCTGGCTATGTCTTGGAGGGACCTGAATGGATTCAGTGTCAGGGGCAAGAATGGACACCTCATCCACCAAAATGTTTGGGTAAGCCATCATGCTTTCTTTGACTAGTGCAGAACTGGGAGAAAATGTAAAAATCTTCCAATAGGAGAAAAATTACAGCTGCCAAATTCCTTGAGAATTAGCTTGGATTTGGATCCACATTTTCCCTCTACACTGGAGCCACACATTTTCCTGGTGTCAGATTTTTTTTTTATTTGAAAGCTGGAAAAAATAAACTGATCTAAATTGTTGAATAAGCAAGCAAGTCAGTGAATATAATTACATGATATTCAATGGGAAGCTTATGTTCACTTATGTGGAATGCTGAATAACTGGGGGTAAGGTTACATCTGGATAGAAATTCAGTGATTAATAAGGTAGAAAAGTGAATTCTGTCGCTATGAGATCAAGATTTCTGGCTGTTCCTCCAGTTCCCCAAGTTTATTTCTCAGGCTCATTACAGATATTAGGATGGAATTAATTCAACAAAGGACTTTATAATATTTTTGGATAGCTCAGAAAATGTTTCAAAGGTTTTGCTGATCAAACCTATAATGCTAGAAGAGTTAAATAAGTGGAAGGACACTGACTCATATGACACAGGATTGCCTCACTATTAACAACAATAAGCTCATTAAAATGAGCAATAAGAATAATGTCTGTCTGTCTGTCTGTCTGTCTGTCTGTCTGTCTGTCTATCTATCTATCTATCTATCTAGATAGATAGATAGATAGATAGATAGATAGATAGATAGATAGCTATCTCTATCCATCCATCATCTATCTATCTATCTCTATCCATCCATCATCTATTCATCCATCATCTACCTACCTATCTATCATCTATCTATCTATCTATCTATCTATCTATCTATCTATCTATCTATCTATCTATCTATCTATCTATCTATCTATCTATCTATCTATCTATCTATCATCTCTAAGGAGCCAGGGGCCAATCTTCCATACTTAAAAATGCTGAGAAGTTTTGCATTACATTTCAACAGAAAATGGAACACTCCAGCTGTCTCAATTTTTTTCCATTACAATTCAGTAAACTCATAATGTCTTTGCAGAAGATTCTGAGTTGAGTTGTTTGTTCTTAACTTGAAATAAAGAACACCATCTGTTTGTGCATGCTCCTACGAGCCATTGCGTTTTGTAAACCAGGCTGATTTTCTTGGGGGTGAAATAGAGGGAAACCAATGGACAAATTACTTTCCTTGAGAAGATCTACCTTATTTATTCTTAGAATTTTTATAGGGAAGTTTCCCAACAATTGCATCTCATTTCCAAAGTTCATAAGTCTCTGTTGTAAATATCTCTGCAGCATCCATAGTTTAAAAATTCTCCTTAAAAACACAGCATTCATCTTGCCATGAATGTCCAGTCTATCCTTCACCAATTCCATTATCTCAGAATTTCTTGTACTCATATTCCTTTCAATCTATTCTGGCAGATCTATACTTTTCAGACCAAGCACTTTCTTGGAATATGATCTGGCAGCAAGAGATCATATTCCAATACATCAAGTTGCAAATGAAATACATTTGTTATTTCTTGCTTTTGGATATCATTCTGGGTTTGGTTCAAAGCAATTGTTGACCCATCAATATTTTAATTTATATTTTCAACCTATAAGTTGGGCAGCATTCTTTTTTTCAAGTGCTTCCCAGAAAATTTGATCTCCTTTTAGAGACATTTTGAAAAAAAATCACTGTACTTTCCAAGGACAAAAGAAGCAGATAAATCATAATCCAGCCTCCACAGAGAAAGATTGAGATAAAGTTTTGTTCCCAAAATCAAAAGTGCTGAAAAAACGGATATTTTTTCCATCAATATTTAAAAAATAAAGACCAGAGCTCTTTATATTGTTTAAAGAGCTAGAAAGAAAAAAATCATAATCCTATATAAATGTAAATCCAATCAGATGACTTTCACTGCCAAACAATGTATTTTCTCCTTACAGCAAAAATGAAAGTGGTTTGGAGTTTGATAGTAAACAGTGAAAAAAACAGAAAAAAATTTAAAAGTTAAAAGTGCATGAAGGGATTATCAAATAGGTCAGCAATCAATTAATCATAAATCAAAAGTTGGTAAAGTTTTAAAAAGTGCAATTAAAACCCAGGCCTGGTTAGGAAAAACAAACAACTGAAAGGAAAATATAGTAAGAGACCCAACTTTCTGGACTCTCCTTATTGAGAATTGAATCCCTCTTCTCTGCAGGTACACAATCACCAGAGGGTCATGTTGGGTCCTTCCTCTTCTCCTACTCTACTCTTCAAAAAACAGGGAGCAAAGCCACCAAATAACTGGCTTTGGAGGTAAAATCAGCTGTTCATCAGTGGGAAAAAAGAGTCACCAGCCACTTAACATGCCATCTTGGGAGAAGTCCACCAATAGTTTTATTATTAAGAATCAAACAAGGGTATATGATCCAGAGATGATGATTTTGGTGATTTGTGGTATATAAAAACTGTTGTAGACTTTCTATGAGTAAAATGCAATAACAGATCATTAACAAAGGGCCTTGAACTTTAACTTTGCTATTGCTTAACCTGTTAACCATTTTTTTCTTCATAGAGATAGTGTATGACAGGTCAAATTAGATTGCAAATAGATGTACAAGTTTATAAATTTTGGATTTGTTTTGCAAGAGGGGCAAGTTATTATTGCTGCAATATATTTGGCAATATTCAATGGGGGAAGGATAATATGCTTTTCTTTTTAATGTTCTTGTCTAATTTTTTTTTATTTTTATTAAAAAAATTCCTTTATATTTTGTATTGTAATCTTTTGAATAAAATAAAAATAAAAAAAGAATATCTACCTTATTTTCTTTTTTTAGCGCCATGCCATATCACAAGACAACAACTAGCAACAAAAAACTTGTTTGTGTTTGGAGGACAAAGAAAAACAAAGTTTATTCAAAGTAATGATAGCCTTGAATTTCAATGCGATGAAGGACATGTGCTTGTGGCTCCATCAGTCAGAAAATGTGCTAACGGTTACATGGAGTTGCCATTATGTATCTCTGGTAAGCATGTTGTCAATATGATGGATTTCTCTAGGATTGTAACTAATTAAAATAATTAATATATCATAATGAATATGAACATTTGCTTCTAAACTTCCTTTTTGAAAAGAGTGATTTACTAATCACTGAAATCACTCATATTTGATGAGCTGTGGTGGCTCACTTGGTTAGAAATCAGTAATGCAGGCTACTTCTACTGACTGCCACTGCCAGCAATTTGGCAGTTTAAAATTCACCAGCTCAAGGTTGACTCAGCCTTCCAACTTTCTGAGGTCGGTAAAATGAGGATGCAGATTGTTGGGGGCAATATGCTGACTCTGTAAACCACTTAAAGGTAAAGGTTCCCCTTGCATATACTGTATGTGCTAGTTGATCCTGACTCTAGGGGGTGGTGCTCATCTCCGTTTCTATCATTTATTTCTGTGTATTCATATAGATACACACACACACATGTAATCCTCAATTTAAAACAGTTTATTTAGTGACCATTCAAAGTTACAATGGCACTGAAAGAAGTGACTTACGATGGTTTTTCACATTTATGACCATTGCAGTATCCCCTTGGTCATGTGATCAAAATTCAGATGTTTGGAAACTGACTCATAGCAAAGTCAATGAGGAAGCCAGATTCATTTAACAACCATGCTACTAATGTAACAACTGCAGTGATTCACTTAATAACAGTACCAAGAAAGGGTGTAAAACGGGCAAAACTCACTTAACAAATGTCTCACCAACAGAAATGTTGGGCTCTATGTGGTCGTAAGTGTGTGTTGTGTATATGTATACAGATAGATATAGATATAGATATAGATATAGATATAGATATAGATATAGATATACTTATACTTATACTTATACTTATACTTATACTTATACTTATACTTATACTTATACTTACACTTACACTTACACTTACACTTATACTTATACATATGCAAACTATTCTAAAGATACAAGTTCCAGGTGTAGCTATAAAAGAAGAGCCAGACATCACAATCTCCAGAACTTAAAATATATTATCACTTAGCTTTTGTCAGGCTCTGCTAACATTGTCAGAGTGTAAAAACTACCAACTACCAAGAGATATTCGCTTTTATACATCATTGATCAATGATGTATAAATTTGATAGCTAAATTTATAAATTTAATTGATCCTAAGAACTCTGTAAGGGGCGTGCATGAACACACCAACGTGCCTACCGTTCCTGTCCTAATGTCCCTTTTTATTTGTATCCATTTAATGTATTCATAATGTTTATACATTTCATGCATTCATAATCATGTTTATACTTTTATCTGTAATCTTATATATGCTTGACAAAAATAAACAAAAAACAAAAAACAAAACAAAAAGTCTTCTAACTTCTCACGCTATTACCCAAAACTGTGATGAAGATGGCTAGCCAGAGAGCATTATAAGAAGGAATTGCTTTTCTTCTGAAAGCTGTTAAAGCTCATGATGCTTCTTCAGCTCTTTTACATGATACAAAAATGGATGATAACTGTGGTTTTGGGCAGATTCTTTGGACATGCAAAGTGCAAAGAGTAAGAAGTTCCCTGAAGAGAATTTGTAGTTGCTGATCATGGGCAAAGACAGAAGAGTTTCTGCAGAAAGGGAAAGAATCTGTGATATCAAATGCATGCCATTATGCAAACTTTTATGTAAACAATTTATTTCATCTCAACAACACCCTCCTGACATATGTGGCATAAGTTGTGGTTTATGTCAGTTGTATTTCGATATTGCATTAGCCAATTTTGTGGCTTGATGATGTTTGCATGGGGCTAGAGGGAGAAAATATGCAGAAAAGTTCATATTAAAGGTGATTCTACTCCTGTAAATTAAACCCGACTGAGAAACCAATGCCACGGTGGTTAGTACTACATTTATTGTACTAGCTACAGTTATAGAATCTTATAGATCCTGGGGGGAGATAAAAGGTGTTTCCACTAATGATACACGATATTGAGGACTCAATTCAAAATGTATAAGACAGTTAATATAAATATATTGTTTTCTTTGGACAAGTTAGATGGAATTAGCAGCAAAAAATACTTCTTATACAAACTTGTAAAAATAATGAGACTTTTGAATTTAAGAAAAATATATTATAAAATAGTGACACCATGTTTTCTTTAAAAGACCTCCCCCCCAAAAAGGAAAATAAAATGTAGTCACATTTTCCCTTGTACATGGGAATTTTCCTGGTTAGTAAGAGAAGAAGAGTAGATTTTGCATACTTCTGATATGAGGTAATGTTATTTTCTCTGTTCTTCTATCAACCTGGGGGTTGATACTATTTTGCCCTTCTGAATATTCGTAGAAGTGCAACCCTATCCTAGATCTGCAGTATCTAGTGGGGAAAAAAACAGGTACCAAAGTGTACAAACACTCTCCTTGATATGATTGGCTAATGGTTAACTACATTTGGCTAAAGATTGTTAAACTTCAGAATCATTTAAGGAAACTATTGGATAGCTGCAAACTTGTGGTTCCTATAATAATTGACAGAATAAATGCAAAATAGGTATGTCGAATATAAAATGTAATTTAATTAATCATCAAATTTCTACACTGCCTATTTCATCTGAGTCATTCTGGGTGCTTTACAATAAAAATACAGTGTTAAGAGCTGGAAGAATGAGAAAACTATTTGCATAATAATTTTGCTGTTAGCTTCTGCTGCTTATCAACCCTGGAAAGCAAGTGACAATTTTTCCTTCTGAAGAGTTTGAAGCACTGCCTGAAAAACTGAATTATTTGCTTCATTTCTTTGTTGCTATATTATTCCAGTAATATTTCTGCCTCCCAAGTTTCTTGACAACAAATAAACATAAAATGATGAAGGGACGGTAGTAGCTGGAAGAAATGTGCTGAGATATCCAAATTGCTGAACTGAGGTTTGGTAGTTCAAACATTGCCTGAAGAGCCATGAAGAGCTGTTTCCTCCTGGTTGCTGCTTTTCTTCTCTGGCCAAGCTTCTCTTCTCAAAATGGTAAGTTAAGAAGAAGAGAAATCAAGGGGTTACTAAGTGAAACCTCTTTTATGGCATTCATTAAAAGAACAGTTATTTTTAGCAAAACCAAAGAGTTCCATTTTCCATCTGTGGCTTTCGGGAAATTTGTAATGGCAGATAATTTAAGATTATCGCAGACTTATATTTACAAACTGATTTGTGAACAGCAAAATACTTTGTTTCAGTATTGTAAATTCACACCCTTTTGAGGGATTTTGTTTCAATTAATAAAGACCGTGAAACAATAATAACCAAGTGATCCCCATATCTAATAATGCTACATTAAAACTGATGTAAAAGTTTACTTCAGAACAGAATACAGAATAGAGTATAGAGTACTCTATTGAGGTGGAAGTAACCTTGGAGGTCTTCTGCTCCATTTGCTCTGGCAAAGAGGCAGCGGCTGCAGGCTGTTCACTCTGGCAAAGAGGCGGTGGCGGCAGGCCACTCGCATCAGCAAAGAGGTGGCAGTGGCAGGCCGCTTGCACTGGCAAAGGGGTGGCAGTGGCAGGCAGGCCACACCAGCAAAGAGGTGGTGGCAGGCCACTCACTCTGGCAAATAGGCGGTGTCTGCAGGCCATTTGCTCCGGCAGCAGCTGCAGGCCTCTCATGCCAGCAAAGAGGGAGAGGGGCAGGCCGCTTGCGCCAGCAAAGAGGCAGCAGCAGGGGTGGCAGGCCAGTGTCTCAGAGCAGAGTCACGCCCAGCTGCACCAACAAAGGCCAGAAATAGCCACCCACCATTTTCTGCTGCAAAAATATTTTTTAAAACCCTGACTGTCGGGAAGCAAGACCCAGCAAGAGATGAGGCACCAGAGAATCAGCATTGCTGTTGCTACACAAAGATAAGTCTAAGGCTCTGGCCATTGCCACTGCCACTGTCACTGTTTTCTGGGCTGTTTTCCGGCTCTGTTTCAGGCCGTTTTGGATGTTCAGTAGTAGTAAATAAATAGAAATGTAAATTGTACCTTGTTGAGGCTTTTGACTCAATTTCCTTCTCTATTTCTTTATTACTACTGAACATCCAAAATGGCCCAAAAAGCAGCCCAAAAGTTACAATCCACTTGGACTCTGCTCATCATGGTCAAAACTTGTTATCGCCATAAAGTGGATTGGTCACGTGACTGATTAGATTATCCATACCCATTTCATGGTGGCCATTAAGTAAATAAATGATTCCAGCAATCACTGTAAGATAAGCAAATCTATTGTTGTTAAGTAGGTCAACGTTGATATGTTTTGCTGGAAATTGGAAGTAAATACTGGTTTTCAACAAAACTGTCAGAAAACAAGGTCATGTGACCATGGGATGCAGCAAACAGCCATAAATGCAGCTCATCTCTGCAGCACCAAAGTGCATTTATGACCACGGAGAAGGGTGACTGTTGGAATCTGGGTCATAAGCACCTCTCCAGGTAAGTTCCTGGCAAGTCCAAATGATCACTAAATTGAGGACTACCTGTAGTGAAGATTAAGTGCCCAGCAGGTATTAGTTTCTGGTAAAGGCAAAAGTGGGAAATAATTATGTAACTTGATTTAGAGCAGGAAGTATGTTATCACACAGTTCATGACACATTCATGAGAGTCTTTGGCCCCCATAGAGAGGGCTCGCAATCTGGGAGTCCTCCTGGATACGCAGCTGTCCTTGGAGGAACATCTGACGGCTGTAACCAGAGGGACCTTTTGTCAGGTTCGCCTGATTCGCCAGTTGCGGCCCTTTCTTGATCGGGATTCCCTGTGCACAGTCACTCATGCCCTCGTCACCTCTCGCCTTGACTACTGCAACACTCTCTACATGGGGCTCCCCTTGAAGAGCACCCGGAGGCTCCAACTGGTCCAGAACACAGCAGCGTGGGTAGTGACGGGAGCAGCATGGCGCTCCCATGTAACACCGCTCCTGCGTGAGCTGCACTGGCTCCCGGTGGTCTTCCGGGTGCGCTTCAAGGTGTTGGTTATCACCTTTAAAGCGCTCCATGGCATAGGGCCTAGCTATCTTCGAGACAGCCTGCTGCCACCAACGACCTCCCATCGACCCGTGCGCTCCCACAGAGAGGGCCTCCTCGAGGTGCCATTAGTCAAACAGTGCAGGCTGGTGACCCCCAGGTGGAGGGCCTTCTCTGTGGGGGCACCTACCCTCTGGAATCAGTTGCCCCCAGAGATAAGGAGAATCCATGACCTCAGTGCCTTCCGCCGTGCCCTTAAAACCTTCTTTTTCCAGCAAGCCGGGCTGGCCTAATTTTTTAAGTGTTTTTAATTGTTTTGTTTATTGTTTTTAATTAATGGGGCCAAATTTATATATATCTTTTAACTGTATTTTAATATTTGTATTTGATGTTTTTACTTGGCTGTTCACCGCCCTGAGTCCTCAGGGAGAAGGGCGGTATACAAATTAAAAATAAAATAAAATAAAATAAATAAATTAAATAGCAAAATAAACTTGTTTAAGCAAGTAAGATAATTTTATGTAAATATAATTTCAGTATGTGAAGAACCAGATGAAATTGACTTTGGAGAAATTGTGACTACTGAGAAGGTCAAGTACCTGGAAAACGATCGAGTACAATACAGGTGCAACCCTGGCTATGTCTTGGAAGGACCTGAATGGATTCAGTGTAAGGAACAAGAATGGACACCACATCCACCAAAATGCTTGGGTAAGCCATCATGCTTCCTTTAACTGGAAGAAAATGTAGAATTGCAGCTTCTTTCATTTGAAATCCAGAAATCTAGTTACATCTGGATTCAAATTCAATGATCCGTAAGGTAGAAAAGTGATCTCTGTTGCTATGGAGTCAACATTTCTGGCCAGGACTCAGATTTCTTTTATCTGAATTGTTGTCTCAATAGTGGCTGTTCCTCCAGGTCCCCAAGTTTAATTTTTCTCTCATTACAATTAATAGGATGGGACTGATTGAATGAAGGATTTATAATATTTATTGGATAGCTCCGAAAATGTTTTAATGGTATTAGCAATAGCAATAGCATTTATATACTGCTTCACAATGCTTTACAGCCCTCTCTAAGTGGTTTACAGAGTCAGCATATTGCCCCCAACAATCTGAGTTCTCATATTACCAACTGAGTCAAGGCTGAGTCAACCTTGAGCTGGTTAGAATTGAACTCTGGCAGTCGGCAGAATTAGCCTGCAATACTGCATTTTAGCAACCATGGAATAGAGGGAAACCAATGGACAAGTTACCTCCGTTGAGAAGATCTTGCTTATTTTCTGTTTTTTAGCACCATGCCGTATCACAAGGCAACAGCTAGCAGCAAAAAAATTGTTTGCATTTGGAGGTCAGAGAAAAACTCGGTTTATTCAAAGTAATCATAGCCTGCAATTTCAGTGCAATGAAGGATATGTCCTTGTGGCTCCATCTGTCAGAAAGTGTGTTGACAGTTACATGGAGTTGCCTTTATGTATCTCTGGTAAGCATGCTCAAAATATGATTGATTCCTTTGAAATTAGAACTAATTAAAGAAATTAATATAGCAATAAATATGCTTCTAAATCACATAGTAGCTGTAATTTAAAACAAAAATCTTAAGTACATCTACTTGGAGAAGAATGTTCTGGCATTTTCCCAAAGATATGAATTATATCTAAGGTTCAATCCAAAATCTTGAATTTCAGCTAAGAATTATTATTTCATGTGGTTGAAGATATGCATAAGATCGATAGGAATAGGAATTTGTTTCAAAAATTGCAAGGGTTATATAAAAATATGTTGATATATAATTAGGGGAGAACCATATTTTGCATGATGAAAAATCGCTTTTGTTTGAAATTGGCTGGATGACTTTATTAGATACAGTCATCATAAATTATTATATACATATCAACTTATGACAATTGAGCCCAACATTTCTCTTGTTAAGTGAGACAGTTTTAAAGTGAATTTTGCCCCATTTTATGTTTTTCTTGCCAAGTAAATCATTGCAGTTGTTAAATTAGTATCACAGTTGTTAATCTGGCTTCTCCATTGATTTTTAGAATTTAGAATACTTTAGAATATTTCATTTCTTAGCAGTCCCAGACTGAATAGAATTGAAGATTAACTCTTAATTCTTCTTCATCATCATCATCATCATCATCATCATCATCATCATCATCATCATCATCATCTATCCAAATCTGCCTATCCCAGGTCCTTGGTAAGGACTTGATAAGTAGACAAAAATGCCAACTGTCTTTCTGCCTGAGGAGAAAGGAAACCACAGATGAGAAAAAGATCAATTCCTAATTGACAAAATGTTTTTGGAAAACTGCAAGAGAAGGAAGATGAACCTGAATATAGCATGAATTGACTACAAAAAAGCATTCAACTCTCTGCCTCATGACTGGATAACCCAGTACCTAGAAATAACAGGAGTCAGTAGAAACATCACTTTATAGATCAAGTCTGTTCTAAAGATGTTATAAAATCTGACTTAAGTAGTTGGAAGAAAGATGAGAAATTCAGAGATGCTATCATGTGTAGAAAGTTACTGAACCATTGAGGCAATTTCACGAGTAGCTGACAATGCGAAGGACCAAGTGCAATTTTGGAATAAAAATCTGCCACCAATCTTTATGATGATGATGATTTAACTGTAAACTTCCCAGTGCAATTGAAAGAAGAATTTCAAGCTAATTTACAACTTTGGAGAGGACAAGTTCCAGACTTTTTCTTCATGAATATAAATGAGCTTGAGAACCCCTTGAGAAAAAGAGAAGTTTATAATTACTTGGTAGATATCTCAGAGAAACAAAAAGATTTTAATCTATGAACATAAGCTGGAAGGAGTGACATAAATTTAATGAGTTAATTGGAATTAGGATGGGTTTTTACCAGTCTGCTACTGTGTTTTCCCGAAAATAAGACCGTATCTTATATTTTTTTGAACCCCAAAATAAGTGCTTTGCCTAATTTTGGGGGAGGTCTTATTATTTTGGGGCACGTGGAGCAAAATGGGGCTCCTCTTGCCATCTTATCTTATTTCCAGCTCTGCATTTAAATATTTTCATGGAGGGCTTATTTTCAGGGGGAGGCTTATTTTAGCTCATGCGCTCAAAAGCCCGATTGAGCTTATTATCACAGGATGTCTTATTTTCGGGAAAACAGGGTATATGTAACTGAAAGAAAGTTTTAATGTAACTCTATATTTGTAAAGTGGGTTTGAAAATGTGTTTTATTTCTGTATATGTAATGCTTGAGTAATCCCTTAATCTTGTAAAATATTATTGAAAGTATATTTGAAAGTATCTATGTTAAGAGGAAATTTAAAAAACATAAGCATTTAGTGATTTTACTAATATTTTTAAAGAAAAGTTTAAAGTTTTAAAATGGATGTTAAAGAAAAGATTTTTTCTCTTTAAGATTAAAGAATCTGAAAAAATATAATGATTAATTTGGCGAATGTTAATGATAACTGCTAGTAGAAATATATATTATTTTCTGCAGCAAGAAAAGAAAGTTGAGACGGTTAAATTGATTGTTTTATTTAAAGAAACTTATGATATTTTGCTATTTTGAATCATCTTCTAATTCCAGAAATCTAACCATTTTTGGGGAACGGCAAGGCTATATCATATATGTGGACCAGCCAAGTAAATTTGGAAAATTGCTACTATTTAAATATCAAAAACTGAATTCAAGAAATGTATAATTATTCATTTTAGAAAAGGCTATTTTTTCTGCTAAGAAAAAATGACACTGTATAATTTTTTTCATAGATTCATGACAAGAACAGATTAATTTAAAATATTAGTAACATATGTGAAATATATTTTGGTGATTTATATCAATTTAATATGTTAATTCTTAGAGGAGGAATTGTTAACTTAGCCATTTTTAAGATGCTTTTATATTAGTCATTCCTTAGATTATCTGTTCCATAGATCTATATTGCTGTTTTTTCCGTGTATATTTCAAAAATACAATAAACACATACAACTTGAATGTTGTATGTGTTTATTCATTAAAACAGATTTATTGGCATCTTTTGCAATCAATCAAGAAATACAGATAATCTCAAAGTTTTAGGTTGGAATATGGCCAAAGTCTTTACCCTTCATGCTTTCATATTTAATAGAAAGAGGGCAAAACTGCAGTGGTCCACCCAGGACTGAGAACGGAGACATTTCTACTTTATCTGAGAAGCAATACAGATCTGGCTCTTCAGTAGAATTCAGATGCCAAAAATATTATGCCATGGAAGGTCAGAACAGATCTTTCTGTGACAATGGGACCTGGACAAAAGTGCCCATTTGCCTCGGTAAGCAGAAAAGAAATCCAAGTCTTCATCCAATTTCCTTTAGCATTTTCAGTCATTAGGATCCATTCACTGCTTTCTTTCTTTCTCACATAAAAATGTTTCAATTGGTCTTGCCTACAGCAGCTCTCCTTTATCTATAGGTTTAGTTCTACATCTGAGATGAACTGGTTAGTAGATGAAAGCTAAATTCTATTGGTAGACCTTTGCAACAAGATAATATGACACATTTGGATCCTGACTTCTTCTCTAACAGATTTATTTTCTTTTTCATCTGAGATCCCTGTATGATTCCCAAGGCTGAACTGGAAAGGCAGAAGATAGAAGTTAAAGATGGAATGGATGCATCTGAAAATACATTTGTTCAACGTGGTCATTCTATTGAGCTCACCTGTAAAACAGGATATGTCCTTGCAGCAAATGCTTCCCAATCAGCTTCTGTAATCCATTGTAATGGGACACCACCTGTAATTCCTAATTGCAAAGGTGACTCAAAAAGTTTAATTTTACAAACTGTGGCTAAGTTAGTGCAAAACCAGCACATTCATCCTTGAGAATTTTTCAAAAAGATTGATCATTCATCATTGCAGGGTAATATATCTGCATGGCAGGGATGTCAAACTGGTGGCCCATGGGCTGGATGCGTCATGTGCAGGCCACGCCCACCCCAGCTCCGTGAAGGGAAAAAATGTCAAGATACGTCATGTGACGCTATGAGTTGGGCACCTGTGGTTTATATCATTGAATGCTACAGTAATTGCTTTTGCCAAAACCAAATCCCACAGCTGAGTTACTACACTTATATTTTTAAAGAATTCATAAACTATTACCATACCAAAATCTGTACAGCAGTGGCAATAGAAATTCCAACTCGGTTATTAACAAAAATATAGGAACTTTTTGTTTTTGTTATTGCTAGAAAACATTGCTTTGCCTCTGATTTTGGGACTAGTAGATTAGTGGATTTCATAATTCTAGTAGTTTAACATCTCCCAGAACCAGTACTTTCTATACAGGTATAGGAAGAACTTCATGGAGATGTTTATTTGTGCATTCATGGCATTTCTCTATCATGTTATTACTTCTAGGCAATTTACAGATATAAAAAGAGAACAAAATAATAAAAATTGCACTTATACACACATGTCCCTGTAGTTCTATAGTTACCTATAAGTGAGGAGAGAGGTAACAATCCTCATCTTAGGGCAGCTGCAAGAAGAATCATTCCCTGACCAAACTGATAGTTTGGGATCCTTAGTTAATGTTTTCTTGCCATCCAAGCTGAACAAGCAGTGGTTATTTGGAAAGTTCAGTGTCATAGACAACCCATTCTTGAACCATATCCAGCTTTAATGGTAGTGAGCAAACCCTTAGATTGCATTCAGAGGAACACCTCTATAGCAGTGCATTCAATAATATTACAGAATTAAAATTATGCAGCGAACATGCAGTGTACCCCCAGGGCAATCCCAGGAAGAGCAAATTTATTAATTGCATGTTGTGAAGCTGATTTCAATACACGACAACCATGTAGATTAATTTTCTTCAGGACAATCTGTCCCAAGTTTGATCCTTTAGATCATCTATCAGCAATGTAACTGAGACCACCATTAACATCAGGTAACAGCAGAACCACTGCAATATTGAACCCCTAATTTGAAAATGCTACTGGGACTTACAGTGGGACTCAGTAGCAACTATGGGGCCATCACATTGTAGCTTTATGTTTCAATTCAACACTAAAGTACAGGGAAAGAACAATTATAGCAACTTGTTGAATTTATTTACGATCTTCCAAATAAACACAAAGGTATTAAAATATTTTTAATAGTTATGGATAATTTCACAGTATTATTTTAGACACCAAGTAATTTAGTTAGCTCTTAGAAGTAGGCGTGACTGCTGATTAAAGTGGTCTGATGGTGATATGGATATATATATATATATATATATATATATATATATATATATATATATATATATATATATATATATATATATATATATATATATATATATATATATAGTGTGTGTGTGTGTGTGTGTGTGTGTATGTGTATTTGTTTTCTTTTCTTTTCGTAGGTCTTTATGTGTATTTCTCTTTAGCCAGGTTCTTCCTAAGTAAACCAAGATTTTTATGCAGCCCTAGTTCAGTGAGATCCCAATCCACTAGTTTCTAGGCTTTTTTTTCCAGCAGCCAGCAAGCTCCCTGCTGCCCATTGTGAGACTAAGGAGACTAAGATAGATCTATTTCGGCTGCATAAAAATCTTGGTTTACGTAGGAAGAACCTGGCTAAAGAGAAATACACATAAATACACATAAAGACCTACAAAAAGAAAAGAAAAGAAATACCGTACCTTTACAGGGAGGATACATGGGATGAAGGTGTGGCTAACTGATGAGGGCTTATAAATCCGAAATAGATCTATCTTAGTCTCCTTAAGCCAGTCTCACAATGGGCAGCAGGGAGCTTGCTGGCTGCTGGAAAAAAAGCCTAGAAACTAGTGGATTGGGATTTCACTGAACTAGGGCTGCATAAAAATCTTGGTTTACGTAGGAAGAACCTGGCTAAAGAGAAATTCATATATATATATATATATATATATATATATATATATATATATATATATGTATGTATGTATGTATGTATGTATGTATGTATGTATGTATGTATATATATATATATATATATATATATATATATATATATATATATATATATATATATATATATATATATGTAGGTCTTTGGTTATTCGGGTTTTCTCTCGCGTGAAATTGGAAGTGTCTTGGCGACGTTTTGATGAAGTCTCATTCGTCATCTTCAGGCTGGTGTTTTCGGCTTCATGCTTCTAGGAGCAATGTGTGATCGCAGCTGTTCCTTCCTTATTCTTATACTTATACACTTATTCTTCTGTTGGTTTGTCTGATGTATGTGGTGGGGCAGGCGGTCGGAGAATAAGTGCATGCATTGAAGAACACAAGAATTCAGTCAGAAAAGAGGAACCAACTTCTTCCCTGGTCCAATACCTTAAAGCCACAGGACATGAAATTGACTTTAAAAAGACCAAAACTATCGCCAAAACTGAACACTTTAACAACAGAATAATCAGAGAAGCCATCGAGATAGAAAAATGCCCACACAGCATGAATAAACGAGATGATTACCAAGGGAGCCTGGATAGCTCAACAGACAGAGCTCTGTAATTTAACACCAGCTGTCTGCAATTAAAGTAAGATCGAATCTTGCCAGGCTCAAGGTTGACTCAGCCTTCCATCCTTTCTAAAGTAGGTAAATTGAGGACCCAGTTTGTGGGGGCAGTAAGCTGACTTTGTATAAATATACAAAAGTATGAAGGCTATTGCTTAACGCATTGTAAGCTGCCCTGAGTCTCCGGAGAAGGGCGGCATATAAATCAAATTAAAAATAAAAAAATAAAAAAAAATTAAAAAAAATGATACCTCCCGCCTACCAGCCATATGGAAACTCACCCTTATTGACAAACGAGTCCCTAACACAAAGAATGACACCAGTCCCACACTCACAAAAACCACACAGGATGTCACCACCACACATCCACGCAAAAAGCAAACTCAAACCCACACCGATGATGAGGCACAACCACAAACCAGAAGCCAGACCACAGCTGCATCATTAGCCACTTTAAACCCCTCCAATCCATACATGAAGCAAACTGACACCCACCATGAAGATGTGGCACGAGCACAAACATGAAGCCAAACAACAGCAACACAGCTCACCAGCTCAAATCCCCCTGCAACTCAGACTAACCTGAGCACAACCAAGCCCCCACCCAAACAGAACACACCCCCAGCCAATCAGAGCACAGCCAAGCCCCCACCCAATCAGAACACACCTCCACCCAATCAGAACACAGCCAAGCTCCCACCCAATCAGTTCACACCCCCACTAAGCAGTTAAAAGGAAGAAACAGCTGCAATCACACATTGCTCCTAGAAGCACGAAGCCGAAAACACCAGCCTGAAGATGACGAATGAGACTTTGTCAAAACGTCGCCAAGACACTTCCAATTTCACGTGGGAGAAAACCCAAATAACCAAAGACCTACATACACCCGCGAAAACCTCAGAAAACAAATATATATATAAGGCCATGGGACATAATATAGATTTCAAAAAGGCTAGAACAGTGGTAAAAGAGGAACATCTTAATAAGAGAATAATTAGGGAGGCTATTGAAATTGAAAAGAGGCCACACAATATGAATAGACAAGATGACGCCTCAAGTATTTGGAAACCTGCACTGAGGGAAACTCGAATTTTAACATCAGAGGATAGGCAGAGATTCCAACAGGCAACCAGTGGTGTTGTAATGTATACAAGAACCCTTTCCTCTTTGCAGTTGATAGCTAGCAATAGGGAGAGAGAGAGAACCAAGCCAGAAGATATGCTAAGATCTCAACAGGCAACCAGTGGTGCTGTGATGCCTACTAGAATTCTTACCTCTTTGCAGTTGACAGTTGGTAATAGGGAGCCAGAGAAAACTGGACTGTTAACATGCATTCAGGCTGCAGCTAGTATAATGAAGCATGACCCACAGCTTCTAAACTGATAATAAAGGCCCAAAGATGACAAGGTAGAGAGCTTGTCGAAACATTGCCTAACCTTTAAAGTGTTGGTTAGGATTTGAGCCAGAATTTTTGAAAGACCTTACAAAGGGTTTTTGTTTGGGAATTTAGAGGATTCTGAGCTGGGATCTTAGCCAGGATTTTAAACATTTTAACTAACAAACTTATAATGACACGGGAAAACACCCGAGATTTTAACTTTTTACATACACACACCCACAAAAACTTAAGAAGACATACACACACACACACACACACACACAAACACACACATATATATACTGCTCAAAAAAATAAAGGGAACACAAGCAGAAGACATCCGAGATCTGAATGAATGAAATAGCCTTATTAAATACTTTGTTCTTTATATACAGTAGTTTATACATTGCTCAAACAACTAAAGGGAACACAAAACTACTATATGTAACGAACAAAGTATTTAATGAGCAGTGTGTGTATGTTTGTATGTGTGTGTGTATATATATATATATATACATACATACATACATACATACATAAGACCTTGTCTTTTTTTTTTTTTTTGAACCTTGAAATAAGCGCTTGGCCTTATTGCCATGTGCTCAAAAGCCCAATTGGATGTCTTATTTTTGGGAAAACGGTATATATCTTTATTAATGGTGTTGCTTTCTGTGCTAATAGAAAACAGTGTTCATCATCTGATACAAGTGCAAGTTTTTCTTTTTTCAATACAGCATATGATTTATTTTGTCCAGAAATTACATGCAACTCTCCAAGAGTATTGAATGGTTCTTTCCGACCTATTAAAAATATATACCATGATGGGGATTTAATTCGAATACAGTGTGACAGTGGATTTATACTTGAAACAGATTATGGAGGAAAGGTGGTTGAATGCACAGAAAATGGATGGTCACCTTCACCAAAATGTGTCTGTAAGTAAAGGTTGCATATATTACTGATTAGGGCCAATGTATTTAACTCTGCACAAGTGTACTTTTTCACATTATTTTACATGAATTTCTTTCTTTCTTTCTTTCTTTCTTTCTTTCTTTCTTTCTTTCTTTCTTTCTTTCTTTCTTTCTTTCTTTCTTTCTTTCTTTCTTTCTTTCTTCCTCCCTCCCTTCCTTCCTTCCCTTTCTTTCTTTCTTTCTTTCTTTCTTTCTTTCTTTCTTTCTTTCTTTCTTTCTTTCTTTCTTCTTTCTTTCTTTCTTTCTTTTCCTGCCTACCTGCCTGCCTGCCTGCCTGCCTGCCTGCCTGCCTTTTCCTAAGGAACAAATTTCACCTAGCACATTTTAGCAGATTTTGCACATATTTAAAGTTTTTATTTAGTTGCAACAGGATACAGGCAGACATAAAAGGAAGATGTTCCATCAGAACAGAATAAACAAAATTTCAGCCTGGCAATTATCTCAAACAACTGATAAGATCTGTAACTGCAGTTAACTCTTTGAAGGAATATTGCCTGAACTTTTCGGTATGATAAATAAAGAGGGGTTTTGCGGGGTAAGGAGTCTGTTTCTTGTTTTTGCTAGAAAACAAAGGTAGACTGGGTCAGAACACAATCACTGTTCATCTACACCGCTCTTGCACTTTCTTTGTTGCCTCAGCTGTCCAAGCTTCATGGCAGCCATAATGGCTGCCTCTTCTGCTCATCATAGGTAGGAGGGAAAAAGAAACCCTGGGTCAGACAGGAGAGTTGCGGCTCTCTGCAACCTGCAGGGCGCCCCTCTTTTTCTTCATCACCCACACAGGGTGGCTTTAGCTCCTTTTGGAGCCCTCTAATGGTGAGAATTCGGTGTGGGAGCATGAGTCTGCTTCTTGTGTCCAATGTTACCATGATGTCAGCTGGAAGTCACCTTAGTCCAGTTCTAAGGGGGTGGTGGGAGGAAGCTAGATCTCAAATGCTTTCTGGAAGGTTAAAGGGTTTTCCGTTGAGTAAGGATTACCATGGAAAAGGCAAGGTTTCTAGGTCTCCTAATATGGCAATATTTAAGGGAAGATTTAAACTTAATAACTAGCAATGTCATGACTCTGACTTCAGATTCTATTCTAAAGACACTGCTCCAGCTGAACCTTTGAAATATCAGTCTCAGGAGACACCAAGACAAAATTCAGATAAGGAGCAGCTGAGATCATGTTCCCTTTGCTGGAAACAATGTCTAAGCCTTGGTACCAGTGGTGGGTTGCTCCTGGTTCGCACTGGTTCTATAGAACCGGTAGTAAAACCAGTGGGAGGCTCTGCCCACTGACCCCGACGTCATCAGAAGAGCGCACGTGTGTGAGCGAAGCAAGCCCGCGTGCGGCCCCGTTGCGAACCGGTAGTAAAGGTAAGTAGAACCCACCCCTGCTTGATACTGCTGTGAGAATTTTGTGAATTTTGTTCATGTAAGATATATTGAACCTCTGACAATTGAACTGGCTGACATCCCTAAACTGACTCTTGGAATCCTGGATTGGATTTGGGATATACTTCTGCATGCTCATATTAAAAAAAAGAACACTTCAGGCAAGCTTCTGGTTCATTGATATTCTTTGTTCACTGTTTATCACTTCAAGCTTGAAATAAATTTGCAAAATAGTATCACCATAGCGACCGTAATGGAATATGAAATGAATTTAAATTCTTTTCTTTAACTATCCTCTCCTTCCTGCTACAATTTTTTTCTGATTTTCTAGTAATAGCTATTTCATTCATTTGTTATCCAGAAGGAAAATGAGTCAAGTACAAAACTAAAAGCGAGGCTTTTCTTTGTTTTTCCTCCTTTTAGCTATTTCTTTAGATCCTTATACCTTTGATGCTTTCTGACATTCTGTAATTTTATAATCATATATTCTCTCTCAAGTTTACTTTCTTATGGATTTTCCTTGTCATTATTTAGCAAAGTCCACCAATTCTGTCTTCACTACAGCTCTAAGCAATCAGCATCTCCTTTAGCATCTCCTTCATCAGCATCATTGGGGTGGCAATCACCATCCCAATGATGCCCTCGAAGTGATGTCCCGGTGCCTGGAGGTCGTACGGATCTGGATGGGGAGGAACAGACTCAGGCTCAACCCATCCAAGACCAAGTGGCTGTGGTTTCCGACGTCCCGATATAGTCAGTTGGCGCCATCACTTATTGGGGGTGAGTCGTTGGCCCCCACGGATGGGGTTCGCAACTTGGGCGTCCTCCTGGACTCACGGCTGTCTTTAGAAGAGCATATGACGGCCGTGGCCGGGAGGATTTTTTATCAGGTTCGCCTGATTCGCCAGTTGCGTCCCTTTCTGGATCGGGACTCGTTACGCACAGTCACTCACGCCCTTGTCACCTCACGCCTGGACTACTGCAATGCTCTCTACATGAGGCTCCCCTTGAGGAGCACCCGGAGGCTCCAACTGGTCCAGAATGCGGCCGCGTGGGTGGTGATAGGAGCGACGTGGCGCTCCCATGTGACTCCCCTCCTGCGCAAGCTGCACTGGCTCCCAGTGGTCTTCCGGATGCGCTTCAAGGTTCTGGTTACCACCTTTAGACCTCTCCATGGCTCAGGACCAGGGTACTTACGAGACCGTCTTCTGCCATCAGTAGCCTCTCACTGACCAGTTCGCTCCCACAGAGAGGGGCTCCTCAGGGTGCCGTCAGCCAAACAATGTCAACTGGCGGCCCCCAGGGGGAGAGCCTTTTCTGTGGGGGCACCTGCCATCTGGAATGAGCTCCCCCCAGAGATATGGAGTATCCAAGACTTACGCACCTTCTGCCGCGTCCTAAAAACATTTTTATTCCAACAGGCTGGTCTGGCCTAGCTCTCCCTTTTAAATTAGGTTTTAAATGTTTTATATAAATTGGATGTTTTAAATTTGTTTCTTGAGCCCAAATTATTTAATCTATTTTTAATAGCTTTTAACTTTTGTATGTTTTTTTTTATTTTTATCTTGGCTGTTCACCGCCCTGAGTCCTCCGGGAGTAGGACTCATACAAATATGATAAAATAAATAAATAAAGATATTTATGGTTATTTAGTTCAGTGTTTCTCAACCTTGGGAACCTGAAGGTGAGTGGACTGAGAATTCTGAGAATTGAAGTCCACACATCTTCACATTGCCAAGATTAAGAAACACTAGTTTTTTAAAGAAGCAATTTGTAAAAATAACATTTCAAATGTGACTGTACTTTTAATTCATTTAAAACTTAAGTCACATTCCTGTCAAACTTTTTGCAAGTGACTTTAAATTCTTAAAATTGTTGTTTGTTTTCTTTAATCCAGAAGGAAGGCTCACTGTTCAAGTCTTTTGCTGTTCTGAAAATCCCTTTTAACTTTAAAATTATTTTGATCCAAATGTGCTTAAGAATGTAAGGTTTTAAGTGAAGCCAATGTCCTTAGAGTTTTCATTGTATTACATTGGCTCTTTGACTTCCTCTGGGACAGGTCTAATCAGTGTTGATGGGAAGAGAGACCTATCCCACAGCTCCTGATTGCAAGTTGCTTCAGTGCTCCGTACTGCTCCCACTTCTGTTTAATATTAACATGAAGACACTGGGTATCACTGAAAAAAATTCATTTGATTATGAAAATAACTGAGTAACCGATGGCATTAGGACTGATTATTGCCCATTCCCAATGATTATGATAAAAAGCCATTTATTCAATGTGATCCTGTGTGGATTCTATTTAGATGAAAAATGAAATTAGAAGTACAGACTTCTTTCTAATCATTTAGATTTGTTAAATAGCATTTCTTTTTTTTATTATTATTCCAGTGATTACAGAGAATATTAATGAAGAAAACTTTTGTTTGCATTTTATAGTCGAAATAACTTGCCAGGCAGACTATATTGAACATGGAACCATATTATCTCCAAAGGTCATTTATAAGGAAGGTGAGAGAATACGATTCTCCTGTAATGAAGGATACACATATGTTGACAGACCAGATGCCTTATGTACTGAGACTGGATGGAGTACAATACTTCAGTGTACAGGTATGTATGTTTTAAATCATCATGGTTACTCTTAAATCTTATACACACTGGATGCATAGGATTGCAGCTTCAATCAATCTGAAAAAATTCTGGTGGTTTAGGAAAGGAGCCTTTGTGTGTTTGTATTTGATTTCATTTTCACCAGAGATACTTACAGATAACATGAATAACAAGTATTCTCTTAGAAGAGTCATCTTTCTTTTCTTTAACATGTAAAAATGCTGTTTCAGTTTTCCTCTGAATCTATGAGTTATTTATAGGAATACTGTCTAGGTCAGTGATGGTTAACCTTTTTGGTGCCGAGTGCCCAAATCATGCATGCGAATGCATGCGTGCGTGTCCCAATCCGCAAAATGTAATGCGAGTGCCCTCTGTGCATGCGCTCCGCCTCCATTATACATGTCCTCCATGCATGTGCCTCCTTGCACCCCGTTTTGGCTTCCAGGCTGGTGCGGGTGGCAGAAATGGAGTAGAAAGGTAAGTATACTGTGGGGAATCTGCGGAGATCGGGGAAGGCTCTTCTCCCTGCACATGCGTGGCAGAGATCCAAAGACCAGCTGTTGACGGGAAGCGCACGCATGTGCGCATTGGAGTTGGGCTGGGACAATGGTTGATGTGCCCGCAGACAGAGCTCTGTGTGCCACCTGTGGCACGCATGCCATACATTCGCCATCACGGATCTAGGTGATAGTCCCATAAGGCAGCAAAAGAAGCTATTTTTGGAAGCATTGGCAGAATTGACCAACAGAAAACCAGTGGCCATCAGATAGTGTTCAGCAGCAATTTTATTTCAGATGATGTTTTTCCATAGAAAAAAAATTCATAGAAAAAAGTTTCAGATTGTCCATGTAAAAGAGGTGGGATTGTTTAGTATTGTTGAAAGAAAAAATGGTGCAATGAAAACTAGTAGTGATGATAGTGAATCTCACTGAAAGATTCCTGTCTTGATATTACATCTCCCAACCTATCATCATTGACCAGCAGCTGTATCTTCCATTGTGTTTTAGAACCTTGCACAAGCCTTCTGATGTTTCTACTGATTGCTATTATTTCTAGGTGCTTGATTATCCAATCATGTGGCTGGGAGTAATCAACCAAAGCTATGTTCAACTTGGATTTCCTTCTCCTGCAGTTTTCTATAATCACTTTATCAATTAGGAGCTGATCTTTTGTTCCTCTGCTATTTGGGTAATTTGTTTTTAAGTAGATGCTATGTTTTAGCTACTAATACATACACCCCAATGTGAAATCACAGCTGCCAGTTTTTTAGCTACTGTTTGCCTTAATTCATATCAATTTCTTCCCAAGAACCTAAAATGTCATAATGTATTAGGGTAGCATACTGTATTTCTGGATCCAAATAGTGTGGCAGGTTGTAGATGATGCATGGAAATTTTGTGAATGTGCAGATGTTTTAAATGCCATCCAAGATTTTGGGATATGACACCTAGTATGCCAATAATGACTAGGGCCACCATGGCAAGATTATGCCATAATGTAAAACAGCATGGTGACTTTGGACCAATCAGTCTCAGCTCAACCTATATCATATGGTTGTTTTGAGATTAAAATGGGAGTATGAAGGAGTATTATGCATTTTGGCCCCTTTGAATTACTTAGAAAGCAATAAAGCAGGATAAAAATTGAATAAATATTTCAACTTTGATTTTCAGATCTTAACACTTTGTGATCTTTTTCAATTCTTGTTTCTGATTCTGTTATCCTCTGATACTGCGGTCAATATTCCACACTTTCTTATTTTCAACCACAGTTAAACCTGATTTGAGGCAAAACTTATCTATTTGTATTAGAAAATCCCACAATATTTTAACTTGTTCATTTTCAACTTCTTTTCCAATTCTATGTTCCCACACATTTTTTGTTATTTTGTTGTTTTTAACCATTTATGTGATTTCTTGCATGAGCTGAGTAAATGATCTACTGTTCCTTCCTTCTCTGCATAATATGTACTTTGAATCATTTGACAATTTTTCAGTTGTGGTCTTAATAGTATTAGTTTGAATAGTTTGGTCTTCAGCAGCTAAAATAAACTTTTCAGTTTCTTTTTTTTAATGTTCCAGTTGCAACCATTGCCAGGTTTTATCTTTATTCTCCTCAAACCTTTATAGAAATGAACTATGTAGTGCTTTTTCTTGATGGGATTTTGATCAAATTTTTGTTAAATTATTTCAATATTCATTTTTTTTTATTTCCAGCACATTCAGCAAATTCCAAGTTTTAACTTGCATCGACACTTGTTCTGGGCTTTTTTATATATATAATCTACTAATATATGGTTTTATTATTGTTATTGTTGTTGTTATTTTAGACGTAGGTAAGTAAGTACTAAATTATTTAAATGTAATAAATCCTTGGGAAGGGGGTCAGTGAACAATCTCAATTATCGTGAAGGGGATGATGAACTGAAGAGTTTGGGGAAAGATACAGGTATCAGCTTTCCTCTGCCAAATGTCCTCTAGGTTTGATACATGCCAACTTTTGTATGTTGATGTTGTTTAGTAACTTGTGCTGCAATCACCAGCTATCCAGGTGATATTGTTCTCTGGTATTTTCCCCATATACTGTACCTATTGAGAAAGTAAGAATGATTCCCTTGACAAAGAGATATGCAGAAACTATTGCCTAGGGAAAATGGGTTGAAGCACTTTTAAGTTGAAAAAACCAAGATAACATTTTGAAGGCTCTCATGAATTCTTTACTATTTACTGAATGAAGGAAATTGAATATAGCACAATCAGATGCATAAGATATTGTTATTTTAACAAATTTCATGATGGTAGTCTTAAGCTTCCTTAGGCCATCCATCTGGCGAGGCTGACTAAAATTAAAACACATGATAGAGAGAAATGTTCTACAGCTTTTTTTTCTTTGCAAATTGAAAAAAAAAGATCATAAACAAAATACATTCTATAGGTCCACTTCAAGGTTTATAGCACGAAGACCTCTCCTAATTTTGCAATACATTAATCTCATAGGCAGTGACTCCATATTTATCTTCCTCTATAGAAATTCAATGTCCACCTCCACAAATGAGGAATGGCCTCTTTCGACCTTACCGATCTCAATATATGTATAATGATGCAATTGAGATATGGTGTTCTCCTATGTCAAATTTTGGAAATAAATTTTCTAAATGCACTGCTAATGGTTGGAGCCCACCTCCTCTCTGTTAAGGTAAACAGCTTTTTTTTTTAGTTTCTTTGTTTTTAGTTTCTTTCTAAAGCAGAAATTGGTTTATTGTTTATGAATGGTAAATTGCTTTATTGACAATGAATGATTTATTATGAAATAATAATAGTGGCAGTATAATTTATTAGATCTAGCAGTAGTGCTTGTAATTCACCCTGTTTGTTAGCCAAACTTGAGCATTTGTATGTAAGCATTTGAGAACTTTATGTCTATCCATGGGTATGTTTCCTGGATCTCCTATTTGGTGTTTGAGATTTTCATCAATAGTGTTAGGGTGTGTGTAAAAAGTATTTGTTGCTTGTGCAACGAGCAGAGCAGAAACACACAGGGAAGGAGATAAACGTGCAGCTCGTGTGAGAAAAATACTTTATATACAAGATAATAAGCAGTCTCGGTGTAAGTAAAACAGTCCAAGGTCATAAACAGTAATATCAGTCCAGTAAGTATCTTCCCTTACCAAAGCAAACAGACTTTAGTAACTCTCGGTATACAGTACCATATAACAATTCAGTCTAACACCAATCAGCAGAAAGACGCAGGAAGCAACAGGAACAGGATCAATCAAGAACAAGGAACGCTTCTCTGCGCTGCTTATTTATGCACTGTAGCCTAATTACAGGGTTCAACAAACTCTGATTACGTGGCTCAGTTGTTTCTTAAAGAAACAGATATATTGCCTGACCAACAAGTTAGGAGTAAGCTACAAGCTGAACCTAACAAATAGTTTTATAGCTTCAAGCTTTTATAGCTTGAAGGAGAAAGGCTCAGATCTCTGATGAATTTCATCCTAGCTTGCAAGAACATTTTGGTGGCACAAAATGTCAACTATAGTTTGAAGTATACTATGGAGTGTGCAAAACGACATTAGAATAGAAAAAAATAGGATATTTATACAGGATATTTCTCTATAAATTAATAGGCAGGGACAGAGGTAAAAATAACTGCCACATTACCTGCTCCGGGTGAATTTTTCATTATAAAATTCTCGGGTTGGAGCCAGTAGTCCATTGCAATCAAAGACATTTCGTTTAGTAATGACTCGTCCAATTCATCTGATACATTTCAGAGGGTCTACTCTGAGCAAAACTAAATTTGAATTCAGTTCAGTTGCTTTACTCATCCTAAAGGTTATTCTTCAGATTCACTCTGTCAGTCAGGATACTAAAATATAAAAAAATTCCAGATTAGCATCAAGATTCCTAAAATGTTTAAGGTTTTATTGAATCAACAATGATTTTAGAGATGAAAAAAAGAAGGAAACAATTGTTAAGTGACAGAAAGCTGTACAAACTAATCTAGAACAAGTCTCCATTTTGTTCAATTGATTTAATGTGCAGAAATATAGTAATCATGTCTGATATTTCATTCATATTGCCCATGTGTAGAATCAATTTAATATTGCAAAAGTATCAAGGGTGCATTCTGCTACAGAGGAAGAAGTATAAAATGTAGTTCCTTAAAATATAATTTGCAAATTCATATTGTATTTTGTAGATTTAAGACAATGAACAACAGCAGCCCATCTGGACATTAGTAATTATGGATCATTCTCTTTAATAACAGTTCATGAAACTTCACTGTGATCTCTGGATTGTCTGCAACAGTTTGCAATGGATAAAAGCCTACTTTCTAAAAAATTACATTTTAGTACTTAGTATTATTGATGAAATGATAATGCAGTTTTCAACAAATATATTGGTCATCTTTATTATAATATATGATATACATTTTTCAAAATGTACCTGAAGTCAATCATGCATACCTTTATGTATAATTTTTTAGCCAAAACATTTGATTAAGGAGAATAACAAATCATCAGCCCTTCTTAAAGTAGTGACAATAGACAATAGATCATTGAAAATATTTTAGCATGAAGTGTTGATTTCATTACATAAATAAAACTCATCTGTAAAAATCATTTTCATTTCTTATTTTCTAAAGATATGTAAATTTTCACAGATATCGGCTAAGATGAATAGAGGTCCTGATGCTGATTGAGCTCAATGGTTTCATCAAGGTTTATACTTACAAAGCTCTTTCACAATACTTTTATTCACCGGGAGCATTCACTGCCATGTGTGATGATTTAAATTTATATAAAGGTAAAGATTTCCCTGTCAGTCATGTCCTACTCAAGAGAACGATGCTCATCTCCGTTTCTTGGCTGAAGGAGGTAGCATTGTCTGAAGGTAATTTCTGTGGTCATGTGGCCAGCATGGGTATAGGCCAAAAGGTGCATGGAATACTATTATTTATTTATTTTATTTTATTGAATTTCTATACCGCCCTTTTCCTGAAGGTCTCAGGGCGGTGTACAGCCAAAAATAAAACCATGACAATATAAAAATTAAAAGCAATTTAAAACAATTAAATAAATTGGCCAAAAAACTCTAATAAAACAACCCATTTAAAATAGTAAAATGTTATTATTATTTAGGCCAGCCCTGCTTGTTGGAATAATAATGTTTTTAGGGCGCGACGAAAGGTACAAAGGTCGTGAATCCTATGAATCTCCGGGGGCAGCTCATTCCAGAGGGTAGGGGCCCCTCTTCAAGGGGAGCCCCATGTAGAGAGTATTGCAATAGTCCAGACGGGAGGTGACGAGGGTGTGAGTGCCTGTGCGTAAGGAGTCCCGGTCCAGAAAGGGACGCAACTGGTAAATCAGGCGAACCTGATAAAAAAAAACCCTGGCCACAGCCATCAGATGGTCTTCTAAAGACAGCTGCGAGTCGAGAAGGATACCCAAGTTGTGAGCAGCCTCTGAGGGGGTCAAGATCTCACCCCCAATAGTCAATGATGGAGTCAACTGACTATGATGGGATGCCGGAAACCACAGCCACTTGGTCTTGGAGAGGTTGAGTCTGAGCTTGTTCCTCCCCATCCAGATCCATACGGCTTCCAGGCACCGGGTCATCACTTCGGGGGCATCATTGGGGTGGCCCGGGGTGGAAATGTACAGTTGAGTATCATCAGCATACTGATGGAAATCCACCCCGAAGCCACGGATGATCTCGCCCAGCGGCTTCACATAAATGTTGAACAGGAGGGGCAAGAGGACCGACCCCTGTAGCACCCCACAAACTAGGCACCTTGGGGTCGACCTCTGCCCCCCTGCCAACACAGACTGCGTACGGCTGGAGAGAAAGAGGCGAACCACCGTAGAACAGTGTCCCCCACTCCTAACCCCTCCAGCCAGCGCAGCATGATACCATGGTCGATGGTATCAAAAGCCGTCGAGAAATCTAACAGGACCAGGACAGAGGAACAACCCCTGTCCCGAGCCTTCCAGAGATCATCAACCAATGCGACCAATGCCGTTTCCGTGCTATACTCAGGCCTGAAACCTGACTGGAATGGATCTAGATAGTTCCTACTGAAGTGGTACCTATTAATCTACTTACATTTGCATGCTTTTGAACTGCTAAGTGGGCAGCAACTGGGGCAAGTACTGAGAAGTCATCCTGTTGCATGGAGCTTGGGTCTTGAACATGGGATGTTAGCTCTCCAGGTGACAAGCTCAGCATCTTTAATTACTGAGCCATCACATTTCCTATGTCTGTCTATGTCAAGGAATAGTCTGTCTGTCTGTCTGTCTGTCTATCTATCATCATCTGTGTATATGTGTGTGTGTATATATATATATTTGTCTGTGTCTGTCTGTCTATCTATCTGTATATGTATGTGTGTATACACACGCACGCACACACACACACACACACACACACACACAGAGAGAGAGACAGAGAGAGAGACAGAGAGAGATGATAGACAGATAGACAGATAAACAGACAGATAGACAGATAGACACACACACACACACACACACTGGATAGTCCTCGACTTTACAACACTTTATTTGGTGACTGTTCAAAGTTACAATGTCACTGAAAAAAGTGGTTTTTCACATTTATGAACATTGTTGCATCCCCTTGATAGCGTGAACAAAATTCAGATGCCTGGAAACTGATTCATATTTATGACAGTGGCAGTGTTTTAGGATTATGTGAACCGCCCCATTTGTGACCTTCTGACAAGCTAAGTCAATGCTGAAGCTAGTTTCATTTAACAACCATATTACTAATGTAAAAAAATACAGTGATTCACTTAATAACAGTAGCAGGAAAGGTCATAAAATAGGTAAAACTCACTTAATAAATGTCTTACCAACAGAAAATTTGGGCTCAATTGTGGTTGTAGATCAAGGTCTCTCTCTCTCTCTCTCTCTCTCTCTCTCTCTCTCTCTCTCTCTCTCTCTCTCTCTCTCTCTCTCTGTGTGTGTGTGTGTGTGTGTGTGTCTGTGTCTGTGTGTGCATGAAAGTTTATGTCAGTTGTGTTTTGGTATTGCATTAGCCAATTTTGTGCTTTGAGGATGTCTGGATTGTGCTAGAGGAAAAAGAATGCAGAAAAGTTCATATTAAAGGTGATTCTAGCCCTATAAATATTCATATATATGCAAACACACATATGTAGATATTTGCATACATGCATATACACATATATCAGTTAAAAAGCCTTTTTGCCAGTTCCTGGCAATAAATTTTGCAATGTTTACCAAAGCTATGGCTCAAAGTCCTCCTCACACTGAATCCTGAAGTTATTCTTGCAAGACTTACTTTATCTGTCCTGCAATAAATCATCCTACTTTTCATTTTTCTAAAACTGTTATACTCAGGCATTATATTAAGAGTTCTACCACAAACAACAGAGAAACACATGCAGTTTTCTAACTTCTCATGCTAATACCAAAATTGTGATGAACATATATTGTTGGCTAGAGAGCATTACAAGAAGAGATTGATTTTCTTCTGAAAGTTGTTAAAGGCCTTCCTTCTCATGATGCTTGTTCAGCTCTTTTACATGATACAAAAATGGATGATAACTGTGGTTCTGGGCAGATTGTTTGGACACAAAGTGTAAAGAGTAAGAGGTTCCCTGAAGAAAATTTGCAGTTGCTGATCATGGGCAAAGATAGAAGGGTTTCTGCAGAAAGGGAAAGAATCTGTGATATCAAGTGCATGCCATTATGCAAACTTTTATGTAAACAATATAATTCATCTGTACAACATCCTCCTGACATATGTGGCATAAGTTGTGGTTTATATCAATTGTGTTTTGATATTGCCTTAGCCAATTTTGTGGCTTGATGATGTCTGGATGGGGCTAGAGGAAACAGAATGCAGAAAAGTTCATATTAAGTCATAAATCATAAGTTTATTTTGTCATATATGATAACAGGTAAAAGTATAAACATAATTTGAATACATGAAAAGAGTAAGTAAATTAAATTTAATTAAAGGTGATTCAATCCCTATAATCTAAACCAGACTGAGAAATCAAGCAATGAATTAGTGAACACCTCGAGGCAAACAAAGTAATAACCAAAAGCCAACATGGGTTTTTCAAAAGCATATCATGCCAGACAAACCCTATTCATTCTTTGACAAAGTGACAAAATTAGTGGACCAGAGGAATGCTGTGGATATAATTTACTTGGACTTTACTTTATTCTTCTTAAATTATTTAAATTGGGTTGTTTATTTTAATTACGGGCCAAACTATTTAATATTTTTAGACTGTTTTTTAAATTTTATATTTGTGGGTTTTATGCTGGCTGTACACCACCCTGAGTCCCTTTGGGAGAAGGGGGGTATATAAATTAATTAATTAAGTAATTAATTAATTAATTGATTGATTAATTAAATAAATAATAAGCCATTTGATAAAGTAGACCATAACCTACTATTTGATAAGATAGAAAAATATGGGTTAGACAGCATCACCATCAGATGGATTCATAACTGGCTGACCAACTGCACTCAATGTGTAGTCCTCAATGGAACTGCATCTACATGGAGGGAAGTATACAATGGAGTACCCAAGGCTCTGTTTTAGGCCCAGTACTCTTCAAAACGAGAAGATAGATGGGGAACTCATCAAATTTGCAACTGACACCAACCTGGCAGGAATAGCCAACACTCCAAAAGATAAGCTTAAAATACAGAAGGATCTTGACTGATTTGAATATTGGGCGCTCTCTAACAAAATGAAATTCAATGGTGAAAAAAGTAAGATTCTACATTTAGGCAAGAAAAGCAAAATGTACAAGTACAGTATATGTGATACTTAGCTTAATAGTAGTAACTGTGAGAGGGATCTTGGAGTCCTAGTGGACAATCATTTAAATATGAGCTAGCAGTGTGCTGCAGCTGCCCAAAAAGCCAACAAGTTGTGAATGCTCCAACACTAGAAATTTTTAAGAATAGATTGCATAACCATTTATCTGAAATCAAATAATCCTCCCTTCCAACTCTGTTATTCTATTCTGTTCTGTTCTGTTCTGTTCTGTTCTGTTCTATTCCAATGGCATGGTGGTCAGTACTACCTTCATTGTACTAGCTGTTATAGAATCTTGCTCGTCTTGGAGCAGATAAAAAATGTTTCCACTAATGATACAAGATGTTGAGGTCTTTTTCACTCAATTCAAAATGTATAAGACAGATAACATATGTGTTGTTTTCTTCAGAGAATTTAGATGGAAATGGCAGCAAAGAATACTTCTTATACAAACCTGTAAAAATAACAAGACTTTTGAATGTAAGAAAAATGCATTATAAAATAGTGAACCATATTTTCTCTAAAAGACACACACACAAAAAAAGGAAAATAAAATGTAGTCACATTTTCCCTTGTACATAGGAATTTTCCTGGTTAGTAAGAGAAGAAGAGTAGATTTTGCATCCTGCTGATACAAGATAATGTTATTTTCTCTGTTCTTCTATCAACGTGGGGGTTGATACTATTTTGCCTTTCTGAATATTCATAGAAGTGCAACCCTATCCTAGATCTGCAGTATCTAGTGGGGAAAAAAACAGGTACCAAAGTGTACAAACACTCTCCTTGATATGATTGGCAAATGGTTAACTACATTTGGCTAAAGATTGTTAAACTTCAGAGTCATATAAGGAAAGTATTGGATAGGTGCAAACTTATGGTTCCTATAACTATTGACAGAATAAATGCAAAATAGGTACGTCAGATATCAAATGTAATTTAATTAATCATCAAATTTCTACACTGCCTATTTCATCTGAGTCATTCTGGATGCTTTACAATAAAAATGCAGTGTTAAGAGCCGGAAGAATGTTTGCATAATAATTTTGCTATTAGCTTCTGCTACATATCAACCCTGGAAAGCAAGTGACAATTTTTCCTTCTGAAGAGTTTGAAGGACTGCCTGAAAAGCTGAACTATTTGCTTCATTTCTTTGTTGCTATATTATTCCAGTAATATTTCCTCCTCCCAGGTTTCTTTTTTTATTTTTTTTATTGAAAGAGTTTTCAAATACAAATTTTTCCCCCTTTTTTCCTTCCCCCCCTCCTCCCTAACCCCCCCTCGCCACCCATCCCCCCGTGACTTCTTCACACCAAAAACCTAATTCATAACAGATTACATAATATTTTAACATCGCCTTACTCCCTCCTCTATATACTGACCCTTACTTACTAAAAGTATTATTAATATTGTTACTTTCCCCTTTTACCATACATTTCAAAAAAAAAGCAGTCTGCTATAACATTGTATGATAACTTCTAGTTTAGCATAATATTATTATAACTCCCAATTTAGCAATAATCTGCCCTTTTTGTCCTCCCCAAAACTTATATCTATATATTATTACAACATTTCAAAGCAACCTTCCACTTTAAGACTGTATAATAGATCCTACTTTAACATTTATTCTTTGTGTATATTAATATAACATTTCAAAGCAGCCTTCCCCATAAATCCTAATTTAACATTTATTCAACTCTATCCATTTCCTCCACTGCCCTAAATATATCACTTAAACATCCCTTTTCTTAAGCTAATCCATCAGTAGACTAACATATTTCCACCCACTTTCCTACAAAATTACCATGCACAACAATTCTTAATATCTTTAATCCACTGCCCACTCTGCTAAAATATATATATATATATATGTATATATTCCGTTATTTAAAAAAAGAAAAGACAATAACTTTAAATTTATAATCCATATAATATCTTCTTTGATGTCTTTCCACTGGATTGTTGAGTCCCTCATCCATAATTGGGTAACGTAGCATCCTGGTGCAACAGTTTGTTCAAAGTCTTCAGTCATCATCTGCCCCCATCAGTAATAAATATCCTTATATATATATAAAAGTAAAAACAACCACCCGAGTGACATTATGATTATATTCCATATAGTTGTAATTGTGGCTTTCATCAGGATTATTAATTCCCATCATCCTAATGGGTAACAACCAGATCTTCTGCATGCCCCAACGTAGCTCTCTTGCCTTGTAGCTCAGAATAGTTATAATATATTTATCAATACAAGAAAGAAATCCAAAATAGATAATTCAAATCCAACAGTTTAAGGCTCTTTTCACATCCCAAAATTACGGCATTGCAGAGGTCTGTCACTGTCCTCAGGATGATATTAACCAATACTTCGCCTCCACTATCTTTTCACATATTCATTCATTTTTTTAAAATCACTGGCTTCACCGTTGCTTAATTTAGAAATTTCTGTTTTTATGAGACCTATTTCTTTTTTTCTTTTCTTTTTGTGGGTTTAATTTCCATCCTGTTTTCCTTTCTACAAGTTGTATATCAACTGATCGGTTTTCATTCTGCTTTATAAGTTGATCTTGTTAGTTTTGTTTTTGTATCTCATATTTCTCTTTTGCCAATTGTATATCAGCTAATTGATTTCCATACTTGTCTTTAACTTGGTGAATCATCACGTTGAAATCAGATGCCGCTTCTCTCATATTTGTAGATAATCCAGCTGGGGTATCGAGAGAATCCAAAGGCAATTTGTCTACCGCAACCTCTGTAATTCGATGTTTTCCCTTTATTTCCAACTCCTTCTGCTTATCCTGTATTGTGCCTATAGATGTTAAGTTCATTTTCAAATTTTTTTGATAAAATTCTTCCGCTTTTTCAACAGTATCTAATTGGTATCTTTCTCCTTGATATCTCAATATTATGCCAACTGGGGCATCCCACCTAAATGGAATATTTCTGTATTTTAACTCAGTCACCAGAAAACCAAATTTCTTCCTTTCCGTTAACATCTTGGGGGGGAGCTCTTTGTAGATCCATATCTTTCTTCCATACAATTGCAAAGTAGAACTGAAGGAATTTTGCACAACATTATTCCTAATTTCTTTATCTGTAAAATAAATCACCACATCTCTAGGCAATTGCCTTTGCTTTGCAATCCAGGAGTTTATTCTGAACACTCTGTCAATCCTACAAAACACTTCCTCAGGTTGAACCTTTAAAATCCCAGCCAGAATTTCAGAAGATATTTTCCTTAAATCATCTCTGTTATTTTCCTGCAAACCTCTGAGTCTGATCGCATATTCTGTAAAATTGTAATGCACCATTAGGACCTCTCTTTCAATCTGTTTTTGCATTTTTCTGCATTACAAGACTTTTGTTCAACCTCCATTTTAGGTTTTTCTTCTGAGCTATTGTCTTGAATGTTTGTCAAATCATTTTCAATTTTTTGTATTTTATTATCCAAATTGTCCTCAATTTCTTCCACTTTAGACTCTAATAAGTTAGTATTTTCATCCAACTTAATCATAAATTCTACAAAACCATTAGCCATTTTTATAATCTTTCGATCCAGAATATCAAACTTTAATTGCACTAATTCTTTAATTTCCTGCTTAAATTTTTCAAAGTTCTGATTCACAATCTCATCCCTTCTTACAATCTCCTCCAAAAGAAATTCAATTATATTAAAATCAGTTTTCTGAGACTGGAGCTTTAAAACTTGGTCACGTAATTTGTTAATGGGGGAATCCCCCCCCATTGCTTGTTTGTCCGGCTTTAATGCCATATTTCAACACAGACAAACTATTTATTTTTTTTTTAAAAGAGAGGCAGCAGAGAAAAAAAAACTTCTTTCCAACCAAGATCAATATCAAATCTCCAGGAAGAGAAAAAACACAAAAGTAGAGCTTTATTTTCAGGTGTAGCCAAAAATATTTATTCAGCTACTTTGTATCTCAATAGGAAACGGAAGGACTCTCCCTTTCAGCCCCTTCTCAAGCCTCGGCAGTCGCCCTTTTTAAAGATTCTTTTTTCCTTTTCCTTTTCCTTCTTCAATAATTGTTATAAAATAAATGAGATACTTGCAATTCAGGGTCACAGGTCCAGCTCATATCCCTTCAAATGTAGCCAGGAGCATTTATTCTGCTACTTTGTAACTTAATAAGAAACGGAAGGACTTTCTCTTTTCAGCTTCCCTGCTCCAGTTTCGGCAATCGCCATTTTAAAAGGTCTTTTTTACTTTGTTGAATATCCTTTGCGAAATAAGTATTAATACTTGCAATTTAGGGTCACAGGTCCAGATCCAAATCTCATCATCTTTAGTTAATCTGTTAAATATCTTAAAAAGCTTGTCTTCGTAGCCTTGTTCTGCAAAAAGGCAGAAGTCTCCCAACGCCCGGAGCGGGCGGCGAGTGCTATAGGGAGCTTCCTCCGCCCGCCCCCAAGAGTAAAAAAAAAACCCTGGGGGCTACGGAGAGCTCTACCTACACTCACCTGCTCTATCCCACATTTCCTCCTGGAAATGGGGTTTTTTGAGCCGCCTTTGCGCTGTACAGGCGGCTCTTTACAGGCGAAGGGGCTGGCGGTCCCGAGAGACTGTCTGGTGGCTACGAAGAGCAAACCGGAAGCCTCCTCCTCCCAGGTTTCTTGACAACAAACAAACATAAAATGATGAAGGGACGGTAGTAGCTGGAAGAATTGAGCTGAGATATCCAAATTGCTGAACTGAGGTTTGGTAGTTCAGGCATTGCCTGAAGAGCCATGAAGAGCTGTTTCCTCCTGGTTGCTGCTTTTCTTCTCTGGCCAAGCTTCTCTTCTCAAAATGGTAAGTTAAGAAGAAAAGAAATCAAAGGGTTACTAAACGAAACCATTTTTGCAGCATTCATTAAAGGAACAGTTATTTTTTAGTGAAACTAAAGAGTTTCATTTTCTATCTGTGACTTTCTGGAAATTTGTAATGGCAGATAATTTAAGAATATTCCCTCTAAAATACAAGATTTTTCAGCAACTGGTTTGTGAATAGCAACATTATTTTGTATCAGTATTGTAAATTCACACCCTTTTGAGGGATTTTGTTTCAGTTAATAAAGAACTTGATACAATAATAACCAAGTGTCTAATAAAGGTAGTTTAAAACTGATGTAAAAATTGACTTCAGAACAAAATATAGAATAGAGTATAGAATATAAAATAATTCAGTTGGAAGTAACCTTGGAGGTCTTCTAGTCCAACCCCCTGCTCAAGCAGCAGACTCTATACCATTTCAGACAAGTGGTTGTCTAGTCTCTTCAGGGATGAAGCGCCCACAACCTCTGAAGGTAAGCCATTCCACTGGTTAATTGTTCTAACTGTTAGGAAGTTTCTCCTTAGTTCTGGATTTCTTCTCTCCTTGATTAGTTTCCATGCTTTGTTTCTTGTCTTGCCTTCTTTGGAAAATAGGTTGATCTTCTCTTCTTTGTGTCAGCCCCTCAAATATTGAAATACTGCTACCATGTCTTTAGACTAGCCATACCCAATTCCTGCAACTGTTATTTGCATGTTTCAGTCTCCAGACTAGTGGTAGGTTGCCCCCAGTTCGTACCGGTTCTATAGAACCGGTAGTAAAACCGGTGGGAGGCTCTGCCCACCGACCCCGACGTCATCAAAATGCACTGTTGCGAACCAGTAGTAAAGGTAAGTAGAACCCACCCCTGCTCCAGACCCTTAATCACTGTATTATCTCCAGGCACTTTCATTGAAGTATTTGTGTTTAATGATATATTTTACTTAAAAACAAAAAGGATACCCAAAAGTTGAAACAAACAGTTGTAAAAATGGAATATAATTACTGAATATATTTCCACATCAAATTTCCACTCAGATGCTAATGTTCTAAAAATGAGAGATTATAGAAAAAGAGGACTTTTCCTGGCAATAAATCCTAATGAGGTTTTCAGACTCAGTTTTTTTTTCTCTACATAATGTCTGTGGCTTCTGTAGCCTTTTAAAAAAACTTTTTATGCATACATCAAAGATTTGAAATTTTAAGTTGTATCTCGGTTATATTTACATCAGAATAAATACAAAAGCAATGAATAGGTATCTAAATTCATGGTGGGAATACCCTTTAGGAGAAGATATGGTGGAAAATATTTACTTCACAAGATGCAGAAGCTATATTTGCTTATATTCATACAAATTGAACCTTTGACCCAATCATTTTTTTTTTACTGTTTTTATGATTGCCTGGGAGTTTCTAGGGCTGAGCTTCTTGTTTGCCCTCCTTAATCAATTGGTTTATATTTAATAAAGTAGCTTGTATCCTCAGAGTTGTTCAGTGTTAGGCATCATCAAGGGAAGGTTACATATTGCAGGTAGTCTTGGAGTTACAATCCACTTGAACTCTGCTCATCATGATCAAAACCTGTTATGGTCATAAAGTAATCAGTCATGGGGCTGATTAGATTTTCACAACCCTTTTTATGGTGGCCCTTAAGTAAATACCATGATTCCAACAATCACCTTTCCAATAATCACTGTAAGGTAAGCAAATCAAATAACTTACAGTTGTTAAATAGTTCACTGTTGATGCAGTTTTTCTGGAAATTGGAAGTAAATGATGGTTTTCAGCAAAAACTGTCAGAAAACAAGGCCAATGGACCATGGAATGCAGCAAATAGCTATAAATGCAGCTCATCTGCGCAGCACCAAAGTGCACTCATGACCATGGAGAAGAGTGACTATGGGAATCTGGGTTATAAACTCCTCTCCAGGTAAGTTTCTCGCAAGTCCAAATGATCACTAAATTGAGGACTACCTGTAGTGAAGATTAAGTGCCCAAGAGGTATTAGTTTCTGGTAAAGGCAAAAGTGGGAAATAATTATATAACTTGGTTTAGAACAGGAAATTTCTTATCTCACAGTTCATGACACATTCATGAGATTAGCAAAAATAAACTTGTCTAAGCAAGTAAGATAATTTTATGTAAATATAATTTCAGTATGTGAAGAACCAGATGAAATTGACTTTGGGGAAATTGTGAGTACTGAGAAGGTCAAGTACCTGGAAAACGATCGAGTACAATACAGGTGCAACCCTGGCTATGTCTTGGAAGCACCTGAATGGATTCAGTGTAAGGAACAAGAATGGACACCACATCCACCAAAATGCTTGGGTAAGCCATCATGCTTCCTTTAACTGGAAGAAAATGTAGAATTGCAGCTTCTTTCATTTGAAATCCAGAAATCTAGTTACATCTGGATTCTAATTCAATGATCCGTAAGGTAGAAAAGTGATCTCTGTTGCTATGGAGTCAACATTTCTGGCCAGGACTCAGATTTCTTTTATCTGAATTGTTGTCTCAATAGTGGCTGTTCCTCCAGGTCCCCAAGTTTAATTTTTCTGCCCATTACAGTTAATAGGATGGGACTGATTGAGTGAAGGATTTATAATATTTATTGGATAGCTCCGAAAATGTTTTAATGGTATTAGCAATAGCAATAGCATTTATATACTGCTTCACAATGCTTTACAGCCCTCTCTAAGTGGTTTACAGAGTCAGCATATTGCCCCCAACAATCTGAGTTCTCATATTACCAACTGAGTCAAGGCTGAGTCAACCTTGAGCTGGTTAGAATTGAACTCTGGCAGTCGGCAGAATTAGCCTGCAATACTGCATTTTAGCAACCATGGAATAGAGGGAAACCAATGGACAACCTCCGTTGAGAAGATCTTGCTTATTTTCTGTTTTTTAGCACCATGCCGTATCACAAGGCAACAGCTAGCAGCAAAAAATTTGTTTGCATTTGGAGGTCAGAGAAAAACTCGGTTTATTCAAAGTAATCATAGCCTGCAATTTCAGTGCAATGAAGGATATGTCCTTGTGGATCCATCTGTCAGAAACTGTGTTGACGGTTACATGGAGTTGCCTTTATGTATCTCTGGTAAGCGTGCTCAAAATATGATTGATTCCTTTGAAATTAGAACTAATTAAAGAAATTAGTATAGCAATAAATATGCTTCTCAATCACATAGTAGCTGTAATTTAAAACAAAAATCTTAAGTACATCTATTTGGAGAAGAATGTTCTGGCATTTTCCCAAAGATATGAATTGCCTCTAAGGTTCAATCCAAAATCTTGAATTTCAGCTAAGAATTATTCTTTTGTGTAGTTGAAGATATGCATAAGATCGATAGGAATAGGAATTTGTTTCAAAAATTGCAAGGGTTATATAAAAATATGTTGATATCATATAATTAGGGGAGAACCATATTTTGCATGATGAAAAATCGCTTTTGTTTGAAATTGGCTGGATGACTTTATTATATACAGTCATCATACAGTTATTATATACATATCAACTTATGACAATTGAGCCCAACATTTCTCTTGTTAAGTGAGACAGTTTTAAAGTGAATTTTGCCCCATTTTATGTCTTTCTTGCCAAGTGAGTCATTGCAGTTGTTAAGTTAGTATCACAGTTGTTAATCTGGCTTCTCCATTGATTTTTAGAATTTAGAATACTTTAGAATACTTCATTTCTTAGCAGTCCCAGACTGAATAGAATTGAAGATTAAATCTTAAATCATCATCATTGTCATCATCATCATCATCATTATCATCATCTATCCAAATCTACCTATCCCAGGTCCTTGGTAAGGACTTGATAAGTAGACAAAAATGCCAACTGTCTTTCTGCCTGAGGAGAAAGGAAACCACAGATGAGAAAAAGATCAATTCCTAATTGACAAAATGTTTTTGGAAAACTGCAAGAGAAGAAAGATGAACCTGAATATAGCATGAATTGACTACAAAAAGGCATTCAACTCTCTGCCTCATGACTGGATAATCCAGTGCCTAGAAATAACAGGAGTCAGTAGAAACATCACTTTATAGATCAAGTCTGTTCTAAAGATGTTATAAAAACTGACTTAAGTAGTTGGAAGAAAGATGAGAAATTCAGAGATGCTATCATGTGTAGAAAGTTACTGAACCATTGAGGCAATTTCACGAGTAGCTGACAATGCGAAGGACCCAAGTGCAATTTTGGAATAAAAATCTGCCACCAATCTTTATGATGATGATGATTTAACTGTAAACTTCCCAGTGCAATTGAAAGAAGAATTTCAAGCTAATTTACAACTTTGGAGAGGACAAGTTCCAGACTTTTTCTTCATGAATATAAATGAGCTTGAGAACCCCTTGAGAAAAAGAGAAGTTTATAATTACTTGGTAGATATCTCAGAGAAACAAAAAGATTTTAATCTATGAACATAAGCTGGAAGGAGTGACATAAATTTAATGAGTTAATTGGAATTAGGATGGGTTTTTATCAGTCTGCTACTGTGTTTTCCCGAAAATAAGACCCTATCTTATATTTTTTTGAACCCCAAAATAAGTGCTTTGCCTAATTTTCGGGGAGGTCTTATTATTTTGGGGCACGTGGAGCAAAATGGGGCTCCTCTTGCCATCTTATCTTATTTCCAGCTCTGCATTTAAATATTTTCATGGAGGGCTTATTTTCAGGGGGAGGCTTATTTTAGCTCATGCGCTCAAAAGCCTGATTGAGCTTATTATCACAGGATGTCTTATTTTCGGGAAAACAGGGTATATGTAACTGAAAGAAAGTTTTAATGTAACTCTATATTTGTAAAGTGGGTTTGAAAATGTGTTTTATTTCTGTATATGTAATGCTTGAGTAATCCCTTAATCTTGTAAAATATTATTGAAAGTATATTTGAAAGTATCTATGTTAAGAGGAAATTTAAAAAACATAAGCATTTAGTGATTTTACTAATATTTTTAAAGAAAAGTTTAAAGTTTTAAAATGGATGTTAAAGAAAAGATTTTTTCTCTTTAAGATTAAAGAATCTGAAAAAATATAATGATTAATTTGGCGAATGTTAATGATAACTGCTAGTAGAAATATATATTATTTTCTGCAGCAAGAAAGAAAGTTGAGACGGTTAAATTGATTGTTTTATTTAAAGAAACTTATGATATTTTGCTATTTTGAATCATCCTCTAATTCCAGAAATCTAACCATTTCTGGGGAACGGCAAGGCTATATCATTCATATATGTGGACCAGCCAAGTAAATTTGGAAAATTGCTACTATTTAAATATCAAAAACTGAATTCAAGAAATGTATAATTATTCATTTTAGAAAAGGCTATTTTTTCTGCTAAGAAAAAATGACACTGTATAATTTTTTTCATAGATTCATGACAAGAACAGATTATGTTTTTGTGTAATTTAAAATATTAGTAACATTTGAAATATATTTTGGTGATTTATATCAATTTAATATGTTAATTCTTAGAGGAGGAATTGTTAACTTATCCATTTTTAAGATCCTTTTATATTAGTCATTCCTTAGATTATCTGTTCCATAGATCTACGTATATTGCTGTTTTTTCTGTATATATTTCAAAAATACAATAAACACATACAACTTGAATGGATATTCATTAAAACAGATTTATTGGCATCTTTTGCAATCAATCAAGAAATACAGATAATCTCAAAGCTTTAGGTTGGAATATGGCCAAAGTCTTTACCCTTCATGCTTTCATATTTAATAGAAAGAGGGCAAAACTGCAGTGGTCCACCCAGGACTGAGAACGGAGACATTTCTACTTTATCTGAGAAGCAATACAGATCTGGCTCTTCAGTAGAATTCAGATGCCAAAAATATTATGCCATGGAAGGTCAGAACAGATCTTTCTGTGACAATGGGACCTGGACAAAAGTGCCCATTTGCCTTGGTAAGCAGAAAAGAAAGTCTTCATCTAATTTTCATGAGCATTTTGAATCATTAGGATCCATTCATTGCTTTCTTTCTTTCTCACATAAAAATGGTTTAATTGGTCTTGCCTACAGCAGCTCTCCTTTATATATGGTTTCAGTTCTACACATGAGATGAACTGCTAGTAGATGAAAGCTAAATTCTATTGGTAGACCTCTGCAACAAGATAATATGACACATTCTGACTGTCTTCTCTAACAGATTTATTTTCTTTTTCATCTGAGATCCCTGTATGATTCCCAAGGCTGAACTGGAAAGGCAGAAGATAGAAGTTAAAGATGGAATGGATGCATCTGAAAATACATTTGTTCAACGTGGTCATTCTATTGAGCTCACCTGTAAAACAGGATATGTCCTTGCAGCAAATGCTTCCCAATCAGCTTCTGTAATCCATTGTAATGGGACACCACCTGTAATTCCTAATTGTGAAGGTGATTCAAAAAGTTTAATTTTACAAACTGTGGCTAAGTTAGTGCAAAACCAGCACATTCATCCTTGAAAATTTTTCAAAAAGATTGTTCACTCATAAATGCAGGATAATATATCTGCATGGCAATACTGTTTATATCAGGGGTGTCAAACCGGTGGCCCATGGGCTGGATGCGTCACGTGCAGGCCACGCCCATCCCAGCTCCGCAAAGGGAAAAAATGTCAAGATATGTCATGTGACGCTGTGAGTTGGGCACCTGTGGTTTATATCATTGAATGCTACAGTAATTGCTTTTGCCAAAACCAAATCCCACAGCTGAGTTACTAAACTTATATTTTTAAAGAATTCATAATCTATTACCATACTAAAATCCATACAGCAGTAACAATAGAAATTGAAACTTAGTTACTAAAAAGAATATAGGAACTTTTTTTTTTTGTTACTGCTAGAAAACATTGCTTTGCCTCTGATTTTGGGACTAATAGATTAGTGGATTTCACAATTCTAGTAGTTTTACATCTCCCAGAACCAGTAGTTTCTATACAGGCATAGGAAGAACTTCATGGAGATGTTTGTTTGTTTGTGCATTCATGGCATTTCTCTATCATGTTGCTGCTATATATATTTTCTTGTTCAATACAACAGATGATTTATTTTTTCCAGAAATTACATGCAACTCTCCAAGAGTATTAAATGGTTCTTTCCGACCTACAAAAATATATATACCATGACGGGGATCTAATTCGAATACAGTGTGACAGTGGATTTACACTTGAAACAGATTACGGAGGAAAGGTGGTTGAATGCACAAAAAATGGATGGTCACCTTCACCAAAATGTGTCTGTAAGTAGAGGTTGCATATATTACTGATTAGGGCCAATATATTTAACTGCACAAGTGTACATTTTCACATTATTTTACATGAATCTTTCTTTCTTTTCTTTCTTTCTTTCTTTCTTTCTTTCTTTCTTTCTTTCTTTCTTTCTTTCTTCCTTTCTTTTTCTCTTTCTTGCCTTTTTTTCTTTTTTCTTTTTTTCTTTTTCCTTCCTTCCTTCCTTCCTTCCTTCCTTCCTTCCTTCCTTCCTTCCTTCCTTCCTTCCTTCCTTCCTTCCTTCCTTTTCCTGCTTGTCTTTCTCTAAGGGACAAATTTCACCCAGCACAGTTTAGCAGATTTTGCACCTATTTAAAATTTTTATGTAGTTGCAACAGGATACAGGCAGACATGAAAGGAAGATGTTCCATCAGAACAGAATAAACAAAATTGTACAATTGCAATTTCACTTATTCACCTTGAAAAGTTTCTAAATACATATGGGATGTGTGCAAGAAAAGTGTTTTAACAAAGTGTGGAACATCTGCTTTTCAAATAAAGAGGAATAACCAAAGTTATAGGCCATTCATAGGCAGATAGATACACGTCAGAAAGCATAAAAACAACACAGACAGTATTACTTTCTGTTAGCAAAATAAGTAGGGCTATTGTAATTATGGATACAAATTATAGATTGGGGAAACTAATGTTTCCTAAATTTTGAACTGAAGAAACAGTAGGTCTAAAAGTTGCTAAATAGCTGGAAATGTTGAATGTTACAGTATGAAATGAATAGCTTTAGAGAGTGGAAGAAAAGGCAGAGGATAATTTATTACAACTGCCTTCTTCCAGAAATGAAAAGAATCTCACTTCCTGATTGGTGCACAGACATATATTTATTTATTTCATTTAAATAGCTGTCGATTGTGTACCAAGAGCTGGGTGGCTTACAACCAAAATATAAAGAGACATCTCTGTATAATGAAAAAATGCTAAAACCAAAAACCTAACATCATAATCAAACTTAGGTCACCTTAGTCCAGTTCTGTCTTCACTACAACTCTAAGCTATCTGCATCCCCTTTAAAGTATGTATGGTTTATTTATTTCAGTGTTTCTCAACCTTGGCAAGTTGAGGATGAGTGGATTTCAACTCCCAGAATTCTAAGGACTGAATCCCACACAACTTCAAGTTGCCAAATTTGAGAAACACTCATTTAGAGTTTTTTAAAGAAGAAATTTGTAAAATAATATTTCAAATTTGACTGTCCTTTTAATTCATTTAAAACTTATATCACATTCCTGTCAAGCTTTTTGCTAACGACTTTGAATTGTTAAAATTATTATTTTAATATTTTGTTTAATCCACAATGAAGCTCACTCATCAAGTCTTTTGCTGTTCTGAAAACCCCCTTTAACTTTAAAATAATTTTAATCCAAATGTCCTTAAGAAAATAAGGTTTTAAGTGAACCCAATGTCCTTAAAGTTTTCATTGTGTTACACTGGTTCTCCTTCTTCCTGTGGAATAGTTCTAATCAGTGTTGATGGGAGGAGAGGTCTAGCCTACTCTTCTTGCTTTGCAGGTTACCGGATTTTCCTGTGTATAAGACACTACTTTTTCTTTAAAATATTTACTTGAAAATGGAGGGGTGTCTTATACACAGGAGGCAGAGAGAAGGCCACACATGCTGGATGAGCCTCTCTCTCTTATATGCAACTCTACCATTCCTCTCTATTGTAGTTGTTTCCTATATCACATTGCCACTCTAGGTTTCATCTCTATTGTTCCTGTGATGCATTTCCTGTTCTTGTTGTATTACTCATTCTAACAAGATGGCTTCTGCACAGTGATGGCTTCTAATGTGCTTGCTACAAGAAACTACATGAAACATGGGGGCGTCTTCTACACGGGAGCATCTTATAGACAGAAAAATACAGTATCTCAGTGCTCATCACTCTCCCCACTTCATTGAAACTTCCCAATATCAACAGTAACATGAAAACATTGGATGAGGTTGAAGGCATTTCATTTGATTGTGAAAATAACTGAATAGTAGACCGCATTAGGATTGATTATTGTCCATTCTCAGTAAGTATGATAAAAGAGTCATTTATTCAATCTGTTAGGATGAAAAATGAGATTAGCATTACAGATAGACTTCTTCCTTCTCCAATCATTTAGATTTGTTATTTAGCTTTTTAAAATTATTATTTCAATGATTATAGAGAATATTAATGACTTTTCCTTGCGTTTTATAGTAGAAATAACTTGCAAGGCAGACTATATTGAACATGGAACCATATTATCTCCAAAGGCAATTTATAAGGAAGATGAGAGAATACAATTCTCCTGTAATGAAGGATACACATATGTTGACAGACCAGATGCCATATGTACTATGTATGGATGGAGTCCAAAACTTCAATGTACAGGTATGTATGTTTCTAATGGTCATGGTTACCCTGAAATCTTATACATACTGGATGCATAGGATTGCAGCTCCAATCAATCTGAAAAAATTCTGGTGGTTTAGGAAAGAAGCCTTTGTATGTTTGTATTTGATTTCATTTTCACCAGAGATACTTACAGACAACATGAATAACAAGTATTGTCTTAGAAGAATCATCTTTCTTTTATTTAACATGTAAAAATGCTGTTTCAGTTTTCCTCTGAATCTATGGGTTATTTATAGGAATACTGATTGCCTAAAGTAGCTATAATTATTAAAGGAATAGTTTAAAAAGAGCTACTAATTCTATAATTTCAAAATTGTAACTTTCCATGATATATAAAAATGCAGGGACCATAGTTTCCAGGAACTTGTGGAACCAAACAACACACTGTATTGTCTTTTAAATTTAATTGATCAGACTTAAAATGTCCAATGTCTTTCTTCAGGAGAGGTCAGAATTGTTTTGAAGATCATTTGGGACAAACATTTATTTGGATCTGTTATCAACCATACATAGTCTTACTCAGCAATAAATGTAGGCCCAAATAGGAGTGAATGTTTCATTTAACATTTCTAGGACATGGGAAACATGTGACAGATTGTGTCTAACTCAAAGTTTAGAAAAAAAGCATTTGTTTTCTTTAGGGACAATATAGATGATAGTCCCACAAGGCAGCAAAACAAGCTATTTTTGGAAGCATGGGATGAATGAAGCAACAGAAAATCAGTTGGCCAACAGATTGTGTTCAACAATTCTATTTCAGATGATGTTTTTCCATATAGCCTCAGATTGTTCATGTAAAAGAGGTGGGATAGTCTGTCAGATGTTTTTGATGTTTTATAGCCATGCCCTAACTTGTTTAGTATCGTTGAAAGAAAAATTGGTGCATTGACAAATAGTAGTGGTGATACTGAATCTCCTTGAAGGATTTCTGTCTTGATATTACCTCTCCCAGCCTATCACCATTGACCAACAACTGTGTCTTCCATTGTGCTTTAGATCCTTGCACAAGCCTTCTGATGTTTCTACTGATTGCTATTATTTCTTGACGCTTGATTATCCAATCATGTGGAAGGGAGTTGAATACCTCCTTGTAATCAACCAAAGCTATGTTCAAGTTAGACAACTTCCTTTTCCTGCAGTTTTCCATAATCATCTTATCAATTAGGAGCTGATGTTTTGTTCCTCTGCTATTTGAGTAGTTTCCTTTCTACTTAGTCAGAAAGAGCTTGTTTTTAAGTAGATGCTATTGGACTGTTTTAGCTACTAATACACACCAATGTGAAATCACAGCTGCCAGTTTTTTAGCTAGTGTTTACCTTCATTCGTATCAAGTTTTTCCCAAGAACCTAAGTTGTCATAATATATTAGGTGAGCATGTGAATCCAAGTAGTGTGGCTTTTTCTAGATGGATGGAAATTTTGTGAATGCGCAGATGTTTTAAATGCCATCCAAGATTTTGGGATATGACACCTAGTATGCCAATAATGACTAGGACCACCATGGTAATATTATGCCATAATGTAAGCCAGCTGGGTGACTTTGGACCAATTAGTTTATCTCAGCTCAACCTACATCGTATGGTTGTTTTGAGGTTAGGAGTATGAAGGAATATTATGCATTTTGGCCCTTTGAATTACTTAGAAAGCAATAAAGCAGGATAAAAATCAAATATTTCAACTTTGATTTTTAGATCTTAACCCTGTGATCTTTTCCAATTCTTGTTTTAGATTCTATTATCCTTTGATATTGCCATCAATATTCCACACTTTCTTATTTTCAACCACTGTTAAACTTGGTGTGTTATGAGCTGAGACATTATCTGTTTGTATTCGGAAATCCTGCAATATTTTAACCTGTTTATTTTCAACTACTTTTCCAACTCTATGTTCCCATCCTTTTTTTGTTTCTGGAACCTGATAATTTTGACAGTTGTTTCAGTGAATCATTTTGACGACTATGTTATTTTGTTGTTTATAATCATTTGTGTGATTTCTTGCATGAGCTGAGTAAATGGTCTACTGTTCCTTCCTTCTCTGCATAATATGTAAAGATCATAAACAAAATACATTCTGTACGTCCACTGCAAGGCTTATAGCATGAGGATCTCTCCTCATTTTGCAATATATTAATCTCATAGGCAGTGACTTACTGACTATGTATCTCTGTTCATCTTTCTCTATAGAAATTCAGTGTCCCTCTCCAGAAGTGAAGTATGGCATCTTTCAACCTAGGCAATCTCAATATGTGTATAACGATGCAATCGAGATAGTATGTTATTCAATTCCATATTTCCGAAAAAAGTTTTCTAAATGCACTGCTAATGGTTGGAGCCCGCCTCCTCTCTGTTAAGGTAAGCAGCTTTTTTTTAGTTTCTTTGTTTTCAGTTTCTTTCTAAAATAGAAATTGCTTTATTTTTTATGAGTGGTAAATTGCTTTATTGAAAATGAATGATTTATTATGAAATAATAATAGTGACACTATACTTTATTAGAGCTAGCAGTAATGCTGGTAATTCACCCTGTTTGTTAGCCAAACTTTGAGCGTTTGTATATAAGCATTTGAGAACTTTATGTCTGTCCATGTTTTTTTCCCCCTGGGTCTCCTACCTGGTGTTTGAGATTTGCATTTTCCTCATCACTCATTACCTCATTGTTTGATTTGTTTTCTTGGGCTTAGGTAACATGTAGCCCACTTTACAGAGAACTTTTCCTTCTGAAGCTAGTCAGGTAGCTCAAAGTGAAATGGCTGTGGAAGATAGCTAATAGTTCTTTGGGAAAAGGGAAGGTTCTCTGTCTATTGAAGCATCACAGATAGACTGCATAGCACTTGGAGTAATAGGAGAAATCAGCAAATACCACTTTGATACAGAACAAGAAATTATCGGTAAAAGTGGTTGAGCAGACTGACTTTTTTTTTTATGGCACATGAATAGAATGATTGCAACAATAGGGGAAAAAAGATAAGTTGAAGAGTTTAACTTTGATTAAATGAGGAATGGAGGGAATATTACTGAAATGAGAGGCAGAAGGCCTGAACACCAAAAAAGGCTGCATGCAAGTAGCTGCAGGAATGAAATGAACAGTTTTAAAGAGGGAAAGGAAAAGACAGTAAAAGTTAGGACTGTCTCAATCTGTGATTAATGGAAACACAACAGCCTCATGTCTTGCTTGGTTTATAGACACTTGCGAAACACAATGGGCACACACCAGTCTCTATAAAATTTGTCAAAAGCCACAAAATATTTAAGCACTTTGAAAATCTATGTTGTCGAGAAATTGTCAATCAACTATGACTTATCCAAAGGTGGTAAATGGGAAATTAAACAGAGATATGGGTATGCCTAACAATTCTGATGCCAAAATATTTTTGTATAAAAATTGAGCATAATAAAAAAATAACCTCAAAGAGGCAAGGAACAATAATCAAAGAAAAAATAAGTTAGCCAGAAGGTAGGCCAGTATTTGAGCTTTGGCAGCAACTTCCTAAAACATTCCAAGTTTCCTGCTTAACCACCCTGAACACAAAAACTGTAACTTCACAGGTCTTCCCAAAAACAAAGAATTCTGAAATCAGGAGCTATCTTGTTATACTAAATCACATTGAGATATGACATATGATATTATGACAACACCATTATCTGAATGGAGTCGCTTAGAAAAAGATACTGTGGGGTTATATTGGGGTGGTGGTAATTTTTTGGTTCTGCTTATATTTGTATCCTGCTTCAATATCCAGCTATTGAATCAAGGTTACTTAACATGTTTTATGGAAAAAAGGGAATATAAATCTCTTCAGTCCTAGCCCATAGATGTAGTATGTATAGTATGATTGGCAATTTTGGTGGAAAAAGTATAAAACTTTTTAATACTTTTTTAAAAAACAGAAACGGGTTTGTTTCTATGGACAAACCAGAAATTATGAAGTTCTCTCTGTTGAAAATCTCTTCAAAGATACTAGTGAGGTTTTACGTTCTCATTAGAGATCACAAGATACTTTTTAAAATTATATCTTGTGAAGCTGCCTGAGGCATGCATGCAATGAATTTATTCGTTGTATCTTCATTGTATCTCCCTAATATGTACAGTGACTTCGAAGCAACTCAGCAGCATCCAGAAAATGGACATCTAAATCCTAAAACATTCCTGGCTGGACATTCTACCTCTTACAATCAAAATCTGAATCAAATCATCTTCTCTTTCAAGGTTCCTTGAGTTTTCTTGACAGGCTGCTAGGTAGATGGGAGCCCTTCTCACAACCTGCAGTCTAGTGCCACTTTTTGTCTTAAGACATTAACCTGTCCAGCAGGAAGTGAGGGGTGGTCATGGGCGTTCAGTATTGGACCAAAATCATATCTACTGAATTGTGAATTGTATTTCAGAGGTGCAATCTGCTATTCCATCTATAGTAACAAAGTGAAATAGTATTTCTTTATCTATTGAATGATATCCTTGCATTTGAATGGCAGATGTTTCTGAACCTTAAGCTTAGAACTGGAAAGAGAAATAAGGATGAAGGAAAAAATGACATAGAGAAAAGGTTGACCAAATTTTCCTGATGAGAGAGAGAGAGAGAGAGAGAGAGAGAGAGAGAGAGAGAGAGAGAGAGAGAGAGAGAGAGAGAGAGAACACCTGTCTAATCTTGATGAATACAAATCACTGGGACCTGATGGATTACATCCCAGTGTTCTAAAGGAGCTGGCAGATGTCATCTCAGAACCAGTATCCACATCTTTCAAAAATACTGAAGCACCAGGGAACTACCAGAGGACTGGAAAAGAGCTGATGTGGTTCCCATTTTAGAAAAGGAAAAAAACAAAAAACCAGAGCCAGGAAGCTACAGACCAATCAGCTTAACATCCTGGGAAGTTATTGGAAAAGATAATAAAAAATCAGAACAGCCAACATCTAGATTCGAGTAAAGTAATAACTAACAGTCAGCATGGGTTTGTTAAAAACAGATCATGCCAAACCAATCTTATTTCATTCTTCAACATAGTTACTAAAGTAGTAGACCAGCTGTGGACATAATATACTTAGACTTCAGCAAGGCATTCAACAAAGTAGACCACAACCTGCTTCTTGGTAAGCTAGGAAAAAGTGGGATAGATAGCATCACCACCAGATGGATTCGTAACTGGCTGACAAACTGTTCTCAACGAGTAGTCCTAAATGGGTCTAGGTCTACATGGAGGGAAGTAAGTAGCGGTGTACCACAAGGCTCCGTCTTAGGCCCAGTACTCTTCAACATCTTCATAAATTATTTAGATGAGTGAATAGCAGGTGAATTCATCAAATTTGAAGATGACATTAGGCTGGCAGGAATAGCCAACCCACCATAAGACAAGTTCAAGTTCCAAAAAGGTCTTGACAGACTTTGGGCCCTGTCTAACAAAATGAAATTCAATGTAGATAACAAGTAAGGTTCTACATTTAGGCAAGAAAAAACAACTATATGTATACAGGCTAGATGAAACTTGGCTTAATGCCAGTAATTTTGAGAGGAATCTTGGAGTCCAAGTGGATAATCACTTAAATATGAGCCAATAGTGTGCAACAGCAGCCAAAAAAGCCAATGCAATCTTGCATTAATTGAGGGATAGAATCAAGATCACTTGAAGTTTTGGAACCACTTTACAAAGCCTTAGTAAGACCACACTTGGAATACTCCATCCAGTTTTGGTCACCACAATAAAAAAAAGAAGTTGAGAGTCTGGAAGGAGTGCAGAGAAGAGCAACAGAAATGGTTAGGGAGCTGGAGTGGAGCCTAAAATGTATGAAGAACGGTTACAGGAAATGTAACCGTTTCCTTTACATGTCGTCGAACATCTAAAATCTCCTCCACTTCATAATGTTGTTCTCTGCCTACATCCACAGATGGAGGTGGAGGAAGTGGGGTTCCTCGTATATTGGAGATTCCCACCGGACGTAGGAGGCTACTATGGAAAACCGGATGGATTTTCCCTAGCAGGGGGGGCAACTGTAACTGTACAGTGACAGGGTTGATAATTTTAACTATTGGGAATGGGCCAATATATTTTGGGGCAAATTTTTTGCATGGCATCTTGATGTTTAAGTACTTAGTGGAAAGGTAGATCCTCTGACCCACATGGAAAGGTGGTTGTGGTTGCTGTTTCTTATCCGATTGGTATTTGTACCTATCCACTGCCTTCTGCAGGGCATCCCTAACATGGTCCCAGACTCTTGCCATTTTGCACAGCCATTCCTGTAACCCCACCTCTTCAGATTCTGGGTGGGGGCACTCAGGTATCGGGACGAATTCAACCCCTGAAACAATATGGAACGGGGTATATCCGGTGCTGCTATGTATGTTGTTCATGTATGCGACCTCGGTGAAGGGTAATAGGTCCACCCAGTCGACTTGTTGGTATTTGACGTAGCACCGGATATACCTCTCTACCATTGCATATTTCTGTCAGAATTTGGCTGTGAACTGTACCCCACGATCGGAGATAATCTTTTGGGGCACTCCATGAAGGTGGTATATGTTTGTTAAGAACAGTTTGGCTAGCTTTCTAGCCGAAGGTAATCCCGGGGCTGCACCTGTTGCAGCTGGAAGGGGAGCCTCAGCTGGGATGCCCCTGCCAGCCCCTCAAGTTAGGAGCGCTGCTGTTCCTGGGGGACATGCCCCACCTCCAAAGATGTCCCATCTACCCCACAGTGTATGATGATCTTAAAGAGGTGTTCAGTGAACAAGACTGTGATATCCTGCCTCCCCATCGAGCCACTGATTGCGCTATTGAGTTCATTCCAGGAGCTATTTTACCTGAACCCAAAATGTACTCAATGACGCCGCAAGAATTGGCAGAGATGAGAACATATATGTTGGCACGGTTGGCGGAGGGATGGGTGTTTACAAAATTAGACCTACGGGAGGCCTACTATTAGATTTTATAGGAAAAACCCAGGAAAGCCTGGGGAGGGGATGGATGGGTTCCGTAACCCTCTCTGCTTTTGACTTCCAGACAGCCACATGGTAGGGGGGCCGCATGTCAGCCAACGTCGGGGCTGACATTCCGGTGGGAACAGAGGGAGACAGAGTGTGCAGCCCACGTTCCTGCCCGGATATCTTGCCTTGCTATCACTTGCCCCCTCCTGCATACAGACGGTGGAATCCTCTTCCTTCAGCTGTTCACATGGAACTCCAGCTGAGGGCGGATAGGACTGCACTTGCGTGGATGAGGTCCCGGCTGCATTAGCCAGCATTAATGGAGGTTTATCAGACCTATCCCGATCGGAACGGCCCCAACGAACCAGGACTAATTGCACTGAATTACTGGCCAGAGGAAGGCAGCTAGAGCCCTCCAATCAGCACAGGGATTTGGGGTGGAATCTGGGGGAGGAGTAACGCTAGGTTTATAATGAGAAGGGAAAGCACGATAAGGTTAGAGCTGACAATATTTCAATGTAATTGCACTGAGTGATTGTCGGAGCGTGCCGAATTTAGAAAGATAAAACTTTAGAACAACATCCACCTTGTTGTCTGCGATTTATTTTCTTATCCTGATTCGGAACCTGATAATGGATATGTGTAGTCTAGTGAAAAGGACTATGGGATACATGATAGCAGTTTTCCAATATTTGAAGGCGTCTACAAAGATGAAGGTGTCAAACTACCATATTTTTCAGTGTATAAGACGCACCTTTTTACCCCCAAAAAGGGGGTCAAAATCTGGGTGCGTCTTATATGCTGAATGTAGCCCCGCCCACCCGCTGGCCCCCACCCTTCGGCCATTTTCAGCCAGTTCCAGGAGGCAGGGATCTGGGTTAGGGCACAGCCTGAGGAACAACCCTCCCTCTTTGGGACAGTCATGGGGGGGGAATCTGCCCAGCAGCTTCAGGGAACAAGGCAGGTGCCACGATTTGTGGATGGTCACCCCTCTGGCAAACACTGACTTCACTCCCCAGCAATGTGAGGAGCTGCCGCCGCTGCTGCCTAAACCCTCTCTGCACCCAGGAGCCAAGCCGAGCTGAATGGGAGCCCCTAAAGGGAAACATTCCTCCTTTCAGCCATTGCTGCCAGATTCCCCAATGCAATTCTCAAGAGGGCGGCAGACCTGCGATCCCCTTCCCGATTCCAAACATGGGGTGTGCAGAGACAAAAAAAAAAAGTGCACCGTATTTCAGGCGGCGGATCTGGCCAGGAGGAAAGAGAAGTTGAGTCTGCTGAGAAGGGGGATGGGGGCGCGCAGCTCTGCAATGTGCAGAAAAACACTTTCAGGCGGCAGCGCTACAATCTCCTCCCCAAATCCAAAGCACTTCCCAGTTCCCCGCTGCACATTGCAGGGGAACTGGCCGCCACCTGAAGCGCGACTCTTGAGAATTGCATTGGGGAATCTGGGCAGTGATGGCTGGAAAGGAGGAAAGTTTCCCTTTAGGGGCTCCCATTCAGTTCGGCTTGGCTCCTGGGTGCAGAGAGGGCTTAGGCAGCGGTGGCGGCGGCTCCTCACATTGCTGGGGAGTGAAGTCAGCGTGGCCAGAGGGGTGACCAGCCGCAAATCGTGGCACCCGTCTTGTTCCCCGAAGCTGCAGGGCAGATTCCCCCCCGCACATACCATTCCGAAGAGGTTTGTTCCTCAGGCTGTGCTCTGTCCCTCCCCCCAGAGCATGCGAGGGGTCTCTTTGGGGGAAAGCAAGTAGTCCCTGCACCTCTTGCTTGCAGGTGAAGGAGGAGGGCGGTGCCACCTTAAAATGCTGGTAGGCAGAGATAAAATACTTTTTTCCTTGTATTCCTCCCCCAAAATTAAGGTGTGTTTTATACTCTGGTGCGTCTTATACACCGAAAAATATGGTATTTTCCAAAGCAAGAGAAGGAACAATGGATGGAAACTAAACAAGGAGTGAAGCAACCTAGAGCTAAGGAGAAATTTTGTAATGGTGAGAGCAATCAACCAATGGAGCAACTTGCCTTCAGAAGTTGTAGGTGCTCCATTGGAGGTTTTTCAAAAAGTGACTGGACAATCATTTATCTGAAATGGTATAGGGTCTTCTGTTTGAGCAGGGGCTGGACTAGAAGACCTCCACGGTCTTATCCAGCTCTATTATTCTATGTCATATGTTCCTAATGAACTAATAAAAACCGATACAAATTCAGACTGATCCATTGAAGATGTTCTGCACAAAGTGAACTCAGGCACAGGGTTGCAGGGTAGGTGTCCATGTATTTCCAAGCACGGTCACTGGGTATGTTCAGATTTGGCAGACCTGTGATTCTACACAGGCACCCTTAACTGTGTCTTAGCTACAGGCTGTGGTTCTGCACAAGCACTTTATTAGTGCCTCAGCCACAGGAGGCTGTGAAGTTCTGCAGTTTAAAAACTCCAGCCTGCTTTTGAGAAATAATATAGCAGCCTCAGATTCCAAAGAAGAGTTTAATGATTCTCCAAAACTTTTTACACAGTTAGACGTCACCAACATGTGGGGCAACTCAAGACATATTTTCATAGAAGGCAAGAAAACCTGCTGCTTAGGCTTTAATACATAAAATGGTTACTTCAGGCCCAGCTTGTATGGATGTTGCAAACTGTGTTGTAAAGCTACAGTTTAGTGAAGGGTCACTAAATGAACTATCGTAAGTGGAGGACTACCTCTATACTGGTGGCAATCACAGCCAAATTTTTTGAAGATTTTTGTGATCTAGAATATAGGGACATTTTTCTTATGTTTTATTTATGTCCTCTCAACTCTGAAATACTAATAAAAGCATATGTTAAAGGGAAATAAAAATTATTTGTCAGTGATGTTTCATTAGAATGAAGTATGAAAATATTCCGAAGAAATATTTATGTGAGGGGAATTATAGTGGTATAAATCCCTTTTTCAGGAGGGAAGGAAACATGATTAAATTCTAACCAAGATATGACTTTCAGACAAGAAGCCTATATTCTTTATAAGTCTCCAAGAATTAATTTTGCTAGAAATAAAACAGTGATAACTGACATAGTTCATCAATTCAATCTGATCCCATAGATGCCTCCAAATTTTCTAAGGAAAACCATAGAAAAAAGTTTCTCTTGGCAATTATTAATGTGCTATCCAAATATGCCTGGACCTCCTTTTTATCTAATAAGTCCACTGTGAGGCAGCTGCAGCCTTTCAGAACATCTTTGAAATAGGTTGTATACCATGAAAGTTATAGAGAAATGCTAGGAAATATTTCTCCTCTGAGGAACATTTGGACATGTTATTGCATTCATTACTCGGCTCTTCTTCTTGTCCTCCAGGGCCATTCCCTTTTTCCTCTATAGGTCCTGGGGGAGATAAACACTGTTTATATCAATGGCCACTAACCTTTTGGGCACCAGGGACAAATTCTATGGAGAAAGGTTTTTCTACAGCCCGTAGGGGGCATGGTTTCTGTCACAAGTAAATGCCTTATTCTCCATTATGTAAATAGTACATGAACAGGGTATCAGGGGTTAACTTATTCTTCACCTCTTAATGTATTCATATTTCACCACTCCCATATCTAGCTCCACCCATTGTATATATAAGGAGCTGCATACGTCCATTCTGTGCTTCTATCTGTGAATATTCAGTGAATATAGAATGCCTTATGTAAATAAACAGTGATTTAGTTGAATTGATAATTCTCAACTTATTTATTGAGTCTGATCCTGAAAATATCGTAACAATCTGGTAGCAGAGGATGGTTAAATTGACTCAATAAAAACTTAAACATGTCTAAAAGAGATAGGCCCAACACCAGGGCATACAGCAAAGAAATGGAAGCGGATCAAGAAATAATCGATGAGTCCACGAATGCAATTTCGAGAGAATCTGAAGAATACACCACAGACGACGAAGAAATAATAAATGAAGATGATGACCAAGAAGAAAACGAAATAGAAAACAACGAACTCAGGTCAGAGATACTAAAACTTTTAAAAAGCCAAAAGAGCGATGAAAGTCTCGTCGCGAACCTCCAAGATATATTAAAGAACAACGGAGCAGCGAGAGAGAAGCACATCGCTACTGAAAAATCAAAAGACTCAAAAATAGTGAGTAATATGCTTGCAGATGAAAGCGCAACGAAGAAGAAAACCAACAATCCCGCGCAAAATTTTGAATGGCAGCCATCTTGGTTTCAACAGACCCCTAAGATGAGCGAAGCAGAGCCAATCAGAAAGCAGGATTCAAAATATCTGGCGCGAAAAGCCTTACTCGATGCAAAAATGAAAGAAAAAAAAATATATACCTCAGAAGAGTCAGACACAGAGAACGAAGAAGATTCAATAGACATGCAAGTAAAATCAGCAATGAAAACGCTTTTTGCAGCATTTGGACCAAAACTGAAGATCACCAAAAAATCAACAAAAAAACAAGCAAGCGAGCCAACGCCTCAAAATCTACCCGCTCCTATCCAGACGGCGAGAGCACCGACGCCTGAGCCCAGAGAGCCCTGCAGATACCGCCCCACGCCACAGACTAATCCAAGGACCAGCGCCTTCAGCGAAAGAAAACGAGCACCCGCTATCACCAGGACTCCAAAGATCGAGCCGGAGACTGATTCATCGGAAGAAGAACAAAGCGAAGGAGCTGCAGCAGCGAGAACCTCTCACGGTGACTCCAGGAACGAAATGAGCAACGCGCATGCGCAAGACTACGCAGACAACTTCGGAAGACATGAGATGCGGAGAGAATCATACAAACTCGTCGCTAGCATCCCCACGCCGTTTTGCAACTTTCACCATTTGCAAGACCACGGACTACCTCCGGTTGTAAGTAATGGACCCAACAATGTTGGGAATTTACCCAATGACTTCCCAAAGCTGAGGATAGATGGCATTAATTTGCAAGAATGGTATCAGCAGCTCCAGGTTGTCTTTATGAAAGAAAATTTACTCTTTTTTATTACTAACCCCCCCAAAAGACCTTGGACTCTAAAGTTAGATTGCCTACACCATAGAGCATTCTTCTTATTAATTTCCAGTATATCTCCTGCCATGTATCACAGTATTAAGCAAAATCTGACTGTCTCAGAAATTATTCAATGCATGTTTAATTTATTTCACAGTGAAAGTGTAGCCACTACCACAAGAATGTCTAAAGATTTCTTCTCTTCTAGGATAAAGCCAGGGGTTACCATAAGTGAACACTTAATATCTTTAACAAAATTAGAGCAGAACTGCACTTAAGGGGGGAAGTGATTTCAGATCAAACGATGAAAAGTGTTATCATCAACTCACTTGACCCATCATGGGATAATTATATGTCACATTTAGACACAATCAATCTAGGATACTTATCCATAGAAAGTCTATCTAACAAGTTAATAGCTGAAGACAACTCAAGGAGGAGTCGTTATAGCAACCATATAGAACACAAACAATATAAAAAGGTAGCATTTCAAGAAAGATACCATGAACCATTTGGATGCCACAATTGTGGGTCCAGAGAACATAATAGGAGGGATTGTCCTAAAATTCTAAGAGAAAGATATAGGTCAGAATATAGAAATAGGTACAACAACAGACAACCTTCCATTGATAGACACAGGTATAGAAGTCCACCCAACTATAGAGAATGTAGAGGGGGCAGAGACAATTCAAAGGATAGAAAGTCTGGTTCACTGAATGGGCTAGACAAACATGACAACATTAACATACAACAACCAGAGAACAACAATTGGCTTATTGATTCTGGAGCAACCAATCACACTACAAATAATAAAAATATATTATCTTCTTTTGTAGAAGATAAATTTGTAATCAAAGTAGCTAATCAAGAAAAGGTTCAAGTAATAGGTAGAGGGAATGTAATCTTACCAGGCCTAGGAAAAGTAGAGGGGGTATTACTAATACCTGAGATACCTCATAACATACTTAGTGCAATAAAACTAAGCAGAGAGTCTGACATTAACATTGTGTTCTCAAAAGGAAAGGCAACATTAGAGAAAAACAGAACAAACATAGGCACAGTAATAATCAAAGGAGGTCTACCTTATTTAATGACAAAGGAGGAATGGTTAAACAACATTGATTCAAATATGGAAGATGACAATGAAATAGATAATGGAGACAATAGTAACAGTGACAATGAGGAACATGAAGTAACTCATAACCACAAAGATACACACAATGAAAAAAAACCTAAAATAGGTAAACCAATTCACGATGAGTGTGCTCATGTCTTACATAGGAAATTAGGACATGCCAGTTTTTCTGTAGTGCAAAAGATGACTGAACATGCAGAAGGTGTTAAAATAAAAAATTGTGAAAACTATTTGGAATGCTCAGTATGTAAATCTACAAAACTCAAAACTAGTCCCAGACCTAGAAAGTCAACGAGATCAACTAACAAAATTTTTGATTTGGTACACATGGATCTAGTTGGTCCATTAACACCATCAATTACTTATAAAAAACGTTACTTTCTAACCATTGTGGATGATTATAGTCATTATGGATTTGTTTACACATTAAAACATAAAGATGAAACCTTTCAGAAATTTAAGGAATTTTACAAACGTATAGAAACACAACACAATATTAAAATAAAACAAATCATGACAGATAGGGGATGTGAATTCATGTCTAAGGAATTCTCCCAATGGCTAAAAGACAAAGGAATGTTACATTACACATCTAGCCCATTTTCTGCATTCCAGAATGGAGTGGCAGAGAGAAAGAACTCAACATTACAAACCATGATTAGATGCACATTAGAGGATGCTGGCTTAGGTAAACAATTCTGGTCAGAAGCCCTACAATATTCTAATTACACACAAAACAGAACTTGGTCCAGTATTGTAAATAAGACACCGTATGAAGCGATGTATAACAGAAAACCAAAACTAGCACACATGCACATATTTGGAGTCACTGCAGACGTACACATACCTAAACAATTGAGGCGCAAAGGTGAGAACGTATCCAGAAGACTTAGATTTATGGGATACGAGACAGGTACAAAAGGATACAGATTTATCGATAGTAATAACAAATTTATAGTTTCCAGAACAGCTGTGTTCCATGAACAGGCCAACTGGTCTAGAATACATCTTAATGAAATATTCCCAAACACCAATCCAGGCACTAAACTCCAAGAAAAAGGGGATAGAGAAGAACATAGTAACAACACGCATAAAAATAAAGTCAAAACATGGACAAATAGTCAACACAAAATAAGAACAGATTCATTAACTAAAAAGGAAGCGAGGTATATGCATGACAATGATACTAAACCAGAAAGAGCAATCAGAAGTAGCAGAAACCAAGTGCCAAACAAATACAAAGATTATGTAATGCATATGGATGGAAAATCACCAACACCTAACACATATGAGGAAGTGTTAAAACTTCCTCCTGAAGAAAAGAAAAAATGGGAATCAGCCATGAGTAAAGAGATGGATAGTTTACGAGGGCTAAATGTATTCACACCTACAATTGCACCAAAGGACAAAACCATCATTGGCACTAGGTGGATATATAAAATTAAAAATTTAGAGGGAGGCAATACTCTATACAAAGCTAGATTAGTTGCACAAGGTTATGCACAGAAATATCCCGAGGATTACACAGATACATACTCCCCCACAGTAAGAACAGAGAGTGTCAAGACAGCTCTGGTTATAGCATCAGCACTCAACCTCGATGTGTTCCAAAACGACATACAGACTGCGTATTTACATGCAAAATTAGATAAAGAAATATATGTAAGGGCACCCCACAGTCAATACACAAACAAAAATGAAACTTGGTTACTAAATAAAAGTTTATACGGGTTGAAACAATCTGGTAAACAATGGTATGATTGTTTAGTAAAAGTACTCAAAACTATGAATTTCAATGCCACTACTGCTGATAATTGTTTCTTTGTCAAAAAAGAGGATGATTCACTAGAATTTGTATTGATCTATGTGGATGATATTTTGTACATAGGTAAACATAATGAGAGGAGAGAAGCATTTGTAACAAAACTGAATGAACATTTTTCATTGAAATCTTTGGGTAAAGTAAATAAGTATCTTGGTGTTCAAATCAGTAAAACCAGAAGAGGATTTAAGCTTTCTCAAAAGGACAAAATCATAGAGCTCTTGAAAAAATGTAATTTAAGTAATGCTAAGCCTTGCGATACTCCAATGCAAACTGATTTTTTTGAAGAATACAAATGAATCATCCCCTGAATTCAAAGACAATACATTTTACAGGTCAGTCATAGGTTCACTTCTTTATATCTCCAATTGGACTAGACCTGATATTGCTTTGCCTCTCAACTTATTGTCCAGACATGTTAGCAAACCATCACTATACCATTGGGAAGCTGTCAAAAGGATAGTAAGGTACTTGAAGAATAGTTTAGACTTCTGTTTGTTATTGGAACCTAATACTGTCAAAGAGCCCATCCTCACATGTTATGCCGATGCGGATTGGGCTGGCGATACCTCATGTAGAAAAAGCACATCTGGTTATTTATTCTTCCTTAACGGTTGTCCAGTTTACTGGTATACTGGCAAACAAGATCTAGTAGCCACTTCAACAACAGAGGCAGAATATGTTTGTCTATCTAAGGCAGCAAATAACCTTGTATGGTTTAACGATTTACTTTCTGATATTTGGAAGAAACCCATTTTGCCTTTTATTATGCATGAAGACAATAAAGCTGCTATCGAAATATCTAGGTCTGATGCTATTGGACAAAGGTCCAGACATATAGATATAAAGTTTAAACATGTGAGACAATTATCTCAAGATGGATTTATCAAAGCAGTTCATTGTGAAACATCAGAGCAAATAGCTGACATATTAACAAAGCCTTTGCCGTCTAAGCAACATAAATACTTGACTTCTAAATTACATGTCTTATATTGTTCTGAATCTGATTGTAATTGTTGTAATATATCGAATCGGCATTTAGAGGGGGATTTGTCACAAGTAAATGCCTTATTCTCCATTATGTAAATAGTACATGAACAGGGTATCAGGGGTTAACTTATTCTTCACCTCTTAATGTATTCATATTTCACCACTCCCATATCTAGCTCCACCCATTGTATATATAAGGAGCTGCATACGTCCATTCTGTGCTTCTATCTGTGAATATTCAGTGAATATAGAATGCCTTATGTAAATAAACAGTGATTTAGTTGAATTGATAATTCTCAACTTATTTATTGAGTCTGATCCTGAAAATATCGTAACAGTTTCACCTGCTGCCTGCATCCCGTGGATGGGGCTTCACTTGTTTGCGCGGATTGGTTTCTGGCATGCCATGGCCCATGCTGGTCCATGGACTGGGGCTTGGGGACCCCTGGTTTACATTAGAGAAAAAATGAGGGGATCTTTTTGACTCAATTCAAATTGCATAAGAAAGATAATAATACATATTGTTTTCTTCATAGAAGTTAGATGGAATTTGCAGCAAAGAATTTTTCTTATACACCTATAAAAATGAGAGTTTTGAATTTAAGAAAATAATTTAAAATATTGACAACATATTTTCTCTTAAAGACAAAACAGGAAAAAGGGAAACAAAATGTAAAATCAATTTTTTCCTTGTAAAGGGGAATTTTCCTGATTAATAAGAGAAGGGTAGATCTTGTATCCTTCTGACAAGGAAGCAATGTCTTATGTTCTCTCTTGTATTACCCAGAGTTGTTAGTATTTTGACTTTCTAGATATTTGTTGAAGTTCAACCCAATCCTAGATCTGTGGTATTTGGTGAAAAAACAACTGGTACCAAATTGTAGCAACAGTTTCCCTGATATGATTGGCTAATGTTTAATTGCATGTCGCTGAAGATTGTAAAAGAAGTTTTCATAAAAATTATGTATAATAATTTTGTTGTTAGCTGCTGTTACTGAAAACCTTGGGAAAGTTCAGAATTGCTCAACACTGAAATGAAAGTATTTTTTTTTCTTATGAAAAAAACTGCCTGAAAAGTTTACTTTGTTTGCTTTCCCACCGCAACACAGAGTCCTTATTTAGCTATCGAGATCATATTCTTATTCCAGTAATACTTCCTCTTCACAAATTTCCTAGCAACAAGCAAAGCGACAAGCAAAAAGGAGGAAGGAATGATAGTATCTTTGCGAGATCAGCTGAAAGAGCCAAACTTCTGAACGGAATTTTAGTGGTTGGGAGATTACCTGAAGAGCTATGAAGGCCTGGCTGCTCCTGGTTGCTGCTTTTCTTCTCTGGCCAGGCTTCTCTTCTCAAAAGGGTAAGTTAAGACAAAGAGAAATCAAGGGGAAAACAGTGTCTGCTGGATTCATTAAAGGACCAGTTACTTTTAGAAAACGCAAACAATTTCATTTTTCTCTTGTGGTTTTCTTGACATTTGTAATACCAGATTCTTTAATAATGTCATGGATTTATAATTCCAGTCCTCTTTTCAAATACAACGTTTTTCAACTACTGATTTGTGAATAGCAAAATACTTTGTATCAGTATTATAAATTCATGCCCATTTGGAGGGTCTCTGTTTCAGTTAATAAGGAACTTGATATGATAATAACCAAGAGATTACCATGTCTAAGATGAGGCTTCATAAATCAGTGTTTGAAATTATAGAGATACGTTTACATCAGGATAAATACAAAGAAATCAGTGGAAGTCTAAATTCACAGTGATTATATCCTTCGCAAGAAGATGAGGATAATATTTTTTTTTCTACTGAATATTGACTTCAGTAGACATTGAAGCTAAGACTGTATTTGTTGATATTCATAGTAATATTCATACATTTGAGCCAATCATATATTTATCACTGTTTTTTCATGGTTACAAAAGTCAAAGAAGAGGAGAACTGGAACTGGCCTCAATCAACAGAGAACATAAAAGGCATTCCTTTCTCCATAATTGCAAAATTAAATGATAACACATCAGTAGAGTGAGTGTTATCCCATATTAGGCTCTTACTTTCAAATATGTTAGGTGAAGGGTTAGATATAGTTATTTGGCAATTATTTTCTTCCCTTGTTTCTACCCAGTGTGGCGGATTTGAAATGTATATTTGCATTCTTATTTATGTATTTCTAAAGAAAGAAGAACAAGGGAAGAACATGAGAGTGTTAAAAACTACAGAAAAAATTCTGTGTGGCAGCATTTAGACCTGATAAAAACAAACAACTATAGATAATATGTATTGAGAAATTAATATCAAGGTTAATAGTAGTAAGCAATGGTTTAATATCTCTAGGAAAGGAAGCATTAAAAATTTTGGTCAGATGTTGCTGACAAAGTATACAGGGAAAGAAGACAGGTTGATTACAACTGAGAAAGGTTTAATCATGAAAATCCAATTCAACTGTCAGAAAGATTTCTCAAAGGACCAACCAGGGTAAACCAACATGCTGGCAAGAACAAAATTCCATAGAATTACATATTTTGGGGGAAAATTTGGAGAGAGGGAAAACCTCTCTCTACCTCCCTATACCTAGATTTGCTTAGATTAGGCATCAGCAAGAAAAGCTAACATATTACAAGTAGTTCTTGAGTTATTACCCATGTGGAACCTCCCCATCACTGTCATAACTTGTTATGATCTTAAAGTGAGTCAACTCCCATGACAATTTTATGATCTTTTTGTACTTGCCATTAAGCAAATTACTCTAGTCATTATACAAATTCATAGTTGTTAAGAAAAGCAATGATTCGCCATGGGCAGAGGTCTGCCAAAAACTGGGAATCAGTGTAGGTTTTTGGCAAAACTGTCATAACACAAGGTCATGTGTTTATAAATGCAACCCAGTTTCCCAGTGACCAAAACGTGGTCATGTCACCATTGGGGTGGGCAACTGCTGGAATTTCAAATCCAAGTTGTAAGCATCCCCTTTGGAACTTTGAAGGTCATTAAACAATGAGTCATTAGTTGAGGACTATTAAGTGTGTAACAGGTACTCGTTTGCTACTTTAGACAAAAGTGGGAACTAATTATCTAGGAGGGAAATTGGTTAGCTCGCAGCTCATAAGGGTAAATAGGAAGAGGAAGTTTGTCAAAGCAGGTAAGATAACTTAATGTAAATATAATTTCAGCATGTGACGAACCAGATGAGGTTGACTTTGGGGAAATTGTGAGCGCTGAGAAAGCCAAGTATTTGGAAAATGACCGAGTGCAATACAGGTGCAACCCTGTTTATGTCTTGGAAGGACCTGAATGGATTCAGTGTAAGGGACAAGAATGGACATCTCATCCACCAAAATGCTTGGGTAAGCCATCATGCTTTCTTTGACTAGTGTAGACCTGGGAGAAAATACAGATTTCATTCAATAGGAGAATAACAGCTGCCAATTTAAAAATAAATTAGCTTAAATTAGGATCCAGGTTTTACTGAAGCCAAAACTGTTCTGGTATCAGCTTTTTCGTTTGAAATCTGGAAAAATGAACTGTGTTTCATTTTCCTGATTTGCTTGAATGAGGAAGCAAATCAGTTGATATAATTAAATAATATTAAATTGGAAGCTTGTGCTCACTTATTAGGAATCTGAGAAACTGTGGAATTCAGCTACATATGGATACAATATCAATGGTTAATGAGGTAGGAAAGTGAATTTTGTTGCTATGAAGTCCAGCCAATTAGAATGCTTGATATGTTTACACTTCTGAAGAAGAAAAATATTCGAGTCTAGCAATTAGGATTAATTCAGCAAAATTGACAAGATTCCTGCACTATCATTTCTTCTGTATTAATAGTACACAAACTAGATCCCACCCTCCTTGTGGATAATTCATCACATTCCCATATTCTCTCTGACTATCTTTCTGTGAGATAACAGAAGATCAAACAATTCAGTACAGTTTCTCCAAAGATTATTCAGAGGACAAAATACCATCACTAAAATATTTCTGACTAAGACTCAGATTGATTGATTGATTGATTGATTGATTGATTGATTAATTAATTCATCCATTCTTCATATTTCTAAACTGCCCATCTCCTTCAAAGAGGGAATGTATCTCTTATCTTGGTAGTAGCTTTTCCTCCAGTTCCCCAACATTGGTCCCATTGGGGAATTAAAGATTCCAGATATTAGGCTGTTGTTATTTATTTCTTAATTTTTGATGGGAAAATTCTCCTTTCTTTAACCCGGGGTGTGGGATGCCTTGCATTTTGAAAGCTGTTACAACTTATCTGTTTATCTGCTGCTCTTGTCCTTGAATAGAGAAAGAAAGTGTTTCTCATGCTTTCAAATGAAATAATTTTTTGGGAAGGAAATGCAAAAAGAATGCACTTATTTGAAAATATAAACCAAAAAATTGATGGATCAATAACATTTGTGCAAACTCAAGATGAGATCCAAAAGCAGGAAATAACAATTTGAGGAATTGGAACCCAAACAGTTTCTGTAAGATGTGAAGAAGGAAGTGCTTGATTGAAAAAATATAGATTTGCCAGAAAAGATTGAAAAAAATATGAATATAAGAAATTCTGAGACAATGGATATGATGAAAGATAGACTAGACTTTGTGGCAAGGGCAATGTTGTGTTGTTAAGGAGAATTATTCAACAGTGGATGTTGCAGAGATATTTACAACAGAGTGTCAGGTCCACCATCATGTCCTGCCATTCTGTTGAAGGAAGGCTTGCTGGCATTTTTTGCATGCTTTCACTTTTGCTGAACTGCTTGGGAATCAGGGAGGGGGGTTGTCTTCAGAGATGGAGCAGACTCCCTCTCAGCTGGTTCCAGCTTGATTCCAAGGCCATCAAGTCCTGAGAGTGACTTGTTATCTGCCAAGTACCTCAGCATTCTCAAAACATCCCTGTGGCATCACATTGGCGAACTGGTCACGGGGTTTGGGTTTTGGGATAATGGAAGAATTGCTTTGTGCTTTGCATGGGACCTTCATATTCTGCCTGACTTTACTGCAACCACTTTCTCTCAGTAAAAATTCTTTTGATTCAACTCAATGTAGCAAGCAGTTAAAGCTTTCCTGAAGGAACAGTTGGTGCAGGTCCTTACACAGAGACTTGTGAACTTTGGAAATGAGATGCAATTCTTGGGAAAGTTCCCAATTAAAAAGCTAAGGAAACGTTACATTATAACAACCAAACATTTGACGCTGGACTCAAGAGATAATGACCAGGGTGATTTCTGGTAAATACCAAAACATACTTTTAACAGAGTGGTTTGAACTTTAACTTTGCTGTTGTTTAAACTGTTTTTTAAAAAACATATATGAAATGTATCACAGGTCAATTGGGTTACAAATAGATGTACAAGTTTAGAAATTTTGGACCTGCTTTGCAAGGGGTGGGGGAGTTATTATTGTTGCAATAGATTTGTCAGTATCCAACTAGGGCGATAATATATGTTTTTGTCTTTTTTTAATTCACCTTTTTAAAAATGGTTTTGTCTGGCTTTGTTTTGTCTCTATTTTTTTTTCCTTTGGGATTTTGTATTTTAACCTCTTCAATAAAGGAAAAATTGTAAAAATAAAATGAAATATAGGAAGCCAAGGACTAATCTTCTCTGCTTAAATAAGTTGAGAAATTTTGCATCATATTTCAATAGAATAGCTGTCTCAAATTTTGTTCCATTACAACTCAGCCAACTCAAAATGTCTTTGCAGAAAATTCTGAATTGGGCTGTTTGTTTTTAGCTAGAAAGAAACAACATCATCATCTGTCTGTGCATGCTCCTACAAGCCAGTCCTCTGTGAAAGGTCTAAAAACTATAGCAGAATCATAACTTGTTTATCATTAATATTGTACTCTAATTTGGCTTATTTGATTTTGACCTGGAACTATCCATTGTGATTGGTAAACTGGGTTGATTTTCTTGGTAGTGGAATAGAGGGAAACAAATGGATAAATTACCTCCCTTCAGAAGATCTACCTTCTTTTCCCTTTTTTAGCACCCTGCAGTATCACAAGACAACAGCTAGCAGCAAAAAACTTGTTTGTGTTTGGGAATCAAAGAAAAGCTCGGCTTATTCAAAATAATCAGAGTCTGCGGTTTCAGTGTAATGAAGGATATGTCCTCGTGGTTCCATCAATCAGAAAGTGTGTTGACGGTTACATGGATTTGCCTTTATGTATCTCTGGTAAGCATGCTGTCAATATGATGGATTCCTCTGGGATTGTAACTGATTAAAATAATTAATATAATGAACATGAACATTTGCTCCTAAAATTCTATTCTTTTAAAAATGATTTAATCTTCACTGACATCATTCACATCTTGGTTTAGAATTTTAGTAGTTGTAATCTAAAACAAGAAACCTGAAGCACATCAGATTGGGGAAGGATGTTCTGATATTTTCCCAAACTCTTGAACTTCAGCTAAGAACTATGATTCCATGTGGTTGAAGATATGTATAATATTGGTAGACATAGGAATATGTTTCAAAAATTGCAAAGGTTGTATAAAAATAAGTTTATGTCATATCATTAAAGGAGCCCCATATTTTGCATGATGCAAAATCTCTTTTGTTTGAAATTGCTTGGATGAATTAATCATATAGTCATGTTAATATTGATCTGACTGGTATTATTATTTAATTAATAATTCCATAGGTTTGGGTGATGAAGGATATTTTATTTTTCTTTGTTTGAAGACATTGAATTTTCAGATTGTTATGATAATTTTTGTAGCTCTACAAAAAATTAGTCCAGAAGATATTTTTTAAAATTGTCACTCGGTCCCTTCATCGTCATTTATAAGAGCCATGGTGGCATAGTGGTTAGAATGTAGTACTTTAGGCTATTTCTGCTGACTGCCAACCGCCAGCAGTTTGGCAGTTTGATTCTCACCGGCTCAAGGTTGACTCAGCCTTCCATCCTTCTGAGGTCGGTAAAATGAGGAGCCAGATTGTTGGGAGCAATATGCTGACTCTGTAAACTGCTTAGAGATTTGATTTGATTTGATTTGATTTGATTTGATTTGATTTGATTTGATTTGATTTGATTTTTTTATTTTATTTTATTTTATTTTATTTTATTTTATTTTATTTTATTTATTTATTTATTTATTTATTTATTTATTTATTTATTTATTTATTTATTTATTTATTTATTTATTTATTTATTATTTGGACTTATATGCCGCCTTATCTCCAAAAGGACTCAGGGCGGCTCACAACAATAAAACACATACAGTCCAATCCTTCCTTTAAAAATACACAATAAAACTATAAAACTATAAAAACCATTAAAATCCCCTCTAAAACCCCTTCAGTCCAAGAGATGTCTGTAAAGCACTGTGAAGCAGTGTGAATAGCACTGTGAGGTGCTATTGTTATTTGTAGGTGGAAGTCTAAATCTTGTGCATTTTCAATCTGATAGAACTATTTCTCCTAAGAAACATATTTATAAAATAATTAGAAAGTGATGTAAATTGAATAAGCAGATAAATTGTTAGCATGTTGTTTAAAACAAGTGAAACAACAAAATATAAAGCTGGAAATATCTACATAAGAGGGCCAGAGCATTACAGATCCTGTAAAAGTAAAAGTTAATTTATTTTTTTCCAATGGAATGAGCAATTATATAATGCTGATATTACTATGCAGTTATTTGCACTACTATCTATGTGTAATAATTAATTTAACTGAATATTATCCTTTACAGTCTTTAATGGAGAATCATTATGTGTCAGTGTTGCAAGGTAGACCCAGACAGGATGAATGATCAGATTAGCTAATTCTAATTTTCTATAGAATTACATTAATAGAATCCTGCAATCCTAAAGTACATTCCTTCCCCCCTGTGTCCTTTACAGCCCTTGAAACTGGGAGGGTCTCTTCTCAACCACTTGCCCTGTCTGTTCTGGGCAAGGGCTAAGTTGCCTTTTATCTGATGGTTCCCTTGGCTGCATTTCTTTTCCCTTTGTCCTGAGATCATTTCTACATACTATTACATCATATATTTCTGTCAAGATCTTGGACAACATAGAGCAAAATCGATGCTCTATGTATCAATGTATAGCAAAAAAAAAAAAAAGTGGTCATGAACATTTAGGTGCATTTGTGCTCTATTGAGGTGTAGATCAGGGGTGAAATCCTCCCGGTTTGGACTGGCTCGGGCGAGTAGGCAGCGATGGCGGCAGGCAGTTTGGAGAACCGGTAGCAAAAATCCCTGCCCCCACCCCCCATGCCCAGCTGAGCCGTGTGATCATCAGAGCATTTTTTTCCCTTTAAATGGCTCTGACGAGCCAAGCTCTGACGATCCCAGCTGAGTTGCCTGCTAACCGGTAGCAAAAATCCCTCCCCCTCCCCCTCCCCAGCCTCCAGATTGCTTACCTTACCTGCTGGTCGCAATGCCTGCCTTGCTTCGCTTGCTGTAATACCTACAATCCATTGCATTAGCAAGCAACTGAATCTCCCTGCCTGCAATCAAGCTCATCGGTGAGCAGCTCTATCTGCCTGCCTGCCTTCCTGCTTAGACTTGTGGACTTCAACTCCCAGCAAAGCTGGCTGAGGATTCTGGGAGTTGAAGTCTACAAGTCTTAAAGTTGCCAAGGTTGGAGACCCCTGTTCTATTAGGTAAGTTTTTTTCCCCTTTGGGAGCTTTAAAAAAAATAGTTAATTGGGTTTTTTTTTAGTTGTTCTTTTTTTAGACCTAGCCATTTAAAGTTTAGGAAGTTTTAAATTTAGCTGCTTTTATATAAAAATAAAAATAAATTAAAATAAAATAATATTTGTGCAGCTTTCTGAGATTTAGTGTGTTTCTGTAGTGTTTCACTCTAACTACACAAACAAAGCTGTATGTGGAATTTTGTGTGTGTAATATGTGAAAGTTGGTTTTTTGGGCTTTTTGTGGCTGTGTGAGGTTCCTGCTTGTTGCAGGGGCCATTTTGGGTCTGGCACACATGCTTTTACATTGTGGGTGAGCAGTTGTGTTGTGTTGTGTTTTGTAGGTTAAAAAAGGGCAAAGAAGTGACATTGACTTGGCCACGCCATCCAGTCACCTTACCACCAAGCCCTGCCCACTAATTAAGCCACACCCACAGAACCGGTAGCAAAAATTTTTAGATTTCACCCCTGGTGTAGATTGTGTTTTTATTCTGAATTTCACAATACTTAAGTAAGTAATAACTTATGAAAAATTAAAAATAATAATAATTTTAAACCATTTTTTTTGTAATTGTTATTTTAAGGAATGTCAGCAACTCCAGCTAACATTTCCTGGCCTATTGGTTTTTTCTATTTAATAGAGAGAGGAAAAAACTGCAGTGGTCCACCCAGGACTGAGAACGGAGACATTATTACTTTATCTGAGAAGCAGTACAGATCTGGCTCTTCAGTAGAATTCAGGTGCCAAACATATTATGCCCTGGAGGGCCAGAACAGATCTTTTTGTAACAATGGGACCTGGACAAAGGTGCCCAATTGCCTTGGTAAGTAGAAAAGAAAATCTTCATTCAATTTTCATAACATTTCTAATCATTAAAATTCACTGCCTTCTTTCTGTCTTGCTTAAAAATCATCTAATTGGGCTTGCCTGAATCAGCTCTCCTTTATATTCGATCTCATTTCTGTGTCTGAGGTGAAGTAGCTAGTAGATGAAAGCTAAATTCTACTATTAGCATTTTGCAATGATAATATGATGCATTTGGATCCTGACAGAATTTCCTTTCTTTCTCATGTCAGATCCCTGTATGATCCCCAGGACTGAACTGGAAAGCCAGAAGATAGAAGTTAAAGATGAAATCGATGCACCTGAAAATATATTTGTGCAACATGGTCATTCTATTGAGCTCACCTGTAGAACAGGATATGTCCTGGCAGCAAATTCTTCCCAATCGGCTTTTGTAATCCATTGTGATGGGACACCACCAGTGATTCCTAAATGCAAAGGTGACTTTAAAAAGTTTAATTTTATAATCCTGCTATCACCAATCCACAGCCAAAGCACTTCAGTTTGAGCCTATTTATCATTAGAGCGGGAATAAACCACAGTCATTTACATATGTCCTTTAGTGGGGCAGATATTTTTATCTCTCTGAAACCTCCCTGGACTGCACTTTTCCATTCTGCAAGGGCCCAATGGAAACTCTTGGGATGCAGTTGAAATAGGAGAAACCTGAAAGACTGCAGATTGCTGGAGAGGGAGTAGTGCAATGAAAGACACACCTATGGCCATTTCATGGCTAAATTATTGCAATAACTGCCACATTGTACCCTTGAGAATTGTTCATCAATGTAAGGTAATATACTCACATAGCAATATTTTTATATCATTGAATGGTATCGTAATTCGTTTTGCTGCAGTAAATTCCATACCTGACTTACTACATATTTCTGTTTTTAAGGAATTTATAAACCAAAATCTAAACACTAATACCAAAAGAAATTCCAATCTAGTTGCTAGCAAGAATATAGAAACTTTTTTAGTTACTGCTAGAGAACATTGCTTTGCATTTGATCTTGGGACTAGTGGAGTAGTGAATGTCTAATGAGGGACAGTTTAGCAGTTCCACCTTTCCCAGAACCAGCAGTTCCACCACAGGTATCAGAAGAACTTCGTGGAGATGTTGGTTTGTTTATGCATACATGCCATTTCTGTACCACGATTATCCTTGTGGATTCCAGGAAGTTTACAGATATTAAAATAAGCAATAAAATAATACAAAATTCAATAATATGACTAAAATCAAATCATAAGAAAAATGAACTCATATAGACAAAACTGCCTGTGGTTCTACTGGCTTCAAGAAGATCAAGAGAGCGGCTTTCATACTCAACTTAGGGCAGCTGTTTCCAAGGAGGGGAGCTGCAAAGAGAAGATATGATATTACTCCCTGACTAACCTGAAAGCTGGAGACTCTTAGTTGTCTTGCCATCCAGGTTAGACAAACCATGGTTATTTGGAAAATTCAGTGTCATACTTGTCATACGCTTGAGCTATAACCAACTTTAAAAGTCATGTCCAACACTTTGGATTGCACTCAGAGGTACATTGGTAGCCAGTGCAGCTCCTGCAGCAGTGATGTAACATAGCAGAACTAAATGTATACACTGAGCATACAGGATATTGAATTCCAGACCAACTGATGTTTTGATGGTATCCCCAGGGCAATTTCAGGAAGGGCTAATTAATTGTTTAATTACATTCTAAGAAGTTGATATCAACTCTCAGCAATCACAAAGATTGATTTTCTCCAGGAAATCTGCCCCAATCTTCAAATCTTCCATCAAACTGTAGCTTTATATTTCAATTCAAAATCAAAGTGAAGGGGAAGAATAATTACAACAACTTTCTGAATTTATTTTTGATCTTTCAAATATTAAGATGACTATGATTTTAGATACTGGCAGTTTTAAATTAATTGTGCCCATCAGTATGTATGTCTATTGATTAATATGTTCTTGTGGTACTATATAGATATTAAAAATAGTAATAATATTGTTTTCTATGCTTATGAAAAGCAACGTCTACAATCCGATACGAGTTTTCCCTTTTCATATAATATATGGTTTATTTTCTCTAGAAATTTCATGCAACTCTCCAAGAATATCTAATGGTATTTTCCGACCTCAAAGAACTATATATCATGATGGTGATCTAATTCGGATTCAATGTGACAGTGGATTTACCTTTGAACCAGATAATGGAGAAAAGGTGGTTGAATGCACAAAGAATGGATGGTCACCTCCACCAAAATGTATGAGTAAGTAGAACTAGTGTACATTACTATGATTGTAGAATGGCTGATTATTTAACTCTGTACAAGTGTACTTTTTAATACTATTTTACATGATTTTCAAGTTTTCTACCAAAGGGACATATTTCATCCAGAGCATTTTAACAGCATTTACATATATATAAAACGAATTTTTCAGAGTATAAGACACACCTTTTTACCCCCCAAAAGAGGGTGAAAATCTGGGTATGTCTTATAGTCCGAATCAGAGGTGGCTTTCAGCAGGTTCTGACCAGTTCTGGAGAACCGATAGCAAAAATTTTGAGTAGTTTGGAGAACCGGTAATAAAAATTCTGACTGGCCCCGCCTCCATCTATTCTCTGCTTCCCAAGTCCCAGCTGATCGGGAGGAAATGGGGATTTTGCAGTAATCTTCCCCTAGATTGGGGACGGAATGGAGATTTTACAGTATACTTCCCCAAGCCACACCTACCAAGCCACACCCACAGAACTGGTAGTAAAAAAATTTGAAACCCACCATCGGTCCGAATGTAGCTCTGCCCACCCACCTGTTCCCACCCTTCAGATATTTTTGGGCTCCGTGTGTTGCATTTTTAGGCGGTTCCAGGTGGTAGGGATCTGGGTCAGGGCACAGCCTGAGGAACGAACCTCTTTGGGATAGCTTGGTGGGGTCATCTGCACAGCAGCTTCAGCAAACAAGACGGGCCCCATGGTTTGTGGCTGGTTCCCCCTCTGGCCACTCAGTGGGCCGCTCAGGGCAGACAATGGCCGTGATGAGTTCACGCCCCAGCAATGTGAGGAGCCGCTGCCACCACAACTACCTGAGCTCTCTCCGCACCCAGAAGCCGAGCTGAGAGAGAGCTTCTAAAGTGAAACGTCCCTCCTTTCCAGCCCTCATCACTCGTTGGCCCGATTCCCCAATGCAATTCACAGAGCCATGTTTCAGGCGGTGGCTGGTTCCCCTGCAATGTGCATCGGGGAACTGGGAACTATTTTTGGATTTGGGGAGGGGATTGCTGCGCTGCCACCTGAAAATGCTTTCCTCCTCAATGCACATTGCAGAGCTGCATGCCCTCCTCCTCCTTCTCAGCAGACTCACCTTCTCTTTCCTCCTGGCCAGATCTGCTGCCTGAAACGCGATGCACTTTTTTTGCCTCTGCATGCCCCGTTTTTGGAATCGGGAAGGAAAGCATTTTTGGGTGGCAGACCCGTGATCCCCTTTCTGATTCCAAAAATGGGGCATGGAACATGGTGGACCCTACAATCTGAACCTAGGGCCTGGCAATTATAGTACCAGTCTTTTATTATTATTATTATTATTATTATTATTATTATTATTATTATTATTATTATTGATAAAAAGAGCAATATGTTCAAAATCCATATATATAGTATATTCTCTGGTTACAGTTCTTTAGAGTAATATTCATCTTAATCATAATAGTAGTTTCTAATAGTAGTTTCATAATAACAGTGCTTTTCCCTCATAACATTAATACATAATTAGTAATACTAATCAAAAATAATCAAAATTAATAAATTACAGTAAACAACCCTAATAGTGAGATTAATCTTTCTCTTGTAATCTTCGAGATTCTAACTCTTATTTAACTATCGATAGGACAGATCCCATACCTCAAAATGTTCAGTGTCTTCCTTTTCTTTAATTTCAAATATTAGTTTATTCATTTCAGCACATTCTAAAATTTTTGTTATCTTTTCTTCTGTGGGGATCTCCTCGCCCTTCCAATGTTGTGCGAGCATGATTCTGCTAACATATGTACTATTAAATATGTGTTTTTTTACTATATTGTCAAGTATGCTGCCCAACAGGAATATTTCTGGTTTTAAATTTATATGTTCCTTTATTTTAATTTTATTTATTTATTTTATTTTGAATTTGTATACCGCCCTTCTCCCTGAGGACTCAGGGCGGTGAACAGCCAAGAAAAAACATCAAGTACAAATATTAAAATACAATTAAAAAGATGTATATAAATTTGGCCCCATTAATTAAAAACGATAAACAAAACAATTAAAAACACTTAAAAAAATTAGGCCAGCCCGGCTTGCTGGAAAAAGAAGGTTTTAAGGGCACAGCGGAAGGTACTGTATCATTTTTTTCTAGCCAGGTTTGTATTTTAGTCCAGTATTTTTTTGCTTTTGAACATGTCCACCATATGTGGTAATACGTGCCCAGGATTTGGTTGCACTTCCAGCATTTAAACATTCTGGCTAATCTTGCTGGTGGGAAGTACCATTTATAAAACATTTTGTATAAAATTTCTTTATATGCAGTGGACAATGTCAATTTATAGTTTCTGTCCCACAACTTTTGCCATTTATCCAATTCTATGGAATACCCAAAATTTTTAGCCCATGCTTTCATCATTTCTTTTACTTGCTCCTCTTCCATTCTAATAGTCAATAAATAATTATAAAAAATTTCAATCAGTTTATCCTCTGGTCCTGTTAAAATTTGATCCAACTCTGTTGGTTCTTTTAAAAAATTCATACATTTTGGCATCTTTATGGTATCTAGATTGTATCTGTGGATGCGGCCACCATGCTAAATTTATCCCTTGGTTATTCAATTCCTGTTTGTTTTTCAATTCCCCCTTCTCATTTGAAATATCTTTGTACCTTACATTTTTTCCCATGACCATCACATTTGGGTATGTTAGTGCCTCCATCATGGAGAGCCAGACTGGCATTTTCAAGTAATGTTTTTCCTTGATTTTTGCCCATACTGAGAGTAGGACATTTCTAATGTAATGTCCCTGAAAGTATTTACAGGTGAAACTCGAAAAATTAGAATATCGTGCAAAAGTTCATTTATTTCAGTAATGCAACTTAAAAGGTGAAACTAATATATATGAGATAGACTCATTATATGCAAAGCGAGATAGTTCAAGCCTTGATTTGTCATACTTTTGATGATTATGGCTTACAGCTCATGAAAACCCCAATTTCACAATCTCAGAAAATTAGAAAATTAGAATATTGTCAAAAGGTTCAATATTCTAGGCTCAAAGGGTCCCACTCTAATCAGCTAATTAAGCCATAACACCTGCAAAGGGTTCCTGAGCCTTTAAATGGTCTCTCAGTCTGGTTCAGTAGGAATCAAAATCATGGGAAAGACTGCTGACCTGACAGTTGTGCAGAAAACCATCATTGACACCCTCCATAAGGAGGGAAAGCCTCAAAAGGTAATTGCAAAAAAAGTTGGATGTTCCCAAAGTGCTGTATCAAAGCACATGAATAGAAAGTTATGTGGAAGGGAAAAGTGTGGAAGAAAAAGGTGCACAAGCAGCAGGGATGACTGCAACCTGGAGAGGATTGTCAGGAAAAGGCCATTCCAAAGTGTTGGAGACTTTCACAAGGAGTGGACAGAGGCTAGAGTCAGTGCATCAAGAGCCACCACACACAGAGTGATCCTGGACATGGGCTTCAAATGTCGTATTCCTCTTGTCAAGCCACTCCTGAACAACGAACAACATCAGAAGCGTCTTACTGGGCTAAAGAAAAAAAGAACTGGTCTGTTGCTCAGTGGTCCAAAGTCCTCTTTTCTGATGAGAGCAACTTTTGCATCTCATTTGGAAACCAAGGACCCAGAGTCTGGAGGAAGAATGCAAGATGCTTGAAGTTCAGTGTGAAGTTTCCACAGTCTGTGTTGATTTGGGGAGCCATGTCTTTCCCCTTTTAAATGGAAATTTTAAATCTGGTTTTAAATTATTGGGGTTTTAAATTTGTTCAGCCAAATTATTTAATTCATTTTAATCTATTTTATATTTTGTATTTATATGTTTTATTCTATGGCTGTTCACCGCCCTGAGTCCTTCGGGAGTAGGGCGGTATACAAATTCAATAAAATACAAAATACAAATACAAAAAATGTCACCTGCTGGTGTTGGTCTACTGTGCTTCATTAAGTCCAGGGTCAACGCAGCCATCTACCAGGAGATTTTGGAGCACTTCAGGCTTCCTTCCACAGATGAGCTTTATGGGGATGCTGACTTCATTTTCCAGCAGGACTTGGCACCTGTTCACACTGCCAAAAGTACCAAAACCTGGTTCAATGACCATGGGATTACTGTGCTTGATTGGCCAGCAAACATGCCTGACCTGAACCCCATAGAGAAGCTATGGGGCATTGCCAAGAGAAAGATGAGAGACATGAGACCGAACAATGCAGAAGAGCTGAAGGCCGCTATTGAAGCATCCTGGTCTTCCATAACACCTCAGCAGTGCCACAGGCTGATAGCATCCATGCAACGCCGCATTGAGGCAGTAATTAATACAAAAGGGGCCCAAACCAAGTACTGAGTACATATGCATGCTTATACTTTTCAGAGGTCCGCTATTGTTCTATGTACAATCCTTGTTTTATTGATTTCATGTAATATTCTAATTTTCTGAGATTGTGAATTTGGGGTTTTCATGAGCTGTAAGCCATAATCATCAAAATTATGACAAATCAAGGCTTGAACTATCTCGCTTTGCATGTAATGAGTCTATCTCATATATTAGTTTCACCTTTTAAGTTGCATTACTGAAATAAATGAACTTTTGCACGATATTCTAATTTTTCAAGTTTCACCTGTATGTGCTTTATATTTCTCATGCCATAGAAAGGCATGCCACCCCAGTTGTAAGTCGTGTCCCTACAGTACAAGTAATTGTCTATGTCTCAGGATTATCCATTCTTTTAGCCAGGTAAGGGCAGCTGCTTGATAGTATAGTTTGTCAGCCCAAAACCTCCTCTATTGATAGAGTCTTGCATTAATTTCAACCTAATCCTTGCCTTTCTGCCTTGCCATATAAATTTGGTTACCATTCTATTTAATTCCTTGAAATATTATCTTTCTAGCTTTATTGGAATTGTTTGGAACAAGTACAACAGTCTCGGTAAGATATTCATTTTGTCCCAGTCTTTAAGAAAGGAAGAGATGAAGGAAGCTGGTTTTAGAGAAGATATGGGCACCAATGTTTTGTCCTATAGCACTGATTAAAAAATATTCAGCCAACATTGTGGTATCATTGTATGTTGCCCTCATTGATCTTGAAGCAGCTTTTGACTCTGTATTCAGGACCAAATTATGGGAGTAGCTGGAAGTTGCATCAATTGATTATCTCCATTTAGAGGTGTGGACTGATTAAAATTCTCACTGCTCACTGTCAGGAGTTTGAATCTGATCAGCTCGAGGTTAACTCAGCCTTCTGAGGTCAGTAAAATGAGGACCCAGAGGTTTTTTTTTTTTGGAAAAGTTTTTCAGTTTTATTTCTTATACAACATAATATAAAATGTACATTTTTCTTACACATACCGTATTTTCCGGCGTATAAGACAACTTTTTAACCCAGGAAAATCATCTCAAAAGTCGGGGGTCGTCTTATACGCCGGGTACCCGAATCTGAGTTGCTGGCGCTGACCGATGACACTTTGGGAGCGCCGGCAACATTGAGGGGAAGCTGTACTCTGAATTAGTTCCAACCTACAAGAGGTGCCAGGCAGTGCGCGGCCCACGAGAAAGGAACGTGTCCCCACTCTACCCCGGAATTCGGGTCACCTTCCTTCCTTTCCCAGCAGTCCACGGTGAAAGCGGCGGCGCGGTCGACCTGGGCCAGCGCCTTGCACACCTGGCTCTGAGTCTCCATTATGAGAAGCTCCATGTGACTTCGCATGTCTCCGCCCCAGTCGTGCAGCTCTCGCAATCCGCTCACCGGAGGAGCCATGAAGTGCTCGCACCGCCTTGCCAGATCTTCCTCGTCCTCCTTTCCCCACGGCTTTTCCCGTTGTAATTGCTGCTGCTGCTGCCGCCGAGGCTGCTCCTTCATCTCCGCCCACCGCACCAGACCCAGCCCGGCCAGCACCGCCGTGGCTCCCGCAGTCCAAGAAGATCGGCACCTGGGCTCGCAGGCGAAGGGTGGGAGTGCGCAGCGATCAACGCTGATCGCAGCCACCCACCATCGCCCCAACGGGAAGAACCGCCCGGCAGCGATTCCAAGGAGCCCGAAGCGAACATCCTGGAGCAGCACGGGCTGGCCCAGAGGATTAAACCCCGGGAGCCCAGGTGCCGAACCCCGCACAGCAGAAAAGACATGACAGCCGGTGCCCAGTTCCTTCTGCAGCCATCCGGATCAGCGTCCAGGCTCGCAGGCAAAGGGTGGGAGTGCGCAGCACATTTTCCTGGCTTGGCGCCGATCCGGACGGCTGCAGAATGAACTGGGCACCGGCTGTCATGTCTTTTCTGCTGTGCGGGGTTCGGCACCTATGCTCCCGGGGTTTAAGCCTCCGGGCCAGCCCGTGCTGCTCCAGGATGTTAGCTTCAGGCTCCTTGGAATCGCTGCCGGGTGGTTCTTCCCGTTGGGGCGATGGTGGGTGGCTGCGAGCCTGAAAGAGGTGGTGAAATGCAGAGCAATACCTCGTGGGGAAGGAGTCCGCCGTGGCTCCCGCAGTCCAAGCGACGCCGATCGCTGCCACCCACCATTGCCCCAACGGGAAGAACCGCCCGGCAGCGATTCCAAGGAGCCCGAAGTGAACATCCTGGAGCAGCACGGGCTGGCCCAGAGGCTTAAACCCCAGGACCCCAGGTGCCGAACCCTGCACAGCAGAAAAGACATGACAGCCGGTGCCCAGTTCGTTCTGCAGCCGTCCGGATCAGCGTCCAGGCTCGCAGGCAAAGGGTGGGAGTGCGCAGTGCATTTTCCTGGCTTGCTTACCTTAGCTCAGTGGTTGGGGGGTCAAACAACCCTTTCACAGGGGTTTTGATGGTGGTGCAATACAGAAAAATGAGCGCAGCCCTCGCCATCCGGAATGAATGGTGCTGTTGTGGCGGTGGGGGAGGGGGCGGCAGAAGCGGGAAGAAGCGGCGTTTGCGATGGCTGGAAGCTGTGGGAGTGAAGCACAACTTTCATTTGTACGGCAGCAGCATTCCGCCTTGGTATATTTGTGTCAGGAGTGGCGCAAGGCAGCCTTTGTTTCCTGCTGCCTGGGACTCAGAGTGGTAAATGGCGTCTGATCCGGAGAGCTGCTGGATTTTGCTCTCTAATCCGGATGCCAAATCGGCCCCCTGCAAACTCTCGTCTCTCAAGGAGCGCTCCCTGAAGCGGGGCTGGAAACTTTGGTTGGACTGCTTGAGAGGAGAGCTTGCAGGGGGGCGATCTGATGTCTGCAATGGAGAGCGGCATCCGGCTTTTTCTCTCCGCTGTAAGAGCGCTGTAAGAGTGGCAGCCCTCATCTCCTAATGCTTGGGACTGCAAAATCCAGCTGCTCCCTGGACCAGTCACCATTTACCACTCCGAGTCCCAAACATTAGGAGATGAGGGCTGCCGTTCTTACAGCACTCTTACAGCGGAGAGAAAAAGCCGGATGCCGCTCTCCATTGCAGACACCAGATCGCCCCCCTGCAAGCTCTCCTCTCAAGCAGTCCAACCAAAGTTTCCAGCCCCGCTTCAGGGAGCGCTCCTCGAGAGACGAGAGTTTGCAGGGGGCCGATTTGGCATCCGGATTAGAGAGCAAAATCCAGCAGCTCTCCGGATCAGACGCTATTTACCGCTCTGAGTCCCAAGCAGCAGGAAACAAAGGCTGCCTTGCGCCGCAAATATAGCAAGGCAGAATCCTGATGCTGCACTTTCAGCAGACAGATGAGGGCTGCCTTGGCCATCGGCTGGCGCAAATATACCAAGGCGAATGCTCATGCCGCACAAGTTCAAGTAGTGCTTCGCTCCCACACTTCTTCCGGCCCTCAGTCTCTCAGGGAGATGCTTGACTTCCTCTCAGCCCCAAGACACTGGCTGGCCCATGAGATGAGAGAGAGAGAGAATGAGAGAGAAAGAGAGAATCAGAATAAGACAGAGAGAGAAAGAGACAAAGAATGAAAGAGAGAGAAAGACAGAATGAAAGAGAATGAGAGAAAGAGAGAGAGAGAGTGAGAGAGAGAGAGTGAGAGAGAGAGAATGAGAGACAGAGAAAGAGACAGAATCAAAGAGAACCAAAGAATCAGAGAGAGAATGAGAGAGAGGGAGAGAAAATGAAAGAGAATCAGAGTGAGAGAATCAGAATGAGAGGGAGAGAGTGGGGAGAGAGAGAAAGAGAATGAGAGAGAAAGAGTGGGAGAGAGAGAAAGAGAAAGAGCGGGAGGGAGAAAGAGAAAGGGGGGGAGAGAAAGGGGGACAGAGAGAAAGAGAGAATGAGAGAGAGTGGGGGGGAGAGAAAGAGAGTGGGAGAAAGAGAGAGAGAAAGGGGGGAGAAAGAGAATGAGAGAGAAAGAGTGGGAGAGAGAGAGAAAGAATGAGAAAGAGGGGAGAGAAAGGGAAAGAGTGGGGGAAAGAAAGAATGAGAAAGAGAGGGGGAGAGAGAAAGAGAATGAGAGAGGGGGAGAGAGAAAGAGAGAATGAGAAAGAGTGGGAGAGAAAGAAAGAGAGGGAGAGAGAGAGAAAGCGAAAATGAGAGAGAGAGAAAGAGAGAATGAGAGAGAAAGAGTGGGAGACAGAGAGAGAGAGAGACAGAGAGGATGGAGAGTGCCTGAAGGACCCCATCCCGTACTGGGAGTCCAGGTGCTTCAGCAAGCGGGGCACTGGATTCGTATTAGTGGTCTGCGAAATTTAAAATTATGAAGTTGGTGGTCCCTGAGGTCCAAAAGGTTGGGGACCCCTGGCCTAAGACCATCGGAAAACACATATTTTTGATGGTTTTAGGAATAACTTTATCGTTGGGGGTCACCACAACATGAGGAACTGTATTAAAGGGTCGCGGCATTAGGAAGGTTGAGAACCACTGCCTTAGCTGCTTGCCTTGCTTCGCTTGCCTGAATCCATTCCATCAGCAAGCAACTCCCTGCCTACAACCAAGCAGGCAGGGAGTTGTGGACTTCAACTCCCAGAATTCCTCAGCCAGCAAAACAAAGCTGGCTGAGGAATTGTGGGAGTTGAAGTCTACAAGTCTTAAAGTTGCCAAGGTTGGAGACCCCTGTTCTATTGGGTACGTAAGTTTTTTTCCCCTTTGGGATCTTTAAAAAAAAATAGTTAATTGGGTTTTTTTTAAGTTCTTTTTTAGACCTAGCCATTTAAAGTTTAGGAAGTTTTAAATTTAGCTTTCATATAAAAATAAAATAAAATAAAATAAAATAATATTTGTGCAGCTTTCTGAGATTTAGTGTGTTTCTGTAGTGTTTCACTCTAACTACACAAACACACAAAATCTCACAAAGCTGTATGTGGAATTTTGTGTGTGTAAAGTGTGAAAGTTGGGTTTTTGGGCTTTTTGTGGCTGTGTGAAGTTCCTGCTTGTTGCAGGGGCCATTTTGGGTCTAGCACAGCTACTTTTACATTGTGGATGAGCCAGTTGTGTTGTGTTGTGTTGTGTGTGTGTAAAGCGTGAAAGTTGTTTTTTGGGGCTTTTTGGGGCTGTGTGAGGTTCCTGCTTGTTTCAGGGGCCATTTTGGGTCTAGCACAGCTGCTTTTACATTGTGGGTGAGCCAGTTGATGTTTTTTTAATTTTTATTTGGTGTGCGTTGGAAGAGGGATAGTCTTATACGGCGAGTATAGCCCAAACCCTATATTTTAACAGGAAAAGTAGGGGGTCGTCTTATACGCCCAGTCGTCTTATACGCCGGAAAATACGGTAATTAATCATACATATACATGCTTTCCTTAAATAAAGCATTAAAATAAAGCATTTTAATTACATTCGGAGTTGCTCTTCTACCCTTTCTTCCCTCATTTCGCAACAAACCTTCTTTTTCTCCTCTTTTCCTTCCCTCCCTCCCTCCCTCCTCTCCTCTCCTACTTTCTCCTTCCTCCTCTCCTACCTCATCCTACTTCCCCTTCCTTTCCCCCACTCCTCTCTTCTTTTCCCCTTCTCACCTTCTCTCCTACTCCTATCCCCTACCCTTCCTTCCTCTCCTTTTCCCTTTCTTCCATTCCTCTCCCTCCCTCTCCCCTTCCTACCCTCTACTCCTCTCTCCTTTCTATCTTCTTTGCTGTGGAATATTCTTCTTGTTTAGTATCTGAGCAACTCCTGTATTCTAATAGTATATACTTTCTTTCAATTTCTTTTCAGATTTATTCTATCTATCAGTGCTTTCATCATAATTGTACGTTTATTATTATTATCTTCTTTCTTTCCCCCCCTCCCATCCTCCTTTTTCATTTACTCTGGTGTCATCTGGATTTCTATTTCTTTTTTATCCTCTCCCTCATTTAACTTTCTATTATCTAAATCATTTATCTATCCTCTTATCTTCATATTTCTTTTCTAACCATATATAAAATCTTCCCCGTGTCTTGAAATACACTGATTCCTCTTTATCTCTTATTCTTAAAGTTAATTTATTCATTTCTGCACAGTCTAGTTTTTCCCATACTACCAACAAACCAGGGGTGAAATCTAATTTTTTTTGCTATCGGTTCTGTGGGCGGGGCTTAATTAGTGGGCGGGGCTTGGTGGTAAGGTGACTGGGTGGGTGTGACCAAGTCAATGTCACTTCTTTGCCCGTTTTTAACCTACAAAACACAACACAACACAACTGGCTCACCCATAACGTAAAAGCAGCTGTGCTAGACTCAAAATGGCCCCGCAACAAGCAGGAACCTCACATAGCCACAAAAAGCCCAAAAAAACAACTTTCACACTTTACACACATACAACACAACACAACTGGCTCATCCACAATGTAAAAGCAGCTGTGCTAGACTCAAAATGGCCACTGCAACAAGCAGGAACCTCACACAGCCACAAAAAGCTCAAAAAACCAACTTTCACACTTTACACACACAAAATTCCACATACAGCTTTATGAGATTTTGTGTGCTTGTGTAGTTAGAGTGAAACACTACAGAAACACACCAAATCTCAGAAAGCTGCACAAATATTATTTTATTTTAATTTATTTTTATATTTATATAATAGCAGCTAAATTTAAAACTTCCTAAACTTTAAATGGCTAGGTCTAAAAAAAAGAACAACTATAAAACCCCCCAATTAACTATTTTTTTTTAAAAGCTCCCAAAGGGGGAAAAAACTTACCCAATAGAACAGGGGTCTCCAACCTTGGCAACCTTAAGACTTGTGGACTTCAACTCCCAGAATTCCTCAGCCAACTTTGCTGGGAGTTGAAGTCCACAAGTCTAGGGACTTCCGGTGGCACCGCAGGCACCGAGGACACTCTTCTTCTGAGCGCCAGCCCCGCGATCTCGTAAAGCCGCTAGAACAGCGCAAATCAGCTGTCTAGTGGCTTGTCAACTTTCTCTCTGGGAAAAGGGGAGGAAGAGAGCAGATGGGCGTAGGTAGAGCTCCCCAAGGAGCCCCAGGAACAATTCTGGGGCTCGAAGGGTGAGAGCTCCCTGGAAGCCTGACAGAGCTCCGGATCCGGGACGTTTCTGCTTTAAGCAGAAGAAGACACCACGACCACCCCTGCAAACAATGCTTGGATTAAACATCATTCAGAAGCAGGCTGAGCAAACTCAGGAGAGATTAGAACTGCAAGTACTGAACTTTAACTCCAAATGTGTATTACTTCCTTCTGACTTATTAAGGGGAGAAAGTGAAACCAAGATGGTGATTGAGCTTTAATGGGGCATGAAAGTGAAAGTTAAAAAGGAAAGTTTTTTTTTCTCAGCGAGGGCAGCCCCTGTGCAAAATTAGAGATTTGTGCTTTTTTTAAAAAAGGAGAAGATTAAAGAATTACTTAAAGACTGATTTTTGGATTTGGTGGATCTATTGTTCTGGCAGCTGAGTAAATTTAAATTGGAAACTAAAGATGGCTTCAAAACAAATTAAGGCTATTGTCCCCAAAAGTGCTGGGTCTTCGCCAGCTCAAACGTCCAGATTTCAATCTCTCTCTGTTCCAACGGAATCAACAATATTAACACTTGAAATGTTGCAGGAAGCCCTCAAAACACAAGCTTCTGATATAGAAAAAAAATTGTTTCAACGTTTCAGGAGCAAACACGTGAGGTTGCTGAAGAAATTGAGCAAGTCAAAGAGACTATCCAAAAACGAAACCAAGAAATTAGAGAAGATATTATCTTGGCAGTACAAGGATTGGCAGGACATATTGAAGCAATAGATAAAAAAGTGGAAGAAATTAAGCAGTCTAATGAGAACCTTGAAAATAAAATGGGGGAGGTCCAGGGCAAGATGGAAAGAGTAGAGGCTGATGTGATAATGATACAATATAGAGACATGGAATTTGCTCTGAGAATAAGAGGCCTCAAGGAAAATAAGCAAGAGAATTTGAGAGAGATCTTTTCAGAAGCATTTGCGCAGATAATGGGAGATCAAAAAGCAAATTTTGAATGGCAAATTGACAAAATTTATCGTGTCAATTCATGGATGGCCAGACAGAAATATCTACCAAGAGACATTGTAGTTTATTTTACAACAAGAAGATTACGTAACGAAATCTTACAAGTCACGTTTAAAAATAAACTTCAAGTGCAGGGGCAGGAGGTTTTAACATTGAAAGAAATCCCCCACAAAATGTTGAGAATCAGAAAGGAGTATTCCTTTCTGGTGGAAGAACTGAGAAACTGACAGATACAGTATAGATGGGAAGTTCCAGCTGGTCTAGTGGTGAACTATTCAGGAGAAAGATATCATCTCAATTCAGTGTGGAAGGCAAGAGATTTCTATACCAATGTGTTAAAGGCTGGATGCCCACAGCCCCAGGAAGCTAGAAGGAAGACGGAAATAGAGGGGGCAAGAAAGGGGGAGAAAGACGAATTGTTGGCACAGGGCCAAAAGGGTGATTTGCTTATCCAAGAAGAATTAATACAATTTTCGACTACTGTTCAAGCTTTGGAGATAGAAGAACCTAAGGATCAAAGACAGACTCGAGCGGCAGCCAAGCGTCAAGAAGACTTAAGAGTGTAGCAACTTCAAATGATTCAAGACACTACAAAAACAGAAGCAGTGGGAGGAGCAAGACCAAAAAGTAAAATGCATGGAGATTTCCAGCAGATGCTCCAAAAGCTTCAGGGGGCCAAGAATGGCAACTAAATTTTTGACCTGGAATGTTAATGGCCTAAATTCACCACCAAAGAGGAGAAAAATATTTCACTATTTGAAACAGTTTAAAAATGATGTAATTTGTTTACAAGAGACTCATATTAGAAGTAAAGCTCAAAAATACTTAACAAATGCAAGGTTAGGTATACATTTTGTCGCATCTGCTCCCGAAAAGAAGAATGGTATAGTTATATATCTAAAAAAAGACTTAATTGCCAAATTAATTGAAGCAGATGATCAAGGAAGATTTATAGCAATTGAACTTTTAATAAAAGGAGAAAAAATACTTTTAATTGGAGTCTACGCACCGAACCAACAGCAGGAAAAATTTTATAAGCTTTTACATTCCTAATTATTATAATGGGATTATAAATCATGTATTTTATTGGGTGATTGGAATGGAGTTTTGGACACTAAAAAAGATAAGAAGGGGCTCTTGCAGAACATTTCAATGCGTGCTAGATTGCCAAAATCGTTTTTTGAAATGATGGAGGTTATGGAGTTGAGAGATATTTGGCAAGAGAGAAATCCTGGAGAAAAAGACTTTACCTTTTTTTCTGATAGACATCAATCCTTCTCTAGGATTGATTTTATATTAATCACAAATGATTTTTTTTCCAGGGTGAAGAAGACGAAGATTTGTCCAAGAGCTTTAATGGATCATAGTCCAGTTTGGATGGAATTAGAGAATGGAATGGGATCTAGGAGATCTTGGAGGTTAAATGAAAATCTGTTTAGATATGAGGAAAATGTAAAAGAATGCAAAAAATTTATGAAAGAATTTTTTATTATAAATATGCATAAGGGTACATCTATGGAAATGGTTTAGGACGCAAGTAAAGCATATATGAGAGGTATTTTGATATATTTGAATAATAAATATAGACACAAACAGGAAAAAAAAAGGAAGGACTTAGAAGAGGAAATTAAAAAAAAAGAACAAGCTTTGATATTGAACCCAGCAGATAAGAAAATAAAAGAAGCAATTAATTTATTGCAAGGGCAATTTAAAATGTTAACGGCAGATCAGGTCGCAACTAATTTGCAATATGATAAACATAATATTTTTTGCAATCCTAATAAACCAGGGAGGTGGTTAGCATATTTGCTAAGGAAAAAACAAAAGTCACGGACTATAGAGAAAATAGAATATAAAGGTAAAGAGGTTTATCAGCAAAACATGATTAAAAAAGCTTTCTTAGAATTTTATACGAGATTGTATGCTAGTGACAAAATTCAAGGTACAGATATAGATAGATATTTACAGAAAGAGAATATTCCTGCAATTACAAAGGAGCAAAGGGAGGGTTTAAATCAACTAATAACCACTGAGGAGATTATGTTTGCAATTAAGCAGCTGAAAGTGGGTAAAGCTCCTGGGATGGATGGTTTGACAGCTGCTTATTATAAACGTTTGCAGTTAGAAATGGTGGGACCACTTAAAGAATTATTTACTAATATACAATCTGGAGGAGATGTACCCCCATCTTGGAGGACAGCTTATATTTCTCTGATTCCAAAGGAGGAGCAAGACCACACCCAGCCAAAAAGTATAGGCCCATATCACTTTTAAATACAGACTACAAGATTTTTGCTAAAATATTAGCAAACAGGTTAATGACAGTCATGCAACAAATGATTCATAATGATCAAAGTGGTTTCATAAATGGTAGACAAATAAAGAGTAATGTAAGGCAAATGGTTAACTTATTGGAGTATTTGGGGAAGAACAACCAAATCCCTGTGGTGCTGATATTTCTTGATGTGGAGAAAGGATTTGATCGATTGAATTAGCAATTTTTATTGAAAATAATAGAAAAGATGCAGTTTGGAGAACATTTTATAAAATCTATTAAGGCAATATATCAGAAACAAACAGTGCAAATAATAATTAATGGTAGTTTAACAGATACTTTTAATATAGAAAAAGGAACAAGACAAGGATGCCCTTTGTCTCCATTTTTGTTTATCTTGACTTTGGAATTTTTGTTAAGTAAGATAGGTGGGTCGGACAAAATAAGTGGAATTAAGATTAGGCAGTATGACTATAGATTACAAGCATTTGCAGATGACTTGGTTGTTACTTTAACCCAACCATTACAGTCGGTTGCAGGTTTAATGGATATAATTAATCAATATGGACAAGTATCTGGATTCAAAATAAATGCAGGGAAAACGAAGATAATAACTAAAAATATGACTATCAATCAAAAAGCAGAATTAGAAAGATTAACAGGATTTGAAATTGTAAAAAAAGTTAAGTATTTAGGGGTCTATATTATGACATCAAATGCAAAATTATTTAAGCATAATTACAATCCGTTGTGGCAAAAAATACAGAGAGAGATGGAAAACTGGAAAAAATTACAATTATCCTTGTTAGGAAGGATAGCAGCAGTAAAAATGAATGTTTTGCCTAAGTTTTTGTTTCTTTTTCAAATGATACCTATACTTAAAAAAGATGAGAATTTGAAGATATGGCAGAAGGGTATTAATAATTTTGTCTGGGCAGGGAAGAGACCGAGAATAAAACAAAAAATAATGCAGGATACACGTGAAAGAGGAGGCCTCAAAATGCCTAATTTAAGATTGTATTATAAGGCAGCTGTTCTATCAGCAATGAGTGATTGGATGAATTTAACAGAAGAAAGAATATTGAATATTGAGGGATATGATTTGGTTTACGGGTGGCATGCTTACTTATTATATGATAAGAAAGTGGACAAGACTTTTAAAAGCCATATATTAAGGAATGCTCTATTGCGTGTCTGGAAAAAGTATAAATATAAACTAAACGAGAAGTTACCATTGTGGGCAATACCCAGACACGCGATAGAGAATATAAGTGTAGAGCAAAGGCAGGATGTGATTACATATAAAGAGCTTCTTAACAAGGAAAGGTATACTACAATTAAAATCTTTGAATCAACTAAGAGAAGAAAGGACAATTCGAACATGGTTTCAATATGTACAGTTGCAAGCTAGATGGAGAGAAGATCGGAAAATTGGTTTTTTGCAAAATGAGGAGAATTTGGTAAAACAGATTAGAGACCAAAGTCAAATGCATATAAAAAGGTTGTATAATGCATTGGTAGAAATAGATTCAGAGACGGAGTTAGTTAAGGACTATATGATAAAGTGGGCACAAAATATTGAAGAACCAATAATGATGGAAACATGGGAAAAAATATGGGTTAGGAATGTGAAGTTCACGCAAGCCCAAAATTTAAGAGAGAATTTTTATAAAATGTTTTATAGATGGCATCTGGATCCTAAAAAGCTAGCCTGTATGTATCCAAGTGTGCAACCTAAGTGTTGGAGATGTGAATGTGATGATGTCACGTATTATCATATATGGTGGACATGTAAAAAAATTAAGGCATTTTGGATAAAAATATGGTGGATTATTCAAAATATTCTTAAAAAGAAGATAAAATTTACACCACAGTTCTTTTTGTTAGGTATAATTACAGATTGTACTGTTATAGAGACTAAATTGATTTTAAATTTAATAACAGCAGCCAGACTCTTGGTGGCGCAGTACTGGAAGAAGGAAGACCTGCCTACTATTGAAGAATGGACATTAAAAGTAGTGAATTTAGCAGAGATGGCCAAAATTTCAGCGTATTTGAAGGACCATACAAATGAAAGATATATATCGGAATGGAGAAGATGGATTGACTATATTCAAAACAAATATCGGACTAAAAAGTTTCAAATAGCCTATGAATGAAATCTATACTTTTTTTAAAAAAATATGATTAGTTAGTTGTAAGGGGAGTTAAAGAGCAAGAGGGAGTTTGGAGACCACAGAAAGTTAGCTTATTTTAGCTTATGTTTGTTATGTTATACCCTATTTTTGCTCTGGGAAGTCCGGGGGGTGGGGGGTTGGGGGGAGGGGGGTTGGAGGGAGAGGGGAGGGGGGTGGGAGGGGGGATGAGGGGAGAAAATTGTTGTATTGATTATTAAAACTTTTTAAATAATAATTAAAAAAGAAGTCCACAAGTCTAGGCAGGAAGGCAGAAAGAGCTGCTCACCGATGAGCTTGATTGCAGGCAGAGAGATTCAGTTGCTTGCTAATGCATGAATTGTGATTGTCATGCGATCAGCAGCTAAGATAAGCAACCTGGAGGCTGGGAGGGGGGGAGAAAAAAAGAAACTTTTTTTCTTTTACATGGCTCTGGCGATCCAAGCTGAGTTGTCTGATTAGCAGGCAACTCAGCTGGGATGTCAGAGCTTGGCTGGTCAGAGCCATTTAAAAGGAAAAAAAGGCTCTGATGATCACGGGGCTCAGCTGGGCATGGGGGGCAGGGCAGGGATTTTTGCTACCGGTTCTCCGAACTACCCGCCGCCATCGCTACCTACTCGCCCGAGCCGGTCCGAACCGGGAGTGTTTCACCCCTGGTCCAATGGTCCTTCAGAACCTGGCCCCTGGTTCCCTCCTTTGAAGATAAAGAAAAACTTTATTTAAAAAAGGTTTTAATACTTATTTTAATAATTTATATAGTTGACTATCTCACAAAAGTGACTCTATGCAATGAACAGAAAGTTAAAACTAAAACACAAACACTATATGAAAATCAAACATATATGCACAGTCTAAAAATCACTCTATTTCTAAATTAAAGTATAGAACTGAACAAATCAATCAGCAGATTTCCATTAATTTGCTTTTAGAATGTTGTTTTAATAAATTCCCGAAATACCTGAAAATCTTTTTTGTGGTTTCTCTTTGAGAAAATCAAGCCAGAGAAGCATTTATGCAAATCTAAAACCATCAGGTTTTTTCCCTTGCTAAAGAAAATGTATTTAAGTATATGCATAATACAATTATACTTAAATCATGCAATATTAATGTATGCTCTTATGACTTAATTGTATAGATTATCTAGTTCATTTAGTGACCATTCAAAGTTACAATGGCATTGAAAAAAGTGACTTATGATGATTTTTCACACTTACAACTGTTGCAGCATCCCCATGGTCACATGATCAAAATTCAGATGTTTGGCAAGTGGTTCAAATTTATGACGGTTGCAGTGTCCTGGGCTCATGTGACTCCTGACAAGCAAAGTCAATGTGGAAGGCAGATTCACTTAACAACCGTGTTACTAACTTAACAAATACAATGATTCACTTAATAAGTGTGGCAATAAAAGTTGTAAAATGGGTCAAACTCACTTAACAAATGTTTCACTTAGCAACATAAATTTTGGGCTCAATTGTGACTCAAGGACTACCTGTATTTAGAATTTTATTTTAAAAAATGCATTGGACTTCTGAAACAGACAGTCTCCTATGAATGAATTCTTTGCAAAGGTTAAGGTAAACAGGTGAACAGGGCTCTTGCATCTTAACTTTTTAAAACTGTTATTGATAATTATAGGCTTATTTTTTAATATTTAAAGAAATCTTGGCATAAATTGATTTATACTGAAAGTTGTTTTTTCATTTTTTTCCCCAGAACAGTCATGTGGTCCGGCCCCAGTAATCCCCAATGCTTCACTGGAGCAAGAAGATAGCGAACAATATGATTCTGGAAAAATAATAAATTATACATGCAATCATGGATTTGATACTAAAGAATCTACTAAAATAACATGTACAAGAGGACAATGGGTAGGATCCTTCACTTGTAAAGGTACAGTAATTTTATTTTTGAACTTCTCAAGGTAATTGTTTTTGAAGCAACATTGTTGAAAAGTGATGCTTAAAGGAAAGAGGCCAAACTTGCTGTCTTTCAATCTATGCAGACTCAGACAAACAGGTATTTGTTGTTCCAGAGATTGAATGATTCTTTACATTGTGTGGGCAAAGAAGGCTAGACTAAAATAACCAATGGAAGCATTATTGGAACTGATCAACATGTGAACAATATTGTAACTTTAGCTGGCCTAATATTGATGATATATTTTGTCATAATTTATTTTTGGCCTATATTCTCTTGAATCAATTCAGAAAATTGAAGTCTTGTATCCTCTATCCATTTAGATGCAACATGTCCCACACCCCCTATAGTTGAAAATGCTGAAATTATTGAAGATACAATGAAGAAGTACCTGAATGGCGAGAAAATAAATTATCAGTGTAATGATGGTTTTGATATACATGGATCAGCTGTTGTAACGTGTAGACAAAATAACTGGTCACGTTTGCCAAGATGTGTAGGTAGGAATGTATGGTCTATAATATTTTTGCTGAGATTCACAAAATTCACATGGAGAGTACATTTTTTTAAAAAATCAGAAATTAAATATTATTAATCTGAACCATTCATCCAAGATGAGCTGATCCTGTGTTGTTTCTCTTAATTTTCCTGTTTGACAAGTAGATAAGCCTGTGGACATTTTGATACACTCATAATTTTTCCACCCATCCCCAATTGCCCAACTTCCAACCCACAGTCCAGCATTCCCCCTCAGGTGGCCTGCAAAAAGGAGCAAAATATAGCCTTTAACTAGTCAGGAAAAAAAAAAGTTACAACTTCATTGCAGGACTATTCTTCAGAATAATTAGAAAGGATGGGGAGACTCTTGCCAATGGTAACTGGTATTTTGAGCTCTAGAGGGCAGAGACACTGAGAGCTGGGAAACAGGATGAAGCTGAACTTCCTCCAATTTGAAATGTCTTCTTTTCTGTTCAAGAAAAAATGCAGCTCAATACCCTTGGTAGTATTTCTTCTGCTTCAGAATTTCCTAATCGGAGGGTGGGGGTGTCAGCCTAGATATCCAGTCTATGTGAGGTCATGGAAACGCAGCATGAGGGACAGATTTTAGATTAGTACAATATTTGTGCCTGGAAATATCACCTGTGGTTGACTTGCCTACCTTGAATGATCTAATTTGTATGCGTATCTATTTTTCCTCCACTTCTACCCCATCACAATCTAGAGACTGTTAGCTGCTTATATAGAGTATAAAAACCAAATATAAAATCCTCAGTATAATCAACTGTAAAAATAGTAAAGCAACAGAACGGAGTAAGCAACCTTTAATCTGTTGTCTCTCAGCCAGATCTGATGGTTTCCGAACATCAGCAAAGAATATTGAGACTATCTCCCTCACAGCCTAGGGTAGAGGATCACAATTTGTTTGTTTGTTTGTTTGTTTGTTTGTTTGTTTTGTAAAGCATGTATAAGATAACAGATATAAGTATAAACATGATTATGAATACATGAAATGGATACGAATAGATGGGGACATTAGGACAGGGTAGGCACATTAGTGCACTTATGCAAACCCCTTACAGACCTCTTAGGAATGGGGTGAGGTCAACAGTAGACAGTCTATTTGCATCCATTGCTTTGATATCCAGCTTCATGACAGACTGATTGGAAGGGAAAAGGCCAGAATAGTTCATCATGCAGGGGTTCACTAGATAGCTTCTTTTCTGCATGTAGTTCATAGAAGGATTTAAATTTCTTGCAGAATAATCCAGTTATTTATTTATTTATTATTATTTACACAAACACAACTCTGCCATTAATCTGCGGCTGATCAGATATCATGACAGTATAATCTGCGGCTGATCAGATATCATGACGGTATTGATTGAAAGCACCCGGTTTCATTTCTTCAAGATCAGTAGAAACAGGTGCTGTAGGAGGAGGAGGAGCTTCCTCTGTCTGTAGCCTCACACTCTCCTCACCTCAAAGGGAAGCAGCCTCAAGTCTGCAGCATCACTCTTGTATTTTCTGTGCTATAGGATGTGGGTTGACAGTTTTGGTTTCATAATAATAATAATAATAATAATAATAATAATAATAATAATAATAATAATAATAATAATAATAATAATAATAATAATAATAATAATAACTTTATTGTCATTGTATGTGTATACACAGTATACCCATACAGCGAAATTCACTTAACACCCAAAGACCATGTCCAACACACATAATAATCTCCAAACACACTCCTACCCACCACAATTCCCCACCCCTAAACCACCCAAACATCCACACAACAGACCAAGTAATGTCCAAAAGCTCACTGATGGTGGCCCTTTAGTTCATTGTTGAGTGCAATTATAGCTCTGGGATAAAAACTATTCAGAAAACATGTGGTCTGAGTTTTAATTGTTTTGTATCTTCTGCCGGAAGGCAACAGTCCAAAAAGATTGTAAGCAGGATGGGAAGAGTCTCTGAGAATGTTATGCAACTTCCTCAAACAGCGAGATTTGAAAATGTCATCCAGAGCTGGTAGCTGGAGCTTGATGATATTCTGGGCAGTTTTAATGATTCTCTGTAGAGCTTTTTTGTCATCTACAGAGCTGTTCCCATACCATGCAAGAATGTAGTATGTCAGGACACTCTCAATGGTGCTGCGATAGTAGGACAGAAGCTGAGATAGATTTATCTTCCTGAGCATTCTCAGGAAGTACAGCCTCTTCTGTGCCTTCTTCACAAGCTTGTTAACATTCATAGTCCATGAGAGGTTCTTCGAGATATAAGTGCCCAGAAATTTAAAACTACCATCCCTCTCCACCTCCTCACATTTATGTACAATCGTAAATGTACATCTTTCTTCCTCCTGAAGTCAATTATAAATTCTTTAGTTTTTTTGGTGTTAAGTGTAAGATTATTTTCTTTACACCACAATGTCAGCCCTGTACTTCTTTTCTGTAAGCAGACTCATTGTTCTTATTAATGAGCCCCACCATTGTTGGGTCATCTGCAAATTTAATAATTGCATTGGTGTTATACAATGGGGTGCAGTCATGTGTGTACAGGAATAAAGGAAAGGGCTTATTTATTTATTTATTTATTTATTTATTTATTTATTTATTTATTTATTTATTTTGTCGCATTTCTATGCCACCCAACTCCCAAGGGACTCTGGGCAGCTTACAACAAAGAATAAAACAATGCGAACAATCCCATAAAAAATGTTAAAAGAAAAACATTAAAACATTAAAAACTTTAAAAATGTTAAAACACATGCATTTCAATTCGTGGCTGGGTCTTGCAAGATCATTATAACGAGATCAACGGCCCCAAGCTTGCCAGAAGAGCCAGGTCTTCACTGCTTTGTGGAAGCAATAGGGTGGGGGTGGTCCAGACCTCAGGAGGTAATTGGTTTCAGAGAGCCGGGACAGGCACAGAGAAGGCCCTCTGCCAGCCGACATTGTTTAGCTGACGGGACCCGGAGGAGACCGACTCTGTGGGATCTTACCGGTCACTGGGAGCTATGTGGTAGAAGGCAGTCTCGAAGATAGCCTGGCCCTGAGCCATATAGGGCTTTAAAGGTAATGACCAACATCTTGAATTGCACCCGGAGAACAATAGGGAGCCAGTGCAGCTCGCGGAGAATTGGTGTAATGTGAGTGTATCTAAGCACACCCACTATAACTCGCGTGGCTGCATTCTGGACCAACTGTAGTCTCCGAACACTTTTCAAGGGTAGTCTCATGTAGAGCGCACACAACCCTGGGGGGCTCCTGTGCTTAGTATCAGAGTAGAGGAATGGTGGGATCCCATCCTTACTGACTGTGGCCTATCTGTCAGAAAATCCTTTATCCACAAACAAATCCTCTGATTTATACCCAAATTGGACATTTTAAGAAACAACCTGTTGGGTAAAATGGTGTTAAAGGCAGAGCTATAATCCACAAATAACAGCCTCGCATATGTCCTCTTTGTTCCAAATGATTCAATACAGTATGGACAACAATAGACATAGAAGCGGGAGCACGTTTTCAGACATTTGCTTTAGGAAAACCAAGTCCATTTTATTTGAACGGGACAATTTTTTATTTAAATTTTAGATGTAAGATGTTCTTCTCCCCATCGAATTCAAAATGGTCAGATTATTGGTGAAATAAAGGCAAAGTATTTGCCCCGGGAGAAGGTGCAGTATCGATGCTACACAGGTTATGCTCTTCTTGGATCTCCTTTCATTACATGTTCGAAGAATGGTTGGACAGAAACACCACGTTGTACAGGTATTTATGTGCAGATCTTCACTATGTAGAAATGAAGATAGAATTGGAAATGAATTTGCTTTTACTTCACTGTCTCTTTCATGTTATTTTGAAAAGGTTCTATCAGGCTTTTTCAATATTTTATTGCTAGAATTGTAAAATTTAATGTCCCTGTTGAACTGTGAAAGTACAATATATTTTCCTTAACATTGTCCCTCTTCTACAAAAATTTGAATTTCTACTTATATAAATCTATTCAGTTCATTTCATAGCTAGAAGTCTTTTCTCATTTGAAAGAGTATGTGACTTTTGGAGCACAAACTATTTCAAAATTAGCCTTTCCTTCTCAGTCCTATATCATAGAATATGTCCTATCATAGAACATAAAACTGGTTGTTATTTAAAAAATCTCATATATATTGCATATATTACTTATGTTAACTTCTCCATCTGTTTTCACACTTATAGTCATCATTCTACCAAGATATGTAGATTGACTCATTTGCTTAATTTCTCCATTTATTAAAAAATTTGTATTCTCCTTTCCCTTTCAAATTTAATCATTTGAGGGTTTCCTACATTGCTCCTCATTACACCATTCACATGACTAACATTCACTCAAATCATTTACATTCTCAGCCAACATAGTGACTTATAAATGAAATTATGTTCATATTCATGTCCCCAACCAATGCAGGCCTCCTTATAAGGGCTTATTATACTTTTATAAAGGAATATATAATAATTACGCAACACCGTGTGTGTGTCTCACATATCCATGTCTAACGTCCTGCTTAGTTAAATGCTCCCTTGACTGTCATGCTTGCTTTCTCTCTAATACCTCTATTATCATATTCAGCAACCAACTTTCAACTCTACACAAAATCTTCCAAAATTTCAAGCCAATTTTCCATTATTTCATAATTCACTTATTTTCCTCCAGGGTACCAAGGCCTAGTCAAATACTGTAACCACTTATCATTGAAAGCACATTTTAAAATTTCTCCTGATGTAGCATCAAATTTGCCCATCCCTACCATTTTTCATCATTTTCTGCCTTTTTCTGACTTTTCCTTTGATGCTAATATCAGTAGCATTCAGTTCCATACCTTTCAATTCCATCCTTCAATTTATCCCTATTATTTGCATTATAACTTCTATAATGGGAAGGAGGACTTGGGCGATCATCTTCAGGGCCATGTGGAGGAATTTGTGAAATATCTGATGGGAAAAGTTGCTTGTATCTATTCTCAGTAGGAGACCAAACATAGAGCAGGTCCATTAGAGATTCCCAGGGAATGGGCTTACCCAGGTATCTGGGAACAGGTTGATTCTGTTAGATCTGAAGAAGTGGACAGGGTCCTTAGAGCTGTCAGTGCAAGTGCCTGCCTATTAAATTCATATCCCTCCTTACTGGTGAAAACCTCCAGTGGTGATCAATGCATCACTGCAGAAGGGGGCATCCCTGGGATCTTTTAAGGAGACATTAGTCTGTTCCCTCCTTAGATGCTGTGGGTGACTGGATGAGGGACAATAGGCTTGAACCCTGGTAAGACTATGTTGCTATGGCTTGGAGCTTGGGATCTGGGAATTTAAAATCTTCAGTTCTGGATGAGGTTGGGGGTTACAACCTGTGGGTTCTTGTAGACTTACAATGCCTGCTCAACGGCACATGTAACTTTTCTGTTACATGAGTTGCACTAGTTGCTGTTTGCTTCCAAGTCCAATTAATATGTTAGTTATCATCTTTAAAGGCCTTCATGGCACAGGGGACTATGTCACCCCAGTGGGATTGACCCACCCACTCACTCTGGCAAAAGGAACATGCTGCAAACCTCCTCAGTCAAGGAACTTTGCTAGCAGGATCTGGTAAATGATCTTTCTCTGCCATGCCTCCACAATCTGGAAAATCTTGCTGTTGGATATGAGATACGCCCTCACCCTCTAGGCCTTCTGGATTTGCCTTAAAACCTGGGTCAGCCAATTGACTTGGGGCCATGATGGAGCTCTTTACACTGGAAGTGACTGGTGAACTAAGAAAGAAGGTTCTACCACTGTGATGCTTATGTACTAGTTCCTAGTTTTAATCAATCTCTATTAATTTTAATGTTTATAATTTTTTAATGTTTTTTCTATTCTTGCTTTTATTGTGTTGCAAGCCTCCCATCACTTCAATACTGAGATGGATAGCACAACATCCAGTACAACTACACAATTGATTTGTGCAGAGTTTGAACAGTTATTAATGGAAAATGGGTAATAAAAATAAGAACACCTTGTGGGGAGATGCCGTTTGTCCGAAAGCAATTGCTATTTGTTTAAATACAGATCTGACTTTAGGTATTAAGAAAGTAATGACTATATTTTCTGAAGTTGAAAGACAACACTAAGGACAGCAGTAGTAATCATTTTCTGCCTATCAATTGACCAAGCTGTATGATATTGTTACTTTTTAAAAATAAGAATTAGTATAATTTTGAAATGACTATGTTTCTTATGAATTTTGAAATGAATATGTTTCTTATGAATATGTTTAAAATGTGTCTCTGTGTGTGAATACACTATAATATTTGTAATCATGAGGACTCTTGCTCAATAGATTCTGTATCTATTATAGATTTTGGGGGAAAATGTGGACGTCCACCTTATGTGGAGAATGGAGACATTGTGGACTCACCCAAGCTAATCTATTTACATTCTGAAAGTGTAATTTATCAGTGCCAAAATTATTATACAATGCAAGGTTCTCCAAGAGTGACTTGTCAAAATGGTCGTTGGTCACAAACACCAACATGTAGAGGTATAAGTAATATCTTTAATTCTTTATAGATTTAATCTTTATAGAGAAATATTTTATTTTGGGAATGGAATAAATTTCACACATCAGACATGTTATGTCAGTATGTTAGTGCCAGAAAATATTTTACTTCCTTGTAATTGAATAAAAGTAGTAGTATTATGAACCAAGATAAAGTAACTTTCTCAGAGAGAAACTGCTTCATAATGGAGAATTGTACAAGATCTTTTGCCATGTAGAAATGTTGTCCTCATTTTGTGAAACCCTCCTGGTGAAATTCTGCTTTCCCTAAACTATATTTCATAACAGACATCTTTTTAGTCAGTGGCATTATTGATAAAATTCAGATTTTAGTTTACTTGAGTTCAGTAAGTAGATTTTATTTTTCTTAGTATTTCACAGATCAGAACACTGGGCCCTCCATTATCATCATCATGCCATCAATCAGTCAATCAATCATTCCTTGAACAAAAATTACAAAAAGTCATGTTTCCCAACAATCCACTAGGGCTCTTTTTGAATGATAGTATAAGTTGAATCTCTAGGGAACTAACATTATTATTTTTTAAATAGGCTAAGTATGGATGAAGACTCTGTTGACTTAATCACATCTACCCTATTTAGTCAATGTTGAAAAAGAAGATATGAGGTGACATTATAAGAGAAGTTGCCTGAACCTGGTCTTCTCCTAATCCAGATATTCAGTATGAGGAAATTTGGAAGAAGGGGACTAAAATGTTTTTCTTCTTCCTTCTACACATGTAACATTGTCTTGCTTAAAAAAGTTTTAGTTCATGACTGATAATTAGTTCATGAGAGACAAAATAAAATAAAAGGGGGGGGGAAATCCATTTACATAGATCTCTAATCATTTTAGCCAATTACAACATAGAATTTCTAACCTAAATTTTAATTGCTTTATCAAATGAATTCCTCAGTGTAAAACTTTCTATTTGTCATCTGATCTGTGTCCTTTTTCAGCTGCTTGTTCAGCAAGTGAAGAAGATTTGAGAGAACACAACATAAGGCTGAAGTGGGACAACGGGGATAAAATATATTCTGAGGATGGAAATGTAGTGGAATTTGTATGCTTAAGAAACTACATACCACATCCAGATACCAGATCATTAAGAGTTAATTGTGTGGATGGGAAATTTAACTATCCGCGTTGCATTCCTGTATGTATATTTTCAGAAAAATACTTTAATTCACCAATATTAACATTTCTTTCGCTTGTCTATATCTATATACCTGTATATCTATATCTGTGCATTAAAAAAAATCACTTGAAATATTTAAAAGACCTAGGTCTGGCAGCTAAATTTGTTGATGTAATGTTTTCTAAGGTAACTTGGTCTTCTGCATTTCTTCTAAATCAGAACACTTCTTAACAGACTTGATTTAAACATTGATCATTGATAGACAGACTTGAACATTGGGTGCTATCTAACAAAACAAAATTCCATGGTGAAAAAAGTAAGTTTCTACATTTAAGCAAGAAAAACAAAATGCACAGCCATAGTGTAGGTGGTACCTTGCTCAATAGTAGTAATTGTGAGAGGGCTCTTGGAGACAATAATTTAAATATGAGCCAGCAGTGTGCTGCAGCTGCCCAAAAAAATCAACACAGTTCTAGACTGTATAAACAGAGGGATAGAATCAAGATCACGTGAAATGTTAATACCAGTTTATAATGTCTTGGTAAGGCCACACTTGGAATACTGCAAACAGTTTTGTTTGCCATGATGTAAAAAAGATGTTGAGATTCCAGAAAGAGTGCAGAGAAGAGCAATAAAGATGATTTGGGGACTGGAGACTAAAACATATAAAGAAGGGATGCTGGAATTGGGTATGTCTAGTTTAATGAAAAGAAGGGCTGGGGTGACATGATAGCAGTGTTCCAATATGTCAGGGAATGCCACAAAGAAGAGGGAGTCAAGCTATTCTCCAATGCAACTGAGGGCAGGACAAGAAGCAATGGTTGGAAACTAATCAAGGAGAGAAGCAGCCTAGAATTAAGAAGAAATTTCCTGACAGTTAGAACAATTAATAGGTGGAAAAACTTGCTCCAGAAGTTGTGAATGCTTCAACACTGGAAGTTTTTAAGAAGAGATTGGACAACCATTTTTCTGAAATGGTATAAGGTTTTCTGCCTGAGCAAGGGGTTGGACTAGGAAACCTCCAAGGTCCCTTCCAACTCTGTTGTTTTGTTAAGATTCATTTGTTAAGCACTATGGGGACGGGGTTAATACTTAAAAACAATGAGGAATGGGGCTGGAATGCTGAATCTGCCAGCATTTCATCTCTTCTGGTCTGTTGATCAATCCTGACAGATTCCAAGATGAAGACCTCTATGTTAAACCCAGTGGGCTATTTTCACTTATTTCATTGGTCGCAGTCAACAAATTTAGTTGCCTCAAAATGAATGGTTCCAAATGAACACACATACATTTTACTTTATTTATTTCATTTGCATTGATATTGAAATATTCTCCTGGCTTTTGAACTTGCATATGCAACTTACTCACTTGTGTGTCTAGATGCATTTTAAAAATACCTATCAGAAGCCACAGGACCAGAAATCCAGTGGGCTATTTTCATTGATTTCATTGGCCTCAGTCATCAAATTTAGATGCCTGAAAAAGAATTGTTCCAAATGAACACTCATACATTTTACTTTATTTATTTCATTGCATTGATATTGAAATATTGTCCTGTCCTTTGAACTTCCATATGCAATTTACTCACTCATGTGTTTATATGCATATTTATAAATACCTACCAGAAGCCGCAGGGCCAGAACAAAAAGTAAAATTACTAAATTAGTAACACTTGATAATAGCAATAGCAAAAGCTCTTAGTCTTATAGACCACTTCATAGTGTTTTACAGCCCTCTCTAAGCGGTTTACAGAGTCAGCATATGGCTCCCAACAATCTAGGTCTTCATTTTATCAACCTTGGAAGGATGGAAGTCAACCTTGAGCTTGTCGGGATCAAACTCCTGGCAGAAGGAATGCAGAGGTAGCCTGCAATATTGCATTCTAACCACTGTGCCACCATGGTTGTGTAATCATACATTATATATTACATGTAAAATGAGATATCCCACGAAATATTTCTAAGCTTAGAATAAATGGAAAAATAGATTGAGCAAGAACACTCTCTGAAATGAATTAGACCAGATTGATTGATTATCTATTAGTAAATGAGATTCTATTGACTTCCAGAGACTACTAGATCCAACCTAAGAATTACTTGCTTTCTGTTGAAAACTTTAGGGTGCACACTGATTGAATTTGTTGTACTGAGCACAATGAAATCAATGAAAAGAGCTCATTGGAGTTAAATTAGACTTTTCAGTCATTTCATTCTCAGGACAGAGGGATCTCCTGGTCTTCAGTTTTGGAATCTGACAGGATTCAGCATCAGATTAGAAGAGATGAAATGATGGGCAATGTTTGTGCCTCCTTGTCCCATGCCTCTTTGTTTTTAGGTATTAACCCCACTCCCCATAGAACTTCTTTCCCATTGCTCTAAATGGAAGGAATTTCATTTGGATCACAGGAATCCCCCATTATATGATGAGTTTGCATTTGAAATTGCAATTAATACAAATGCTATTAGTGAAATACAAATTTTGCTGAAATGTACATGTAAATATCAAATATATGTATAGTGTACATTTTATTGGAAATCTTCCTAGTTAACAAAAAATGATTTTTTTTCTTGGCATTGCTGTGCTACAGTTCCCAGTATTCTTCTATTGGCTGTGTTGTCTGAGGATATTGTGAGTTTGTTTATTCACTGCATTTGTGTTCCATCTTCCCTCAAGTGTATCCACTGTGAGGATGAATTAAAGTTTGGTAACATCTAATTCCCCATTCCTATATTTAAAATGTTGGTGTTTTGAGTTCATTCTGACTGCCAGAGCTTATATCCCAAAATATAGAGAATGCCCAATAAATTATTACAGTCTATTACATGTCATTGTGTCAAAAGTAATCTTAAAAAAGATAGAAATTGCTCAGTGAAAAAACGGGCTAGAGTTCTTGAATCTCTTGAGTAGTTTTAACCATTTGATTTAAAAATGGTGATACTGACTTTCAAAATTGTCTTGGCCATGTTGTTTGATATCTCAAAAATTATTGCAGGCTGCTTTCTGCTGCAGATCATATGAATGAGTTTAAAAAATAATTACATAAAATGTACAGATGCAAATTTATTTATTACTTACTGTTCACTTTTTATTTTAGAGAACTGCGTAAATGAAGAACAGGATATATACAGCACCCTTTAAACCAGAAGATGAACGTCTGAAATTATGTATCATTCTCTTTAATATAACCACATGAAGCTGGATTGTATACAGTTATAAATGGTGGATCCAAACCTAAAAGCCTACTCTGTAAAAGACAGATTTTACCAACTGAAATTACTGTGAAAATGATAACATTTAAAAACAAGTTTATAGAACATCTTTAAGGCAGATATATTATATATATTATAATATAACCTTATAAATATATTTTTAAAATGCATATTGAGTGAGGAATGTAGATTTTTATATATATATATATATATATATATATATATATATATATATATATAAAAATTGTAAACATTTGATTAATCTGAATTATCAATCAACAGCCCATCTTAAAAGAATGACAATAGATAATTGAAATTGATGTTTTTACATACAGTATAGAGGTGTTAAGTTCTTTTAAAAAAATTTTTTAAAATCCATTAATCATTTTTGCTGCCAAACAATTTGTAGTATATTTTGTAAAGATACATTTAATACTTCAGTTTACAGTCTAATTCAAGATCCAGAAAGAAATTGGTGCTCTGGAAATGTTGCTCTGGAAATAGCCAAATGTATTTTGATGATCAGAATTTGATGGAAGTATGAAATTATATAATTATAAGTAATTAAAAATTAAGATAAAGTTTAGAAATTGGCACAAGCCTTCCCAAACTACATTCCTTCAAAAGGTGTTATTTAACACAGAATGGGCTAGAATTTGCCATGTTATAAATTCAGTCTGATTCATTGCTCTATACAAAGTGAACCCATTCAAAACAAACCTTGTAGCACCTTTTTGGATTGCCAACTCCCTTCATATTTTTCATTACCCTAGACTAACAAGGCTATGCTTCCTTTAATGAACAAAGTGAAGGGAACTTCATAAGGAATTTGATGTGTCCTTTTTGAATATGATAGAGCTGTTTGGTGGAAACTTATACAGAAGTATAAGATGTTATCTCAATGGCCAATGAGTTCCCAATGGAACTCAAATCTTAATTGATTTGCTAGATTAGGTCAGCCACTGCTGCAGTTGATGGAATACAAGTAGTCCTCATTTAGCATCCACAATTGGAGCCAGCAATTCAGTTGTTACAAGAAATAGTTGCTAAGTGAACGATTGTATGACTGCAAACTTATGTTTATGGTTTTACTTCAGGCCTATCAAACTGGCAGCCCGCGGGCCGGATGTGTCACATGCAGGCCACACCCATGCAAAGGCAAAAAAGTCCCAAAATGTCCTGATGCATCACGTGACACGATCGAGTTTGACACCCGTGCTTTATAGCATCAGATGGATATGACCCCATATGCCCAATTGAAGAGAAAGGTTTCTGGAACTTGACTCACAAGGAAGCCAGATAACAGGGCAGATCTTGTAGCCTTTAATCCTGCTCCCTTGCCCTTTGGAATATTCACTCTGATGCTGGGATAATTCATAAGAAGAGAATGTTTATAGTTGCATTCATTTGAGGGGAAGGGATTACAAGAGAGTAAGCAGGCACACCAAGGGAAGCATACATTGAAAAGCATTCACTCTTTGCCTAGTGCAATTCATGAATCATTTCAGAGGCAAAGAAAAGCCTTTAGCTGAAACCTGATTAAAGCATCAGTAGAAGTGCCAGACGAAGGGTTCCAATCAACTAAGATGACAAAACTGAACTAGTTAACTTGCAGTTAACACTTTTTAGGGAAGTGCTACACCGGGAAAAAAAGCAACTCAGAAAGAATAACCTGTTTAGTCAATCTCTCCACTCTGCAACAGGCAGAGAAGAAAAAAATGGACCAGACACAGGATATCTACTAACTGACAATATTGCCAAACAAATGACTGGCAGAGAGATGCTGCAAAAGTTGCAAGAGATTTCTACCCAATGAAGTACACCAGATCAAGAAATCAGCTCTATGGGGAAAACAGAACTAATTTTTCATGAGTATCTTGCAACTCTGCTTATCTTTTACCTTCCCTCCTTACAACCTTCTAAGTCAGGGGGAGTCAGTTTGATCTCCTTTTTTTTTTTTTTTGCTTTAATTTATATGCCGCCCTTCTCTGGAGACTCAGGGTGGCTTACAATTGTTAAGCAATAGCCTTCATACTTTTGTATATTTATACAAAGTCATCTTATTGCCCCCACAATCTGGGTCCTCATTTCACCTACCTTTGAAAGGATGGAAGGCTGAGTCAACCTTGAGCCTGGTGAGATTTGAACTTGCAGTAATTGCAAGCAGCAGATGTTAATAACAATTAATAACAGTGCATTAGTCCACTGTGCTACCAAGGCTCCTTACTAATTACCATATTTTTCTGAGTATAAGTCGCACCTTTTTCCATAAAAAAAGAGGGTGAAAATCTGGGTGCGACTTATACTCCAAATGTAGCTTCACCCAGCTTCTCAAATGGAGGTTTCAGAGGTTGAAAAAAACATCAGAAAAGAACCCCCCAAATAGAGCTTCAGAGGCTTTTATTCTAAAGCTGTTTCAGAGGCTTTCAGAGGCAGGGAAAAAAGTTTTTTCTGAAGTTCTGAGTTTCAGAAGTTTCAGAGGCAGAAAAAAAGGCAAAAAAAAAAAAAAAAAAAGCAAGGTACAGAGCTCACAACCAAGGAACCTGTTGCTAAAATTCACCTCTGGGAACAACTGATTGGAGGTATTCTGGGAGGCAGATGCACCTGCCAATCAGCTTTTTTCTTATTTTCCATCCCAAAAACAAGGTGTATCTTATACTCCGGTGCATCTTATACTCCGAAAAATACGGTATCTCCTTTCCTGGCTTTATAAAAAGTTTCTGCCCTTGTTATTTCTATAATTGTTTCTGAATATTCTTTCTAAGGTCCTCTCCATGATTCCCTATAGCAAAGGATGCAATATTCCAGGGTAAATTGTTTATCTAGTTGGTCCCTATTGGTTGGTCCCTATTGGCTCACATATTGAACTGGAACTCTTTCACACAAACACACACAAACAGATCAATGCCATAGGAATCTATGATGGGTGAGCATGTGGGGCCTACATCTAATACTATAGTTAAATCTTTATAACTGCATCACATGTGTGGGAATCATTAGAAACTGCTTAAAGGAAGATACAACAAAAGGAAGTGATATTTCTGCTTTTAAAGAATAGAAGGCTGAGTGAACTAGCCAAACAAAGGCATGCCACTGCTTTAGCTGCTCTGTTTGATAAATTAAAGGATCACAAGTATGCCAAATGTGATCCTCAGCTTAACATGGCAATTGGGACCAGAATTTCCATCACAGAATGGCAAAGTACAGGTAGTCCTCAATTTATGACCACAATTGAGCCCCCAATTTATGTTAAGAGAGGAATTTGTTAAGTGAGTTTTGCCCCATTTTATGACTTTTCTTGCCACATTTGTTAAGTGAATCACTGTAGCTGTTAAATTAGTAACAGGATTGTTAAGTGAATCTGTTTTCCTCATTGTTTGTCAGAAGGTCCCAAAAGGTGACCACATGGCACCAGGACACTGCAACTGTCATAAATGTGAGTCAGTGGTCAAGCATCCAAATGTAAATCACATGACCATGGGGATGCTACAATGGTCATAACTGTGAAAAACGGTCTTAAGTCACTTAGTGATGTTGTAACTGCTTCTTTCTTCCAGGTTGGATGAAGTAGGCTTGCAAAAATAACATGCACTGTTCAGTATGAACAGAGGTTCAGACCAGAGTTTTGGTAAACATTGCAAAGTTTAGTGTCAAGAAAAAAAATTAACTCTATATGACAATGAGAACAGACACACATTACAACATTAAAGTATCTTCCACTCCAACTGAGCTAATTAATATTCAAGGGAATTTCTGTGTGTTCCTGCACTAGAAAGGAACACCCTTAAATGAGAAAAATATCTAAAGAACTGAATATGCTTTTCAGCAATAGCATTTAGACTTATATATCACTTTACAGTGCTTTACAGCCCTCTCTAAGCGGTTTACAGAGTCAGCATATTGCCCCCAACAATTTGGGTCCCCATTTTACCCACCTTGGAAGGATAGAAGGCTGAGTCAACTTTGAGCCTGGTGAGATTTGAACTGCCAAATTGCAGGCAGCCGGCAGTCCGCAGAAGTAGCTTGCAGTACTGCACTCTAACCACTGCACCACTGTGGCTCACTACTGCACCACTGTGGCTGACTCATTTTAATATTAAATTATTAAATAATAAAACATGTATAATATTTCAATAATATTTTTTTTTATTGAAAAGTTTTACAAAAGGTTTACATATTCCCCCCCTTCCCTACCACACCCACCCCCTCTCCTTCCCATCCACCCACCTCCCCACCCCCTTCCCAGAACAAATTACAGGGTATAACCTTCAACAATCATAATCCATCCTAATCTAGATAATTATAACATTTAACATCTCTTGTTCCTTCAATTCCCTAATTACTCTACTAACTTGATTACCTAAAAAACACACCAAATATCTATATACTCATTCATAACCTATCTGCAACTTCTTATTCTGGTATTTACTTTGGATATAATCTATCCATCTTCTCCAATCCCTTAGATATCTTTCATTTGAATGTTCTTTCAAGTACGCCAAAATTTTTGCCATTTCCGCTAGGTTTGTAACTTTCATTGTCCATTCTTGGATTGTAGGTACGTCTTGCTTCTTCCAATATTGTGCCACCAACAGTCTTGCTGCAGTTCTTAAATTCAGAATCAATTTAGTCTCTATAACCGTACAATTCGTAACTATACTCAGCAGAAACAGCTGTGGTGTAAATTTTAACCTCTTTTTAAGAATATTTTGTAAAATCCACCAAATTTTTATCCAAAACACTTTAACCTTTTTACATGTCCACCAAATATGGAAATATGTGGCATCCTCACAATCACATCTCCAACATTTTGGTTGTATATTCGGATACATGCGAGATAGCTTTCTTGGATCTAAATGCCATCTAGAAAACATTTTATAAAAATTCTCCCTTAAATTTTGCGCTTGTGTAAATTTCACATTTGTTACCCATATTTTTTCCCAGGTTTCCATCATTATTGGTTGTTCAAAATTCTGCACCCATTTTATCATACAATCCTTAACTTGCTCTGTTTCCGAGTCTATCTCTATCAATATATTATACAGTCTTTTTATATGCATTAAACTTTGGTCTCTAATTTGTTTTATTAAATTTTCATCACTTTGTGTAATACCAATTTTCTGGTCTTTTCTCCATCTGGCTTGTAGTTGTACATACTGAAACCAAGTTTGAATTATTTTCTCCTCTTTCAACACATTCACAGGTTTTAGTTTTAGTATACCTCCCTCCATATTAAGAATATCTATATATGTGATTACATCCTGTCTACTTTCTATACTCGTGTTCTCTTTTGCGTGCCTGGGTACTGTCCATATAGGTATCTTTTCATTTAACTTAAATTGATATTTCTTCCAGACACGCAATAAAGCATTCCTCAATATATGGCTCTTAAATGCTCTATCCACCTTTTTATCATACACTAAATAAACATGCCAACCATAAACCAAATCATGCCCTTCAATATTCAATATCCTTCCATTTGTTAAATTAATCCAATCACTAATTGCTGATAAAACAGCTGCTTCATAATATAATTTTAAGTTTGGCATTTTTAACCCCCCTCTTTCTCGCGTATCCTGCATTATTTTCAATTTTATCCTTGGTTTCTTGCCTTGCCATACAAACTTATTAATGCCTTTCTGCCATTCTTCCAGGTTGGCATCCTTTTTTAGTATTGGTATCATTTGAAAAAGGAATAAAAACCTAGGTAAAACATTCATTTTTATAACTGCTATTCTACCTAACAAAGACAATTGTCATTTTTTCCATTTATCCATTTCAACTTGTATTTTATGCCATATCAACTCATAATTATATTTATACAGTTTACCGTTGGAAGATGCAATATGAACACCTAGGTATATAACTTTTTTGACTATTTCACATCCCGTTACCCTTTGTAACTCCTCTTTTTGATTTATTGTCATATTTTTAACTATCATATTTGTTTTTCCAACGTTTATTTTAAACCCAGACACTTGACCATACTGTTTAATTATATCCATCAAAGCCTTTGCTGATTCCACTGGATGAGTTAAAGTCATAACCAAATCGTCTGCAAATGCCCGTACCTTATATTCATAATCTCTAACTTTAATTCCCTCTATCTCATCTATATTACGTATTTTGTTCAACAACAGTTCTAAAGTTAATATAAATAATAATGGCGATAAGGGACATCCCTGCCTCGTACCTTTTTCAATTTTGAAAGTTTCTGTCAAACTGCCATTAACAATTATCTGAGCTGTCTGTTCTTGATATATTGCTTTTATAGACTGCATAAAGCAATTCCCAAATTGCATCCTGTGGGAATGAGGTAGCCATGGTGTATGTGTAGATCAGACTGGTTGGTTGGAACACATATGCGGAGCCTGGCACCGAAATAATTTGGAGATCATGAATCATTAGACTGTTTAAGTTTTGTTTTTGCTTTAGGTATTGCTTTCCTAGAAATCATATGATTTACTGTAGGGATTGTAGGATATGAAACTTATGTCCATATATGGGGTAAATATGTAGTAACTGAATACTTTCCTTTTAGTCACGAATGTAATATGAGAATGTATAGCTGTAATCATGTCTTCTGATACGTCCTACACCCTTTAATAAAAGAGAGGTCTGGAGTCAGCTCGAGGCTCTCTCATCCCGAGAAACACCTGTGCCTGTGTCTTCTCTAATCTGGACCCCTCATGGAGAGCCCACCAGATGATCGCAACAGCATCCTATAAACCACTCTCAATAAAAATTGCCAGTCCAAACGATCAAAAGCTTTTTCCACATCTAAAAATATAAGCACCGCAGGGATTTGGTTATTCCTTTCCAAATATTCCAATATATCAACAATTTGTCTTACATTATTTTTCATTTGCCTCCCTTGTATAAAACCAGTTTGATCCGCATGAATCATTTTTTGCATTACTGACATTAACCTGTTTGCCAATATCTTAGCAAATATCTTATAATTTGTATTCAATAATGATATAGGTGTATAATTCTTTGGATGTGTCAAGTCTTGATCTTCTTTTGGAATTAATGAAATAAAGGCTGTTTTCCATGAAGGTGGTACCCCTTCACCCAACTGAATTCTATTAAACAATTCTTTAAGAGGTACAACCATTTCCAATTGTAGATATTTATAGTACACAGCTGTTAATCCATCCGTACCAGGAGCCTTGCCAGTTTTTAACTGTTTAATTACTAAGAGGATCTCCTCCTCTGTTATTAATTGGTTTAACCGTTCTCTTTGTTCCTCTGTAACTATAGGAATATTCTGACTATCCAAATATCTCTCTATATCTACACCTTGTATTTTATCTGCAGTATACAATCTTGCATAAAATTCTAAAAATGCCTTTTTAATCATATTTTGGTGATAAACCTCTTTACCTTTATACTCTATTTTCTCTATGGTACGAGATTTTTGTTTTTTCCTCAGCATATATGCCAACCATCTACCTGGTTTATTTGCATTACAAAAAGTATTATGTTTAGCATATTGTAAGTTGGTTGCCACTTGATCTGAGAGCATCATATTAAATTGCCCTCGTAATAGGGTAATCTCTTCTTTAATTTTCTTATCCCCTGGGTTATGTATTAACACCCTTTCTTTTTTCTTGATCTCTTCCTCTAATTCCCTCCTTTTTTCCATCTGTCTATGCCTATATGCATTATTCATATTTATCAGTACTCCTCTCATATATGCTTTACTAGCATCCCATACCATATCCATAGATGTTCCCTTATTCATATTAAAAACAAAAAAATCCTTCATTAATTTTTTACATTCTATTACATTTTTCTCATATCTGAAAAGATTTTCGTTTAACCGCCAAGATCTCCTAGATCTTTCCCCACACTCCAGTTCCATCCAAACTGGATTATAATCCGTTAAAATTCTGGGACAAATCTTTGTCTTCTTTACCTTGGAAAAGAAATCATTTGTAGTTAGTATAAAATCAATTCTCGAAAAAGATTGATGTCTATCTGAAAAAAATGTAAAATCTTGTTCTCTGTAATTCCGTTCACGCCAAATATCTCTTAATTTCATATCCTCCATCATATCAAAAGAAGATTTAGGCAGTCTGGTTCGCAATTTAGTAGATTGTAATAGTCTTTTCTTATCAATATTAGGGTCTATTACTCCATTCCAATCCCCCATCAATATACATGAATTATAATCCCAATGTAGTAATTTTGTATGTATCAACTTGTAAAATTTTTCTTGTTGGTTAGGAGCATATATCCCCATTAAAAGTATTTTCTTCCCTTCTATCAGTAACTCAATTGCCAAAAATCTTCCTTGTTGATCTGCCTCAACTAATTTAGCCATCATGTCTCTTTTCAAATAAATCACTATTCCATTCTTTTTTTCCAGGGCAGATGCAACAAAATGTGTTCCCAGTTTTGCATTTATTAAGTATTTTTGATCAGTTGTCTTTATATGTGTTTCCTGCAGGCATATTATATCATTTTTAAGTTGTCTCAAATGATGAAATATTTTCTTCCTTTTTGGTGGTGAATTTAAACCATTGACATTCCAGGTTAAAAACCTAGAGGCCATCTTCAGACTCTCGAAGCTTGGCAAGAACTGCTTGGTAATCCTCTTGGAATTTCTTTTTCGGTCTCGCCCCTCCCACAGCTTCTGTACCAATATTCACATTTTCTTGTGATAAGGCCTGCTCTTGTAGCTTTTTAAACTCTTGTTCCTTACGTTTAGTAACTGCTCTGGTTTGTCTTTGATCTTTAACTTCTTCTTGTTTTTCAACTATATCCCATGCTTGGACAGCACTTGAAAGTTGCAGTAATTCCTCCTGCATACTCATAGCTCCGCCTTCTGCTTGCTTCTGCAGATCCTCCTTCCTTCCCTCTGTTGCCTCTCTTGCTTTTTTAACTCCCACCGATGGTGGGTGTCCAGCCTTTAGTATATTAGTATAGAAATCTCTTGCTTTCCATATTGTATTAAGGCGATATCGCTCTCCTGCGTAATTCACCGTTAATCCGACTGGAACTTCCCATCTGTATTGTATCTGTCAGTTTCTAAGCTCATCTTCAATAATATTCTTGAGGATATTGTGTGATGCAAATCAACTCTGGGATTTAATGACTAGGACATTCCGAAGGAAACATCAGAGATATGATACATTTTTGTGTCGATCGATCAATCTATTCAATTTAATTCAATCTGATAAAGGATCTGAACCAAACAAAATGATTAAATGGTACATAAACATCAGCAACAGAACATTTTTCTAGAGACCCACATGAACCTATTGCTCAATGGAACTCAGAGTCATTTGTTTATAAATACTGAGAGATGATATTCAAAATCTATCCAATTTAATTTAATTCATTAATTGGTTACTCTTGAATATACTACACACACACACACACATACACGTGTGTGTGTGTGTGTGTGTGTGTGTGTGTGTGTGTGTACAGTTAATATTTCGGGTTTCTTCCCGTGTAATTGTGAACATATCCCTAAGAGGGTAGAAGTGACGTTTCGACAGAATCTCATCTGCCATCATCAGGCTTATGTGAAGGGTCTTTTGCTGTAACTGCTGTTACTATTTCAAATCTGGTGCTGGAAATCTGGGATGGCTCCACCTTTTCATTCTGATTGGTTGGGAATCTCAGTTTGTGTTTATTGGCTTGGCTTCCGGTGTATGGTCGGTTTTTCTCCACCAGGTGGCAGGGCTTCATCTTTGTGGCTGGCTGGAATGTGTTTTGGCTGGAACTTTTGGCCATAGAGGCCTTTTGATTAACACTTGATCTATGTTTTATATTTTGTGTTAAGATTCGTCTATCTATGAGAGCAGGTTTCCAAATAGTAGGCAGACGTGAAGTGTCATCACGTTTATTCATGCAATATGGTCTTTTCTCTATTTCTATGGCTATACTCAGCATACTCTCCTCAGTGATTACTTCCCCCCTTTGCATTAGTTCAGCCCTGGTTGCATTAAGTTTCAATATATGTTTGCTCATGGGGACCCCTGGTCTGAGTCTAGCAGAGTGGAATTCCCTGGATATCCTTGTTGTGGTTGCTCTGCTCTGACTATAGAATAAACCGTATAATTTTTGCATGATCTCATACACAGTTAAATTGTTACCTATGCTAGGATACATAGTGGGTGGAATACTGGTCAACAATAGATAAAATGCCTTGTGGTGAGCAGTCAATTTCAAATGACCAGGGCCTCTCTGGAGGTTTGGAAATTAAAAAGAGTACATTTTCTTTCATAAAGACAATCTGTAGCTGCTGGCTCCATTCTAAAAGATTCCCTCCATCTATCTGTAATTTTGGAAAGTTAACAGGCATTGTCCCAGAATTGTTTGAATAGTTACTCACTGAGGGTAGCTGTCCATGGTTTTGTAAATGAGGGAACTCACAATAAGGCACGGGTATGCATGTTGTCACGCTGTACTGATTTGTCTCTATGTTCCTTTCCTTTCTCTCAGTAGGTGAAGATGTTGTTACTCTGTACTGATTTGTCTCTATGTTTCTTCTCTCTCTCTCTGTAGATGAAGACTGGGCATGCACGAAGCTCATTTGGCACTGGAAGTCGTAAGGTGAGGAGCTCTCGGCTGCGGCTCCTGCATCTAGGCCCAGGCCTGCCGGAGGGGGGTCGGATTTGCCCCTGAAGTACCTGAACTGGGTGCTGGATGTCCGGAGACACTCCTGGACAGCTGGCTCTCTGCTGGACATCGGCAGGAGGCCGATGTCGCGGTCGTCGGTCGAGGACTTCCGGATCTCAGCGGCCCGGCGGCGGCGACGGCAACAGCAGCGGTGGATCCGGATCGGCGGATGCTGGTCACTGGGAGAATGAAGAAGCCCGGAGGTGGTCGCAACATGGGTGAGTAGCTGGCTTGGTCATCTTCCCTCAGGTCTTGCAGCGGCGGCTGGAAGGGTGGTGGGTTCGAATCCTGCCGTGGGATCGGCCCGTGGGCGGTCAGTGTGCTGGGCTCGTTGCGGAGGTGCGTCCTTCTCATTGGGATTGGCGGGATCGGTGCTTCGCCCTCGAAGGTCGGTTTGGTGTCCCTCTGGTTCCTGGAGGCCTCCTCGCGGCTCGCAGCTGGCTCGGGAAGTTGGAATGTGGAGCCAAAGGCTGCCTCCAGTGTTTTGATCGCTTTTTCTACTTCGAGCTCGGTAGGCGAGCTCCTGGTATCTTGGATTTGCCCAGCGTAGTCATTTTTTGGGCATTCTCCGTTTGATTCGGGGTCCCCGCTGGTTCGTGCCATTAAATTTGAACCCAGGCTTCCTATTGGTTGCTGGCCATTCCAAGATGGCCGCCGGGAAAATGGCGCGAAAGTGGGCTCGTACCGGTCCGGGGTATTGGGCTGGAGGGACCCCTCTCTTACCGGTGTGTTGGTCTCCTGTGCTTGTTCCTGGGCTTTCATTGCTGCTCCATGGCTTCTCAGGAGACTTTGGAGTTTTGCGATGAGCTCGCCGTTGCTGGCAGGCATTTCCATCACTTCTAGTATGGACAGTCAGAGTCTATCTTCCTCCTGGGCTGTGCTTCTGTTGCGGTCACTTGCTGCTCCCATCTGTCCCTCATCTCTGGGTGGTGAGTCCGGCTCGAAGTCCTGTCCACCTTCAACTGGGATGTCCTTTGGTGTGGCACCTTCGGATGCCAGTAGTTCAGCCATCCTTTTGGTGAATGCTCTGGTGTTTACTCTGTTCTCCTTTTTAGAGTAAACAGCTCGCTCGGTCATCATTCAGAGTTATGGGTAACCATCCTCTGCTACCATATTTGTTAAGAGTGATGGATCTAACCCAATAACTCGCAAGACACAGGTACATCTTTTCTTCAATTCTTTATTGCAGGCCTGGACTGTTCCTAGGCCCATTCATCTAATAGTCACTGACTATGGTCTATCTCTTGCAGGTATGCATCTGGAACTGCTGGATGGCCTCGTGGTGAGTTCTTTTATACCCAAGGGGAGGAGTCAGAGGTAAGATGGCATGATGGGATATGTGGTCATGTTAACCCTTGCATGGTCATGGTGGGAAGTGGCAGGGGAGAATTAGACATTTAACCTGACACATACATTCAGAATTGTTGTTGTCAAAGCAAGGTTCTGACTTCAAAGTCTCTCTTCTTCAAAATTAAAGAAGAATTCAGAAAGGTTATTTGGACATTACGCAACCAGACAATTCCTCTGTTGTTCAGTGAAAAAGCCTACTTTTTTCAAGATGAACCTGAAAAAGAAGTGTCACTACTTTAATAAATCAGCTTCAAAGATTTTCTTTCCTAAAGGCCTTTTTTACCTTCCAGAGAAGAGATGGTGAGTGTAGATAGTTTAGGCAGGGGCCACAACTTCAACAAAAGGATGCAAAGCTAAGCACAACACTGTAAAGCTTTGGGAAGCCTTTTCTTGCCAGCCTGTGTCTGGGGCTTCACTAGTATAACATTCCTTTGAGTCTTTGCCTTCAGTGCTATTCTGGCTGCCCTGTTTTCTCTCCTGTGTGTCTGCTAGAATGGCTTGGCCTTTTTAAGAAGGAGACTATTATGCTTTCTTTGGGGGAAAACAAAGATTAGATTTTCTCTAATCTACAGGAATCACTTCTCATTGGGAGAGCAAAAATACATACAATCTCTCCAATTTTCTCTTGAACGACTTGGTGAGGGACAAAGCTTGGGGGCTCTGAGGCACTCATTACTACTTGTCTTAAATGCAAAGTTGCTTGTTATGGGAGATTGCAGTTACAAAAATAACAACAAAGGAGACAAAGGCTGAAAGATGTCATGACGGTTTGTGTGTGTGTATGTATGTGTGTATGTGTGTAAGATTTTAGATACAGTAAAAGAGAAACCTAAAAGACACAATAAGTTCAAGAAAAGAAAGAAAAAAAATCCTGTTATGAAATAGTATGACTTCCAAACTTATTCTCTCTCTCTCCCTCTCTCCCTCTCTCTCTCTCTCTCTCTCTCTCTCTCTCTCTCTCTCTCTCTCTCTCTTACCTAACCATCATCTTTCATCATCTCTATCCATCCCTAATCTCCATCTATCTCCATCTATCTAATCTATTTTGTATGCCACCCATCTTGCCTGGACTGACTCTAGTTGTCTTACAATCATTCAATCATTATATTAGAAATACTATTGTCCCTCTTAGCTCTCCCAGAAATCCCTTCATCCCTTATTTAATTTTCACCTGTTTCAATAATAAAATTTATAAATAGTCCTTTCACTTTTTTTCTTCTTTTAGCAAGAGGGCCATAAAAGGTGTCTGATCTTTTTAGAAATCAAATAGTTTTCTCCCTAATCAGAGAACTCAGTTTTGCCATGATTTATGACTCAGTGACTCATATGGTTAGAACACTGGGTTGACAATCTGAAAGCTCACGTTCAAAGTGCTGCTCTATGATGGGGTGAACTCCTGTCATTTGCTCCAGCTACTGTTCAGCTAGCAGTTTGAAAGCATGCAAACACAAGTAGATAAATAGGTACCACTCCAGTGAACACATTAACAGGAATATGGTGGGCAATGGTGAGAAAGGAAGGAAGGAAGGAAGGAAGGAAGGAAGGAAGGAAGGAAGGAAGGAAGGAAGGAAGGAAGGACTGAAAGTCACTTTTGTCAACCCAATGTCTGTTTGGCATGTGCTTTCTTCCAAAGCTCCTGGTGCTCTACTTTAGAGGTGCTGGCAACATCCCTTCAGATCTATGTTGTTTTTAAATGAATGTAAACCCACTTATCAGCTAGATCAAGGCTGTCAAACTCCTGGCCCATGGGCTGGATGCATCACATACTGGCCATGCCCACGCCCACTTTAGCGAAGGGGGAAAAAAAAGTCCCGATATGTCACATGACACCGCCGTGATGATGTGAGTTTGACACTCCTGAACTAGATCTTCGGTGTCATCTCTGCCACACTCTGCCAAGTGTATCTCAATGACAGAGATATTGTTGGGAACATAGTATATTTTTAACATTAAAGCTATAATCTTGAAAACTGCAACACAATGAAATTAAAGAAGCATTCCAGACAAGTACCACCTTTTGTCTGATTTCTATTGCAGCAACACAAAGCTTATTTACCAAGTTGCTGATGTAGGATTTGAAGTCTTCCAAAAGGAACATCGCCAGGTGATTATCTGGTCTTCCAGCTAAGTTGCACAATAAGGCTGAAATGACCTAGTGAATTTACAGAGTGAATGGTCCTATTAAATATACATGCAGTGGATACCTCTTATTGTTTCTATCTTATTGGTAAGAAACTTGCTAGAGCAGTGGTAAACTTCTTAACTGCCAGCGACAGAATTATAACCATCAGAATTCATGCTAAGCTTCTCAATATCACAGTTACCCAAGTCTGTGCCCCAAAGACTGCTTCAACAGAGCTTGAAATAGAGGGTTTTTGTGCCGTGGTCTAAGAAATTCTGATACAATTGGTACAAATATATATATAACTTTATTGTCATTGTATGTATATTCACAGTATACCCATACAACGAAATTCACTTAACACCCAAAGACCAGGCCCAACACACATAACAATCCCCAAACACACCCCTACCCACCACAAATTCCCCGCCCCTGAACCACCCAAACATCCACACAACAGACCAAGTAATGCTGTCCAACAGCTCTCTGATGGTGGCCCTTTAGTTCATTGTTGAGTGCAATTATAGCTCTGGGATAAAAACTATTCAGAAAACATGTGGTCTGAGTTTTAATTGCTCTGTATCTTCTGCCAGAAGGCAACAGTCCAAAATCATAAATACGTGGTTCAAACAAGTGCAACTTATACACTTGGACCTCACCAAATGGACTTCGCCATAATCAGGTCAACCTTATGCAGTCATTAATAGTAGTTTTCACTATTTTGTTTAAAAATGGTGATACTGACTTTCAAAATTGTCTTGCCCAGGTAGTTTGATACATTAAAAATTATTACAGGCTGCATTCTGCTGCAAATCAGATGAATCGGTTTAAAAAAGAATTACATAAAATGTACAGATGCAAATTTATTTCTTTATTCTTCACATTTTATTTTACAGACCTAAGCAAATGAACAATAGGACACATACCACACCCTTTGAACCAGAAGATGAATTTCTGGAGTCGTATATTATTTTTTTTTCATATGATCCCATGAAGCTGGATTGTATATACACAGTTATAAACAGTGGATCCGAATCTAAAAGTCTATTTTGTAAAAGATAGATTTTACCAACTGCAATTACTGGGAAAATAATAACATTTAAAAATAAATTTATAGACCACCTTTAAGGCAGATAAAATTTTACAGTATAACATTATAAATAACTTTTTAAACATGTATCTGGAGTGAGAAATGAAGAATTTTTTCTATATACTGTAATTTTACCTTTAAACATTTGATTCATCTGAACAATCAATCAGCAGTCCATGTTAAAGCAATGACAATAGATAATTGTAGTTGATATGTTTAGCATATGGATTCTTGAATTCTTCAAAAAATAAAAGAAATCCAAAAATGATTTTTATTGACAAACAATTTGTAATATAATTTGTAAAGAAACAGAGATGCACAGTAAACATTTCAATTCACTATCCAATCAAAAATCCCCAACGATTGCTCCTCCTGGGGTTGCTCTGGAGTTAGCAAAATCAGAGGGAGGTTCAGCCAAAAGGATTTCTGCCTATTCTAAAATCTAACGTGGGAAAATCACAAACAGATATAATGCTTTGTTTTTCTTTTTTGCTTTGTTTTCCTTTTTTTCTGTTTGGACAGTAAGATATTGTATAAAAATGTACTTATTTAATAAATTTATTTATTTATTTAATAAAATTTATATGCTGCCCATCTCACCAGCAAGTGATTCTAGGCAGTTTACAATCAGATGATGCAATCAGATGAATTCGGGGCGGTCTTATTATCAGGGGATGTCTTATTTTTGGGGAAACAGGGTAAGTAAAACAAGATTGAGCTACATCTTAGAAATTGATGCAGGGTTTCCAACTACATACCTTCAAAATCTATTATTTGACACAAAATGGGCTAAAATTTGCCGTGATATAAATTTAGACTGATCCATTGAAGATGTTCTGCACAGAAAATAGGCATCGGACTGCTTGGTCCATGTTTTTCCAAGCATGGCCAGAAGGCAGGTTTAGATTTTGTAGAGCTGTTACTCTGCAGAGACACTATTAAATGTGCCTTAGCTACTGGCTGTGGTCCAGCACACGCACTATTATTAGTGCCTCAGCTACTGGTGGCTGTGAAGTTCTGCAGTTTAAAAACCCCTGCCTGCTTTTGAGAAATAATATGGCAGCCTCAGATTCCAAAGAAGAGTTTAATGGTTCTGCAAGCCTTTTTACACCATTGGACACACCAACATCTGGCAACTCAAGATATATTTTCATAGAATGCAAGAAAGCCTGTTGTCTAGGTTTAAATAAAGAAAACGTTTACTTCAGGTCCATCTGATGCTTACCAAGCTGCAAGATGGGGAAAAGATCATCTTTATCTTTCAGCAAAGGACATGCAGCAGGTAATTAACTGGTTTTTAGTTACTGGTCAGTAAAGCATGGTGGTAGAGATAGCACAATGTTTTATATTTTGCAGACCCTGAATCAATACCACATGATGGATTCTACTAGTTCGCACCAGTTAACTTTCTAAGCAGTTTGGAGAACCAGTTGTTAGACAAAATCTCCTTCCCCCCCCCCCCACTTTATAGGGTTAATCCTGTAAGGAATTATAACATTCTGGTGTTGTTTCTAGCCTAATCTTTATTGCCCTGCTTACAGAAACTGCCTTTCCATTAACCCTTACTATATTCTTGGCAGTACACCTATACTTACTGTCACCTCCGGAGCTTCTCCTGAGTTTTTTTTTCTTTGCTTGACTTTCTTAAAGAGGAAGAGTTGTTTTAAGCTTTTACACTGCTGTTGGGAGGAAATACTCCCCTGTTGGAGTTCTTCCAGCTGGGATGCAATGATCAGCACTTTGAAGAAATAATTGAATAACAAAGCTGCCGGAAAGAAGCTTTTAATGAGAAGGAACCAGAATGAGTGACATTCAGCAAGGCTTCTTGACTATCTAGAAAGATTGACATTCAAACGTGACTTTACATACCCTTTCTGACTTTTGGTCTAAAACTGTTTTTTGATGAAGTTTAATTCTGTGCTTGGTGATGTTTAATCCTTTGTTTATTGATGGGATAATTTTCCCTATTCAGCTTTGTTTGGAAGGAAAAATGTTAATCTCTGTTCCTGAAAAGAAGCAGCTTCAGAAATCTGGTTAGTTCCTGTTTCTATTTGTTCTGGTAATTGGTTTAACAAGCAACAGCTACTGTGTTTGCTCCTTTGCTTCATTCTGGAGATCTTAAATGACCTCTCTGCTAAAGGGTTTCACTTTATGAGCAAGAGTTGTCTGCTGATAGTTATTGCATTTAAACTATTTTAATTCCTCAAGGTGCTCTGGCACCCTCCCTGATTTGTAACTCCAGTTTGCAGGTATTTCTAATCTAATGATTTGTATTTAGGGATTGGTATTCTTTGCTTTGCAAGCAAAGAAGCTTTTTGTATTTTTGTACAGGTAATCCTTGACATACAGCAGTTCATTTAGTGACCATTCAAAGTTACAATGGCACTGAAAAAAGTGACTTATGACTGTTTTTCACACTTACAGCTGTTGCAGCAAACTGTCATTAGGGCAAAGAAGCAATGTCGAGTTGGCCATGCCCACCCGGCCACATGAAGCACTGCAGTTGTGAAATGAGTGACATGGTTGTTAAGAATACTGCAACAGGCATAAATGACAACCGGTCATAAGTGCAAGGACAAGTCAAAAGTACGAGGACCGGTCAGAAATAACTTTTTGCAGCCCTCTGGGTAGTCCCTATGTGCATAGGGACTACTCAGAGGGCTGAAAAAGTTATTTTTGACTGGTCCTCGCAGTTTTGACCAATCCTTGCACTTACAACTGTCCTCACATTTTACGTTTTGCACCCTATCTTGTCACTGTGGTAAAGGGAAGCACTGCAGTTGTGAAATGAGTGACATGGTTGCTAAGAATGCTGCAATGGGCATAAATGTGAGGATGGTCGTAGGTGTGAGGACCGGTCAGAAATAACTTTTTTCAGCCTTCTGAGTTGTTTCAAGTAGGTTTAATCATCAATAAAAGCACCTTAAAAAGCCATCATTACAAGTATATATCTACATATGATAGGAACCAGAAATACCTCACAGATGCAGCTATAGGCAGCTCCTCAAGAGTCAAGGAATACATCTCAAACTAATCCTGCCAAGACTGTAGACATAACCCTTGTAACATCTTTCCTTTTTCATTAATACAACTGTCACATTTTGAAACATTAAAAACCCCACTAACCCCATAAGCATTACATATATACATTAAAATGATATAAAACACTGTATTACTAAAGCACTACATTGTGAACCATACGAAGTTCCGATGCAAGCGACTGTAACATCTTCCCTTCATATTAACACAACTATCACATATTAAGACATTATAAAACATTGTGAAACATGCAGAGTTCCGATGCAAGCAACTGAAAACCTATTTATTTCAACAAGCTGGGCTGGCCTGAGTTAAATTTTAAATTGTTTTTAAATTGGGTTATCTTAATTTCGGCCAAAATATTTAATTATTTTAATACTGTTCTTAAATTTTGTATGCTTTGTTTTTATCTTGGCTGTGTACCGCCCTGAGTCCTATTGGAGAAGGGCGGTATAGAAATTTAATTAATAAATAATAAATAAATAAATAAACTGTATCATCTTCCCTTTTCATATTAACACAACTATCCCATAATAAAACATTAAAAAACATTGCAAAAGTGTTCAAATTGTAAAAAGGAACAATATCAACACTTTCTACAAATAGAGTCTGTTAGATTATAGAAAAAGAACAATATCAACACTTTCTACAAATTGAGTGTATCAGGTGGTCGCGAACAACAGTCAACTGTGAGTAACAACTGGCCCTCTTGTGCCAATGGCTCTCTTTGCACTCTGGGCTTCTCCGTCCTCACTGGAACCACTGGGCTCTTCTCGCCGCTTACTGGAGGGTCCGGCACTTGACTGCTATTGGGTATACCCGCTTGCTCCGAGCTCTCATCAACATTAATCTGAGGTCCCACCCCTGTGCATTCCTCATTGTCTATGGGTAAATGCGGCATGTTAATATCAGATACATCTGGCCTGTCCACAGGATATGTAAAGTCTGGCCACTCAGCTACACGCAAGTCTACCCAATTGCGACGATACAAAGTTCCTTCAACATCCAGCAAATAGGAATGTGGAGCCACTTGTTGTAAGCAGCTACCCATTTTCCAGCGACCTATTTGATCTCCAGGCAACGGTTTCATCCGAATCTGCTCCCCAATCTTCAATTCTGGCAAATCTCTAGCTGAGTTGTCATATCTTGCCTTGACCGCTTGTCTCTTCAGCCGTAACTTTTCTTGAATCCTTTGTATCATCGAGGGCTCAAGCAGCCTGTCGGACACTGGTAGTGATGTCTTTAGTCTCCTTGCCATCAGTCTATGCCAGACTACTGTCCATGCCCTCAGATAAGGTATTTCTCCAATGTAGAATGGCTTTCCACGGGTCTTTACCTTCACTGTGAGCTTTCCTACATAGATTCACAGCTGATTCAGCTTTGCTGTTAGCTTGGGGATGACGCGGTGATGCAGTGAAGAGGTCACATGCTCGAACTCCCACTCAGGGGCAAATTAAGATAGTCTGCTTGGTTAACTTTAGCAAAAAAAGTTTGTTCCTGTTGCATCCAGCAAACTGTCTGATGCTCATGTTCTCCTCCAAGTGTCACCTGATTTAATGTAGCACTACTCAGGGTATCACTAATATACATTTCACATCCTGGCTTATAGACAACATTTAGGCTGTAATTCTGCAAACTAAGCATCATGCTCTGCAGATGTTTGGGAGCACACAAAAGGGGCTTCTTGAATATGGCTATTAGTGGCTTGTGATCAGTTTCAGCTATGATTATATCCTGGCCATAAAGATAATGATGGAAAAGTTGGCAGGCAAATACAATACTTAAGCACTCCTTTTCAATTTGAGCATAGTTCAACTCAGCAGAAGAGAGCGCTCTGGACGCATATGCGATCGGCTGACCTTCTTGCATTAGGCAACATCCTAGGCCATTTTTGCTCGAGTCACTTTGAATGGTAACAGTCTTTGTAACATCATAATATTTTAACACTGGAGCAATAGTGACCAAGCGTTTTATCTCCTGTACTGCCTGCTCATGCATGGGGAGCAAATGTCAAACTGCATCTTTGTCCAGAAGGCGTCTCAATGGCTGGCACACCTCCGATAGGTGCGGCAGAAATTTTGCTAGATACGTAACAAATCCGATAAATCTCTGCACTGATTTAACATCAGCAGGTGATGGCATCGCCACAATGGCTCTAATCTTTTCTGGATCAGCTCGTGAAGACAAAGTATGCCCATGGAAGCGGACTTCGTGCACCTTAAATTGCCACTTTTTTACACTGAGCCTTAACCTTACCTGCCTAGACCAATCCAATAGTGCTATTAACTTCTCATCATGGTCAAAAAGTGAATTTGACTTCTGGCGGTGACGTAGGGTCGAGGCGGCACGGGAAAAAAAGAGCTCTATTCCCAGTGTCGGATTTCTAAGTTTTTGGTGCCCTTTCGGGCAAAGATCGGTCCTGGAGGGGAATCTTCAGAGGAGGCGAGGAGAGGTGCGATCTCCAGGCCCACCAAGAAGGACCCTCAGTTCAAGCTTGGAAGAAGTCAGCTGGTGCAGCTGACTCAGAGGCCCGACGCCCCGAGCGAGACCAACGGGAAGCAGGAGAGTGAATACGGTGCTGAGAAAAGCAGTGTGAGCAGAATAAGAAACATTAAGAAATGATAGAAGAAAGAATGGAATCTTTAGATTTAAAAATGATGGGACTAAATAAAGAATTAGAAAACAATGTGGCACAATTGGAGATGGAAAGAGCTGCATTCTTCTTACCTTTTCAAAATGTGGTGGAAGACAGAGAGGAGGACCTAACGTTTGTAATGGCGGAGATGATAGCAGAGGCCCTCCAAAGAGAGAAGGATGAAATAATAAATGAGCTGGACGAAGTATACAGAGTCCACACTAATTATGCGCGACAAAACAAATTACCCTGGGAGGTACGTGTAAGATTCGTGAGAAGGAAAGTTAGAGACATTGTGTATAAAATAACAAAAGATGAGCCTATGTTGTATAGGAACAAAGAAATAATTACACTGAAACAAATTCCAAAAAGAATAAGAGACCTATGGAAGGATTATTGGTTCCTGGCCACGTTACTAAATAAGAGATTTATACCATTTAGATGGATAACGCCAGAAGAAATGTTGGTAACGTGGCAGGGAAAGAAAATAAGGGTGGACTCACAAAGTAAAGTAAGAGATCTATATGATGAAGTGATGGGTATTGAAACATCAAGTAATAGTAAAGAGGAAGTGGGATGAAACACTAAAGGAAAACAAAGACGAGAGTGTGAAAGACCACTAAAGGAAGGAGAAAAGAGGAGGAAGGAGAGATTCAGGAGGAAGAAGGAGTACAAACAAGGGGGGGAAAGAAACAAGAAGAAACAAAAAAGAAACAACAGGAAAATAAATAAGAAATGGAACAGAGCCTAAAAATTCTATTGTTAAATGTAAACGGTGTTTGTTATGTATTGATACATTTAAGCGGGAGTTTCAAATATTTAAGTGTTGCTGATTGGCTGACAGTCACTCCTGGAGTGTATATAAGGAGGGCTGCTGCCAGAGAGTTTTTGTTGAAGTCTCACTCTATATTAAAGAGCTGTTGTCACTTGCTTGCTTGTGCCTCTCATTATTCCCGTGCTACAACATTGGCGATGAAGGTGGGATTGAGGCCACAAGAAGCGAACCAGTGAGACCCTCGAGCTTCAGCTAGGGTGACGAAGTGAACTACAGGAGACATACTGGCATGTCTGCCTACGTTCCGCCCAAGCCCTTCGATCCTGCTCGCGAGAAATGGGCATCCTACATGACGAGGTTCGAGTGCTCCCTCGAAGCCAGCGACATGCAAGGACTCTCCGCTAATCAGAAGAGAGCCCTATTCCTAAGTCACTGTGGACCAGACGTGTTCGAGATGGCGGAGTCCCTCTGCAAGCCAATGCCAGTCCAGACCGTTCCCTGGGACACACTAATGGCGACTCTCCGAGCACACTATGCTCCGGTGCCCTCCAAGTTCGTGCAGCGCTACAAATTCAGACAACACGTGCAGAAAGAGGGAGAGCCGGTCAGTGCATACATGGCAAGCCTTCGTAAAGCCGCAACGCATTGTGACTATAGAGACTTAGACGACGTGCTGCTCGAGCAGCTAATATGCGGCGTTTGGGATACGAGACTGCAAAGGCAACTGCTCGCTAAACCCAACTTGACACTGGTTGGAGCCCTAGACGAGGCCAGGGCTCACAAAACCTCTACAAAAGCCACTGATGCCTTGCAGCGACCATTGGCAAACAAAGATACTCCCAAAACTACACCAGTGCATTGGGAGGACGTCAGATCCAGCTCAGAAGGAGAGTCCAACGAGGACATCTGCCCCACCGAGCACAAAAAGACAGAAGTAAACAGTCATCAGAAAAACTGTTCTAGCTGTGGCAGAAAGCACGAGAGACAGACCTGCAAGTACTGAGACGCCGTTTGCAGGCACTGTGAAAAGAAGGGACACTTGGCGAGAGTCTGCAGGGCCATCATTCACGGACAATTCCGGCCACGTGACCACCACAGCCAACCCGAAGTGGCTCGTTCAAAACAGCCAGTCAAAGATGGTGGCGCGAAAAATCGGCGCGAAATTCAAAAATGAGACGCCTACAGTACAACCGTCAACCGGGCCAGCAAAACCAATGATGACAAGATCTACACTAAGGTCGAGATCAACAGTCATCAATGCGAGATGGAAATCGACACCGGATCTGCACTATCTATAATGTCATGGGCGACCCTGAAAACCATCCTACTAGCGTTCAGGAAGAATCAACCAGCAAGACAGAAGTCGTGCCTCCTCGACTACCAGGAAAATCGAATTCTGGTTGAAGGCATCGCCACAGTACAAAACACATACAGTGAGTTTAAGAAAGAACTGCCACTAACCATTGTTAGCAAGCAGCTTCCCAGCCTCTTGGGCATGGGGTGATTCCGAGTCCTCAGTATGGGTTTCACCGGCATCCACAGCCTAAACAAGCCATCATTGAAAGACGACATCCTACACGAATTCCGGGATGTCTTCGATGAGGCGTTGGGCAAGTATGTGGGGACCCCAATTTCTTTTAATTTAGACCCCAACGTGGTCCAAGTAAGACTGAAGGCTAGGCGGGTGCCTTTCGCATTGAAACCGAAAATCGATGCGGAATTAGACAAATTAATAAGGCAAGGGGTGTTGGTTCCCATTGACCACGATAAATGGGAGACCCCAATAGTCACCCCTATAAAGGCCGACGGCTCAGTTAGAATTTGCGCTGACTACAAATGCATGATAAACAAGGCTTTGCAGCAGAGCGCCTATCCGGTGCCAATCGTGCATCATCTACTACATTCCCTGGGGCCCAGCCAAATTTTTGCCAAGCTAGACCTGGCACAAGCGTATCAGCAGCTGCCAGTGGACGATGCCACAGCTGAGGCGCAAACAATAGTGACCCACAGAGGGGCATTCAAATGCACCAGGTTGCAATTTGGAGTAAGCGTCGCGCCTGGCCTATTTCAAAGTACAATGGAGCGCTTGCTACAAGGACTTCCGGGACTGGTGCCGTACTTTGATGACATACTAATAAGCGTCCAAAACACAGAGCAACTAGGGGATAAAGTTAGGAAAGTGCTGCAAAGATTTAGGGAAGCGGGACTGAAACTTAAAAGAAATAAGTGCATGATCGCAGTCCCCTCTGTCGAATTCTTGGGGTACAGGGTCGACGGTACAGGCATCCACCCCACAGAGAGTAAAGTAAAGGCAATCAGGAATGCCCCCACCCCTAAATCGAAAACCGAGCTCCAAGCATTCCTAGGGCTCCTGAACTTTTATACCATGTTTCTCAAAGACAGAGCCACCGTTGCAGAGCCCCTGCACAAGCTACTAGGCAAAAACATCCCTTGGGTGTGGGGCAAGGCCGAAACAGCATTTGCTGCTGTTAAAAGACTCTTGTCAGAGGAAAGTTTCCTTATCCAATACAACACAGAGCTACCGCTAGTTCTTGTTTGTGACGCTTCCCCCTTTGGCGTCGGGGCCGTCCTGAGCCATAGACTGCCTAATGGCCTAGAGGTGCCTATTGCCTACTACTCTCGCACCCTGTCCAGCACGGAACGCAATTACAGTCAGCTGGACAGAGAAGCATTGCCTGCAATAGCAGGAGTTAAGAAGTTCCATGAGTATCTTTTTGGCCGAGAATTTGAACTTGTGACTGATCACCGGCCGCTGCTGGGACTTTTGGCCAGAGATAAACCCACTCCAACTGCGCCATGGGGCGCAGTCCCGCTGAGTTATTAATGGGCAGAAAGTTGAGGTGTGTATTAGACAGATTGCACCCAAATTATACACACGAGAATTATAAGGGAGAAGTAGCGGGGCTAAGACAGTTCCAAATCGGAACACCAGTCTTTGCCAGGAACTATGCCAGCAGACCATTGTGGGTGGCTGGAACCATCGTAGGAATTACCGGCCCAAAATCCTACACGGTAGATGTCGGCCATGACAAACTCTGGAAACGCCACATAGACCAGTTGCACAAATGTTTAGATAACAAGGTCTATGATAACCTGAAAATAACAGTGCCTAACTACAATGATTTTCCCCAAACAGCTAGCTCAAGCCCGAGTTCGAGGGAATACTTAGCTGACAAGCCCTGGTTCCAACGCCGCCCCGACGAGTCGACACTCCCAGCCAGGGAAGACCACACCTCCGAGGAAATCCAGGCGGTTCCATTGGCGGAGCCAGGAGAGACAAAGAGTCCCTCTGACCGGCTTGACGCCTCACCCAATACTGAACTGCGCAGGTCGACCCGAGCGAGAACACGCCCTGGTCACCTGCGAGACTTTGTTTGTAATTATGTAAATAGTTAAATGAATAGTGCCTTCTGGGAATGGAGGGGTGTTATGTATTGATACATTTAAGCGGGAGTTTCAAATATTTAAGTGTTGCTGATTGGCTGACAGTCACTCCTGGAGTGTATATAAGGAGGGCTGCTGCCAGAGAGTTTTTGCTGAAGTCTCACTCTATATTAAAGAGCTGTTGTCACTTGCTTGCATTATTCCCGCGCTACAACAGTTTTAACTCACCATCCAAGCGACATCAAACATTAAAAAAAAATTGGAAACAAAAAACAGATATTGTGTGCCTCCAGGAGGTACACATAAGAAAACAAGACGAAAAATATGTACAATACAAGAAGTTAGGTAAAGCATATGCAGCATTAGCTGAAGAAAAAAAATGAGGGGTTGTGGTATATGTTAAGAAGAAATAGGGAGTAATTTAAAGTATGTAGACTTGGAAGGGAGAATAGTGTTGATAGAAGTAAAACTTAATTATAAAAACATTTTATTAGTGGTGATTTATGCTCCAAATAGTCGACAATCAGAATTCTATAAAAAAGTGCATGAGAAAATTATAGAACAAAAAATGGAAAATGTATGTTTGATCAGAGATTTTAATGCGATTATGGATATAAGAAAGGATTATAAAAGTGCCCAGAGAAATAAAAATAAGAAAAATGTACTGCCCAGAACTTTTACAGATTTAGTAGAGGAATTAAGTATGGTAGACAGTTGGAGATTTCATAACCCGGAAATTAAAATTTTTACATATTATTCAAACCCACACAAGTCTTGGTCTAGACTGGATATGGCATGGGTAACTAACACATTGTTGTCAGAGATAGAAATGGTAGAAATATTGTCTAATAAGTGGGCAGATCATAACCCAATAATGTTGACATGGAAGGGACAGCAGAGAAAAAAAAGCAGATGGACAATGAATACACAACTATTGAAAGAGAAGCAATACAAGGAGTATATGGAGAAGGAATTAGAATTGTTCTATAAGGAGAACATAAAACAACACACCTCCCTACAAAATTTATGGGACACAACTAAGGCGTATGTGAGAGGTCTGACTATAGCTTACAAGGCAAAATGGAAAAAAGAGAGGGAAAAAGAATATAATAAGGCACAAGAAGAAATTAAAAATGGGAAAGAAAATTATAGGAAAACCTGGGAAATGAACAAATTAGAGTCAATTGGGCAGCAGTGAAACATAATTTGACTATATTAGAACAGGGAAAATATGTAATGGCATTGAAATACATAAAACAGAATTATTTCGAGCATGCAAATAAACCTGGGAGGTGGTTGTCGTATAGGTTGAGGAAAGAAAGGGAAAAAAGAACAATTCAAAAATTACAGGATAAAAAAGGGCATAATTCAACAGAATTTAGAGAAGAAAAAGGAGATAATAATTCAATACTACCAAGAGCTATATGAGAAAGACAAAGTAACAGCGGAGGAAATAGAACAATATTTAAGTGGGGAAGGGATGTCAATATTGACAGAGGAAGAAAAAGAGCTACTTGATAAGGAAATTACCATAGGGGAGTTAAAAGAAGCATTGAAGAGGCAAAAAAACAATAAAACCCCGGGGACAGATGGTCTACCAATGGAGCTTTATAAAAGTTTAGGGGAATCATTAAATGGGATATTATTGGAAACATACAACGAGGCATTGATGGAGGCAAAGCTACCAAATACATGGAGGGAAGCATATATATCCCTGATACCGAAAGAAGGAGCAGATACCACATTAACAAAAAATTATAGACCAATCTCCTTATTAAATACCGACTACAACATTTTCATGAATATAATTGCAAATAGAATGAAAAAGATACTAAACAATAGAATACATCAGGATCAAAATGGTTTCCTGCCAGCAAGGCAAATAAAAAATAATATAAGACTGGTAATTAAGGTTTTAGAATACTATGAGATGCATCCAGAGAGACAGGCAGCACTGATATTCCTGGATGCACAAAAAGCATTTGATCAAGTTAATTGGCAGTTCATGATACATCAAATTAAAAATATGAAATTTGGAGAGAAATTTACAAGAATGATATCGTCAATATATAAGGATCAAAAGGCAAGTGTTATAGTAAATGGGGACCCAACAAAATTTTTTGGAATAAGTAAAGGAGTAAGGCAGGGCTGCCCATTGTCACCCTTACTTTTTATTATGACTCTGGAAAACTTGCTAATTAGAATTAGGTTGAATAAAGAAATAAAAGGATTAAAAGTAAAAAAAGAAGAATACAAGGTCCAAGCCTTTGAGGACGACCTTGTCTTCTTCATAGAAGACCCAATAAAAACAACACCAAAATTAATAAAAGAGATAGAGAAATTTGGAAAGGTAGCGGGCTTAAAGATCAATAAAGAAAAGACTAAAATGATAACAAAAACATGATAGCAAAACAGGTGGAGAAATTAGTAAAAGATTCAGGATTACAAGTAGTTAAAAAGGTGAAATACCTAGGGATACATTTGACAGCCAGAAGTGTAACGATAAAAGAAAATAATTATGACCCTTTGGTTCAAAAAATAAAAGAGGATTTGGTAAATGGGGGAAATTAAAATTGTCATTGCTAGGAAGAATTGCAGCAATAAAATTGAATATATTGCCAAGACTCCTTTATTTATTCCAAACAATTCCAATAAAATTAGACAAGAAATTCTTTATAAATTTGGATAAAATAACTACCAATTTTGTGTGGGAGGGGAAAAAATCAAGAATTAAATTAAGTATATTACAAGATGATAAAATTAGAGGTGGATTCGGACTTCCGGCATGGGAGAAATATTATAAAGCTTCTAGTTTAACATGGATTAGAGAATGGGTAACATTGGGAAATCAAAGATTATTACAATTAGAAGGCCACGATTTAATGAAAGGATGGCATGCTTTTCTGTGGAGCCCTAGAAATAAAATATATAGACATTTTAATAATCATGTAATTAGGAAATCATTAATTAGTACATGGCAGGACACCAAAAGTAAACATTATATGAAAGTACCCAGTTGGCTATCAACAATAGAAGCAATAAAAAGAAGAGAGAAGTGGGGGAAAGGGAAAGGAAGTAGGATGAGGTGGGAGAAGAGGTAGGAGGGAAGAGGAGGGAGGGACGGGAAAGAAAGGAGGAGGAGAAGAAGGTTTGTTGTGGAATGAGGGAAGAAGGAGAAGAGCAACTCCGAATATAATTAAAATGTTTTATTTTAATGCTTTCTTTAAGGGAAACATGTATATGGAGGATTTCTTATGTATAAGAAAACGTATAATTTATGTGGGGAAGGGGAAGGGTGGGGGGAGAAAATTGTTTGTATTTCTTATAAAACTTTTTAATAAAAAAAAACAAAAACAAAAAACAATAGAAGCAATAACATACCCCAACACACTATCCAAACAAAAATTGTTAAGTAATAGAGAGATACTAGACCCACAAGGAATACTGAAAACGAGAGAGGAATTAAAAGAGCAAGGAATATTAATAGACTGGTGGCCCTACTTACAAATTAAGACAAGATATAGGAAAGACCAGGAGGAGGGAGGAATAGACCCAAAACCAAATCAATTAGACAAATTATTAGAATCAAAAGAAGAAAAATCAATTTCAAAAATTTACAAATACCTACTAGAATTCGATTTGGCAGAAGAATTGGTTAAAGGACAGATGATAGCTTGGGCAAGGAACATTGGGCACAGTATACAGCTAGAAGAATGGGAAAGGGCATGGGAAAACAATTACAGTATGACAAAATCAGTAGCATATAAGGAGAATCATTATAAAATGTGGTATAGGTGGTATTTAGCTCCTTCGAGGTTAGCGAAAATGTACCCGAATGTAAATTCGGCTTGGTGGCTTTGCCCAGAAATTAAGAAATATTGGAGGAAAATAAAAACATGGATAGTAGAAATAACAGATCAAGAAATTGAATCAGAACCAGAAATTTTCTTATTAGGCATGATTAAAAGGAACATTAGACAGGACATAAAATACTTAACATTACACATAATTACGGCGGCAAGATTGGTACTAGCACAATTATGGAAAACAGATCGTTTGCCAACAGACCAGGAGATAATTCAAAAAATTTACGCATGTGCAGAAATGGATAAATTAACCTTAAAATTAAAGGACAAGGAAGACTCAAAATATTTAGAAGTATGGAATAGATGGTATAAGTGGGTAAATCAAAAGAAAAAAGGGTAAAGACTAAATTTAGGAAAAATCAAAGGTAACAAATAAGCACCGTAAGGTAGATAGAATAAGGAATAAATCACTGTTTATATATGTATGTATATGTACACTTAGGTACATATAGTTAGCTTGTTGGTGGAGTTGTGTACTGTATATGCAATTTTACGACTGAGAAAAATGTGTATAATTTTGTATTTTTAAATTTTTAAATTCAATAAAGTTTGTTTTTTAAAATTAAAAAAAATCTTCTCATCATGGTCATGCTCAGCTTCTTTGTCTGTTTCACCACAGCCAACTATAAGAATATCATCAGCTATTGGCTCAATTCCATTGAGCCCACTCAGTAATTCATGCTGCTTTTGTTGATACACCTCTGGTGCTACCGAAACTCCAAGGGATAATTTAAGCCATCTCTTTCTACCCCATGGGGTCCAGAACGTAGTCATGTAGTACTTATTTCATCTAGCTTACACTGTAAAAAGGCGTCTCTAGCATCAACAAGTGTAAAAACCCGTGCTTTGGGTAGCTTGTGCAAAACGTCATCAAGCGTTGGCATTAAATAATGTGACCACTTCAGGGTCATATTCAGAAACTTGGGGCCAATGCAAATTCTAATCTTCTCTGGCCTCCTAATAACAACCATGTTGCTTATCCAGTCAGTGGGCTCAGTTACTGATGTAATATGTCCTTCCGCCTCGTACTTATCTGTGCTTTCACCTGCTGCTTAATAGCTATAGGCACATTGCGTAGTGCACTTTGTGCTGGGGAAACAGCAGGGTCAAGTTCAAAATGAACCTCTCCTGGAACAGATACTATGGGGCCCTCAAACACTTCCTGGTATACTTGGAGGATTTGCTGTTTTGTCAATGGTTCCACCAAAGATTTAGGGGGTAACTCACAACATTGTGTAACTCGGCCGGAATGGTAAACTGCATCAACTCCAAGCGCTCACATGTTGATCCTGACAATAATGGTTTCTGATCAGCTTCCACAATCTCAAATTCAAATTTATAAAGATCCCCACATATTTCTGTTTGAAATAGGCCCAGTGAATTCATTAATTCTCCTGAATATAACTTCAATTTAGTACTGCTAGGCTGAAGAAGTATCTCGGATGCCAATTTCATTCCAGAACTGGTCAGAACCTGCTGAAACCCACCTCTGCCTGGACAAGAAAAGCTATCCATCACTAAATGAAATTCTATTGACTTCAAGGGACAACCAAATCCAATCTAAGAATTACTTGCTTTCTCCTGAAAACTTTAAGGTGCATACTGAATTTATTGCACTGAGAACAATGAAATGAATGAAAATAGGTCCCTGAAGTCCACTCATTTTTTATTTTATTTTTATATTGGATTTCTATACCGCCCTTCTCCCTAAGGACTCAGGGCGGTGTACAGCCAGATTAAAAAACATGCAGAACAAATATTAAAAACAATTAAAAGATATATAAATTTGGCCCAATTAAAACTCATTTACCAATTAAAAACGTTTAAAACATTTAAAAACAGTTAAAAATTTCATCTTAAGCCAGCCCGGCTTGTTTAAATAAATGGGTTTTAAGGGCGCGACGGAAGGCACTGAGGTCTTGGATTCTCCTTATCTCTGGGGGGAGCTGATTCCAGAGGGTAGGTGCCCCCACAGAGAAGGCTCTCCCCCTGGGGGTCACCAGCCTACATTGTCTGGCTGATGGCACCCCGAGGAGGCCCTCTCTGTGGGAGCGCACGGGTCGATGGGAGGTCGTTGGTAGCAGCAGGCGGTCTCGAAGATAGCTAGGCCCTATGCCATGGAGCGCTTTAAAGGTGATAACCAACACCTTGAAGCGCACCCGGAAGACAACTGGGAGCCAGTGCAGCTCGCGCAGGAGCGGTGTTACATGGGAGCGCCATGCTGCTCCCGTCACTACCCGCGCTGCTGCGTTCTGGACCAGCTGGAGCCTCCGGGTGCTCCTCAAGGGGAGCCCCATGTAGAGAGCGTTGCAATAGTCAAGGCGAGAGGTGACGAGGGCGTGAGTGACTGTGCACAGGGAATCCCGATCAAGAAAGGGAATTTTCAGCCTCAGGACAGAGGGATCTCCTGGTCTTCAGTCTTGGAATCTGCCAGGATTTAGGATCAGACTAGAAGAGATGAAACGATGGGTGATGTTTGTACCTCCCTGTCCCATGCCTCATTGTTTTTAAGTATTACTCCCATCCCCATAGTAATTTTCTCCCATTGCTCTGTATGGACAGGATTTCATTTGATTACAGGAATCTTATTGTATGATGAGACTTTCATTGAAACTGTAATTAATGCAAACACTATTAGTAAAATATCAATTTGTGTTGTGATATACATGTAAATATCAAATATTTCTGTAATGGACATTTTATTGGAACTTTTTCTTTCTTAGTTAATAAGGAAATGGGGGCTTTCTTGGTACTGCTGGACTACAGTTCCCAGTATTCATTTGTATCCCAGCTTTCCTCAAGCGTATCCCCTGTGAGGATGAATTGTCACTTCACGGTCACCTCACGGTTAGATTATTGCAACATGGGGCTACCCTTGAAAAGTGTTTGGAGACTACAGTTGGTCCAGACAGCCGTGCGAGCTGTCGTGGGTGCACCTAGGTACACCCACATTACACCAATTCTCCGCGAGCTGCACTGGCTCCCTATTGGTCTCCGGTCACAATTCAAGGTGTTGGTTATTACCTTTAAAGCCCTACATGGCTCAGGGCCAGGGTATCTTCGAGAATGCCTTCTACTGCATAGCTTCCAGCGACCGGTAAGAGCCCACAGAGTTGGTCTCCTCCGGGTCCCGTCAGCTAAACAGTGCTGGCTGGTGGGCCCGTGGGGGAGGGCCTTCTCTGTGGCTGCCCCAGCTCTCTGGAACCAGTTACCTCCTGAGGTCCAGACCATCCCCACCCTATTGGCCTTCCGAAAAGCAGTGAAGACCTGGCTTTTCCGGCAGGCCTGGGGCCGTTGATCTTGCTCTTGCGATCCGGCGAGATCTGGCCATGAATGGTGTGAATGAGTTTTAATGTTTTTAATTTTTAAATGTTTTTTTATAATGATTTTAAATGCATTGTGAGCCGCCCTGAGTCTTCGGAGAGGGGCGGCATATAAATTGAATTAATAAATAAATAAAATAAATAAAGGTTTGGTAACATCTAATACCCCACTCCTGTTTTTAAAATGTTGGTGCTTCAGGTTCATCCTAAATGCCAGAGTATATAATCCAAAATATCAAGAATGCCTAATAAATTATTAAAGTTTATTAGATGTCATTGTGTCAGAAGTCATCTTAAAAGAAATAGAAATTGCTCAGTGATAAAATGGTCTACGGTTTTTGAGTCACTTGAGTAGTTTTAGCCATCTGGCTTAAAAAAATGGCGATGCTGACATTTCAGAATCTTCTTGCCTATGTAGTTTGATATGTTAAAATTATTGCAGGCTGCTTTCTATTGCAGATCGGATAAATCAGTTTTAAAAGGATTATGTAAAATGTACAGATGCAAATTTATTTCTTTTTTTTTAATGTCAAGGTTTTTTTATTTATATATAAGTATTTTGAATACAGTGTATTGTCCGAGCATAACATTTTACAAAAAGGAAAGAAAAAAAAGATAACACATATACTGATAGCAATAATAATAATAATATAACAAAATAATTCTAACCATATTTATAATTATATTCGCTTATTTATGTTCCTATTATTCCTACTGTTCTTATATATTGGCATGCATATGATTATAAACAACATTCATATTTTACTTAAACATAGCAATACTCTTTCTTCATCTAATTTCTACCTCTTATCTCTAACCATTGATAAAACCTATTCCACGTTAAATAGTATTCTGTGTCTCCTTTATCTTTTATTTTCAAAGATAATAATTGAAAATGTTGCAAATTTACTTCTTTGCTCTTCACTTTTTATTTTACAGATCTAAGTAAATGAATAACAGGACATATATAGCACCTTTGAGCCAGATGAATGTCTGAAATCATATATTGTTCTCTTTAATGTGACCACATGAAGCTGGATTGTATACAGAGTTATAAGCAGTGGATCCAAACCTAAAAGCCTATTTCATAAAAGACAAATTTTACCAACTGTAACTACTGGGAAAATGATAACATTTAAAAACCAGTTTATAGATCATGTTTAAGGCAGATAAAATATTATAATGCAACATTATGAATAACTTTTTAAAAATACATCTGGAGTGAGGAATTTTCCCTGAATTTTAGCTGTAAACATTTGATTATTCTGAATTATCAATCAGCAACCCATTTTAAAGCAATAATAATAGATAATTGTAAATGATATTTTTAGTGTGTAGATGTGTTGAATTCTTTAAAAAAAATTTTTTTTAAATCCAAAAATGATTTTTCATTGCCAAACAGTTTGTAATATATTTTGTAAAGAAACAGAGTGGTACAGTAGACTATCCAATCAAAGTCCCACAAACAGTTGTTTCTGCTGTTGTTGGTCTGGAGTTAGCATAATCAAACTTGATGTTCATAATCAGAAGGAGGTTCAGCCAAACAGATTTATGCCTATTAACATCTAAGATGGGAAACAAGGTTTTGTTTTTCTTTTCTTTTTTTCCCTTTCTTTTTCTTTTTGACAGGTGTAGTTGTTAGTTGAGAAGTCATGTCCGACTCAATGCGACCCCATGGGCAACATTCCTCCAGGCCTTCCTGTCCTCTACCATCCTTTGGAGTCCATTTAGGCTCACACCTATTGCTTCAGTGATTCCATCCAGCCACCTCGTTCTCTGTTGTCCCATTCTTCTTTTGCCCTCAATCTTTCCCAGCATTAGGCCCTTCTCCAGTGAGTCCTTCCTTCTCATTAGAAGAAATGGCCAAAATATTTGAATTTCAGACAGTATATAGCCTTGCCAGACTCCTTTCCCAATTTTGAACCAATCAGTGATTCCGTGTCCAGTTCTCACTGTTGCTTCTTGACCCGCATATAGGTTTCTCAAGAGACAAATAAGATGGTCTGGTACTCCCATCTCTTTAAGAATTTGCCACAATTTGTTGTGATCCACACAATCATATGAAGCAGAAGTAGATGTTTTTCTGGAACTCCCTAGCTTTCTCCATGATCCAACGTATGTTGGCAATTTGATCTCTAGTTCCTCTGCCTCTTCGAAATCCTGCCTGTACTTCTGGTAGTTCTCGATCCACATACTGCTGGAGCCAAATTTGCTGGCATATTGAGTGTAGCACTTTTACTGCATCATCTTTTAAGATTTTGAATAGCTCAGCTGTTCTATCACAGATAGTACAGCTCAGCTGTACTATCACCTCCACTAGCTTTGTCGTTGCTCAAATTTCCTAAGGCCCATTTGACTTCACATTCTAGGATGTCTTATTATTTTGGGGTGCATGGAGCAAGATGTGGTTCCTCTTGCTGTCTTACCTGATTTACAGCTCTGCATTTAAATATTTTCAGGGAGGGCTTATTTTCGGGGGGAGGCTTCTTTTAGCACATACACTCAAAGGCCCAATTGGGTTTGTTTGTTTGTTTATTTATTTATTTATTTATTTATTTATTTATTTATTTATTTATTTATTTAATTCAATTTGTATATCGCCCTTCTCCTAGTGGACTCAGGGCGGTGCACAGCCAGAACTAAAACACATACCAATACAAAATTTAAAATTATTAAAAGAATTACATACTTTGGCCCAAATTTAAAACAGTTCGAATTAAAACCTATTGACAGATTAAAAGCTAAAAAGCTAAAAAACTAAAAAAAAAAGGGGGGGGGGTTCACGCCAGCCCTACTTGATGGAAAAGAAAAGTTTTCAGGGCACGGCAAAAGACCCGGAGATCCGATATCCTTCTTATCTCTGGGGGCAAATCGTTCCAGAGGGCAGGAGCTGCCACAGAGAAGGCCCTCCCCCTGGGGGTCGCCAGCCGACATTGCCTGGCTGACGGCACCCTGAGGAGTCCCTCTCTGTGGGAGCGTACTGGTCAGTGGGAGGCTATCGGCCTTATTATTAGGGGATGTCTTATTTTTGGGAAAACAGGGTATATTAAGAATATCATAAAGAAAAAATATAATATATAAAGAAGTAACAGAATAACAGAATTGGAAGGGAACATGGAAGTTTCTTGGTGTAATCCTCTGCTCAAGAAGAAGCATAGAAAAAAAATCATCCACAAATAATAAGAAAAAACACATGTTCAATTAACCCCTTCTAAGAAAATAAAATGGTGATAAGAAATTAATCATCTGATTCTGGTTTTCCTGATCAAGAAAAGGGCCAAGGAAAGATCCTAGCTGTTTTTCTAAAGGTCTTTAAGGTGTGGACCAATGTTAATATTAAAAATGCCTTGTAAACCTTCTTAAAGTTTATTGTATGTTATTGTGTCAATAATTATTTATTAAAAAGGAAAAATTGCTCAGTGATAGAATGGTTTACAATTTTTGTGTCACTTGAATAATTTTAGCCATTTACTAGAAGTAGCATGCTATAGAACCCATCAGTCAAGGAACTTCAACTAAGAGGTTCTAGGAAAAGAGCCTTCATTGCCCTGCCCACACCTAGAAAATCTTGCTGCTGGAGAGGATATATGACCCCACCCTCTAGGCCTTCTGGACTGACCTCAAAACCTGTCTCACACAATTGGCTTGGGACCATGATGGGGGTGCTTTACACTATTGTGTGACCTTTTGTGTGTGGGGAGCTAAAGTGGTTGAATTCCCTTTTTCAGGAAAGAAGGAAATGTGGTAAAAACCAAGTTTTTATAGCTCTTATACACTGGTATAAAAATGAGGTAAGAAGAAAAAGGTAGATCTTGTATCCTTCTGATAAGGAGGCAATATCTTTCTTATTTTCTCTGTTCTTATATCCACTGGGAGTTGATATCATTTTGACTTCCTAGATATTTGTAAAAGTTAAATCCAACCCTAGCTCTCCAGAATCGGAGGGGGGAGGGGAAAAAAAAGGTATCAAAGGGTACAGTCTCCCATGGGATTGCCAATGATTAACTGTATTTGACTGAAGATTGTAAAACTACAGTTTTTTTTAAAAAAAGAAAGATATTGGATATCTACAACGTGTGGTTCCTATACATCATAAATGCAAAATAGATCTGTCAGATTCATAAATGTCATGTATAATAATTTTGCTGATAGCTGCTGCTGCTGAAGACGTTGGACAGATTCTTGAATGCAAGTGGTGTTTTTTTTTCCCTTCATAAGAATTGAAAGCACTGCCTGAAAAGCCAAAGTATTGTTTTATTTGTTTATGGTAATCATTGCAACACAAAGTTCAAAAATTTCTCGTGGAATCCTCTCTTAGCTCTTGGCAAGATCATATTCTTATTCCCGTAATACTGTCTTCTCCCAGAATCCTTGACAACAAACAAATATAAAATGAGGAAGGGATGGTAGTAGTTGGGAGAAATCCACTGAGATTGCCAAATTGCCGAACTGAGGTTTGGTAGTTCAGACATTGCCTGAACAGCTATGAAGAGCTGGCTACTCTTGGTTGCTGCTGTTCTTCTCTGGCCAGGCGGCTCTTCTCAAAATGGTAAGTTAAGAAGAAAAGAAATCAAGGGGTTACTAAGGAAAGCAGCTTCTGCTGCGTTCATCAAAGAAGCAATTTCTTTTAGCAAAAGCAAAGAGTTCCATTTTCCACCTGTGGCTTTCTGGAAATTTGTAATGGCAGATTCTTTAAGGATATCATAGACTTACAGTATAATTCCAATCCCCTTCTTAAATGCAAGATTTTTGAGCAACTGATTTGTGTATAGCAAAATACCTTGCATCAGTATTGTAAATTCACACCTGTTGTGAGGGACTTTGCTTCAGTTAATAAAAAAGAGGATAGGATGATAACCAAATGATAACTATGTCTAATAATGCTACTTTATGTTTAATGGTTTATTTTGCTTATAAACAAAAAAGATCCTCAAAAGTTGAAATGAACAGATGTAAAAATGAAATATTTATTTATTTTATTTATTTATAAAATTTGTAAAATTGTATATATTTATATTATATAAATATAATTTATATATCTACCATATTTCTACCATAATTTAACTAAGTACATGCTGTCAGTACGAATCTACATTTCCCCCCCAATTTTTCTCTCGTCTTTCTTCTAGATGAGGTGATTTTATGAGAGCCTCCATTATGCCTTGGGCTGCCCCTATAGCACATGATACATGCATAAAAACATTGATCATCTAGGAACCATAACCTGTTCCAAGGAGACCAGTCAGAAGTTTGAAATTTTAGAGATGTATTTCAGTTGTGTTTGCATCAGGATACATACAAAAGTAATTAGTATATATCTTAATTCACAGTGATGATATGAAGAAAAAGAGGGAAATATTCACATCTCAAGACATTGAAGCTAAGATTACATTTGCATTACATTCACACTAATTGAACCTTTGAGCAAATAATAATTAAATAAATAATTAATTATTTATCACTGTTTTTGGTTGTCTGACAGTTGCCTGGGCCGGGCTTTCTTCTTTTCCCTTTTTTAATCAATTGATTTATGTTTCTTATGTAGGGGGAAAAGTAAGAAAAGTATTGACCCTGTAAACGTAGATCGCAGAAGGTGTTCCTTTCCCAATAATTGTAAAATTAATAAACCATTTGTACAATAGGTAATGATTGCCATCTCGTATCAAGCTGTTACTTTCAAATTCGATAGCTGAAGGGTTAGAGATATTCTACAATTATTTTCTTCCCTGCTTCTGCCCACCATTGCTGTTTTGAATGAATATTTGTGCTCTCTACACTGTATAAACTCTCTCTCTCCCTCCCTCTCCCTCCCCCCTCTCTCCCCCTCAATATCTCACAATTGTATTCTACTATGCTCTATCTCTAAAAAAGATAAGGGAAGGGAAGGGAAGAACAAGGTGAGAGAATTATAGCCTATAGAATAAATTCTCAGCTGGCACCATTTAAACTAGATAAAAAGAAAGAAACTATAGGTAATAGACATTGAAAAATTAATAATAAGAAATGGATTTATTTCTCTGGGGAAAGAACTGTTGCCAGCTTTAACATTTTTGAGTCAGATATTGCTGAGGAAGTATATAGGGAAAGATGAGAGGGTGATTACAATTAACAAAAATTTATTGTTGAAAATCTAATATGTACAATATCAGAAAGATTCCTTCAGGACCACCCATGTTTAGCCACGGTAAGTACCGGCAAGGAGGAAATTCCAAAGAAAAACTTACAAAGAAGTTGCTTTGGGGGGGCAAGTTTGCTAGCCCTTCAACCTCTCTCTATCTCCCCATCCACAGAGTTGCTTAGGTTATGCTTCAGCAAGGGAAGGTTACATATTACAGGCAGTCCTTGAGTTATATCTTAATGGAGACTTTCCATCACAGTTATGCAACATGTTATGATCATAAAGTGGATCAGTCATGAGAGTGACTAGATTTTATAAATATGTTTGTGGTGGCCATTAAATGAATTATCACAGTCATTAAGTGAATATGTATTTGTTAAGTATACCAGTGGTTCGCCATTGGTGTGGTTTTGCAGTAAACCAGAAGTAAATGCTTTTTACTTACTTAGGTTTTCAGCAAAACTGTCATAAAACAGGGTCATGTGTATACGGGATGCTTCAATTGGCTGTAAATACAACCCAGTTGCCCAGCACCAATTTAATTTAATTTAATTTAATTTAATTTAATTTAATTTAATTTAATTTAATTTAATTTAATTTAATTTAATTTAATTTAATTTAATTTAATTTAATTTAATTTAATTTAATTTAATTTAATTTAATTTAATTTAATTTAATTTAATTTAATTTAATTTAATTTAATTTAATTTAATTTAATTTAATTTATCGCATTTCTATGCCACCCAACTCCCAAAGGACTCTGGGCGGCTTACAGCAAATATAATGCAAACAAGGAACATAGAAAAATTATTTAAAAACATTATAAAAACATTTTAAAAACATTAAAAGCCCATGCACACAATTCATGGCTGGATCTCGCAAGATTGCAACAGCGAGATCAACAACTCCAGGCCTGCTGGAAAAGCCAGGTCTTCACCACTTTCCAGAAGGCCAATAGGGTGGGGGCAGTCCAGATCTCAGGAGGTAACTGGTTCCAGAGAGCTGGGGCAGCGACAGAGAAGGACCTCCCCTGCGGGCCTGCCAGCCAGCACTATTTAGCTGACGGGACCCAAAGGAGACCAACTCTGTGAGATCTTATCAGTCGCTGGGAGCTATGTGGTAGAAGGCAGTCTCGAAGATAGCCTGGCGCTGAGCCATGTAGGGCTTTCAAAGGTAATAACCAACACCTTGAATTGAAACCAACACCAAAGTGCACTCATCTGACTGAAGCAGGGGGTGAGTGTTGACATTTTGAATCTGGATCATAAGCACTCCACAACTAAGTTCCTTGGCATTTCAAATGATCACTAAATTGAGGATTACTTATAGTTAAGTGTCCAGCAAGCATTGGTTTCTTAGTTAAGACAAAAGTGGGAAATAATTATCTAACTTGGGTTTGTTATCTCCAGTTCATGGGAAGTTCATGAGAGTAAATAGAAAAAGTGAGCTTGTCTAAGCAAATAAGATAATTTTATGTAAATATAATTTCAGCATGTGAAGAACCAGATGAGATTGACTTTGGGGAAATTGTGAGTGCTGAGAAAGCCAAGTATCTGGAAAATGACCGAGTGCAATACAGGTGCAACCCTGGCTATGTCTTGGAAGGACCTGAATGGATTCAGTGTAAGGGACAAAAATGGACACCTCATCTACCAAAATGCTTGGGTAAGGCATCATGCTTTTTTTTTTTTTACTAGTGTAGACCTGGGAGAAAATGCTGAATTCATCCAGTAGGAGAAGAATTGTAGCTGCCAAATTCTTTGAGAATTTGATTGAATTTGCATCCAGGTTTTCCCTTTGAAGACACAAACTGTGCTGGTGTCATCTTCTTCCATTTGAAAGCTAAAAAAAATTAAACTGTTCCAAACTGTTGAATGAGCAAGCAAAATAGTGGATATAACTAAATGATATTCAATTGGTAGCTTATTCAAGGATGCTGAGTAACTGCGGGATACAGTTACATCTGGTAACAGACTCAGTGGTTAATAAAATAGGAAAGTGAATTCTTTTGCTATGGAATTCAGCCAGCTAGAATGCTGTAGAAGGAAAACTTTTGAGTCTAGTAATTACAATTTATTCAGCACATTTACTCAGTTTCCTCCATGATCTTTCCATCTCTATTAATAATACAAAACTAGATCCCATCATCCTTGTAGCTGGTACAGTTGGGTAAATCATCACATTCTTACATCCTTTGTGCAAAAACTGTCTAGGAAATAACAAAAGCTCAGACAATTCAGCACAGTTTGTCAAGAGGTTATTCAGAGGACAAAATACTTCACTGAAACATTTCTGGCCAGGACTCAGATTTCTTTTATTTGACTGGTGCCTTGGTAGTGACTTTTCCTCCAGTTCCCCAAAGTTATTTCTTATGCTTGTTATGGATATTAGGATGTCATTAATTCAACAAACCCCTTCATGAATCACTGCTGTGTCATGGTAAAGGGGCTTGTAAAGCTCAAAAGCTATGAGCTAAGCCTTGTGGGGTCACCCAAGATGGACAGGTCATAGGAGAGTTCTGCCAAAATGTGGTCTACTTGAGAAGGAAATTGCCACCCACTCTGGTATCCTTGCCAATAAAACCACATGAACAGTACCAAAAGGCTAAACAATATGATGCTGGTAGTTGAGCTCTTTCAGTTGGATTGTGTCCAATATGCTACTGGGGAAGCGAGGAGGGCAATTGCAAGTAGCACAAGAAAGAATGAAGCAGCTGGGCCAAAGCTGAAATGACACTCAGTGGTGGATGTGTCTGGTGGTGAAAAGAAAGTCCAGTGCTGTAAGAACACTATTCCATAGGAATCTGGAATGTAAGATCTATGAATCAAAGTAACATGGATCTGGTTGAACATGAATGGGAAGATTGACAGCAACATCTTGGGAATCAGTGCAATTAAAGTGGATGAGAATGAAATTTTCCAATTTTAATAGAAAAACAATACAGGGATATAATCTCAAAAATGACAAAATGATCTTGGTTAGAATTCAAGGCAAAGCATTCAACATCATAGTAATTTAAATCTATGCCCCAACTACTGATGCTATAGAGCAGGGTGTCAAACTGGATTTCTTTGAGGGTCAGATCAGCATTGTAGTTTTCTGTGGGCCAGCAAGGGGGGGGGAAGTAGAGGAGAAACCAATTGGCAATTATCTCCCTTCAGAAGATCTACTTTCTTTTCTTTTCTATTTTTTTAGCACCCTGCAGTATCACAAGCCAACAGCTAGCAACAAAAAACTTGTTTGTATTTGGGAGTCAAAGAAAAGCTCGACTTATTCAGAGTAATCATAGCCTGCAATTTCAGTGTAATGAAGGATATGTCATTGTGGTTCCATCAGTCAGAAAGTGTGTTGACGGTTACATGGAGTTGCCTTTATGTATCTCTGGTAAGCATGCTGTCAGTATCATGGATTCTGTCAGTGATTTAATCTTCACTGAACTCTCTCACATCTTGGCTTAGAATTTTACTAGTGTAATCTAATTTTTAAAAAAATCTGAAGCACATCAGATAGGAGAAGGTTGTTCTGGCATTTCTCCAAACATACAAATTGTCTCTAAGGTTAAGTCTTAACCGAACTTCAGTTAAGAATTATGTTTCCTTGTAGTTGAAAATATGCATAATATTGGTAGGAATTTGTATCACAAATTGCAAAGGTTGTATCAAAATATGTTGATGTCATATTATTAAAAGAGAATTTAACTTGGAAAGTATTTGATGGTTAAATTAGCCTATAAATAGAAAGTATACTGTGCTATGCTCACAGAGCTGATGGATTATTTTTATGCTGATCAAGTTGAAGAGTTTAAAATTAAAATATTGGGTGCTTCATGAATTAACAGGTAAATTGTTAGCATGTTGTTTAAAGCAAGTGAGACAGCAACATAAAGTTTAAAATATCTACATATGATGGTATGAGAATTACAAATGCAATAGAATATACAATAGAACAGATACAATTACAGATCCAACAGAATGAGCGATAATACAACACTGATATTACTATTCAGTTATTTAATCATATCTATGTGTAATAATTTAAATGAAAGACCTTTACAGTCTTTATTAGAACATGATTATGTGTCAGCCTTGCAAAGTAGATCGTAGAGGATGTACCATCAGATGAGCTAATTCTACTGTTAAGGTAGGGTTACTTTAACAGAATCTTGCAATCCAAAAGTACATTCCTTCGCCCTGTGCCTTTTAGAGCCCATGAAACTGGGAGGGTCTCTTCTGAACCGCTTGCCCTGTCTATTCCTGGCATGGACTGAGTTGCCTTTTAAACTGATGGTTCCCTTGGTTGCATTTCTTCCCCTTTTCTCCCAAGGTCATTCCCACATACCATTACTTCATATATTTCTGTAGAGATCTTGGCAGTTATCTGAGTCAACATAAAGCAAAAAGTATTTTAACTTATAGCAAAACAAGAGAGAGAGAGGGGGGGGAGGGAGAGGGAGAGGGAGGGAGAGAGAGATTGTTCTAATAGGTTGTACCTGATTTTATTTGAAAAGTTGGACAGAATGTATAATAATGTTAAACCAATTTCTTTATAATTATTATTTTAAGGAATGTCAACAGTTTCAGCTTCAATTTCCTGCCCCAAAATTTAACAGTGTCAATATAATCAATTTAATCATATTTTATTGTTAATCAAATTGAATTTGAAACATATCAGAAATTTTAAAATACCTTTAAAGTTGAAAATGCTGATATTTCTGATTTATGCGATGAAGACTTGAAATATTTGATAATGGAGTATCAATTTATTTAAGACTTTAAAACATGATAAGTGTTTGTGTTAAGTGTAACTTGAGTTTGAAATGAATTTATGAAAGGATTTTCTTCTGAGCTTAGTGGAACATCTGAAAGACTATTTCAGGACGATTTCTGATTGTAGCTGAAATAGATTTTCTTTGTTGCTGGTGTAAGAAAGGTAAGGGCACATCAATTAATTTGATTTGATCACGGCCAATTTTGGTTTTCTTTTGGAAGAATCTTGTAATAAATCACCTGATCTGCTGGGAGTTTTTTAGTTTTTGTAAGGGTTTTAATTGGAGTATTTTAATTAACTAAAAATAATTTATTATTTTATTGTGCGATTATTTTATTTTTGTGAGCCGCCCCGAGTCCTTTGGGCTAAGGGAGGCATATAAATTTGATTAAATAAATAAATAAATAAATAAATAAATAGAAATACTGTATATGCAAATGTTTTCATCATTACACATGTTAAAGATGTGAATGCTATTTTACTATTTTGAATTACATTCTAAAATGAAGGCATCTAATACTTTCTTAGGAACTTGGGGTTATGTCATGCGTAGCCAAGAAAATTTGGAAAACTGCTATTACTTTAAATATCAAGAAGTGGATTAAAAAATGTATAACATCAATTTTTGAAAAGACCATTCTTTTCTGTAAAGAAAAATTGATATTGTAAAATTTTGTCATAGATTCCATAATAATGACAGATTTTGTTTAAATATAATTTGAAATTATATAATACATATAAGGGGTGTGCATGTATTATATAAATTACATACATACATACACACACACACATATAAATTATTTAGATCAGTTTAACCTGTTAATTCTTAGAGAAGAAATTCTAAGTTTATTTATTTATTCATCTTCATGCTTTCATATTTGATAGAAAGAGGGCAAAATTGCAGTGGTCCACCAAGAACTGAGAACGGAGACATTACTACTTTATCTGAGAAGCAGTACAGATCTGGCTCTTCAGTAGAATTCAAATGCCAAAGTTATTATGCCATGGAAGGCCAAAAAATATCTTTTTGTGATGATGGGACCTGGACAAAAGTACCCATTTGCCTTGGTAAGCGGAAAAGAAAGTCTTCATCTAATTTTCATGAGCATTTCTAATAATTAAGAATAATTGCTTTCTCTCTCTTATATAAAGAAGATTTAATTGATGTTTCCTGCAGCAGTCCTCCTTTATATACGATTTCAATTCTGTTAACTTGGGTGAAGTAGCTACTAGATGAAAGCTAAATCTAGGTAAATCTTGCAATAAGATAATATGATGCATTTCAATCCCGACAGCCTTCTCAAATAGGATTTGCTTTCTTTTTCACCTCAGATCCCTGTGTGATCCCCAGGACTGAATTGGAAAGCCAGAAAATAGAAGTTAAAGATGGAATAGATGTGCCTGAAAATATAGTTGTTCAACGTGGTCTTTCTATTGAGCTGACCTGTAGAACAGGATATGTCCTGGAAGCAAATTTTTCCCAATCAGCTTTTATAATTCAGTGTGATGGGACACCACCCGTGATTCCTAAATGCAAAGGTGACTCAAAAAGTTTAATTTTACAATTCTGCTATCACCAATCCAGGGCCAAAACACTTCAGTTTGAGTCTATTTATGATTAGAGCTAAAATAAGCTGCAATTATTTATGTGTTTTACTGGTAATTTTTATCCCATCTTGATGCATTCCCAGCTGGGCTGCACTTTTCTATTCTGAAAAGGCCCATTTGAAATTCTTGGGATGTAATTGAAATAGAACAATGTGAAAACTTTCAGATTGCTGAAGAGGAGTGGTGCAATGAAAGACACATCCATTGGTGGTTTAATGGCCAAGTTAGTGCAAAAACTGCACTCTTCAGATCCTCCCCCAAAGGTCTGTTGTATCATCAATGTAGGGGTAATCTGCACCAGTGGTGGGTTTCTACCGCTTCACCCCGGTTCCACCCACCCAGATTTTATCACGGATGCTCTGTGCATGCGCAGAAGCACCGCACGTGAGTGAAACAAGTTCACAGTTCCGAACCAGTAGGGAAGGTAAGTGAAAACCACTACTTATCTGCATGGCAATATTTTTATATCATTAAAAGATACAGTAATTGCTTTTGCTGATAGTAGACTCCATAGCTGAGCTATTGTTTCCATTTTTAAAGAATTTATAAACTACTAGCTGTACCCGGCCACGTGTTGCTGTGGCCCAGTCTGGTGCTTCCGCTGGGCTGAAAGAGCGAGGCTGAAGTTCCAAACTCTCCATGAACATTTGGTGGGCATGGCCCACTCGACGTCACTCACTTTCATCAGTCACATGACAGCCCCTGAGCCATGCTTACCTACCTGGTGATTAGGGCAGAGAACCGGTTGCTAAAAAACAATGGGAACCACAAAATCCTCCCTCTCTGTCTCCCCCCTTTATCTTTCTATGTCTCTCTCTCTCCCCCGTCTGTATCTCTCTATGTGTCTCTCTCTCTCTCCCTCTCTCTGTATCTCTATGTCTCTCTCTCTCCCCCCTCTCTCTGTATCTCTCTCTGTCTCTTTTTCTGTCCCACCCTCTCTCTCTGTATCTCTGTATGTATCTCTCTCTCCCCCCCGTCTCTCTGTATTTCTCTATGTCTCTCTCTCTCCCTCTTTCTCTGTTTATCTCTGTCTCTGGCCCGGCCTCTTCTGCATCCCCCACCATCACCCTTACCTTTTCAGGCCAGGCCTTCACAGCTCTCTGCACTAGAGCAGAATCTTGGGGGGGCCCTCTGTCCTCCCTACACAGAAGTTCTCTGGGGGCTCAACGGGGAGACACATAGCAGGGAAGAGAAGGGAAGGGAGGGAGGGAAGGGGTGTGGCGGGGGTTGGAGGCTGTTTTGGGGCTTCCCGCCCGAAGGAAGAAAGCGGCAAAGCCAGGAGCCATGTACACCCCACTGGATTCCTGCTGTGCAATTCTCCACCACCACCTGCAAAGGGCAGGGGAATGATTAAATCCCCCCCTCTTCCAGGCGAAATGAAGGAGGGCCGGCCATTCTCCCTCCTGGCCATTTTCACCCCCGAAGCCTCCCCGGAGCCCCTTTTCCGCCAGAGGCCGAAATTTTCATGTAGGCTCCATGAACTGCCAGAGCACCCATCTGGGAATCAAAGGTGGCGCTGGTCAAAGGTGACCCCGAGGCTCCACTTGCCTCCATCTCCTGCTCACCGACTGGATTCGCATAGCGCGGGTTAGCGGCTGGTCTTTCTGACCTCAGGGCCTGTGGTAGCGTTGGGCCAGGCACGATTCGGGCCAGGCGAGGGATGGAGGGTTCCCACTTAGCAGACCCAGGCAGCCTGGTTGCCAGGTGTTCTTTGGAGGGAGCCCCGAGAGCGGCTGGTGAGAGGGATGGGCAGCAGCGGTGGGTGAGGCTAGTTCGCGGGGTGGCCGGGGGAGGGGGAGGTCAGAGCCAGGCTCGGGCAGACTCCGGCCAGCCCTAGAAGTGCTGTGAGGGCTTCCTGGTGGGGAGCCAGCTGCCTACCTGCCGAGCCTGGTGGCAGGATATGGCCCTCGGGCATCTCTGCCTTCCAAATGTGCAGTTTCTTGGAAGCAATATGGAGAGTCTAAATATAAGGAGCAAAAATCTGTTGAGCGTAATCAGGGCTTGGAGGCTGCCATATTGGTTTTACGTCCAGCAGATGGCACTGTTTTTCAATGTTTTTCAATGTTTGTCAATATCTTTCAATGTTTTCCAATGTTTCAATGTTATTCATGTTTTTACCTGTCACAAGTGTGACATGTATATAAAATAGGTATATAAAAACATGCCCGTAGTCGAATGCAACGTTGTGTCAAAATTTGAAAGCAATCGGAGAAGAACTTTAGGAGATGTGCGGTTATGTACAAATGGACATTTACATTTTTATTTATATAGATTACCATACCAAAATCTAAATATCAATACCAACAGAAATTCCAACTCTATTTCTAACAAGACTATAGGGAATTCTTTAATTAGTGGGGGAAAATATTGCTGTGCTTCTAATTTTAGCACTAGCAGATTAGGGGATGTCTAGTGAAAGACAACTCACAATTTTAGTAGCCCAACCTCTCCCAGAACCAGTTATTCCACCACAGGCATTAGAAGAACTTCATGGAGATGTTTCTTTGTTTATTCATGCATGCTATTTCTGTACCATGTTGATTCTTATGGATTCTAGGCAGTTTACAGATATTAAAATAGCAATAAAATAATCAAAAATTTTAAAATTTAAAAATAGAGCCTTGGTAGTACAATGGTCTAAAGCACCCTGTTATTAAGACCAGCTGCCTGCAATTACTGCAGGTTTGAATCTCGCCAGGCTCAAGGTTGACTCAGCCTTCCATCCTTTCTAAGGTAGGTAAATTGAGGACCCAGTTGTGGGGGCAATAAACTGATTTTGTATAAATATACAAAAGGATGAAGGTTATTGCTTAGCGCATTGTAAGCCGCCCTGAGTCTCCAGAGAAGGGCGGCATATAAATCAATTTTTTTAAAAAAATTCAATAACATAATGACTAAGAATAAATCATAAGAAAAATGCACACATGTAGACCCAAATCTCTGTGGTCCTACACTCACTACTAGCTTCAAGAAAACCAGGAGAATGACTGCCATTCTCTACTTAGGGCAGCTGTTCCTAAGGAGGGGAGCTGCAAGGAGAAGATGTGATATCACTCCCTGACTAACCTGAAAGCTGGGAACTCTTGCCATCCAGGTTAAACAAACCCTGGTTATCTGGAAAACTCAATGTCATAGATGCCCCATACTCAAGCTATAAACAACTAATCATGACCAGAGGCACATTGGTAGCCACTGCAACTTTTGCAGCAATGATGTAATGTAGCAGATCTAAGAGTATATATTGAGCATACAGATATTGAATTCTAGACCAGTTGATGTTTTGATGGTATCCCTGGGGCAATGCCAGGAGGAGCTAATTAATTGTTTAATTACATGCCAAGAAGGCGGTATCCACTCTCAGAAATCACATAGATTGATAGTCTCCAGGGAATTTGTCCCACTCTATCCTTCAGGTCTTCCAGCAATGCATCCATCATCACCCTAATTGTCCATCTATATTGTTGTTGGTGATCCACTACCTGAGAGTTATCATGATGGATAGATGACTGCTCCTAGTTCTGAGCAGAATTTGAACAGAATGGGAAAAGGAACAAGCCCTGCAAGTTCCATTGCAAAGCATTTGAAGGCCTGATTTCTTTCCCCTGTTATTGTTAACTGAAACTGTAGCTTCAGGCAGGAGTAGAACCACTACAATGTGGAACCCCTAATGTGCAATCCTTGCAGGTGGTTGAAAACACTACTGGGATTGACCGTGGGACTGAATAGCAAGAAGAGAGATATCAAATTGTAGCTTTATATTTCAATTCAAAGCCAAAGTGAAGGGAAAGAATAATTATAGCAACTTGCTAAATTTATTTACAATCTTCCAAATAAATAGTAGCCAAGGGCCACTAAAAGTATTTTAAATCAAGTTGGTTGATTTCACACTACATTTTAGATACTAATTTGCAGTTTTAAATTAGTTAATGCCCATCAGTATGCATGACTGCTAATGAAAATGGTCTCATTGGATATTTTAAAAATAATAATGATACTGGGTTTTTTTTTGATAATAGAAATCAATGCCCATAATCTGATATGAGTGCATATTTCTTTTTTCAATATAAGATATGATTTATTTTCTTTAGAAATTACATGCAATTCTCCAAGAATATCAAATGGTTCTTTCCGACCTCAAAGAACTTTATACCATGATGGGGATCTAATTCGAATTCTGTGTGACAGTGGATTTACTTTTGAACCTGATAATGGAGAAAAGGTAATTGAGTGCACGAGAAACGGATGGTCACCTTCACCAAAATGTGTCAGTAAGTAGAACTTCCATGTATTGCTAAGACTTATAGAAGGGCTAAGATATTTAACTCTGTGGAAGTGTACTTTTTAACATTATTTCATATAATTTTCCAATTATTTTTGCCCAAGGGATTTATCTCACCCAGAACATTTTGGTAGATTTTACACTTTTATTTATTTATTTGTCAAGCACATATTAGATAGCATATATAAGTATAAACCTGATTATGAATACATGAAATGAATATGAATAAAAGTGGGCATTAGGACAGGGTCAGTAGGCACGTTGGTGCGCTTATGCACGCCTCTTACAGACCTCTTAGGAATGGGGTGAGGCCAACAGTAGAGGGTCTAAGGTTAAAGTTTTGGGGGTGTAGGGATGAAACCACAGAGTCAGGTAGTGCATTCCAGGAATTGACCACTCTGTTGCTGAAGTCGTATTTTCTGCAATTGAGTTTGGAGGGATTTACTTTAAGTTTGTATCTGTTGTGTGCTCATGTATTGTGGTTGAAGCTGAAGTAGTCATTGATACAATATCATTTCATGCACCTTAAAAAGATTCTTTCTTTTGAAATACATGTGGGATGTATGCAACAAAATGTGTTTCAACAAAATGTGGATCAGTGTTTATTAACTGCATGCAAATGTTGGGAGTCCCTTGGCATCGCCCCGAATTGGTAGCATCCTAGGGGACAATTGAACACTGTCATTTGTCTCCCTCTTTAATCCTCACTTGGTAGTATGCCTCCCTCAAGTCCAGTTTAGTGAAGATTTTCCCCCTTGCTAAATAACCTACCATGTTTTCCCCAAAATAAGGCTCGGTCTTATTTTCTTTTCGGTCCCAAAATAACCACCAGGTTTTATTTTCAGGAGATGTTTCACCCCCTTTCCTTAGGACCACTGCAGCCACACTTCCCACACCCTGACACCTGTCACACCACTGTAAGATGCCACAAGGCTCATAATGCCGCTGCTGCCACTTATGGCAGGATGTCACATGGCTCATCATGCTGGTTCTGCCACTCACGGCAGAAGGCTGCGTAGTGTGTTGTGTTGTTGTATGCATGACCATAATGAGACTCGCGGAATTCTGCCATGAGCAGCAGCACCAGCAGGACGACCAGCGAGCAGCTGCAGAAGAAGTTGGACAGTGGCATGACAGGTGTCAGGGCATGGGAAACCTGGTTGCAATGGTACTAAAGTAAGTGGTTATGGAGTGCATGGAGAAGCTCCACCCCCCCCACCCCTGCCATAGCTTGATTTTTACTCCTACGCCTTGCTCTACCTCGTACAACCAGATAGTAGGTGTTGCTTAATTAGGGCTTATTTTTGGGATTTGATTTATATTAGGCATAGATGTGAAAATCGGGCTGGGGCTTGTTTTCAGGGTAGGTTGTATTTTCAGGGACACATGTCTCTGAAAATTAGGGGGAGACACATAAGCAGTTCAGCTCCCTGTAATCTACATGAAACCTAAGGGACCCTTCTTTCTCTTCCTTGAAGAGTAGCGGGGCAGCCATTCTTGATTTCACTGGCTGAATGAACCCCCATTCCAGCTTCTTATCTATAAATGCTTGAAATGCATCTATCTCTTTGGGAGTCATCAAGTACATCTTTGGCTTGGACAGTTTAGCTCCCGGTATGACCTCTACTGCACAGTCAGTGGGTTGATGAGGTGGGAGCACATCTGACTCTATCTCACTAAAAACCTCAGCCAAGTCACAATATTCTGCCATAATTAGCAGTTCTTACCCATCTCCTCTTCTTAGTATATTCGCAGGTTCTGCTTTTACTTTCCTAACTTCAGGTGCAGGGCTGGTCCTCTGCACTTTCCATGGCCCTTGCCAATTAGAAGCTTTTTTCTGCATCCCCCGCCTATCTTTGTCCCAATCCACAGAAGGGTTCCACTTTTGCCACCATGCCAGGCCTAGGACCACGGCCTCAGTCATAGCCAGGGATTAAAATAAATTAAATAGTCTCCACGTAGTTCCCTGCCTTGAACTTCACTGGCTCAGTTAGGCAGGTAGCTGGCACACCACCTGTTATAGATTTCTCCAATTGGGAAAATATTATGGGTCACTTCAGCTCCCTCAGTCTCAGTCCAAGTCTCTACACCACCTGGGGGCTGACCACACACCTGGGACAAATCACACCTGACCAACTCACCATGGGCCAAATCTCTGCAGGGCAAGAATCACACTAACATCAAACAAATGGTGGAATAGAATAATTAAAGAAAGGATGCAAATAGAGGGACAAAATGAAATGTGAATGACAAAAATTAAAATTATTTTTAAAATTATTTTAAATAATTAAATTGAATTGTTGAATTATCCTGCAGTGAGTTAACCTGCAGGAAGTTGGCCATAGTGAGTTTGCTGCATCAAGTTTTATTTTTTATTTTTATTTTATTTATTTTGTCAAGCACATATTAGATAACAGATATAGATATAAACATGGTTATTAATACGTGAAATGGTTACAAATAAAAGGGGGACATTAGGACAGGGACGGTAGGCACATTGGTGCGCTTATGCAGGCCCCTTTTGTTGTCCCGTTCTGTAGATAAAGAGCTACTGCTTTTCCTCCAACAGCTTCCCAATCTCACAGAATAATAAAAGTGCTGGATAAAGTCATTTCCTTCCTCACAAATTCCTCTCTTGTTACCTCTCTAAGCTCTGACAGCCTTGTGTGACTGGTAGGTTTGGCAGAAGAATTGGGAGCTTTATATTAGGGTTCATTGGAACTCAGTAGAACAAGAAAATAAAGAATGTCATGATTATGAACAGAACAGAACAGAACATCAATTGATTAGTCTTGTGACCTTATCAATAAGATAAAAGAAAAATAAAACACATAATCTGGTTCCAGGATAAAATAGATTCCCTCTGTGTGTAAAGGGAAGTTCTCAAATGTGTTTAAAAAAAGGCTTCATTTTGAACAGCATGTTGGCAACAGTAGGATATTTGAAAAAAAGAAAAGAAAAGAAAAGAGGGATGCGTTTAGAGTTTCTCCTGGATGGGAGCCATTTGATCTTTTTCAAATCAATCAATTGCCTTTTGCAGTATAGAATCTGATTGAGAAATGGCTGCATTTCTGGATGCCCATTGTCATCTATCTTGGTATTCTTTGATTGCCTTTGAGGTAGTCCAGGTCAGGAAACTAACTCCACCAATTTGACTGGATCTTTATTGATATAGGCCAGTAATGGCTAACCATTTTGCCATCGTGTGCCGGGGGGGGGAGGTTCACACCCACACGTGTCCTCACCTGTAATTCTATGCACCCCGCCCTGCACATTCGCACGCAACCCCCTCTTCCACCCCCGCTTCTGGCACGTGATGGCCCGGTAGGCCCGTTTTTCTTTCTCACCTGGCATCTCACCTCTCTATGCATCTGGGGAGGGCGAAAACAGCCTTCCCCACCCCCTCAGAGATCAAATTACTCTTTACATTGTGTGGGCAAAGAAGGCTAGACTAAAATAACCAATGGAAGCATTATTGGAACTGATCAACATGTGAACAATGTTGTGACTTTAGCTGGCCTAATGTTGATGATATATTTTGTCATAATTTATTTTTGGCCTATATTCTATCTCTCTTGAATCATTTCAGAAAATTGAAGTCTTGTATCCTCTATCCATTTAGATGCAATGTGTCCCACACCCCCTATAGTTGAAAATGCTGAAATTATTGAAGATACAATGAAGAAGTACCTGAATGGCGAGAAAATAAATTATCAGTGTAATGATGGTTTTGATATACATGGATCAGCTGCTGTAACATGTAGACAAAATAACTGGTCACGCTTGCCAAGATGTGTAGGTAGGAATGTATGGTCTATATATATTTTTGCTGAGATTCACAAAATTCACATGGAGAGTACATTTTTTTAAAAAATCAGAAATTAAATATTATTAATCTGAACCATTCATCCAAGATGAGCTGATCCTGTGTTGTTGCTCTTAATTTTCCTGTTTGACAAATAGATAAGCCTGTGGACATTTTGATACACTCATAATTTTTCCACCCATCCCCAATTGCCCAACTTCCAACCCACAGTCCAGCATTCCCCCTCAGGTGGCCTGCAAAAAGGAGCAAAATATAGCCTTTAACTAGTCAGGAAAAAAAAATAAGTTACAACTTAATTGCAGGACTATTCTTCAGAATAATTAGAAAGGATGGGGAGACACTTGCCAATGGTAACTGGTATCTTGAGCTCTAGAGGGTAGAGACACTGAGAGCTGGGAGACAGGATGAAGCTGAACTTCCTCCAATTTGAAATGTTTTCTTTTCTGTTCAAGAAGAAATGCAGCTCAATACCCGTGGTAATATTTCCTCTGCTTCAGCATTTCCTAATCGGAGGGTGAGAGTGTCAGCCTAGATATCCAGTCTATGTGAGGTCATGGAAACACAGCATGAGGGACAGATTTTAGATTAGTACAATGTTTGTGTCTGGAAATATCACCTGTGGTTGACTTGCCTACCTTGAATGATCAAGTTTGACTGCATATTTATTTTTCCTCCGCTTCTACCCCATCACAATCTAGAGACTGTTAGCTGCTTATATAGAGTATAAAAACCAAATATAACATCCTCAGTATAATCAACTGTAAAAATAGTAAAGCAACAGAACGGACTAAGCAACCTTTATATTAATCTGTTCTCTCTCATCCAGATCTGATGGTTTCCAAACATCAGCAAAGGATATTGAGACTATCTTCCTCACTGCCTAGAGTAGAGGATCACATTTTTTTATTTATTTATTTATTTTATGTATTTATTTATTTTGTAAAGCATATATTAAATAACAGATACAAGTATAAACATGATTACAAATACATGAAATGGATAAGAATAAATGGGGACATTAGGACAGGGATGGTAGGCACATTGGTGCGCTTATGCAAACCCCTTACAGACCTCTTAGGAATGGGGTGAGGTCAACAGTAGACAGTCTATTTGCATCCATTGCTTTGATATCCAGCTTCATGACAGACTGATTGGAAGGGAAAAGGCCAGAATAGTTCATCATGCAGGGGTTCACTATATAGCTTCTTTTCTGCATGTAGTTCATAGAAGGATTTAAATTTCTTGCAGGATAATCTAGTTATTTATTTATTTACACAAACACAACACTGCCATTAATCTGTGGCTGATCAGATATCATGACAGTATTGATTGAAAGCACCCGGTTTCATTTCTTCAAGAGCAGTAGAAACAGGTGCTGTAGGAGGAAGAGGAGCTTCCTCTGTCTGTAGCCTCACACTCTCCTCACCTCAAAGGGAAGCACCCTCAAGCCTGTAGCATCACCCTTGTATTTTCTGTGCTATAGGATGTGAGTTGACAGTTTTGGTTTCATCATCATCATCATCATCATCATCATCATCATCATCATCATCATCATCATCATCACAACAACTTTATTGTCATTGTACGTGTATACACAGTATAACCATACAACGAAATTCACTTAACACCCAAAGACCATGTCCAACACACATAATAATCTCCAAACACACTCCCACCCACCACAATTCCCCATCCCTAAACCACCCAAACATCCACACAACAGACCAAGTAATGCTGTCCAACAGCTCTCTGATGGTGGCCCTTTAGTTCATTGTTGAGTGCAATTATAGCTCTGGGATTAAAAACTATTCAGAAGACGTGTGGTCTGATTTTAATTGTTCTATATCTTCTGTCAGAAGGCAACAGTCCAAAAAGATTGTAAGCAGGATGGGAAGAGTCTCTGAGAATGTTATGCAACTTCCTCAAACAGCAAGATTCAAAGATGTCGTCCAGGGCTGGTAGCTGCAGCCCGATGATATTCTGGGCAATTTTAATGATTCTCTGTAGGGCTTTTTTGTCCGCTACAGAGCTGCTCCCATACCATGCAAGAATATCGTATGTCAGGACACTCTCAATGGTGCTGCGATAGTAGGACAGAAGTAGATGCTGAGATAGATTTATCTTCCTGAGCATTTTTAGGAAGTACAGCCTCTTCGGTGTCTTCTTCACAAGCTTGTTAACATTCATAGTCCATGAGAGGTCCTTCGAGATATAAGTGCCCAGAAATTTAAAATTACCATCCCTCTCTACCTCCTCACCATTTATGTACAATGGTAAATGTACATCTCTCTTCCTCCTGAAGTCAATTATAAGTTCTTTAGTTTTTTTGGTGTTAAGTGTAAGATTATTTTCTTTATACCACAATGTCAGCCCTTGTATTTCCTTTCTGTAAACAGACTCGTTGTTCTTATTAATGAGCCCCACCACTGTTGTGTCATCCACAAATTTAATAATTGTGTTGGTGTTATACAATGGGGTGCAGTCATGTGTGTACAAGGAATAAAGGAAAGGGTTTAGCACACAATCCTGGGGAGCTCCTGTGCTTAGTATCAGAGTAGAGGAATGGTGAGATCCCATCCTTACTGACTGTGGCCTATCTGTCAGAAAATCCTTTATCCACAAACAAATCCTCTGATTTATACCCAAATTGGACATTTTAAGAAACAACCTGTTGGGTAAAATGGTGTTAAAGGCAGAGCTATAATCCACAAATAACAGCCTCGCATATGTCTCCTGTTGTTCCAAATGATTCAGTACAGTATGGACAACAATAGAAGCGGGAGCATGTTTTCAGACATTTGCTTTGGGAAAACCAAGTGCATTTTATTTGAATGGGACAATTTTTTATTTAAATTTTAGATGTAAGATGTTCTTCTCCCCATCGAATTCAAAATGGTCAGATTATTGGTGAAATAAAGGCAAAGTATTTGCCCCGGGAGAAGGTGCAGTATCGATGCTACACAGGTTATGCTCTTCTTGGATCTCCTTTCATTACATGTTCGAAGAATGGTTGGACAGAAATACCACGTTGTACAGGTATTTATGTGCAGATCTTCACTATGTAGAAATGAAGATAGAATTGGAAATGAATTTGCTTTTACTTCACTGTCTCTTTCATGTTATTTTGAAAAGGTTCTATCAGGCTTTTTCAATATTTTATTGCTAGAATTGTAAAATTTAATGTCCCTGTTGAACTGTGAAAGTACAATATATTTTCATTAACATTGTCCCTCTTCTACAAAAATTTGAATTTCTACTTATATAAATCTATTCAGTTCATTTCATAGCTAGAAGTCTTTTCTCATTTGAAAGAGTATGTGACTTTTGGAGCACAAACATGGATTTCTATTTCAAAATTAGCCTTTCCTTCTCAGTCCTATGATGTCATAGAACATAAAACTGGTTGTTATTTAAAAAATCTCATATATATTACATATATTACTTATGTTAACTTCTCCATCTGTTTTCACACTTATAGTCATCATTCTACCAAGATATGTAGATTGACCCATTTGCTTAATTTCTCCGTTTATTAAAAATTTTGTATTCTCCTTTCCCTTTCAAATTTAATCATTTGAGGGTTTCCTACATTGCTCCTCATTACACCATTCACATGACTAACATTCACTCAAATCATTTACATTCTCAGCCAACATAGTGACTTCACCCATAAATGAAATTATGTTCACATTCATGTCCCCAACCAATGCAAGCCTCCTTATAAGCACTTATTATACTTTTATAAAGGAATATATAATTATTACCCAACACCGTGTGTGTGTCTCACATATCCATGTCTAACGTCCTGCTTAGTTAAATGCTCCCTTGATTGTCATGCTTGCTTTCTCTCTAATACCTCTATTATCATATTCAGCAACCAACTTTCAACTCTACACAAAATCTTCCATAATTTCAAGCCAATTTTCCATTATTTCATAATTCACTTATTTTCCTCCAGGGTACCAAGGCCTAGTCAAATACTGTAACCACTTATCATTGAAAGCACATTTTAAAATTTCTCCTGATGTAGCATCAAATTTGCCCATCCCTACCATTTTTCATCATTTACTGCCTTTTTCTGACTTTTCTTTTGATGCTAATATCAGTAGCATTCAGTTCCATACCTTTCAATTCCATCCTTCAACTTATCCCTATTATTTGCATTATAACTTATATAATGGGAAGGAGGACTTGGGCGATCATCTTCAGGGCCATGTGGAGGAATTTGTGAAATATCTGATGGGAAAAGATGCTTGTATCTATTCTCAGTAGGAGACCAAACATAGAGCAGGTCCATGAGAGATTCCCAGGGAATGGGCTTACACAGGTATCTGGGAACAGGTTGATTCTGTTAGATCTGAAGAAGTGGACAGGGTCCTTAGAGCTGTCAGTGCAAGTGCCTGCCTATTAGATTCATATCCCTCCTAACTGGTGAAAACCTCCAGTGGTGATCAATGCATCACTGCAGAAGGGGGCATCCCTGGGATCTTTTAAGGAGACATTAGTCTGTTCCCTCCTTAGATGCTGTGGGTGACTGGATGGGGGACAATAGGCTTGAACCCTGGTAAGACTATGTTGCTATGGCTTGGAGCTTGGGATCTGGGAATTTAAAATCTTCAGTTCTGGATGAGGTTGGGGGTTACAACCTGTGGGTTCTTGTAGACTTACAATGCCTGCTCAATGGCACATGTAACATTTCTGTTACATGAGTTGCACTAGTTGCTGGTTTGCTTCCAGGTCCAATTTAATATGTTAGTTATCATCTTTAAAGGCCTTCATGGCACAGGGGACTATGTCACCCCAATGGGATTGACCCACCCCACTCACTCTGGCAAAAGGAACATGCTGCAAACCTCCTCAGTCAAGGAACTTTGCTAGCAGGATCTGGTAAATGATTTTTCTCTGCCATGCCTCCACAATCTGGAAAATCTTGCTGTTGGATGTGAGATATGCCCTCACCCTCTAGGCCTTCTGGATTTGCCTCAAGACCTCGGTCAGCCAATTGACTTGGGGCCATGATGGAGCTCTTTACACTGGAAGTGACTGGTGAACTAAGAAAGAAGGTTCTACCACTGTGATGCTTATGTACTAGTTCCTAGTTTTAATCAATCTCTATTAATTTTAATGTTTATAATTTTTTAATGTTTTTTCTATTCTTGCTTTTATTGTGTTGCAAGCCTCCCATCACTTCAATACTGAGATGGATAGCACAACATCCAGTACAACTACACAATTGATTTGTGCAGAGTTTGAACAGTTATTAATGGAAAATGGGTAATAAAAATAAGAACACCTTGTGGGGAGATGCCGTTTGTCCGAAAGCAATTGCTATTTGTTTAAATACAGATCTGACTTTAGGTATTAAGAAAGTAATGACTATATTTTCTGAAGTTGAAAGACAACACTAGGGACAACAGTAGTAATCATTTTCTGCCTATCAATTGACTAAGCTGTATGATATTGTTACTTTTTAAAAATAAGAATTAGTATAATTTTGAAATGACTATGTTTCTTATGAATTTTGAAATGAATATGTTTCTTATGAATATGTTTAAAATGTGTCTCTGTGTGTGAATACACTATAATATTTGTAATCATGAGGACTCTTGCTCAATAGATTCTGTATCTGTTATAGATTTTGGGGGAAAATGTGGACGTCCACCTTATGTGGAGAATGGAGACATTGTGGACTCACCCAAGCTAATCTATTTACATTCTGAAAGTGTAATTTATCAGTGCCAAAATTATTATACAATGCAAGGTTCTCCAAGAGTGACTTGTCAAAATGGTCGTTGGTCACAAATACCAACATGTAGAGGTATAAGTAATATCTTTAATTCTTTATAGATTTAATCTTTATAGAGAAATATTTTATTTTGGGAATGGAATAAATTTCACACATCAGACATGTTATGTCAGTATGTTAGTGCCAGAAAATATTTTACTTCCTTGTAATTGAATAAAAGTAGTAGTATTATGAACCAAGATAAAGTAACTTTCTCAGGGAGAAACTGCTTCATAATGGAGAATTGTACAAGATCTTTTGCCATGTACAAATGTTGTCCTCATTTTGTGAAACCCTCCTGGTGAAATTCTGCTTCCCCTAAGCTATATTTCATAACAGACATCTTTTTAGTCAGTGGCATTATTGATAAAATTCAGATTTTAGTTTACTTGAGTTCAGTAAGTAGATTTTATTTTTCTTAGTATTTCACAGATCAGAACACTGGGCCCTCCATTATCATCATCATGCCATCAATCAGTCAATCAATCATTCCTTGAACAAAAATTACAAAAAGTCATGTTTCCCAACAATCCACTAGGGCTCTTTTTGAATGATAGTATAAGTTGAATCTCTAGGGAACTAACATTATTATTTTTTAAATAGGCTAAGTATGGATGAAGACTCTGTTGACTTAATCACATCTACCCTATTTAGTCAATGTTGAAAAAGAAGATATGAGGTGACATTGTAAGAGAAGTTGCCTGAACCTGGTCTTCTCCTAATCCAGATATTCAGTATGAGGAAATTTGGAAGATGGGGACTAAAATGTTTTTCTTCTTCCTTCTACACATGTAACATTGTCTTGCTTAAAAGAGTTTTAGTTCATAACTGATAATTAGTTCATCAGAGACAAAATAAAATAAAGGGGGGGGGGAATCCATTTACATAGATCTCTAATCATTTTAGCCTATTGCAACATAGAATTTCTAACCTAAATTTTAATTGCTTTATCAAATGAATTCCTCAGTGTAAAACTTTCTATTTGTCATCTGATCTGTGTCCTTTTTCAGCTGCTTGTTCAACAAGTCAAGAAGATCTGAGAGAACACAACATAAGGCTGAAGTGGGCCAACGGGGATAAAATATATTCTGAGGATGGAAATCTAGTGGAGTTTATATGCTTAAGAAACTACATACCACATCCAGATACCAGATCATTCAGAGTTAATTGTGTGGATGGGAAAATTAACTATCCGCGTTGCATTCCTGTATGTATATTTTCAGAAAAATACTTTAATTCACCAATATTAACATTTCTTTAGCTTGTCTATATCTATATACCTATATATCTATATCTGTGCATTAAAAAAATCACTTGAAATATTTAAAAGACCTAGGTCTGGCAGCTAAATTTGTCGATGTAATGTTTTCTAAGGTAACTTGGTCTTCTGCATTTCTTCTAAATCAGAACACTTCTTAACAGACTTGATTTAAACATTGATCATTGATAGACAGACTTGAACATTGGGTGCTATCTAACAAAACAAAATTCCACGGTGAAAAAAGTAAGATTCTACATTTAAGCAAGAAAAACAAAATGCACAGCCATAGTGTAGGTGGTACCTTGCTCAATAGTAGTAATTGTGAGAGGGCTCTTGGAGACAATAATTTAAATATGAGCCAGCAGTGTGCTGCAGCTGCCAAAAAAAGTCAACACAGTTCTAGACTGTATAAACAGAGGGATAGAATCAAGATCACGTGAAATGTTAATACCAGTTTATAATGTCTTGGTAAGGCCACACTTGGAATACTGCAAACAGTTTTGTTTGCCATGATGTAAAAAAGATGTTGAGATGCCAGAAAGAGTGCAGAGAAGAGCAATAAAGATGATTTGGGGACTGGAGACTAAAACATATAAAGAAGGGATGCTGGAATTGGGTATGTCTAGTTTAATGAAAAGAAGGACTGGGGTGACATGATAGCAGTGTTCCAATATGTCAGGGAATGCCACAAAGAAGAGGGAGTCAAGCTATTCTCCAATGCAACTGAGGGCAGGACAAGAAGCAATGGTTGGAAACTAATCAAGGAGAGAAGCAACCTAGAATTAAGGAGAAATTTCCTGACAGTTAGAACAATTAATAGGTGGAAAAACTTGCTCCAGAAGTTGTGAATGCTTCAACACTGGAAGTTTTAAAGAAGAGATTGGACAACCATTTTTCTGAAATGGTATAAGGTTTTCTGCCTGAGCAAGGGGTTGGACTAGGAAACCTCCAAGGTCCCTTCCAACTCTGTTGTTTTGTTAAGATTCATTTGTTAAGCACTATGGGGACGGGGTTAATACTTAAAAACAATGAGGAATGGGGCTGGAATGCTGAATCTGCCAGCATTTCATCTCTTCTGGTCTGTTGATCAATCCTGACAGATTCCAAGATGAAGACCTCTATGTTAAACCCAGTGGGCTATTTTCACTTATTTCATTGGCCGCAGTCAATAAATTTAGATGCCTGAAAAAGAATTGTTCCAAATGAACACTCATACATTTTACTTTATTTATTTCATTGCATTGATATTGAAATAGTCTCCTGTCCTTTGAACTTCCATATGCAATTTACTCACTCATGTGTTTATATGCATATTTATAAATACCTACCAGAAGCCGCAAGGCCAGAACAAAAAATAAAATTACTAAATTAGTAACACTTGATAATAGCAATAGCAAAAGCTCTTAGTCTTATAGACCACTTCATAGTGTTTTACAGTCTCTAAGCGGTTTACAGAGTCAGCATATGGCTCCCAACAATCTAGGTCTTCATTTTATCAACCTTGGAAGGATGGAAGTCAACCTTGAGCTTGTCGGGATCAAACTCCTGGCAGAAGGAATGCAGAGGTAGCCTGCAATATTGCATTCTAACCACTGTGCCACCATGGTTGTGTAATCATACATTATATATTACATGTAAAATGAGATATCCCACGAAATATTTCTAAGCTTAGAATAAATGGAAAAATAGATTGAGCAAGAACACTCTCTGAAATGAATTAGACCAGATTGATTGATTATCTATTAGTAAATGAGATTCTATTGACTTCCAGAGACTACTAGATCCAACCTAAGAATTACTTGCTTTCTGTTGAAAACTTTAGGGTGCACACTGATTGAATTTGTTGTACTGAGCACAATGAAATCAATGAAAAGAGCTCATTGGAGTTAAATTAGACTTTTCAGTCATTTCATTCTCAGGACAGAGGGATCTCCTGGTCTTCAGTTTTGGAATCTGACAGGATTCAGCATCAGATTAGAAGAGATGAAATGATGGGCAATGTTTGTGCCTCCTTGTCCCATGCCTCTTTGTTTTTAGGTATTAACCCCACTCCCCATAGAACTTCTTTCCCATTGCTCTAAATGGAAGGAATTTCATTTGGATCACAGGAATCCCCCATTATATGATGAGTTTGTATTTGAAATTGCAATTAATACAAATGCTATTAGTGAAATACAAATTTTGCTGAAATGTACATGTAAATATCAAATATATGTATAGTGTACATTTTATTGGAAATCTTCCTAGTTAACAAAAAATGATTTTTTTCTTGGCATTGCTGTGCTACAGTTCCCAGTATTCTTCTATTGGCTGTGTTGTCTGAGGATATTGTGAGTTTGTTTATTCACTGCATTTGTGTTCCATCTTCCCTCAAGTGTATCCACTGTGAGGATGAATTAAAGTTTGGTAACATCTAATTCCCCATTCCTATATTTAAAATGTTGGTGTTTTGAGTTCATTCTGACTGCCAGAGCTTATATCCCAAAATATAGAGAATGCCCAATAAATTATTACAGTCTATTACATGTCATTGTGTCAAAAGTAATCTTAAAAAAGATAGAAATTGCTCAGTGAAAAAACGGGCTAGAGTTCTTGAATCTCTTGAGTAGTTTTAACCATTTGATTTAAAAATGGTGATACTGACTTTCAAAATTGTCTTGGCCATGTTGTTTGATATCTCAAAAATTATTGCAGGCTGCTTTCTGCTGCAGATCATATGAATGAGTTTAAAAAATAATTACATAAAATGTACAGATGCAAATTTATTTATTACTTACTGTTCACTTTTTATTTTAGAGAACTGCGTAAATGAAGAACAGGATATATACAGCACCCTTTAAACCAGAAGATGAACGTCTGAAATCATGTATCATTCTCTTTAATATAACCACATGAAGCTGGATTGTATACAGTTATAAATGGTGGATCCAAACCTAAAAGCCTACTCTGTAAAAGACAGATTTTACCAACTGAAATTACTGTGAAAATGATAACATTTAAAAACAAGTTTATAGAACATCTTTAAGGCAGATAAAATATTATAATGTAACCTTATAAATATATTTTTAAAATGCATATTGAGTGAGGAATGTAGATTTTTTTCTATATATATATATATATATATTAATTGTAAACATTTGATTAATCTGAATTATCAATCAACAGCCCATCTTAAAAGAATGACAATAGATAATTGAAATTGATGTTTTTACATACAGTATAGAGGTGTTAAGTTCTTTAAAAAATTTTTTTTTAAATCCATTAATCATTTTTGCTGCCAAACAATTTGTAGTATATTTTGTAAAGATACATTTAATACTTCAGTTTACAGTCTAATTCAAGATCCAGAAAGAAATTGGTGCTCTGGAAATGTTGCTCTGGAAATAGCCAAATGTATTTTGATGATCAGAATTTGATGGAAGTCCAGCCAGATGGATTTCTATACTTGTTTTTGTTTTGCTTTGCTTTTGATTGTTTGTTTTTACAATATGAAATTATATAATTATAAGTAATTAAAAATTAAGATAAAGTTTATAAATTGGCACAGGCCTTCCCAAACTACATTCCTTCAAAAGGTGTTATTTAACACAGAATGGGCTAGAATTTGCCATGTTATAAATTCAGTCTGATTCATTGCTCTATACAAAGTGAACCCATTCAAAACAAACCTTGTAGCACCTTTTTGGATTGCCAACTCCCTTCATATTTTTCATTACCCTAGACTAACAAGGCTATGCTTCCTTTAATGAACAAAGTGAAGGGAACTTCATAAGGAATTTGATGTGTCCTTTTTGAATATGATAGAGCTGTTTGGTGGAAACTTATACAGAAGTATAAGATGTTATCTCAATGGCCAATGAGTTCCCAATGGAACTCAAATCTTAATTGATTTGCTAGATTAGGTCAGCCGCTGCTGCAGTTGATAGAATACAAGTAGTCCTCATTTAGCATCCACAATTGGAGCCAGCAATTCAGTTGTTACAAGAAATAGTTGCTAAGTGAACGATTGTGTGACTGCAAACCTATGTTTATGGTTTTACTTCAGGCCTATCAAACTGGCAGCCCGTGGGCCGGATGTGTCACATGCAGGCCACACCCATGCAAAGGCAAAAAAGTCCCAAAATGTCCTGATGCATCACGTGACACGATCGAGTTTGACACCCGTGCTTTATAGCATCAGATGGATATGACCCCATATGCCCAATTGAAGAGAAAGGTTTCTGGAACTTGACTCACAAGGAAGCCAGGTAACAGGGCACATCTTGTAGCCTTTAATCCTGGTCCCTCGCCCTTTGGAATATTCACTCTGATGCTGGGATAATTCATAAGAAGAGAATGTTTATAGTTGCATTCATTTGAGGGGAAGGGATTACAAGAGAGTAAGCAGGCACACCAAGGGAAGCATACATTGAAAAGCATTCACTCTTTGCCTAGTGCAATTCATGAATCATTTCAGAGGCAAAGAAAAGCCTTTAGCTGAAACCTGGTTAAAGCATCAGTAGCAGTGCCAGACAAAGGGTTCCAATCAACTAAGATGACAAAACTGAACCAGTTAACTTGCAGTTAGCATTTTTTAGGGACGTGCTACACCGGGAAGAAAAGCAGCTCAGAAAGAATAACCTGTTTAGTCAATCTCTCCGCTCTGCAAGAGGCGGAGAAGGAAAAAATGGACCAGACACAGGACATCTACTAACTGACAATATTGCCAAACAAATGACAGGCAGAGAGATTCTGCAAAAGTTGCAAGAGATTTCTACCCAATGAAGTACACCAGATCAAGAAATCAGCTCCATGGGGAAAACAGAACTAATTTTTCATAAGATAGACCATAGTAGCAGTATCTTGCAACTCTGCTTATCTTTTACCTTCCCTCCTTACAACCTTCTAAGTCAGGGGGAGTCAGTTTGATCCTTTTCTTACTAATTACCATATTTTTCTGAGTATAAGTCACACCTTTTTCCCTAAAAAAAGAGGGCGAAAATCTGGGTGGGACTTATACTCCGAATGTAGCCTCACCTAGCTTCTCAAATGGAGGTTTCAGAGGCTAAAAAAAGCATCAGAAAAGAAGCCCCCAAACAGAGCTTCAGAGGCTTTTATTCTGAAGCTGTTTCAGAGGCTTTCAGAGGCGGGGATTTTTTTTTTTTCTGAAACTGAGTTTCAGAAGTTTCAGAGGCAGAAAAAAAGGCAAAAAAAAAAAAAAGGTACAGAGCTCACAACCAAGGAACCTGTTGCTAAAATTCACCTCTGGGAACAACTGATTGGGGGTATTCCGGGAGGCAGATGCACCTGCCAATCAGCTTTTTTCTTATTTTCCATCCCAAAAACAAGGTGCGTCTTATATTCCGGTGTGTCTTATACTCCGAAAAATACGGTATCTCCTTTCTTGGGCTTTATAAAAAGTTTCTGCCCTTGTTATTTCTATAATTGTTTCTGAATATTCTTTTTAAGGTCCTCTCCATGATTCCCTATAGCAAAGGATGCAATATTCCAGGGTAAATCGTTTACCTAGTTGGTCCAGCAATATTGTTTGGGCCCTATTGGTTCAAATATTGAATTGGAAGTCTTTCACACAAACACACACAAACAGATCAATGCCATAGGAATCTATGATGGGTGAGCATGTGGGGCCTACATCTAATACTATGGTTAAATCTTTATAACTGCATCACATGTGTGGGAATCATTAGAAACTGCTTAAAGGAAGATACAACAAAAGGAAGTGATATTTCTGCTTTTAAAGAATAGAAGGCTGAGTGAACTAGCCAAACAAAGGCATGCCACTGCTTTAGCTGCTCTGTTTGATAAATTAAAGGATCACAAGTATGCCAAATGTGATCCTCAGCTTAACATGGCAATTGGGACCAGAATTTCCATCACAGAATGGCAAAGTACAGGTAGTCCTCAATTTATGACCACAATTGAGCCCCCAATTTATGTTGTTAAGTGAGGAATTTGTTAAGTGAGTTTTGCCCCATTTTATGACTTTTCTTGCCACATTTGTTAAGTGAATCATTGTAGCTGTTAAATTAGTAACAGGATTGTTAAGTGAATCTGTTTTCCTCATTGTTTGTCAGAAGGTCCCAAAAGGTGACCACATGACACCAGGACACTGCAACTGTCATAAATGTGAGTCAGTGGTCAAGCATCCGAATATAAATCACATGACCATGGGGATGCTACAATGGTCATAACTGTGAAAAACGGTCTTAAGTCACTTAGTGATGTTGTAACTGCTTCTTTCTTCCAGGTTGGATGAAGTAGGCTTGCAAAAATAACACGCACTGTTCAGTATGAACAGAGGTTCAGACCAGAGTTTTGGTAAACATTGCAAAGTTTAGTGTCAAGAAAAAAAAATGAACTCTATATGACAATGAGAACAGACACGCATTACAACATTAAAGTATCTTCCACTCCAACTGAGCTAATTAATATTCAAGGGAATTTCTGTGTGTTCCTGCACTAGAAAGGAACACCCTTAAATGAGAAAAATATCTAAAGAACTGAATATGCTTTTCAGCAATAGCATTTAGACTTATATATCACTTTACAGTGCTTTACAGCCCTCTCTAAGTGGTTTACAGAGTCAGCATATTGCCCCCAACAATTTGGGTCCTCATTTTACCCACCTCGGAAGGATGGAAGGCTGATTCAACTTTGAGCCTGGTGAGATTTGAACTGCCAAATTGCAGGCAGCCAGCAGTCCGCAGAAGTAGCTTGCAGTACTGCACTCTAACCACTGCACCACTGTGGCTCACTACTGCACCACTGTGGCTGACTCATTTTAATATTAAATTATTAAATAATAAAACATGTATAATATTTCAATAATATTCTTGAGGATATTGTGTGATGCAAATCAACTCTGGAATTTAATGACTAGGACATTCTGAAGGAAACATCAGAGATATGATACATTTTTTTGTCGATCGATCAATCTATTCAATTTAATTCAATCTGATAAACGATCTGAACCAAACAAAATGATTAAATGGTACATAAACATCAGCAACAGAACATTTTTCTAGAGACCCACATGAACCTATTGCTCAATGGAACTCAGAGTCATTTGTTTATAAATACTGAGAGATGATATTCAAAATCTATCCAATTTAATTTAATTCATTAATTGGTTACTCTTGAATATACTACATATATATATATTCAATCAGTCACTCTGGAATTGTTCCCCTGAATCCTTCTATCTAGCCTTTTCACTATGCTGAATTCTATATGATTTGATTACTTTAAATTTTTGACCTCCAAAACTCTCTTGAATGGTTCCCTTAACCCCCAATTTTTAAATCATTCCCTACTTGCTATTATTCAGAAAGTCACTCTGGCATTCAAAAGCCAAATGTGGCTCTAAACAAAAGTTTTGCTCCTGTACTTTCAAAATAAATGGAATGGAGAATAGGATTTTTCACTATCTGCATAGAGTGAAGCAATATTCTAGTCTGACCCTTTTCTATGAAAGCCTCCTTAATTTTCATCAGAGACTTGTATCTCCAGATGAGTTGCTAACTCTAGTCCAAATGCAATAACAATGATGAATAATCATTCAATAATCCTATCATTTCGTCAAGGACTGGAGACTGACGTTGAAACCACTTCCTAAAATCTTGCTAAAAATCTGCAGGGATTAGTCCGGGCAGTTGCCAGGAGTCAACACTGACTCAAAGGCACAAAACAAAAATGAAAAACTTCTCTAGGCTCACAACTAATAATTTACTATTCTGCTTTCATAGTCAAAAATATTCTGACTTGTTTGCACACAGTATAATATACTATATTTAGAAAATCCATGGAATGCAGCTGGTAAATTCATCTAGTCAAACTGGAAAGACACTTTGGCTGTAGTACAGAGAGCATTGTTCAGCTATCACTGTGATTGAATGGGGCTTGTACAGGATACAGTTATATGCAGTGGTGGGATTCAATTCTTTTAACAACCAGTTCTGTGGGCGTGGCTTAGTTGGGGGTGTGGCTTGGTGGTCATGTGACTGGGTGGGTGTGGCTAGCTGATCATGTGACTGGGTGGGCGTGGCTATGTGCATAGGGACTACTCAGAGGGCTGAAAAAAGTCATTTTTTATGCATTCTTAACAACCGTGTCAATCATTTCACTACTACTTCTCTTCACCACAGTGACAAGATAGGGCACAAAACGTAAAAGGTGAGGACAGTCGTAAGTTCAAGCACTGGTCAAAAATGCGAGGACCAGTCAAAAATAACCTTTTCAGCCCTCTGAGTAGTCCATATGCACATAGGACTCATCATTTATGCCATCATTTATCTTCTAGCCCTAGCTCAGAGGTCTTCAAAAAGTCCACAAATCTTAAAGCTGCCAAGTTTGAAGACCTCTGAGCTAGGGCTTTGGGGCCAGCCTTTTGGAGAGGGGGTCCCACTCGGAGAGATCCCCTGCCTCTCAGGAAGCATCAGGCCCAGGCAGAGAAAGTTTCCAAGGTTGGAGATCTCTGGACTAGAAGACCTCCAAAGGTCCCTTCCAACTCTGTAATTCTGGTATTGGCAAGCAAACACAGTTAAGCTACTTAAATCCTCCAGAGCAGGGGTCCCCAACCTTTTGGACCTCAGGGACTACCAAGTTCATAATTTTAAATTTCGCGGACCACTAATATGAATCCAGCATGCCGCTTGCTGAAGCACCTGGACTCCCAGTGACGGGATAGGGTCCTTCAGGCACTCTCCCCCTCTCTTTCTCTCTCTCTCCCCCACTCTTTCTCTCATTCTCTTTCTCTCCCCCCTCTTTCTCTCTCTCTCCCCTCTCTCTCTCCCCCTTTCTCTCTCTCTCTCTCCCTCTCTCATTCTTTTTCTCTCTCCCCTCTTTCTCTCTCCCCCTCTTTCTCTCTCTCTCCCACTCTTTCTCTCATTCTCTTTCTCTCCCCCCGCTCTCTCTCATTCTTTCTCTCTCCCCCTCTTTCTCTCTCTCTCCCCCTCTCCCCCACTCTTTCCCTCTCATTCTCTCTTTCTCTCTCCCCCCTCTTTCTCTCTCTCTCTCCTGTCCTTCTCCCACTCTTTCCCTCTCATTCTCTCTTTCTCTCCCCCCTTCTCTCTCCCCCCCACTCTCTCTCATACATCCACAGTATGCAGTCTTTCAACCAACTGTTCAGACTTCAAAGCAGTTTAAGACCAACCAGTTTGCAAAGTACCGCTGTGATTACAACCTGCATCAAACAAAATGTGTTAATGGATTATGGCTTCCTGAGCCACGGTGTAAAGGTATCGTTTGCATGCTATGTACAAGTTTATAGTTTCTTCAATAGGATGACGTTAATCATATCAAAAAAAATAAAAGTGGGGCACACCTGAGAACTGTCTTCCTATGTAACATCTTTTGATGGCACACAGTTTCTTCTGCAACACCCCATTAAGGTCCTATGAGTTTGGCATTCTTTGTCTAATCTCATGAAATAATGAAATAATGTGAATATATCCATCAAAAAAGAAAAGATAATTTTGCAATATAGAAAAATCTTTTTTAACAATCCAAGGACAAAATCAAATGCAGCAATACCCTTAAAATCAGTTGGTTTCTTCCTTAGCAGCTATTTTGTTTCCTTCACAGGTTTAGTTTGCGACTGTTAAATTGGTTTTGATCTTATATGTCTTTTACTGTAGTTGTTTTATATCTACCCTTGAGAGTTTCATGATTGTAGTAAAGCTCCAGTGTGATCAATTAGTAATAGAAAACAAATGGCTCTTTTGTGAGAGTTGTCAGGTGAAATGTTTAAGGATGAATTATGAGTTCTAGCCAGGGGTGAAATCCAGCAGGTTCTAGAGAACTGATAGCGGAAATTTTGAGTAGTTCAGAGAACCGGCAAATGCCACCTCTGGCTGACCCCAGAGTGGGGTGGGAATGGAGATTTTGCAATATCCTTCCCCCAGGAGTGGGGAGAGAATGGGGATTTTGCCGTATCCTTCCCCTGCCATGCCCACCAAGCCACGCCCACAGAACCGGTACTAAAAAATTTGGATTTCACCACTGGTACTAGCTGACAGCAAAGGGTTAGAATTTATTTTTTTTATTTTTTTTATTTTAAATTTGATTTATATGCCGCCCTTCTCCGGAGACTCAGGGCGGCTTACATGCGTTAAGCAATAGCCTTCATACTTTTTGTATATTTTATACAAAATATGTTGGAAGCAACAGACATTAGGTCTTAAATTTGAGTCCTGAAATATTAGTTTGTGAAAAAACAGACTGGAGTATATGAAGAGAAGTGTGAGAGCATATAGCAGAAAAGAATGATTGAGAGAAAAGATACGTAAAAGATTTACTATGATCTGATAACAACCATATAGTTGTTTTTTTGTTTGTTCCCCAATTGGGTCAATCCTGGGGTTTAGTATCATTGTGGAAAGGGACGTTGATGTGGCATCTCTATGGATGTTACTCTATGATGTAATTTTAGCTGGTGCAGTTTGTTGGTTCAGTGTGATGACTGCTATTTCTACTACATCAACCACTGGAGACTTAATCAGAGCATGCTGCTAAATCTTGGAGAAAATTTCTGGAAGATGAAGTGATTAGTTAAGGATTCTCACCATGCAAGCAGTCTACCTCACAGACAACAAGAGACTGGCAAAGGAAGGAATAGCACATAAGACTTTTCATTGGTTCCCAAAAGATTATCAGGATCAATTCCTGGTGTTGATCTGTATAGTTTGGCAACGGGATACCTGCAGGTCTCCAATCGCTGTCAGCTAGTTTATATGGACAAGGTGCTAGTGGTATTTAACTTCCATGAAACGAGGGGGAGGACTAAAATATAAAATCACTGTTTCTCAGTAGTAGCATCAGTCTTATTGTTATAGCATTTTTCTTTAGGAAAATGTTCCAAACTGATCTCTTTCCCAGAGCATTTGTGGATTAATTGCATGTCCTGTACTCAGGGCCGGATTTAGATGAAAAGAGGCCCTAGGCTATTCCACTTATGAGGCCCTTTCACCAGTGGTGGGATTCAATTTTTTTAACAACAGGTTCTGTGGGCGTGGGTTAGTTGGGGGTGTGGCTTGGCAATCATGTGACGGTGGGCGTGGCTAGTTGGTCACGTGACTGTGTAGGCATGGGTAGCTTGTCATGTGACCGGGTGGGCGTGGCTATGTGCATAGACTTTTTTCAGAGGGCTGAAAAAAGTCATTTCTGACTGGGCCTCGCACTTTTGACTGGTCCTCACACTTATGACCATCCTCACATTTATGCCCGTGCAGCTTTCTTAGCAACCATGTCACTCATTTCACAACTGCTTTTCTTCACCATGGTGACAAGATAGGGCAAAAACGTAAAATGTGAGGACAGTCGTAAGTTCGAGAACTGGTCAAAAGTGTGAGGACCAGTCAAAAATAACTTTTTCAGCCCTCTGAGTAGTCTCTGTGCACAAAAGGACTACCCAGAGGGCTGAAAAAAGTCATTTCTGACTGGGCCTCGCACTTTTGACCGGTCCTCACACTTATGACCATCCTCACATTTATGCCCATGCAGCTTTCTTTACAACCATGTCACTCATTTCACAACTGCTTCTCTTCACCATGGTGACAAGATAGGGCAAAAACGTAAAATGTGAGGACAGTCGTAAGTTCAAGGACTGGTCACAAGTGCGAGGACCAGTCAGAAATAACTTTTTCAGCCCTCTGAGTAGTCCATATGCATAAAAGGATACAGCACTAGAGAGGGATGAAGGAAGGGAAGGGAAATTAGAGTAGGAGTGAGGGTAAGAGAGGGAGGAAGAGAGGAGGAGAAGGAGAAAGGAAGAGGAAGTAGGGAGGAGAAGAAGAGGGGGAGGAAGAGAAAGTAAGAAGGAAAGAAAAGAGAGAGGTGGTAGGTTTGAGGAGAAAGATTGCTGTACAATAAAAAAGATGAAAGGGAAGAAAGCCAACCCCAAACAAATATAAAGATATTAAGATAAAGAATGAATTGTTAAACTTTAAAGAATAAAAGAGAACAAATATGAATAAATAACAATAATTAGAAACACACATACAAACATACAATGTATTTTCTTTGAACAGAGTATTTGGCCGGTTCACAAATTTAACCAGTGTTTAGTCATTTCAATTAAATTTACAATTTCTATATTTCCTTTTTGCCATATTTATTCCTCATCTATTTTTGTAAAAAACCAATATTACCCTTCATCCTCATCTCTAATCTTAATCAAATTCAATTTTTCCCTTCTATTCTATATTATACCCCTTCCCATTGTCATCTATTTTTATATCCATCCTCACATTGGTTAATTATGTAATATTAGTTGGTTAATATAAATTCAACATTTTAATATAAATCAATTAGTTATATAACTACCTTTTTTGTATATTAATCAATATGAACATGAATATTCCAATTATTTCCATGCAATCCAATTTCTTACAAATCCATTAATTATATTTACCAATAATAATAAACCAAATAATTTCCCCCATATATTCCTCCAAACCACAACTTAACCATTTCTGCTTTCAGAAATATACAATTAATAGTATCTCAATTATTACAATTCCCTAGTTAAATAGAGCTTTTTTTCTTTTGTGTTTTAAAATCTCCTCTTTTTCCCTAAATTTCCCGTTGTTTGCACCTACCTTTTTTGGTGAGGAAAAAGAAAAGAAATCTGCCTGCCTAATTTTCCAACGTGCAAAGCCAACAGCCTGCTTTACTTTCTCTTTCGTTTTTCAGTATATCTAGGGGGAAAAAAATCTGCACTCTTTCCAAGGAAGCAAAAGAGCACTGAGTAAAACAGCTGAGAGCAAATCAGCTGGGGGTCGGGAGCCGATCTAAGCAAGGGCTAATTAGCCTCTGCTGAAGCTCCCGGGGCCAATAAAATTACAAAAAAAAACCACCGAACCCTTTGTTAAATTGCTGGCTCCCCCGCCCCTCGCCCACCACTATTTATTGGCAATAAATAGTGGTGTGGAGGGGCTGGACAAGCCAGCAATTTAACAAACGGTTCGGCTGCACCACTGGCTCTAGGGCGGCCCTTTGAAGCCCCGCGGCAAGAATTTGCAGTTTCTTTTCCCTCTAGCCATCGGAGGCAGCAATAGATGGGGAGTGGGCAGGGTAAGCGAACGGCCGGCGATCCAACAGAGCAGAGAGTGAGGGTGAGTGAAGGCTGGAAGCTGCTTTCTCCATCCGGAGCCGATGGGGAACCACGTGGCAGTCCACGTGGATCCCAGGCAGCGGAACTCAGGCTAGGGAAGGGGTGGGCAATTGTGGCTCTTTTACAACCTGTGGCCTTCAACTCCCAGAATTCCTGAGACAGCCAAGCTGTTTGCACAAGTAATAAATAGTACTTTTTTCTGAAATGCAAACAGTGGATTTGGGCTCTAAAAAAAGTTATACAGGCTTTTTATCCAGCCTTATGCTAATGTTAGAAATTATGCAAGGAAGATGCATAAACAAGGAACTTGGGGGTTTTATATAAATATTGAGAAGTTTCAAAAATGTCTCACAAGTGGCCTCAAACATTAATCTCAAATGAAATGTCCTGCATACGTTCAGAATTGTTGTTGTCAAAGCAAGGTTCTGACTTCAAAGTCTCTCTTCTTCAAAATTAAAGAGGAATTCAGAAGGGTTATTTGGACATCACGCAACCAGACAATTCCTCTGTTGTTCAGTGAAAAAGCCTACTTTTTTCAAGGTGAACCTGAAAAAGAAGTGTCACTACTTTAATAAATCAGCTTCAAAGATTTTCTTTCCTAAAGGCCTTTTTTACCATCCAGAGAAGAGATGGTGAGTGTAGATAGTTTAGGCAGGGGCCACAATCACAACAAAAGGACGCAAAGCTAAGCACAACCCTGTAAAGCTTTGGGAAGCCTTTTCTTGCCAGTCTGTGTCTGGGGCTTCACTAGTATAACATTCCTTTGAGTCTTTGCCTTCAGTGCTATTCTGGCTGCCCTGTTTTCTCTCCTGGGTGTTTGCTAGAATGGCTTTTTAAGAAGGAGACTATTATGCTTTCTTTGGGGAAAAACAAAGATCTTTTTCTCTAATCTACAGGAATCACTTCTCACTGGGACAGCAAAAATACATACAATCTCTCCAATTTTCTCTTGAACGACTTGGTGAGGGACAAAGCTTGGGGGCTGTGAGGCATTCATTACTACTTGGCTTAAATGCAAAGTTGCTTGTTATGGAGATTGCAGTTACAGAACTAACAACAAAGGAGACAAAGGCTGAAGGATGTCATGATGGTTTGTGTGTGTGTGTGTGTGTGTGTGTGTATGTGTGTATGTATGTGTATGTGTGTAAGATTTTAGATACAATAAAAGACAAACCTAAAAGACACAACAGGTGCAAGAAAAGAAAGAAAGAAAAATCCTGTTATGAAATATTATGACTTCCAAACTTCTCTCTCTCTCTCTCTCTCTCTCTCTCTCTCTCTCTCTCTCTCTCTCTCTCTCTCTCTCTCTCTCTCTCTCATCTAACCATCATCTTTCTCCATCTCTATCAATCCCTAATCTCCATCTATCTTCACGCCCATGCCCACTTTAGCGAAGGGAAAAAAAGCCCCGATATGTCACATGACACCGCCGTGACGATGTGAGTTTGACACCCCTGAACTAGATCTTCGGTGTCATCTCTGCCACACTCTGCCAAGTGTATCTCAGTGACAGAGATATTGTTGGGAACATAGTATATTTTTAACATTAAAGCTGTTATCTTGAAAACTCCAACACAATGAAATTAAAGAAGCATTCCAGACAAGTACCACCTTTTGTCTGATTTCTATTGCAGCAACACAAAGCTTATTTACCAAGTTGCTGATGTAGGATTTGAAGTCTTCCAAAAGGAACATCGCCAGGTGATTATCTGGTCTTCCAGCTAAGTTGCACAATAAGGCTGAAATGACCTAGTGAATTTACAGAGTGAATGGTCCTATTAAATATACATGCAGTGGATACCTCTTATTGTTTCTATCTTATTGGTAAGAAACTTGAGCAGTGGAAAACTTCTTAACTGCCAGCGACAGAATTATAACCATCAGAATTCATGCCAAGCTTCTCAATATCACAGTTACCCAAGTCTATGCCCCAAAGACTGCTTCAACAGAGCTTGAAATAGAGGGTTTTTATGCCGTGGTCTAAGAAATTCTGATACAATTGGTACAAATATATATATAACTTTATTGTCATTGTACATATATACACAGTATACCCATACAACAAAATTCAGTTAACATCCAAAGACCAGGCCCAACACACATAACAAACACACCCCCACCCACCACAAATTCCCCATCCCTGAACCACCCAAACATCCACACAACAGGCCAATTAATGCTGTCCAACAGCTGACTGGTGGTGGCCCTTTAGTTCATTGTTGAGTGCAATTGGGATAAAAACTATTCAGAAAATGTGTGGTCTGAGTTTTAATTGCTTTGTATCTTCTGCCAGAAGGCAACAGTCCAAAATCATAAATACGTGGTTCAAACAGCACAAGTGCCACTTATACACTTGGACCTCACCAAATGGACTTCACCATAATCAGGTCAACCTTATGCAATCATCAATAGTAGTTTTCACTATTTTGTTTAAAAATGGTGATACTGACTTTCAAAATCGTCTTGCCCATGTAGTTTGATATATTAAAAATTATTACAGGCTGCATTCTGCTGCAGATCAGATGAATCAGTTTAAAAAAGAATTGCATAAAATGTACAGATGGGAATTTATTTCTTTATTCTTCACATTTTATTTTACAGATCTAAGCAAATAAACAATAGGACGCATACCACAGCCTTTGAACCAGAAGAATATCTGGAGTCATATATTATTTTCTTTCATATGATCCCATGAAGCTGGATTGTATATACACAATTATAAACAGTGGATCCGAATCTAAAAGTCTATTTTGTAAAAGATAATTACCAACTGTAATTACTGGGAAAATAATAACATTTAAAAATAAATTTATAGACCACCTTTAAGGCAGATAAAATTTTACAGTATAACATTATAAATAACTTTTTAAATATGTATCTGGAGTGAGAAATGAAAATTTTTTTCTATATACTGTAATTTTACCTTTAAACATTTGATTCATCTGAACAATCAATCAGCAGCCCATCTTAAAGCAATGACAATAGATAATTGTAGTTGATATGTTTAGCATATGGATTCTTGAATTCTTCGAAAAATAAAAGAAATCCAAAAATGATCTTTATTGACAAACAATTTGTAATATAGTTTGTAAAGAAACAGAGATGCACAGTGAACATTTCAATTCACTATCCAATCAAAAATCCCCAACGATTGCTCCTCCTGGGGTTGCTCTGGAGTTAGCAAAATCAAACTTGATGTTAATAATCAGAGGGAGGTTTAATCAGAGCCGAAAGGATTTCTGCCGATTCTAAAATCTAACGTGGGAAAATCACAAATAGATATATGCTTTGTTTTTCTTTTTTGTTTTGTTTTCCTTTTTTTCTGTTTGGACAGTAAGATATTGTAAAATGTATTTATTTAATAAATGTATATGCTGCCTATCTCACCAGCAAGTGACTCTAGGCAGTTTACAACCAGATAAGCAGTATCAAAAATTAAAACAAATGATAAATATTAACAATGCCCCCAGGCCAATCAGCAGAGCCACATTTTAATTATAATACTGTGTTTTCCCAAAAATAAGGGGTATTTTCATGGGGAGGCTTATTTTAGCATATGCGCTCAAAAGCCTGGTTGGGGTTATTATCAGGGGATGTTTTATTTTCAGGGAAATAGGGTAAGTAAAACAAGATTTTAACAACAGGCATAGAGCCTGGTGGCGCAGTGGACTAAGTGCTGTTAAAGTAGCACTTAAATTGCCAGCTGCCTGCAATTATTGCAAGTTCAAATCTCACCAGGCTCAAGGTTGACTCAGCCTTCCATCCTTTCGAGGTAGGTAAAATGGATTGTGGGGGCAATAAGCTGACTTTGTATAAAAAAGAACACCGCTTAGGGGGGCCCGAAAGCCCTACTAAGCAGGTATATACAAAAGTATGAAGGCTATTGCTTAATGCATTGTAAGCCGTCCTGAGTCTCTGGAGAAGGGTGGCATATAAATCTAACTAATAAATAAATAAATAAATAAGATTAAGCTATATCTTAGAAATTGATGCAGGGTTTCCAACTACATACTTCAAAATCTGTTAGTTGACACAAAATTTGCCGTGATGTAAATTTAGACTGATCCACTGAAGTTTTTCTGCACAGAAAGTAGGCATAGGAATGCTTGGTCCATGTTTTTCCAAGCACGGCCCGAGGGCAGGTTTAGATTTTGTAGAGCTGTTACTCTGCAGAGGCACTATTAAATGGGTCTTAGCTACTGGCTGTGGTCCAGCACATGCACTATTATTAGTGCCTCAGCTGGTGGCTGTGAAGTTCTGCAGTTTAAAAACCCCAAGCCTGCTTTTGAGATGGCAGCCTCAGATTCCAAAGTAGAGTTTAATGGTTCTGCAAGCCTTTTTACACCATTGGACACACCAACATCTGGCAACTCAAGACATATTTTCATAGAATGCAAGAAAGCCTATTGTCTAGGTTTAAATAAAGAAAATGTTTACTTCAGGCCCATCTGATGCTTACCAAGCTACGAGATGGGGAAAAGATCATCTTTATCTTTCAGCAAAGGACATGCAGCAGTTAAGTAACTGGTTTTTAGTTACTGGTCAGTAAAACATGGTGGTAGAGATAGCACAATAATAGTTTTATAATTTGCAGTCCCTGAATCAAAACCACATGATGGATTCTACTGGTTCGCACCAGTTAACTTTCTAAGTAGTTTGGAGAACCAGTTGTTAGAAGAAATCTCCTCCCCGCCCCCCACTTTATAGGGCTAATCCTGTAAGGAATTACAACATTCTGGTGTTGTTTCTAGCCTAATCTTTATTGCCCTGCTTACAGAAATTGCCTCTCCATTAACCCTTATTACATTCTTGGCAGTATGCCTATACTTACTGTCACCTCCGGAGCTTCTCCTGAGTTTTTTTTTTTTCCTTTGCTTGACTTTCTTAAAGAAGAAGAGTTGTTTTAAGCTTTTTACACTGTGTTGGGAGGAAATACTCCCCTGTTGGAGTTCTTCCAGCTGGGATGCAATGATCAGCACTTTGAAGAAATAATTGAATAACAAAGCAGAGCTGCCGAAAAGAAGCTTTTAATGACAAGGAACCAGAATGAGTGACATTCAGCAAGGCTTCTTGACTATCTAGAAAGGTTGACATTCAAACGTGACTTTATATACCCTTTCTGACTTTTGGTCTAAAACTGTTTTTTGGTGAATTTAATTCTGTGCTTGGTGATGTTTAATCCTGTGTTTATTGATAGGATAATTTCCTTTGTTTGGAAGGAAAAATCTTAATCTCTGTTCCTGAAAAGAAGCAGCTTCAGAAATCTGGCTAGTTCCTGTGTCTATTTGTTCTGGTAATTGGTTTAACAAGAAACAGCTACTGTGTTTGCTCCTTTCTTCATTCTGGAGATCTTAAATGATCTCTCTGCTAAAGGGTTTCACTTTATGAGCAAGAGTTGGCTGCTGATAGTTATTACATTTTAACTATTTTAATTCCTCAAGGTGCTCTGGCACTCTCCCTGATTTGTAACTCCAGTTTGCAGGTATTCCTAATCTAATGATTTGTATTTAGGGATTGGTATTCTTTGCTTTGCAAGCAAAGAAGCTTTTTGTATTTTTGTACAGGTAATCCTTGACTTATAACAGTTCATTTAGTGACCATTCAAAATTACAATGGCACTGAAAAAAGTGACTTATGACCATTTTTCACACTTACGGCTGTTGCAGCAAACTGTCATTAGGGCAAAGAAGCTATGTAGAATTGGCTGTCCCACCCAGTCACATGAAGCACTGCAGTTGTGAAATGAGTGACATGGTTGTTAAGAATGCTGCAACAGGCATAAATGACAACTGGTCATAAGTGCAAGGACAAGTCAAAAGTATGAGGACCGGTCAGAAATCACTTTTTGCAGCCCTCTGGTAGTACCTATGTGCATAGGGACTACTCAGAGGGCTGAAAAAGTTATTTTTGACTGGTCCTCGCACTTTTGACCAGTCCTTGCACTTACAACTGTCCTCACATTTTACGTTTTGCACCCTATCTTGTCACCGTGGTAAATGGAAGCACTGCAGTTGTGAAATGATTGACACGGTTGCTAAGAATGCTGCAATGGGTATAAATGTGAGGATGGTCGTAAGTGCGAGGACCGGTCAAAAATAACTTTTTTCAGCCGTCTGAGTTGTTTCAAGTAGGTTTAATCATCAATAAAAGTGCCTTAACAAGCCATCATTACAGGTATATATCTATTTATTTTTATTTTTATTTATTTATGTAATTTATATGCCGCCCTTCTCCCGAAGGACTCAGGGCAGCTTACAAGAAGGAACAAAAAAATTACATAAACATCAAAGTCAATTTAAAATTAGTTAAAATTAATTAAAAATTTAATTAAAATTATTAAAAATCACCCCTACGGATTCAGCACATTTGGTGAAAAAGCCACATCTTCAATTCGCGACAGAAGGAGAGGCGGTCAGGGGCTGTCCTGAGGCCGGTGGGCAGCCCACTCCCGAGGGTCGGCACTCCCACAGAGAACACTCTCCCCTTTGGGAGCCAACATTGTCTGGCTGACGGCACCCTGAGGAGGCCCGCTCCGTGTGAGCGCACCGGACGATGGGAGGATGGCAGGAGATGATCCTGCAGGTACCCCGGGCCTAAGCCATGTAGGGCTTTATAGGTGAGCACCAGCACCTTGAAATGAACCCAAAGAACTACCGGTAGCCAGTGCAGCTCACGCAGGAGAGGTGTCACACGGGAGTACCGAGAAGCCCCTGTAACAATCTGTGTGGCCGCATTCTGGACTAACTGTAGTCTCCGGGTGCATCCCAAGGGCAGCCCCATGTAGAGGGCATTACAGTAGTCCAACCGAGATGTAACAAGGGCATGAGTGACATGATGGCAAGGGCATCCCGATCTAGGAAAGGGCGCAACTGGCGCACCAGGCGTACCTGTGCGAAGGCCCCCCTAGTCACGGCCGTCAAATGATCTTCTAAAGATAGCCGTGAATCCAGGAGGACCCCCAGATTGCGGACCCTTTCTGAGGGAGTAAGGACCTCCCCTCCCATCACAAGTGACGGGGCCACTAGATCATGAGATGCCGGTATCCACAGCCACTCAGTCATGGATGGGTTGAGTCTGAGTCTGTTTCTTCCCATCCAGGCCCATACCGCTTCCAGGCAGCGGGACATCACAGAAAGGGCATCCCCAGGGTGATCCAGGGCGGAGATATAAAGCTGAGTGTCGTCAGCATATTGGTGGTACCTCACCCCGAAACCACGAATGATCTCACCCAGTGGCTTCATATAGATGTTAAAGAGCAGGGGGGAGAAAACCGACCCCTGAGGCACCCCACATGTGAGGGGCCTCGGGATGGATCTCTCTCCCCCCGTCCATACAAACTGTGAGTGGCCCAAGAGATAGGAGGAGAACCACCATAAAACGGTGCCTCCTACCCCCAACCCCCCGAGTCGCTGCAGTAGGATACCATGGTCGATGGTATTGAAAGCCGCTGAGAGGTCAAGAAGGGCCAGGTTGGAGGAGCAACCGCCAGAGATCATTCACTAAAGTGACCAATGCCGTTTCTGTGCTATAACCGGACCTGATTGGTATGGGTCTAGGAAGTCAGTTTCCTCCAGGAACTGCAGGAGCTGCTGTGCCACCATGGATTCAACAACCTTCGCTATAAAGCGAAGGTTGGAGACTGGACGATAGTTGTTAAGGGAGTCTGGATCAAGGGTGGGCTTCTTGAGGAGGAGACGAACCACCGCCTTTTTAAGTGTGGTGGGGAAGACCCCTTCCCTCAGAGAAGCGTTGACAACCGCTTGAATCCAGCCTCCAGTCACCTCTCTGGCTGCAGAAACAAGCCAGGAGGGACAAGGGTCCAATAAACCTGTGGAGGCACCCAGTTGACCCATGATCCTGTCCATTTCATCCATTGAAACAGGCTCAAACCCAACCCAGATGTTACCATCAGGACAGGCCCCTGTCACCTCACCAGACTCTGCCCAGTCAGAGTCCAACCCAGTTCGAATCTGAGCGATTTTATCTTGCAGAAACTGTACAAAATCCTCAGCTCTGCCCTGCAAGGGGTCCTCCCTCACTCCATGATTGAGAAGAGAGTGGGTCACTTTAAACAGAGCAGCTGGGCGGTTTTCTGCAGATGGAATGAGAGCGGCAAAATATTGGCATTTTGCCGCTTCCATTGCCACAAGATAAGACCTAATATGGGTTCTTAACTGTGTTCAGTCAGATTCGGATCGGGAGGATCTCCAACCGCCCTCCAGGCATCTTCTACGACGCTTCATTTCCCTGAGCTCCGTGGTAAACCATGGATCTGTGTCAGGTCAGAGGCCGCAAAGGCGCGATTCGATCCAAGGCCCCCACCGCGGCCTGTTCCCAGGCCACAACTAGGGCCTTGGGGTTAAGGAGGCGGGAAATGGCCTAAGCTCTGTCAGGAACACTTCCGGGTCCATCAGGCGGAACAGTCTCATTGGTTCCGCCTCCCAGCAGTGGGGAATGATGGAGAGAAAGTCCAGCCTGAGGAGGGAATGATCGTCCATGACAGGGGGTAGATTGACAAGTTTCCCCTACCACGATCATTTATCCACTGTCCAGAGAGAAAAATCAGGTCGAGTGTCCTTATTCCTCTCTTATGAATTGGGCCCTGCACAACCTGAGTTAGGTCCATGGCCATCATGGAGGCCATGAACTCCCGGACTGACTCAGATGTCTTCCTGGCCGATGGTAAATTGAAGTCTCCCACAACCAGAAGGTTGGGGAGTTCAACCAACTCGGCCAGGACATCTAGCAGTGCGGGCAGGGCTGAGGCTACGCAGCTGGGAGATAGGTACGTAACCAACAGACCCGACTGAACTCCAGGGTCCCACTTCAAAAGGAGGGATTCACACCTGCCTATCTGAGAAACAGTGTACTCCCTGGGACTGAGGCTTTCTCTAATAACAACCGCCACCCCCCAGCCCCTACCCTGGAGTCGCGGCTGGTGAAGCACACGGAAGCCTGGGGGGCATAAATCAGTGAGAGGGACACCTCCCTCCAGCCCTAGCCAGGTCTCCATAATGCATGCCAGGTCCACGTCCTCCTTGTCAATTAAATCTCAGACAAGGAGAGCCTTGTTCACCACGGACCTACATATGACAGGAACCGGAAATACCTCACAGATGCAGCTGAAGGCAGCTCCTCCAAGACTGCAGACATAACCCTTGTAATATCTTTCCTTTTTTCATTAATACAACTATCACGTTTTAAAACATTAAAAACCCCACTAACCCCATAAGCATTACATATATACATTGAAAAGATATAAAACACTGTATTACTAAAACATTTTATTATTTTATTTATTTATTTATTTATTTATTTATTTGTTTATTTATTTATTTATTTATTTATTAAATTTCTATACCGCCCTACTCCCGAAGGACTCAGGGCGGTGAACATAAATAAAATAAATAAATAGGAAATAAAACACATACATAGAAAAAATTTAAAATTGAATAAAATGAATTAAATAAATTTGGCTGAATTTAAAATACCCTTAATTTAAAATACCCATATTTTAAAACACACTAAAATTTAAAATTTGCACTTAAAAGGGAGAAGATTTAGGCCAGGTCAGCTTGATGAAATAAAAGAGTCTTAAGCTCGCGGCGGAAGGTGCGCAGATCCGGGATCCTCCGTATCTCTGGGGGGAGCTCGTTCCAGATCGTAGGTGCCCCCACAGAGAAGGCTCTCCCCCTAGGGGCCGACAGCCGACATTGTTTGGCTGACGGCACCTGGAGGAGCCCCTCTCTGTGGGAGCGTACTGGTCGGTGGGAGGCTATTGGTGGTAGCAGGCGGTCCCGTAAATAACGAGGTCCTAAGCCTGGTTATTACAATGTTATCACATTACATTGTGAACCATACGAAGTTCTGATGCAAGCAACTGTAATATCTTCTGTTCATATTAACACAACTATCACATATTAAGACATTATAAAACATTGTGAAACATGCAGAATTCCGATGCAAGCAACTGTAACATTACTGCAACATCTTCCCTTCATACTATCACATATTAAAACATTATAAAACATTGTGAAAACATGCAAAGTTCCGGTGCAAGCAACTGTATCATCTTCCCTTTTCATATTAACACAACTGTCCCATAATAAAACATTAAAAAACATTGCAAAAGAGTCAAAATTGTAAAAAGGAACAATATTAACACTTTGTACAAATTGAGTCTGTTAGATTATAGGAAAAAAACAATATCAACACTTTCTACAAATTGAGTCTGTCAGGTGGTCGCGAACATCGGCCGCTGCGAGTCACAAGTGGCCCTCTTGTGCCAACGGCCCTCTTTGCACTCTGGGCTTCTCCATCCTCATTGGAACCACTGGGCTCTTCTCACTGCTTACTGGAGTGTCTGGCACTCAACTGCTATCGGGTATACCCGCTCGCTCCGAGCTCTCGTCAACATTTTTTACTTTTACTTTACTTTACTTTTACTTTTATTTGATTTATATACCGCCCAACTTCTGAAGGACTCAGGGCAGTGAACAGCCAACAATAAAATACATATATACAAAATTTAAAAAGCAGAAATAAAATCGAATTAAGTAGTTTGGCCCAGACAGATTAAAACCCTAATCAATTTAAAACAAATTTAAACTTTGAGTATTAAAAATATTAAAATTATTAAAATTATTTAAAAAGAGGGAGAAAGTTAGGCCAGGACCACCTGGTGAAATAAAAAAGTCTTTAGAGCATAGTGGAAGGTGCACAGATCCAGGATCCTCCGTATCTCCGGGGGGAGCTCGTTCCAGATAGGTGCCCCCACAGAGAAGGCTCTTTCCCTGGGGGCCACCAGTTGACATTGTTTGGCCGACGGCACCTGGAGGAGCCCCTCTCTATGAGAGCATTCCCGCCGGTGGGAAGCTATTGGTGGTAGTAGGTGGTCCTGCAAGTACCCAGGTCCTGAGCCATGGAGCGCTTTAAGGGTGGTAACCAAAACCTTGAAGCGCACCTGGAAGACCACCAGGAACCAGTGCAGCTCGCGCAGGAGGGGTGTTACATGGGAGCGCCGTGTCGCTCCCATTCCACCCGCGTGGCGGCACTCTGCACCAGTTGGAGCCTCCGGGTGCTCCTCAAGGGGAGCCCCATGTAGAGAGTGTTACAATAGTCCAGGCGGGAGGTGACGAGGGCATGAGTGACTGTGCGTAAGGAGTCCCGATCCAGAAAGGGATGCAACTGGTGAATCAGGCGAACCTGATAAAAAACCCTCCCGGTCACGGCTGTCAAGTGCTCTTCTAAAGACAGCCGTGCATCCAGGAGGACGCCCAAGTTGCGTGCCCTCTCTGTGGGGACCAATGATTCACCCCCAATAGTCAGTGATGGCACCAACTGACTATATCGGGACGTCGGAAACCACAGCCACTCGATCTTGGATGGGTTGAGCCTGAGCCTATTCCTCCCCATCCAGATCCGCACAGCCTCCAGGCACCGGGACATCACTTCAAGGGCATCGTTGGGGTGGTCTGGGGTGGAGATGTACAGCTGGGTGTCATCAGCGTACTGGTGGTACTTCACCCCGAAACCATGGATGATCTCACCCAGCGGCTTCACATAAATGTTGAACAGGAGGGGCGAGAGGACTGACCCTTCCATATGAGGGGCCTCGGGGTCGACTTCTGCCCCCCTGTCAACACAGACTGCGACCAGTCAGAGAGAAAGGAGGAGAACCACTGCAACACAGTACCTCCCACCCCTAACTCTTCCAACCGGTGCAGCATGATACCATGGTCGATGTATCAAAAGCCACTGAGAGATCTTACAGGACCAGGACAGAGGAGCACCCCCTGTCCCGAGCCCTCCAGAGATCATCCACCAACGTGACCAATGCCATTTCCGTGCTGTACCCGGGCCTGAAGCCTGAGTGGAACGGATCCAGATACGTCGCTTCATCCAGGTGCTGGGGAAGCTGTTGCGCAACCACACTCTCAACAACCTTCGCCACAAAGTGAATGTTGGAGACCGGACGATAGTTTACCAACATTGCCGGGTCCAGAGAAGGCTTCTTGAGGAGAGGCCTCACCACCGCCTCTTTCAAGGTGGCGGGAAAGTCACCCTCACCCAATGAAGCATTTATAATCCCCTGGAGCCAGCCTCATGTCACTTCCCGGGAAGCCAGCACTAACCAGGAAGGACACGGGTCCAATAAACAAGTGGTCACATTCAGTCTACCCAGAATCCTGTCCACATCCTCAGGGGTCACAGGATCAAACTCATCCCAGATAACAGTCTCAAGACCTGCCCCAATCCCTCCCCCTGAGACTACCCAGTCAGAGTCCAGATCTTCCCGAATCTGAGTGATTTTTGTCATACAGATACTGAACAAAATCCTCAGCTCTACCCTCCAAGGGGTCCTCCCGCGCTTCCTGGTGGAGCAGGGAGTGGGTCACCCTAAAGAGGGTGGCTGGGCGGTTATCTGATGACGCAATAAGAGCAGCAAAATAACTACATTTCGCTGCTTTTATCCCTACTAGGTAATTCCTAATATGAGATTTTACCTGTGTCCGGTCCGATTCAGAAAGACTGGCCCTCCAACTACTCTCTAGGCGTCTTTTCCGATGCTTCAACTCCCTCAGCTCCTCAGTGAACCAAGGAGCCAAATGAGATTGGCACCGGGTCAGAGGCCGCAAAGGCACGACCCGATCCAGAGCTCCAGCGGCCGCCCTATTCCAGGCAGCCACTAGGTCTCCAGTCTAGGCGTGTGCCAGAGCCTCAGGAAATGGCCCAAGCTCCATCTGGAAACTATCAGGTTCCATCAGGCACCTGGGGCGGAACCATCTTACCAGCTCCGCCTCCCTGCAGCGGGGTGCAGCAGTTCAAAAGTCGAGACGAAGGAGAGAGTGATCTGACCATGACAAGGACAACATTAATCTGAGGCTCCATCCCTGTGCATTACTCATTGTCCATGGATACTTCTGGCCTGTCCACAGGTTATGTAAAGTCTGGCCGCTCAGCTACATGCAAGTCTACTCGATTGCGACGATACAAAGTTCCTTCAACATCCACCAAATAGGAACATGGAGCCTATTGTTGTAAGCAGCTACCCATTTTCCAGCAATCTGTTCAATCTCCAGGCAGCGGTTTCATCCGAATCTGTTCCCCGATCTTTAATTCTGGCAAATCTCTAGCTGAGTTGTCATATCTTGCCTTGACCACTTGTCTCTTCAGCCATAACTTTTCTTGAACTCCTTGTATCACCAAGGGCTCAAGCTGCCTGTTGGACACTGGTAGTGATGTCTATAGTCTCCTTGCCATCAGTCTGTGCCGGACTACTGTCCATGCCCTCAGATGGGGTATTTCTCCAATGTAGAATGGCTTTCCATGGATCTTTACCTTCACTGTGAGCTTTCCTACAAAGATTCACAGCTGATTCAGTTTTGCCGTTAGCTTGAGGATGATGCAGTGATGCAGTGAAGAGGTCACATGCTCGAACTCCCACTCAGGGGCAAATTAAGATAGTCTGCTTGGTTAACTTCAGCAAAAAAAGTTTGTTCCTGTTGCATCCAGCAGACCGTCTGATGCTCATGTTCTCCTCCAAGTGTCACCTGATCTAACACACCACACTACTCAGGGTGGTGTGGCCCACTAGCGACATGCGCAGATTGAGGCTGATCCCGAAGACAAGGAGGCTGGTGTGGTGTCGCACCAGCAGTCCGCTCATGTCGGATAGTGAGGAGGCTGAGGAGGATGTGGTTCCAGAGGCAGAGACTCAGCCAGGGCCTTCAGAACCTCCAGAGGCTCCTTCAAGTGGAGAGAGCGAAGTGGAGGAGCCTCTTCTCAATGCTCGAGCATGCAGGGCTGCCAAAAGGCAGGAATGGCTACTCAGGAGGAGGAGGTCTCCTCGACAGCAAGGCTTGAGGATAATTGGCCACTCCCTTAACCTATTTAAGTCACACGCCGTTAGTAAGTTTCTTGCTGGAAACAACTTGTAATGATCATCAGAGCATTTTTGGAAAAGTCCTATTGTATCTTGTTTTCTGGGCTGGTTGGCTAGTTGCCAACCTTTGCCAGACTTTGGTTTATTCTTGCTACTTAATAAATTTGATAAGGACCATTGGTGTGTGTCAATATCCTCGGGAATCCGGAGCTGGGGCAGAACACAGGGTATCACTAATATACATTTCACATCCTGGCTTATAGACAACATTTAGGATGTAATTCTGCAAACTAAGCATCATGCTCTGCAGACGTTTGGGAACACACAAAAGGGGCTTCTTGAATATGGCTATTAGCGGCTTGTGATCAGTTTCGGCTATGATTATATCCCGGCCAAAAAGATAATGGCAGGCCAATACAATACTTAAGCACTCCTTTTCAATTTGAGCATAGTTCAACTCGGCAGAAGAAAGCGCTCTGGACGCGTATGCGATCGGCTGACCTTCTTGCATTAGGCAACATCCTAGGCCATTTTTGCTCAAGTCACTTTGAATGGTAATAGTCTTCGTAACATCATAATATTTTAACACTGGAGCAATAGTGACCAAGTGTTTTATCTCCTGTACTGCCTGCTCATGCATGGGGAGCCAAAGTTAAACTGCATCTTTGTCCAGAAGGCATCTCAATGGCTGGCACACTTCCGATAGGTGCGGCAGAAATTTTGCTAGATACAGTATGTAACAAATCTGATAAATCGCTGCACTGATTTAACATCATCAGGCGATGGCATCTCCACAATGGCTCTAATCTTTTCTGGATCAGCTTTTCTGGATCAGCTTTTCTGGATCAGCTTTTCTGGATCAGCTCGTGAAGACAAAGTATGCCCATGGAAGTGGACTTCGTGCACCTTAAAATTGCAACTTTTTTTTTATTGAAAAAGTTTTACAAATACAAATTTTCCCATCCCCCCCCTTTCCCTCCCTAACCCTCCCTAGTCCTCCCCTCCTCCCATGACTTCCCCAAGGTGAAATCCAAATCCACATCATATTATATCATACCTTACCTCCCTTCTATTCTCCCCCCTGTGTACTATACATTTCTACACAACATTGAACTAAAAGCTATCTGATACTTCCTAGTTTGATATTTATTCTGCACATAATCTATCCATTTCTTTCACTCCCATGCATAGGTCTCTTGAGTCCAGTCTTTTAAGTATGCTGATATCTTCGCCATTTCTGCAAAACTAGCCACCTTCAAAGTCCATTCTTCAATAGTAGGCAAGACATCCTTTTTCCAATATTGACCAATCAGTAACCTAGCTGCTGTCACCATGTACAATATCAATTTTGTTTCACCCATTGAAAAACCCTTAACTATACCCAACAAAAACAATTGAGGAGAAAATTGGAGTTTTTTCTTCAGAACATTTTGCATGACCCACCAAATTTTTATCCAGAAAGCCTTCACTTTCTTGCAAGTCCACCATATATGATAATATGTAGCATCCAAACAATCACATCTCCAACATTTTGGTTGAACATTAGGATATATGCATGACAATTTCTTAGGATCTAAATGCCACCTATAAAACATTTTATAAAAATTTTCCCTCAAGTTCTGTGACTGCGTAAATTTAACATTCTGAACCCATATTTTTTCCCACGTTTCCATCTTTTTAACACTGAGCCTTAACTTTACCTGCCTATACCAATCTAATAGTGCTATTAACTTCTCATCATGGTCATGCTCAACTTCTTTGTCTGTTTCACCACAGCCAACTATAAGAATATCATTAGCTATTGGCTCAATTCCATCGAGCCCAGTCAGTAATTCATGCTGCTTTTGTTGATATACTTCTGGTGCTACCGAAACTCCAAAGGGTAATTTAAGCCATCTCTTTCTACCCCATGGGGTCCAGAACGTAGTCATGTAGCTACTTATTTCATCTAGTTTACACTGTAAAAAGGCGTCTCTAGCATCAACCAGCGTAAAAACCTGTGCTTTGGGTAGCTTGTGCAAAACGTCATCAAGCGTTGGCATTAATTAATGTGACCGCTTCAGGGCCATATTCAGAAATTTAAGGTCAATGCAAATTCTAATCTTCTCTGACCTTCTAATAACAACCATGTTGCTTATCCAACCAGTGGGCTCAGTTACTGATGTAATATGTCCTTCTGCCTCTTACTTATCCAGTTGTGCTCTAACCTGCTGCTTAATAGCTATAGGCACATTGTGTGGTGAACTTTGTACTGGGGAAATAGCAGGGTCAAGTTCAAAATGAACCTCTCCTGGAACAGATACTATGGGGCCCTCAAACACTTCCTGGTATACTTGGAGGATTTGCTGTTTTGTCAATGGCCCCACCAAAGATTTAGGGGAGTAACTTACAACATTGTGTAACTCAGTCGGAATGGTAAACTGCATCAACCCCAATGCTCACATGTTGATCCTGACAATAATGGTTTCTGATCAGTTTCCACAATCTCAAATTCAAGTTTATAAAGATCCCCACGTATGCTGCATTCTGTTTGAAATACGCCCAGTGAGTTCACTAATTCTCCTGAATATAACTTCAATTTAGTACTGCTAGGCTGAAGAAGTATCTTGGATGCCAATTTCATTTTGTCCTTCAAACTCATAACATCACAGGTTGCACCTGAGTCCAGCTGGCAGGGTTGAATTATGTTGTTAAACCTGAGATTCACAAACCATTTTTTGCCCTTGGAGTGTATTGTACTGATACATTCTTTCCTATAAACCGCATCAGTGATAAACAAAGATGCCTCCTCCTGTGATGCATTCTCCAAGTCTAACGTTTGCTCAATTGTATGCAGCTTCCTTATTTCTCTTTCCCATGCCTGACACACTTCTGCAAAGTGGTTAAGCCTCCCAGACACTCTGCAGATTTTCCCATATGCTGGGCACTGCTCCCTCTCTCTTGTATGTGCATACTGCCGCAATATTTGCATGCTACGTAATTGTTCACAGATGAATTATAAAACTGCCTTTTATTCTGATATTTGTATTGATAAGTCATCATACTTGGCTGTTATTTAGAGACTGTATTAACACAGTCCTTACCTCGCTCTAGAACTCTCAGCCATTTGTCATTAAATTCTATAGTCCGACACATCTCAATTGCTACTTGTAGGCTTAAATTATGCTCCCTCAAGAGGCAGTGGCATTTTCTTTCACTAGTAGCGCCCAAAATTATTTTGTCCCGAATGAGCTTATCCCTTAAGGGACCATAGTCACAACTGGCTGCTTTTTTCTTTAAGCGTGTGACAAAATTATCTACAGTTTCACCTTCTTCTTGCTTGCAGCTGCCAAATATGTATCTTTCAAAAATAACATTTTTGAGAGGTCTGAAATAAGTCTCTAAAGCATCTAGAATAACTTTGGTATCTCTTTCTTGCTCCAAAGAAAGGGTTAAATTGAGTTTGTAGATATGGAGACATTCACTGCCCATCAATCTCCTTAATGTGGCAGCTTGAACTGCTGCCGACTTCTCTTCCAAGCCTTTAGCTAAGGCATAATCTTCAAACTCTGCCCTGAACTCATTCCAATTGCTACCGCAGTCTCCACTCGCCCTCATAGGCTCAGGCAGAGGTATACTGTTAGCAGCTGCCATACTTCCACTGCTTAGCTTTTGGGAGTATGCTTCAAATGTATCCAAAAAACATGGATTCAGGCTTCTGACACCATGTTTCAAGTAGGTTTAATCATCAATAAAAGCACCCTAACAAGCCATCATTACAGGTATATATCTACATATGACAGGAACCGGAAATACCTCACAGACACAGCTGAAGGCAGCTCCTCGAGAGTCAGGAAATACATCTCAAATTAATCCTGCCAAGACTCAGACATAACCCTTCTAACATGAATGCCCATACATTTTTCTTTATTTCATTTGCATTGATATTGAAATATTCTCCTTTGAAATTGCATATATAACTTACTCACTTACTCATGTGACTACATGCATATTTTTAAATACCTGTCAGAAGCCACAGGACCAAAACAAAAAATAAAATTAACTGAATTAGTAATTACTGATAATAGAAATAGAAATAGCACTTAGACTTATATGCCGCTTCACAGTGCTTTACAGCCCTCTCTAAGTGGTTTACAGAGTCAAGATATTGCCCCCACAATCTGGGTCCACATTTTACTAATCTTGGAATGATGGAAGCTGAGTCAACCTTGAGCCAGTGAGAATCAAACTGCGAAACTGCTGGCAGCCAGTATGTAATGATTCATTACATGTAAAATAAGGTATCCCATGAAATATTTTCAAGTTTAGAATAAATGGAAAATAGATTGAACAAGAAAACTCTCTGAAATGACCTGGACACAGTGGTGGGTTTCAAATTTTTTTTTACTACTGGTTCTGTGGGTATGGCTTGGTGAGTATGGCAGGAGAAGGATACTGTAAAATCTCCATTCTGGCCCCACTCCAGGGGAAGGATACTGTAAAATCTCCATTCCCTCCCGATTAGCTGGGACTCGGGAGGCAGAGAATAGATAGGGGTGGGGGCAGTCAGAGGTGGTATTTACCGGTTCTCCAAACTACTCAAAATTTCCGCTACCAGTTCTCCAGAACTGGTCAGAACCTGCTGAAACCCACCTCTGCCTGGAGAAGAAAAGCTATCCATCACTAAATGAAATTCTATTGACTTCAAGGGACAACCAAATCCAGTCTAAGAATTACTTGCTTTCTCCTGAAAACTTTAGGGTGCATACTGAATTTATTGCACTGAGAACAATGAAATGAATGAAAATAGCTCCCTGAAGTCCACTCATTTCAGCCTCAGGACAGAGGGATCTCCTGGTCTTCAGTCTTGGAATCTGCCAGGATTTAGGATCAGACTAGAAGAGATGAAATGATGGGTGATGTTTGTACCTCCCTGTCCCATGCCTCATTGTTTTTAAATATTACTCCCATTCCCATAGTAGTTTTCTCCCATTCCTGTATGGACAGGATTTCATTTGATCACAGGAATCTTATTGTATGATGAGACTTTCATTGAAACTGCAATTAATGCAAACACTATTAGTAAAATATCAATTTGTGTTGTGATATATATGTAAATATGAAATATTTCTGTAATGGACATTTTATTGGAACTTTTTCTTTGTTAGTTAATAAGGAAATGGGGGCTTTCTTGGTATTGCTGGACTACAGTTCCCAGTATTCATTTGTATCCCAGCTTTCCTCAAGTGTATCCCCTGTGAGGATGAATTAAAATTTGGTAACATCTAATTCCCCTCTCCTGTTTTTAAAATGTTGGTGCTTCAGGTTCATTCTAAATGCCAGAGTTTATATTCCAAAATATCAAGAATGCCTAATAAATTATTAAACTTTATTAGATGTCATTGTGTCAGAAGTCATCTTAAAAAAAAATAGAAATTGCTCAGTGATAAAACGGTCTAAAGTTTTTGAGTCACTTGAGTAGTTTTAGCCATCTGGCTTAAAAAAAATGGCGATGCTGACATTTCAGAATCTTCTTGCCTATGTAGTTCGATATGTTAAAATTATTGCAGGTTGCTTTCTGCTGCAGATCGGATGAATCAGTTTTAAAAGGATTACGTAAAATGTACAGATGCAAATTTATTTCTTTTTTTTTAATATCAAGGTTTTTTTATTTATATATAAGTATTTTGAATACAGTGTATTGTCCAAGCATAACATTTTACAAAAAGGAAAGAAAAAAAAAGATAACACATTTTTTTTTTTTAATTTGATTTATATGCCGCCCTTCTCCGGAGACTCAGGGTGGCTTACAATGCGTTAAGCAATAGCCTTCATTCTTTTGTATATTTTATACAAAGTCAGCTTATTGCCCCCACAAACTGGGTCCTCATTTCACCTACCTTAGAAAGGATGGAAGGCTGAGTCAACCTTGAGCCTTGGAGAGATATACACATATACTTATAGCAATAATAATAATAATATAACAAAATAATTCTAACCATATTTATAATTATATTCGCTTATTTATGCTCCTATTATTCCTATTGTTCCTATATATTGCCATGTATATGATTATAAACAACATTCATATTTTATTTAACATAACAATACTCTTTCTTCATCTAATTTCTACCTCTTATCTCTAACCATTGATAAAACCTATTTCACGTTAAATAGTATTCTGTCTCCTTTATCTTTTATTTTCAAAGATAATAATTGAAAATGTTGCAAATTTACTTCTTTGCTCTTCACTTTTTATTTTACAGATCTAAGTAAATGAATAACAGGAGATATATAGCACCTTTGAGCCAGAAGATGAATGTCTGAAATCATATATTTTCTTTAATGTGACCACATGAAGCTGGATTGTATACAGAGTTATAAGCAGTGGATCCAAACCTAAAAGCCTATTTCATAAAAGACAAATTTTACCAACTGTAACTACTGGGAAAATGATAACATTTAAAAACCAGTTTATAGATCATGTTTAAGGCAGATAAAATATTATAATGCAACATTATGAATAACTTTTTAAAAATGCATCTGGAGTGAGGAATTTTCCCTGAATTTTAGTTGTAAACATTTGATTATTCTGAATTATCAATCAGCAACCCATCTTAAAGCAATAACAATAGATAATTGTAAATGATATTTTTAGTGTGTAGATGTGTTGAATTCTTAAAAATAAATAAATCCAAAAATGATTTTCTGTGGTCGACAGATAAACCCCATTATCGTTTTAAAGAGACAGAGACTAAAATAATCCTAGGACAGAGTTTTTATTTACTTTGCAAAGGGCCTTTCTCTCTGGAGTAGAGAAAGACGGAAATAAAACAATTTACACAAGTTTTTATAGTCTTCAGGAACATCAGAATACACGTCAATAAAGTACCTTGGGAATCAGTTTCAGATCTTACATAACATCTTATATAACATATGTAGTACATAATTCCAGGGTACTTACAGGACCGCCTTCTGCCACCAATAGCCTCCCACCGGCCAGTTCGCTCCCACAGAGAGGGCCTCCTCAGGGTGCCGTCGGCTAGACAATGCCGGCTGGCGACCCCCAGGAGGAGAGCCTTCTCTGTGGTGGCACCTACCCTTTGGAACAATCTACCCCCAGAGATACGAGTGATCTCCGACCTCCGGACCTTTCGTCGGGCCCTAAAAACTCATCTCTTTCAGTTAGCTGGTCTCTCTTGATTTTATGATTTTATGGTTGGTTTTAAATTTTGATATGGACTTTAAATTGATAAATTTTAAACTATGGGCCAAATTTAATTATTTTAAATCTATTTTTAATCGTATTTATGTATAAATGTTTTTATTTTGGCTGTTCACCGCCCTGAGTCCGAAAGGAGAAGGGCGGTATAGAAATTCGAATAATAAATAAATAAATAAATAAATAAATAAATAAATAAATAAATAAATAAATAAATAAATAAATAAATAAATAAATAAATAATTCCACCCTGGAAATTCCCCAATTCTCAACAGAAATACCCCTCAAAAACATCAATTGCGTACTTCCTTTAATTAATGAGGGCAAGTTAACCCAAGAACATATTTCCTGCAAGATAAACATCCTCTAAAAAACACAGGAATTACACACTTCCTTTCTCATGTTCTTAAATGTCAGCTAAATTATATAATCAGGTTATACAAGGTAAAACAAAGCCTTAACATGATTTTAAAATGGCGTAACTCAGGTTATGCTTTTACAGGAATAATTCTTATTTTTCTCACATTTTCCATTGCCAAACAGTTTGTAATATATTTTGTAAAGAAACATAGTACAGTAAACACTTCAACTCACTATCCAATCAAAGACCCACAAACAGTTGCTTGTGCTGTTGTTGCTCTGAAGTTAGCATAATCAAACTTGATGTTCATAATCAGAAGGAGGTTCAGCCAAACAGATTTATGCCTATTAACATCTAAGATGGGAAACAAGGCTTTATTTTTCTTTTCTTTTTTTCCCTTTCTTTTTCTTTTTGACAGTTGTTATTGTTAGTTGAGAAGTCGTGTCTGACCCATCGCGACCCCAAGGGTAACATTCGTTCGTCCTGGCCTTCATGTCCTCTACCATCCTCTGAAGTCCATTTAAGCTCACGCTTACTGCTTCAGTGCCTCCATCCAGCCATCTCATTCTCTGTTGTCCCCTTCTTCTTTTGCCCTCAATCTTTCCCAGCATTAGGCTCTTCTCTAGTGAGTCCTTCCTTCCCATTAGGTGGCCAAAATATTTGAGTTTCATCTTCAGGATCTGGCCTTCTAAAGAGCAGTCAGGGTTGATCTCCTTTAGGACTGAGTGGCTTAGTGCTTTTCCCTACTTTCTTCAATTTAAGCCTACATTTTGCAACAATCAACTCCTGGTGTTGTTTTTACTGACTGTATAGAGCTTCTCCATCTTTGACTGCAGAGCATATAGTCAATCTGATTTCTGTGTTGACCGTCTGGTGATGTCCATGTGTAGAGTCATCTCTTGGGTTGTTGGAAAAGAGTGTTTGTTTTGACCATGGTTTTTTGGTGATAATTCTATAAAGTGCTGTAGGGCTTCATAGAACTGGTCAATTTCATCCTCTTCAGTACCAGTGGTTGGGGCATAGACTTGGACTACTGTGATATTGAATAGTTTGCCTTGGATTCGAACTGAGATCATTCTGTCATTTTGGGGATTGTATCCCAGTATTGCTTTTCCTATTCTTTTATTGAACATGAAGGCTACTCCATTTCTTCTGAGGGTTTCTTGCCCGCAGTAGTATACCTGATGGTCATCTGAATTAAATTCACCCATTCCTGTCCATTTTAGTTTGCTGATCCCTAAAATGTCAATATTCAGTCTTGTTATCTCTTGTTTGACCACGTCTAGTTTGCCTTGATTCATGGATCTTACATTCCAGGATCCTATGGAGAAAAAATATTTGCAGCATCAGACTTTCCTTTTACCACCAGATGCATCCACAGCTGAATTCCTTTTGGCTTTTGCCCAGTTGCTTCATTCTTTCTGGCGCTACTAGTACTAGTCCTCTGCTCCTCCCCAGTAGCATATTGGACACCTTCTGACCTAAGGGGATCATCCTCTGGCATCATATCTTCTTTCTTTTTGGTACTGTCCATTGGGTTTTCATGGCAAAGATACTGGAGTGGATTGCCATTTCCTTCTCCAGTGGATCACATTTTGTCAGAGGTCTCTGCTATGACCTGTCCATCTTGGGTGGCCCTGCAGGGCATAGCTTATAGTTTCATTGAGTTACACTAGCCCCTTCGCCACGACAAGGCAGTAATCCATGAAGGGGAGGAGGGAAATAAGGGACATTTTTTTTTAAAAAAATGTTCTGTTTTCTAGATTGTGTGAGGAAAGCTAATCAATGGCCAGTAAACAGGTTTCTCTTAGCAGAATGCATTGAATGGGTTTCTCACATCTTCATTTATATATATATGCAACATACAGCAGAATTGTATTCTTAAATTGTGAATAGAAAATGTTTATATGAATAGTAATATTAATTGTTTTTCAGGTTTTTGAAAAATATTTTAGAGGCAATGGGATTATTTCTTTTACATTATATTAATAGGATTTTGAATGTACTTTTAATATAACCAAGCAAAAAAAGAAATCAGATAGCAGAATTACGAGCCTATTGTAATATACTGTCTTGACACTCTCAATACAGATGTTTATTAGGCTTAAACAGACAGCCTACTCAAAACCGAAAATGTATATTGAAAAAAGAAAGAAATGGCAGTTCTCCTGTGTTGACAAGTAACAGCTGTATTTGCAGTCTGCTTTTTATTGTAATCATTAAACAACACACCATTTTTATTAAACTTTATACATTAAAGATACAAAGTTAAAAAAAAGAGAAAGGAATGGCAGAAAAGAATGAAAAAAGAACCAGAAACAGAAAAAAATACTGTGTTTCCCTGAAAATAAGACCCTGTCTTATATTTTTTGAACCCCAAAATAAGCGCTTGGCCTTATTTTTGGGGAGGTCTTATTATTATTTTGTGTTGCATGGAGCAAGATGCGGTTCCTCTTGCTGTCTTACCTGATTTCCAACTCTGCATTTAAATATTTTCAGGGAGGGCTTATTTTTGGGAGGAGGCTTATTTTAGCACATGCACTCAAAAGCCCAATTGGGGTTATTATTAGGGAATGTCTTATTTTCAGGGAAACAGAGTATATTAAGAATATCATAAAGAAAAAAGACAGTATATAAAGATGTAACAGAATAACAGAATTGGAAGGGAACATGGATGTCTCCTGGTATAACCCTATGCTCAAGAAGAAGCATCGGAAAAAAATCATCAACAAATACTAAGAAAAAACACACATTCTATTTACACCTTCTAAGAAAATAAAATGGTGATAAGAAATTAATCATCTGGTTCAGGTTTTCCTGACCAAAAAAAGGGCCAAGGAGAGATCCTAGCTGTTTTTCTAAAGGTCTTTAAGGTGTGGACCAATGTTAATATTAAAAATGCCTTGTAAACCTTCTTAAAGTTTATTGTATGTTATTGTGTCAATAATTATTTATTAAAAAGGAAGAATTGCTCAGTGATAGTATGGTCTACAATTTTTGTGTCACTTGAATAATTTTAGCCATTTACTAGAAGTAGCATGCTATAGAACCCATCAGTCAAGGAACTTCAACTAAGAGGTTCTAGGAAAAGAGCCTTCTTTGCCATGGTTACAATCTTGCTGCTGGAGATGATATATGACCCCACCCCCTAGGCCTTCTGGATTGACCTCAAAACTTGTCTCACACAATTGGCTTGGGACCATGATGGGCAGTGGTGGGTTGCCCCTACTTTGCACCGGTTTTATAGAACTGGTAGTAAAACCGGCGGGAGGCTCTGCCCACCGACCCAACATCATCAAAATGCATCTGCACATGCGCAGAAGGGCACATGGCCCCACTGTGAACTGGTAGTAAAGGTAAGTAGAACCCACCCCTGATGATGGGGGTGCTTTACACTATTGTGTGAGCTTTTGTGTGAGGGGAGCTATAGTGATTTAATTCCCTTTTTCAGGAGGGAAGGGAACTTGGTAAAAACCAAGTTTTTATAGCTCTTATACACAGGTATAAAAATGAGGTAAGAAGAAAAAGGTAGATCTTGTATCTTTCTGATAAGGAGGCAATATCTTTCTTATTTTCTCTGTTCTTATATCCACTGGGAGTTGATATCATTTTGACTTCCTAGATATTTGTAAAAGTTAAATCCAACCCTAGCTCTCCAGAATCGGAGGGGGAAGGGGGAAAAAAAGGTATCAAAGGGTACAGTCTCCCATGGGATTGCCAATGATTAACTGTATTTGACTGAAGATTGTAAAACTACAGTTTTTTTTAAAAAAAGAAAGATATTGGATATCTACAACGTGTGGTTCCTATACATCATAAATGCAAAATAGATCTGTCAGATTCATAAATGTCATGTATAATAATTTTGCTGATAGCTGCTGCTGCTGAAGACGTTGGACAGATTCTTGAATGCAAGTGGTGTTTTTTTTTCCCTTCGTAAGAATTGAAAGCACTGCCTGAAAAGCCAAAGTATTGTTTTATTTGTTTATGGTAATCATTGCAACACAAAGTTCAAAAATTTCTCGTGGAATCCTCTCTTAGCTCTTGGCAAGATCATATTCTTATTCCCGTAATACTGTCTTCTCCCAGAATCCTTGACAACAAACAAATATAAAATGAGGAAGGGATGGTAGTAGTTGGGAGAAATCCACTGAGATTGCCAAATTGCCGAACTGAGGTTTGGTAGTTCAGACATTGCCTGAACAGCTATGAAGAGCTGGCTACTCTTGGTTGCTGCTGTTCTTCTCTGGCCAGGCGGCTCTTCTCAAAATGGTAAGTTAAGAAGAAAAGAAATCAAGGGGTTACTAAGGAAAGCAGCTTCTGCTGCGTTCATCAAAGAAGCAATTTCTTTTAGCAAAAGCAAAGAGTTCCATTTTCCACCTGTGGCTTTCTGGAAATTTGTAATGGCAGATTCTTTAAGGATATCATAGACTTACAGTATAATTCTAATCCCCTTCTTAAATGCAAGATTTTTGAGCAACTGATTTGTGTATAGCAAAATACCTTGCATCAGTATTGTAAATTCACACCTGTTGTGAGGGACTTTGCTTCAGTTAATAAAAAAGAGGATAGGATGATAACCAAATGATAACTATGTCTAATAATGCTACTTTATGTTTAATGGTTTATTTTGCTTATAAACAAAAAAGATCCTCAAAAGTTGAAATGAACAGATGTAAAAATGAAATATTTATTTATTTTATTTATTTATAAAATTTGTAAAATTGTATATATTTATATTATATAAATATAATTTATATATCTACCATATTTCTACCATAATTTAACTAAGTACATGCTGTCAGTACGAATCTACATTTCCCCCCCAATTTTTCTCTCGTCTTCCTTCTAGATGAGGTGATTTTATGAGAGCCTCCATTATGCCTCGGGCTGCCCCTATAGTACATGATACATGCATAAAAACATTGATCATCTAGGAACCATAACCTGTTCCAAGGAGACAAGTCAGAAGTTTGAAATTTTAGAGATGTATTTCAGTTGTGTTTGCATCAGGATACATACAAAAGTAATTAGTATATATCTTAATTCACAGTGATGATATGAAGAAAAAGAGGGAAATATTCACATCTCAAGACATTGAAGCTAAGATTACATTTGCTTACATTCACACTAATTGAACCTTTGAGCAAATAATAATTAAATAAATAATTAATTATTTATCACTGTTTTTGGTTGCCTGACAGTTGCCTGGGCCGGGCTTTCTTCTTTTCCCTTTTTTAATCAATTGATTTATGTTTCTTATGTAGGGGGAAAAGTAAGAAAAGTATTGACCCTGTAAACGTAGATCGCAGAAGGTGTTCCTTTCCCAATAATTGTAAAATTAATAAACCATTTGTACAATAGGTAATGATTGCCATCTCGTATCAAGCTGTTACTTTCAAATTCGATAGCTGAAGGGTTAGAGATATTCTACAATTATTTTCTTCCCTGCTTCTGCCCGCCATTGCTGTTTTGAATGAATATTTGTGCTCTCTACACTGTATAAACTCTCTCCCTCCCTCTCCCTCCCCCCTCTCTGCCCCTCAATATCTCACAATTGTATTCTACTATGCTCTATCTCTAAAAAAGATAAGGAAAGGGAAGGGAAGAACAAGGTGAGAGAATTATAGCCTATAGAATAAATTCTCAGCTGGCACCATTTAAACTTGATAAAAAGAAAGAAACTATAGGTAATAGACATTGAAAAATTAATAATAAGAAATGGATTTATTTCTCTGGGGAAAGAACTGTTGCCAGCTTTAACATTTTTGAGTCAGATATTGCTGAGGAAGTATATAGGGAAAGATGAGAGGGTGATTACAATTAACAAAAATTTATTGTTGAAAATCTAATATGTACAATATCAGAAAGATTCCTTCAGGACCACCCATGTTTAGCCACGGTAAGTACCGGCAAGGAGGAAATTCCAAAGAAAAACTTACAAAGAAGTTGCTTTGGGGGGGGGCAAGTTTGCTAGCCCTTCAACCTCTCTCTATCTCCCCATCCACAGAGTTGCTTAGGTTACGCTTCAGCAAGGGAAGGTTACATATTACAGGCAGTCCTTGAGTTATATCTTAATGGAGACTTTCCATCACAGTTATGCAACATGTTATGATCATAAAGTGGATCAGTCATGAGAGTGACTAGATTTTATAAATATTTTTGTGGTGGCCATTAAATGAATTATCACAGTCATTAAGTGAATATGTATTTCTTAAGTATACCAGTGGTTCGCCATTGGTGTGGTTTTGCAGTAAACCAGAAGTAAATGCTTTTTACTTACTTAGGTTTTCAGCAAAACTGTCATAAAACAGGGTCATGTGTATACGGGATGCTTCAATTGGCTGTAAATACAACCCAGTTGCCCAGCACCAATTTAATTTAATTTAATTTAATTTAATAATTTAATTTAATTTAATTTAATTTAATTTAATTTAATTTAATTTAATTTAATTTAATTTAATTTAATTTAATTTAATTTAATTTAATTTAATTTAATTTAATTTAATTTAATTTAATTTAATTTAATTTAATTTAATTTAATTTAATTTATTCCATTTCTATGCCGCCCAACTCCCAAGGGACTCTGGGTGGCTTACAGCAAAAATAATGCGAACAAGGAACATAGAAAAATTATTTAAAAACATTATAAAAACATTTTAAAAACATTAAAAGCCCATGCACACAATTCATGGCTGGATCTCGCAAGATTGCAACAGCGAGATCAACAGCTCCAGGCCTGCTGGAAAAGCCAGGTCTTCACCACTTTCCAGAAGGCCAATAGGGTGGGGGCAGTCCAGATCTCAGGAGGTAACTGATTCCAGAGAGCTGGGGCAGCGACAGAGAAGGACCTCCCCTGCGGGCCCGCCAGCCAGCACTATTTAGCTGACGGGACCCGAAGGAGACCAACTCTGTGGGATCTTATCAGTCACTGGGAGCTATGCGGTAGAAGGCGGTCTCGAAGATAGCCTGGCGCTGAGCCATGTACGGCTTTCAAAGTTAATAACCAACACCTTGAATTGAAACCAACACCAAAGTGTACTCATCTGACTGAAGCAGGGGGTGAGTGTTGACATTTTGAATCTGGATCATAAGCACTCCACAACTAAGTTCCTTGGCATTTCAAATGATCACTAAATTGAGGATTACTTATAGTTAAGTGTCCAGCAAGCATTGGTTTCTTAGTTAAGACAAAAGTGGGAAATAATTATCTAACTTGGGTTTGTTATCTCCAGTTCATGGGAAGTTCATGAGAGTAAATAGAAAAAGTGAGCTTGTCTAAGCAAATAAGATAATTTTATGTAAATATAATTTCAGCATGTGAAGAACCAGATGAGATTGACTTTGGGGAAATTGTGAGTGCTGAGAAAGCCAAGTATCTGGAAAATGACCGAGTGCAATACAGGTGCAACCCTAGCTATGTCTTGGAAGGACCTGAATGGATTCAATGTAAGGGACAAAAATGGACACCTCATCTACCAAAATGCTTGGGTAAGGCATCATGCTTTTTTTTTTTTTACTAGTGTAGACCTGGGAGAAAATGCTGAATTCATCCAGTAGGAGAAGAATTGTAGCTGCCAAATTCTTTGAGAATTGGATTGAATTTGCATCCAGGTTTTCCCTCTGAAGATACAAACTGTGCTGGTGTCATCTTCTTCCATTTGAAAGCTAAAAAAAAAATTAAACTGTTCCAAACTGTTGAATGAGCAAGCAAAATAGTGGATATAACTAAATGATATTCAATTGGAAGCTTATTCAAGGATGCTGAGTAACTGCGGGATACAGTTACATCTGGTAACAGACTCAGTGGTTAATAAAATAGGAAAGTGAATTCTTTTGCTATGGAATTCAGCCAGCTAGAATGCTGTAGAAGGAAAACTTTTCAGTCTAGTAATTACAATTTATTCAGAATATTTACTCAGTTTCCTCCATGATCGTTCCATCTCTATTAATAATACAAAACTAGATCCCATCATCCTTGTAGCTGGTACAGTTGGGTAAATCATCACATTCTTACATCCTTTGTGCAAAAACTGTCTAGGAAATAACAAAAGCTCAGACAATTCAGCACAGTTTGTCAAGAGGTTATTCAGAGGACAAAATACTTCACTGAAACATTTCTGGCCAGGACTCAGATTTCTTTTATCTGACTGGTGCCTTGGTAGTGACTTTTCCTCCAGTTCCCCAAAGTTATTTCTTATGCTTGTTATGAATATTAGGATGTCATTAATTCAACAAACCCCTTCATGAATTACTGCCATGTCATGGCAAAGCGGCTTGTAAAGCTCAAAAGCTATGAGCTAAGCCTTGTGGGGTCACCCAAGATGGACAGGTCATAGGAGAGTTCTGCCAAAATGTGGTCTACTTGAGAAGGAAATTGCCACCCACTCTGGTATCCTTGCCAATAAAACCACATGAACAGTATCAAAAGGCTAAACAATATGATGCTGGTAGTTGAGCTCTTCCGGTTGGATTGTGTCCAATATGCTACTGGGGAAGAGAGGAGGGCAATTGCAAGTGGCACAAGAAAGAATGAAGCAGCTGGGCCAAAGCTGAAATGACACTTAGCTGTGGATGTGTCTGGTGGTGAAAAGAAAGTCCAGTGCTGTAAGAACAATATTCCATAGGAATCTGGAGTGTAAGATCTGTGAATCAAAGTAACATGGTTCTGGTTGAACATGAAATGGGAAGATTGAAAGCAACATCTTGGAAATCAGTGCAATTAAAGCGGATGAGAATCAGCAATTTTAATGGAAAAACAATACAGAGATATAATCTCAAAAATTACAGAACGATCTTGGTTAGAATTCAAGGCAAAGCATTCAACATCATAGTAATTCAAATCTATGCCCCAAACACTGACGCTATAGAGCAGGGTGTCAAACTGGATTTCTTTGAGGGCCAGATCAGCATTGTAGTTTTCTGCGGGCCAGCAAGGGGTGGGTGGGAAGTGGGGGAGATGGGATGGACTTCTCCTGCAGCACTTTGTTGGCCAAAATAGGTTGTGGGGGGTGCATGCCCCCCCAGCACATTTTTGGCTGGCAGAGTGCTGCTGGAGGCCAGGGAGGCCAAAAACAGGCTACACGGGGGGCTTGTGGGGCCTCCATGCAGTCCATTTTTAGCCAGCAGAGGCACTGCGGGCCAGTTCTTTGCTATTTCCAGGCCAGTCCCATGGGCCAGGTTTAAGCACCCCATCGGCTGGATCTGGCCCGCGGGCCTTAAGTTTGACACCCGTGCTATAAAGGCTGAAGATCTACCATACCTTATAGAACTAACACCAAAAAAAGATGTCATTTTCATCATAGTGGATTGGAATTCAAAAAATAGGAAATCAAGATAACCGAAATAATAGCAATAAGAAGTTTGCCCATGAAGTTACAAATGAAGCAGGGCAAAGACCCTGATGTTGAGAACGATTGAAGGCAAAAGGACAAGGGGACAGCAGAGGATGAGGTGGATAGATAGTGTCATTGATCAATGAACATGAATTTGGGCAAACTCCAGGAGACAATTAAGGATAGGGTGCTGGTTTGCTATGGTCTATGCGGTTGTGAAGAGTAAGACATGACTTAGCAACTAAACAATGACATCACAATTCAATAAGGGGCATTATAATATTTACTGGAGAGCTAAAAGAATGCTTTAAAAGTATTGTCTATCTAACCTGTAATGCTGGAAATGTTAAATGGGTAGAAGAACATTGACTGATAGGATATTGACTTGCCCCACTATTAATAACAATAATCTCATTAATGTGAGCAAAAAGACAAAACTAGAAATTGTCCCATTACAACTCGGTTAACTCAAGACATCTTTGCAGAACATTCTGAATTGCGCTGTCTGTTCTTAACTTAAAACAAACAGAACAACATCCATTTGGCATGCTTCTACAAGCCAGTCCTCTAGCATAGGTCTAAAAACTATAGCAGAATCATAACTTGTTTATCATTAATACTGTGATCTAACTTGGTTTATTTGTATTTGGCCTAGAATTATCCATTGCGACTTGTAAATCTGTCTTATTTTCTTAGGGTGGAATAGAGGAGAAACCAATGGACAATTATCTCCCTTGAGAAGATCTATTTTCTTTTCTTTTCTGTTTTATTTTTAGCACCCTGCAGTATCACAAGGCAACAGCTAGCAACAAAAAACTTGTTTGTATTTGGGAGTCAAAGAAAAGCTCAACTTATTCAGAGTAATCATAGCCTGCAATTTCAATGTAATGAAGGATATGTCATTGTGGTTCCATCAGTCAGAAAGTGTGTTGACGGTTACATGGAGTTGCCTTTATGTATCTCTGGTAAGCATGCTGTCAGTATCATGGATTCTGTCAGTGATTTAATCTTCACTGAACTCTCTCACATCTTGGCTTAGAATTTTACTAGTGTAATCTAAATTTTAAAAAATTTGAAGCACATCAGATAGGAGAAAGATGTTCTGGCAATTCCCCAAACATATAAATTGTCTCTAAGGTTCAGTCTTAATTGAACTTCAGTTAAGAATTATGTTTCCTTGTAGTTGAAAATATGCATAATATTGGTAGGAATTTGTATCACAAATTGCAAAGGTTGTATCAAAATATGTTGATGTCATATTATTAAAAGAGAATTTAACTTGGAAAGTATTTGATGGTTAAATTAGCCTATAAATAGAAAGTATACTGTGCTATGCTCACAGAGCTAATGGATTATTTTTATGCTGATCAAGTTGAAGAGTTTAAAATTAAAATATTGGGTGCTTCATGAATTAAGAGGTAAATTGTTAGCATGTTGTTTAAAGCAAGTGAGACAGCAACATAAAGTTTAAAATATCTACATATGATGGTATGAGAATTACAAATGCAATAGAATATACAATAGAACAGATACAATTACAGATCCAACAGAATGAGCGATAATACAACACTGATATTACTATTCAGTTATTTAATCATATCTATGTGTAATAATTTAAATGAAAGACCTTTACAGTCTTTATTAGAACATGATTATGTGTCAGCCTTGCAAAGTAGATCATAGAGGATGTACCATCAGATGAGCTAATTCTACTGTTAAGGTAGGGTTACTTTAACAGAATCTTGCAATCCAAAAGTACATTCCTTCGTCCTGTGCCTTTTAGAGCCCATGAAACTGGGAGGGTCTCTTCTGAACCTCTTGCCCTGTCTATTCCTGGCATGGACTGAGTTGCCTTTTAAACTGATGGTTCCCTTGGTTGCATTTCTTCCCCTTTTCTCCCAAGGTCATTCCCACATACCATTACTTCATATATTTCTGTAGAGATCTTGGCAGTTATCTGAGTCAATATAAAGCAAAAAGTATTTTAACTTATAGCAAAACAAGAGAGAGAGAGAGAGAGAGAGAGAGAGAGAGAGAGGGAGGGAGGGAGGGAGGGAGAGGGAGGGAGAGAGAGATTGTTCTAATAGGTTGTACCTGATTTTATTTGAAAAGTTGGACAGAATGTATAATAATGTTAAACCAATTTCTTTATAATTATTATTTTAAGGAATGTCAACAGTTTCAGCTTCAATTTCCTGCCCCAAAATTTAACAGTGTCAATATAATCAATTTAATCATATTTTATTGTTAATCAAATTGAATTTGAAACATATCAGAAATTTTAAAATACCTTTAAAGTTGAAAATGCTGATATTTCTGATTTATGGGATGAAGACTTGAAATATTTGATAATGGAGTATCAATTTATTTAAGACTTTAAAACATGATAAGTGTTTGTGTTAAGTGTAACTTGAGTTTGAAATGAATTTATGAAAGGATTTTCTTCTGAGCTTAGTGGAACATCTGAAAGACTATTTCAGGACGATTTCTGATTGTAGCTGAAATAGATTTTCTTTGTTGCTGGTGTAAGAAAGGTAAGGGCACATCAATTAATTTGATTTGATCACGGCCAATTTTGGTTTTCTTTTGGAAGAATCTTGTAATAAATCGCCTGATCTGCTGGGAGTTTTTTAGTTTTTCTAAGGGTTTTAATTGGAGTATTTTAATTAACTAAAATTAATTTATTATTTTATTGTGCGATTATTTTATTTTTGTGAGCCGCCCGGAGTCCTTTGGGCTAAGGGAGGCATATAAATTTGATTAAATAAATAAATAAATAAATAAATAAATAAATAAATAAATAAATAAATAGAAATACTGTATATGCAAATGTTTTCATGTTAAAGATGTGAATGCTATTTTACTATTTTGAATTACATTCTAAAATGAAGGCATCTAATACTTTCTTAGGAACTTGGGGTTATATCATGCGTAGCCAAGAAAGTTTGGAAAACTGCTATTACTTTAAATATCAAGAAGTGGATATGTATAACATCAATTTTTAGAAAGACCATTCTTTTCTGTAAAGAAAAATTGATATTGTAAAATTTTGTCATAGATTCCATAATAATGACAGATTTTGTTTAAGTATAATTTGGAATTATATAATACATATAAGGGGTGTGTGTGTATTATATAAATTACATACATACATACACACACATTACACACACACATATACACACACACATTTAAATTATTTAGATCAGTTTAACCTGTTAATTCTTAGAGAAGAAATTCTAAGTTTATTTATTTATTCATCTTCATGCTTTCATATTTGATAGAAAGAGGGCAAAATTGCAGTGGTCCACCAAGAACTGAGAACGGAGACATTACTACTTTATCTGAGAAGCAGTACAAATCTGGCTCTTCAGTAGAATTCAAATGCCAAAGTTATTATGCCATGGAAGGCCAAAAAATATCTTTTTGTGATGATGGGACCTGGACAAAAGTACCCATTTGCCTTGGTAAGCGGAAAAGAAAGTCTTCATCTAATTTTTATGAGCATTTCTAATAATTAAGAATAATGGCTTTCTCTCTTTCTCTCATATAAAGAAGATTTAATTGATGTTTCCTGCAGCAGCCCTCCTTTATATACGATTTCAATTCTGTTAACTTGGGTGAAGTAGCTACTAGATGAAAGCTAAATCTAGGTAAATCTTGCAATAAGATAATATGATGCATTTCGATCCCGACAGCCTTCTCGAATAGGATTTGCTTTCTTTTTCACCTCAGATCCCTGTGTGATCTCCAGGACTGAATTGGAAAGCCAGAAGATAGAAGTTAAAGATGGAATAGAGGTGCCTGACAATATATTTGTTCAACGTGGTCTTTCCATTGAGCTGACCTGTAGAACAGGATATGTCCTGGAAGCAAATTCTTCCCAATCAGCTTTTGTAATCCAGTGTGATGGGACACCACCCGTGATTCCTAAATGCAAAGGTGACTCAAAAAGTTTAATTTTACAATTCTGCTATCACCAATCCAGGGCCAAAACACTTCGGTTTGAGTCTATTTATGATTAGAGCTAAAATAAGCTGCAATTATTTATGTGTTTTACTGGTAATTTTTATCCCATCTTGATGCATTCCCAGCTGGGCTACATTTTTCTATTCTGAAAAGGCCCATTGGAAATTATTGGGATGTAATTGAAATAGGACAATGTGAAAAATTTCAGATTGCTGAAGAGGAGTGGTGCAATGAAAGACACATCCATTGGTGGTTTAATGGCCAAGTTAGTGCAAAAACTGCACTCTTCAGATCCTCCCCCAAAGGTCTGTTGTATCATCAATGTAGGGGTAATCTGCACCAGTGGTGGGTTTCTACCGCTTCACCCCGGTTCCACCCACCCAGACGTCATCATGGATGCTCTGTGCATGCGCAGAAGCACCGCACGTGAGCGAAACAAGTTCACAGTTCTGAACCAGTAGCGAAGGTATGTGAAAACCACTACTTATCTGCATGTCAATATTTTTATATCATTAAAAGATACAGTAATTGCTTTTGCTGATGATAGACTCCATAGCTGAGCTATTGTTTCCATTTTTAAAGAATTTATAAACTACTAGCTGTACTTGGCCACGTGTTGCTGTGGCCCAGTTTGGTGCTTCTGCTGGGCTAAAAGAGTGAGGCTGAAGTTCCAAACTCTCCATGAACATTTGGTGGGCATGGCCCATTCGACGTCACTCACTTTCATCAGTCACATGACAGCCCCTGATGATTAGGGCAGAGAACCGGTTGCTAAAAAACAATGGGAACCACAAATTCCTCCCTCTCTGTCTCCCCCCCTTTATCTTTCTATGTCTCTCTCTCTCCCTGTCTGTATCTCTCTATGTGTGTCTCTCTCTCCCTCTCTCTGTATCTCTATGTCTCTCTCTCTCTCCCCTCTCTCTCTGTATCTCTCTCTGTCTCTTTCTCTGTCCCACCCTCTCTCTCTGTATCTCTGTATGTGTGTCTCTCTCTCTCCCCGTCTCTCTGTATTTCTCTATCTCTCTCTCTCTCCCTCTTTCTCTGTTTATCTCTGTCTCTGGCCCAGCCTCTTCTGTATCCCCCGCCATCACCCTTACCTTTTCAGGCCAGGCCTTCACAGCTCTCCGCACTAGAGCAGAATCTTGGGGGCCCCCTTCATCCTCCCTACACAGATGCTCTCTGAGGGCTCGATGGGGAGACACATAGCAGGGAAGGGAAGGGAAGGGAGGGAGGGAAGGGGTGCGGCAGGGGTTGGAGGCTGTTTTGGGGCTTCCGCCCGAAGGAAGAAAGTGGCAAAGCCAGGAGCCATGTACACTCCACTGGATTCCTGCTGCGCAGTTCTCCTCCCCCACCTGCCAAGGGCAGGGGAATGATTAAATCCCCCCCTCTTCCAGGCAAAATGAAGGAGGGCCGGCCATTCTCCCTCCTGGCCATTTCCGCCCCCGAAGCCTCCCCGGAGCCCCTTTTCTGCCAGAGGCCGAAATTTTCATGTAGGCTCCATGAACTGCCAGAGCACCCACCTGGGAATCAAAGACAGCACTGGTCAAAAGTGACCCCGAGGCTCCACTTGCCTCCATCTCCCACTCACCGACCGGATTCGCATAGCGCCAGTTAGCGGCTGGTCTTTCTGACCTCGGGGCCTGTGGTAGCGTTGGGCCAGACATGATTCGAGCCAGGTGAGGGATGGAGGGTTCCTGCTTAGTGGACCCAGGCAGCCTGGTTGCCAGGTGTTCTTTGGAGGGAGCCCCGAGAGCGGCTGGCGAGAGGGATGGGCAGCAGCAGCGGGCGAGGCTAGTTTGCGGGGTGGCCGGGGGATGGGGAGGTCAGAGCCAGGCTCGGGCAGGTCCCGGCCAGCCCTAGAAGTGCCAGCTGTGAGGGCTTCCTGGTGGGGAGCCAGCTGCCTACCTGCCGAGCCTGGTGGCAGGATATGGCCCTCGGGCATCTCTGCCTTCCAAATGCGCAGTTTCTTGGAAGCAATATGGAGAGTCTAAATATAAGGAGCAGAAATCTGTTGAGCGTAATCAGGGCTGGGAGGCTGCCATATTGGTTTTATGTCCAGCAGATGGCGCTGTCTTTCAATGTTTTCCAAAGTTTTTCATGTTTTTACCTGTCACAGGTGTGACATGTATATAATATAGGTATAGAAAAACATGCCCGTAGTCGAATGCAACGTTGTGTCAAAATTTGAAAGCAATCAGAGAAGAACTTTAGGAGATGTGCGGTTATGTACAAACGGACATTTACATTTTTATTTATATAGATTACCATACCAAAATCTAAATATCAATACCAATAGAAATTCCAACTCCATTTCTAACAAGACTATAGGGAATTCTTTAATTAGTGGGGGGAAATATTGCTGTGCTTCTAATTTTAGCACTAGCAGATATGGGGATGTCTAGTGAAAGACAACTCACAATTTTAGTGGCCCAACCTCTCCCAGAACCAGTTATTCCACCACAGGCATTAGAAGAACTTCATGGAGATGTTTCTTTGTTTATTCATGCATGTTATTTCTGTACCATGTTGATTCTTATGGATTCTAGGCAGTTTACAGATATTAAAATAGCAATAAAATAATCAAAAATTTTAAATTTTAAAAATAGAGCCTTGGTAGTACAGTGGTCTAAAGCATCCTGTTATTAAGACCAGCGGCCTGCAATTACTGCAGGTTCGAATCTCGCCAGGCTCAAGGTTGACTCAGCCTTCCATCCTTTTTAAGATAGGTAAATTGAGGACCCAGTTGTGGGGGCAATAAGCTGACTTTGTATAAATGTACAAAAGGATGAAGGCTATTGCTTAGCACATTGCTTAGCCCTGAGTCTCCGGAGAAGGGCGGCATATAAATCAAATTTAAAAAAAAAATTCAATAACATAATGACTAAGAATAAATCATAAGAAAAATGCACACATGTAGACCTAAATCTCTGTGGTCCTACACTCACTACTAGCTTCAAGAAAACCAGGAGAGTGACTGCCATTCTCTACTTAGGGCAGCTGTTCCTAAGGAGGGGAGCTGCAAGGAGAAGATGTGATATCACTCCCTGACTAACTGAAAGTTGGGGACTCTTGCAATCCAGGTTAGACAAACCATGGTCATCTGGAAAACTCAATGTCATAGATGCCCCATACTCAAGCTATAAATAAGTAATCATGACCAGAGGGACATTGGTAGCCACTGCAACTTTTGCAGCAATGATGTAATGTAGCAGATCTAAGAGTATATATTGAGCATACAGATATTGAATTCTAGACCAGTTGATGTTTTGATGGTATCCCTGGGGCAATGCCAGGAGGAGCTAATTAATTGTTTAATTACATGCCAAGAAGGCGGTATCCACTCTCAGAAATCACATAGATTGATTTTCTCCAGGAAATCTGCCCCAATCTTCAAATCTTCTAGCAATGCATCCATTGCCACAGTAACTGAATTGTTGTTGGTGATACTCTACCTCAGAGTTATCATTATAGATAGAGGGCCGCTTCTAATTCTGAACAGAATTTGAACATAAATGGGACTAGGAACAAGCCCTGCGGGCTCCATCACAGCCTTTGAAAGCCTGACCTCTTTCCTTTGTCGCCATGATCGACAACGTCAGGCAGAAGTGGAACCACTGCCATGTGTAGCTCTTAATTTTACAACCTTGCAGGTGGTTGAAAATGCTAGTGAAATTGACAACAGGACTGAATAGCAAGAAGAGGGGTATCAAATTGTAGTTTTATGTTTCAACTCAAAGCAAAGTAAAGAATAATTATAGGAACTGGCTGAATTTATTTATGATGTTCCAAATAAATAATAGCCAAGAACTACTAAAAGTAATAAAAGCTCCATTACAAAGAATTTGAAGGCCTGACCTCTTTTCCCTGTCACCATTAACTGAAAGTGTAACCTCAGACAGGAGAGGGACTACTACAATGTGGAGCCCCTGATTTGTAACCTTGCAGGTGGCTAAAAATCCTACCAGGCTCAACAGTGGGACTAAAAAGTAAGAATGATGGTATCAAGTATGGGGGTATAGGGGTATCAAATTGTAGCTTTTTATTTCAATTGGAAACCAAAGTGAAGGAGGAGAATAATTACAACAACTTTCTGAATTTATTTATGATCTTTCAAATAAATACAAGGCTACTAAAAGCACTTTTAATCAAGATGACTATTTTCACAGTATATTTTAGAACCTAACTGGCAGTTTTAAATTAGTTGTGCCCATCAGTAAGTATGTCTATTGATTAATATGTTCTTGTGGTGCTATATAGATATTTAAAATAGTAATATTGTTTTCTGTGCTTATAGAAATCAATGCCTACAATCTGATATGAGTGCACGTTTTCCTTTTTTCATATAATATATGATTTATTTTCTCTAGAAATTACATGCAACTCTCCAAGAATATCTAATGGTACTTTCCGACCTCAAAGAACTATATATCATGATGGGGATCTAATTCGAATTCAGTGTGACAGTGGATTTACTTTTGATCCAGATAATGGAGAAAAGGTGGTTGAATGCACAAAGAATGGATGGTCACCTCCACCAAAATGTATCAGTAAGTAGAACTAGTGTACATTACTATGATTGTAGAATGGCATATATATTGAACTTTGTACAAGTGTACTTTTTAATACAATTTTATATGATTTTCTAGTTTTCTGCCAAAGGGACATATTTCATCCAGAGCATTTTAACAGTATTTACATATATATAATGTACTTTTCAGAGTATAAGATGCACCTTTTTACCCCAAAAAAGAGGGTGAAAATCTGGGTGTGTCTTATAGTCCGAATCAGAGGTGGGTTTCAGCAGGTTCTGACCAGAGAACAGTTCTGGAGAATTGGTCATAGCGAAAATTTTGAGTAGTTCAAAGAACCAGTGGTAAAAATTCTGACTGGCCCCGCCTCCATCTATTCTCTGCTTCCCAAATCCCAGCTGATCAGGAGGAAGTGGGGATTTTGTAGTAACCTTCCCCTGGATTGGGGGCGGAATGGAGATTTTACAGTATACTTCCCCTGCCATGCCTACCAAGCCATGCCCACCAAGCCATGCCATGCCAACCAAGCCATACCCATAGAACTGGTAGTAAAACATTTGAAACCCACCATCGGTCTGAATGTAGCTCTGCCCACCCACCTTCGGATATTTTTGGGCTCCGTGTGTCATATTTTTATGTGGTTCCAGGTGGCAGGGATCTGGGTCAGGGCACAGCCTGAGGAATGACCCTCTTTGGGATGGCTTGGGGGGGGGTAGCTTCGGCAAACAAGATGGGCCCCATGGTTCGCAGCTGGTCCGCCCTCTGGCTGCCCAGTGGGCAGCTCAGGGCAAACAATGGCCATGATGACTTCACTCCCCAGCAATGTAAGGAGATGCTGAGCTCTCTCTGTGCCCGGGAGCCGAACTGAGCGGGAGCCCCTAAAGTGAAATGTCCCTCCTTTCCAGCCACTGCCACCCGTTGGCCCAATTCCCCAATGCAATTCACAGAGCTATGTTTCAGGCAGCGGCTGGTTCCCCTGCAATGTGCATCAGGGAACAGGGAATCATTTTTGGATTCGGGGACGGAATTGCAGCACTGCCACGTGAAAATGCTTTTCTCCCCAATGCACATTGCAGAGCTGTGCGCCCTCCTCCTCCTTCTCAGCAGACTCACTTCTCTTTCCTCCTGGCCAGACCCATTGCCTTAAACGCGATGCACTTTTTTTGCTTCTGCGTGCCCCATTTTTGGAATCAGGAAGGAAAGCATTTTTGGGTGGCAGACTCGTGATCCCCTTTCTGATTCCAAAAATGGGGCGTGGAATATCGTGGACCCTACAATCTGAGTCTAGGGCCTGGCAATTATAGTCCCAATCTTCTTCTTCTTCTTCTTCTTCTTCTTCTTCTTCTTCTTCTTCTTCTTCTTCTTCTTCTTCTTCTTCTTCTTCTTCTTCTTCTTCTTCTTCTTCTTCTTCTTCTTCTTCTTCTTCTTCTTCTTCTTCTTCTTCTTCTTCTTCTTCTTCTTCTTCTTCTCCTTCTCCTTCTCCTTCTCCTTCTCCTTCTCCTTCTCCTTCTCCTTCTCCTTCTCCTTCTTCTCCTCCTCCTCCTCCTCCTCCTCAAAATGTTCAAAATCCATATATACAATATATTCTCTGGTTACAGTTCTTTACAGTAATATTCATCATAATCATAATAGTATTTTCTAATGGTAGTTTCATAATAACAGTTCTTTTTCCTCATAACATTGATACATACTAATTAGTAATACTAATCAAAATTAATAAATTACAGTAAACAACCATAATAGTGAGATTAATCTTTCTCTTGTAATCTTCAAGATTCTAACTCCAGTTTCTCTTATTTAACTATTATCTATCATAGTTTGTTTTACTTGTTCCTCTTCCATTCTAATAGTTAATAAATAATTATAAAAAAATTCAATCAGTTTATCCTCTGGTCCTGTTAAAATTTGATCCAACTCTGTTGGTTCTTTTAAAAAACCATACATTTTGGCATCTTTACGGTATCTAGATTGTATCTGTGGATGCGGCCACCATGCTAAATTTATCCCTTGGTTATTCAATTCCTATTTGTTTTTCAATTCCCCCTTCTCATTTAAAATATCTCTATACCTTACAATTTTTCCATGTCCATCACATTTGGATATGCTAGTGCCTCCATCGTGGAGAGCCAGACTGGCATTTTCAAGAAATGTTTTTCCTTGATTTTTGCCCATACTGAGAGTAGGGCATTTCTAATGTAGTGTCCCTGAAAGTATTTATGTGCTATATATTTCTCATGCCATAGAAAGGCATGCCAGTTGTAAATCGTGTCCCTACAGTACACCTAATTGTCTACATCTCAGGATTATCCATTCTTTTAGCCAGGTAAGGGAAGCTGTTTGATAGTATAGTTCCCAGTTTGGCAGCCCAAAACCTCCTGTATTGATAGAGTCTTGCATTAATTTCAACCTAATCCTTGCCTTTCTGCCTTGCCATATAAATTTGGTTACCATTCTATTTAATTCCTTGAAGTATTTCCTTTCTAGCTTTATTGGAATTGTTTGGAACAAGTACAACAGTCTCGGTAAGATATTCATTTTGTCCCAGTCTTTAAGAAAGGAAAAGAGATGAAGGAAGCTGGTTTTAAAGAAGATAGCACTGATTGAAAAATATTCAGTCAACAATGTATCATTGTATGCTGCCCTCATTAATCTTGAAGCAGCTTTTGACTCTGTATTCAGGACCAAATTATGGGAGTAGCTGGAAGTTGCATCAATTGATTATCTCCATTTAGAGGTGTGGAAGTGCACTGATTAGAATTTTCACTGCTCGCTGCCAGGTGTTTGAATCTGATCAGCTCGAGGTTAACTCAGCCTTCTGAGGTCAGTAAAAAAATTTTTGAAAAGTTTTTCAGATTTCCAGTTTTATTTCTTATACAGATAATATAAATTGTACATTTTCTTATACATAATTAATCATACATATACATGCTTTCCTTAAAGAAAGCATTAAATAAGGCATTTTAATTACATTCGGAATTGCTCTTCTACCCTTTCTTCCCTCATTTCACAACAAACCTTCTTCTTCTCCTCCTCTTTCCCTTCCCTCCCTCCCTCCTCTCCTCTCCTACTGTCTCCTTCCTCTTCTCCTACCTCATCCTACTTCCCCTTCCTTTCCTCCATTACTCTCTTCTTTTCCCCTTCTCACCTTCTCTCCTACTCCTGTCCCCTACCCTTCCTTCCTCTCCTTTTCCCTTTCTTCCATTCCTCTCTGTCCCTCTCCTCTTCCTACCCTCTACTCCTCTACTCCTCTCTCCTTTCTATCTTCTTTGCTGTGGAATATTCTTCTTGTTTGGTATCCGAGCAACTTCTGTATTCTAATAGTATACACTTTCTTTCAATTTCTTTTCAGATTTATTCTATCAGTGCTATCATCATAATTGTACATTTATTCTTATTATCTTCTTTCTTTCCCCCCCATCCCCCTTTATCATTTACTCAGGTGTCATCTGGGTTTCTATTTCTTTTTTATCCTGTCCCTCATTTAACTTTCTATTATCTAAATAATTTATCTATCCTCTTAACTTCATATTTTTTTTCTAACAGGGGTGAAATGCTCCTGGTTCAGACCGGATCACCCGATCTAGTAGCGATGGAGGCGGGTGGTTTGGAGAACCGGTAGCAAAAATCCCTCCCCTCCACCATTGCCCAGCTGAGCCACGCAATCATCAGAGGCTTTTTTAAAATTTATTTTTAAAAGCATTTTTTCTACAACCTCTTTGGTCTTTAAAAGTTAAAAAAAAAGCCTCTGATCATCGGGCGGCTCAGCTGGGATCATCAGAGACTTTTAAAAGCATTTTTTCTACAACCTCTTTGGCCGAAGAGGTTATAGAAAAAATGTTTTTAAAAGGAAAAAAAGGCTCTGCTGATCAGGCAAGTCAGCTGGGATTGTCAGAGGCTTTAAAAAAGAGAGAGAGAAAGCCTCTGCCGATCAGACAAGTCACCTGGGATCGTCAGAGGCTTTAAAAGCATTTTTTTACAACCTCTTCAGCTGAAGAGGTTGTAGAAAAAGTGGTTTTAAAAGTAAAAAAAAAGTTGGCCATGCCCACTCAGTCATATTACACCCCCCACCAAGCCACATCCACAGAAGCTGTAGTAACAAATTTTACATTTCACCACTGTTTTCTAACCATATATAAAATCTTCCCCATGTCTTGAAATACACTGATTCCTCTTTATCTCTTATTCTTAAAGTTAATTTATTCATTTTCGCACAGTCTAAAATCTTTTTACTCTTTCCCATACTACCAACAAACCATTCCTTACACAATGTCTCTGGAAGTATCCATGGATCCATTTTTTTTCCATACCATAAGAAAGGATGCCATCCTAGTTGTAAATCATGTCCTTCCAAAGTCAACAGTCTTGTATTTCTCAATAAGATTCATTCTTTAATCCAAGTTAACATCGCCACTTGGCGATACAATTCCCAATTTGGAAGACCAAATCCTCCTCTAATTCTGGAATCTTGAAGCAATTTAAGGTTAATTCTCACTTTTTTCCCTATATTTGTTTGGATTGTATTGTCTGTTTGATGTAAAATGCTACTCCTCTTTTGCTTTGACAAGCCAAAGTTATATACGATGTCTCTAATTTTATTCGCTCCAAAAGTTTTTTATGTTGCTTTCTAATATGCACTTCTTGTAAGCATATAATTTCTAATTTTAGCTTGTCTATTTTATTGAATATTTTCCTTCTCTTTGTTGCTAAGTTTAATCCATTTATATTCAAAGATATTATTTTAATTTCTTCTTCCATTTCTTATTTATTTATTTGTTTTGTCCATCTAGTCATTCTTATCTCCCTTAGTTCCTTAACTTCTTTCACCCTCACTCCTTCTCTTAATGCTCTCTCTTGTTCTTTCATTGTCTCTCTTGGTTGTTCTTTCTTCTCCTCCTGTTGTTCATCCCCTTTTTCTTTCCACAACCTTCCTTCCTCTTGGACATCTATATATTGTTTATAAAATAACTCTGCTTTCTCTACTGAATCTAATCTGTATCTTTGTTCTTGCCAGTTCACCAATATCCTTTCTGGAATCAACCATCTAAAATTTATTTTTCTCTTTATTAAACATTTCATGAGAAATTGATATTCTTTTCTCAGATCTCTCACTCTTCTTGGAATTTGTTTCAGTGCCACTACTTCTCTCCCTTTGTATTTTATCGTCGTGTTTCTCATCAATTGCAATATCCCTGTTCTCAGTGTTTTCTTGGTGAATCTGACATGAATTTCTCTAGGAAGATTATTCTCATCACATATCTTGTGTGCACTCTGTATATCTCATCGATTCTACTTAATATCCCTTCCTTACTTTCTTCCATTGCTTCTGCTATTATCTCTGCAATTTTCTCTGCTAAATTTTCTCCCTTTTCTTCTTCAATGTTTTGAAATCTTAAATAAAAATCAGCTTTATCCATTTCCAGGGTTATAATTGTTTTTTCCTGATTTTTATCAGTAATTGTAAGTCTATAGTCCATCTCTTCAATTTTTTTGTTGCTTTTTCTTTTTCTTCCATTTGCTGTAATCATTGTTCATTTTTCCCTATCATTTCTTTAACTTCTTTCAATTCTCCTACCATTTTTTCCATATTTCCTTCCATTTTTTTCCATTCTCCCATCTACCTTGTCTAATCTTGTCTTAAGATCTTGTCATAGTCTGTAGCATATTTTTTTTAATTCTGTGTTGACTTTGTCTTGATGTGATGCAATTTCTGTTGTCTTTTGCCCTGTAGTACCAGGTGTTGTTGATATTGATGGTAATGATAAATATGTTTTTTCTTCACCTTATATTTTTTCAAATATTACTACCCAATTTTATAATCCAAATACTTGATTTCTTTAAATTCAAAATGCCCTATCAGACTCTTCAGGTTCTTGATACTCTAATCCACATAGATTTTATCCGTAAACCATACAAAAAGCCAAGAACAATCAAACAGCCCAAAAGGGCGAAAAGAGAAGAAAAAAAGAGAAAGAAGAGAAAGAAAGAAAAAAAGGAAGGAAGGAAGGAAAGAAAGAAAGAAAGAAAGAGAAAGAAAGAATGAAAGAAAAGGTAAAACCAGTGCAAAAATAAAAATTCACTAGTCCAAAGCCCAGCTGTTTGCCCAAAATATCCAACCAGGCAATAAAAAGATGAAAAAACATATCTCCCCCCAAAAATATTAAAAAATAGAAAAAACAAAAACCCTGCCAATGAACTCTTTTAAGTCCAGGAAGAGGGAATTTCTACATGAAAAAAGGAAAAGGAAAAGGCATAAAAAGAGAAAAACCAGAAAGAAAAAATAATATTCTAAAATACCACAATTCCAAAATCTTCCAAAATTTATAACTCCATCAAGTGAAAGGAAAAAACGAATAGCTTTCTTTCTTTTTTCCCCCTGCTATATATTCCCCCTTCTGTTACAAAGTCACAAGACTACTTCTTATCAAAATCTTCTTGCCAGTTTCCAAAACATCCCAAGGTCACTCCCTTCTCATCTTTTTATTTATTTATTTATTTATTTATTTATTTATTTATTTATTTATTTATTTATTTATTTATTTATTTATTATCCGCATTTCTATGCCACCCAACTCTCCGAGGACTCTGGGCGGCTTACAACAAGGACAATATGAACAATATACAATAAGAGATGTTAAAAAAAACCATACACACCACTCATGGCCGGATCTGGCAAGATCGCAGCGGCGAGATCAACGGCCCCAAGCCTGCTGGAAAAGCCAGGTTTTCACCATTTTCCGGAAGGCCAGTAGGGTGGGAGCAGTCCGGGCCTCAGGAGGTAGCTGGTTCCAGAGAGCCGGGGCAGCCACAGAGAAGGCCCTCCCCTGCGGACCTGCCAGCCGACATTGTTTAGCTGATGGGACCCAGAGGAGGCTAACTCTGTGGGATCTTACCGGTCACTGGGAACTATGCAGTAGAAGACGGTCTCGAAGATAGCCTGGCCCTAAGCCATATAGTGCTTTAACGATAATAACAACACCTTGAATTGTGACATGAGACCGATAGGAAGCCAGTGCAGCTCACGGAGGAGTGGTGTAATGTGGGAGTACCTAGGTGCACCCCCGACCACTTGAGCGGCTGCATTCTGGACCAACTGTAATCTCCGAACACTTTTCAGAGGTAGCCCTATGTAGAGCACGTTGCAATAATCCAACTGTGAGGTGACAAGGGCATGAGTGACTGTGAGAAGAGCCTCCCGATCCAGGTAGGGTCGCAATTAGTGTACAAGGCGAACCTGTACAAATGTCCCCTTAGCCACAGCTGCCAGGTGTTGCTCTAATCTCAGCTGTGGGTCAAGGAGGACACCCAAATTGTGAACCCATTCTGAGGGGGACAGCTTCTCCCCCCCCGGGTTAAGGATGGACAATCGACATGGTCCTTGGGAGGCAATACCCACAGCCACTCGATCTTGTCTGGGTTAAGTCTGAGCCTGTTGACTCCCATCCAGACTCTCACAGCTGCCAGGCACTGGCACATCACATCCACTGCTTCACTGAAATGATGCGGAGTGGAGATATACAGCTGGGTATCATTGGCATACTGCTGATATCCCACCCCGTATTGTCAGATGATCTCCCCTAGCAGTTTCATCTAGATGTTGAATAGAAGGGGAGAGAGGATTGGGCCCTGAGGCACCCCACAAACGAGGGGCCTAGGGGTCGACTTTTGTCCTCCTATCAACACCGACTGAGACCAACCAGAGAGATAAGAGGAGAACCACCGTAATACGGTGCCTCCCACTCCCAACTCCCTTAGTCAGCCTAGTAGGATACCATGGTCGATGGTGTCAAAAGCTGCTGAGAGGTCAAGTAGCACCACGATAGAGGAATGACCCCCATCACTGGCTCACCAAAGATCATCCATCAGCGCAACCAAAACAGTTTCCGTGCTGTAGCCAGGTCTGAAGCCAGATTGAAAAGGGTCCAGATAATCCGTTTCATCCAATGTCCATAGGAGCTGAAGTGCCACCACTTTCTCTACAACCTTCCCCACAAAGGGTAAATTGGAGACTGGATGAAAGTTTTTTAATTCTGCTGGGTCTAAGGAAGGCTTCTTGAGGAGGGGCCTTACAACTGCTTCCTTTAATGGTTGCAGAAAAGACCCCTCCCTTAAGGAAGCATTAACTACAGTCAGCAGCCAGCCTCGTGTCGCCAGCCAGGAGGGGCATGGGTCCAACAAACAAGTGGAGGAATTCATTGCACCCACAGCCTTGTCCACTTCCTCAGGTGTCACAGGCTCAAACTCATCCCACACAATATGACTAAGACCTGCCCTGGTCATCTCGGTCAGAATTGCCCAATCAGAGTCCAGGTCCATCCGAATCTGAGCGACTTTATCCAACAGAAACTGCACAAATTCCTCAGCTCTACCCTGTAAGGGCTCCTCCATTCCCCCTACATTAAGGAGAGAGCCTTTGTCCAATATATCTCTTTAATTTCCTCTGCAATCCAAAATAGTCTTAAAAGAGAGAAAAAATAAACCCCCAGCTTCGAAACTCCAAACTCAAATTTTCAAATTATATTTCTTTAACCAAAAATGCCTCTTTTCCCAATCTGCTTTCAATTTGTTAAATTACTTTTTCAGCTTTTGTTAATTAGCTTTTATTAAAGGCTTCAGCTTCTTCACAGCTGTTCTGGAGGTGGGGAGGTAGTCTTTTTCCACTCCCTCCCCTCTCTCTTTGCCAAGTTTCTCAAGTAAAATAGTTTTAAAAGTTCAGGAGTTAAATATATAAAGGAATCTTGTTTCCAAGACCACAGTTTCTCACCCAGATGATCACCTCGTTCTTTTTTCCTTCTCTTCTTGTGTTTGGCCACCCGGCTTTTGACAGCTCCTAATGACTGTATTCCCTTGCTGCTGGGTCGGAGGCTGATGCAGACACTTCAGGGAACTTGCGACTTCCCTGTTTGTGCCTGTCTGTGCCTCCGTTCTTCACTGTCCCTACAGGACAGCTATGATCCCTGGGGATCTCCTAAAGCAGCTGAGATATCAGCATTTTCCAGGAGCCCCGGAATTTGCTGTACCGCTGCTGGCACTGGCCACACCCCCTCTGATGTGAGGACCCAGAGTGTTGGGGGCAATATATTGACTCTGTAATCTGCTTAGAGAGGACTGTAAAGCACTATGAAGCAATATATAAGTCTAAGAGCTATTATTATTGCTATTTAATTTGTGCCTTGCACATCAATAAGACATTTACGGTCAGGTACAATATGCAAGAATTTCACTCAAAACCACTTACAACTCAAATGGGAGTTAAAACATATTTATTTTGGTTCCCCTGCTTTTCAATTCTATATCAATGGTATAGTGAGGTGTCCAAATGATATTTCCATCCCCCTAAAGTAGGAGATTAAAGTACTGCCCTGCTGCTCTATACAGATGATGCTATAGTTCTTTCCAGAATAGCAATACACCTCAAAAGTGTTATGAGAAATCTGGTCTCATATTTTGGTCATTTCTGTTTCAGTCTGAAATTGTGGCTTCACTATTGACCCATCATTTCTATTTGAAGGTCTTTGTATTTTTTCTCTAGTTCTTTCTCTTCTTTTTTTCTGTCAGAAGAGAACCAGCCAGAGTTCTTTGTCTTTCTTACCAACAATTGTTAAGTGTGGGTGTTATATAGCAGGTCTTGTCTGTTTGAATTCTAAAGTCCCAGAGAAGTTTAGCTTCTTCTTCTATTTTGTGATGCCACCAGTTCTTGTTTGCAGGCAAGTAGTATATCTTGCAGATCTTCCAATGCATCATTATGGGTATTTTGTCATAACTTTGCTGTAATCCATTTGTGCAATCTTCTTGCAGCAGCTAACTAGGTGATTCGCTGTTTCTTCAGCTTTTTGCCAAGGCAGCACTTGCTGTGTGATGCTGTCTTCCCAACTCTGCCTTTGTTTGTATTTGTTCTTATTATCAGTAGTATGGTTTACTGCTGTCTACCAGATATTTGGCATTTTTATCCACCTAATCCTTATTTTTTGCAGTTGTATTTGTTATTATAGCAGTAGTAATAGTGCTGTTAGTTATATATTTAAGTATCAGTAAGCAGTTGAAAATTTCACAAAGGTTTGATGAACTGAACTGTTGGGGACCCTTTCTTTAGACATTAGCCTTCCTCAGCCAAATTTCTTCTAGGCTTGATATACCTCTGCCTGCCTTCCTATCTTAGGGCAATTGCTCGATTGCTACTGCTTCAACCACTTACCTTCCAGGTGATATTGTTCTCTGGCATCTTCCCCATATACTTGTGTTTTGTTTTTGTTTATTTGTAAAACGTTTTTCTTTATTTTTTACACATACACACATACAAACATACAATGTATTTTTGTTGATCAGAGTATTTGGCCAGTTAACAAATTAAAACAATTTTTAATTTTTACAACTAAGATTACCATTTCTATACCTTCTTTTTGCCATAGTGTTCACTTTCATCTTTTCCCCCCCCAATTTTACCCTTTATTTTCATCTCTAATTTTAACCAAATTCTAATTTTCCTTCTATTCTATATTAAACCCCAATCCATCCTCAGAATAATTAATTTTGTGATGTTACAATTGTTCAGTTCTTACAAGAATAGTGAGCCCACTTATTTTATGACTTACATTTTCTTAAGTAATACAGTCCAACATTTTAATATAATTGGTTATTTCTACCAGTAACTTTTATATTTATATATTCAAACACTTAATGAAAAAGGAAAAAAGAAAAACGAATATAGGCATGGCTGTTCCAATTAGTTCCATTTTCATACATCAAATAATTTCCCCATATGTTCCTCCAAACCACATCTTAATCATTTCTACTTCATCACAATATATCATTAAAACTATTTCATCTATTACAATTTCCTTAATTAAATTTTAAAAATATTCTGATTGTTATCCTCTACTTGCTTCCCCTATGAATTATTTCAAATCCTCACTTAATCATTTTTATACACACCACCATAAACCATTAACAATATTTCAATTATTACATTTTAAACTTATTCATATTTCTCAAAAAAGAAAACAAAACAAAGCTCATCATTATCTAGATTTCAAAAATATAAATGATAATATTCCAATTATTATACAGTTCATTTTCACCATCATATACTTTACCGTTATTACTTGCTACAATTCACATTTCAGTTCTAAATGTATACCACAAATTCCTCTTTCATTTCATTTCCTTTTCTCCCTTTTCAATTTTATATTTATCTTTTTCTTTCCCCTTCTTTCCTGCACTTTAAAATCCTGATCTCTCCTATGTTGCCTTATGTTGCCCATTGTTCCCTCTCTCTTTTTTCTTTTTTTATTTCACCACTGTTTAGCCCGCTGTTTAACCCAATATTGTCATTCTGTATATCAAAGTTCTGAATTCTTCTCTTCTGCCCTATATTTCCTCTTTCTCTCTTTTGTGTTTTTTCACTGTAAATCCCAGTGTAATCATTTAAATTCTTTATATCCTTTCTATTCCACTCTTCTTTCCATGTTTGTCTTTTTCTATCCTCCCTATTTCTTTCATTGTTAATCCCAATGTAATCTTTAAAAACCCCTTTTTTATTATTACTATCCACATATTCAAATACATTTTCACATTTGGTCTCATTTTCTTTATCTTCTTTATCTTCAGCCTTTGTGTCTCGCTTCCTCCTCTTTCTCGTTTTTTATGTCCTCAGATTTTGTTTCCCCATGTATAATTGTAATTATTTCTCTTATTTCCATTTTCTTTTTTTCCCAAAACCAAACATAAAAATAAAATCATCCATTACAATTACAGAAAGTGTATCGACCGGTTACAAATCTTTTATGCTTAATCCCATATTCATCATTTACAAGTTGTCTCATGTTTATCAATCTATTGTATTTCTTTGTATTATTATTCTCATTTGTCATTTAACAACGGCATTTTCATCCCATTAAAAAAAAGAGCTCTTTTCATATATTATATTATTGCCTTTGTTCCATACTTCATAATTCATTTCCATTTTTTATTATCTAACCATTGATAAAACAAATCCCATATCATATAATATTGTTTGTCTTCTTGTTCTCTAATTTCAAATGTCAATTTACTCATTTCAGCACATTCCATAATTTTCTTAATAACCTCATCATCAGTAAGTAGCTTCTCTCCTTTCCAATTTTTAGCAAATACAATTCTAGTTGCTGTTAAAACATTCACAATTAAATATTGCAGTTCTTTGCTATATGTTTCTGGTAAGATCCCCAATAAAAATATCTCTGGTTTAAAGTCAATGTGTTTCTTTATCATTTTTTCCAACCACGTCTGTATCTTAGTCCAATATCTCTTGGCTTCTACACATGTCCACCACATATGGTAGTATGATCCTGGAGTCTGATGGCACTTCCAACATTTTTCTGATTTATTCTTGGACATTCTGGCTATCCTCGTCGGGGGTAGATACCACCTGTAAAACATCTTATACAAATTCTCCTTATATGCTGTTGACATTGTCATTTTATAATTTTGCAACCACAATTTTTGCCATTTCTCTAAATCAATCCCATGATCAAAATTTTTCCCCCAGGCAATCATTGTTTCATTAACTTGTTCTTCTTCCAGTTTTACTTCTAATAGATAACCATACAGTTTTTTAATTACATAGTCATCAGAACTTGTTAAAATTTTATCTAAATTCATCAAATTACTGTAAAAACCCTCTGTCTTAGAATCTTTGTCGTATCTAGACTGTATTTGCATATATCAAAACCAATCCATTTTTATCTCTTGTTCTTCTAATTCTTGCTTCGATTTAAGTTCACCCTTTTCATTCAATAATTCACAATCTCTAACAATTTGTTCCTTTCTAAATGTTATTGAGTGTTAGAATGCTTCAATATTCAATACTTCAATGCTCCGGACGGCTCCTGATCTCCGCTCCTTCTGTCGGGACCTGAAGACTTGGCTGTTCAAGTAAATAGGCTGACTCTGATTCTGGGTTTTATTATTTATTATTTATTAGTTAATTTGGTTTAAAATGGGATTTTGTTGTACATGTTTTTAACTTGTGTTCGCCGTCCTGAGTCCTTCTGGAGAAGAGCGGCATATAAATACATGAAATAAATAAATAAATAAATAAATAAATAAATAAATAAATAGTAGATAACCAGACTGGAATTTTTAAATAATGATATTTTTTGATCTTCTCCCAATTTGATAACAAAGATTCTCGTATAACATGTCTTCTAAAATAACCCTGTGTTTTTGTACTCTTATACCACAAAAAAGCATGCCAGCCCAACAGCAAATCATGTTCTTCTAAGGTCAACAATCTAGCATTTCTTAACGTTATCCATTCTTTAATCCACATCAAATTACTAGCTTGATAGTATAATTCCCAATCCGGCAAACCAAAACCTCCTCTTGTTCTAACATCTTGCAACAATTTTAGTTTTATCCTCGCCTTTTTACCCTGCCAAATATATTTTAACACAATTTTATTTAAATCTTCAAAATACTCTTTTCCCAACCTAATTGGGATTGTCTGGAACAAATATAAAATTCTAGGCAATATATTCATTTTGATAGTTGATATCCTTCGTATCAATGATAATTGCAAGTTCTCCCATTTTGCCAAATCTGTCACTATCTGCTGTTTAAGCTTATTATAATTATTCTTCTTAAGTGTACTACACCTTGCTGTCAAATGTATCCCCAAATACTTTACCTTGCTCGTGACCTGCATCCTTGATACTTCCACCAGCTTTTCTTTTTGTTTTTTAACATATTTTTTGTCAAGATCTTTGTTTTATCTTTCTTTATTTTCAAACCTGCCACCTTACCAAATTCTCCTATTTTGTCTATCAGTTTGTTTATTGATTCAAATGGATCTTCCAAAATAAACACCAGAGCCAGCAGAGCCTTGGTAGTACAGTGGTTTAATGCACCCTGTTATTAACACAGCTGCCTGCAATTACTGCAGGTTCGAATCTTACCAGGCTCAAGGTTGACTCAGCCTTCCATCCTTTCTAAGGTAGGTTAAATGAGGACCCAGTTTGTGGGGGCAATAAGCTGACTTTGTATAAATATACAAAAGTATGAAGGCTATTGCTTAACGCATTGTAAGCCGCCCTGAGTCTCCGGAGAAGGGCGGCATATAAATCAAATTTAAAAAAAAATGCTTGCAGGTTATATTCTTGATTTCAAATTTTCATTCCTTTTATTTCTTTTTCTTCTCTAATATTTCTATTTAGTACTTCTAATGTTAACACAAACAACAGTGGTGACAATGGGCAGCCTTGTCTCGTTCCTTTTTGTATTTCAATAGCTTCTGTCAATTCTCCATTTATCATTATTTTTGCTATTTGTTTATGGTATATAGCTTCTATGGCTTGAATGAATTTTCTCCCAAAGCCCATCTGTTCCAATTGTAATAACATAAATCGCCAATTCACATTGTCAAAGGCTTTCTGTGCATCTAAAAACATCAAAGCCGTTTGCTTTTCCGGGTGTGCCTCATAATATTCCAAAGTGTCCAATATTATCCTCAAATTGTCTCTGATGTGTCTTTTTGGTAAAAATCCATTTTGATCCGAGTGTATAAAGTTATTTAAATATCTTTTAAGCCTTTCTGCCAATATTGTAGCAAAGATTTTATAGTCTGAATTTAGCAGAGATATAGGCCTATAGTTCTTGATTTGTTGTGTGTCAGCATCCTCCTTTGGGATAAGTGTAATATATGCTTCTAACCATGTTTTGGGTATTTCCTTCTTTAACATTACTTCATTCATAACTTCTAGTAATGGGAGACTCAGTGTTTCCTGGAGAGTCTTATAATACTCCGCAGGCAATCCATCCGGACCTGGCGCCTTCCCAATCTTTTGTTTTTTAAGTGCTTCAGTCAGTTCCATCATTGTTATATTTCCTTCTAACATCATCTCAGTATCTTTTGAAATCTGGGGTAAATTTGCCTTATGTAGATATTGTTTAACACATTCTTCCTCTATAATTTCTTTTTCATATAATTTTTTATAATAGTCTTATATAATATTTTTCTTCTCATCTTTCCCAAATCTCATTTGTCCATGTTCATCTAATAATTGGGCTTAGGCTGGTCTATTTTAATGCTAGGTCTGTGGTCAATAAAGCTCCCCTCATTCGAGATTTGATTGAGGAGGAAACCACAGACCTGGCATGCATTACGGAAACCTGGTTGCGCTCAGAGGGGGGGTGTCCCTCTGACTGAATTGTGCCCACCAGGTTTCTGGGTGCTGCACCAGCCAAGGGCCCAGGGGAGGGGAGGGGGAGTGGCAGTGGTTATTAGGGAGGTCCTTAGTCCGCGGGAGGTCACTGCTCCTAAGATTGATGGATGTGAGGCCCTCCTCATGAGGTGGGGCCAGTATGGTCAGTTGGGTCTGTTAATTGCATACCTGTCTCCCAGCTGTGTTTCAACAGCCCTGCCCGCGCTGCTCGACGCCCTCTCGGGGCTGGTGGTGGAGTTTCCCAGACTTATTGTTCTGGGAGACTTCAATCTGCTGTCCTTGGGTGTGGCGTCGGGTGTGGCTCAGGAGTTCATGGCTTCCATGGCAGCTATGGACCTGACTCAGATTATCCAAGGCCCGACTCATGGGGGGGGGCACACGCCCGATCTGGTTTTCGTCTCGGAGCAGTGCTGAGATGAGTTTGGTGGGGGATCTCCTACTATTTATCCCCTGTCATGGACCGACCATTATCTCCTTTGGCTAGGCTTCCATTACGCCGCCCCTCCTCGCTGGGAGGTGGAACCGACCATCTGGTTCCGCCCCAGGTGCCTGATGGACCCTAAGAGGTTCCAGAAGGAGCTTGGGATGATCCATCTCTCTCTCTCCCATGCCCTGGTCATGACCCTGGTGGAGGCCTGGGAAGAGGCTGCTGCTGGGGCTCTGGACTGGGTTGTTCCTTTGCGGCCTCTGACTCGTCGCAGACCCCAATTGGCTCCCTGGTTTACCGAGGAGCTCCGGGGGATGAAGTGGCATAGACAAGGCCTAGAGAGCTGTTGGAGAGCCAGCCGTTCCGAATCTGACCAATTTCAATTAAGGTCGGCCACACGGGCCTACCTGGCGGAGTTGGCGGTGGCAAAGCGCCGCTACTTCGCCGATGTCATCGTCTCCACAGAGAATCGCCTGGCTGCCCTGTTTAAGGTGTCCCGCTCCCTCTTAAATCAGAGGGTGAGGAACGATCCTTTACAGGGATGAGCCAAGGAGTTTGGTCAGCACCTGTCGGACAAAATCGCTCAGATTCGGGACGGCTTGGACTCTGACTGGACAGAGTCAGACGGGGGTGAAACAGCGGGTCCTGTGTTTTGGGAAGAGTTCGATTCTGTTACCCCAGAGGAAGTGGACAGGATCATGGGGAAGCTGAGTGCTGCCACCTGTGTGTTGGACCCGTGTCCCTCCTGGCTGGTCTATTCGGCCCGGGAGGTGACATGAGGCTGGATCCAGGTGGTGATAGCGGCTTCGTTGAGGGAGGGAAACTTCCCAACCATCTTGAAGGAGGCGGTGGTAAGGCCCCTCCTTAAGAAGCCGGCCTTGGACCCAGCTGTATTAAGTCATTTTCGTCCAGTCTCCAACCTTCGCTTTTTAGTGAAGGTTGTTGAGAATGTGGTCGCACGTCAGCTCCCACAGGTCCTGGATGAAGCGGATTACCTCAACCCCTACCAATCGGGTTTCAGGCCCAGGTACAGCACGGAGACGGCACACTGGTGGATGATCTCTGGAGGGCCCGGGACAGAGGTCACTCCTCTGTTCTGGTCCTATTGGATCTTTCGGCGGCATTTGATACCGTTGACCACGGTATCTTGCTGCGCTGCCTCGAGGGGCTGGGAGTGGGAGGCACTGTTCTACGGTGGTTCTCCTCCTACCTCTCGGGTCGAATGCAAGCGGTGTTGGCAGGGGGGCAGAGATCGACATTGAGGCCCCTCACTTATGGGGTGCCTCAGGGGTCAGTTCTCTCGCCCCTCCTGTTCAACATCTATATGAAACCGCTAGGGGAGATCATCCGTGGTTTCGGGGTGAGGTATCATCAGTACGCTGATGATACTCAGATTTATATTTCCACTCCGAACCAACCCAGTGATGCCCTCGACGTGATGGCCCGGTGCCTGGAAGCGGTGTGGGTCTGGATGGGTAGAAACAGATTGCAACTCAACCCGGCCAAGACCGAGTGGCTGTGGGTACCGGCATCTCGGTTCAGGTGAGAGGTACCATCGCTGACTATAGGGGGTGAAGTTTTGCCCCCTGTAGACAGGGTGCACAACTTGGGCGTCCTTCTGGATTCACGGTTGAGTTTAGAAGACCAGATAATGACTGTGACCAGGGGGGCATTTGCCCAGATACGTCTGGTGCACCAGTTGCGTCCCTACTTGGTCACCTCATGGATTGACTACTGCAATACTCTCTACATGGGGCTGCCCTTGAGGACCACTCGGAGGCTTCAGCTGGTGCAAAATGCAGCCGCGCGGGTTGTGATGGGAGAATCCCGATACTCCCATGTTACACCCCTCCTGCGCGGTTTGCATTGGCTACCAGTTGCCCTCCGGGTGAGATTCAAGGTGCTGGTGATGACCTATAAAGCCCAACATGGCTTAGGACCAGGATATTTGGCGGACCACTTACAGCCAGCAATGATATCCCATCGCCCAGTTCGCGCCCATAGAGAGGGCCTACTCAGGGTGCCGTCGGCTAGACAGTGGTGGCTGGCGGCCCCCAGGGGTAGAGCCTTCTCAGTCGGTGCGCCCACCCTCTGGAATCAACTCCCCTTGGAGCTCTGATTAGCTCCTGACCTTCGCACCTTCCGCCGGGAATTAAAAACTTGGCTTTTCAAATCCCTTGACCTGGACTGATGATGGGGTTTTAATTGGTTTTAAGGGTTAATTTTAAATTTTTTTAGATTTTGGTCTTTATTTTATATTGTGGCTTGTGTTTTATTGTTGTGAGCCGCCCTGAGTCCATTGTGAGATAGGGCGGCATATAAACCGAATAAAATAAATAAAATAAAATAAATAAAAAAATTTTTTATTCTCTGTTATTTCAATTTATATGCTAGCCACCTGCCTGGTTTATTAGCATCTTCAAAGTAGTTCTGTCTAGCACTTCTAATTTTTTGTGCTAAATCTTCTTTTTCTTTTAATCCCATTTTATGTTTAATTATGTCTATTCTCATTTTAATATCCTTTTTTGTGGGAATTTTTGTAATTCTTTTTCGTATTCCTTATAATCATCCTCTAATGTTTTATAAGCTTGTCTTTTCCTAATATTTTTTTTTCTTATATAGTCGATTATCAGGCCTCTGGCATAAGCTTTCATAGTATTCCACCGATTTTGCAATGATGTATCCTCCGTTCTATTTTCTTTGAAGAAAAAAGCCAATTCTTTCACCATTTTCTGTACAAAGTCCTTTTCTTTTAGTACTGTAGTATTTAAAGTCCATCTGGATCTTTTCCTTTGTCCTTTCCATCTCACCATCATTGGATTGTGGTCTGCCCAAGTATTAGCTTCTATGTCAATTTCTTCTATGTTCGAGGTCAATTCCTTTGTCATCCATATCATCTCTACTCTAGACCATGATAGGTGTCTATTAGAATAAAATGTATATTGTCTATTTTTAGCATTTCTTTCTCTCTATACATCTTTTAAATTTATTTCCTCTATCATCTTGAAAAAAGATTTCGGTAGAATTCTCCTACTTTGTTTTGTTATCTTTTGTGTATTATAGTCCATTTTCCCATCCACTATTCCATTAAAGTCTCCCATTATGCAGATGTTATCATAGTCCAGTTCAATTAATTTCATATGTAATTTTCTGTAAAAATCATCTTGATTGTCGCTTGGAGCATATATCACTATTAACAGTATTTCCTGTTGTTATCTATTATTTCCACCATCAAAATTCTTCCTTTTTCATCTGTATAAATTTTTTCCGTTGGTATTATATCTTTAATATACAAAACCACTCCTCTTTTCGTACAGTATGGCAATGAGGCAAATAATTTCCCTAGTTTAGGCTGTACCAAAAGTTGTTCCTGTTGCTTTTTAATATGCACTTCTTGTAAACAAATTATGTCCAATATTAATTTCTCCAATTTATGAAATACTTTTCTTCTTTTTGTTCCTATATTGAATCCATTTATATTCATTGTAATCAATTTTTCCTCTTCCATACTTATACTTTATATAAGGGCTTTGCTGCTCTAGTGGATCTCAGTTCACATTGTTCTTTATATTCTACAGTACCTCCTACTGCACCTTCTAGTATACCCTCCACCTTTTCAATCATCACTAGGTCCTCCTCTTGCAGTGGCTCTTCCCTTCTAGGTTCAGCATCCTTTTCTTTTAAGTATTCTGCATAAAATGCTTTAGCTTTATCAATTGAATCTATTTTGAATCTTTGCAATTGCCATGTAAACACCAAACCTTCTGGTGTCAGTCATCTGTAATTCACACCTTTCTGGAGCAGTATTTTTGTTAAAAATTGATATTCTCTTCTCATCTCTCTCAGTCTTCTTGGTATTTGCTTCAGAACCACAATTTCCCTGCCCTTGTACTGCAGTGTTTTTTCTTTTGTAATCTGCAATATTTGTGTTCTAATTGATTTCTTGGTAAATCTTATAAGGACTTCTCTTGGTAATTTATTACTCATTGCATATCTAGTATATACTCGATATGTCTCATCAATGCCATCAAACATTTTTTCTTTAGTAATTTCTAACACTTTTGACACGATTTCGGTCATTTTTTCCATTAAATTTTCTCCTTTTTCTTCTTCTACATTTTGAAATCTTAAGTAAAATTCTGATTTATCCATGTCCCAACCTAATCCACTCTTATCACGTTCAACCTCTTCTAATCTGCTATCCATATCTCTAATTTTTTTATCTCTTTGTTCCTCCTTTTTTTCAATTTTTCCAAGTCTGTCCTCATATTTCTTCATCATCTGTTGTATATCTCTACTTTTCCATCTGTTTCCCCTGTTCTTTGTTCAATTTTCTCTACTTTTAGTTTTATATCTTGTATTCCTTGTAGAATCATCTGCATTGTAGTATCCTTGTCTTTTTCACGTTCCTTCTCTCTTTCCTGCTGCAACATTGCCTGTATTGATTGTTGTCCTTCCGCTGGTGATGAAGAGTGGGTTGATCCAGCAGAGCTAACAACTGCTGCTTTTTTACTCATTTCCATAGGTAATCCAAACCAAAGCAGTAAAATAAAAAAAATCTTCAGGTTCTTCTCAACCCTAATCCATTTTTATGGATAGCAAGTATTATCCCAAATAACCATAGGCAAAAAAGGAAGAAAAAGAAAAAGAAAAGAAAGAAGGCAAGAAGAAAAAGAAAAAAAACCAAGAAAAAAATCAATTTTTAGGCTCTTGTGTGCCCTAATCCAATCGAGTAATAAGGTTAAAAAAAACAAAAACAAAATTAAATAGCAATCTCCAGTCAATAGGGGGGGAAAAGAAGAAGGAAAAAAAAATCTTCAGGCTCTTGTGTGCCTTAATCCAATTGAACAATAATATATTGTAAAGAAAAGTGAAAAAGAAAAAAAGTACTATTTCAAAAACTTAAAAGTACTAAAAGTCTACAATCACAGACCTGATCTATTAAAAATAATCAGAGAGTGAAGAAGTGGAATAATAAAAAGAAAACTTTCTATCAGATTTATAATTTCAAATTTAATTTAAGAGTCCACAACTGTGTAGCATTTAAAGGCTTTCATATAACTCATTCAATTCTTCTTTCAAATTTTAGCCGCCTGCCAACAATATTTTCTCCAAAGAGCATCTGTATAAACAATCCTGCAAACGCTCTTTAATGCTCTTCTATGTTTTGTCTATAAACAGGCTTAGTGACCTTGAAAAAATAATACAGTTGCTACTCTCTCTTATCAGTAAGAAGAAAAAACAAAAAGAAATACAATGTTTCAATCCACTAGATGGCAATGTTTCTTACTTCTTCCACTCTCCCTTTTTGCAGTAAAGCCAATATAAAAGAGTAAAAAAATGATTTAAAATGTGAAAGTTAACCAAATTAATCAAAAGAGTAGATAACAAAACTAGTCCAAAATCTTATAGGCTCAATAGGCACCAAAAATTTAATATTTAAATGAATAAAAGAGGGAATCTTATTTCAAACCAGTCCAGTCAAAGTTAAAAATAAAACTCTCCACAAGCATCCACAAATAAAAATAGTTCACAGTTTTGGAAAATTAATTTAAGTTCAGGCTCAATTCTGCCGCTAAATGTCTCTTATCTTCAATTTCTAATCATATTTGCACTTCAGGGTGTTCTTAAAGTCTAGGTTTAAAAAAAAACAACCTCTCACCAGATCATAACACTTTCACTCATCCTTTTCCGTTTGGAGCTATTCCGACTTCAGCAGTTTGATGGCTTCCTCTTCAGAAACAGAAAAAGGGGCTTCTCCTGGATCAAACCAGGACTTTGCGGTGTCCCTGGGATCAGCAGGATGTGCCCTCCTCTATCACTGTCTCTACGGGACAGTGAGGTGCAATTTGGACCATCCAGAGATGGAGATATCGGTGGTGGTCTCGGAGTGTAGAAACCTACCATTGTCTCGTCGCATCAGCCCTGCCCCTCTCCTCTTATTTCCATTTTCCATGACAAGTACATCGCTTTAATCATTTCTCTAATTTCCTGTACCATTTTATTCTTTTTAAGTTGATATTGTTCCAATTTTAAAAGTTCAGTAGTATTCCTTCCCCCCCCCCACTCAAAGTCAAGCCGCTTGCAAACAAAGGGTTCCTCCCCAAAAGTTCTCACAGCTGTTATCTGTAAAGTTCACAATTTTCCAAAACACAGACCAAGTTACAATGTTCCTTTTTGCTCCTGATGGTGTCTCTCTGCAATCCACAATTTCTGGTTATCTAACAAGTATCCATTTTGTTTCAGTATGTTAACGATCTTAACTAGTTTCTCTTTTTCTTTTTTGGCTTTAAGAATACCAAGTCCATTTTGTAGTTCAGTCCAAATTTAAACAGCTCTTTTCATTTCTTTTTCCCTGTTTACTTTTGTTTTTTTTTTTTATTGCAAAAGTTTTACAATTACATTTTCACCCCTTTTTTCACCCCCCCACCTCCCTCCCCAAACTTCCCGTCCTCCCTAACCCTCCCTAACCCTCCCCCCCCAGACTTCCCTATTATGTACTCATAACTAATAACACTGATATATATACCTGAACCCATCCCTCCCCCTATATAATTTTCCCTCTTTGTCTCTTTACATTAAGATATTTCTAATACATTGTTTTCAAATAAAAGCTATTTGATACTTTCTAGTTTGGTATTTGTTCTGAACATATTCTATCCATCTTTTCCATTCCCATTCATAAGTCTCTTGTGAACAATCTTTTAAATATGCTGAAATCTTCGCCATCTCTGCAAAACTGGCCATCTTCAAAGTCCATTCCTCGATAGTAGGCAAAGCTTCATTCTTCCAATATTTACCTATCAACAATCTTGCTGCTGTTATCATATACAATATTAATTTTATTTCACCCCGTGTAAAACCCTTAACTATACCCAATAAAAACAATTGTGGAGAAAATTGAATTTTTTTCTTCAAAACATTCTGCATGACCCACCATATTTTTATCCAAAAAGCCTTAACTTTCCTACAGGTCCACCAAACATGATAATACGTAGCATCCAAACATTCGCATCTCCAACATTTTGGCTGAACATTAGGGTACATACATGACAACTTTTTAGGATCTAAATGCCATCTATAAAACATTTTATAAAAATTTTCCCTCAGATTCTGCGACTGTGTAAATTTAACATTCTGAACCCAAATTTTTTCCCATGTTTCCAACATCACTGGTTCTTCAAAATTTTGTGCCCACTTAATCATGCAATCTTTAACTAATTCCGTTTCTGAATCCCTTTCTAGCAAAACATTATAAAGCCTTTTAATATGCATTGGACCTTTCTCTCTTATATGTCTAACCAATTCTTCCTCATGCAACATAATACCAGTTTTTTGGTCCTCTTTCCATCTCAATTGTAATTGATTATATTGTAACCAGGTTAAATTAATCCCTTTGTCCAACAGTGTCTGCAATGTCTTCAGCTGCCATCTGCCCGCATCTGTAAAAAGAACCTCTTTATATAAAAACCCCCCGAGTGACATTATATTTGTATTCCACAAGGTATGACCAAGATCCAGCCATAGCGGTATTTTATAATCCCATTTGAGTCGGTGCTTCTTCCAAACTCTCATCAAAGAGTCTCTAAGTATATGACTTTTAAATACTTTATCAACTTTGTCATCATAAAATAGGTAAGCATGCCATCCAAATTCAAGATCAAAACTTTCTGCATTCAATATTCCAGCCTTTTTACTTCCAAACCAATCACTTGTTAAAGTTAAAGCTGCTGCATCATAATATAACTGTAGGTTTGGAAGTTTAAGGCCTCCTCTTTCTGGAACATCTTGCATAATTTTCAATTTCACTCTCGGCTTTTTCTCGTTCCAGACAAACTTATTAAGTCCAGTTTGCCAAACTTTCAGTTGTTTATCACTTTTAAGCACCGGAATCATTTGAAACAAAAACAGAAATCTTGGCAAAATATTCATCTTAACTGCTGCTATTCTTCCAAGTAAAGACAGTTGCAGCTTTTTCCAAGTCTCCATATCTTTCTGAACCTCTCGCCACAACACCTCATAGTTATTTTGAAACAATTTCATGTTTGATTCTGCAACCTGAACTCCAAGATATTTTACCTTAGGTACAATTTCAAAACCTGCCCTCCTTTCAAGCTCATGTTTACGATCTTGTGTCATATTTTTGACTATCATTTTAGTCTTTTTTGAATTCAGTCTAAAACCTGAAACTCTACCATAGTCTTGTATAATGTCGTTCATCAGGATTGTTGATTCCATTGGTTGTGATAGGGTAACCACCAGATCATCTGCAAATGCCTTTATTCTATAATCCTCTTGCCTTATCATTATGCCTTTCAAAATTTTAGAGTCCCGTATTGTATTTAGCAAGACTTCCAATGTTAAAATAAATAAAAGTGGGGACAACGGACATCCCTGTCTTGTTCCTTTTTCAATTTTAAACTCTGTCGTCAAACTTCCATTAATAATAATCTGTGCTTTTTGCTCTTGATAAATTGCTGAGATCGCCTGTATAAATTGGTCCCCAAAGCCCATCTTTTTTAAAGTCTTTAGTAGAAAATTCCAATCCACTCTATCAAAGGCCTTCTCCGCATCCAAAAAAAATCAGCACTGCAGAAATCTGTTTATTCTTATCAAGATATTCCAATAAGTCTATTACTTGCCTTACATTGTCCTTCATATATCTGCCCTCAATAAATCCCACTTGGTCCGCATGAATCACCTTTTGGATTACTGGCATCAACCTGTTGGCTAATACCTTCGCATAAATTTTATAGTCTGTGTTCAAAAGAGATATTGGTCTGTAGTTCTCTGGTTTTTTAGGACCAACTTGTTCTTTTGGTATCAAAGATATATAAGCAGTTGTCCAAGATGGGGGTATTTTGCCCCCTTGTTGAATATTGCAAAATAAATCTCTAAGTTGTCCCACCATTTCAGCTTGTAAAGTTTTGTAATACACTGCGGTCAAACCATCCGTGCCAGGAGCTTTGGCTGTTTTTAGCTGTTTAATTGCTGCTGTTATCTCCTCCTCTGTTATAGGATAATTCATTCTTTCCTTTTGTTGATCAGTAATTTTTGTAACTCTCTTATCCTTTAAATATTTTTCTATAAGTCCATTCTGCACCTCTTCTTTGGCATATAGTTTAGTATAATAATCCACAAAAGCTTCTTTAATTAGTTTTTGTTGAAAGATTTCTTTCCCTCCAATATCAATACTATCAATAGTCCGTATACTTTGTTTTTTCCTCAATGTGTAAGCCAACCATCTGCCCGGTTTGTTAGCGTTGCAAAATGTATTATGCTTCGCATATTGTAAACTTGTTGCAACTTGTTCCGCCATAAGCATTTGAAATTGGTCTTTCAAAAGTTTTATAGCACTTCGTATTCTTTCATCTGTTGGGTTTTTAATAAGTAACTGTTCTTTATTCTTTATTTCCATTTCCAACTCAAATCTTTTCTTTTGTCGGAACAGTCTATGTTTAGAATTCATGTAGATGAGTACCCCTCTCATATAAGCTTTACTTGCATCCCAAACAATTTCAATTGGGGTACCTTTATTCAAATTTATTTCAAAAAATTCTTTCAAATGCTTTTTAAGTTCTATTGTATTTTTTTCATATCTAAACAAGTTCTCATTTAATCTCCAAGAACGTCTCTCAACCTTATCCATCTCAATTTCTATCCATACAGGGCTATGGTCAGTCAGAGTTCTTGGAAAAATCTTTGTTCTTTTTGTCTTAACAAGTAGATCATTTGACAACAGGATAAAATCAATCCTAGAAAAAGATCTATGTCTATCCGAAAAAAAGTGTAGTCCAATTCACTTGGATTATGTATTCTCCAAACATCTTTTAATTCCATATCTTCTTTCATATCAAAAAAAGTCTGTGGTAGTCTAATTCTAGACTTTGCCAAGCTCTTTTTATCTAGTTTAGAATCAATTACTCCATTCCAGTCTCCCATAATTAAAATAGATCTATAGTCCCATTGCAATATTTTAGTATGTAACATCTTATAAAAATAATCCTGTTGTTGGTTGGGAGCATAAATTCCAATCAAAAGAATTTGACCATTTGCTGTGAGCAATTCAATTGCTACAAACCTACCATCTTGATCTGCTTCTATAACTTTCGCTGTTAATTTTTTATTTACATAAATAACCACACCATTCTTTTTCTGCGAAGTTGAAGATATATAATGTGCTCCTAGTTTTGAGTTTATCAAATATTTTTGATCTTGAGTTGTGATATGCGTTTCTTGTAAACATATTATATCATTATTAAATTGTTTCAAATATGTAAATAATTTCTTCCTTTTCTGTGCTGAATTCAACCCATTGACATTCCAAGATAGACACTTAAAGGTCATCAGCCTCTTTCTGGAGCACAGAGCAGAATATTTGAAGTTCATCCGAGAGCTTCGATCTCGCTCCTCCCATAGCTCCACTCTCTTGTACGGTACTCTTAACTGCCTTCTTGTCTTGTCTTTCCTGTTGTTGTTGTTGCTTTTGTTTAAGTAGCTTGGATTGGGCTCTAGTTATACGTTGATCTTTAACTTCTGTCAACTGAATCAAATCCAAAATTGGAGAAGAATCCAACAAGGGCTCACTCAGAAAACCTCCTTCTGCACCTTGCACGTTTTCTAATTCCTGCTTAGACTGTTCTTTCAATTGCCTCTCTTCACTCTCCTTAATCTCCAAAACTGTAGATGTACGTGGAGATGGTGTTCTTTCCTTAAGAATAGTACTGTAAAAGTGTTGTGCCTTCTCCACGGTATTCAACCGATATCCTTCTCCCTTATATCTAAAAATTATCCCAGCTGGTGCGTCCCACCGGAAGGGTATCTGTAAATTTTTCAATTCCTTAACAAGAAAACCAAATTCTTTTCTAGCTTTCAGCATTTTAGGAGGTAATTCTTTAAAAATTTCAAGTCGTGAGCCCCCCACTTGTACAGAAGTGTGAAAAGATTTTTGCAGGATATCATTTCTAATTTCTCTCTCAGTAAAGTATATGACCACATCTCTAGGCAATTGTCTTTGTCTGGCCACCCAAGAGTTCACTCTGTAAATTTTATCTATTTTATGAAATACCAAATCAGGATTAGCTTGTAAAATCTTAGCCAAGGCTTCAGAGCAAACCTGTCTCAAGTCCTGTCTCTCCTCCTCTCGAATTCCCCGAAGCCGTATGGCAAATTCCATCGCCCGGAATTGTATCATAACAATCTCATCTTCAATTCTCTGCATTTTATTGTCAACTTCATCAATTTTATAATCATTGTCTTTCATCTTAACATTAACTTCTGATTTGAATTCTTCAACTTTAAAATCAACTTTCCCAATAAATTCTGCCAGGCCAGACGCCACTTCTGATATTTTTTTGGTCACCTTATTTTGATTCTGTTTCACCATGTCTTTAACTTCATTAATTTCCTGCATAAGTTCCTGATGTGATTTTTGAAATTTATCATCTATCTCCTGTTGAGATTTTTGAAATTTGTCATCCAGAGTTTTAGAAATAAATTCTTTTAAATCTCCCACATCAAATTCTTTTTTCTGGGTTTGTAGCTGTTGAGCAGGGGGAAGTTGCGTTTGATGTTTGTGTGTGGGGGATCCCCCCCCAATGCCTTCCCTTCCTGCTTCTTTGACGCCATCCTGGCTCGTGATCTAGTTTTTCTAAAGAGGAAAGTTCCTTTTCCTTTCCCTCCTGCACAAAGACTTCTAAAAAAGTCCCCCAGATTTGATCAAACAAGGGTTAAAATAAAGCAAAGTCCAATATTGAAAAGGGAAAAAATTTCCCAGTTATTTCTCTTATAACAAGCAAGGCAGCTTAGTAGCAACTTGGAAACTTTGTAGCAAAACAAAGTAACTTCACCAATCCACACTCGCTGGCTCGTTAACTCTGAAGCTAGGCGCCATGTTTTTTCAAAGCACTTTCACTCATTCGCATTTTCTCAGATTGAAAAGTCAACAAAGTGCTAATACTTGCGTTTCCAAATTTCAGGATTCAGGTAGTTTCGCTGTTTATTAAAACTGGTTCTTTCGCTTTAAGTTTCCTGCAGCCGGCTTGTTCTGCAAGAGCAGAATCGTCCCACGTCGCCCGGAGTTCCAGCAGGTTGGGAGGGAGCCACACCTGTTCTCTCCCCAGAAACTTCCCTGGGGGGTTACAGGGGCTCAACCTGTGCCCTGCGATCTCTCCTTCTTCAATCCTGTGGATTTAGAAGTTTTCGAGCCGCTTCTTCGTCTCGAAGCGGCTCTACAGGCGGCGGGGCTGGCGGAGCTTCAAAGAGCGCCGCCGTCGCCGAAGACAAGGAAACCGGAAGTCCCTGTTTACTTTTGTTTATACAGCACTTCTGTTACAAGGCTTATTATCTATTCTCTTTTTATTTTACTTGAAGTTCACAAGAAAGAGGAGAGAAAAAGGATCTAATTATTCCTTTTGGATCCTTTAATCAATCTTGAGGTAATTTCTTACATTTTAAAGATTTTCCACATTATTTCCAAATCGTTTTGTTCAAAGATCAATTTTCTATTCGGGTTCTTTTTTTGTCTCTTTAAAAATATGCTCCAATGTCCTCTTTTCTTCTCCCCATGCTTATTAGCCGCCGTTTTCTCACTAGGGGTCTTCAGGTTTTAAATTTTTTCCCCTTATTATGAATTGGCTAACACTCAACCAGCTCCAAAAACTCTGTCCAATTCACCACTCCTGCTCCATGCTTAGTCCGGTTGCCCCAGCTTCGTGACAGCCGCAATGGCTGCCGCCCCTGCCGCCAAGTCATAGAGAGCTAGCTCTGACCATCAAGGAATTTGCCTGTTCCTCTTGGTCTCCCGAGGTGCCTCTCCTTCACCCCCGTCCCTACAGGATGGTTCCAGTCCAAAGACCCCTTGGCAGCAGTTCGTCAGTCCAGTTTTTGCGGAGCTCATCAGAGCCCACAAATTCCCAGACTGTCTCGCCGCGATGCTTCCAGTCGAAAAACTCCCCCCACCCCCCCATCTAATGATATCCTTTTACCTGAAGGGCACATGTTTCAGGATCTTAAGCTTAGAACTGGAAAGAGAAGAAAGGAGTAAAGGCTTAGGGAAAAAGTTGCACAAATTTTCTTGATGTCAAAGTTTTTGGTGTTTTTTTTTTAACTGTAAAGAGTCATTTCGTAAAATATTAGCTGAGGAAAGCATTTTCTTTTAGGACCAAAGCAATATAAATTAGTCCTCAGCTTGTTATTGATGCAAACCTTGTTAAAAGTTCCTTGGTGATGAATATTTATTTTTATTTATTTATTTTATTTGTCAAGCATGTATAAGATAACAGATATAAATATAAACATCATTATGAATACAGGAAATGGATACGAATAAATGGGGACAGTAGGACAGGGACAGTAGGCACATTGGTGCGCTTATGCATGCCCCTTACAGATCTCTTAGGAATGGGGTGAGGTCAACAGTAGACAGTCTAAGGTTAAAGTTATGGGGGTTTAGGGATGAAACCACGGAGTCAGATAGTGAATTCCAGAATATATCTTGATGTATCAGAATATATCAGAACTCTTGATTATTTAGTATCGTGGGATTCAGCAGACCAGTTAAAAGGTTGCTGTATGAATGAACCTAATCCCTCTGGAATATGAAAACCACACTTGTGCAAGTTTCATCAAAAGCAATACCTGTATGCATCAGCTGAGCTCCTAGGAAGGGATTTGCTGCCTATATACCATTCTACTGTAATTATTCACCACTACTAATCACTAGTTAGCAGCAACAAAATATTTAAAAAACAAAGAGGTACACTTTTAAACTAGAGTGCAGGAGAACATAAGAAAACAGCTAATCATGAGAGACAGATTGAGTGGGAAGAACCTTAGAGGTTTAATTTTAGAAATCTTAGTGATGCTAGGCCCAGGATTACTGAGGAGAAGCCATTCATGCAGGAAAGCACAGAAAATCCTGCACGTTATGATGAAGCTCTTTTGGAAGTATTGCGGATCTCCCACAAGGAAAGAACTGTTACTTTACCTGTGTCTCCAGGAAGGTTAAAAATGTACTTCTTTCTTACTTCTCACTTAGCTTTTCATTAAATATATACTCTAGAGCCAGTTTGTTATAATTGTGAAGGTGCCAATCTTGAAACCAGGAGACTGTGAGTTGTAGTCCTACCTTGTATGAAAGCCACTGGGTAATACGGTGCCAGTCACTCTCTCAGCCCAATTCACCTCATAGGTGATAGAGAAAATAGAAGCTAGAAGTATAACTATGTTTGCTGCCTTGACTCATTTATGAAAAGGCAGGATGAAAATATAATAATCACAATAACAGCAAGAATCATAATAGTTGAATAAGTCACTGTGCAGTGATAAAAAGAAGATAGAAAGAAGTTCAGTCCCATTTTACAGTGTAAGATTGAAGATGTCAAATCAACATCATTTCATTCTCCTTACAGTCCTCACAGATTGTAAACAGAAGAAATAAGGGCCTTTGATTTCCCCTTCAGTCACTGTCATTCTCTGTTCTTTCTTAGATGCAGGGCAGAAATCCAGATCAGATTCTGGTATTGCAACAACATTTAATAAGAAGTTCGTCTCTGATGCCAGTACAAATTAAAGCAAAGCAAATGAACCAATAGAATATTCTGAATTATGGGGGTGCCTTACTTTTTTTTCTATCCCTTTTCTTCAGGAAAGGGCTGTGACTATATCCGTATCGAAAATGGAAGAATGGCTGATCATTTTGAATGGTATAAACCATTTCCAATATGGGAGGGACAATCAATTCAGTTTTATTGTTATGGTGGTTATCTGCCTAAAAACAAGCAAACATGGCAAACAGCAAAGTGCATCAGTTCCCGCTATGACCCAGAACCAAAGTGTTTCAGTAAGTAATTCTTCCTCTTTGCAGTAGATATTGCCAAGTACAAACAAAACAGATCAGATGCTGTCCTGACCTTTCTTTAACTTGGAAGAAGTAGCATCCTATAGAGCTGTGATGGTGAGCCTATGGCATGTGTGTCCGAGGTGACACACAGAGCCATCTTTATGGGCATGCGAGCTGTCACCCAACTCACCTGCAGCTGCGCATGTGTGTGCCCCCCATCTAGTGTCCGGGCCTTCGGTGCACATGCGTGCAATTCAGGGGACCCACCTCATTTTCGGAACTTCCTGCGCATGTGTGTGTGTTTGCACAAGTGTGAGTACTTGTGTGCAGTGTGTGCATGTGCACACACACATGCACAGATGGTGTGATTGCGCACACAGTGCATGGGGGAACCGCGCAAAACCTGTGCATATGTGCAGATGGTGTAGTTGCATGCACAGTGCATGGGGGCGTGCTGTCCGGTTGCATGCGCAGCACACAGAGGAGCCACACATTAGGGTGGATAGCACGCACATGCGCAAAGCGCACAAAGCGTGCAAAGCACTTACCTGTTCAGCACTTGATGAGTAAAAGCTTCGCCACCACTGCTATAGAGATTTCAGCTTGTTTGGTTCTTCTGCCTGCTGGGGTGATGCTTCCACTGCTGTCTCATCTCAAGGGACCCTAAAATTTGTTTTGGAGCCTACAGTTTGTGTACTAAAACCTTAAATGAGAGAGGCAAAAGCTGAGTTTTTTATAAAATATAAATAGCAAAATAGGGATCTTCCTCATCAGCTTCCTCCTCTCTTCACATCTTGTCTGTGAATTAGATACCATGCATAGCATGAATAGCCTTCCAAGAACCATAAATGATGAAACCAATTTGCTCTCTTTTGCTTTTAGAAATCTGTGATCCTGCTCAACGTTTTTATTATGGTCGCATCATTTATCACTACTGGAGCAATTACATAGAAGGTGACGACGTTACATTTGTTTGTGATATGGGATATTCTCCTGCAAACCAGCAATCATCAATAACTTGCACAAAAAAGGGATGGTCACCTGCTCCAAGATGTATCCAGCCAGGTAAGCTTTAGGAAACTCTGCTAAAATTGCCTGACCTGAAATTGCTTATCATGCTGTGTGTGTGAGTGTGTGTGTGTTCATATAAGATTCATATTTCCACAGGGAATTGTGCTCTGACTGGGGTAAAGATATGTATAGGTGTTTATGTATATGCACATAGTTGTGCCTATCATTTATTTATTAAACTTAATGCCCTCTACTACTTAGATCTATTGAATATTTGCAATAAAAAGCTACCTTTTGATTAGAAGAAAAATATTTCAGTTGATGTTTGTTTCCAATTAAAAATTGTTTTCATTATATTTATTATTTTTAAAGAGGGTGTGATGTGTTTTGATGTGTAAAGGGGATTTAAGTTTGTCTCCAATGAAGATCTGAGGCCCAGTATCAATTGTATTGGGCAGTATACAAATATAAAAATAAATGAATAGGTAAATGGCAATTATTAAGGAACAGTAAACTAAAGAAAAGGGTAGTAAACATCAAAATTGCATGATAATACCTTTTAATATATATTTTGCAACTAAAACAATTCACTGCATCTAACACATTTTAAAAACTTAATGTGTGTGAGTGTGTGTGTGTGTGTGTGTGTGTGTGAATGATAATATTTGCATAAAAAGAATTAGTGCTTTCACAATTGTATAATGCTACAGAAGTCTTAAAATATGACTATCCTCTAATTGTTGTCAGTTAAGTTGTATTGTGTCTAAAGGTTGAATTGTGGCAAGTGGACAAAACTTTGTTAATCTAAGACATTTAGTTGCTAATCTGATATTGTCACCCATTAAACTCCAAAAGATTTGGACCAGAATACAGGACATTCAAAACACAAGTGAGAATCTTCGGCCCATGATGCACATGTAGGAATTCCAATACAGACTCAGATCAGGCCACTAAACTATGGAATACATATAGCTTATGTATCAGGCGACCCTGATAAAAGGCCCCCCTGGCCACAGCCATCAGATGTTCTTCCAAGGACAGCTGTGCATCCAGGAGGACACCCAAGTTGTGGACCCTCTCTGTGGGGGCCAAAGACTCACCCCCAATAGTCAGTGATGGCATCAGGTGACTATATCGGATGCCGGGAGCCACAGCCACTCGGTCTTGGAGGGGTTGAGTCTGAGCATGTTCCTCCCCATCCAGATCCGCACGGCCTCCAGGCACAGGGACATCATGTTAAGGGCATCATTGGGGTGGTCCGGGGTGGAGATGTACAGCTGAGTGTCGTCAGCATACTGATGGAACCTCACCCCAAAACCACAGATGATCTCGCTCAGCGGCTTCACATAAATGTTGAACAGGAGGGGCGAGAGGACCGACCCTTGCAGCACCCCACAAACAAGGCGCCTTGAGGTCGACCTCTGCCCCCCTGCCAACACAAACTGCGACCGGTTGGAGGGAAAGGAGGAGAACCACCGCAACACGGTGCCCCCCACCCCCAACCCCTCCAACCGGCACAGCATGATACCATGGTCGATGGTATCAAAAGCCGCTGAGAGATCTAATAGGACCAGGACAGAGGAGCAACCTCCATCCCAAGCCCTCCAGAGATCATCAACCAAAGCGACCAATGCCATTTCCGTGCTGTACCCAGGCCTGAAGCCTGACTGGAATGGATCTAGATAGACAGCTTCATCCAGGTGCTGGGAGAACTGTCACGCCACCACACTCTCAACAATCTTCGCCACAAAGTGAAGGTTGGAGACTGGACGATAATTAGCTAAAACAGCTGGGTCCAGGAAAGGCTTCTTGAGGAGGGGCCTCACCACCGCCTCTTTCAAGGCAGAGGGGAAGAAACCCTCACTCAAAGAAGCGTTAACAATCCCCTGGAGCCAGCTTCGTGTAACCTCCCGGGAGGCCAGTACGAACCAGGAGGGACACGGGTCCAATAAACACGTGGCCGTGCTAAGCCTATCCAGAATCCTGTCCATGTCCTCGGGAGTCACCAGGTCAAACTCCTCCCAGATAACATTCTCAAGACCCCCCTCCATCACTCCGCCTGCACTTACCCAGTCAGAGTCCAAGCCCTCCCGAATCTGAGCGATTTTGTTGTGCAGATATTGCACAAAATCCTCAGCCCTACCCTGCAAGGGGTCTTCCCATGCTCCCAGATGAAGCAGGGAGTGGGTCACCTTAAACAGGGCGGCCGGGCGATTATCTGCCAACGTGATAAGAGCGGAAAAATAATTAGATTTTGCCGCTCTTATCGCCACTAGGTAGATCTTAATATGAGACCTCACCAGTGTTCAGTCGGATTCAGAAAGGATGGTCCTCCAACCGCTCTCCAGGCATCTTTTTCGGTGCTTCATCTCCCTCAGCTCCTTGGAGAACCAGAGAGCTAAATGGGATCGGCGCCGGGTCAGAGGCTGCAAAGGCACAATGCAATCCAAAGCCCCAGCGGCCGCCCTATCCCAGGCGGCCACCAGGTCTTCAGTCGAGTCGTGAGCCAGAGTCTCAGGGAGTGGCCCAAGCTCCATCCGGAACCTATCTGGGTCCATCAGGCGCCTGGGGTGGAACCACCTAATCGGTTCCGCCTCCCTGCAGCAGGGTGTAGCAGTTTGAAGGTCCTTTCAAAGGAGAGAATGATCCGACCATGACAAGGACTCAATGACTACATCCCCTATGTCCAGACCATTTAGCCACTGACCAGAAACAAAAATCAAGTCCAGAGTGTGTCCCCCCATGTGAGTTGGGCCATGCACTAACTGGGTTAGGTCCATGGCCGCCATGGAAGCCATGAGCTCCTGATCCGCTTCTGACGTTTCACCGATGGATGGCAGGTTGAAATCCCCCAGGACCATAAGCCTGGGAGTATCAACCACCACCCCGGTTATTACGTTGAGCAATTCGGGCAGGGCCGCCGCCATGCAGCAGGGAGCCAGGTACGCAACCAGCAGGCCCATCTGCACCCCACGACCCCACTTCACAAGGAGGGATTCACAGCCGGCTATCTGAGGAACAGTGGCCTCCCTCGGATCAAGACCTTCCTTTATCACAACCGCCACCCCCCCGCCCCTACCCTGGGCCCTTGGCTGATGGAATGCACGGAAACCTGGTAGGCACATTTCAACGAGAGGCACCCCCCTCCTCCCCCAACCAGGTCTCCGTAATACCCGCCAGGTCCGCTCCCCCCTCCTGTAACTCTAAATGTATCTCTTCAAGAAGTCTAACTATAGGCTCATAGTATAAAATTATTGTTTTTGTTCATGATTTGAAAAAATAACTTGCAGTCTAAATCTGTGTACCCTTTTATTCAGTGGTGGGATTCATGTAATTTAACAACCGGTTCTCTGACCTAATGATTTCTTCCAACAACCAGTTTGCCAAACTGCTCAGAAAGTTAACAATCGGTTCTCCCAAAGTGGTGTGAACTGGCTATATCCCACCACTGCTTTTATTGTAAACATACAATTTGCATTTTATTTCCTGTCCTCCCAAGAGCTTATGCCACAAATATCCTATAGATGCAAACAGAAAACATATATTATGGATTTTCCCTTTACAGAGAGTTAAATATCCTTAAACTTGCAAAAGGGCAAGAAAACTTGTTGAACATCTGCCATGTTCTCTACACAACATATAATAAGCACAAAATTTACTTCAGATTCAAAAACAAAAACTGTTGAAAGACACAAAGTGCTCACATAGCGACTTGTCTGCAGGGTAGGTAGCCACAACTACAGCACAATCCTGAATAACTATGTATATGTGTTCAGATGCTAGAATCATGAAAGGGTCAGTGAAGCAGTCTGCAAGACCAGATTGTCTAATGTGACCCACTAACCTGGTTAAAAAGCAACTAACTATGTTTGCCAAAATCACTAGCGTGAAGCAGTGAGAGTTTATTTATAGCAACTCATCATTTGCTTTGTGCATGTGCCTATACCTAAGAGGTCATTCCTTGGTGAGAATTGTTGAGCTTAGACTCATGAGAAAAGAATAGTGAGACATTGATAATATTCACTCTTTGATTCCACAGAGACATGCTTAAAGCCACCTGAAGGTGATTTTATTTTCAACACAACTAAGTCTGTTTTCTTTCCTGGAGACAAACTTCACTATGAATGTAAAGAGGGTTTTGAAATCACTAAAAATACCATCGATGACACCGTAGCATGCACTGAAAAAGGATGGGAACCTACTCCTAGCTGTGTGGGTAAGTTAATGAAACACCAGTCTAATTACCCAGTTTTGGGAAATTATAGTTCATCAAGAATATTTTCCTGATGATTTCCATAATGTTGCATTTATATTTATATATACTTAAAAGTATTGTAATCCTAAATTATTTTTCAGAAATTGGCTTTTCAAATAGAAACTAAAAAAAGGAGAATAATTAAATTGTTTATTTAATTTTCTCCCATTTGTTCTTCCAGTAATTTCTAAATATTAGCTATAACTTTCTCAATAATAATCTATTTATCATATATTCACAGATGTTAAATAAATAATATAAATATTAAAATGGATAACCATATCTCATTATAATCATCCATCCATAGTTTATGCCTGGGAGATTCAGCAAGGTGTAATGGTACTGGACTAAATGCAGGGAAATCCAGTTTTAAGTCTTCCCCTCAATTCAGAAAACAGCTGGGTAACCTTGGACCAATAAACATCAGGCTGTGAGACAAGCTGACTGAAAAATAAAAATCCTCATCACCTTATGCATTGACAGTTTTACTGTGTGACTAGGCAAGCACAATGCAAAACAAGAAACACTAGGAAAAATCCTAAAAAGGAAGATACCATCAATAACATGGCCTAATTTAACGATTTTAGGCATTGCCAAAACATGTTTGATTGAAACATAGTCTGATTTAATATCTGATAATAGGTTAATTTACCCATTTCTTTTGCAATTTGGTCCAATGTCCAAGATATCATTTTTATTGAATAATGCAAAGTTTAATATCTATTGAAATATTGTTAAAACAGCTTTTATTGTTTAGATAAAATGGGGATCTCGAATTCCTTATTTGACCTATTCTACTTGACATTGACATTTATTTTCATGGGTAAAAAGGTAAAGGTAAAGGTTCCCCTCGCACATATGTGCTAGTCGTTCCTAACTCTAGGGGGCGGTGCTCATCTCCGTTTCAAAGCCAAAGAGCCAGTGCTGTCCAAAGACGTCTCTGTGATCATGTGGCCGGTATGACTAAATGCCAAAGGTGCACAGAACGCTGTTATTTTGATGGGTATATATGTACAAATCCAATTGATTGATTGAGAAATATTTTTAAAGATTAATCACAAGATTGTTAGTTTCATAAGACTTGATAATCATAATAATTAGGTGCTGCTAAAGCGGAAAATGCTGAATTGTGGCAGTTTTGAAATGGTCCCACTTCTGGAATGTCATTACCCTGTCCCCCACTCTATAAGGAGCCCAAAGGGCAGAGCAGCTGGCTCTATTTCCCAAACACAAGGTCATCTGAAGCTCTGTACAACAACTTTCTCAACCACCTTTCCAAAACAAGGTTAAATACTGGACTAAAATTGTCCAATGTTTAGCAGTGGCTAAAGTCTCATACAGGCTTCTTTAATGAGACAGAAGGGACATGTATCTATAGAGAAGATGGCTGAACTCCCATTCCTAGGTACCCGATCCACTTTGTCAGGTCCAACAGTTCAAACTGCTTCCAAATAAGAGACTTCTTCCCAGGCATCTACTCTGGACCTGCAACAAGGCTGGCATCTAATTGTGAACTTATCTGAGCATTTTTTTTCTAACAGATTCTGAGCAAATTTCTCCATATGCTCCTACAAAACATTTTTCAAACTCCCCTTTATTCAAAAGGACTTGTGTCACCCTAGACAGGGCCATGGAGCAACTATCCTAGTGCATGCAGTAGGGGTATAGAAGCATTGAAGCTTCATCATCCTTATGGCCACACGATAAACCTTAATAGAGGCTCTAACCCATATTTGGTCACATTTGTCCTTTGCTGAGTGCCAGAAATACTCTATACATCTCTCTCTCTCTCTTTTTTTTTTTTTAAAATGATTTATATGCCACCCTTCTCCGGAGACTCAGGGCGGCTTACAATGCGTTAAGCAATAGCCTTCATACTTTTGTATACTTATACAAAGTCAGCTTATTGCCCCCACAAACTGGGTCCTCATTTCACCTACCTTAGAAAGGATGGAAGGCTGAGTCAACCTTGAGCCTTGGAGAAATTCGAACCAGCAGTAAATTGCAGGCAGCTGTGTTAATAACAGGGTGCGTAGACCACTGTATTATCAAGGCTCTCTTCTGTCCGATCATCTCCCTCAGCTTTTTCATAAGCCATGAGAAATGGCAGGATTCTTGAGAGGAAAGATTGCATGGTTGCTATCTGATACAATGCCTTAGCCCCCCTCCCCCACCTCTTATTCCAACCAGTGACCAAGTCTTTGGATGGACCGTAAAGCAGATGAGCAGGAATAACCACCCAGCTCTCCTGAAACCTATGTATCCATCATCTAAGACACCAATCTAATGGACCCATAGAGGCACTTGAGAATCCCATAGTAATCAGGGTGTGATCTAAAACACTAGAAGCTCTCCCAATTCCAGATCACACAGCCACTACTCCAAAGGAAACCAGATCTGGAGTGTGATAATTATCCCATGTTGGGCTCTGGGTGATCCGAGATAAGCCCATGACCATCAAGATTGGCATGAACTCCTGAGCCATCTGATCCCACTCCCAGAGAAGGCAAATTGAAGTCCTCTAAAGTCTGGGGAACCACACTTTCATCCTAGAAATGGAATGAAGGAGCTCAGGTAGGGAGTTTATTGTACAGTAGGAACTACAGCAACAATCCCAGTTAATCACTAGAGTGCAATTTACTGAACAGGGTCTCACATCTGGTGACATGTAGAATAGTGCCATCAGAAGCCATAAGGGATTCCTGGATGACAATCTACTGGGAAACTCTGAGGAATATATAGTCGAACTCATATTGCACTTAAGGAATATAAAATATTGTTTATTTTATATATAAGCATGAGTGTCTCAAACTTTCTGGCAAGCAGTTTCATTCTGAAATAACTTTATTCTATTTTGTTCAAATTTGTATAGCCATAGTATGTAATATTCCATTTTTGGAAAGTGGCACAATTGAACCAAGAGAGGACATTTTTCAGCATAAAATGGTGGCACATTTTAAATGTAATGAAGAATTCACAAGAGTTGGCTCTGAATCTGCACAATGTTATCACTTTGGATGGTCTCCACAGCCTCCAATATGTAAAGGTAAAAATGGGCAATTTAAGAATTATTACTGTATTTGAGGTGGGAGGAGGGAAATTAGGGGATAGGTTTTTCTAAAAATATGGTCTGTTTCTTAGATTGTGTGAGGAAAGCTAATCAGTGGCCAGTAAACAGATTTCTCTTAGCAGGATGCATTAAATGGGTCTCTCACATCTTCATTTATACATATACAACTGTATTCTTAAATTGTGAAAACAAAATGCTTATATGAATAGTAATATTAATTGTTTTTCAGGTTTTTTTATATTTTAGAGGCAATGGGGTTATTTCTTCTTCATTGGCTTCATTGGCTCCCCTTGGGGTACACCCGGAGGCTCCAACTGGTGCAGAATGCGGCCGCGCGGGGGATTATGGGAGTGACGGGGCGCTCCCATGTGGCTCCTCTCCTGCGTGAGCTGCATTGGCTTCCGGTGGACTTCCGGGTGCGCTTCAAGGTGTTGGTGATCACCTTTAAAGCGCTCCATGGCTTAGGGCCAGGGTACTTACGGGACCGCCTTCTGCCACCAATAGCCTCCCACCGGCCAGTTTGCTTCCACAGAGAGGGCCTCCTCAGGGTGCCGTCGGCCAGACAATGTCAGCTGGCGACCCCCAGGAGGAGAGCCTTCTCTGTGGTGGCACCTACCCTTTGGAACAATCTACCCCCAGAGATACGAGTGATCTCCGACCTCCGGACTTTTTGTCGGGCCCTAAAAACTTATTTTTTTCAGTTAGCCGGTCTGTCCTGATTTTATGGTTGGTTTTAAAATTTGATACGGATTTTTAAATTGATAAGTCTTAAATTACGGGCCAAATTTATTTAATTATTTTAAATCTATTTTTAACTTTATGTATAAATGTTTTTTATCTTGGCTGTTCACCGCCCTGAGTCCGGAAGGAGAAGGGCGGTATAGAAGTTTGAATGAATAAATAAATAAATAAATAAATAAATAAATAAATAAATAAATAAATAAATAATATTAATAGGACTTTTGAATGTAATTTTAACATAACCAAGCACAAAAAGAAGTCAGATAGCAGAATTACAAATCTATTGTAATATTAAACTGACCAGCTACACAAAATCAGAAATGTATATTGCAAAAGGAAAGAAATGGCAATTCTCCTGTATTGACAAGTAGCAGCTGTATTTGAAGTCCATTTCTTTATTGTAATCATTAAATAACATACAATTTTTTATCGAACTTTATAAAAGATTACAATTACGACAGTAAAAATACAAACTAAAAAAGGAAAATAGAAAGTGCAGGAAAAAATGAAAAAAGAAACAGATATAGAAAAGAAAAAATATTAAGAATATCATAAAGAAAAATATATAAAGTAGTAACAGAATAACAGAGTTGGAAGGGAACTTGGAGGTCTTCTAGTATAACCCCCTGCTCAAGAAGAAGGATACAAAAAGAGATAAAATGATCAACAAATAATAAAAACATTCCATTAACACCTTATTACGAAAATAAAATGGTGGTAAGAAACTCGTCATTTGAGAAATCTGGTTTTCCTGACCAAAAGGCAGAAAGGAAAGATCTTAGCTGCTTTTCTAAAGGTGTTTAAGGTGAGGATCAATTTTACATTGGGGGAAAATGTTTCAAAAAGGCTGGCGCATCCCTCAGAAAAGCAGACAACCTGGGTGCCATAAGATGACATTATTCATTGAGGGAAATCAGATCAATATATACACTTGGGAGCAGTTGGCCCTGCAAGTAGCCAATCCTATCCCATGTAGGGCTTTATAGATTGTAACTAGCACTTTCAATTGCACTTTGAAGCCTATTGGGAGCCATGACAGCTCACAGAGTATATATGTCATATGGGCAAAATGAGAGACGTACATAATTACCCGCATCATTGCATTCAGGACCAAGTGAATTTTCCAGAATTTTCATAGTCCCATGTACAGCACATTGCAATAATTCAATCAGAAGGTTACTAAGGCATTAATGACTGTGAGAATTACCCCTATAAAAACTAAAGAAGTTGACCTTGATAGAGAGAGAGAAGAGCTGTTACTAAGTCAGCGAGGAAATAAAAATTGCAGAAGCCCAAATGAGGGGGCAGATGTACAAAAACCAGTTTAATTTACACAACATATAAAAGAAGGAGGAGGGGAAAGACATTCAAATCTGCAAGTTAGCTATATGCAATATTAATAAAATGCATTCTAGCCTTCTATGATGTCTCTTTCTTGGTCTGAGTCAGGATCAGTGGTGGGTTGCCCCTGGTTCAGACCGATTCACAAGAATTGGTAGTAAAACCGGTGGGAGGCCCGGCCCACTGCCCCGGATGTCATCATGCGCATGTGCAAAAGCTTCTGCGCATGCGCATAAGCAAAGCATGCACACAAGTGAAGTGAGCGCGCACACACGTGTGATCCTGTTGTGAATCGGTAGTAAAGGTAAGTAGAAACCACCCCTGGTCAGGATCAAGCACAATTGGTATGCAAGATGAAGCTTTGCAAAGCTCCCCAGCCACAGTTGCCACTTCAAACATGAGCCATGTGTGCAAGAAGTATGAACTGAACCCAAGCAAAGAGGTGCAATTCCACTCAGAGTCAAGGTTGATATCTTTCCAGGTCTAAGACTGATAAGGTAAATAACCCATAGCCACTTGATCTTGTTTAGGCTGGATCTAAAATCTGTTCTTCCCTATTCAGACCCTCACATCCATCTGAACACTGTGACAAAACTGTGACAGTTTCACTTGAACAACTAGGGACAGAAATGTACAACTAGGTATAATTAAAATAGGATAATATTGCATAGAAATTGGTGAATGACCTCCCCCAACAGCTTCATAAAGATCTTTAGAAAGGGATGGGGCTAAGGCTTTAGTCACCCAACTAAGCAAGAGGTTCAGACTACACTGTTCCACCTTACATTGACTGGAACAAGCCCTGGAATAAGAAGAAACATCTCAATAAGTGCCCCACTTCCCAAGTTCCTAAACTAGTCCAGAATGTTACTGTGATTGAAGGTATCAAAGGTTCCTTTTCTTTCAGCCATGGATGACTCAACAACAAAAGCTACTTACTTCTGAGTTTTGTTCAGTATTTAATCTGAAAGAGAAAATTGTCTTTGCTCTGATATTTAGCCAACCGGCCCTCTTGGGATTCCTTCTAGGCATTTAAGATAAATGTTTGACCATGTACAGCATTAATTTTCTTAAAATGGAACACTTGGTTCTAAATATAACTTTCCTCAACTTTCTAATACATTGTTCATTCCCATGTTTTATTCATTCATTTTTCCCCTGTTGGTTAGTACCAAGTCAGGAGAGTTGATCCTCTTCTAACTTTCCACATGCTTTGAAGACGACAATTATTGAAAACTCACATGTAGACTTTGCTGAAAAGCGTTTCTAGCTATTACTACAACTTTATATGTCTTTGTTCACCTGTCTTTGCACCTTTTTGAGGGTAAGGGAGGAAATGAGTAACAGATAGCAATAGTAGACACAAAAAATCTACTTAGTTATGTTTTTAAAGTTATTTCTAATATATACTCTTGGACACCAGATCTATATTGACATTTTTAACAAACATTGTCTACTACTGTTCTTCTACTGCTTTTGGTCCTGAGTTGTTGTAATAGTTGCAATAGATATAACAATAATAAAATTCAAGCATATCCCTGTGGGACTTGAATAAACACTCAAAATAAAAGTGATATTCTCTTTTTTTAAGAAAATGTTAAACCTTGTCCGGCATTACCTATCATTTCACATGGCATAGTTACTGGTGAACCTAAAGCAGTATTTCAGCATGGTGATCAATTGGAAGTTCAGTGTGAGATCTCATTTGCACTATATGGATCAAAAATCATAGAGTGTGTGGATGGTGAATGGGCACCCTTACCATCATGCAAAGGTAAGCAGCAGCTGCTTGAAAGATGTCTTCACAAGAAGAAATATAAGCAGACAGACTTGTAAATGTAACATGGAAGTTTCTTGCACTTATCTGGGAGGGGGAGTGATGGTGGGAGTGTTCCATGGTGTGCAAACTGGAATCTTCCTTCAGAACAGATTCCAATACATTATTCGAAGAGAATGGAAAGGGTGAGATTACTTGCCAGTGTTTAAGTAACAAAATTATAGAGGAATTAAAGTGTTCTGATTTAGTCTAATAATCTCATGAGTCATGAATATATTCCTGTGTTTAGTTCTAATACTTGAGTCTTTGTTCCTTCCAACAGGAAGTATAAATTGAGAGCTGTCCTTCTCTCTGTAGCATTTCCATGGCTCCATCAGAACAAATAGTAAACTCAGACATTGCTAGAGGTAGCATGATATTCGGAAAATTTGGGACAAAGTATTGGAAATAAAATGAATGTGGGCTTAATGTAGCTAGCTGGTTCACCAATTCATGTTAAAAATACCACCTCAGATTTTGAGACTTCAGTGTTGCAAATTAAATGACAAAAAATTGCAGCAAATGATTTAAATAATTAGCAATAAAAATATTTAAGTCATGGTAATATAGTACAAATTGAGAGTTAGCAGTAGAATGTGGATGTTCACATATATTTGCCTCCTTCATTTGACCAGAACTTTCTGTCAGAGATATTAAAGGCCTCTAACAAAACTGAAAAAAAATAAAAACTGTCCATAATGTTTTATTTTTATTTATTTATTTATTTTTTTATTGCAAAAGTTTTACAATTACATTTTCACCCCTTTTTTTCACCCCCCCACCTCCCTCCCCAAACTTCCCGTCCTCCCTAGCCCTCCCTAACCCTCTCCCCCAGACTTCCCTATTATATACTCATAACTAATAATACTGATATATATACCTGAACCCATCCCTCCCCCTATATAATTTTCCCTCTTTATCTCTTTACATTAAAATATTTCTAATACATTGTTTTCAAATAAAAGCTATTTGGTACTTTCTAGTTTGGTATTTGTTCTGAACATATTCTATCCACCTTTTCCATTCCCATTCATAAGTCTCTTGTGAACAATCTTTTAAATATGCTGAAATCTTCGCCATCTCTGCAAAACTGGCCATCTTCAAAGTCCATTCCTCGATAGTAGGCAAAGCTTCATTCTTCCAATATTTACCTATCAACAATCTTGCTGCTGTTATCATATACAATATTAATTTTATTTCACCCCGTGTAAAACCCTTAACTATACCCAATAAAAACAATTGTGGAGAAAATTGAATTTTTTTCTTCAAAACATTCTGCATGACCCACCATATTTTTATCCAAAAAGCCTTAACTTTCCTACAGGTCCACCAAACATGATAATACGTAGCATCCAAACATTCGCATCTCCAACATTTTGGCTGAACATTAGGGTACATACATGACAACTTTTTAGGATCTAGATGCCATCTATAAAACATTTTATAAAAATTTTCCCTCAAATTCTGCGACTGTGTAAATTTAACATTCTGAACCCAAATTTTTTCCCATGTTTCCAACATCACTGGTTCTTCAAAATTTTGTGCCCACTTAATCATACAATCTTTAACTAATTCCGTTTCTGAATCCCTTTCTAGCAAAACATTGTAAAGCCTTTTAATATGCATTGGACCTTTCTCTCTTATATGTCTAACCAATTCTTCCTCATGCAACATAATACCAGTTTTTTGGTCCTCTTTCCATCTCAATTGTAATTGATTATATTGTAACCAGGTTAAATTAATCCCTTCGTCCAACAGTGTCTGCAATGTCTTCAACTGCCATCTGCCCGCATCTGTAAAAAGAGCCTCTTTGTATAAAAACCCCCCGAGTGACATTATATTTGTATTCCACAAGGTATGACCAAGATCCAGCCATAGCGGTATTTTATAATCCCATTTGAGTCGGTGCTTCTTCCAAACTCTCATCAAAGAGTCTCTAAGTATATGACTTTTAAATACTTTATCAACTTTGTCATCATAAAATAGGTAAGCATGCCATCCAAATTCAAGATCAAAACTTTCTGCATTCAATATTCCAGCCTTTTTACTTCCAAACCAATCACTTGTTAAAGTTAAAGCTGCTGCATCATAATATAGCTGTAGGTTTGGAAGTTTAAGGCCTCCTCTTTCTGGAACATCTTGCATAATTTTCAATTTCACTCTCGGCTTTTTCTCGTTCCAGACAAACTTATTAAGTCCAGTTTGCCAAACTTTCAGTTGTTTATCACTTTTAAGCACCGGAATCATTTGAAACAAAAACAGAAATCTTGGCAAAATGTTCATCTTAACTGCTGCTATTCTTCCAAGTAAAGACAGTTGCAGCTTTTTCCAAGTCTCCATGTCTTTCTGAACCTCTCGCCACAACACCTCATAGTTATTTTGAAACAATTTCATGTTTGATTCTGCAACCTGAACTCCAAGATATTTTACCTTAGGTACAATTTCAAAACCTGCCCTCCTTTCAAACTCATGTTTACGATCTTGTGTCATATTTTTGACTATCATTTTAGTCTTTTTTGAGTTCACTCTAAAACCTGAAACTCTACCATAGTCTTGTATAATGTCGTTCATCAAGATTATTGATTCCATTGGTTGTGATAGGGTAACCACCAGATCATCTGCAAATGTCTTTATTCTATAATCCTCTTGCCTTATCATTATGCCTTTCAAAATTTTTGAGTCCCGTATTATATTTAGCAAGACTTCCAATGTTAAAATAAATAAAAGTGGGGACAACGGACATCCCTGTCTTGTTCCTTTTTCAATTTTAAACTCTGTCGTCAAACTTCCATTAATAATAATCTGTGCTTTTTGCTCTTGATAAATTGCTGAGATCGCCTGTATAAATTGGTCCCCAAAGCCCATCTTTTTTAAAGTCTTTAGTAGAAAATTCCAATCCACTCTATCAAAGGCCTTCTCCGCATCCAAAAAAAAACAGCACTGCAGAAATCTGTTTATTCTTATCAAGATATTCCAATAAGTCTATTACTTGCCTTACATTGTCCTTCATATATCTGCCCTCAATAAATCCCGCTTGGTCCGCATGAATCACCTTTTGGATTACTGGCATCAACCTGTTGGCTAATACCTTCGCATAAATTTTATAGTCTGTATTCAAAAGAGATATTGGTCTGTAGTTCTCTGGTTTTTTAGGACCAACTTGTTCTTTTGGTATCAAAGATATATAAGCAGTTGTCCAGGATGGGGGTATTTTACCCCCTTGTTGAATATTGCAAAATAAATCTCTAAGTTGTCCCACCATTTCAGCTTGTAAAGTTTTGTAATACACTGCAGTCAAACCATCCGTGCCAGGAGCTTTGGCTGTTTTTAGCTGTTTAATTGCTACTGTTATCTCCTCCTCTGTTATAGGATAATTCATTCTTTCCTTTTGTTGATCAGTAATTTTTGTAACTCTCTTATCCTTTAAATATTTTTCTATAAGTCCATTCTGCACCTCTTCTTTGGCATATAGTTTAGTATAATAATCCACAAAAGCTTCTTTAATTAGTTTTTGTTGAAAGATTTCTTTCCCTCCAATATCAATACTATCAATAGTCCGTATACTTTGTTTTTTCCTCAATGTGTAAGCCAACCATCTGCCCGGTTTGTTAGTGTTGCAAAATGTATTATGCTTCGCATATTGTAAACTTGTTGCAACTTGTTCCGCCATAAGCATTTGAAATTGGTCTTTCAAAAGTTTTATAGCACTTCGTATTCTTTCATCTGTTGGATTTTTAATAAGTAACTGTTCTTTATTCTTTATTTCCATTTCCAACTCAGATCTTTTCTTTTGTCGGAGCAGTCTATGTTTAGAGTTCATGTAGATGAGTACCCCTCTCATATAAGCTTTACTTGCATCCCAAACAATTTCAATTGGGGTACCTTTATTCAAATTTGTTTCAAAAAATTCTTTCAAATGCTTTTTAAGTTCTATTGTATTTTTTTCATATCTAAACAAGTTCTCATTTAATCTCCAAGAACGTCTCTCAACCTTATCCATCTCAATTTCTATCCATACAGGGCTATGGTCAGTCAGAGTTCTTGGAAAAATCTTTGTTCTTTTTGTCTTAACAAGTAGATCATTTGACAACAGGATAAAATCAATCCTAGAAAAAGATCTATGTCTATCCGAAAAAAAAGTATAGTCCAATTCATTTGGATTATGTATTCTCCAAACATCTTTTAATTCCATATCTTCTTTCATATCAAAAAAAGTCTGTGGTAGTCTAATTCTAGACTTTGCCAAGCTCTTTTTATCTAGTTTAGAATCAATTACTCCATTCCAGTCTCCCATAATTAAAATAGATCTATAGTCCCATTGCAATATTTTAGTATGTAACATCTTGTAAAAATAATCCTGTTGTTGGTTGGGAGCATAAATTCCAATCAAAAGAATTTGACCATTTGCTGTGAGCAATTCAATTGCTACAAACCTACCATCTTGATCTGCTTCTATAACTTTCGCTGTTAATTTTTTATTTACATAAATAACCACACCATTCTTTTTCTGCGAAGTTGAAGATATATAATGTGCTCCTAGTTTTGAATTTATCAAATATTTTTGATCTTGAGTTGTGATATGCGTTTCTTGTAAACATATTATATCATTATTAAATTGTTTCAAATATGTAAATAATTTCTTCCTTTTCTGTGCTGAATTCAACCCATTGACATTCCAAGATAGACACTTAAAGGTCATCAGCCTCTTTCTGGAGCACAGAGCAAAATATTTGAAGTTCATCCGAGAGCTTCGATCTCACTCCTCCCATAGCTCCACTCTCTTGTACGATACTCTTAACTGCCTTCTTGTCTTGTCTTTCCTGTTGTTGTTGTTGCTTTTGTTTAAGTAGCTTGGATTGGGCTCTAGTTATACGTTGATCTTTAACTTCTGTCAACTGAATCAAATCCAAAATTGGAGAAGAATCCAGCAAGGGCTCACTCAAAAAACCTCCTTCTGCACCTTGCACTACTTCTAATTCCTGCTTGGACTGTTCTTGCAATTGCCTCTCTTCACTCTCTTTAATCTCCAAAACTGTGGATGTACGTGGAGATGGTGTTCTTTCCTTAAGAATAGTAGTGTAAAAGTGTTGTGCCTTCTCCACGGTATTCAACCGATACCCTTCTCCCTTGTATCTAAAAATTAACCCAGCTGGTGCGTCCCACCGGAAGGGTATCTGTAAATTTCTCAGTTCCTTAACAAGAAAACCAAATTCTTTTCTGGCTTTCAGCATTTTAGGAGGTAATTCTTTAAAGATTTGAAGTCGTGAACCCCCCACTTGTACAGAAGTATAAAAAGATTTTTGCAGGATATCATTTCTAATTCCTCTTTCTGTAAAGTATATGACCACATCTCTAGGCAGTTGTCTTTGTCTGGCCACCCAAGAGTTCACTCTATAGGTTTTATCTATTTTGTGAAATACCACATCAGGATTAACTTGTAGAATCTTGGCCAAGGCTTCAGAACAAACTTGTCTCAAATCCTGTCTCTCCTCCTCTCGAATTCCCCGAAGCCGTATGGCGAATTCCATCGCCCGGAATTGTATCATAACAATCTCATCATCAATTCTCTGCATTTTATTATCAACTTCATCAATTTTATAATCATTGTCTTTCATCTTGACATTAACTTCTGATTTGAATTCTTCAACTTTATAATCAACTTTCCCAATAAATTCTGCCAGGCCAGACGCCACTTCTGATATTTTTTTGGTCACCTTATTTTGATTCTGTTTCACCATGTCTTTGACTTCATTAATTTCCTGCATAAGTTCCTGATGTGATTTTTGAAATTTATCATCTATCTCCTGTTGACATTTTTGAAATTTGTCATCCAGAGTTTTAGAAATAAATTCTTTTAAATCTCCCACATCAAATTCTTTTTTCTGAGTTTGTAGCTGTTGAGCAGGGGGAAGTTGCGTTTGCTGTTTGTGTGTGGGGGATCCCCCCCCTAATGCCTTCCCTTCCTGCTTCTTTGAAGCCATCCTGGCTCGTGATCTAGTTTTTCTAAAGAGGGAAGTTCCTCTTCCTTTCCCTCCTGCACAAAGACTTCTAAAAAAGTCCCCCAGATTTGATCAAACAAGGGTTAAAATAAAGCAGAGTCCAATATTGAAAAGGGAAAAAATTTCCCAGTTATTTCTCTTATAACAAGCAAGGCAGCTTAGTAGCAACTTGGAAACTTTGTAGCAAAACAAGATAACTTCACCAATCCACACTCGCTGGCTCATTAACTCTGAAGCTAGGCGCCATGTTTTTTCAAAGCACTTTCACTCATTCGCATTGTCTCAGATTGAAAAGTCAACAAAGTGCTAATACTTGCGTTTCCAAATTTCAGGATTCAGGTAGTTTCGCTGTTTATTAAAGCTGGTTCTTTCGCTTTAAGTTTCCTGCAGCCGGCTTGTTCTGCAGGAGCAGAATCGTCCCACGCCGCCCGGAGTCTCAGCAGGTTGGAAGGGAGCCACGCCTGTTTCCTCCCCAGAAACGATTCCCTGGGGGGTTACAGGGGCTCGACCTGTGCCCTGCTATCTCTCCTCCAACAATCCTCAGGATTTTGAAGTTTTCGAGCCGCTTCTCGATCGCGAAGCGGCTCTTACAGGCGGCGGGGCTGGCGGAGCTTCAAAGAGCGCCGCCGTCGCCGAAGACAAGGAAACCGGAAGTCATTTTATTTTATTTTTATTTATTTATTGATTGATTGATAATGGAGTTACACTGGGTACATGAAACAGAGCAGCAAATTGTTAGAAGAAGCTAAATTATTAATACCTTTATGTAATAATACCTTTTCTGCTGGTTTCAACAGAGGAAGTAAAAACTTGTGGACGACCTTCAGCAATTAAAAATGGATATTTTCTCAATGTTAAGTCATCCATATACAGGCATGGTGACACCGTGGAATGCAGATGCCTACAACGATATTCCATTATTGGGACCAACCTAGCTAAGTGTCTTCATGGGCAGTGGGAAGTACCTTCATGTCTTGGTAAGCTAATAAACCTACAGAAATGAATTTTAGGCTTGTCTTGGAATACATCAGTATTTATTATTGACATGATTGCTCAGAAGTGTGATTCAATGGGATAACAATGGGAATTGCTGCTAGGAAGTATAGGTTATATTGAATTGGTTTATGCCAGTATGGTTCACAGGCATCTTATTTTTCCTGTCTGATCCCTATTTAAAGAGGATTTTCATAGGGCCTATGAAAAAGCAATATTTTAGTGCTTTTGAAAATGATTCAATCTGAAATATAATCCTGGTGGGATTATGTCTTTACCGTTAGACAAGAAAAATCAAATGCATAGGTATAGAATAGGTGGCATGTAGCTCAACAGCAGTGGACAACCACTTAAATATGAGTCAGCAATGTGCTGCAGCTGCCAAAAAAGCCAATGAAGTCCTAGGCTTTATCACAGAGGAATATTATCAAGGTCACATGAAGTGTTAGTACTGCTTTATACTGCTTTGTTAAGACCATATTTGGAATACTGCATCCAGTTTTGTTACTTTGATAAAAAAAAAAGATGTTGAGACTCTAAATAGGATGTAGAGAAGAGTAGCAAAAATGATTAGGGGACAGGAGGCTAAAACATACAATGAATGGATGCAGGAACTGGGCATGTCTAATCTAACGAAGAGGAGGATTAGGAGTGATGTGACAGCAGTGTCCCAATATTTGAGGGGCTGTCACAGAAAAGAGGAGTCAACCTATAGTTTTTATTGAACGGTTTTTTTATTGAACGGTTTTCAAGACAGTCTACCATAGATTAAAATTCCTATGTTCCTCACAATAGGGAAGATCTATAACTGGTAGCCTTGAAATTCAGAGTGGGAACAGAAAGGAAAGGGATAAGATTATCCAGGTCTATTGATTTATTGGTTTGTTTGTTTATCAATCCAACCTGTATGCCGCCCATCTCATTAAAGGCAACTCTCTGCCTTATCTCTCTGAAATTTAATTTGAGGAGCACATCAAATCTAAAATCCTATATAGGAGAGTAGAAAGAGATGTCTATAATCTGTTAATCAGAGTAGATAACAGATGAATAAACCATATATTGATCAGTATATTTTTGATAGATGTACTTGGAATATAAAGTCAGATAATCTAGAAGAAGAATGGAGTATATACATAGAAGGAAGAATAATGGATTTATTATATAAATACTTATGTAACAATATTTGAATTGTTAGTTAATCCACGAAGTTGTACACGTCCACAGTATGCAGTCTTTCAACCAACTGTTCAGACTTCAAAGCAGTTTAAGATCAACCAGTTTGCAAAGTACCGCTGTGGTTCCAATCTGCATCAAACAAAATGTGTAAATGGATTATGGCTTCCTGAGCCACGGTGTAAAGGTATTGTTTGCATGCTATGTACAAGTTTATAGTTTCTTCAATAGGATGACGTTAATCATATCTAAAAAATAAAAGTGGGGCACACCTGAGAACTGTCTTCCTATGTAACATCTTTTGATGGCACACAGTTTCTTCTGCAACACCCCATTAAGGTCCCATGAGCTGTGCATGCTTTGTCTAATCTGATGTGCAATGAGAAAAGATAATTTTGCCATGTAGAAAAAAATCCTTCTCAACAATCCAAGGATAAAAGGAAATACAGCATTAGTCTTAAAATCAGTTGGTTTCTTCCTTAGCAGCTATTTTGTTTCCTTCACAGCAGCCAATCCAGCTCAGTTGTGGAACACAGATTACTAGCCTACATTGGACAGCATACTTTTTGCCGACTTTTCCCCATTAGGCAAATTCAGTGATAAAATGTCATTTGTCACATTACAAAGGTTCTTCGCTTTGAGTCTTTTGTGTCTTCAGCAACCTAAGTGAATTTACATAGAACAAATCTAGTACGGAATTCATCTTTGACTTTTGCTACTTGCATGGAGACATCCATACAGATTTCTTGACCTAGCAAAAAAAAAACCTCAATGGAAGAAGTTTCAGAATTTCTGCTGCTTAAGAGGACCATCGGATCATTACATCACTCCTAGTTAATTCCCAAAAAATATTCAATAAGGAAAAATCATTCATTTTTTTCTTTTTATTGATAAATATTTTGTTGGAAAACAATACATACAGTATATTCTGTCCTTCTACAAATTCTTCCAAGTCAGTTAATTTACAATAAATGTAAAAAAACCTATAAATTGATAAGAAACATATTGCAATAAAATGTAACTATTTTAACATTCAGGTTACAAACCATGTCTTCATTCCTTTCTAAAGATGTAGGAATCTTTGAGGCATCCTAACTACATTTGCATTAATTAAATCTTATTTTTGTTCAGTTCGTAGAGAAGCAAACATTGTAGTGGATGGGTAAACTTTGCCTGGATTAGATGAATGATTTCAACTAGCTACCTGTCTTTGTGGTAATTGGTGGCCTTTCCTCATACTATAGTTCAATATCAGCTTGTCCAGTTTAATCTAATTTATGATCAATCCTGCAAACTATTTTTATATATGCCAAAGAGCAATACAATTAAATTTCACTAGTGTATAAATGTCATCGCTACAAAGCTTTGATGGCTCCTTCTGCTTCACCAATTGTGGCCTTAAAGTAAAACAATCTTGCAATAGTGACTTATATTGCTATTTTATGTAATTACCGTCTTTCCCCCAAAATGCGGCCTACCCCGAAAACAAGCCCTAGTTCGATTTTTCACGACTGTGCCTATATAAGCCTTATTCCCCAAAATAAGCCCCAGTTAAGCCCCCTCCACCATCTGGTTATACAAAGTGGGGCAAGGCACATGTGTAAAAATCAAGCTAGGGTGGGGATGTGGGGTGGAGCTGCCCCACACTCACTTACCTTAAGACGGCCACAGCCAAGCCTCCCACACCCGGATAAATGTCGCACCAATGTCCGACTTCTTCTGTGGATGCTTGTGGCTGCTCGCAGCTGGAAGCCATGTGGGGCATCATGCTGGTGCCGCCAGTCACGGCAGGACACTGCAAGGCTCGTTGTGCCGGTGCTGCTGCTTGCAGCAGGGCACTGTGTGCCACATCCTGCCACTGCTGCCACTCACACGTGCAGCCTCACACCATGAACAATGGCATCAGCACACTGAGCCATGCAGGAGGCCTGGCTGCGATAGTCCTAAAATAAGCGGGTAAGACATCCCCCAAAAATGGGGCCCAAAAGAAAATAAGACCAGGTCTTATTCAGTTAGAACAACACTACTGTGTTTCCCTGAAAATAAGACCAGGTCTTATTTGTAGACCTGGTAACTGTTTAATTGGTTTTGATCTTATATGTCTTTTATTATAGTTGTTTTATAAGTACCATTGAGAGTTTCATGATTGTAGTAAAGTTCTAGTGTGATAACAGGGAACAAATGGCTCTTTTGTGAGAGTTTTCTGGTGAAATGTTTAAAGATGAATTATAAGTACTAGGTAACAGCAAAGGGTTAGAATTGGAAGAAACAGACATCATGATTTAAATTTGGGTCCTGAAATATTAGTTTGTGGAAAAACAGACTGGAGGATATGAAGACAAATGTGAGAGCAGATAGCAGAAAAGAATGATTGAGAGAAAAATGGATAAAAGATTTGCTATCGTCTGATAGGAAATGATATCTGTAGTTTTGTTGTTGTTGTTATTTGTTCCCCAGTTGGTCAATCCTGGCATTCTGTATCATTGTGGAAAGGGAAATCTATGTAACAACGACTGGAGATCTAATCTGAGCATGCTGTTAGGTGCTAAATCTTGGAGAAGATTTTTTCAGGATGAAGTGATTAGTCAAGGATTCTCCTATGCAAGCAGTCTACCTCATAGACAATGAGAGACTGGCAAAGGAAGGAATAGCACATAGGGCCTGTCACTGGTTCCCAATAGATTTCTGGGTCAATTCTTAGTGTTGATCTATATAGTTTGGGACTTGGATACCTGCAAGTCTCTAATTGCAGTCAGCCAGTTTACATGGACAAAGTGCTAGTGGAACTCAACTTCCATGAAATGATGGGGGAGGACTGAGATATAAAGTCACTGTTTCTCAATAGTAGTATCAGTCTTATGGTTATAGCATTTTTCTTTTGGAAAATGTTCCAAACTGATCTCTTTCACAGAACATTTATGGACTAATTGCATGTCCTGTATCTTAGATTTATTGTTAAGGAAAATTAAGGACACTATTATTAGTGTCCAATTGCTATTTGACTTTTAAAGTGATTAATTTTTGCATGCTGTTAATTCTTTTTTTTTATTGAAAAAGTTTTACAAATACATTTTCTCCCCAGTTTCCCCCCCCAACCCTCCCTGACCCCCCCTAACCCTCCCCTCCCCCCAGGACTTCCACAGAATATAGTCCAAATCAGAAACATATTTTATAAAACTTGAACCCCTCCACCCCCTATATATTTTTCACATCTTCACAATTCAATTATTCTATCACTATATAATACATTCAGTTAAAAGCTATCTGATATTTCCTAGTTTGATATTTATTCTGCACATAATCTATCCACTTTTTCCACTCCCATACATAAGTCTCTTGTGTCCGATCTTTTAAATATGCTGAAATCTTCGCCATCTCTGCAAAACTAGCCATCTTCAAAGTCCATTCTTCAATAGTGGGCATAGCTTCATTTTTCCAATATTGACCTATCAGTAATCTCGCTGCTGTTATCATATACAATATCAGCTTTACTTCACCCAATGTAAAACCCTTAACTATACCCAATAAAAACAATTGTGGAGAGAACTGAATTTTTTTCTTCAAAACGTTTTGCATGACCCACCAAATTTTTATCCAAAAAGCCTTCACTTTCTTACAAGTCCACCACATATGGTAATATGTGGCATCTAAGCAATCACATCTCCAGCATTTTGGTTGAACATTAGGATACATACACGATAATTTATTAGGATCTAAATGCCACCTATAAAACATTTTATAAAATTTTCCCTCAGATTCTGCGACTGTGTAAATTTAACATTCTGAACCCATATTTTTTCCCATGTTTCCAACATCACTGGTTCTGCAAAATTTTGTGCCCACTTTATCATACAATCTTTAACCAGTTCAGTTTCTGAATCCCTTTCTAACAAAACATTATAAACCCTTTCAATATGCATTGGACCTTTCTCTTTTATATGTCTAACCAATTCTTCTTCATGCATCATTATACCAGGTTTTTGGTCCTCTTTCCATCTCAATTGAAGTTGATTATACTGCAACCAGGTTAAATTAATGCTGTTAATTCTTATCATAAGTGTTTATCTGCAAAACACTGTCAAACAAACAAATATCTCCTGAAATTTAAGGCAAATATTGACTGACAGGAATAAGGATAGAAGCCTGTGGATCAGCAGAATCTTATGGCTGTGATACACAAAACTAGTTCCCCATGATCACTTGAGGACATCAGCAGTCAAGAAAAATGAGAGCCACAAATTTCTGTAAGACTCAGTTGCCAAAGAGAGAAGAATATCATAATCAAATGTATGGAAAGTTTCTAAAAATCTAAAGACTACTTGAGATTATGATATTTTATTTCTTTATTTGCCAGCTCTGCTACACAGCCATTTACCAACTGGATGAAGAAAGCCTGATTTAAAATAAGTCCTGATAATTGTATCATACAAATATAATTAGAATTTCAATCTCTTTGTGATTATGGCATTCTCAATCGCAGTAAACAAGAGATTTGACATAAAAGCCTCCTAAGAAAATATTTAGGATTAATCTTCTTTGGGTGAAATAGAAATGAGATAATTTTCAGCCCTAATCCTAATCAAGTTCTAATCATAAACTGTTTTGTTAAAGGAATCTGCCCTTCACCACCTCAGCTTCCCAATGCCATCAATATAGCTGAGATGAGAATCTACAAGAGCGGAGACGAAGTTAGCTTCAAGTGTCAAGAACATTTCCTTCTTCGTGGCCCACAAAAGATAAAGTGTGAAAATGGAACATGGCAAACACCTCCACGCTGTCTTGGTTTGTATGCTCAGTTTTACCTTTATTTTAAAGAAACTGGACATTATAGATAAAGTAAATATCGCTTCTTATAGATAAGAAGCAAAAAGGTCAGGAGAACATTCAGAGCATGGTTTATGGAATTCTTCACAGCCATTTATCCACAGTGGCCTCTCTATATATGCGTGTGCTCCAGGGGTGGGTTCTACTTACCTTTACTACCGGTTTGCATGGTGCCCACGCACTTCTGTGCATGCACAGATGGCCTATGATGACATCCGGGTCAGTGGGCGGAGCCTCCCACCGGTTTTACTACCAGTTCTTGTGAACTGGTCCGAACCGGGGGCAGCCCACCACTGGTGTGATCTATTCCAAGGGACTGATCAGGTTCTTTTGCACATTGTACATTGTGCCTTTGTCTTTCTCTGAGAGTCAGATCAGGGTTTATTTATTTATTTATTTATTTTGTCACATTTCTATGCCGCCCAACTCCCAAGGGACTCTGGGCGTCTTACAACAGAGAATAAAACAATGCAACAATATCCCATACAAAAGTTAAAAGAAGACATTAAAACATTAAAACATTAAAATATTTAAACACATACACTCCAATTTGTAGCCGGGTCTCGCAAGATCACTATAACGAGATCAACAGCCCCAGGCCTGCCGGAAGAACCAGGTCTTCACCGCTTTCCGGAAGGCCAATAGGGTGGGGACGGTCCGGACTTCAGGAGGTAATTGGTTCCAGAGAGCCGGGGCAGCCACAGAGAAGGCCCTCCCCCGTGGGCCTGCCAGCTGACATTGTTTAGCTGACGGGACCCGGAGGAGACCGATTCTGTGGGATCTTACTGGTTGCTGGGAGCTATGTGGTAGAAGGTAGTCTTGAAGATAACCTGGTCCTGAGCCATGTAGGGCTTTAAAGGTAATAACCAACACCTTGAATTGCGCCCAGAGACCGATGCAGCTCGCAGTGAATTGGTGTAATGTGGGTGTATCTAGGTGCACCCACTATAACTCGCGTGGCTGCATTCTGGACCAACTGAACACTTTTCAAGGGTAGCCCCATGTAGAGCATGTTGCAATAGTCCAAACCTGAGGTGACAAGGGCATGAGTGACTGTGAGGAGAGCCTCCTGGTCCAAGTAGGGTCACAATTGGTACACCAGATGAACCTGTGCAAAGGTCCCCCTAGCTACAGCTGTCAGATGTTGTTCCAATCTCAGCTATGAGTCTAGAAGGACACCCAAATTGCGAACCCGTTCTGAGGGGGGTACTTTCTCTCCCCCCAGAACCAAGGATGGATAATCAACATAGACTTTAGGGGGCAATACCCAGAGCCATTCGGTCTTGTCTGGGTTAAGTCTGAGCCTGTTTACTCCCATCCAGATCCTCACAGCCTCCAGGCACCAGCACATCACATCTACCACCTCACTGAACTGACGAGGGGTGGAAATATACAGCTGGGTATCATCAGCATATTGCTGATATCCACCTTGCGTCGTCGGATGATTTCACCCAGTGGTTTCATGTAGATATTAAATAGGAGGGGAGAGAGGACCGAGCCCTGAGGCACCCCGCAGACGAGGGGCCTAGGGGACGACCTCTGTCCTCCTACCAGCACTGACTGTGATCGACCAGAGAGATGGGAGGTGAAGCACCACAACATGGTGCCTCCCACTCCCAGCTCTCTTAGTTGCCCCAGAAGGATACCATGGTCAATGGTATCGAAAGCCACTGAGAGGTCAAGTAGCACCAAGATAGAGGAATGACCCCTGTCTCAGGCTTGCCAGAAATCATCCATCAGCGTGACCAAGGCAGTTTCTGTGCTGTAGCCAGATCTGAAGCTGGACTGAAAAGGGTCCAGATAATCCGTTTCATCCATTGATCGCAGGAGCTGAAGTGCCACCACTTTCTCTACAACCTTTCCCACAAAGGGTAGGTTGGAGACTGGACGAAAGTTTTTTTAATTCTGCTGGGTCCAGGGAAGGCTTCTTGAGGAGGGGCCTTACAACCACTTCCTTTAATGGATCCCTCAAGGATGCATTAACTAAAGCCTGGAGCCAGCCTCATGTCATCTCCTTGCTGGCTGAAACCAGCCAGGAGGGGCTTGGATCCAACAAACAAGTGGAGGAGCTCATCTCCCCTACAGTCTTGTCCACTTCCTCAGGAGTCACTGGCTCAAACTCCTCCCACACAACAGGACTAAGACCCGCCCCCGTCATCTCGGTCGGTATTGCCCAATCAGAGTCCAGGTCCATCCGGATCTGAGTGATTTTATCCAACAGAAACTGCACAAATTCCTCAGCTCTACCATGCAAGGGCTGCTCTGTTCCCCCAACCTTAAGGAGGGAGCGAGTTACCCTAAATAGGGCAGCTGGGCGAGAATCCGCAGATGCAATAAGTGCGGAAAAATGTGAACATTTTGCCGCCTGTATCACCACTAAGTAAGTCCTAACAAAGGCTCTCAAAAGTGTTCAGAAGTGTTCAGTCGGATTCGGATTTACTGGTCCTCCAGTGTCACTCTAGACGTCTCTTCTGGCGCTTCATCTCCCGGAGCTCCTCAGTAAACAAGGAGCTTTCCTGGATCCGCTGCCATTGAGAGGCCGCAAAGGCACAATCCAGTCCAATGCTCCAGATGCCGCCTTATGCCAGGCAGCCACTAGGGTTTCGGCCGGACTGTGGACAAGGGAGTCAGGTATTTCCCCAAGCTCCTTCTGAAACCCTTCAGGATCCATTAGGCGTCTGGGGTGGAACCACTTAATCGGCTCCACCTCCCTGTGATGGAGGAGTGGCGTCTTAAAGTCCAATCTCAACAGGAAATGATCTGACTACAAGGGAGAGACCTCTATAGCCCTTAATTCCAGATCATATCTCCACTGCTCCGAGAGAAATACCAGGTCGAGAGTGTGTCCCCTCCTCATGGGTCATACCCTGAACTACTTGGGTCAGGTCCATGGTTGTCATGGAAGCCATGAACTCCTGAGCCCCATCTGAAGAATCACCAAGTGATGGTAGTTGAAGTCCCCCAGTACCATAAGCCTGGGGAACTCCACCACCAACCTGGCTATTGCCTCTAGCAGCACAGGCAGGGCTGTTGTCATGCAGCTGGGAGGCAGGTACATCAACAACAAGCCCATCTGAACCCTTGAGTCTAACCTCAAGAGGAGAGACTCACACCCAACAATCTCCAGGGCAGGGATCCTGCGAGGACAAAGGCTCTTCCGGACAATAGCTGCCACCCCTGCCCTGGGCAGATGTGCCCAAACCCATCTGGGCACATCTCAGAGAGGGGAACCCCCCCGCCCGGCCTAGCCAGGTCTCAGTTATACATGCCAGGTCAGCCCCCTCCTCCAAGATTAAGTCCCGAACAAGGGGAGCCTTGTTAACAACAGACCTGGCATTAAACAGCAGCAGCCTGAGGCCAGGGCCCTGACATCCCAAGTCACCAGGTATAAGAGGTGAGCCCAGTGAACCAGAACCAAAGGGGCCGGAACAAGTAATTGCTTAGAGGTAGCGAGTCCTAGTTCCCCGAGAGCGGCCTACTCCTTGGCTCCCACCATATCTACCTCTCCCAGTCATAACCGTGATATTCCGGCTCTCCATCCCCCAGAGATCCCCTTCCCCACCTCTTTGGTCCCCCACCTCCCCGGCAAACAAGGCATCCCATTCATACCGAACCGGGGTTCCCATCTGAGCCCCGATCTGCTTCTGCTTGTACACTCAGCAGAGGAAACTCCATTCCCTTCCCCCGGCTCCCTCATTCTCCCTAATTCCAGCCACTCCAAACCTGTTCCTTCCATTCTAATAATTAAATTCTAACCTATCCCTAACCCATTCACACCCACAAACATACACATCCTCTCAGGATAAAATTAATATATCCAGCAACAAATGAATATCTCGCACCTCGTCAGCGTAACAGCAAAAAGTTCCTCCGAGCTCACCCAGGCTTTGTTAGGGACGGTGATAGCATTGTGATAAGATGGCTTCACCTCACCGGCTCGCACGAAGACACCATACTTGTTGCAGCCCACGCCAGAGAAGAAGTGTTTGGAGTCCACCGCAATGGAGGTCCCTTCAGGAAACTTGCTGTAAAGGCCTCCTCCTCCTCCATCACCTCCTCCTTTGCCTCCTCCGGGGCCCCCGTCACCACCGCCCTCCTCGTCTTCATCGGCGTGTAGTTGTCAATCAGCCTAGCCAAAGTGTCGCGGAACTCAATGAGGTCCCAAGCCAGCAAGGGAATGGCCCGGCCACTTTGGAGGCCTGAAGGCCCCCAGGGAGACCGGACTTGCTGCTCCTGCACCTGGGTTGGTACATGGATGCTAAACCTATTTCTCTACATTTCTGCTTTGACCTGTGTCTGTATATGGTGGCAGGCATAAGGGCTGTATATGCTCTACATACTCCATTATGAGGGAGGGAGGAGCTTATGATGGAAGGGTTGGCAGCATCTTGAGTCTTTCACAACTACTTCTCCATTAGTGGCTGCTTTTTGCATAGAGATTTGCTTTTTGAATCATGTTTCATTAAAACAGATTTGCTATACAGATACAATAAAAATGATATTGATTTTTTTATGTTATGATATTTTATTTCTTTCATTAACAAATCTTCCTGTGGTTCCTGTTTCTAGATTTACGATGTAAATCTCCTCCTGAAATTGACAATGGTATAATAGACATTGGGAATCGCACAATATTTTTACCTGGTGAAACTGTGGAGTATCGTTGCTCTTCAGGTTTTGAAATTAGTCAGTTAAAAACTGTAAGATGTGAAAATTTGAAATGGTCTGAGCTACCCGTTTGCAAAGGTAAGAAATAGTAATTTTTTCTATTGAAATGCCAACACTGGGTTTGAGTTCTAAAAAAAGTTATCCATGCATTTTTTTTTCATTCCTATGCTGATATTAGAAATGGGACAATGAAGATGCATAAACGAGGAATTTGGAGTTTTTGTATAAATATTGAAATTTCACAGGTCTTAAAATGTCACATTTTGAACTCAAGCATTAATCTCATGTGAAATATCATGTATACTTTCAGAACTGTTCTTATCAGAGCAGGATTCTGACTTCAAAATCTCTCTTATTCACAATTTATAAAAGACTTAGAAAGTGTCATGTGAACATCATACAACTGCACCATCCCTCTGTTGTTCAGGCAAAAAAGCCCCAAAAAACACCACAACCACTATTATTTTTTGAGGTGAACCTGCAAAATAAGGGTCACTGCTTTAATAAATCAGCTCAAAGATTGCCTTCCCTAAAGGCCTCTTACCACTCCAGAGAAGAGATGGTGAATGTATATAGGTTAGGCAAGTGCCATATGATAATAATAATAATAAAAAAATGCAAAGTAAGTAACAGTGCAAAGCTTCTTTTTTTTTTGCCCTGTCCATGTCTAATCTTCACTAGCATAACTTTATTTATTTATAAAGCACTTTATTTTCAGTGCTATTCTGGCTGCCCTGTTTTCTTTCCTAGATACCTGCTAGAATTGTTGGGCCTTTTTAAGCAGGAGACCATTATGCTTTCCCTGGGAAAAACAAAGACCTTTCTCTCCAATCTACAGGAATCATTTCTCACTAAGTCTACCGGAAATACATACAGTCTCTCAAAAGTTTCTCTTGCAAGACAGGGTGGAGGGACAAAGCTTGGGGGCTCAGACATTCGTTTTTGGGTGGCTTGAATGCAAAATTGATGGTTAGAGGATATTGCAGTTATGGAACTAAAGGTGACAAAGGCTGGAGCATGTCATGCTAGTGTGTGTGTGCGTGCACACACTTGTATAAGATTTTACAAAAAGGAAAAGACAAACCTAAAAGAAATAAGAAGAATAGGTCCAATAATTAAATTTAATGCATAATTCCTAGCTTGACTTCTTAATTATTTTTGTCAGTATGACCTGGTGCTTGAAGCTAAAGTCAGCTGCTGGCTTTCCTCAATTGTTGTTAGCTTTTTGTACATTTGCTTTCTATCAGGGCCTCAATGGGACATAACTTCTGTCTTCAGTTCAATGCAGAGGTGAAATCTAAATTTTTTTGCTACTGGTTCTGTGGGCGGGGCTTAATTAGTGGGTGGGGCTTGGTAAGGTGACTGGGTGGGCGTGGCCAAGTCAATGTCACTTCTTTGCCCTTTTTTAACCTACAAAACACAACACAACACAACTGGCTCACCCACAATGTAAAAGCAGCTGTGCTAGACTCAAAATGGCCCCGCAACAAGCAGGAACCTCACACAGCCACAAAAAGCCCCCCAAAAAACAACTTTCACACTTTACACACACACAACACAACACAACTGGCTCACCCACAATGTAAAAGCAGCTGTGCTAGACCCAAAATGGCCCCTGCAACACAGCCACAAAAAGCCCAAAAAACCAACTTTCACACTTTACACACACAAAATTCCACATACAGCTTTGTGAGATTTTGTGTGTCTGTGTAGTTAGAGTGAAACACTGCAGAAACACACTAAATCTCAGAAAGCTGCACAAATATTATTTTATTTTAATTTATTTTTATTTTTATATAATAGCAGCTAAATTTAAAACTTCCTAAACTTTAAATGGCTAGGTCTAAAAAAAAGAACAACTAAAAAAACCCCCAATTAACTATTTTTTTTAAGCTCCCAAAGGGGGAAAAAACTTACCCAATAGAACAGGGGTCTCCAACCTTGGCAACTTTAAGACTTGTGGACTTCAACTCCTAGAATTCCTCAGCCAGCTTTGCTGGGAGTTGAAGTCCACAAGTCTAGGGACTTCCGGTGGCACCGCAGGCACCGAGGACACTCTTCTTTTGAGCGCCAGCCCCGCGATCTCATAAAGCCACTAGAACAGCGCAAATCAGCTGTCTAGTGGCTTGGAAACTTTCTCCCCGGGAAAAGGGGAAGAAGAGAGCAGACGGGCGTAGGTAGAGCTCCTCAAGGAGCCCCAGGAACAATTCTGGGGCTCGAAGGGTGAGAGCTCCCTGGAAGCCCGACAGAGCTCCGGATCCGGGACGTTTCTGCTTTAAGCAGAATAAGACACCACGACCACCCCTGCAAACAACGCTTGGATTAAACATCATTCAGAAGCAGGCTGAGCAAACTCAGGAGAGATTAGAACTGCAAGTACTGAACTTTAACTCCAAATGTGTATTACTTCCTTCTGACTTATTAAGGGGAGAAAGTGAAACCAAGATGGCAATTGAGCTTTAATGGGGCGTGAAAGTGAAAGTTAAAAAGGAAAGTTTTTTTTTCTCAGCGAGGGCAGCCCCTGTGCAAAATTAGAGATTTGTGCTTTTTTTAAAAAAGGAGAAGATTAAAGAATTACTTAAAGACTGATTTCTGGATTTGGTGGATCTATTGTTCTGGCAGCTGAGTAAATTTAAATTGGAAACTAAAGATGGCTTCAAAACAAATTAAGGCTATTGTCCCCAAAAGTGCTGGGTCTTCGCCATCTCAAACGTCCAGATTGCAATCTCTCTCTGTTCCAACGGAATCAACAATATTAACACTTGAAATGTTGCAGGAAGCCGTCAAAACACAAGCTTCTGATATAGAAAAAAAATTGTTTCAATGTTTCAGGAGCAAACACGTGAGGTTGCTGAAGAAACTGAGCAAGTCAAAGAGACTATCCAAAAACGAAACCAAGAAATTAGAGAAGATATTATCTTGGCAGTACAAGGATTGGCAGGACATATTGAAGCAATAGATGAAAAAGTGGAAGAAATTAAGCAGCCTAATGAGAACCTTGAAAATAAAATGGGGGAGGTCCAGGGCAAGATGGAAAGAGTAGAGGCTGATGTGATAATGATACAATATAGAGACATGGAATTTTCTCTGAGAATAAGAGGCCTCAAGGAAAATAAGCAAGAGAATTTGAGAGAGATCTTTTCAGAAGCATTTGCACAGATAATGGGAGATCAAAAAGCAAATTTTGAATGGCAAATTGACAAAATTTATCGTGTCAATTCATGGATGGCCAGACAGAAATATCTACCAAGAGACATTGTAGTTTATTTTACAACAAGAAGATTACGTAACAAAATCTTACAAGTCACGTTTAAAAATAAACTTCAAGTGCAGGGGCAGGAGGTTTTAACATTGAAAGAAATCCCCCACAAAATGTTGAGAATCAGAAAGGAGTATTCCTTTCTGGTGGAAGAACTGAGAAACTGACAGATACAGTATAGATGGGAAGTTCCAGCTGGTCTAGTGGTGAACTATTCAGGAGAAAGATATCATCTCAATTCAGTGTGGAAGGCAAGAGATTTCTATACCAATGTGTTAAAGGCTGGATGCCCACAGCCCCAGGAAGCTAGAAGGAAGACGGAAATAGAGGGGGCAAGAAAGGGGGAGAAAGACGAATTGTTGGCACAGGGCCAAAAGGGTGATTTGCTTATCCAAGAAGAATTAATACAATTTTCGACTACTGTTCAAGCTTTGGAGATAGAAGAACCTAAGGATCAAAGACAGACTCGAGCGGCAGCCAAGCGTCAAGAAGACTTAAGAGTGCAGCAACTTCAAATGATTCAAGACACTACAAAAACAGAAGCAGTGGGAGGAGCAAGACCAAAAAGTAAAATGCATGGAGATTTCCAGCAGATGCTCCAAAAGCTTCAGGGGGCCAAGAATGGCAACTAAATTTTTGACCTGGAATGTTAATGGCCTAAATTCACCACCAAAGAGGAGAAAAATATTTCACTATTTGAAACAGTTTAAAAATGATGTAATTTGTTTACAAGAGACTCATATTAGAAGTAAAGCTCAAAAATACTTAACAAATGCAAGGTTAGGTATACATTTTGTCGCATCTGCTCCCGAAAAGAAGAATGGTATAGTTATATATCTAAAAAAAGACTTAATTGCCAAATTAATTGAAGCAGATAATCAAGGAAGATTTATAGCAATTGAACTTTTAATAAAAGGAGAAAAAATACTTTTAATTGGAGTCTACGCACCGAACCAACAGCAGGAAAAATTTTATAAGCTTTTACATTCCAAATTATTACAATGGGATTATAAATCATGTATTTTATTGGGTGATTGGAATGGAGTTTTGGACACTAAAAAAGATAAGAAGGGGCTCTTGCAGAACATTTCAACGCGTGCTAGATTGCCAAAATCGTTTTTTGAAATGATGGAGGTTATGGAGTTGAGAGATATTTGGCAAGAGAGAAATCCTGGAGCAAAAGACTTTACCTTTTTTTCTGATAGACATCAATCCTTCTCTAGGATTGATTTTATATTAATCACAAATGATTTTTTTTCCAGGGTGAAGAAGACGAAGATTTGTCCAAGAGCTTTAACGGATCATAGTCCAGTTTGGATGGAATTAGAGAATGGAATGGGATCTAGGAGATCTTGGAGGTTAAATGAAAATCTGTTTAGATATGAGGAAAATGTAAAAGAATCCAAAAAATTTATGAAAGAATTTTTTATTATAAATATGTATAAGGATACATCTATGGAAATGGTTTAGGACGTAAGTAAAACATATATGAGAGGTATTTTGATATATTTGAATAATAAATATAGACGCAAACAGGAAAAAAAAGGAAGGACTTAGAAGAGGAAATTAAAAAAAAAGAACAAGCTTTGATATTGAACCCAGCAGATAAGAAAATAAAAGAAGCAATTAATTTATTGCAACAGCAATTTAAAATGTTAATGGCAGATCAGGTCGCAACTAATTTGCAATATGCTAAACATAATATTTTTTGCAATCCTAATAAACCAGGGAGGTGGTTAGCATATTTGCCAAGGAAAAAACAAAAGTCACGGACTACAGAGAAAATAGAATATAAAGGTAAAGAGGTTTATCAGCAAAATATGATTAAAAAAGCTTTCTTAGAATTTTATACGAGATTGTATGCTAGTGACAAAATTCAAGGTACAGATATAGATAGATATTTACAGAAAGAGAATATTCCTGCAATTACAAAGGAGCAAAGGGAGGGTTTAAATCAACTAATAACCACTGAGGAGATTATGTTTGCAATTAAGCAGTTGAAAGTGGGTAAAGCTCCTGGGATGGATGGTTTGACAGCTGCTTCTTATAAACATTTGCAGTTAGAAATGGTGGGACCACTTAAAGAATTATTTACTAATATACAATCTGGAGGAGATGTACCCCCATCTTGGAGGACAGCTTATATTTCTCTGATTCCAAAGGAGGAGCAAGACCACACCCAGCCAAAAAGTATAGGCCCATATCACTTTTAAATACAGACTACAAGATTTTTGCTAAAATATTAGCAAATAGGTTAATGACAGTCATGCAACAAATGATTCATAATGATCAAACTGGTTTCATAAATGGTAGACAAATGAAGAGTAATGTAAGGCAAATGGTTAACTTATTGGAGTATTTGGGGAAGAACAACCAAATCCCTGTAGTGCTGATATTTCTTGATGTGGAGAAAGAATTTGATTGATTGAATTGGCAATTTTTATTGAAAATAATAGAAAAGATGCAGTTTGGAGAACATTTTATAAAATCTATTAAGGCAATATATCAGAAACAAACAGTGCAAATAATAATTAATGGTAGTTTAACAGATACTTTTAATATAGAAAAAGGAAGAAGACAAGGATGCCCTTTGTCTCCATTATTGTTTATCTTGACTTTGGAATTTTTGTTAAGTAAGATACGTGGGTCGGACAAAATAAGTGGAATTAAGATTAGGCAGTATGACTATAGATTACGAGCATTTGCAGATGACTTGGTTGTTACTTTAACCCAACCATTACAGTCGGTTGCAGGTTTAATGGATATAATTAATCAATATGGACAAGTATCTGGATTCAAAATAAATGCAGGGAAAACGAAGATAATAACTAAAAATATGACTATCAATCACAAAGCAGAATTAGAAAGATTAACAGGATTTGAAATTGTAAAAAAAGTTAAGTATTTAGGGGTCTATATTATGACATCAAATGCAAAATTATTTAAGCATAATTACGATCCGTTGTGGCAAAAAATACAGAGAGAGATGGAAAACTGGAAAAAATTACAATTATCCTTGTTAGGAAGGATAGCAGCAGTAAAAATGAATGTTTTGCCTAAGTTTTTGTTTCTTTTTCAAATGATACCTATACTTAAAAAAGATGAGAATTTGAAGGTATGGCAGAAGGGTATTAATAATTTTGTCTGGGCAGGGAAGAGACCGAGAATAAAACAAAAAATAATGCAGGATACACGTGAAAGAGGAGGCCTCAAAATGCCTAATTTAAGATTATATTATGAGGCAGCTGTTCTATCAGCAATGAGTGATTGGATGAATTTAACAGAAGAAAGAATATTGAATATTGAGGGATATTATTTGGTTTACGGGTGGCATGCTTACTTATTATATGATAAGAAAGTGGACAAGACTTTTAAAAGCCATATATTAAGGAATGCTCTATTGCATGTCTGGAAAAAGTATAAATATAAACTAAACGAGAAGTTACCATTGTGGGCAATACCCAGACACGCAATAGAGAATATAAGTGTAGAGCAAAGGCAGGATGTGATTACATATAAAGAGCTTCTTAACAAGGAAAGGTATACTACAATTAAAATCTTTGAATCAACTAAGAGAAGAAAGGACAATTTGAACATGGTTTCAATATGTACAGTTGCAAGCTAGATGGAGAGAAGATCGGAAAATTGGTTTTTTGCAAAATGAGGAGAATTTGGTAAAACAGATTAGAGACCAAAGTCAAATGCATATAAAAAGGTTGTATAATGCATTGATAGAAATAGATTCAGAGACGGAGTTAGTTAAGGACTATATGATAAAGTGGGCACAAAATATTGAAGAACCAATAATGATGGAAACATGGGAAAAAATATGGGTTAGGAATGTGAAGTTCATGCAAGCCCAAAATTTAAGAGAGAATTTTTATAAAATGTTTTATAGATGGCATCTGGATCCTAAAAAGCTAGCCTGTATGTATCCAAGTGTGCAACCTAAGTGTTGGAGATGTGAATGTGATGATGCCACATATTATCATATATGGTGGACATGTAAAAAAATTAAGGCATTTTGGATAAAAATATGGTGGATTATTCAAAATATTCTTAAAAAGAAGATAAAATTTACACCACAGTTCTTTTTGTTAGGTATAATTACAGATTGTACTGTTATAGAGACTAAGTTGATTTTAAATTTAATAACAGCAGCCAGACTCTTGGTGGCGCAGTACTGGAAGAAGGAAGACCTGCCTACTATTGAAGAATGGACATTAAAAGTAGTGAATTTAGCAGAGATGGCCAAAATTTCAGCGTATTTGAAGGACCATTCAAATGAAAGATATATATTGGAATGGAGAAGATGGATTGACTATATTCAAAACAAATATCGGACTAAAAAGTTTCAAATAGTCTATGAATGAAATCTATACTTTTTTTTTGAAATATGATTAGTTAGTTGTAAGGGGAGTTAAAGAGGAAGAGGGAGTTTGGAGACCACAGAAAGTTAGCTTATTTTAGCTTATGTTTGTTATGTTATACCCTGTTTTTGCTCTGGGAAGTCCGGGGGGTGGGTGGTTGGGGGGAGGGGGGTTGGAGGGAGAGGGGAGGGGGTGGGGAGAAAATTGTTGTATTGATTATTAAAACTTTTTAAATAATAACAAAAAAAGAAGTCCACAAGTCTAGGCAGGAAGGCAGAAAGAGCTGCTCACCGATGAGCTTGATTGCAGGCAGGGAGATTCAGTTGCTTGCTAATGCATGAATTGTGATTGTCATGCGATCAGCAGCTAAGATAAGCAACCTGGAGGCTGGGAGGGGGGGAGAAACATGGCTCTGGCGATCCAAGCTGAGTTGTCTGATTAGCAGGCAACTCAGCTGGGATGTCAGAGCTTGGCTGGTCAGAGCCATTTAAAAGGAAAAAAAGGCTCTGATGATCACGGGGCTCAGCTGGGCATGGGGGGCAGGGATTTTTGCTACCGGTTCTCCGAACTACCCGCCATCATCGCTACCTACTCGCCCGAGCCGGTCCGAACCGGGAGTGTTTCACCCCTGGTCCAATGGTCCTTCAGAACCTGGCCCCTGGTACCCTCCTTTGAAGATAAAGAAAAACTTTATTTAAAAAAGGTTTTAATACTTATTTTAATAATTTATATAGTTGACTATCTCACAAAAGTGACTCTATGCAATGAACAGAAAGTTAAAACTAAAACACAAACACTATATGAAAATCAAACATATATGCACAGTCTAAAAATCACTCTATTTCTAAATTAAAGTATAGAACTGAACAAATCAATCAGCAGATTTCTATTAATTTGCTTTTAGAATGTTGTTTTAATAAATTCCCGAAATACCTCAAAATCTTTTTTGTGGTTTCTCTTTGAGAAAATCAGGCCAGAGAAGCATTTATGCAATTCTAAAACCAAACTTTAATCAATTTCTTCAGTTTTTTTCCCTTGCTAAAGAAAATGTATTTAAGTATATGCATAATACAATTATACTTAAATCATGCAATATTAATGTATGCTCTTATGACTTAATTGTATAGATTATCTAGTTCATTTAGTGACCGTTCAAAGTTACAATGGCATTGAAAAAAGTGACTTATGATGATTTTTCACACTTACAACTATTGCAGCATCCCCATGGTCACATGATCAAAATTCAGATGTTTGGCAAGTGGTTCAAATTTATGACAGTTGCAGTGTCCTGGGCTCATGTGACTCCTGACAAGCAAAGTCAATGGGGAAGGCAGATTCACTTAACAACCGTGTTACTAACTTAACAAATACAATGATTCACTTAATAAGTGTGGCAATAAAAGTTGTAAAATGGGTGAAACTCACTTAACAAATGTTTCACTTAGCAACATAAATTTTGGGCTCAATTGTGACTCAAGGACTACCTGTATTTAGAATTTTATTTTAAAAAATGCATCGGACTTCTGAAACAGACAGTCTCCTATGAATAAATTCTTTGCAAAGATTAAGGTAAACAGGTGAACAGGGCTCTTGCATCTTAACTTTTTAAAACTGTTATTGATATGCTTATTGTTTAATATTTAAAGAAATCTTGGCATAAATTGATTTATACTGAAAGTTGTTTTTTCATTTTTTTCCCCAGAACAGTCATGTGGTCCAGCCCCAGTAATCCCCAATACTTCACTGGAGGAAGAAGATAGCGAACAATATGATTCTGGAAAAATAATAAATTATATATGCAATCATGGATTTGATACTAAAGAATCTACTAAAATAACATGTAGAAGAGGACAATGGGTAGGATTCTTTACTTGTAAAGGTACAGTAATTTTATTTTTGAACTTCTCAAGGTAATTGTTTTTGAAGCAACATTGTTGAAAAGTGATGCTTAAAAGAAAGAGGCCAAACTTGCTGTCTTTCAATCTATGCAGACTCAGACAAACAGGTATTTGTTGTTCCAGAGATTGAATGATTCTTTACATTGTGTGGGCAAAGAAGGCTAGACTAAAATAACCAATGGAAGCATTATTGGAACTGATCAACATGTGAACAATATTGTGACTTTAGCTGGCCTAATATTGATGATATATTTTGTCATAGTTTATTTTTGGCCTATATTCTCTTGAATCAATTCAGAAACGTCCTGCTTATTTAAATGCTCCCTTGATTGTCATGCTTGCTTTCTCTCTAATACCTCGATTATCATATTCAGCAACCAACTTTCAACTCTACACAAAATCTTCCAAAATTTCAAGCCAATTTTCCATTATTTCATAATTCACTTATTTTCCTCCAGGGTACCAAGGCCTAGTCAAATACTGTAACCACTTATCATTGAAAGCACATTTTAAAATTTCTCCTGATGTAGCATCAAATTTTCCCATCCCTACCATTTTTCATCATTTTCTGCCTTTTTCTGACTTTTCCTTTGATGCTAATATCAGTAGCATTCAGTTCCATACCTTTCAATTCCATCCTTCAATTTATCCCTATTATTTGCATTATAACTTCTATAATGGGAAGGAGGACTTGGGCGATCATCTTCAGGGCCATGTGGAGGAATTTGTGAAATATCTGATGGGAAAAGTTGCTTGTATCTATTCTCAGTAGGAGACCAAACATAGAGCAGGTCCATTAGAGATTCCCAGGGAATGGGCTTACCCAGGTATCTGGGAACAGGTTGATTCTGTTAGATCTGAAGAAGTGGACAGGGTCCTTAGAGCTGTCAGTGCAAGTGCCTGCCTATTAAATTCATATCCCTCCTAACTGGTGAAAACCTCCAGTGGTGATCAAGCAGTGGTATCACTGCAGAAGGGGGCATCCCTGGGATCTTTTAAGGAGACATTAGTCTGTTCCCTCCTTAGATGCTGTGGGTGACTGGATGGGGGACAATAGGCTTGAACCCTGATAAGACTATGTTGCTATGGCTTGGAGCTTGGGATCTGGGAATTTAAAATCTTCAGTTCTGGATGAGGTTGGGGGTTACAACCTGTGGGTTCTTGTAGACTTACAATGCCTGCTCAACGGCACATGTAACTTTTCTGTTACATGAGTTGCACTAGTTTGCTTCCAAGTCCAATTAATATGTTAGTTATCATCTTTAAAGGCCTTCATGGCACAGGGGACTATGTCACCCCAGTGGGATTGACCCACCCCACTCACTCTGGCAAAAGGAACATGCTGCAAACCTCCTCAGTCAAGGAACTTTGCTAGCAGGATCTGGTAAATGATCTTTCTCTGCCATGCCTCCACAATCTGGAAAATCTTGCTGTTGGATATGAGATACGCCCTCACCCTCTAGGCCTTCTGGATTTGCCTTAAAACCTGGGTCAGCCAATTGACTTGGGGCCATGATGGAGCTCTTTACACTGGAAGTGACTGGTGAACTAAGAAAGAAGATTCTACCACTGTGATGCTTATGTACTAGTTCCTAGTTTTAATCAATCTCTATTAATTTTAATGTTTATAATTTTTTAATGTTTTTTCTATTCTTGCTTTTATTGTGTTGCAAGCCTCCTATCACTTCAATACTGAGATGGATAGCACAACATCCAGTACAACTACACAATTGATTTGTGCAGAGTTTGAACAGTTATTAATGGAAAATGGGTAATAAAAATAAGAACACCTTGTGGGGAGATGCCGTTTGTCCGAAAGCAATTGCTATTTGTTTAAATACAGATCTGACTTTAGGTACTAAGAAAGTAATGACTATATTTTCTGAAGTTGAAAGACAACACTAAGGACAGCAGTAGTAATCATTTTCTGCCTATCAATTGACCAAGCTGTATGATATTGTTACTTTTTAAAAATAAGAATTAGTATAATTTTGAATGATAGTATAAGTTGAATCTCTAGGGAACTAACATTATTATTTTTTAAATAGGCTAAGTATGGATGAAGACTCTGTTGACTTAATCACATCTACCCTATTTAGTCAATGTTGAAAAAGAAGATATGAGGTGACATTGTAAGAGAAGTTGCCTGAACCTGGTCTTCTCCTAATCCAGATATTCAGTATGAGGAAATTTGGAAGAAGGGGACTAAAATGTTTTTCTTCTTCCTTCTACACATGTAACATTGTCTTGCTTAAAAGAGTTTTAGTTCATGACTGATAATTAGTTCATGAGAGACAAAATAAAATAAAAGGGGGGGGGAATCCATTTACATAGATCTCTAATCATTTTAGCCTATTGCAACATAGAATTTCTAACCTAAATTTTAATTGCTTTATCAAATGAATTCCTCAGTGTAAAACTTTCTATTTGTCATCTGATCTGTGTCCTTTTTCAGCTGCTTGTTCAGCAAGTGAAGAAGATTTGAGAGAACACAACATAAGGCTGAAGTGGGACAACGGGGATAAAATATATTCTGAGGATGGAAATGTAGTGGAATTTGTATGCTTAAGAAACTACATACCACATCCAGATACCAGATCATTCAGAGTTAATTGTGTGGATGGGAAATTTAACTATCCGCATTGCATTCCTGTATGTATATTTTCAGAAAAATACTTTAATTCACCAATATTAACATTTCTTTCGCTTGTCTATATCTATATACCTATATATCTATATTTGTGCATTAAAAAAAATCACTTGAAATATTTAAAAGACCTAGGTCTGGCAGCTAAATTTGTTGATGTAATGTTTTCTAAGGTAACTTGGTCTTCTGCATTTCTTCTAAATCAGAACACTTCTTAACAGACTTGATTTAAACATTGATCATTGATAGACAGACTTGAACATTGGGTGCTATCTAACAAAACGAAATTCCATGGTGAAAAAAGTAAGATTCTACATTTAAGCAAGAAAAACAAAATGCACAGCCATAGTGTAGGTGGTACCTTGCTCAATAGTAGTAATTGTGAGAGGGCTCTTGGAGACAATAATTTAAATATGAGCCAGCAGTGTGCTGCAGCTGCCAAAAAAAATCAACACAGTTCTAGACTGTATAAACAGAGGGATAGAATCAAGATCACGTGAAATATTAATACCAGTTTATAATGTCTTGGTAAGGCCACACTTGGAATACTGCAAACAGTTTTGTTTGCCATGATGTGAAAAAGATGTTGAGATTCCAGAAAGAGTGCAGAGAAGAGCAATAAAGATGATTTGGGGACTGGAGACTAAAACATATAAAGAAGGGATGCTGGAATTGGGTATGTCTAGTTTAATGAAAAGAAGGGCTGGGCTGACATGATAGCAGTGTTCCAATATGTCAGGGAATGCCACAAAGAAGAGGGAGTCAAGCTATTCTCCAATGCAACTGAGGGCAGGACAAGAAGCAATGGTTGGAAACTAATCAAGGAGAGAAGCAACCTAGAATTAAGGAAAAATTTCCTGACAGTTAGAACAATTAATAGGTGGAAAAACTTGCTCCAGAAGTTGTGAATGCTTCAACACTGGAAGTTTTTAAGAAGAGATTGGACAACCATTTTTCTGAAATGGTATAAGGTTTTCTGCCTGAACAAGGGGTTGGACTAGGAAACCTCCAAGGTCCCTTCCAACTCTGTTGTTTTGTTAAGATTCATTTGTTAAGCACTATGGGGACGGGGTTAATACTTAAAAACAATGAGGAATGGGGCTGGAATGCTGAATCTGCCAGCATTTCATCTCTTCTGGTCTGTTGATCAATCCGGACAGATTCCAAGATGAAGACCTCTATGTTAAACCCAGTGGGCTATTTTCACTTATTTCATTGGTCGCAGTCAACAAATTTAGTTGCCTCAAAATGAATGGTTCCAAATGAACACACATACATTTTACTTTATTTATTTCATTTGCATTGATATTGAAATATTCTCCTGGCTTTTGAACTTGCATATGCAACTTACTCACTTGTGTGTCTAGATGCATATTTATAAATACCTATCAGAAGCCACAGGACCAGAAATCCAGTGGGCTATTTTCATTGATTTCATTGGCCTCAGTCATCAAATTTAGATGCCTGAAAAAGAATTGTTCCGAATGAACACTCATACATTTTACTTTATTTATTTCATTGCATTGATATTGAAATATTGTCCTGTCCTTTGAACTTCCATATGCAATTTACTCACTCATGTGTTTATATGCATATTTATAAATACCTACCAGAAGCCGCAGGGCCAGAACAAAAAGTAAAATTACTAAATTAGTAACACTTGATAATAGCAATAGCAAAAGCTCTTAGTCTTATAGACCACTTCATAGTGTTTTACAGCCCTCTCTAAGCGGTTTACAGAGTCAGCATATGGCTCCCAACAATCTAGGTCTTCATTTTATCAACCTTGGAAGGATGGAAGTCAACCTTGAGCTTGTCGGGATCAAACTCCTGGCAGAAGGAATGCAGAGGTAGCCTGCAATATTGCATTCTAACCACTGTGCCACCACGGTTGTGTAATCATACATTATACATTACATGTAAAATGAGATATCCCACGAAATATTTCTAAGCTTAGAATAAATGGAAAAATAGATTGAGCAAGAACACTCTCTGAAATGAATTGGACCAGATTGATTGATTATCTATTAGTAAATGAGATTCTATTGACTTCCAGAGACTACTAGATCTAACCTAAGAATTACTTGCTTTCTGTTGAAAACTTTAGGGTGCACACTGATTGAATTTGTTGTACTGAGCACAATGAAATCAATGAAAAGAGCTCATTGGAGTTAAATTAGACTTTTCAGTCATTTCATTCTCAGGACAGAGGGATCTCCTGGTCTTCAGTTTTGGAATCTGACAGGATTCAGCATCAGATTAGAAGAGATGAAATGATGGGCAATGTTTGTGCCTCCTTGTCCCATGCCTCTTTGTTTTTAGGTATTAACCCCACTCCCCATAGAACTTCTTTCCCATTGCTCTAAATGGAAGGAATTTCATTTGGATCACAGGAATCCCCCATTATATGATGAGTTTGCATTTGAAATTGCAATTAATACAAATGCTATTAGTGAAATACAAATTTTGCTGAAATGTACATGTAAATATCAAATATATGTATAGTGTACATTTTATTGGAAATCTTCCTAGTTAACAAAAAATGATTTTTTTCTTGGCATTGCTGTGCTACAGTTCCCAGTATTCTTCTATTGGCTGTGTTGTCTGAGGATATTGTGAGTTTGTTTATTCACTGCATTTGTGTTCCATCTTCCCTCAAGTGTATCCACTGTGAGGATGAATTAAAGTTTGGTAACATCTAATTCCCCATTCCTATATTTAAAATGTTGGTGTTTTGAGTTCATTCTGACTGCCAGAGCTTATATCCCAAAATATAGAGAATGCCCAATAAATTATTACAGTCTGTTACATGTCATTGTATCAAAAGTAATCTTAAAAAAGATAGAAATTGCTCAGTGATAAAATGGGCTAGAGTTCTTGAATCTCTTGAGTAGTTTTAACCATTTGATTTAAAAACGGTGATACTGACTTTCAAAATTGTCTTGGCCATGTTGTCTCAAAAATAATTGCAGGCTGCTTTCTGCTGCAGATCATATGAATGAGTTTAAAAAATAATTACATAAAATGTACAGATGCAAATTTATTTATTACTTACTGTTCACTTTTTATTTTAGAGAACTGCGTAAATGAAGAACAGGATATATACAGCACCCTTTAAACCAGAAGATGAACGTCTGAAATCATGTATCGTTCTCTTTAATATAACCACATGAAGCTGGATTGTATACAGTTATAAATGGTGGATCCAAACCTAAAAGCCTACTCTGTAAAAGACAGATTTTACCAACTGAAATTACTGTGAAAATGATAACATTTAAAAACAAGTTTATAGAACATCTTTAAGGCAGATATATTATATATATTATAATATAACCTTATAAATATATTTTTTAAATGCATACTGAGTGAGGAATGTAGATTTTCTTCTATATATATATATATTAATTGTAAACATTTGATTAATCTAAATTATCAATCAACAGCGCATCTTAAAGGAATGACAATAGATAATTGAAATTGATGTTTTTGCATACAGTATAGAGGTGTTAAGTTCTTTTAAAAAAATTTTTAAATCCATTAATCATTTTTCCTGCCAAACAATTTGTAGTATATTTTGTAAAGATACATTTAATACTGCAGTTTACAGTCTAATTCAAGATCCAGAAAGAAATTGGTGCTCTGGAAATGTTGCTCTGGAAATAGCCAAATGTATTTTGATGATCAGAATTTGATGGAAGTCCAGCCAGATGGATTTCTATACTTGTTTTTGTTTTGCTTTGCTTTTGATTGTTTGTTTTTACAGTATGAAATTATATAATTATAAGTAATTAAAAATTAAGATAAAGTTTAGAAATTGGCACAGGCCTCCCCAAACTACATTCCTTCAAAAGGTGTTATTTAACACAGAATGGGCTAGAATTTGCCATGTTATAAATTCAGTCTGATTCATTGCTCTATACAAAGTGAACCCATTCAAAGCAAACCTTGTAGCACCTTTTTGGATTGCCAACTCCCTTCATATTTTTCATTACCCTAGACTAACAAGGCTATGCTTCCTTTAATGAACAAAGTGAAGGGAACTTCATAAGGAATTTGATGTGTCCTTTTTGAATATGATAGAGCTGTTTGGTGGAAACTTATACAGAAGTATAAGATGTTATCTCAATGGCCTTTTCTAAACATTAATTGATTTGCTAGATTAGGTCAGCCGCTGCTGCAGTTGATGGAATACAAGTGGCCCTCATTTAGCATCCACAATTGGAGCCAGCAATTCAGTTGTTACAAGAAATAGTTGCTAAGTGAACGATTGTGTGACTGCAAACTTATGTTTATGGTTTTACTTCAGGCCTATCAAACTGGCAGCCCACGGGCCGGATGTGTCACATGCAGGCCACACCCATGCAAAGGCAAAGAAGTCCCAAAATGTCCTGATACATCACGTGACACGATCGAGTTTGACACCCGTGCTTTATAGCATCAGATGGATATGACCCCATATGCCCAATTAAAGAGAAAGGTTTCTGGAACTTGACTCACAAGGAAGCCAGATAACAGGGCAGATCTTGTAGCCTTTAATCCTGGTCCCTCGCCCTTTGGAATATTCACTCTGATGCTGGGATAATTCACAAGAAGAGAATGTTTATAGTTGCATTCATTTGAGGGGAAGGGATTACAAGAGAGTAAGCAGGCACACCAAGGGAAGCATACTTTGAAAAGCATTCACTCTTTGCCTAGTGCAATTCATGAATCATTTCAGAGGCAAAGAAAAGCCTTTAGCTGAAACCTGGTTAAAGCATCAGTAGCAGTGCCAGACAAAGGGTTCCAATCAACTAAGATGACAAAACTGAACCAGTTAACTTGCAGTTAGCATTTTTCAGGGACGTGCTACACCGGGAAGAAAAGCAGCTCAGAAAGAATAACCTGTTTAGTCAATCTCTCCGCTCTGCAAGAGGCGGAGAAGAAAAAAATGGACCAGACACAGGACATCTACTAACTGACAATATTGCCAAACAAATGACAGGCAGAGAGATTCTGCAAAAGTTGCAAGAGATTTCTACCCAATGAAATACACCAGATCAAGAAATCAGCTCCATGGGGAAAACAGAACTAATTTTTCGTGAGATAGACCATAGTAGCAGTATCTTGCAACTCTGCTTATCTTTTACCTTCCCTCCTTACAACCTTCTAAGTCAGGGGGAGTCAGTTTGATCCTTTTCTTACTAATTACCATATTTTTCTGAGTATAAGTCGCACCTTTTTCCCTAAAAAAAGAGGGTGAAAATCTGGGTGCGACTTATACTCCGAATGTAGCCTCGCCTAGCTTCTCAAACGGAGGTTTCAGAGGCTGAAAAAGCATCAGAAAAGAAGCCCCCAAACAGAGCTTCAGAGGCTTTTATTCTGAAGCTGTTTCAGAGGCTTTCAGAGGCGGGAATTTTTTTTTTCTGAAACTGAGTTTCAGAAGTTTCAGAGGCAGAAAAAAAGGCAAAAAGAAAAAAAAAGGTACAGAGCTCACAACCAAGGAACCTGTTGCTAAAATTCACCTCTGGGAACAACTGATTGGGGGTATTCCGGGAGGCAGATGCACCTGCCAATCAGCTTTTTTCTTATTTTCCATCCCAAAAACAAGGTGCGTCTTATATTCTGGTGTGTCTTATACTCCGAAAAATACGGTATCTCCTTTCTTGGGCTTTATAAAAAGTTTCTGCCCTTGTTATTTCTATAATTGTTTCTGAATATTCTTTTTAAGGTCCTCTCCATGATTCCCCATAGCAAAGGATGCAATATTCCAGGGTAAATCGTTTACCTAGTTGGTCCAGCAATATTGTTTGGGCCCTATTGGTTCAAATATTGAATTGGAACTCTTTCACACAAACACACACAAACAGATCAATGTCATAGGAATCTATGATGGGTGAGCATGTGGGGCCTACATCTAATACTATGGTTAAATCTTTATAACTGCATCACATGTGTGGGAATCATTAGAAACTGCTTAAAGGAAGATACAACAAAAGGAAGTGATATTTCTGCTTTTAAAGAATAGAAGGCTGAGTGAACTAGCCAAACAAAGGCATGCCACTGCTTTAGCTGCTCTGTTTGATAAATTAAAGGATCACAAGTATGCCAAATGTGATCCTCAGCTTAACATGGCAATTGGGACCAGAATTTCCATCACAGAATGGCAAAGTACAGGTAGTCCTTAATTTATGACCACAATTGAGCCCCAAATTTATGTTAAGAGAGGAATTTGTTAAGTGAGTTTTGCCCCATTTTATGACTTTTCTTGCCACATTTGTTAAGTGAATCACTGTAGCTGTTAAATTAGTAACAGGATTGTTAAGTGAATCTGTTTTCCTCATTGTTTGTCAGAAGGTCCCAAAAGGTGACCACATGCACCAGCACACTGCAACTGTCATAAATGTGAGTCAGTGGTCAAGCATCCAAATGTAAATCACATGACCATGGGGATGCTACAATGGTCATAACTGTGAAAAACGGTCTTAAGTCACTTAGTGATGTTGTAACTGCTTCTTTCTTCCAGGTTGGATGAAGTAGGCTTGCAAAAATAACATGCACTGTTCAGTATGAACAGAGGTTCAGACCAGAGTTTTGGTAAACATTGCAAAGTTTAGTGTCAAGAAAAAAAATTAACTCTATATGACAATGAGAACAGACACACATTACAACATTAAAGTATCTTCCACTCCAACTGAGCTAATTAATATTCAAGGGAATTTCTGTGTGTTCCTGCACTAGAAAGGAACACCCTTAAATGAGAAAAATATCTAAAGAACTGAATATGCTTTTCAGCAATAGCATTTAGACTTATATATCACTTTACAGTGCTTTACAGCCCTCTCTAAGCGGTTTACAGAGTCAGCATATTGCCCCCAACAATTTGGGTCCCCATTTTACCCACCTTGGAAGGATAGAAGGCTGAGTCAACTTTGAGCCTGGTGAGATTTGAACTGCCAAATTGCAGGCAGCCGGCAGTCCGCAGAAGTAGCTTGCAGTACTGCACTCTAACCACTGCACCACTGTGGCTCACTACTGCACCACTGTGGCTGACTCATTTTAATATTAAATTATTAAATAATAAAACATGTATAATATTTCAATAATATTTTTTTTTATTGAAAAGTTTTACAAAAGGTTTACATATTCCCCCCCCTTCCCTACCACCCCCACCCCCTCTCCTTCCCATCCACCCACCTCCCCACCCCCTTCCCAGAACAAATTACAGGGTATAACTTTCAACAATCATAATCCATCCTAATCTAGATAATTATAACATTTAACATCTCTTGTTCCTTCAATTCCCTAATTACTCTACTAACTTGATTACCTAAAAAACACACCAAATATCTATATATTCATTCATAACCTATCTGCAACTTCTTATTCTGGTATTTACTTTGGATATAATCTATCCATCTTCTCCAATCCCTTAGATATCTTTCATTTGAATGTTCTTTCAAGTACGCCAAAATTTTTGCCATTTCCGCTAGATTTGTAACTTTCATTGTCCATTCTTGGATTGTAGGTACGTCTTGCTTCTTCCAATATTGTGCCACCAACAGTCTTGCTGCAGTTCTTAAATTCAGAATCAATTTAGTCTCTATAACCGTACAATCCGTAATTATACTCAGCAGAAACAGCTGTGGTGTAAATTTTAACCTCTTTTTAAGAATATTTTGTAAAATCCACCAAATTTTTATCCAAAACACTTTAACCTTTTTACATGTCCACCAAATATGGAAATATGTGGCATCCTCACAATCACATCTCCAACATTTTGGTTGTATATTCGGATACATGCGAGATAGCTTTCTTGGATCTAAATGCCATCTAGAAAACATTTTATAAAAGTTCTCCCTTAAATTTTGCGCTTGTGTAAATTTCACATTTGTTACCCATATTTTTTCCCAGGTTTCCATCATTATTGGTTGTTCAAAATTCTGCACCCATTTTATCATACAATCCTTAACTTGCTCTGTTTCCGAGTCTATCTCTATCAATATATTATACAGTCTTTTTATATGCATTAAACTTTGGTCTCTAATTTGTTTTATTAAATTTTTTGTGTAATACCAATTTTCTGGTCTTTTCTCCATCTGGCTTGTAGTTGTACATACTGAAACCAAGTTTGAATTATTTTCTCCTCTTTCAACACATTCACAGGTTTTAGTTTTAGTATACCTCTCTCCATATTAAGAATATCTATATATGTGATTACATCCTGTCTACTTTCTATACTCATGTTCTCTTTTGCGTGCCTGGGTACTGTCCATATAGGTATCTTTTCATTTAACTTAAATTGATATTTCTTCCAGACACGCAATAAAGCATTCCTCAATATATGGCTTTTAAATGCTCTATCCACCTTTTTATCATACACTAAATAAACATGCCAACCATAAACCAAATCATGCCCTTCAATATTCAATATCCTTCCATTTGTTAAATTAATCCAATCACTAATTGATGATAAAACAGCTGCTTCATAATATAATTTTAAATTTGGCATTTTTAACCCCCCTCTTTCTCGCGTATCCTGCATTATTTTCAATTTTATCCTTGGTTTCTTGCCTTGCCATACAAACTTATTAATGCCTTTCTGCCATTCTTCCAGGTTGGCATCCTTTTTTAGTATTGGTATCATTTGAAAAAGGAATAAAAACCTAGGTAAAACATTCATTTTTATAACTGCTATTCTACCTAACAAAGACAATTGTAATTTTTTCCATTTATCCATTTCAACTTGTATTTTATGCCATATCAACTCATAATTATATTTATACAGTTTACCGTTGGAAGATGCAATATGAACACCTAGGTATATAACTTTTTTGACTATTTCACATCCCGTTACCCTTTGTAACTCCTCTTTTTGATTTATTGTCATATTTTTAACTATCATCTTTGTTTTTCCAACGTTTATTTTAAACCCAGACACTTGACCATACTGTTTAATTATATCCATCAAAGCCTTTGCTGATTCCACTGGATGAGTTAAAGTCATAACCAAATCGTCTGCAAATGCCCGTACCTTATATTCATAATCTCTAACTTTAATTCCCTCTATCTCATCTATATTACGTATTTTGTTCAACAACAGTTCTAAAGTTAATATAAATAATAATGGCGATAAGGGACATCCCTGCCTCGTACCTTTTTCAATTTTGAAAGTTTCTGTCAAACTGCCATTAACAATTATCTGAGCTGTCTGTTCTTGATATATTGCTTTTATAGACTGCATAAAGCAATTCCCAAATTGCATCCTGTGGGAATGAGGTAGCCATGGTGTATGTGTAGATCAGACTGGTTGGTTGGAACACATATGCGGAGCCTGGCACCGAAATAATTTGGAGATCATGAATCATTAGACTGTTTAAGTTTTGTTTTTGCTTTAGGTATTGCTTTCCTAGAAATCATATGATTTACTGTAGGGATTGTAGGATATGAAACTTATGTCCATATATGGGGTAAATATGTAGTAACTGAATACTTTCCTTTTAGTCACGAATGTAATATGAGAATGTATAGCTGTAATCATGTCTTCTGATACGCCCTACACCCTTTAATAAAAGAGAGGTCTGGAGTCAGCTCGAGGCTCTCTCATCCCGAGAAACACCTGTGCCTGTGTCTTCTCTAATCTGGACCCCTCATGGGGAGCCCACCAGATGATCGCAACAGCATCCTATAAACCACTCTCAATAAAAATTGCCAGTCCAAACGATCAAAAGCTTTTTCCACATCTAAAAATATAAGCACCGCAGGGATTTGGTTATTTCTTTCCAAATATTCCAATATATCAACAATTTGTCTTACATTATTTTTCATTTGCCTCCCTTGTATAAAACCAGTTTGATCCGCATGAATCATTTTTTGCATTACTGACATTAACCTGTTTGCCAATATCTTAGCAAATATCTTATAATTTGTATTCAATAATGATATAGGTGTATAATTCTTTGGATGTGTCAAGTCTTGATCTTCTTTTGGAATTAATGAAATAAAGGCTGTTTTCCATGAAGGTGGTACCCCTTCACCCAACTGAATTCTATTAAACAATTCTTTAAGAGGTACAACCATTTCCAATTGTAGATATTTATAGTACACAGCTGTTAATCCATCCGTACCAGGAGCCTTGCCAGTTTTTAACTGTTTAATTACTAAGAGGATCTCCTCCTCTGTTATTAATTAGTTTAACCGTTCTCTTTGTTCCTCTGTAACTATAGGAATATTCTGACTATCCAAATATCTCTCTATATCTACACCTTGTATTTTATCTGCAGTATACAATCTTGCATAAAATTCTAAAAATGCCTTTTTAATCATATTTTGGTGATAAACCTCTTTACCTTTATACTCTATTTTCTCTATGGTACGAGATTTTTGTTTTTTCCTCAGCATATATGCCAACCATCTACCTGGTTTATTTGCATTACAAAAAGTATTATGTTTGGCATATTGTAAGTTGGTTGCCACTTGATCTGAGAGCATCATATTAAATTGCCCTCGTAATAGGGTAATCTCTTCTTTAATTTTCTTATCCCCTGGGTTATGTATTAACACCCTTTCTTTTTTCTTGATCTCTTCCTCTAATTCCCTCCTTTTTTCCATCTGTCTATGCCTATATGCATTATTCATATTTATCAGTACTCCTCTCATATATGCTTTACTAGCATCCCATACCATATCCATAGATGTTCCCTTATTCATATTAAAAACAAAAAAATCCTTCATTAATTTTTTACATTCTATTACATTTTTCTCATATCTGAAAAGATTTTCGTTTAACCGCCAAGATCTCCTAGATCTTTCCCCACACTCCAGTTCCATCCAAACTGGATTATAATCCGTTAAAATTCTGGGACAAATCTTTGTCTTCTTTACCTTGGAAAAGAAATCATTTGTAGTTAGTATAAAATCAATTTTCGAAAAAGATTGATGTCTATCTGAAAAAAATGTAAAATCTTGTTCTCTGTAATTCCGTTCACGCCAAATATCTCTTAATTTCATATCCTCCATCATATCAAAAGAAGATTTAGGCAGTCTGGTTCGCAATTTAGTAGATTGTAATAGTCTTTTCTTATCAATATTAGGGTCTATTACTCCATTCCAATCCCCCATCAATATACATGAATTATAATCCCAATGTAGTAATTTTGTATGTATCAACTTGTAAAATTTTTCTTGTTGTTGGTTAGGAGCATATATCCCCATTAAAAGTATTTTCTTCCCTTCTATCAGTAACTCAATTGCCAAAAATCTTCCTTGTTGATCTGCCTCAACTAATTTAGCCATCATGTCTCTTTTCAAATAAATCACTATTCCATTCTTTTTTTCCAGGGCAGATGCAACAAAATGTGTTCCCAGTTTTGCATTTATTAAGTATTTTTGATCAGTTGTCTTTATATGTGTTTCCTGCAGGCATATTATATCATTTTTAAGTTGTCTCAAATGATGAAATATTTTCTTCCTTTTTGGTGGTGAATTTAAACCATTGACATTCCAGGTTAAAAACCTAGAGGCCAACTTCAGACTCTCGAAGCTTGGCAAGAACTGCTTGGTAATCCTCTTGGAATTTCTTTTTCGGTCTCGCCCCTCCCACAGCTTCTGTACCAATATTCACATTTTCTTGTGATAAGGCCTGCTCTTGTAGCTTTTTTAACTCTTGTTCCTTACGTTTAGTAACTGCTCTGGTTTGTCTTTGATCTTTAACTTCTTCTTGTTTTTCAACTATATCCCATGCTTGGACAGCACTTGAAAGTTGCAGTAATTCCTCCTGCATACTCATAGCTCCGCCTTCTGCTTGCTTCTGCAGATCCTCCTTCCTTCCCTCTGTTGCCTCTCTTGCTTTTTTAACTCCCACCGATGGTGGGTGTCCAGCCTTTAGTATATTAGTATAGAAATCTCTTGCTTTCCATATTGTATTAAGGCGATATCGCTCTCCTGCGTAATTCACCGTTAATCCGACTGGAACTTCCCATCTGTATTGTATCTGTCAGTTTCTAAGCTCATCTTCAATAATATTCTTGAGGATATTGTGTGATGCAAATCAACTCTGGGATTTAATGACTAGGACATTCCGAAGAAAACATCAGAGATATGATACATTTTTGTGTCGATCGATCAATCTATTCAATTTAATTCAATCTGATAAAGGATCTGAACCAAACAAAATGATTAAATGGTACATAAACATCAGCAACAGAACATTTTTCTAGAGACCCACATGAACCTATTACTCAATGGAACTCAGAGTCATTTGTTTATAAATACTGAGAGATGATATTCAAAATCTATCCAATTTAATTTAATTCATTAATTGGTTACTCTTGAATATACTACACACACACACACACATACACGTGTGTGTGTGTGTGTGTGTGTGTGTGTGTGTGTGTACAGTTAATATTTCGGGTTTCTTCCCGTGTAATTGTGAACATATCCCTAAAAGGGTAGAAGCGACGTTTCGACAGAATCTCATCTGCCATCATCAGGCTTATGTGAAGGGTCTTTTGCTGTAACTGCTGTTACTATTTCAAATCTGGTGCTGGTAATCTGGGATGGCTCCACCTTTTCATTCTGATTGGTTGGGAATCTCAGTTTGTGTTTATTGGTTTGGCTTCCGGTGTATGGTCGGTTTTTCTCCACCAGGTGGCAGGGCTTCATCTTTGTGGCTGGCTGGAATGTGTTTTGGCTGGAACTTTTGACCATAGAGGCCTTTTGATTAACACTTGATCTATGTTTTATATTTTGTGTTAAGATTCGTCTATCTATGAGAGCAGGTTTCCAAATAGTAGGCAGACGTGAAGTGTCATCATGTTTATTCATGCAATATGGTCTTTTCTCTATTTCTATGGCTATACTCAACATACTCTCCTCAGTGATTACTTCCCCCCTTTGCATTAGTTCAGCCCTGGTTGCATTAAGTTTCAATATATGTTTGCTCATGGGGACCCCTGGTCTGAGTCTAGCAGAGTGGAATTCCCTGGATATCCTTGTTGTGGTTGCTCTGCTCTGACTATAGAATAAACCGTATAATTTTTGCATGATCTCATACACAGTTAAATTGTTACCTATGCTAGGATACATAGTGGGTGGAATACTGGTCAACAATAGATAAAATGCCTTGTGGTGAGCAGTCAATTTCAAATGACCAGGGCCTCCCTGGAGGTTTGGAAATTAAAAAGAGTACATTTTCTTTCATAAAGACAATCTGTAGCTGCTGGCTCCATTCTAAAAGATTCCCTCCATCTATCTGTAATTTTGGAAAGTTAACAGGCATTGTCCCAGAATTGTTTGAATAGTTACTCACTGAGGGTAGCTGTCCATGGTTTTGTAAATGAGGGAACTCACAATAAGGCACGGGTATGCATGTTGTCACGCTGTACTGATTTGTCTCTATGTTCCTTTCCTTTCTCTCAGTAGGTGAAGATGTTGTTACTCTGTACTGATTTGTCTCTATGTTTCTTCTCTCTCTCTCTGTAGATGAAGACTGGGCATGCACGAAGCTCATTTGGCACTGGAAGTCGTAAGGTGAGGAGCTCTCGGCTGTGGCTCCTGCATCTAGGCCCAGGCCTGCTGGAGGGGGGTCGGATTCGCCCCTGAAGTACCTGAACTGGGTGCTGGATGTCCGGAGACACTCCTGGACAGCTGGCTCTCTGCTGGACATCAGCAGGAGGCCGATGTCGCGGTCGTCGGTCGAGGACTTCTGATCTCAGCGGCCCGGCGGCGGCGACGGCAACAGCAGCGGTGGATCCGGATCGGCGGATGCTGGTCACTGGGAGAATGAAGAAGCCCGGAGGTGGTCGCAACATGGGTGAGTAGCTGGCTTGGTCGTCTTCCCTCAGGTCTTGCAGCAGCAGCTGGAAGGGTGGTGGGTTCGAATCCTGCCGTGGGATCGGCCCGTGGGCGGTCAGTGTGCTGGGCTCGTTGCGGAGGTGCGTCCTTCTCATTGGGATTGGCGGGATGGGTGCTTCGCCCTCGAAGGTCGGTTTGGTGTCCCTCTGGTTCCTGGAGGCCTCCTCGCGGCTCGCAGCTGGCTCGGGAAGTTGGAATGTGGAGCCAAAGGCTGCCTCCAGTGTTTTGATCGCTTTTTCTACTTCGAGCTCGGTAGGCGAGCTCCTGGTATCTTGGATTTGCCCATCGTAGTCATTTTTTGGGCATTCTCCATTTGATTCGGGGTCCCCGCTGGTTCGTGCCATTAAATTTGAACCCAGGCTTCCTATTGGTTGCTGGCCATTCCAAGATGGCCACCGGGAAAATGGCGCGAAAGTGGGCTCGTACCGGTCCGGGGTATTGGGCTGGAGGGACCCCTCTCTTACCGGTGTGTTGGTCTCCTGTGCTTGTTCCTGGGCTTCCATTGCTGCTCCATGGCTTCTCAGGAGACTTTGGAGTTTCGCAATGAGCTCGCCGTTGCTGGCAGGCATTTCCATCACTTCTAGTATGGACAGTCAGAGTCTATCTTCCTCCTGGGCTGTGCTTCTGTTGCGGTCACTTGCTGCTCCCATCTGTCCCTCATCTCTGGGTGGTGAGTCCGGCTCGAAGTCCTGTCCACCTTCAACTGGGATGTCCTTTGGTGTGGCACCTTCGGATGCCAGTAGTTCAGCCATCCTTTTGGTGAATGTTCTGGTGTTTACTCTGTTCTCCTTTTTAGAGTAAACAGCTCGCTCGGTCATCATTCAGAGTTATGGGTAACCATCCTCTGCTACCATATTTGTTAAGAGTGATGGATCTAACCCAATAACTCGCAAGACACAGGTACATCTTTTCTTCAATTCTTTATTGCAGGCCTGGACTGTTCCTAGGCCCATTCATCTAATAGTCACTGACTATGGTCTATCTCTTGCAGGTATGCATCTGGAACTGCTGGATGGCCTCGTGGTGAGTTCTTTTATACCCAAGGGGAGGAGTCAGAGGTAAGGTGGCATGATGGGATATGTGGTCATGTTAACCCTTGCATGGTCATGGTGGGAAGTGGCAGGGGAGAATTAGACATTTAACCTGACACATACATTCAGAATTGTTGTTGTCAAAGCAAGGTTCTGACTTCAAAGTCTCTCTTCTTCAAAATTAAAGAAGAATTCAGAAAGGTTATTTGGACATTACGCAACCAGACAATTCCTCTGTTGTTCAGTGAAAAAGCCTACTTTTTTCAAGATGAACCTGAAAAAGAAGTGTCACTACTTTAATAAATCAGCTTCAAAGATTTTCTTTCCTAAAGGCCTTTTTTACCTTCCAGAGAAGAGATGGTGAGTGTAGATAGTTTAGGCAGGGGCCACAACTTCAACAAAAGGATGCAAAGCTAAGCACAACAGTGTAAAGCTTTGGGAAGCCTTTTCTTGCCAGTCTGTGTCTGGGGCTTCACTAGTATAACATTCCTTTGAGTCTTTGCCTTCAGTGCTATTCTGGCTGCCCTGTTTTCTCTCCTGTGTGTCTGCTAGAATGGCTTGGCCTTTTTAAGAAGGAGACTATTATGCTTTCTTTGGGGGAAAACAAAGATTAGATTTTCTCTAATCTACAGGAATCACTTCTCATTGGGAGAGCAAAAATACATACAATCTCTCCAATTTTCTCTTGAACGACTTGGTGAGGCACAAAGCTTGGGGGCTCTGAGGCACTCATTACTATTTGTCTTAAATGCAAAGTTGCTTGTTATGGGAGATTGCAGTTACAAAAATAACAACAAAGGAGACAAAGGCTGAAAGATGTCATGACGGTTTGTGTGTGTGTATGTATGTGTGTATGTGTGTAAGAGTTTAGATACAGTAAAAGAGAAACCTAAAAGACACAATAAGTTCAAGAAAAGAAAGAAAAAAAATCCTGTTATGAAATAGTATGACTTCCAAACTTATTCTCTCTCTCTCTCTCTCTCTCTTTCTCTCTCTCTCTCTCTCTCTCTCTCTCTCTCTCTCTCTCTGTCTTATCTAACAATCATCTTTCTCCATCTCTATCCATCCCTAATCTCCATCTATCTCCATCTATCTAATCTATTTTGTATGCCACCCATCTTGCCTGGACTGACTCTAGTTGTCTTACAATCATTCAATCATTATATTAGAAATACTATTGTCCCTCTTAGCTCTCCCAGAAATCCCTTCATCCCTTATTTAATTTTCACCTGTTTCAATAATAAAATTTATAAATAGTCCTTTCACTTTTTTTCTTCTTTTAGCAAGAGGGCCATAAAAGGTGTCTGATCTTTTTAGAAAGCAAATAGTTTTCTCCCTAATCAGAGAACTCAGTTTTGCCATGATTTATGACTCAGTGACTCATATGGTTAGAACACTGGGTTGACAATCTGAAAGCTCACGTTCAAAGTGCTGCTCTATGATGGGGTGAACTCCTGTCATTTGCTCCAGCTACTGTTCAGCTAGCAGTTTGAAAGCATGCAAACACAAGTAGATAAATAGGTACCACTCCAGTGAACACATTAACAGGAATATGGTGGGCAATGGTGAGAAAGGAAGGAAGGAAGGAAGGAAGGAAGGAAGGAAGGAAGGAAGGAAGGAAGGACTGAAAGTCACTTTTGTCAACCCAATGTCTGTTTGGCATGTGCTTTCTTCCAAAGCTCCTGGTGCTCTACTTTAAAGGTGCTGGCAACATCCCTTCAGATCTATGTTGTTTTTAAATGAATGTAAACCCACTTATCAGCTAGATCAAGGCTGTCAAACTCCTGGCCCATGGGCTGGATGCATCACATACTGGCCATGCCCACGCCCACTTTAGCGAAGGGGAAAAAAAAAGTCCCAATACGTCACATGACACCGCCATGATGACGTGAGTTTGACACCCCTGAACTAGATCTTCGGTGTCATCTCTGCCACACTCTGCCAAGTGTATCTCAATGACAGAGATATTGTTGGGAACATAGTATATTTTTAACATTAAAGCTATAATCTTGAAAACTGCAACACAATGAAATTAAAGAAGCATTCCAGACAAGTACCACCTTTTGTCTGATTTCTATTGCAGCAACACAAAGCTTATTTACCAAGTTGCTGATGTAGGATTTGAAGTCTTCCAAAAGGAACATTGCCAGGTGATAATCTGGTCTTCTAGCTAAGTTGCACAATAAGGCTGAAATGACCTAGTGAATTTACAGAGTGAATGGTCCTATTAAATATACATGCACTGGATACCTCTTATTGTTTCTATCTTATTTGTAAGAAACTTGCTAGAGCAGTGGTAAACTTCTTAACTGCCAGCGACAGAATGATAACCATCAGAATTCATGCCAAGCTTCTCAATATCACAGTTACCCAAGTCTGTGCCCCAAAGACTGCTTCAACAGAGCTTGAAATAGAGGGTTTTTGTGCCGTGGTCTAAGAAATTCTGATACAATTGGTACAAATATATATATAACTTTATTGTCATTGTATGTATATTCACAGTATACCCATACAACGAAATTCACTTAACACCCAAAGACCAGGCCCAACACACATAACAATCCCCAAACACACCCCTATCCACCACAAATTCCCCGCCTCTGAACCACCCAAACATCCACACAACAGACCAAGTAATGCTGTCCAACAGCTCTCTGATGGTGGCCCTTTAGTTCATTGTTGAGTGCGATTATAGCTCTGGGATAAAAACTATTCAGAAAACATGTGGTCTGAGTTTTAATTGCTCTGTATCTTCTGCCAGAAGGCAACAGTCCAAAATCATAAATACGTGGTTCAAACAAGTGCCACTTATACACTTGGACCTCACCAAATGGACTTCGCCATAATCAGGTCAACCTTATGCAGTCATTAATAGTAGTTTTCACTATTTTGTTTAAAAATGGTGATACTGACTTTCAAAATTGTCTTGCCCATGTAGTTTGATACATTAAAAATTATTACAGGCTGCATTCTGCTGCAAATCAGATGAATCGGTTTAAAAAAGAATTACATAAAATGTACAGATGCAAATTTATTTCTTTATTCTTCACATTTTATTTTACAGACCTAAGCAAATGAACAATAGGACATATACCACACCCTTTGAACCAGAAGATGAATATCTGGAGTCGTATATTATTTTTTTTTCATATGATCCCATGAAGCTGGATTGTATATACACAGTTATAAACAGTGGATCCGAATCTAAAAGTCTATTTTGTAAAAGATAGATTTTACCAACTGTAATTACTGGGAAAATAATAACATTTAAAAATAAATTTACAGACCACCTTTAAGGCAGATAAAATTTTACAGTATAACATTATAAATAACTTTTTAAACATGTATCTGGAGTGAGAAATGAAGAATTTTTTCTATATACTGTAATTTTACCTTTAAACATTTGATTCATCTGAACAATCAATCAGCAGTCCATCTTAAAGCAATGACAATAGATAATTGTAGTTGATATGTTTAGCATATGGATTCTTGAATTCTTCAAAAAATAAAAGAAATCCAAAAATGATTTTTATTGAGAAACAATTTGTAATATAATTTGTAAAGAAACAGAGATGCACAGTAAACATTTCAATTCACTATCCAATCAAAAATCCCCAACGATTGCTCCTCCTGGGGTTGCTCTGGAGTTAGCAAAATCAGAGGGAGGTTCAGCCGAAAGGATTTCTGCCTATTCTAAAATCTAACGTGGGAAAATCACAAACAGATATAATGCTTTGTTTTTCTTTTTTGCTTTGTTTTCCTTTTTTTCTGTTTGGACAGTAAGATATTGTATAAAAATGTACTTATTTAATAAATTTATTTATTTATTTAATAAAATTTATATGCTGCCCATCTCACCAGCAAGTGATTCTAGGCAGTTTACAATCAGATGATGCAATCAGATGAATTCGGGGAGGTCTTATTTTCGGGGGGGAGGCTTATTTTAACGCATGCGCTTAAAAGCCTGATTGGGCTTATTATCAGGGGATGTCTTATTTTTGGGGAAACAGGGTAAGTAAAACAAGATTGAGCTACATCTTAGAAATTGATGCAGGGTTTCCAACTACATACCTTCAAAATCTATTATTTGACACAAAATGGGCCAAAATTTGCCGTGATATAAATTTAGACTGATCCATTGAAGATGTTCTGCACAGAAAATAGGCATCGGACTGCTTGGTCCATGTTTTTCCAAGCATGGCCAGAAGGCAGGTTTAGATTTTGTAGAGCTGTTACTCTGCAGAGACACTATTAAATGTGCCTTAGCTACTGGCTGTGGTCCAGCACACACACTATTATTAGTGCCTCAGCTACTGGTGGCTGTGAAGTTCTGCAGTTTAAAAACTCCTGCCTGCTTTTGAGAAATAATATGGCAGCCTCAGATTCCAAAGAAGAGTTTAATGGTTCTGCAAGCCTTTTTACACCACTGGACACACTAACATCTGGCAACTCAAGACATATTTTCATAGAATGCAAGAAAGCCTGTTGTCTAGGTTTAAATAAAGAAAACGTTTACTTCAGGCCCATCTGATGCTTACCAAGCTGCGAGATGGGGAAAAGATCATCTTTATCTTTCAGCAAAGGACATGCAGCAGGTAAGTAACTGGTTTTTAGTTACTGGTCAGTAAAGCATGGTGGTAGAGATAGCACAATGTTTTATATTTTGCAGACCCTGAATCAATACCACATGATGGATTCTACTAGTTCACACCAGTTAACTTTCTAAGCAGTTTGGAGAACCAGTTGTTAGACAAAATCTCCTTCCCCCCCCCCACTTTATAGGGTTAATCCTGTAAGGAATTATAACATTCTGGTGTTGTTTCTAGCCTAATCTTTATTGCCCTGCTTACAGAAACTGCCTTTCCATTAACCCTTACTATATTCTTGGCAGTACACCTATACTTACTGTCACCTCCGGAGCTTCTCCTGAGTTTTTTTTTTCTTTGCTTGACTTTCTTAAAGAGGAAGAGTTGTTTTAAGCTTTTACACTGCTGTTGGGAGGAAATACTCCCCTGTTGGAGTTCTTCCAGCTGGGATGCAATGATCAGCACTTTGAAGAAATAATTGAATAACAAAGCTGCCGGAGCTGCCGGAAAGAAGCTTTTAATGAGAAGGAACCAAAATGAGTGACATTCAGCAAGGCTTCTTGACTATCTAGAAAGATTGACATTCAAAGGTGACTTTACATACCCTTTCTGACTTTTGGTCTAAAACTGTTTTTTGATGAAGTTTAATTCTGTGCTTGGTGATGTTTAATCCTTTGTTTATTGATGGGATAATTTTCCCTATTCAGCTTTGTTTGGAAGGAAAAATGTTAATCTCTGTTCCTGAAAAGAAGCAGCTCCAGAAATCTGGCTAGTTCCTGTTTCTATTTGTTCTGGTAATTCGTTTAACAAGCAACAGCTACTGTGTTTGCTCCTTTGCTTCATTCTGGAGATCTTAAATGACCTCTCTGCTAAAGGGTTTCACTTTATGAGCAAGAGTTGTCTGCTGATAGTTATTGCATTTAAACTATTTTAATTCCTCAAGGTGCTCTGGCACCCTCACTGATTTGTAACTCCAGTTTGCAGGTATTTCTAATCTAATGATTTGTATTTAGGAATTGGTATTCTTTGCTTTGCAAGCAAAGAAGCTTTTTGTATTTTTGTACAGGTAATCCTTGACATACAGCAGTTCATTTAGTGACCATTCAAAGTTACAATGGCACTGAAAAAAGTGACTTATGACTGTTTTTCACACTTACAGCTGTTGCAGCAAACTGTCATTAGGGCAAAGAAGCAATGTCAAGTTGGCCATGCCCACCCAGCCACATGAAGCACTGCAGTTGTGAAATGAGTGACATGGTTGTTAAGAATGCTGCAACAGGCATAAATGACAACCGGTCATAAGTGCAAGGACAAGTCAAAAGTACGAGGACAGGTCAGAAATAACTTTTTGCAGCCCTCTGGGTAGTCCCTATGCGCATAGGGACTACTCAGAGGGCTGAAAAAGTTATTTTTGACTGGTCCTCGCAGTTTTGACCAATCCTTGCACTTACAACTGTCCTCACATTTTACGTTTTGCACCCTATCTTGTCACCGTGGTAAAGGGAAGCACTGTAGTTGTGAAATGAGTGACATGGTTGCTAAGAATGCTGCAATGGGCATAAATGGGAGGATGTTCGTAGGTGCGAGGACCGGTCAGAAATAAGTTTTTTCAGCCTTCTGAGTTGTTTCAAGTAGGTTTAATCATCAATAAAAGCATCTTAACAAGCCATCATTACAAGTATATATCTACATATGATAGGAACCAGAAATACCTCACAGATGCAGCTATAGGCAGCTACTCGAGAGTCAAGGAATACATCTCAAACTAATCCTGCCAAGACTGTAGACATAACCCTTGTAACATCTTTCCTTTTTCATTAATACAACTGTCACATTTTGAAACATTAAAAACCCCACTAACCCCATAAGCATTACATATATACATTAAAATGATATAAAACACTGTATTACTAAAGCACTACATTGTGAACCATACGAAGTTCCGATGCAAGCGACTGTAACATCTTCCCTTCATATTAACACAACTATCACATATTAAGACATTATAAAACATTGTGAAACATGCAGAGTTCCGATGCAAGCAACTGTATCATCTTCCCTTTTCATATTAACACAACTATCCCATAATAAAACATTAAAAAACATTGCAAAAGTGTTCAAATTGTAAAAAGGAACAATATCAACACTTTCTACAAATAGAGTCTGTTAGATTATAGAAAAAGAACAATATCAACACTTTCTACAAATTGAGTGTATCAGGTGGTCGTGAACAACAGTCAACTGTGAGTAACAACTGGCCCTCTTGTGCCAACGGCTCTCTTTGCACTCTGGGCTTCTCCGTCCTCACTGGAATCACTGGGCTCTTCTCGCCACTTACTGGAGGGTCCGGCACTTGACTGCTATCGGGTATACCCGCTTGCTCCGAGCTCTCATCAACATTAATCTGAGGTCCCACCCCTGTGCATTCCTCATTGTCTATGGGTAAATGCGGCATGTTAATATCAGATACATCTGGCCTGTCCACAGGATATGTAAAGTCTGGCCACTCAGCTACACGCAAGTCTACCCAATTGCGACGATACAAAGTTCCTTCAACATCCACCAAATAGGAATGTGGAGCCACTTGTTGTAAGCAGCTACCCATTTTCCAGCGACCTATTTTATCTCCAGGCAGCGGTTTCACCCGAATCTGCTCCCCAATCTTCAATTCTGGCAAATCTCTAGCTGAGTTGTCATATCTTCCCTTGACCGCTTGTCTCTTCAGCCGTAACTTTTCTTGAACCCTTTGTATCACCGAGGGCTCAAGCAGCCTGTCGGACACTGGTAGTGATGTCTTTAGTCTCCTTGCCATCAGTCTATGCCAGACTACTGTCCATGCCCTCAGATAAGGTATTTCTCCAATGTAGAATGGCTTTCCACGGGTCTTTACCTTCAGTGTGAGCTTTCCTACATAGATTCACAGCTGATTCAGCTTTGCTGTTAGCTTGGGGATGACGCGGTGACGCAGTGAAGAGGTCACATGCTCGAACTCCCACTCAGGGGCAAATTAAGATAGTCTGCTTGGTTAACTTTAGCAAAAAAAGTTTGTTCCTGTTGCATCCAGCAAACTGTCTGATGCTCATGTTCTCCTCCAAGTGTCACCTGATCTAATGTAGCACTACTCAGGGTATCACTAATATACATTTCACATCCTGGCTTATAGACAACATTTAGGCTGTAATTCTGCAAACTAAGCATCATGCTCTGCAGACGTTTGGGAGCACACAAAAGGGGCTTCTTGAATATGGCTATTAGTGGCTTGTGATCAGTTTCAGCTATGATTATATCCTGGCCGTAAAGATAATGATGGAAAAGTTGGCAGGCAAATACAATACTTAAGCACTCCTTTTCAATTTGAGCATAGTTCAACTCAGCAGAAGAGAGCGCTCTGGACGCATATGCGATCGGCTGACCTTCTTGCATTAGGCAACATCCTAGGCCATTTTTGCTCGAGTCACTTTGAATGGTAACAGTCTTTGTAACATCATAATATTTTAACACTGGAGCAATAGTGACCAAGCGTTTTATCTCCTGTACTGCCTGCTCATGCATGGGGAGCCAATGTCAAACTGCATCTTTGTCCAGAAGGCGTCTCAATGGCTGGCACACCTCCAATAGGTGCGGCAGAAATTTTGCTAGATACGTAACAAATCCGATAAATCTCTGCACTGATTTAACATCAGCAGGTGATGGCATCACCACAATGGCTCTAATCTTTTCTGGATCAGCTCGTGAAGACAAAGTATGCCCATGGAAGCAGATTTCGTGCACCTTAAATTGCAACTTTTTTACACTGAGCCTTAACCTTACCTGCCTAGACCAATCCAATAGTGCTATTAACTTCTCATCATGGTCAAAAAGTGAATTTGACTTCCGGCGGTGACGTAGGGTCGAGGCGGTACGGGAAAAGAAGAGCTCTATTCCCAGTGTCGGATTTCTAAGTTTTTGGTGCCCTTTCGGGCAAAGATCGGTCCTGGAGGGGAATCTTCAGAGGAGGCGAGGAGAGGTGCGATCTCCAGGCCCACCAAGAAGGACCCTCAGTTCAAGCTTGGAAGAAGTCAGCCGGTGCAGCTGACTCAGAGGCCCGAAGCCCCGAGCGAGACCAACGGGAAGCAGGAGAGTGAATACGGTGCTGAGAAAAGCAGTGTGAGCAGAGTAAGAAACATTAAGAAATGATAGAAGAAAGAATGGAATCTTTAGATTTAAAAATGATGGGACTAAATAAAGAATTAGAAAACAATGTGGCGCAATTGGAGATGGAAAGAGCTGCATTCTTCTTACCTTTTCAAAATGTGGTGGAAGACAGAGAGGAGGACCTAACATTTGTAATGGCGGAGATGATAGCAGAGGCCCTCCAAAGAGAGAAGGATGAAATAATAAATGAGCTGGACGAAGTATACAGAATCCACACTAATTATGCGCGACAAAACAAATTACCCTGGGAGGTACGTGTAAGATTCGTGAGAAGGAAAGTTAGAGGCATTGTGTATAAAATAACAAAAGATGAGCCTATGTTGTATAGGAACAAAGAAATAATTACACTGAAACAAATTCCAAAAAGAATAAGAAACCTATGGAAGGATTATTGGTTCCTGGCCACGTTACTAAATAAGAGATTTATACCATTTAGATGGATAACGCCAGAAGAAATGTTGGTAACGTGGCAGGGAAAGAAAATAAGGGTGGACTCACAAAGTAAAGTAAGAGATCTATATGATGAAGTGATGGGTATTGAAACATCAAGTAATAGTAAAGAGGAAGTGGGATGAAACACTAAAGGAAAACAAAGATGAGAGTGTGAAAGACCACTAAAGGAAGGAGAAAAGAGGAGGAAGGAGAGATTCAGGAGGAAGAAGGAGTACAAACAAGGGGGGGAAAGAAACAAGAAGAAACAAAAAAGAAACAACAGGAAAATAAATAAGAAATGGAACAGAGCCTAAAAATTCTATCGTTAAAAGTAAACGGTTTTTGTTATGTATTGATACATTTAAGCGGGAGTTTCAAATATTTAAGTGTTGCTGATTGGCTGACAGTCACTCCTGGAGTGTATATAAGGAAGGCTGCTGCCAGAGAGTTTTTGTTGAAGTCTCACTCTATATTAAAGAGCTGTTGTCACTTGCTTGCTTGTGCCTCTCATTATTCCCGTGCTACAACATTGGCGATGAAGGTGGGATTGAGGCCACAAGAAGCAAACCAGTGAGACCCTCGAGCTTCAGCTAGGGTGATGAAGTGAACTACAGGAGACATACTGGCATGTCTGCCTACGTTCCGCCCAAGCCCTTCGATCCTGCTCGCGAGAAATGGGCATCCTACATGACGAGGTTCAAGTGCTCCCTCGAAGCCAGCAACATGCAAGGACTCTCCGCTAATCAGAAGAGAGCCCTATTCCTAAGTCACTGCGGACCGGACATGTTTGAGATGGCGGAGTCCCTCTGCAAGGCAACGCCAGTTCAGACCGTTCCCTGGGACACACTGATGGCGACTCTCCGAGCACACTACACTCCGGTGCCCTCCAAGTTCATGCAGCGCTACGAATTCAGACAACACGTGCAGAAAGAGGGAGAGCCGGTCAGTGCATACATGGCAAGCCTTCGTAAAGCCGCAACGCATTGTGACTATAGAGACTTAGACGACGTGCTGCTCGAGCAGCTAATATGCGGCATTTGGGATACGAGACTGCAAAGGCGACTGCTCGCTAAACCCAACTTGACACTGGTTGGAGCCCTAGACGAGGCCAGGGCTCACAAAACCTCTACAAAAGCCACTGATGCCTTGCAGCGACCATTGGCAAACAAAGACACTCCCAAAACTACACCAGTGCATTGGGAGGACGTCAGATCCAGCTCAGAAGGAGAGTCCAATGAGGACATCTGCCACACCGAGCACAAAAAGACAGAAGTAAACAGTCATCAGAAAAACTGTTCTAGCTGTGGCAGAAAGCACGAGAGACAGATCTGCAAGTACCGAGACGCTGTTTGTAGGCACTGTGAAAAGAAGGGACACTTGGCGAGAGTCTGCAGGGCCATCATTCATGGACAATTCCGGCCACGTGACCACCACAGCCAACCCGAAGCGGCTCGTTCAAAACAGCCAGTCAAAGATGGCGGCGCGAAAAATCGGCGCGAAATTCAAAAATGAGACGCCTACAGTACAACCGTCGACCGGGCCAGCAAAACCAATGATGACAAGATCTACACTAAGGTTGAGATCAACGGTCATCAATGCGAGATGGAAATCGACACCGGATCTGCACTATCTATAATGTCATGGGCGACCCTGAAAACCATCCTACTAGCATTCAGGAAGAATCAACCAGCAAGACAGAAGTCGTGCCTCCTCGACTACCAGGAAAATCGAATTCTGGTTGAAGGCATCGCCACAGTACAAAACACATACGGCGAGTTTAAGAAAGAACTGCCACTAACCATTGTTAGCAAGCAGCTTCCCAGCCTCTTGGGCATGGGGTGATTCCGAGCCCTCAGTATGGGTTTCACCGGCATCCACAGCCTAAACAAGCCGTCATTGAAAGACGACATCCTACACGAATTCCGGGATGTCTTCGATGAGGCATTGGGCAAGTATGTGGGGACCCCAATTTCTTTTAATTTAGACCCCAACGTGGCCCAAGTAAGACTGAAGGCTAGGCGGGTGCCTTTCGCATTGAAACCGAAAATCGATGCGGAATTAGACAAATTAATAAGGCAAGGGGTGTTGGTTTCCATTGACCACAATAAATGGGAGACCCCAATAGTCACCCCTATAAAGGCCGACGGCTCAGTTAGAATTTGCGCCGACTACAAATGCATGATAAACAAGGCTTTGCAGCAGAGCGCCTATCCGGTGCCGATCGTGCATCATCTACTACACTCCCTGGGGCCCGGCCAAATTTTTGCCAAGCTAGACCTGGCACAAGCGTATCAGCAGCTGCCAGTGGACGATGCCACAGCTGAGGTGCAAACAATAGTGACCCACAGAGGGGCATTCAAATGCACCAGGTTGCAATTTGGAGTAAGCGTCGCGCCTGGCCTATTTCAAAGTACAATGGAGCGCTTGCTACAAGGACTTCCGGGACTGGTGCCGTACTTTGATGACATACTAATAAGCGTCCAAAACACAGAGCAACTAGGCGATAGAGTTAGGAAAGTGCTGCAAAGATTTAGGGAAGCGGGACTGAAACTTAAAAGAAATAAGTGCATGATCGCAGTCCCCTCTGTCGAATTCTTGGGGTACAGGGTCGACGGTACAGGCATCCACCCCACAGAGAGTAAAGTAAAGGCAATCAGGATTGCCCCCACCCCTAAATCGAAAACCGAGCTCCAAGCATTCCTAGGGCTCCTGAAATTTTATATCATGTTTCTCAAAGACAGAGCCACCGTTGCAGAGCCCCTGCACAAGCTACTAGGCAAAAACATCCCTTGGGTGTGGGGCAAGGCTGAAACAGCATTTGCTGCTGTTAAAAGACTCTTGTCAGAGGAAAGTTTCCTTATCCAATACAACACAGAGCTACCGCTAGTTCTTGTTTGTGACGCTTCCCCCTTTGGTGTCGGGGCCGTCCTGAGCCATAGACTGCCTAATGGCCTAGAGGTGCCATTGCCTACTACTCTCGCACCCTGTCCAGCGCGGAACGCAATTACAGTCAGCTGGACAGGGAAGCATTGCCTGCAATAGCAGGAGTTAAGAAGTTCCATGAGTATCTTTTTGGCCGAGAATTTGAACTTGTGACTGATCACCGGCCGCTGCTGGGACTTTTGGCCAGAGATAAACCCACTCCAACTGCGCCATGGGGCGCAGTCCTGCTGAGTTATTAATGGGCAGAAAGTTGAGGTGTGTATTAGACAGATTGCACCCAAATTATACACACGAGAATTATAAGGGAGAAGTAGCGGGGCTAAGACAGTTCCAAATCGGAACACCAGTCTTTGCCAGGAACTATGCCAGCAGACCATTGTGGGTGGCTGGAACCATCGTAGGAATTACTGGCCCAAAATCCTACACGGTAGATGTCGGCCATGACAAACTCTGGAAACGCCACATAGACCAGTTGCACAAACGTTTAGATAACGAGGTCTATGATAACCCGAAAATAACAGAGCCTAACTACAATGATTTTCCCCAAACAGCTAGCTCAAGCCCGAGTTCGAGGGAATACTTAGCTGACAAGCCCTGGTTCCAGCGCCGCCCCGACGAGTCGACACTCCCAGCCAGGGAAGACCACGCCTCCGAGGAAATCCAGGCGGTTCCATTGGCGGAGCCAGGAGAGACAAAGAGTCCCTCTGACCGGCTTGATGCCTCACCCAATACTGAACTGCGCAGGTCGACCCGAGCGAGAACACGCCCTGGTCACCTGCGAGACTTTGTTTGTAATTATGTAAATAGTTAAATGAATAGTGCCTTCTGGGAATGGAGGGGTGTTATGTATTGATACATTTAAGCAGGAGTTTCAAATATTTAAGTGTTGCTGATTGGCTGACAGTCACTCCTGGAGTGTATATAAGGAGGGCTGCTGCCAGAGAGTTTTTGCTGAAGTCTCACTCTATATTAAAGAGCTGTTATCACTTGCTTGCTTGTGCCTCTCGTTATTCCCGCGCTACAACAGTTTTAACTCACCATCCAAGCGACATCAAACATTAAAAAAAAATTGGAAACAAAAAACAGATATTGTGTGCCTCCAGGAGGTACACATAAGAAAACAAGACGAAAAATATGTACAATACAAGAAGTTAGGTAAAGCATATGCAGCATTAGCTGAAGAAAAAAAACGAGGGGTTGTGGTATATGTTAAGAAGAAATAGGGAGTAATTTAAAGTATGTAGACTTGGAAGGGAGAATAATGTTGATAGAAGTAAAACTTAATTATAAAAACATTTTATTAGTAGTGATTTATGCTCCAAATAGTCGACAATCAGAATTCTATAAAAAAGGGCATGAGAAAAATATAGAACAAAAAATGGAAAATGTATGTTTGATCAGAGATTTTAATGCGATTATGGATATAAGAAAGGATTATAAAAGTGCCCAGAGAAATAAAAATAAGAAAAATGTACTGCCCAGAACTTTTACAGATTTAGTAGAGGAATTAAGTATGGTAGACAGTTGGAGATTTCATAACCCGGAAATTAAAATTTTTACATATTATTCAAACCCACACAAGTCTTGGTCTAGACTGGATATGGCATGGGTAACTAACACATTGTTGTCAGAGATAGAAATGGTAGAAATATTGTCTAATAAGTGGGCAGATCATAACCCAATAATGTTGACATGGAAGGGACAGCAGAGAAAAAAAAGCAGATGGACAATGAATACACAACTATTGAAAGAGAAGCAATACAAGGAGTATATGGAGAAGGAATTAGAATTGTTCTATAAGGAGAACATAAAACAACACACCTCCCTACAAAATTTATGGGACACAACTAAGGCGTATGTGAGAGGTCTGACTATAGCTTACAAGGCAAAATGGAAAAAAGAGAGGGAAAAAGAATATAATAAGGCACAAGAAGAAATTAAAAATGGGAAAGAAAATTATAGGAAAACCCGGGAAATGAACAAATTAGAGTCAATTGGGCAGCAGTGAAACATAATTTGACTATATTAGAACAGGGAAAATATGTAATGGCATTGAAATACATAAAACAGAATTATTTCGAGCATGCAAATAAACCTGGGAGGTGGTTGTCGTATAGGTTGAGGAAAGAAAGGGAAAAAAGAACAATTCAAAAATTACAGGATAAAAAGGGCATAATTCAACAGAATTTAGAGAAGAAAAAGGAGATAATAATTCAATACTACCAAGAGCTATATGAGAAAGACAAAGTAACAGCGGAGGAAATAGAACAATATTTAAGTGGGGAAGGGATGTCAATATTGACAGAGGAAGAAAAAGAGCTACTTGATAAGGAAATTACCATAGGGGAGTTAAAAGAAGCATTGAAGAGGCAAAAAAACAATAAAACCCTGGGGACAGATGGTCTACCAATGGAGCTTTATAAAAGTTTAGGGGAATCATTAAATGGGATATTATTGGAAACATACAACGAGGCATTGATGGAGGCAAAGCTACCAAATACATGGAGGGAAGCATATATATCCCTGATACTGAAAGAAGGAGCAGATACCACATTAATAAAAAATTATAGACCAATCTCCTTATTAAATACCGACTACAACATTTTCATGAATATAATTGCAAATAGAATGAAAAAGATACTAAACAATAGAATACATCAGGATCAAAATGGTTTCCTGCCAGCAAGGCAAATAAAAAATAATATAAGACTGGTAATTAAGGTTTTAGAATACTATGAGATGCATCCAGACAGACAGGCAGCACTGATATTCCTGGATGCACAGAAAGCATTTGATCAAGTTAATTGGCAGTTCATGATACATCAAATTAAAAATATGAAATTTGGAGAGAAATTTACAAGAATGATATCGTCAATATATAAGGATCAAAAGGCAAGTATTATAGTAAATGGGGACCCAACAAAATTTTTTGGAATAAGTAAAGGAGTAAGGCAGGGCTGCCCATTGTCACCCTTACTTTTTATTATGACTCTGGAAAACTTGCTTATTAGAATTAGGTTGAATAAAGAAATAAAAGGATTAAAAGTAAAAAAAGAAGAATACAAGGTCCAAGCCTTTGAGGACGACCTTGTCTTCTTCATAGAAGACCCAATAAAAACAACACCAAAATTAATAAAAGAGATAGAGAAATTTGGAAAGGTAGCGGGCTTAAAGATCAATAAAGAAAAGACTAAAATGATAACAAAAACATGATAGCAAAACAGGTGGAGAAATTAGTAAAAGATTCAGGATTACAAGTAGTTAAAAAGGTGAAATACCTAGGGATACATTTGACAGCCAGAAGTGTAACGATAAAAGAAAATAATTATGACCCTTTGGTTCAAAAAATAAAAGAGGATTTGGTAAAATGGGGGAAATTAAAATTGTCATTGCTAGGAAGAATTGCAGCAATAAAATCGAATATATTGCCAAGACTCCTTTATTTATTCCAAACAATTCCAATAAAATTAGACAAGAAATTCTTTATAAATTTGGATAAAATAACTACCAATTTTGTGTGGGAGGGGAAAAAATCAAGAATTAAATTAAGTATATTACAAGATGATAAAATTAGAGGTGGATTCAGACTTCCGGCATGGGAGAAATATTATAAAGCTTCTAGTTTAACATGGATTAGAGAATGGGTAACATTGGGAAATCAAAGATTATTACAATTAGAAGGCCACGATTTAATGAAAGGATGGCATGCTTTTCTGTGGAGCCCTAGAAATAAAATATATAGACATTTTAATAATCATGTAATTAGGAAATCATTAATTAGTACATGGCAGGATACCAAAAGTAAACATTATATGAAAGTACCCAGTTGGCTATCAACAATAGAAGCAATAACATACCCCAACACACTATCCAAACAAAAATTGTTAAGTAATAGAGAGATACTAGACCCACAAGGAATATTGAAAACGAGAGAGGAATTAAAAGAGCAAGGAATATTAATAGACTGGTGGCCCTACTTACAAATTAAGACAAGATATAGGAAAGACCAGGAGGAGGGAGGAATAGACCCAAAACTAAATCAATTAGACAAATTATTAGAATCAAAAGAAGAAAAATCAATTTCAAAAATTTACAAATACCTACTAGAATTGGATTTGGCAGAAGAATTGGTTAAAGGACAGATGATAGCTTGGGCAAGGAACATTGGGCACAGTATACAGCTAGAAGAATGGGAAAGGGCATGGGAAAACAATTACAGTATGACAAAATCAGTAGCATATAAGGAGAATCATTATAAAATGTGGTATAGGTTGTATTTAGCTCCTTCGAGGTTAGCGAAAATGAACCCGAATGTAAATTCGGCTTGTTGGAAATGTAAGCAAGCTCAGGGTACTTTCTTCCATTCATGGTGGCTTTGCCCAGAAATTAAGAAATATCGGAGGAAAATAAAAACATGGATAGTAGAAATAACAGATCAAGAAATTGAATTAGAACCAGAAATTTTCTTATTAGGCATGATTAAAAGGAACATTAGACAGGACATAAAATACTTAACATTACACATAATTACGGCGGCAAGATTGGTACTAGCACAATTATGGAAAACAGATCGTTTGCCAACAGACCAGGAGATAATTCAAAAAATTTACGCATGTGCAGAAATGGATAAATTAACCTTAAAATTAAAGGACAAGGAAGACTCAAAATATTTAGAAGTATGGAATAGATGGTATAAGTGGGTAAATCAAAAGAAAAAAGGGTAAAGACTAAATTTAGGAAAAATCAAAGGTAACAAATAAGCACCGTAAGGTAGATAGAATAAGGAATAAATCACTGTTTATATATGTATGTATATGTACACATAGGTACATATAGTTAGCTTATTGGTGGAGTTGTGTACTGTATATGCAATTTTACGACTGAGAAAAATGTGTATAATTTTGTATTTTTAAATTTTTAAATTCAATAAAGTTTGTTTTTTAAAATTAAAAAAAAAAACTTCTCATCATGGTCAAGCTCAGCTTCTTTGTCTGTTTCACCACAGCCAACTATAAGAATATCATCAACTATTGGCTCAATTCCATTGAGCCCACTCAGCAATTCATGCTACTTTTGTTGATACACCTCTGGTGCTACCGAAACTCCAAGGGATAATTTAAGCCATCTCTTTCTACACCATGGGGTCCAGAAAGTAGTCATGTAGTACTTATTTCATCTAGCTTACACTGTAAAAAGGCGTCTCTAGCATCAACAAGTGTAAAAACCCGTGCTTTGGGTAGCTTGTGCAAAACGTCATCAAACGTTGGCACTAAATAATGTGACCACTTCAGGGTCATATTCAGAAACTTGGGGCCAATGCAAATTCTAATCTTCTCTGGCCTCCTAATAACAACCATGTTGCTTATCCAGTCAGTGGGCTCAGTTACTGATGTAATATGTCCTTCCGCCTCGTACTTATCTGTGCTTTAACCTGCTGCTTAATAGCTATAGGCACATTGCGTAGTGCACTTTGTGCTGGGGAAACAGCAGGGTCAAGTTCAAAATGAACCTCTCCTGGAACAGATACTATGGGGCCCTCAAACACTTCCTGGTATACTTGGAGGATTTGCTGTTTTGTCAATGGTTCCACCAAAGATTTAGGGGGTAACTCACAACATTGTGTAACTCAGTCGGAATGGTAAACTGCATCAACCCCAAGCGTTCACATGTTGATCCTGACAATAATGGTTTCTGATCAGCTTCCACATTCTCAAATTCAAATTTATAAAGATCCCCACTTATGCTGCATTCTGTTTGAAATAGGCCCAGTGAGTTCATTAATTCTCCTGAATATAACTTCAATTTAGTACTGCTAGGCTGAAGAAGTATCTCGGATGCCAATTTCATTCCAGAACTGGTCAGAACCTGCTGAAACCCACCTCTGCCTGGACAAGAAGAGCTATCCATCACTAAATGAAATTCTATTGACTTCAAGGGACAACCAAATCCAATCTAAGAATTACTTGCTTTCTCCTGAAAACTTTAGGGTGCATACTGAATTTATTGCACTGAGAACAATGAAATGAATGAAAATAGCTCCCTGAAGTCCACTCATTTTCAGCCTCAGGACAGAGGGATCTCCTGGTCTTCAGTCTTGGAATCTGCCAGGATTTAGGATCAGACTAGAAGAGATGAAACGATGGGTGATGTTTGTACCTCCCTGTCCCATGCCTCATTGTTTTTAAGTATTACTCCCATCCCCATAGTAATTTTCTCCCATTGCTCTGTATGGACAGGATTTCATTTGATTACAGGAATCTTATTGTATGATGAGACTTTCATTGAAACTGTAATTAATGCAAACACTATTAGTAAAATATCAATTTGTGTTGTGATATACATGTAAATATCAAATATTTCTGTAATGGACATTTTATTGGAACTTTTTCTTTCTTAGTTAATAAGGAAATGGGGGCTTTCTTGGTACTGCTGGACTACAGTTCCCAGTATTCATTTGTATCCCAGCTTTCCTCAAGCGTATCCCCTGTGAGGATGAATTGTCACTTCATGGTCACCTCACGGTTAGATTATTGCAACATGGGGCTACCCTTGAAAAGTGTTTGGAGACTACAGTTGGTCCAGACAGCCGTGCGAGCTGTCGTGGGTGCACCTAGGTACACCCACATTACACCAATTCTCCGCGAGCTGCACTGGCTCCCTATTGGTCTCCGGTCACAATTCAAGGTGTCGGTTATTACCTTTAAAGCCCTACATGGCTCAGGGCCAGGGTATCTTCGAGAATGCCTTCTACCGCATAGCTTCCAGCGACCGGTAAGATCCCACAGAGTTGGTCTCCTCCGGGTCCCGTCAGCTAAACAGTGCTGGCTGGTGGGCCCGTGGGGGAGGGCCTTCTCTGTGGCTGCCCCAGCTCTCTGGAACCAGTTACCTCCTGAGGTCCAGACCATCCCCACCCTATTGGCCTTTCGAAAAGCAGTGAAGACCTGGCTTTTCCGGCAGGCCTGTGGCCGTTGATCTTGCTCTTGCGATCCGGCGAGATCCGGCCATGAATGGTGTGAATGAGTTTTAATGTTTTTAATTTTTAAATGTTTTTTTATAATGATTTTAAATGCATTGTGAGCCGCCCTGAGTCTTCGGAGAGGGGCGGCATATAAATTGAATTAATAAATAAATAAATAAAATAAAGGTTTGGTAACATCTAATACCCCACTCCTGTTTTTAAAATGTTGGTGCTTCAGGTTCATCCTAAATGTCAGAGTTTATAATCCAAAATATCAAGAATGCCTAATAAATTATTAAAGTTTATTAGATGTCATTGTGTCAGAAGTCATCTTAAAAGAAATAGAAATTGCTCAGTGATAAAATGGTCTACGGTTTTTGAGTCACTTGAGTAGTTTTAGCCATCTGGCTTAAAAAAATGGCGATGCTGACATTTCAGAATCTTCTTGCCTATGTAGTTTGATATGTTAAAATTATTGCAGGCTGCTTTCTATTGCAGATCGGATAAATCAGTTTTAAAAGGATTACGTAAAATGTACAGATGCAAATTTATTTCTTTTTTTTTAATGTCAAGGTTTTTTTATTTATATATAAGTATTTTGAATACAGTGTATTGTCCGAGCATAACATTTTACAAAAAGGAAAGAAAAAAAAGATAACACATATACTGATAGCAATAATAATAATAATATAACAAAATAATTCTAACCATATTTATAATTATATTTGCTTATTTATGTTCCTATTATTCCTACTGTTCTTATATATTGGCATGCATATGATTATAAACAACATTCATATTTTACTTAAACATAGCAATACTCTTTCTTCATCTAATTTCTACCTCTTGTCTCTAACTATTGATAAAACCTATTCCACGTTAAATAGTATTCTGTGTCTCCTTTATCTTTTATTTTCAAAGATAATAATTGAAAATGTTGCAAATTTACTTCTTTGCTCTTCACTTTTTATTTTACAGATCTAAGTAAATGAATAACAGGACATATATAGCACCTTTGAGCCAGAAGATGAATCTCTGAAATCATATATTGTTCTCTTTAATGTGACCACATGAAGCTGGATTGTATACAGAGTTATAAGCAGTGGATCCAAACCTAAAAGCCTATTTCATAAAAGACAAATTTTACCAACTGTAACTACTGGGAAAATGATAACATTTAAAAACCAGTTTATAGATCATGTTTAAGGCAGATAAAATATTATAATGCAACATTATGAATAACTTTTTAAAAATACATCTGGAGTGAGGAATTTTCCCTGAATTTTAGCTGTAAACATTTGATTATTCTGAATTATCAATCAGCAACCCATTTTAAAGCAATAATAATAGATAATTGTAAATGATATTTTTAGTGTGTAGATGTGTTGAATTCTTTAAAAAAAAAAATTTAAAAAAATCCAAAAATGATTTTTCATTGCCAGTTTGTAATATATTTTGTAAAGAAACAGAGTGGTACAGTAGACTATCCAATCAAAGTCCCACAAACAGTTGTTTCTGCTGTTGTTGCTCTGGAGTTAGCATAATCAAACTTGATGTTCATAATCAGAAGGAGGTTCAGCCAAACAGATTTATGCCTATTAATATCTAAGATGGGAAACAAGGTTTTGTTTTTCTTTTCTTTTTTTCCCTTTCTTTTTCTTTTTGACAGGTGTAGTTGTTAGTTGAGAAGTCATGTCCGACTCAATGCGACCCCATGGGCAACATTCCTCCAGGCCTTCCTGTCCTCTACCATCCTTTGGAGTCCATTTAGGCTCACACCTATTGCTTCAGTGATTCCATCCAGCCACCTCGTTCTCTGTTGTCCCATTCCTCTTTTGCCCTCAATCTTTCCCAGCATTAGGCCCTTCTCCAGTGAGTCCTTCCTTCTCATTAGAAGAAATGGGCAAAATATTTGAATTTCAGACAGTATATAGCCTTGCCAGACTCCTTTCCCAATTTTGAACCAATCAGTGATTCCGTGTCCAGTTCTCACTGTTGCTTCTTGACCCGCATATAGGTTTCTCAAGAGACAAATAAGATGGTCTGGTACTCCCATCTCTTTAAGAATTTGCCACAATTTGTTGTGATCCACACAATCATATGAAGCAGAAGTAGATGTTTTTCTGGAACTCCCTAGCTTTCTCCATGATCCAACGTATGTTGGCAATTTGATCTCCAGTTCCTCTGCCTCTTCGAAATCCTGCCTGTACTTCTGGTAGTTCTCGATCCATATACTGCTGGAGCCAAATTTGCAGGCAAATTGAGTGTAGCACTTTTACTGCATCATCTTTTAAGATTTTGAATAGCTCAGCTGGAATACTATCACCTCCACTAGCTTTGTCGTTGCTCAAATTTCCTAAGGCCCATTTGACTTCACATTCTAGGATGTCTTATTATTTTGGGGTGCATGGAGCAAGATGTGGTTCCTCTTGCTGTCTTACCTGATTTACAGCTCTGCATTTAAATATTTTCAGGGAGGGCTTATTTTCGGGGGGAGGCTTCTTTTAGCACATACACTCAAAGGCCCAATTGGGTTTATTTATTTATTTATTTATTTATTTATTTATTTATTTATTTATTTATTTATTTATATATATATTTATTTATTTATTTATTTATTTAATTCAATTTGTATACTGCCCTTCTCCTAGTGGACTCAGGGCGGTGCACAGCCAGAACTAAAACACATACCAATACAAAATTTAAAATTATTAAAAGAATTACATACTTTGGCCCAAATTTAAAACAATTCGAATTAAAACCCATTGACAGATTAAAAGCTAAAAAGCTAAAAAACTAAAAAAAAAGGGGGGGGGGTTTCACGCCAGCCCTACTTGATGGAAAAGAAAAGTTTTCAGGGCACGGCGAAAGACCCGGAGATCCGTTATCCTTCTTATCTCTGGGGGCAAATCGTTCCAGAGGGCAGGAGCTGCCACAGAGAAGGCCCTCCCCCTGGGGGTCGCCAGCCGACATTGCCTGGCTGACGGCACCCTGAGGAGTCCCTCTCTGCGGGAGCGTACTGGTCAGTGGGAGGCTATCGGCCTTATTATTAGGGGATGTCTTATTTTTGGGAAAACAGGGTATATTAAGAATATCATAAAGAAAAAATATAATATATAAAGAAGTAACAGAATAACAGAATTGGAAGGGAACATGGAAGTTTCTTGGTGTAATCCTCTGCTCAAGAAGAAGCATAGAAAAAAAATCATCCACAAATAATAAGAAAAAACACATGTTCAATTAACCCCTTCTAAGAAAATAAAATGGTGATAAGAAATTAATCATCTGATTCTGGTTTTCCTGATCAAGAAAAGGGCCAAGGAAAGATCCTAGCTGCTTTTCTAAAGGTCTTTAAGGTGTGGACCAATGTTAATATTAAAAATGCCTTGTAAACCTTCTTAAAGTTTATTGTATGTTATTGTGTCAATAATTATTTATTAAAAAGGAAAAATTGCTCAGTGATAGAATGGTTTACAATTTTTGTGTCACTTGAATAATTTTAGCCATTTACTAGAAGTAGCATGCTATAGAACCCATCAGTCAAGGAACTTCAACTAAGAGGTTCTAGGAAAAGAGCCTTCATTGCCCTGCCCACACCTAGAAAATCTTGCTGCTGGAGAGGATATATGACCCCACCCTCTAGGCCTTCTGGACTGACCTCAAAACCTGTCTCACACAATTGGCTTGGGACCATGATGGGGGTGCTTTACACTATTGTGTGACCTTTTGTGTGTGGGGAGCTAAAGTGGTTGAATTCCCTTTTTCAGGAAAGAAGGAAATGTGGTAAAAACCAAGTTTTTATAGCTCTTATACACTGGTATAAAAATGAGGTAAGAAGAAAAAGGTAGATCTTGTATCCTTCTGATAAGGAGGCAATATCTTTCTTATTTTCTCTGTTCTTATATCCACTGGGAGGTGATATCATTTTGACTTCCTAGATATTTGTAAAAGTTAAATCCAACCCTAGCTCTCCAGAATCGGGGGGGAGGGGAAGGGGAAACAAACAGGTATCAAAGGGTACAGTCTCCCATGGGATTGCCAATGATTAACTGTATTTGACTGAAGATTGTAAAACTACAGTTTTTTTAAAAAAAAGAAAGATATTGGATATCTACAACGTGTGGTTCCTATACATCATAAATGCAAAATAGATCTGTCAGATTCATAAATGTCATGTATAATAATTTTGCTGATAGCTGCTGCTGCTGAAGACGTTGGACAGATTCTTGAATGCAAGTGGTGTTTTTTTTTCCCTTCGTAAGAATTGAAAGCACTGCCTGAAAAGCCAAAGTATTGTTTTATTTGTTTATGGTAATCATTGCAACACAAAGTTCAAAAATTTCTCGTGGAATCCTCTCTTAGCTCTTGGCAAGATCATATTCTTATTCCCGTAATACTGTCTTCTCCCAGAATCCTTGACAACAAACAAATATAAAATGAGGAAGGGATGGTAGTAGTTGGGAGAAATCCACTGAGATTGCCAAATTGCCGAACTGAGGTTTGGTAGTTCAGACATTGCCTGAAGAGCTATGAAGAGCTGGCTACTCTTGGTTGCTGCTGTTCTTCTCTGGCCAGGCGGCTCTTCTCAAAATGGTAAGTTAAGAAGAAAAGAAATCAAGGGGTTACTAAGGAAAGCAGCTTCTGCTGCGTTCATCAAAGAAGCAATTTCTTTTAGCAAAAGCAAAGAGTTCCATTTTCCACCTGTGGCTTTCTGGAAATTTGTAATGGCAGATTCTTTAAGGATATCATAGACTTACAGTATAATTCTAATCCCCTTCTTAAATGCAAGATTTTTGAGCAACTGATTTGTGTATAGCAAAATACCTTGCATCAGTATTGTAAATTCACACCTGTTGTGAGGGACTTTGCTTCAGTTAATAAAAAAGAGGATAGGATGATAACCAAATGATCACCATGTCTAATAACGCTACTTTATGTTTAATGGTTTATTTTGCTTATAAACAAAAAAGATCCTCAAAAGTTGAAATGAACAGATGTAAAAATGAAATATTTATTTGTTTTATTTATTTATAAAATTTGTAAAATTGTATATATTTATATTATATAAATATAATTTATATATCTACCATATTTCTACCATAATTTAACTAAGTACATGCTGTCAGTACGAATCTACATTTCCCCCCCAATTTTTCTCTCGTCTTCCTTCTAGATGAGGTGATTTTATGAGAGCCTCCATTATGCCTCGGGCTGCCCCTATAGTACATGATACATGCATAAAAACATTGATCATCTAGGAACCATAACCTGTTCCAAGGAGACAAGTCAGAAGTTTGAAATTTTAGAGATGTATTTCAGTTGTGTTTGCATCAGGATACATACAAAAGTAATTAGTATATATCTTAATTCACAGTGATGATATGAAGAAAAAGAGGGAAATATTCACATCTCAAGACATTGAAGCTAAGATTACATTTGCTTATATTCACACTAATTGAACCTTTGAGCAAATAATAATTAAATAAATAATTAATTATTTATCACTGTTTTTGGTTGCCTGACAGTTGCCTGGGCCGGGCTTTCTTCTTTTCCCTTTTTTAATCAATTGATTTATGTTTCTTATGTAGGGGGAAAAGTAAGAAAAGTATTGACCCTGTAAACGTAGATCACAGAAGGTGTTCCTTTCCCAATAATTGTAAAATTAATAAACCATTTGTACAATAGGTAATGATTGCCATCTCGTATCAAGCTGTTACTTTCAAATTCGATAGCTGAAGGGTTAGAGATATTCTACAATTATTTTCTTCCCTGCTTCTGCCCACCATTGCTGTTTTGAATGAATATTTGTGCTCTCTACACTGTATAAACTCTCTCTCTCCCTCCCTCTCCCTCCCCCCTCTCTCCCCCTCAATATCTCACAATTGTATTCTACTATGCTCTATCTCTAAAAAAGATAAGGGAAGGGAAGGGAAGAACAAGGTGAGAGAATTATAGCCTATAGAATAAATTCTCAGCTGGCACCATTTAAACTAGATAAAAAGAAAGAAACTATAGGTAATAGACATTGAAAAATTAATAGTAAGAAATGGATTTATTTCTCTGGGGAAAGAACTGTTGCCAGCTTTAACATTTTTGAGTCAGATATTGCTGAGGAAGTATATAGGGAAAGATGAGAGGGTGATTACAATTAACAAAAATTTATTGTTGAAAATCTAATATGTACAATATCAGAAAGATTTCTTCAGAACCACCCATGTTTAGCCACGGTAAGTACCAGCAAGGAGGAAATTCCAAAGAAAAACTTACAAAGAAGTTGCTTTGGGGGGGCAAGTTTGCTAGCCCTTCAACCTCTCTCTATCTCCCCATCCACAGAGTTGCTTAGGTTACGCTTCAGCAAGGGAAGGTTACATATTACAGGCAGTCCTTGAGTTATATCTTAATGGAGACTTTCCATCACAGTTATGCAACATGTTACGATCATAAAGTGGATCAGTCATGAGAGTGACTAGATTTTATAAATATGTTTGTGGTGGCCATTAAATGAATTATCACAGTCATTAAGTGAATATGTATTTGTTAAGTATACCAGTGGTTCGCCATTGGTGTGGTTTTGCAGTAAACCAGAAGTAAATGCTTTTTACTTACTTAGGTTTTCAGCAAAACTGTCATAAAACAGGGTCATGTGTATACGGGATGCTTCAATTGGCTGTAAATACAACCCAGTTGCCCAGCACCAATTTAATTTAATTTAATTTAATTTAATTTAATTTAATTTAATTTAATTTAATTTAATTTAATTTAATTTAATTTAATTTAATTTAATTTAATTTAATTTAATTTAATTTAATAATTTAATAATTTAATTTAATTTAATTTAATTTAATTTAATTTAATTTAATTTAATTTAATTTAATTTAATTTAATTTAATTTAATTTAATTTATCGCATTTCTATGCCACCCAACTCCCAAAGGACTCTGGGCGGCTTACAGCAAATATAATGCAAACAAGGAACATAGAAAAATTATTTAAAAACATTATAAAAACATTTTAAAAACATTAAAAGCCCATGCACACAATTCATGGCTGGATCTCGCAAGATTGCAACAGCGAGATCAACAACTCCAGGCCTGCTGGAAAAGCCAGGTCTTCACCACTTTCCAGAAGGCCAATAGGGTGGGGGCAGTCCAGATCTCAGGAGGTAACTGGTTCCAGAGAGCTGGGGCAGCGACAGAGACGGAGTCCCCTGCGGGCCTGCCAGCCAGCACTATTTAGCTGACGGGACCCAAAGGAGACCAACTCTGTGAGATCTTATCAGTCGCTGGGAGCTATGTGGTAGAAGGCAGTCTCGAAGATAGCCTGGCGCTGAGCCATGTAGGGCTTTCAAAGGTAATAACCAACACCTTGAATTGAAACCAACACCAAAGTGCACTCATCTGACTGAAGCAGGGGGTGAGTGTTGACATTTTGAATCTGGATCATAAGCACTCCACAACTAAGTTCCTTGGCATTTCAAATGATCACTAAATTGAGGATTACTTATAGTTAAGTGTCCAGCAAGCATTGGTTTCTTAGTTAAGACAAAAGTGGGAAATAATTATCTAACTTGGGTTTGTTATCTCCAGTTCATGGGAAGTTCATGAGAGTAAATAGAAAAAGTGAGCTTGTCTAAGCAAATAAGATAATTTTATGTAAATATAATTTCAGCATGTGAAGAACCAGATGAGATTGACTTTGGGGAAATTGTGAGTGCTGAGAAAGCCAAGTATCTGGAAAATGACCGAGTGCAATACAGGTGCAACCCTGGCTATGTCTTGGAAGGACCTGAATGGATTCAGTGTAAGGGACAAAAATGGACACCTCATCTACCAAAATGCTTGGGTAAGGCATCATGCTTTTTTTTTTTTTACTAGTGTAGACCTGGGAGAAAATGCTGAATTCATCCAGTAGGAGAAGAATTGTAGCTGCCAAATTCTTTGAGAATTTGATTGAATTTGCATCCAGGTTTTCCCTCTGAAGACACAAACTGTGCTGGTGTCATCTTCTTCCATTTGAAAGCTAAAAAAAATTAAACTGTTCCAAACTGTTGAATGAGCAAGCAAAATAGTGGATATAACTAAATGATATTCAATTGGAAGCTTATTCAAGGATGCTGAGTAACTGCGGGATACAGTTACATCTGGTAACAGACTCAGTGGTTAATAAAATAGGAAAGTGAATTCTTTTGCTATGGAATTCAGCCAGCTAGAATGCTGTAGAAGGAAAACTTTTGAGTCTAGTAATTACAATTTATTCAGCACATTTACTCAGTTTCCTCCATGATCTTTCCATCTCTATTAATAATACAAAACTAGATCCCATCATCCTTGTAGCTGGTACAGTTGGGTAAATCATCACATTCTTACATCCTTTGTGCAAAAACTGTCTAGGAAATAACAAAAGCTCAGACAATTCAGCACAGTTTGTCAAGAGGTTATTCAGAGGACAAAATACTTCACTGAAACATTTCTGGCCAGGACTCAGATTTCTTTTATTTGACTGGTGCCTTGGTAGTGACTTTTCCTCCAGTTCCCCAAAGTTATTTCTTATGCTTGTTATGGATATTAGGATGTCATTAATTCAACAAACCCCTTCATGAATCACTGCTGTGTCATGGTAAAGGGGCTTGTAAAGCTCAAAAGCTATGAGCTAAGCCTTGTGGGGTCACCCAAGATGGACAGGTCATAGGAGAGTTCTGCCAAAATGTGGTCTACTTGAGAAGGAAATTGCCACCCACTCTGGTATCCTTGCCAATAAAACCACATGAACAGTATCAAAAGGCTAAACAATATGATGCTGGTAGTTGTGCTCTTCCAGTTGGATTGTGTCCAATATGCTACTGGGGAAGCGAGGAGGGCAATTGCAAGTAGCACAAGAAAGAATGAAGCAGCTGAGCCAAAGCTGAAATGACACTCAGTGGTGGATGTGTCTGGTGGTGAAAAGAAAGTCCAGTGCTGTAAGAACACTATTCCATAGGAATCTGGAATGTAAGATCTATGAATCAAAGTAACATGGATCTGGTTGAACATGAATGGGAAGATTGACAGCAACATCTTGGGAATCAGTGCAATTAAAGTGGATGAGAATGAAATTTTCCAATTTTAATAGAAAAACAATACAGGGATATAATCTCAAAAATGACAAAATGATCTTGGTTAGAATTCAAGGCAAAGCATTCAACATCATAGTAATTTAAATCTATGCCCCAACTACTGATGCTATAGAGCAGGGTGTCAAACTGGATTTCTTTGAGGGTCAGATCAGCATTGTAGTTTTCTGTGGGCCAGCAAGGGGGGGGGGAAGTAGAGGAGAAACCAATTGGCAATTATCTCCCTTCAGAAGATCTACTTTCTTTTCTTTTCTATTTTTTTAGCACCCTGCAGTATCACAAGCCAACAGCTAGCAACAAAAAACTTGTTTGTATTTGGGAGTCAAAGAAAAGCTCGACTTATTCAGAGTAATCATAGCCTGCAATTTCAGTGTAATGAAGGATATGTCATTGTGGTTCCATCAGTCAGAAAGTGTGTTGACGGTTACATGGAGTTGCCTTTATGTATCTCTGGTAAGCATGCTGTCAGTATCATGGATTCTGTCAGTGATTTAATCTTCACTGAACTCTCTCACATCTTGGCTTAGAATTTTACTAGTGTAATCTAATTTTTAAAAAAATCTGAAGCACATCAGATAGGAGAAGGATGTTCTGGCATTTCTCCAAACATACAAATTGTCTCTAAGGTTAAGTCTTAACCGAACTTCAGTTAAGAATTATGTTTCCTTGTAGTTGAAAATATGCATAATATTGGTAGGAATTTGTATCACAAATTGCAAAGGTTGTATCAAAATATGTTGATGTCATATTATTAAAAGAGAGTTTAACTTGGAAAGTATTTGATGGTTAAATTAGCCTATAAATAGAAAGTATACTGTGCTATGCTCACAGAGCTGATGGATTATTTTTATGCTGATCAAGTTGAAGAGTTTAAAATTAAAATATTGGGTGCTTCATGAATTAACAGGTAAATTGTTAACATGTTGTTTAAAGCAAGTGAGACAGCAACATAAAGTTTAAAATATCTACATATGATGGTATGAGAATTACAAATGCAATAGAATATACAATAGAACAGATACAATTACAGATCCAACAGAATGAGCGATAATACAACACTGATATTACTATTCAGTTATTTAATCATATCTATGTGTAATAATTTAAATGAAAGACCTTTACAGTCTTTATTAGAACATGATTATGTGTCAGCCTTGCAAAGTAGATCGTAGAGGATGTACCATCAGATGAGCTAATTCTACTGTTAAGGTAGGGTTACTTTAACAGAATCTTGCAATCCAAAAGTACATTCCTTCGCCCTGTGCCTTTTAGAGCCCATGAAACTGGGAGGGTCTCTTCTGAACCGCTTGCCCTGTCTATTCCTGGCATGGACTGAGTTGCCTTTTAAACTGATGGTTCCCTTGGTTGCATTTCTTCCCCTTTTCTCCCAAGGTCATTCCCACATACCATTACTTCATATATTTCTGTAGAGATCTTGGCAGTTATCTGAGTCAACATAAAGCAAAAAGTATTTTAACTTATAGCAAAACAAGAGAGAGAGAGAGAGAGGGAGGGAGAGGGAGAGGGAGGGAGAGAGAGATTGTTCTAATAGGTTGTACCTGATTTTATTTGAAAAGTTGGACAGAATGTATAATAATGTTAAACCAATTTCTTTATAATTATTATTTTAAGGAATGTCAACAGTTTCAGCTTCAATTTCCTGCCCCAAAATTTAACAGTGTCAATATAATCAATTTAATCATATTTTATTGTTAATCAAATTGAATTGAAACATATCAGAAATTTTAAAATACCTTTAAAGTTGAAAATGCTGATATTTCTGATTTATGGGATGAAGACTTGAAATATTTGATAATGGAGTATCAATTTATTTAAGACTTTAAAACATGATAAGTGTTTGTGTTAAGTGTAACTTGAGTTTGAAATGAATTTATGAAAGGATTTTCTTCTGAGCTTAGTGGAACATCTGAAAGACTATTTCAGGACGATTTCTGATTGTAGCTGAAATAGATTTTCTTTGTTGCTGGTGTAAGAAAGGTAAGGGCACATCAATTAATTTGATTTGATCACGGCCAATTTTGGTTTTCTTTTGGAAGAATCTTGTAATAAATCACCTGATCTGCTGGGAGTTTTTTAGTTTTTGTAAGGGTTTTAATTGGAGTATTTTAATTAACTAAAAATAATTTATTATTTTATTGTGCGATTATTTTATTTTTGTGAGCCGCCCCGAGTCCTTTGGGCTAAGGGAGGCATATAAATTTGATTAAATAAATAAATAAATAAATAAATAAATAGAAATACTGTATATGCAAATGTTTTCATCATTACACATGTTAAAGATGTGAATGCTATTTTACTATTTTGAATTACATTCTAAAATGAAGGCATCTAATACTTTCTTAGGAACTTGGGGTTATGTCATGCGTAGCCAAGAAAATTTGGAAAACTGCTATTACTTTAAATATCAAGAAGTGGATTAAAAAATGTATAACATCAATTTTTGAAAAGACCATTCTTTTCTGTAAAGAAAAATTGATATTGTAAAATTTTGTCATAGATTCCATAATAATGACAGATTTTGTTTAAATATAATTTGAAATTATATAATACATATAAGGGGTGTGCATGTATTATATAAATTACATACATACATACACACACACACATATAAATTATTTAGATCAGTTTAACCTATTAATTCTTAGAGAAGAAATTCTAAGTTTATTTATTTATTCATCTTCATGCTTTCATATTTGATAGAAAGAGGGCAAAATTGCAGTGGTCCACCAAGAACTGAGAACGGAGACATTACTACTTTATCTGAGAAGCAGTACAGATCTGGCTCTTCAGTAGAATTCAAATGCCAAAGTTATTATGCCATGGAAGGCCAAAAAATATCTTTTTGTGATGATGGGACCTGGACAAAAGTACCCATTTGCCTTGGTAAGCGGAAAAGAAAGTCTTCATCTAATTTTCATGAGCATTTCTAATAATTAAGAATAATTGCTTTCTCTCTCTTATATAAAGAAGATTTAATTGATGTTTCCTGCAGCAGCCCTCCTTTATATACGATTTCAATTCTGTTAACTTGGGTGAAGTAGCTACTAGATGAAAGCTAAATCTAGGTAAATCTTGCAATAAGATAATATGATGCATTTCAATCCCGACAGCCTTCTCAAATAGGATTTGCTTTCTTTTTCACCTCAGATCCCTGTGTGATCCCCAGGACTGAATTGGAAAGCCAGAAAATAGAAGTTAAAGATGGAATAGATGTGCCTGAAAATATAGTTGTCCAACGTGGTCTTTCTATTGAGCTGACCTGTAGAACAGGATATGTCCTGGAAGCAAATTCTTCCCAATCAGCTTTTATAATTCAGTGTGATGGGACACCGCCCGTGATTCCTAAATGCAAAGGTGACTCAAAAAGTTTAATTTTACAATTCTGCTATCACCAATCCAGGGCCAAAACACTTCAGTTTGAGTCTATTTATGATTAGAGCTAAAATAAGCTGCAATTATTTATGTGTTTTACTGGTAATTTTTATCCCATCTTGATGCATTCCCAGCTGGGCTGCACTTTTCTATTCTGAAAAGGCGCATTTGAAATTCTTGGGATGTAATTGAAATAGAACAATGTGAAAACTTTCAGATTGCTGAAGAGGAGTGGTGCAATGAAAGACACATCCATTGGTGGTTTAATGGCCAAGTTAGTGCAAAAACTGCACTCTTCAGATCCTCCCCCAAAGGTCTGTTGTATCATCAATGTAGGGGTAATCTGCACCAGTGGTGGGTTTCTACCGCTTCACCCTGGTTCCACCCACCCAGATTTTATCACGGATGCTCTGTGCATGCGCAGAAGCACCGCACGTGAGTGAAACAAGTTCACAGTTCCGAACCAGTAGGGAAGGTAAGTGAAAACCACTACTTATCTGCATGGCAATATTTTTATATCATTAAAAGATACAGTAATTGCTTTTGCTGATAGTAGACTCCATAGCTGAGCTATTGTTTCCATTTTTAAAGAATTTATAAACTACTAGCTGTACCCGGCCACGTGTTGCTGTGGCCCAGTCTGGTGCTTCCGCTGGGCTGAAAGAGCGAGGCTGAAGTTCCAAACTCTCCATGAACATTTGGTGGGCATGGCCCACTCGACGTCACTCACTTTCATCAGTCACATGACAGCCCCTGAGCCATGCTTACCTACCTGGTGATTAGGGCAGAGAACCGGTTGCTAAAAAACAATGGGAACCACAAAATCCTCCCTCTCTGTCTCCCCCCTTTATCTTTCTATGTCTCTCTCTCTCCCCCGTCTGTATCTCTCTATGTGTCTCTCTCTCTCTCCCTCTCTCTGTATCTCTATGTTTCTCTCTCTCCCCCCTCTCTCTGTATCTCTCTCTGTCTCTTTTTCTGTCCCACCCTCTCTCTCTGTATCTCTGTATGTATCTCTCTCTCCCCCCCGTCTCTCTGTATTTCTCTATGTCTCTCTCTCTCCCTCTTTCTCTGTTTATCTCTGTCTCTGGCCCGGCCTCTTCTGCATCCCCCACCATCACCCTTACCTTTTCAGGCCAGGCCTTCACAGCTCTCTGCACTAGAGCAGAATCTTGGGGGGCCCCTCTGTCCTCCCTACACAGAAGTTCTCTGGGGGCTTAACGGGGAGACACATAGCAGGGAAGAGAAGGGAAGGGAGGGAGGGAAGGGGTGTGGCGGGGGTTGGAGGCTGTTTTGGGGCTTCCCGCCCGAAGGAAGAAAGCGGCAAAGCCAGGAGCCATGTACACCCCACTGGATTCCTGCTGTGCAATTCTCCACCACCACCTGCAAAGGGCAGGGGAATGATTAAATCCCCCCCTCTTCCAGGCGAAATGAAGGAGGGCCGGCCATTCTCCCTCCTGGCCATTTTCACCCCCGAAGCCTCCCCGGAGCCCCTTTTCCGCCAGAGGCCGAAATTTTCATGTAGGCTCCATGAACTGCCAGAGCACCCATCTGGGAATCAAAGGTGGCGCTGGTCAAAGGTGACCCCGAGGCTCCACTTGCCTCCATCTCCTGCTCACCGACTGGATTCGCATAGCGCGGGTTAGCGGCTGGTCTTTCTGACCTCAGGGCCTGTGGTAGCGTTGGGCCAGGCACGATTCGGGCCAGGCGAGGGATGGAGGGTTCCCACTTAGCAGACCCAGGCAGCCTGGTTGCCAGGTGTTCTTTGGAGGGAGCCCCGAGAGCGGCTGGTGAGAGGGATGGGCAGCAGCGGTGGGTGAGGCTAGTTCGCGGGGTGGCCGGGGGAGGGGGAGGTCAGAGCCAGGCTCGGGCAGACTCCGGCCAGCCCTAGAAGTGCTGTGAGGGCTTCCTGGTGGGGAGCCAGCTGCCTACCTGCCGAGCCTGGTGGCAGGATATGGCCCTTGGGCATCTCTGCCTTCCAAATGTGCAGTTTCTTGGAAGCAATATGGAGAGTCTAAATATAAGGAGCAAAAATCTGTTGAGCATAATCAGGGCTTGGAGGCTGCCATATTGGTTTTACGTCCAGCAGATGGCACTGTTTTTCAATGTTTTTCAATGTTTGTCAATATCTTTCAATGTTTTCCAATGTTTCAATGTTTTTCATGTTTTTACCTGTCACAAGTGTGACATGTATATAAAATAGGTATAGAAAAACATGCCCGTAGTCGAATGCAACGTTGTGTCAAAATTTGAAAGCAATCGGAGAAGAACTTTAGGAGATGTGCGGTTATGTACAAATGGACATTTACATTTTTATTTATATAGATTACCATACCAAAATCTAAATATCAATACCAACAGAAATTCCAACTCTATTTCTAACAAGACTATAGGGAATTCTTTAATTAGTGGGGGAAAATATTGCTGTGCTTCTAATTTTAGCACTAGCAGATTAGGGGATGTCTAGTGAAAGACAACTCACAATTTTAGTAGCCCAACCTCTCCCAGAACCAGTTATTCCACCACAGGCATTAGAAGAACTTCATGGAGATGTTTCTTTGTTTATTCATGCATGCTATTTCTGTACCATGTTGATTCTTATGGATTCTAGGCAGTTTACAGATATTAAAATAGCAATAAAATAATCAAAAATTTTAAAATTTAAAAATAGAGCCTTGGTAGTACAGTGGTCTAAAGCACCCTGTTATTAAGACCAGCTGCCTGCAATTACTGCAGGTTCGAATCTCGCCAGGCTCAAGGTTGACTCAGCCTTCCATCCTTTCTAAGGTAGGTAAATTGAGGACCCAGTTGTGGGGGCAATAAACTGATTTTGTATAAATATACAAAAGGATGAAGGTTATTGCTTAGCGCATTGTAAGCCGCCCTGAGTCTCCAGAGAAGGGCGGCATATAAATCAATTTTTTAAAAAAAATTCAATAACATAATGACTAAGAATAAATCATAAGAAAAATGCACACATGTAGACCCAAATCTCTGTGGTCCTACACTCACTACTAGCTTCAAGAAAACCAGGAGAGTGACTGCCATTCTCTACTTAGGGCAGCTGTTCCTAAGGAGGGGAGCTGCAAGGAGAAGATGTGATATCACTCCCTGACTAACCTGAAAGCTGGGAACTCTTGCCATCCAGGTTAAACAAACCCTGGTTATCTGGAAAACTCAATGTCATAGATGCCCCATACTCAAGCTATAAACAACTAATCATGACCAGAGGCACATTGGTAGCCACTGCAACTTTTGCAGCAATGATGTAATGTAGCAGATCTAAGAGTATATATTGAGCATACAGATATTGAATTCTAGACCAGTTGATGTTTTGATGGTATCCCTGGGGCAATGCCAGGAGGAGCTAATTAATTGTTTAATTACATGCCAAGAAGGCGGTATCCACTCTCAGAAATCACATAGATTGATAGTCTCCAGGGAATTTGTCCCACTCTATCCTTCAGGTCTTCCAGCAATGCATCCATCATCACCCTAATTGTCCATCTATATTGTTGTTGGTGATCCACTACCTGAGAGTTATCATCATGGATAGATGACTGCTCCTAATTCTGAGCAGAATTTGAACAGAATGGGAAAAGGAACAAGCCCTGCAAGTTCCATTGCAAAGCATTTGAAGGCCTGATTTCTTTCCCCTGTTATTGTTAACTGAAACTGTAGCTTCAGGCAGGAGTAGAACCACTACAATGTGGAACCCCTAATTTGCAATCTTTGCAGGTGGTTGAAAACACTACTGGGATTGACCGTGGGACTGAATAGCAAGAAGAGAGATATCAAATTGTAGCTTTATATTTCAATTCAAAGCCAAAGTGAAGGGAAAGAATAATTATAGCAACTTGCTAAATTTATTTACAATCTTCCAAATAAATAGTAGCCAAGGGCCACTAAAAGTATTTTAAATCAAGTTGGTTGATTTCACACTACATTTTAGATACTAATTTGCAGTTTTAAATTAGTTAATGCCCATCAGTATGCATGACTGCTAATGAAAATGGTCTCATTGGATATTTTAAAAATAATAATGATACTGGGGTTTTTTTTGATAATAGAAAGCAATGCCCATAATCTGATATGAGTGCATATTTCTTTTTTCAATATAAGATATGATTTATTTTCTTTAGAAATTACATGCAATTCTCCAAGAATATCAAATGGTTCTTTCCGACCTCAAAGAACTTTATACCATGATGGGGATCTAATTCGAATTCTGTGTGACAGTGGATTTACTTTTGAACCTGATAATGGAGAAAAGGTAATTGAGTGCACGAGAAACGGATGGTCACCTTCACCAAAATGTGTCAGTAAGTAGAACTTCCATGTATTGCTAAGACTTAAAGAAGGGCTAAGATATTTAACTCTGTGGAAGTGTACTTTTTAACATTATTTCATATAATTTTCCAATTATTTTTGCCCAAGGGATTTATCTCACCCAGAACATTTTGGTAGATTTTACACTTTTATTTATTTATTTGTCAAGCACATATTAGATAGCATATATAAGTATAAACCTGATTATGAATACATGAAATGAATATGAATAAAAGTGGGCATTAGGACAGGGTCAGTAGGCACGTTGGTGCGCTTATGCACGCCTCTTACAGACCTCTTAGGAATGGGGTGAGGCCAACAGTAGAGGGTCTAAGGTTAAAGTTTTGGGGGTGTGGGGATGAAACCACAGAGTCAGGTAGTGCATTCCAGGAATTGACCACTCTGCTGCTGAAGTCGTATTTTCTGCAATTGAGTTTGGAGGGATTTACTTTAAGTTTGTATCTGTTGTGTGCTCATGTATTGTGGTTGAAGCTGAAGTAGTCATTGATACAATATCATTTCATTCACCTTAAAAAGATTCTTTCTTTTGAAATACATGTGGGATGTATGCAACAAAATGTGTTTCAACAAAATGTGGATCAGTGTTTATTAACTGCATGCAAATGTTGGGAGTCCCTTGGCATCGCCCCGAATTGGTAGCATCCTAGGGGACAATTGAACACTGTCATTTGTCTCCCTCTTTAATCCTCACTTGGTAGTATGCCTCCCTCAAGTCCAGTTTAGTGAAGATTTTCCCCCTTGCTAAATAACCTACCATGTTTTCCCAAAAATAAGACTCTGTCTTATTTTCTTTTCGGTCCCAAAATAACCACCAGGTTTTATTTTCAGGAGATGCTTCACCCCCTTTCCTTAGGACCACTGCAGCCATGCTTCCCACACCCTGACATCTGTCACACCACTGTAAGATGCCACAAGGCTCATAATGCCGCTGCTGCCACTTATGGCAGGATGTCACATGGCTCATCATGCTGGTTCTGCCGCTCACGGCAGAAGGCTGTGTGGTGTGTTGTGTTGTTGTGTGCATGACAACATCATAATGAGACTCGTGGAATTCTGCCATGAGCAGCAGCACCAGCAGGACGACCAGCGAGCAGCTGCAGAAGAAGTTGGACAGTGGGATGACAGGTGTCAGGGCATGGGAAACCTGGTTGCAATGGTACTAAAGTAAGTGGCTATGGAGTGCATGGAGAAGCTCCACCCCCCACCTCTGCCGTAGCTTGATTTTTACTCCTACGCCTTGTTTTACCTCGTATAACCAGATAGTAGGTGTTGCTTAACTAGGGCTTATTTTTGGGATTTGACTTATATTAGGCATAGATAGGGCGTTGGTCTTACCTGATACGCCTCTTCTCTAGCTGGCGCCCACGGCAGTCATGCCTGGGTAGTGACACAACTGACAACCAATAGGACCGAGTCTACTGAATTTTGATACCGCCCCTTCCTTCGTTATCCAGTTTTGAGGCGAGGTTGTGCAGTAGACTGAAGGTGTCTGTAGAAATAAAGCAGGGAAATTAAAAGCCACCCACCCCCAGAACCAGGGACGGCCGGAAAGGATGGGGCTGACTGCCGTGGGCGCCAGCTAGAGAAGAGGCGTATCAGGTAAGACCAACACCCTTTCTTCTATGAGGCGCCCATAGCAGTCATGCCTGGGACATACCAAAGCCAGATGTCTCCTAGGGAGGGAGAGGCCGGACCTGCTGCAGAACCCTTCTGCCAAACGCTGCATCAGCTGATGCATAAGAGTCGAGCCGGTAATGTCTTATGAATGGAGACACCGAGGACCATGTGGCAGCCCGACAGACCTCCTCCAATGGAGCCTGCGTTGACCAGGCAGCGGAGGTGGAGGCGCTCCTGGTGGAATGCGCGGTGATGTTATGAGGAACAGGGAGCGAGTGAGCTTCATAGGCTGACGCTATGGTGGCCCTGATCCACCTTCCTATGGTCACTGATGAGGCACGGGAACCCATGGTAGACGGTTGAAAGGAAAGAAAGAGGGCTTCTGTTCTCCGGAAGGAAGCCGTATGGGCCACATAGATCTTGAGGGCCCTCTGGACGTCTAGTTTATGCCACATGAATTCCTGGTGTCGACGAGGGGAAGGGCAGAAGTTTGGGAGAGTGAGCTCCTGAGATCTGTGGAAGATGGTATTGATCTTCGGGACAAACGCCGGGTCCAGGCGAAGGACCACCCTGTCCGTGTGGAAGATGCACAGATTGGAACGTACGGGCAGAGCCGCGAGTTCAGATATCCGTCGAGCAATGAGGAACGAAACTTTAAAGGATAAAAATTTAAGGCTGACGTCCCGTAGAGGCTCGAACGGCGGACAAGTCAAGGCAAAGGACCTTATTTAGGTCCCAAGTGGGGAACCTATGGACCATAGGTGGGTGCAGGTTAGTAGCTCCCCGTAGAAAGGACCGTATGAGAGGATCATTGGAGAGAGATTTCAACGAGGAACAGGTAAGTATTGACGACAGGGCGGCTACCTGATGTCGGAGAGTATTAGGGGCTAAGCCTGAGACGAAACCCTGGTGAAGAAAGTCCAACAGCTGGGCGACTGTGACGTTAGTGGGAGAAATGCCCTTCCTGCGGCACCAAGAAGAAAAGGCACGCCAAGTGGAGTCATAAATCCGGAGGGTAGAAGGACGGCGAGCAGCCTGAATGATGGTAATGGCGCCAGGAGAAACCCGAGCCTCGGTCAGGAGGAGCCGCTCAGCCGCCATGCGGTCAGCTGGAAGGACTGCGGATCCGGATGGAGGAGAGGGCCCTGGTGAAGGGAGATCCAATCGTCGGGAATCCTCCACGGGGGGGAGAGACGGACAGAGACACCAACTCGGCAAACCACGGGTGGCGAGGCCAGTGAGGTGCCAGCAGCAGAACCTCCGCCCGTTCCATGACTAACTTCCTCACGACCCTGGACAGAAGGGGAAGAGGAGGGAAGGTGTAGAGAAGTTGTCCCGGAGGCCAGGGGCTCCTCAGCACATCCACTGCTTCCGCCCCTTGAGAGGGGAAGCGGGAGAAGAAGCGGGGAAGCTGATGGTTGTTGCTCGAGGCGAACAAGTCCACCGTGGGCTGGCCGAAGCGAATGCACAGGTCCTCGAAGAGGAGGGGATGGAGACTCCACTCGGCTTGATCGATGAGGTTGCGGCTGAGAGAGTCCGCTTGGATGTTGGTCTTCCCCGAAATGTGTTTGGCTCGAATGGACGAAAGATGGGATTCGGCCCAGAGACCCAATTGAAGAGATTCCCGCATCAAGGATCGGGACCGAGTGCCCCCCTGCTGATTGACGTGGGCCTTGGCCGAGACATTGTCCGTTAGGACCAGGATGTCCCGACCAAGTATCAGAGGCTCGAAGTTGAGAAGAGCAAGGTAGATAGCTCTCAACTCCAGGACGTTGATGTTCATGGTCCGTTCCGTCTGGGACCAAAGGCCCTGGGCCATGTGGGAGTCCAGGTGAGCCCCCCAACCTGAGAGGCTGGCGTCCGTAGTGATGACCATCCTGGGAACTTCCCCGAACGAACAGCCCTGGGAAATTGCTGACGACGCCCACCAGGTCAGCGAGTTTCGAACCTCCGGGGACAAGCGGATACTCGAGGCCGAGGTGTTGGTCCATCTCCGTTGGTAAGGGAGTAGAAGCCACTGCAGCTCCCTGCTGTGGAGGCGAGACCACGGCATGATGCCGTAAGCCGAGACCATCTTGCCTAGAAGACTAGAAAGACCCAGCAGAGAGGCCGAGCCCCGCCTTTGGAACTTGGAGGCCATGTCAGCTAGACTGGACTGGCGCTCCAAGGACAGAGTTACCCGAAGAGAATCGGAATTAATAACCGCCCCAAGGTGTTGGAGACTTGTAGTGGGGAACAGATGGCTCTTGGCCCAATTAATGGAGAAGCCATGGTGTTGCAAAATGGAAATGACCGAGGCCAGATCCCTGGTAGCTTGGGACTGGGTTTTAGAAAGTATGAGAATATCGTCTAAATAAAAGAGGGTGTGAATAGGGATAGAGCTAATATGGCCTATGAGGGCAGCCATGATTTTAGTGAATACCCTGGGGGCAGAGGAAAGGCCAAATGGTAAGGCAGCATACTGGAAGTGTTGGCCATTATACGAGAAGCGAAGAAATTGTCGATGGGGAGGGAAAATGGGTACATGGAGGTAGGCCTCCGTTAAGTCAATGGAAGACATGAAGTCTCCCTTCCGAATGCAGAGCAAAATGGTGTGGAGAGACTGCATTTTAAAATGGCGATATTTGATATGCCGATTCAGGGACTTCAAATCAAGGATGGCCCTCCAGCTACCCGATGACTTGGGAACCAGGAACAAACGGGAGTAGAACCCCCGGCCCCTTTGTTGGGAGGGAACAGGCTGAATGGCCTTAATGGCCAGGAGATGTTGGATGGCCTGTTGAACCCTAGCCCTCTTAATAGGATCTAGGGAAACGGGGCAACGGAGATAATGGTTAGGGGGTGGGGATAGAAATTTGAGTTTAAGGCCAAATTTAATTGTGTCCCTGACCCAAAGGTCCGAGACAGAAATATCCCATTGGGCAGAGAAGTGGGACAAACGGCTGCCAATTAAAGAGTCAGGCAGAGCCCTAGCGGGAACGTCTAAAGGGACGGCCCCTCCCCCCACGAAAGGAAGGTTTCGATGTAAACCTAGCCCCTTGTCTAACCTGGTTTCCGAACTGCTGCTGAGACCTGGAAGGCAGGGAACGATGGGAACGTTGTTGGAAGTAGCTGGAATCAGATCCTCGAAAGGAAGAAGAGGAACGAAAGGAACCTTGAGGTCGATAGTCAGATCGACGAGCTATGGGTGGAAGAATTTTACGATGGTCCCTTGTTTCTGTTAATAGTGGGTCCAGCTGGGAACCGAACAACTTGTCAGAGGAGTACGGGGAAGAGGCCAGGCGCCACTTATTACGGGCATCAGCTTGCCAATTCCGGAGCCAGAGAAGACGTCTAGATGTTACAGACGTACCATGGCCTTGGCTGAGAAGCGAGCGGCGTTAAGCATAGCGTCGGCAGAGAATTCGACCGCACCTAAGATTTTATTGATGTCTTGATGGGAGCGGTGGTCGGATGCAGGGATGCGGTCTTGAAGCTGGTGCAACCACAGAATTGACGCTCGATTGAAGAAAGACGCTGCTGAGGAGGCCTGGATAGACCAAGCAGAGGCTTGGTGTCCTTTAATGAGGGTCCTTTCGACCTTCTTGTCTTTAGGTCGCAAGTAATCTTCCGATGGTCCCATCGGGGGAGAAGAAGAATATAAGGCCACGACCGGGGGATCGACGGCGGGTACTTGCAGAAGACTGGAGACGTCTGAGGCAAGGTTGTAGAACCTTCTGTCCAAATTGTTCGGGATGGGCCCTGAGCTGGGAGATGACCATTGACGTTTGAGAACCTCTGAAAACAGTTTACGTGCAGGGATCACCTCAGACTGAACTGTGGGCTCTTGGAACAGGGCCGAGGTTGGATCCGCCAGAGCAGAAGGTGCCGATGAATCCGAGTTACCGGTACCTAGGCGGGTGATCATCTTCGCCTTGTAAAGTAATGAACGAAACATGTGGGGCTTGAAGAGACCCACAAAGGCCGGTTGATCAGGCTCTAGGCCCTCGTCTTCCGAGAGGTCTTGGTCAGGTAGAGCTCCTTCTTCAGAGAGAGAATCCTGACTGGCCGAATCCTGATCGCAGAGATCCACTGGCTCGTCATGGGAATGGCGAGGCCTAGCTTGGGCCGCCATATGATGACAAACAGAAGTAGGGGCCACAGACTGATGCTGTTGCAAGCCCTGGGCAATCCCCTGGCGAATAGCCTCGGAGATGAGATCGGCCAAGGATCCCTGCATATCCAGCGGCAACTGAGAAACTAGTGGAGCTGGTTGAGGATCAGGAGCCGATGAGATAAGGTCCTGCTCAGCCTCGTTTGGAGGAGGCGATTGTTGCACTTGCCTCTGAGGATCCTCAGATGTAGATGGAAAAACAGAGGCCACATCAGGAGCGCTGGCGGAATCACCCTGAACTGAACGGTCAAGAGATAAGGAGGGCGGGGGCCTGGGATGAGGGCCAGATACCGAGTTGGATGGGGCTGGAGAATCCTGCGCTGCCCTGGAATGCGCCTTTTGGAAGGCCTTCTCTATAGTCCTGTGGCGCCTATCCTCGTCCCTGGAGATGGCAACCCCTTTGGAATGAGAGGAGCGGTCAGAAACAGGAGCCCTAGACTTGCTCCTGTGGCCAGTTGAAGGGCCCTCCCCAGGGTCCTCTTCGTAGCGCCGCTTGGCTCTTGATTTGGTGGGTCGGTCAGGAATGGTGGCCATTTTAACAAGGAACGTAAGGTAGGCAAGAAAATGGTGCCAATGGCTCCAATAGGGAGAAAACAAGCCCAAGTGCCAGTACCTCCGATAGGAAGAAAGGAGCCCAAATCCGATCAATGCAGCTGCTCGCCCAGGGTCTCGCTAGCTCGAGGCTTAACCGCGAGGGATATGATGGGCGCGGAATTGCGTCGTTGCACCCGTCAGCTGCAAGGCGGGAAAATGGCGCCGCCTTGATTGACAGCCGCAATAAAAGCGGACTGTCTAGATATCGGGAGCCGGCAGAGGAGCCAAGGAACGGGCGTGGAATTCAACTTCTCGCCCCTCAGCTGTTGAGCGGAGGCTGGAGCCGCTCTCAATCGCCGCTGCAGGTCCGGATGGTCAAAGTAACGCGGCGGAGCGAGGCAAGCAAGCTCGTGTGTGTGGGCGGAGGAAGCTGCCAGCCGGCAGTCCTCGCAGCTGTTAAATTAAAAATAGACTCCGCAAAGCTCAAGGTGCTGTAAATCCAATTCTAAGTCCTAATTAAGCCAGAAAACTACAGACACGACTGTCCAGGTGCAGACCGAGTCGAAAAACTGGATAACGAAGGAAGGGGCAGTATCAAAATTCAGTAGACTCGGTCCTATTGGTTGTCAGTCGTGTCACTACCCAGGCATGACTGCCGTGGGCGCCTCATAGGAGAAGTGACAATTGGGCTGATGCTTGTTTTCATGGTAGGTTTGCATGGTAGGTTGTATTTTCAGGGACACACGGTATGTCTCTCATTAGGGGGAGACACATAAGCAGTTCAGCCCCCTGTAATCTACGTGAAACCTAAGGGACCCTTCTTTCTTTTCCTTGAAGAGTACCGGGGCAGCCATTCTTGATTTCACTGGCTGAATGAACCCCCATTCCAGGTTCTTATCTATAAATGCTTGAAACACATCTATCTCTTTGGGGGTCATCAAGTACATGTTTGGCTTGGGCAGTTTAGCTCCCGGTATGACCTCTACTGCATAGTCAGTGGGTTGATGAGGTGGGAGCACTAAAAACCTCAGCCAAGTCACAATATTCTGCCATAATTATCAGTTCTAACCCATCTCCTCTTCTTAGTGTATTCGCAGGTTCTGCTTTTCCTTTCCTAACTTAAGGTGCAGGGCTGGTCCTCTGCACTTTCCATGGCCCTTGCCAATTAGAAGCTTTTTTCTGCATCCCCCTCCTATCTTTGTCCCAATCCACAGAAGGGTTCCACTTTTGCCACCATGCCAGGCCTAGGACCATGGCCTCAGTCATAGCCAGGGATTAAAATAAATTAAATAGTCTCCATGTAGTTCCCTGCCTTGAACTTCACTGGCTCAGTTAGGCAGGTAGCTGGCACACCACCTGTTATAGATTTCTCCAATTGGGAAAATATTATGGGTCACTTCAGCTCCCTCAGTCTCAGTCCAAGTCTCTACACCACCTGAGGGCTGACCACACACCGGGGACAAATCACACCTGACCAACTCACCATGGGCCAAATCTCTGCAGGGCAAGAATCACACTAACATCAAACAAATGGTGGAATAGAATAATTAAAGAAAGGATGCAAACGGAGGGACAAAATGAAATGTGAATGACAAAAATTAAAATTATTTTTAAAATTATTTTAAATAATTAAATTGAATTGTTGAATTATCCTGCAGTGAGTTAACCTGCAGGAAGTTGGCCATGGTGAGTTTGCTGCATCAAGTTTTATTTTTTATTTTTATTTATTTTGTCAAGCACATATTAGATAACAGATATAGATATAAACATGGTTAATAATACATGAAATGGTTACAAATAAAAGGGGGACATTAGGACAGGGACAGTAGGCACATTGGTGCGCTTATGCAGGCCCCTTTTGTTGTCCCGTTCTGTAGATAAAGAGCTACTGCTTTTCCTCCAACAGCTTCCCAATCTCACAGAATAATAAAAGTGCTGGATAAAGTCATTTCCTTCCTCACAAATTCCTCTCTTGTTACCTCTCTAAGCTCTGACAGCCTTGTGTGACTGGTAGGTTTGGCAGAAGAATTGGGAGCTTTATATTAGAGTTCATTGGAACTCAGTAGAGCAAGAAAATAAAGAATGTTATGATTATGAACAGAACAGAACAGAACAGAACATCAATTGATTAGTCTTGTGACCTTATCAATAAGATAAAAGAAAAATAAAACACATAATCTGGTTCCAGGATAAAATAGATTCCCTCTACAAAGTACAAAGGTCCCCTTAGCCACAGCTGCCAGGTGTTGCTCTAATCTCAGCTGTGGGTCAAGGAGGACACCCAAATTCCGAACCCATTCTGAGGGGGACAGCTTCTCCCCCCCCCCAGGTTAAGGATGGACAATCGACATGGTCCTTGGGAGGCAATACCCAGAGCCACTCGGTCTTGTCTGGGTTAAGTCTGAGCCTGTTGACTCCCATCTAGACTCTCACAGCCTCCAGGCACTGGCACTTCACATCCACTGCTTCACTGAAATGATGCGGGGTGGAGATATACAGCTGGGTATCATTGGCATACTGCTGATATCCCACCCTGTATTGTTGGATGATCTCCCCTAGCAGTTTCATGTAGATGTTGAATAGAAGGGGAGAGAGGACTGAGCCCAGAGACACTCCACAAACGAGGGGCCTTTTGTCCTCCTATCAACACCGACTGAGACCAACCAGAGAGATAAGAGGAGAACCACCATAATACGGTGCCTCCCACTCCCAACTCCCTTAGTCAGCCTAGTAGGATACCATGGTCAATGGTGTCAAAAGCTGCTGAAAGGTCAAGTAGCACCATGATAGAGGAATGACCCCCATCACTGGCTCGCCAGAGATCGTCCATCAGCGCGACCAAAGCAGTTTCCGTGCTGTAGCCAGGTCTGAAGCCAGATTGAAAAGGGTCCAGATAATCCGTTTCATCCAATGTCCATAGGAGCTGAAGTGCCACCACTTTCTCTACAACCTTCCCCACAACGGGTAAATTGGAAACTGGATGAAAGTTTTTTAATTCTGCTGGGTCTAAGGAAGGCTTCTTGAGGAGGGGCCTTACAACTGCTTCCTTTAATGGTTGCAGAAAAGACCCCTCCCTTAAGGAAGCATTAACTAAAGTCAGGAGCCAGCCTCGTGTCACCAGCCAGGAGGGGCACGGGTCCAACAAACAAGTGGAGGAACTCATCGCACCCACAGCCTTGTCCACTTCCTCAGGTGTCACAGGCTCAAACTCAGCCAACACAATATGACTAAGACCTGCCCTGGTCATCTCAGTCGGAATTGCCCAATCAGAGTCCAGGTCCATCCGAATCTGAGCGACTTTATCTAACAGAAACTGCACAAATTCCTCAGCTCTACCCTGTAAGGGCTCCTCCGCTCCCCCTACATTAAGGAGAGAGCCTTTGTCCAATATATCTCTTTAATTTCCTCTGCAATCCAAAATAGTCTTAAAAGACAGAAAAAATAAACCCACAGCTTCGAAACTCCAAACTCAAATTTTCAAATTATATTTCTTTAACCAAAAATGCCTCTTTTCCCAATCTGCTTTCAGTTTGTTAAATTACTTTTTCAGCTTTTGCTAATTAGCTTTTATTAATGGCTTCAGCTTCTTCACAGCTGTTCTGGAGGTGGGGAGGTAGTCTTTTTCCACTCCCTCCCCTCTCTCTTTGCCAATTTTCTCAAGTAAAATAGTTTTAAAAGTTCAGGAGTTAAATATATAAAGGAATCTTGTTTCCAAGACCACAGTTTCTCACCCAGATGATCACCTCATTCTTTTTTCCTTCTCTTCTTGTGTTTGGCCACCCGGCTTTTGACAGCTCCTAATGACTGTCTTCCCTTGCTGTTGGGTTGGAGGCTGATGCAGACACTTCAGGGACTTGCGACTTCCCTGTTTGTGCCTGTCTGTGCCTCCGTTCTTCACTGTCCCTACAGGACAGCTATGATCCCTGGGGATCTCCTAAAGCAGCTGAGATATCAGCATTTTCCAGGAGCCCTGGAATTTGCTGTACCGCTGCTGGCACTGGCCACACCCCCTCTGATGTGAGGACCCAGAGTGTTGGGGGCAATATATTGACTCTGTAATCTGCTTAGAGAGGATTGTAAAGCACTATGAAGCAATATATAAGTCTAAGAGCTATTATTATTGCTATTTAATTTGTGCCTTGCACATCAATATGACATTTACGGTCAGATACAATATGCAAGAATTTCACTCAAAACTACTTACAACTCAAAAGGGAGTTAAAACATATTTATTTTGGTTCCCCTACTTTTCAATTCTATATCAATGGTATAGTGAGGTGTCCAAATGATATTTCCATCCCCCTAAACTACAGTATTGCCCTTCTGCTTTATTCAGATGATCCTATTGTTCTTTCCAGAATAGCAGTACACCTCAAAAGTGTTCTGGGAAATCTAGTCTAATATTTTGGTCATTTCTGTTTCAGTCTGAAATTGTGGCTTCACTATTGACCCATCATTTCTATTTGAAGGTCTTTGTATTTTGTGATTTTCTCTAGTTCTTTCTCTTCTCTTCTTCTGTCAGAAGAGAACCAGCCAGAGTTCTTTGTCTTTCTTACCAACAATTGTTAAGTGTGGGTGTTATATAGCAGGTCTTGTCTGTTTGAATTCTAAAGTCCCAAAGCAGTTTAGTTTCTTCTTCTATTTTGTGATGCCACCAGTTCTTGTTTGCAGGCAAGTAGTATATCTTGCAGATCTTCCAATGCATCATTATGGGTACTTTGTCATAACTTTGCTGTAATCCATTTGTGCAATCTTCTTGCAGCAGCTAATTAGGTGATTCGCTATTTCTTCAGCTTTTTGCCAAGCCAGCACTTGCTGTGTGATGCTGTCTTCCCAACTCTGCCTTTGCTTGTATTTGTTCTTATTATTATTAGTATGGTTTACTGCTGTCTACCAGGTATTTGGCATTTTTATCCACCTAATCCTTATTTTTTGCAGTTGTATTTGTTATTATAGCAGTAGTAATAGTGCTGTTAGTTATATATTTAAGTATCAGTAAGCAATTGAAAATTTCACAAAGGGTTGATGAACTGAACTATTGGGGACCCTTTCTTTATTATTATTATTATTATTATTATTATTATTATTATTATTATTATTATTATTATTATTATTATTATTATTATATTGAATTTGTATACCGCCCTACTCCCAAAGGACTCAGGGCGGTGAACAGCCATGGAATAAAACATATAAATACAAAATACAAAATACAAATACAAAACATATAAATACAAAATTTAAAATAGACATATTAACCTTCCTCAGACAAATTTCTTCTAGGCTTAATATACCTCTGCCTGCCTTCCTATCTTAGGGCAATTGCTTGATTGCTACTGCTTCAATCACTTATCTTCCAGGTGATATTGTTCTCTGACATCTTCCCCATATACTTGTTGTTGGTTTTTTTTTTGTAAAAAGTTTTTCTTTATTCTTTACACATAAATACACACAAACATACAATATATTTTTGTTGATCAGAGTATTTGGCTGGTTAACAAATTAAAACAATTTTCAATTTTTACAACTAAGATTACCATTTCTACACGTCCTTTTTGCCATAGTGTTCACTTTCATCTATGTTTTTCCAATTTTACCCTTCATTTTCATCTCTAATTTTAACCAAATTTCAATTTCCTTTCTATTCTATATTAAACCCCAATCCATCATCCGAATAATTAATTTTGAGGGAGGAAGGGGGAAGAAGGAGGAGTAGAAGAATAGGGGGTAGAGACTAGATTAGCAGCTAAAACTAAAGGGATTAATAGATAGAAATGAATCAAGGAGTGAGATTACTGACAGTGAACGTCAATGGTCTCAATGCCCCGACCAAAAGAAGACGTATTTTAGCTAAAATTACTAAAGCCAAAGTGGATATAACATGTTTACAAGAGACTCATATTAAACTGTCACAAACAAATTTATTGAAATGCCCCAAAGCAGGGAAATTATTTGTAGCTGCTTCAGAGGAGAGAAAAAGAGGAGTAGCAATATTTGTAAAAGAATATCTCTCGCCGAAACAAATTTTCGCAGATGAAGAGGGAAGGATGCTAATATTGGAGGTGGAATTATTGCAAAATAAGATTTTATTGATCGGAATTTAGGCCCCCAATACTAAACAAACATTATTCTTCCGAAGATTATGAAGAGAAATTCGAGAATTGGAATACGAGCAAGTAGGTCTCATGGGTGATTTCAATGCAATTAGCAATAGGATTTAGGATTATAAAACAGGAGAAAATCCCCCAAAAGGAAATAGAGGACAAGATAAAAGGATTCTTCCAGCCATTTGTGAGGAAATGAGAGACAAATTAGGATTGAAAGATACCTGGCGTGAACATAATCAGAATGTAGAGCAATTCACTTATTACTCTCCCAGACACAAATCGTGGTCCAGATTGGACATGATTTGGATGACACAAGAATTTAATTCCCAAGTAGAAGAAATTAGAATTTTACCGAATGATTGGGCGGACCATAATCCGGTACTAGTTGTATTACAAAAAGAGGGGAAAAATAGAAGAAGGTGGATGATGAGATCAGAGATTTTAAATGAAATTGAATTCACACAAAAACTTAAGACAGAAATAACTCTTTTCTTTCAAGAGAATAAGACACCGGGAATGCCACTTCAAACAATTTGGGATGCTGCTAAAGCCTTTATAAGAGGTCTTATTATAAAACATATGGCCATTAAACATAAAAAAGAAGAACAAGAAAGGGGTGATTTAATAAATAAACTAACAAAGGCTGAGGAACAGCTACAAGATAACCCACTAGCTAGAGAGGCAAAGGAACAGATAATACTGTTAAAACATCAGCTTAATCTTTTAGAATTGGACAAACTGAAAGATAAGATAAAAGCAGCAAAGCAAAAACATTTTGAATCAGCTAATAAATTAGGAAGATGGCTTACATATAGACTTAAAAAAGAAAAACAGAACAGACGAATTGATCAGTTAGAAGATAAGGAGGGAAATTTAATAAAAGATAAAGGAGGAAAGGAAAGAATTGCAGTGGATTTTTATAAAGAGTTATACAAAAAAGAAGAAATCTTAACAGAGGTGACAAAAAATTATATTGAGAATTAGGATTTACCTAAAATACCCAATTTAACAAAAGAATTATTAGAAGAGGAAATTACCTTAACTGAAATTGAAAAAGCAGTGAAGAAACAAGGAAATCTGAAAACACCGGGTACAGATGGACTCCCCGCGGAGTTATATAAAACAATGTTTGAGGTAATGGGAGAGCATATGAAAGACTTATTTAATGAAGTTCTGGGGAAAGCAGAAATTCCCCATTCATGGAGACAGGCCAATATTAGCCTAATTCCAAAAGAAGATCCCCCCTCGACAGATATAAAAAATTATAGACCAATATCCCTCCTGAACTCCGATTATAAAATCTTCACAACAATTTTAGCAAATAGATTAAAAGGCTTCCTGAATGAATTTATACATATTGACCAAAATGGATTTTTACCATCACGCCAATTACTAGATAACCTGAGAATTATGTTAAATATACTGGAATATTACGAAGATCATCCCGGTAAACAGGTTGCACTAGTTTTCATAGACGCCCAGAAGGCATTTGACAGGGTCAACTGGGAGTTTATATTATTACAGCTAGAATATATGGGTTTTGGACAGAGATTTATAAACGCAATCAAAGCAATTTATTCCAAACAAACGGCCAGACTATTGATAAACAGGGATCTGATGAAAGAATTTTCTATTGGCAAAGGCACAAGACAGGGTTGTCCCCTATCCCCTTTATTATTTATTCTATCACTAGAAACCCTACTATGAAAAATAAGGAATGAGGAAAGAATAAAAGGCCTTAGAATTGGACAACAGGTATACAAAACCCAGGCCTTTGCGGATGATATGGCTTTTATTTTAGAAGACCCTACAAAATCTGGCCCATACTTATTAGAATTGATTGAGGAATTTGGAGCAGTCGCAGGATTATTGATTAATAAAAAGAAAACAAATTTATTAACGAAAAATATTTTAGAGGAAGATAAGAGGAGTTTACAGGAAGTGATTGGATTGCAAGTAGTTAACAAAATTAAATACTTGGGAATTTGGTTATCTGGCAGATGCTCGAGTATACAAGAAGACAACTATAATAAACCATTAATTCAAACAAGGAGAGATTTAGATAAATGGGGTAAAATTTAACTTTCACTTTTGGGACGAGTAACAACAGTTAAATCCTATATTCTACCGAAATTTAATTTCTTATTTCAAATGGCTCCAGCGAACCTATCCAAAAAATTCTTTATGGAATTAAATCAAATAATAACTAAATTTATTTGGCAGGGGAAAAAGCCATGGATTAAAAGAAAGATGATGCAGGAGATAAAAGAAAGAGGGGGCCTGGGTTTACCTTGTTGGGAGAATTATTACTCAGCAGCTTTGTTAGTATGGGTAAAAGAATGGATTACCCTAGGTAACAATCGTCTTCTTAAATTAGAAGGTTATGACCTACAACAGGGCTGGCATATGGCTCTCTGGTGAGACAGTAACCCACAAAGTAAATGGTTTACTAGACATTATATAAGAAACATCTTAATTCGAAACTGGGAAAAGGTTAGCAAAAAATATTATATTAAAACACCGTGCTGGATATCACCGGTGGAAGCACTGACATATCCCAAAATCTACAATCCGACAAAGAAATTAATATACAAGGAGTTATTGAATGCACAGGGAAATTTAAAATCTAAACAGCAATTGAATTCTCTAGGACTACAAATGGACTGGTGGACCTACTTACAGATTCAATCTAAATTTAAGAAAGATAGAGATGGGAAAGGTATACATGTGGACCTACAAGAATTAGATAAAATTTTGATGGGACAAGAAAAAGGCATGATTGCAAAAAATTATAAATTATTAATGAGATTAGAGATAGGTGAGGAGATAATCAAAGATACAATGATCGCTTGGGGGAAAAACTTAGGTTACTCAATTCACTTAGACAAATGGCAAGGGATTTGGTGGGAGAATATGAAGTCAGTAGTATCCACGGCATACAAAGAGAATATCTATAAGATGATATACAGGTGGCACCTTTCTCCCGATAGATTGGCTAAAATGTTCACTGGACAATCGGCTGAATGTTGGAAATGTGGGCAGGAAAGAGGCAGCTATTATCATCAATGGTGGACATGCCCGGAAGCAGTTAAGTTTTGGGGAAAAATAAAAAAATGGCTTAATGAGATTGTAAACCAAAAGATTGATTGGGCACCAGAGACATGCTTGCTCGGCTCCAAACCGGATAATATTAAAAAAGACTTATGGTACCTAGCCCATCACAGCGGCGAGATTGATATACGCACAATTTTGGAAAAATAAAAATATCCCATCGGAGGAAGCAATTATAAAAAAGATTTTGGACTGTGCGGAAGCAGATAAATTGACTAAAAAATTAAAAGATAAAGATCTAACTCAAACATGTTTATCCTGGGAAAAATTATATACTTGGTTAGCGAAGAGAACGATACAACCCAATTGAAAAAGAGGAAAAGTATTTATTGAGAAACCTATATTATACTAACGAAGTGAGGTCAGATAGACCTAATTGATGTATAAAGAGATATAAGTCACTCTGTCTCCCTCGGAATATAATGTACTTGCAGATATGTTTGTTATTTGTTATATTGTCTTGTATGTTATTTATATGGTGTGTTGCTATTTTTTGTTTTTTTTAATGGAAAATGTAAATAAAGAGTTTTTTTTAAAAAAAAAGAATAATTAATTTTGTGAAGTTACAATTGTTCAATTCTTACAAGAATAGTTAGCCCACTTATTTTATGACTTACATTTTCTTAAGTAATAAAGTCCAACATTTTAATATAATCGGTTACTTCTATAAGTATCTTTCTATTTATATATTCAAACACTTAATGAAAAAGAAAAAAGAAAAACAAATATAGACATGGCTGTTCCAATTAGTTCCATTTTCATACATCAAATAATTTCCCCATATGTTCCTCCGAACCACATCTTAATCATTTCTACTTCATCACAATATATCATTAAAACTATTTCATCAATTACAATTTCCTTAATTAAATTTTAAAAATATTCTGACTGTTATCCTCTACTTGCTTCCCCTATGAATTATTTCAAATCCTCACTTAATCATTTTTATACACGCCACCATAAACTATTAAAAGTATTTCAATTATTACATTTTAAACTTATTCATCTTTCTCAAAAAAGAAAAAAAAAACAAAACTCATCATTATCTAGATTTCAAAAATATAAATGATAATATTCCAATTATTATACAGTTCATTTTCACCATCATATACTTTACCATTATTACTTGCTACAATTCACATTTCAGTTCTAAATGTATACCACAAATTCCTCTTTCATTTCCTTCTCCTTTTCTCCCTTTTCAATTTTATTTTTACCTTTTTCTTTCCCCTTCTTTCCTGCACTTTAAAATCCTGATCTCTCCTATGTTACCCTATGTTGCCTATTGTTCCCTCTCTCTTTTTTCTTTTTTTTAATTTCACCACTGTTTAGCCCACTGTTTAACCCAATATTGTCATTCTGTATATCAAAGTTCTGAATTCTTCTCTTCTGCCCTATATTTCCTCTTTCTCTCTCTCTCTCTCTCTTTTATCTTATACATCCAACAAACATTAAATCTATAGCGGTCTACATCACAACGCGAGAAGGGAATAAAATTATCCCATTACATATATAGGGTAACCTACAAAAGTCTATTACATATACCAAGTGACATGCTTATCAAATACCTCTATTTACAGCTCGATTTGACATCCAATTATACCATTGACTCCAAGATATATAGTAATCTGTGTCCCCTCGTCCTTTCAGTATCATAGTAAGCCGATCTGATTCTGCACAATTCATTATTTTCTGAATTACTACTTGTTCGGGTGGGCTAACATCCATCTTCCAGTATTGGGCCCATGCCAATCTTGCAGCTGTTGTTATATGTAGCAGCAGGTACCATGTCGTTCTATTAACATTTTCGGGTCTTATCCCTAATAAAAATACCTCAGGACGCAATTGTATATGTTGCCCCAACATCTCATTTAGCCACTTCTGAATATTCTTCCAAAATTTCATTGCCTCTCGACAGGTCCACCATTGGTGGAAATATGTACCTTCTTTAACGCCACATTTCCAACAGACTGAGGGTGTTCCAGGGAACATTTTGGCGAGTCTGGCCGGCGGTAAATGCCATTGATACACCATTTTATATATATTTTCTTTATATCCTATTGACCGGGTTAGTTTAATATTCTTAGTCCAGATTTCGTTCCACCTCTCAGGCTCTATTGAATAACCTAGTTTCTTCTCCAAGGCATGAACCGAAGTCTTCGCTCCTTCCTCACCTACCTCCATAGCCATAAAGAATTTATAGCATCTAGATAACACCTTTTCATCCACCCCCAATAGTATCCTATCTAGAATCTGCACCTCTCGACTAATCCCAAGTCTCTGTCTATCTCTCATATACTTACTACTAATTTGCATGTACATCCACCAGTCTAGGTTCACTTCTTGTTCCTGAAGTGACAATTTTGTTTTTATTTATTTTATTTATTTATTTATTTATTTTGATTTATATGCCGCCCTTCTCCGGAGACTCAGGGCAGCTTACAATGCGCTAAGCAATAGCCTTCATACTTTAGTTTAGTTTAGTTTAGTTTATTTGATTTGTATACCGCCCTACTCCCGAAGGACTCAGGGCGGTGAACAGCCAAACAATAAAATACATAAATACAAAAAATTTTAAAACCAGATAAAATCAAATTAAATCATTTTGGCCCAGACAAATTAAAACACCCCAATAATTTAAAAACAAATTAAAATTTACATATTAAAAGAGGGAGGAGATTAGGCCAAGCCCGCCTGATGGAATAAAAAAGTCTTCACAGTGCGACGGAAGGTGCGCAGATCCGGGATCCTCCGTATCTCTTGGGGGAGCTCATTCCAGACGGTAGGTGCCCCCACAGAGAAGGCTCTCCCCCTAGGGGTCGCCAGCCGACACTGTTTGGCTGATGGCACCCGGAGGAGTCCCTCTCTATGAGAGCGTACTGGCCGGTGGGAGGCTATTGGTGGTAGTAGGCGGTCCTGTAGATAACCAGGTCCTAAGCCATGGAGCGCTTTAAAGGTGGTGACCAAAACCTTGAAGCGCACCCGGAAGACCACCGGGAGCCAGTGCAGCTCACGCAGGAGAGGTGTCACATGGGAGCGCCATGACGCTCCCATGACCACCCGCGTGGCCGCACTCTGCGCCAGTTGGAGCCTCCGGGTGCTCCTCAAGGGGAGCCCCATGTAGAGAGCATTACAATAGTCCAATAGTCCAATATTTTATACAAAGTCAGCTTATTGCCCCCACAAACTGGGTCCTCAATTTACCTACCTTAGAAAGGATGGAAGGCTGAGTCAACCTTGAGCCTGGTGAGATTCGAACCTGCAGTAATTGCAGGCAGCTGGTCTTAATAACAGGGTGCTTTAGACCACTGTACTACCAAGGCTTTTAACTTCCCATTCGTATCTAATATTTCTTTGTAGATCAATTTTTTCTCTGGATTATACAGAATCGGATAGATCACAGGTTCCACAGGTGAAACCTAGAGTGGTACCTTATTATAATATGTTTTCTTAATTTCCATCCAACTCTCAATCAGGACTCCTTGCATGTGATGTTTCGTAAAATATGCTGGGGGTTTGCCTCTTTCCCACCATAGGTGGGCATGCCACCCCTGTTGGAGATCGTGATCTTCGATTGCTAACAGATGTCTCTCTTGTAGTGTAATCCATTCACGGATCCAAACCAAAACCGCCGAATTATAATAATACTTCCAATTTGGGACCCCCAACCCACCTTGTTCTTTCGGTTTCTGCATCATTTTCAACTTAATTCGAGGCTTCTTGCCCTGCCAAATAAATCTATTTGTGGCCCTGTCCAAGTTCCTAAAAAAGGTTTTATCCAGTCTAACTGGGGCCATTTGAAAGACAAATTCTGGGCACTACGTGGGTCTTAATTGAGGCTATCCATCCCCTTAATGACAATTGTATCTTGCCCCATCTCTCCAAATCTTTGTCTAGTTGCTCAGTTAATTTTAAATAGTTATCCGCCTTTATTGAGGAGCATCTATCAGACAGCCAAATCCCTAAATATTTAACTTTACGAACTACCTGGAGGCCCAAAGTGTTTTGTAGTTCTAATTTTTGTATTTCCGTCATGTTTTTAACTATGATCTTTGTTTTTTTCCTATTTATTTGTAATCCAGCCACTTCACCACATTTCTGTATTATGTCAATAAGTTGCCCACCAGAGGTTAGTGGCTCTTCCAGAACAAAGACCAGGTCATCCGCAAACACCTGGACCTTGTATTCTTGTTCTCTGATCTTTAATTCTCTTATGCTCACCTCTTGTCTTATTGACCTAAGTAAAGGTTCTAGCATGAATATAAACAACAATGGGGAGAGTGGGCAGCCTTGTCTCGTTCCCTTCGCTATCTTCACCTCCTCCGACTCTTCTCTATTGACCAATTCTTAGCCTTCTGTTGACTATAAATTGCCTGGATTGCATTCAGGAAATGATCGCCAGCCTCCATATATTTCAATTGTGATATAAGATAATTCCAATTGACCCTATAGAAGGCTTTCTGGGCGTCCAAAAAGAGGAACGCCACCTGCTTCTCAGGGTGGGCCTCGTAATATTCCAGGGCATCCATTATGATCCGTACATTATCTTTCAACTGTCTGGCCAGTAGAAAACCATTTTGATCTATATGGATGAATTCACTAAGGTATCTCTTAAATCTAGCTGCCATTACAGTTGCAAAAATTTTATAGACGGCGTTTAAAAGTGAGATGGGCCTATAATTATGTATCAACGTATAGTCCACCCCTTCCTTTGGTATTAAAGAAATATAGGCCCCTAGCCATGATTTGGGAGCCTTAGACTCCATCAATACCATATTAAAAATTTCCTTCATATATTTTATATACAGATCTGTAAAAGTTTTATAAATCTCCGCAGATAAGCCATCAGTACCAGGGGTTTTACCAGCCTTCTGCCTCTTGATCGCAATCTCTATCTCTCCTTCCATAATCTCCTTATTCAACAGGTCCTTGACTGAATCGGGAAATTTGGAAGGTCCGAATGTTCCAAGTATCCTTAATTTTCTCACCCAGCACCTGCTCATTAGCATAGAGTTGTGAAAAGAATTCCTGTGCGATCCCTTTTTTCCATTCATTATCTACCCATATGACTCCCGTCTTGTCCTGTAATTGATCTATCCACCTACTTTCCCTTTCCTTCTGTAGTTTATAAGTAAGCCACTGACCTGCCCTATTGGCATGTTCAAAATGGTGCTGTCTGGCCATTCTAAGATTATATGCTATTTCCTCCTGGTCTAGTAGTATGAGTTGATGTTTACTTGTGTCTACTGCTTCCTTAGCTTTGACATCTAGTGGGTTAATCTGTAAATTCCTCTCTGCAGTCCGCAACTTCACTGTCCACATTTCCCTCTCCTTAAATTTCTGTCTTTTTTTCCCTGCTATATATTTAATCGCTAACCCTCTCATATAGGCTTTTGCCGTATCCCACAAAATCTGTATCGAGGTTTTCTTATTATCGTTGACCCTAAAGAAGGCTTCCATTTCTCTCTTTACCATTTGTTGAAATTCTATCTCCATTAAAATACTTGCTCTCAACATCCACCTCTTATTTCTTTTGATTGTATCTCTCTTCCACCTAACCAATAATGGACTATGGTCTGCCCAGGTATTACGTTCTATCTCTGTCGCTACAGTTCTGGTCTTTAAATCTGTAGTTGCCTACATCATATCCAGCCTCAACCAAGATTTATGCCGGGGAGAGAAGGTATATTGATTTGTTTGAGGGTGAAGCACTCGCCATATATCCGTAAGACCCAACTCATCCCTCATATCTGCACATACTTTCAGAAGTATTCTCCTATTTTCTCTCTTTTGACTGTTCCCCAGTAAATAGTCCAAATCCCTGTCAATTACTGCATTAAAATCGCCTAATATAGCTATATGATCATATTGCAAATCGATAAGTTTTTGATACACCTTTTGATAGAAATCAGATTGTCCATTATTTGGGGCGTATATTCCCACCAAGAGGACCTGTAGCCAGCCTATACGTATCTCCAACATTAGAATTCTTCCCTCATCATCCATATAAATTAATTTAGGTTCCAGGCAATTCTTAACATAAAAGACCACACCTCTTTGTTTCTCGTCAGCTAACGTAGCATACAGCTTACCAAGTTCAGGACATTGCAAAACACATTCACATTGTTTTTTAATATGCACTTCCTGGAGACATATAACATCCGTTTTCAGTTTTAGTAAATTCTTGAAAACCCGCTTTCTCTTCACCTGTGCGTTCAAACCATTTATATTTAACGAGAACAAACATATTTCCTCCCCCATCTTTACTTATCTGCGTTCTTTGCTGTAGTTGTCTGTCTGGTTACCCGTTGGTTGCTATCCTCTTCTCCTTCCCTTACTCCTACTGCTCCTTTCTCCTCCTGTCCTCCTTCCTGACCCTTACTATCTACCAGTGTTCATTTTCCCTTCCTCCTTCCCTTTTCCAAGTTGAAAATTCACTCTCAAGAAACTCATCAGTTTCTTGTGGGATTTCAAGACGTACTCTCTTCCCCTGCCACGACACCAAAAGCCCATCTGGAAGTAGCCACTTATATCTCACATCATATTTTCGTAGTTGTGTTGTCAGTGCTTGGAAGTTTCATCTTCGATCTCGCACCTTCTTCGGCACCTGTCTCAAAACGGTGACCTGTTTACCAGCGTATTTTATCACCTGGTCCTTCGATCTCTGGTATACTTCCTCCGTAATGATCTCTTACTAAATTTTACATGAACTTCCCTTGGGAGGTTCTGTCTCCTTGTAAATGATGCAAAAACCTGGAATCATTCATCAATACCACTGTGCACCATTTGCGTGTCTTTCTGCAGCATCCCTACCACCATCTCAACCATCTTATCTTCCAAGTTTTCTTCCGGCTCCTCCCTAATGTTTTGAAATCTCAGGATGTGGGCAGACTTCTCCATCTCAAGCAGAATTATATCATCTTCAAGCTGCTTATTAACCAGTAGCTGTTGCAACTCACGCCTCTCTATCACCTCCTCAACCTTCTCCACCTTTGTAGCTACTTCCTGGATCTGGCTTTTCCATTGTCACACACACATCATTCAATCTCTCAGAGATTTGTTTCACTTCCCCTCGCATGCCTCCCATCTCCTATTTCAATTCAGCCAAGTCCTTCATGGTGGGCTCCTGGTTTTTTGTCATAGTTTCCTGTATAGCATATAATAAATTCTGAATTCCTTGGAGGCTAGAAGTCTTCTCAGCCACAGCTACCATCTCTAGAGATTTATGCAGAGTAGGAGGAGTCGTAATTGTAGCCATAGATGCTGTTGATATCGGGAGCTTCTTTCTGGTCTTAGTTGAGGAGCTAGACATTTCTGTTAAGCAGAGGAACCTCCTCCAAAGTAACATATAACTAAGATAAGCCCAAAGGTACTAGTTATTGCTCTACACTATCCCAATAATTAATCAATATTCTAGTCTGTTAATGAGTTACTTTGCTATTTAGTCAATTATCTACTTTACTTCTTATCCCCCCTTCAGTACTCCCAAATGATTAATACTAATTAATCAGTTTAATTTACTAATCAATTAATCTACTTAATATTAAATCAGTTAATCATCTAATTATTACTCTAGAATTTATTAATACTCTAATCAGATCAATTACTCCACTTAATATTAATTCACACCAATAAATTTAACTCTTAATTTTCCAAAACAAATATATCCCAACAAATTACTTATAGTTTCACTCAGTCCATTAATAAAATGATCTAAGAGTTAGTAGAGAGAGCAAAGCTACTCGTGACAAGGGAGTTCAAAAGAGGAAGTGCTGTTCGGCTATAGTATTACAGTTCTCCCATTGTGTAGACGTTCCTCGCCATCTTTCTATACTCAAGTATGATTCTCCATAGTAGTAATCATGTTAAAATGTCTTAGTGACCACCAAGTCCACCTCCAAGTCAGGGGAAAGGTCGATAGGAGTAGCTCTTCCAGCACTTACCAGCTAATTGTCAAATCGCTTTTAAAAAGCGCAGCAATAATAAAGCAGGGGGTAGAGTCTAAGGAAGTTCCAACTGCAGCCAAAATTAAGAGGAAGCAGCGCCCATCCGACCCAACAGGCCACTCAGCACCCGATCTCTCCGATCTTCCAATATCGCCTCCAAGTTATTCAAGAAAACCAATCTGCCGCTTCCAGCCAAAAATAAGCCTTGCGCCCCCCGAATCTTCAGCGTTAATCCTGAGGGAACAATCCGTTCCTTTCTCACAGTCCAATTTATTTATTTTACCGCCAGTGCCGCTTCCACTCCATTCCCCCAAAAGCACTCTGTCATGGCAATAGGGCCTCTGCCCTCTCTGCAGGGCCCTTTTCTCTCACCGGAGATCAGGATCGTCCTTCACTTCATCGGGAGTTCGCTCCATGTTGCTCCCATAACCACCAGCGTGGCCGCACTCTGTGCCAGTTGGAGCCTCCGGGTGCTCCTCAAGGGGAGCCCCATGTAGAGAGCATTGCAATAGTCCAGGCGGGAAATGACGAGGGCATGAGTGACTGTGTGTAAGGAGTCCCGATCCAGAAAGGGACGCAACTGGCGAATCAGGTGAACCTGATGAAAAACCCTCCCGGTCACGGCCGTCAAATGCTCTTCTAAAGACAGCTGTGAATCCAGGAGGATGCCCAAGTTGCGAGCCCTCTCCGTGGGGGCCAGCGATTCACCCCCAATAGTCAGCGATGGCGTCAACTGACTATATCGGGTCATCGGAAACCACAGCCACTTGGTCTTCGATGGGTTGAGCCTGAGCCTGTTTCTCCCCATCCAGATCCGCACAGCCTCCAGACACCGGGACATCACTTCAAGGGCATTTAATCAATCTTGGGGTAATTTCTTACATTTTAAAGATTTTCCATGTTATTTCCAAATCATTTTGTTCAATTTTCTATTTGAGTTCTTTTTTTGTCTCTTTAAAAATACGCTCCAATGTCCTCTTTTCTTCTCCCCATGCTTATTAACTGCCGTTTTCTCGCTGGGGTCTTCAGGTTTAAATTTTTTTCCCCTTATTATGAGTTGGCTAACACTCACCCAGCTCCAAAAACTCTGTTCAATTCACCACTCCTGCTCCATGCTCAGTCCGGTTGCCCCAGCTTCGTGACAGCCACAATGGCTGCCGCCCCCGCCACCAAGTCATAGAGAGCTAGCTCTGACCATCAAGGAACTTGTCTGTTCCTCTTGGTCTTCCGAGGTGCCTCTCCTTCACCCCCATCCCTATAGGACAGTTCCGGTCCAAAGACCCCTTGGCAGCGGTTCGTCAGTCTGGGTTTTTGCGGAGCTCATCGGAGCCCGCAAATTCCCAAACTGTCTCGCCGCAGTGCTTCTGGTCGAAAAACTTCCCCCCGCCCCATCTAATGATATCCTTGTACCTGAAGGGCACATGTTTCAGGATCTTAAGCTTAGAACTGGAAAGAGAAGAAAGGAGTAAAGGCTTAGGGAAAAAGCTGCACAAATTTTCTTGATGTCAAAGTTTTGTTTTGTTTTTTATTGTAAAGAGTCATTCCGTAAAATATTAGCTGAGGAAAGCATTTTCTTTTAGGACCAAAGCATTATAAGTTAGACCTCAGCTTGTTATTGATGCAAACCTTGTTAAAAGTTCCTTGGTGATGAATATTTATTTTTATTTATTTATTTTATTCATCAAACATGTATAAGATAACAGATATAAATATAAACCTCATTATGAATACAGGAAATGGATGTGAATAAATGGGGACAGTAGGACAGGGACAGTAGGCATGTTGGTGCACTTATGCACGCCCTTACAGACCTCATAGGAATGGGGTGAGGTCAACAGTAGACAGTCTAAGGTTAAAGTTATGTGGGTTTGGGGATGAAACCACAGAGTCAGATAGTGAATTCCAGTATATATCTTGATGTATCAGAATATATCAGAACTCTTTTAAAAAAAAAAGTTTTTATTATTTTTTTAAATTCAAACAAATAACATTTTCACTTATCTATTTAAACATTTGTAAACCCAACCTTCAACCCCCCCTTCCCTCCCCCCTCCCCCAACTTCCCAGAAGAAAAACAGGGTATAAATTTTACCAAACATACGCTAAAATATGCTAAGTTAATGCAAGACATTACAATTCCCTAGAACCCTTAACTCCCCTTCTACAAATTATTTATCAACCTCCCTTTAAAGTCAAAATAACATGTAATCCTTTAGCCCTAAGTTTTTTTTAAAAAAAAACCATTAAGAAACACTAGTAGATCATTCAAAGCCTAAAAATCTTATAATACATCTGTAAGATATTTTTAGTTCATTTACTTAATCATTTGACTCTTCCTCCTACTTTTGTTCTCAATATTCAAATATTTTAAAAAATCTTAATACAACAATAATTAAACCTTAATTAATCATTAATTGAACTCTTAATTCATTTACTTAATCATTATAATTAATCATTAATACATCAATAGTTAGACCAGAGAAAGTTAATCTTCCATTCTTCCTTTCTTTCTGTATTTTTTCCAATCTTTCTTCCTCCCTCCTACTTTTATTTTGAGGAGGTTTTGAATTTTAACTGGGGGTTGATGTATCTTTAAAACTTGTCCCTTTCTTGGAACCATTTCCTCTGATTTAGAGCCCCCATATCGACTCTTCTTGCTTATATAATCAGTCAGTTCATAGAACGAAGAATTAACTCGATCAGTTTGCAAAGAAAAGTCCAGTTGTTGCATTTCAATTAATTGTGTGAAAGCCTCTGCCAAATCTTCTTTATCCTCCGAAACTTCGTAGGGTTGGTCAGTTTCTTCTTCTTTCTGCTCCAAATTATATTTTTGAAAAGTTCTGTCAGTTAATTCCAAAAGGGCAGGAAGAAAGTTTGAAGATTTTTGAGAGCCAGCCAGTTCCAGCTTCTCTGTTTTAGTCAAAATGTCTCCTACATTGTCATTGTGCTTTCCTTCAAAAACATCCTCAGTTGCTTTTATATCCTCCACCGGTTCTATAAATTTTTGTTCTATGATTGCTGTTAGGTTATTAATAATTACAATTTGGTTATTCATGGCTTCCTTTATAAATTCTGTAAGGTCTTTAAAAAAAATTGTCCTGGCTCTGTGATTCAGTTTCTGTGTCATTTCTGACACCATTAGAGAGCCTCCACCACTTTCAGAAACTCCTTGCTTGGAAGCCATATTATTTTAAAAGAATTTTTGAACAGCTTTCTCAGATTTATTTGTAATTTATCAAGCAAGATAGTCTTTTCTACACCCAGCTCTCAAATACCAGCAGTTTAAATCCAGTCTCTGAGCACAAATCTGTTAACAAGCACTTTCATTTCCAACTTTCACTTTCACACCCACAACGAAGACACCATTTCCACCTCCAGCTCAGCAAAATCAAGTAGAAACAATGTATCCCAGGAGTTAAGCATATACTTGCAAAAGCTTGTTCTCCTGCTTCCGTTCTGTCTGCTTTTTGAAATCAGTTAATCTTCTTCTTGACAGCAGAGTCGGTCGCCAGCATCTGGCTCCGTTTAAACGGAGTCGCCACGGATCCGGAGCTTCAGTGGGCTGAGCGGGGAGCTCTCACCCTCCAAGCCCCTGGAATTACTCCAGGGGCTTCCGGGGAGCTCTCACCCACTGGCTCTCCTGTCCTTCTTCTCCTGAAGGAGAGGTTTTTAAGCCATCTGACAGCTGATTAGCGCTGTCAGAATGGCTCCAACGGAATCGCGGGGCTGGCGGTCCAAAAAGACCGTCCACGATGCCGGTGGTGCCAACTGGAAGCCCCAGAACTCTTGATTATTTAGTATTGTGGGATTCAGCAGACCAGTCAAAAGATTGCTGTATGAATGAACCTAATCCTAATCACTCTATACTGCATTCTAACCTTGAGGGAAGCCCCATGGAACTAATTGAGACTTAGTCTAGTTTCATTGTCTGGGAGGAGTTTAAAACCTATTAATCCTAACCAGTAATTTGGCCATCAGTATAATACATCCATGTATTATACATACATCCATGTATTATACATGCATCCATGTTCCTCCTGGTAGGCTAAGACCTCCTATCAGGTGAGACATGGTTGGGTTCTGGTTCCAAGTAAATTCCTACTTGAGAAAGAAGATGGTCCTTCACTTAAGGAGCCAGCAGTGTACTCTTTTCTCAAGAAGCCACTATTAACTGGACAAATATTGTCTCATATTGTCCCAACCTACTCTTCCTGGGGAAGGTTATTAAGAACAAGCAATTGCTTCAAAGAACTGTGGAGGAAGTTCTGGACTTTTTCAGTCAGATTTCAGACCTGAGTACAGAATTAAAATGTAATTGATCTTTTTAGTTTGTTTTTATATGCGGTGTAGGATATTATTACCCCCCTCAAATAGGCCTTCATTGTGTCCCATACTATTTCATGGGGTGTCCCTTGGTTCTCATTTTCTCCAAAAAAAAGTCTTTATTTCTCCTTTCAGTTTTTCTACGCACTCTTTGTCACATAATAGTTTTGTATTGAACCTCCATCTCTGTTGTTTCTTTCTCTTTACATTTCTCCATTTTATTTCCAGGGGGCTAAAGAAAATCCAGGGAAGATCTTATCAAACAGCTAGATGAAGTAGAAAGGAAACTCCAGAAAATGCCTGGAGATACTGCGGCAAAAGAAAATTGGATGGTGTGGAGACATAAACTAAATATTCTAGATCAAGAAGAGCTAGCCCCAAAAATAAAAAGAACAAAACAGCACTATTTTGAGAACGCAAATAAATCGGGCAGGTGGCTGGCCTATAAATTAAAAAAGGAAAATGAAAAAGGGACAATCCAGATATTAGAAGACGCTGAGGGAAATCTCTTAAACAAAGAAGAAGATAAACTAGAAAGAGCGAGAGAGTACTATGAATCCCTATACAAAGAAGAGGAGACCTCGGAGGAAAAAATAGATCAATATTTGGCAAAGGCGGAGCTCCCGCAAATAACGGAGGAAGAGAAGGAGATGTTAAATGCTAAGATAACAACTGAAGAGTTTAAAAAAGCCCTCTCCAAACTCAAAAACAATAAATCACCTGGCCCAGACGGATTCCCAGGAGAAATATATAAAAAATTGGAAGAAATTCTACAACCCAAATTAATGGAAATTTTCAATGAGGTTTTGACAGGCTCAAAAATTCCTGACTCGTGGAGGGAAGCTCATGTTACACTACTGCCGAAAGAAGGTGCCGACCCAAAAAAAATTCAAAATTATAGACCGATCTCACTTCTAAACACTGATTACAAACTATTTACGTGTATAATGGCAGAAAGAACCAAAAAAATATTAAATAATTGGATTCATAAAGATCAAAATGGATTTCTCCCGGGACGACAAATTAGGGACAATTTGAGAATTGTACTAGATACTCTAGAATACTACGAAGAACATCCAGAAAAGCAGCTGGCCTTAATTTTTTTGGATACCCAAAAGGCATTCGATAATCTAAACTGGAATTTTATGACCAAGCAAATTAAAATAATGGGATTCGGGCAAAACTTCGAAAAAATGATAAAAACTATCTATGACAATCAGAGGGCGAGCATTTTAGTAAATGGTGACAGGACAAGAATTTTTCAAATTAAGAAAGGTGTAAGGCAAGGCTGCCCTTTGTCACCGCTATTATTTATTTTGGCTCTGGAAGTTCTGCTACAAAACATTAGAAACAATGAGGAAATCAAAGGCCTAAAAATTAGAAAAGAGATTTATAAAATGCAAGCCTTTGCGGATGACGTGGCGTTAATATTAGAAGATCCATTAATATCTGGACAAAAAGTATTAGAGGAATTGGGTAAATATGGAGAGGTGGCAGGCTTTAAATTGAACAAATCTAAAACCAAAATACTTACTAAGAATGTAACTGAGATGCAGAAGAAAGAGATAGAAGAAACCTTGGGCTTACAAGTTGTCCCAAAAATAAAATACTTAGGAATTTGGCTATCCAAAAGGTGCTCATCTCTAAAAGAAGATAATTATACTCCATTAATTAATAAATTAAAACAAAATCTGGATAGATGGAAAAAGATCAAGTTATCACTTATTGGCAAAATTGCGGCAATTAAGATGAGCATCCTCCCCAAGATTTTATTTTTATATCAAAATTTACCAGTAATTTTAAAGAAAACGTTTTTCTCAGAATTAAATAAGACCGTTAGGGAATTTATTTGGAAGGGAAAAAAATCAAGGATCTCACTCAAAATTCTACAAGAAAAAAGGAATGTGGGAGGATTTGGACTCCCAAATTGGGAAATGTATTACAGAGCAGCAAAGCTGATATGGATAAAGGATTGGATCACCTTGGAGAATAAGAGAATCTTAGGAATAGAAGGACATGACCTACAGAAAGGGTGGCATGCATATCTATGGGACAAAGACAATAAAAAGAAAACCTACTTCCACAGGCATAAAATTAGAGACTCCCTAATACAAACGTGGGTGGGAATTAGGCAGAGATACTATTCAAAAGTCCCAAACTGGCTTTCCACGGCAGAGGCAATGATTTATCCCAACAGGTGGGGAATGGAGAAATTGTGCAGATACAAAGATATTATCGATGGAGGGGGAAATATTAAATCAAATGAAGCCCTGAGAGATCAAGGTATAATCTTAGATTGTCTGCAAATAAAATCAAGATACCAGAAAGATAAAGAAGAGTATGGCCTAGAATTAGGATATAAGGGATTAGATAAAATTTTGATGGGACCAGGGAAAAAAGCGTTGGCCAAGCTGTATAACTATTTATTAGAGGAAGACAGAGACGAGGATATAATTAGAAATCAATTGAGAGCATGGGAGAAAAATATTGGACACAGTTTGAACTTTAATGAATGGGAAGAAGCCTGGAATAAAAATTATAAATTAACTAGAGCAGCCACATATAAGGAAAATCACTACAAAATGCTTCACAGGTGGCATTTGGCACCTGCAAGACTAGCAAAGATGTTCCCCAATGCGCAGCCAAATTGTTGGAAATGTGGCCATGGTCATGGCACCTTCTTTCATACATGGTGGACATGCCCCGAAGCAAAAAAGTACTGGAGTAAAATTTGGAGATGGTTGAAAGACATACTTAAAGAAGACATTGATCTGAACCCAGAAATATTTCTCCTGGGAATGGTAAAGAAAGGGTACGGAAAGGAAAAGGTCCACCTCCTAATACATATAACTACAGCTGCCAGACTAGCATACGCTCAATACTGGAAAAAGAAAGACCTACCACCAGACGACCTTATAATTAACAAAATATTAGAGTGTGCAGAGATAAGTAAATTAACTCATGAGATAAATGATGATGAAAATTCGGACTATGATACTGTGTGGGGAAGATGGTACAAATGGATAGATGATAGAATTAAGGAAGAAATAAAAGGTGCAGAAATCAATTAGAAATGTATAGTACAAATGACACCAGACACTTATTTATGTATATATGTACAAACACTGCGAATCTGATGTTAAACAGAATTGTTATTATATTTTATTTGTGTAAAAAAAAAATCAATAAAAATTGTATTAAAAAAAAGTGTAATTGATCATACCTGTGGTGAGAATAGGATGCAGCCATCCTTTCTCTCCTTGGTATTTTAGTGGCTTTTAATCGGGATAACTTCTGGGCTGGCTTCAAAGATTGGATTGGGGAGCATTGTGTTGCAATAGTTCTTCTCCTTCCTCTGGGAGAGTTTTAGTCAGCATTCATGGAAGGAGAAGTCTAGTCCACAGATACTGCTTTGCAGTGCTCAGCCCCCTCCCCACTTCTGTTTAATATTAACATGAAGAAACTGGTTGAGGCTGAAGGCATTTCATTTGATTGTGAAATAGTAGATTTATTATTATTCATCCCAATGAGTATGAAAAAGACCACTTATTCAACCTGATTCTACCTGAATCATATTAGGATGAAAAATGAGATTAAAATTAGAAAAATATCTCTTTCTTCTTTAATCTTTTTACTAATACAGCATTTTTTAATTCAAGTGAATAAACAGAATATTAATGAAAAAAACCTCTTATTTGTATTTTATGTTAGAAATAACTTGCCAGGCAGACTATATTGAAAATGGAAACATATTATCTCCAGAGATCATTTATAAGGAAGGTGAGAGAATACGATTCTCCTGTCATGAAGGATACTCACATGTTGACAGACAAGATGCCTTATGTACTGAGACTGGATGGGGTACAAAGCTTCAATGTGAAGGTCTGTATGTGATTCTAATGGTCATGGTTGTTTCGAAATCTTACACACATTTTAGTCTTCTTGCTATGCATGCCTAGAATTGCAGCTCCAATCAATCTGACCTGGTTAAAAACCTTGTGGTAAAATAGGGAAAGAAGTATTTGTATGTCTTTATTTGATTTCGTTTTTATCAGACATACGGAGAGCAAGAATAACAAGCATTGTCTTAGAAGACTCATCCTTCCTTTTTTTAACAAGTAAAAGAAAATATTGCCTCAATTTTAGTCTAGATCTATGGATTATTTACATCATACTGAATTGATTTCCTAAACTAGCTATGATTAGTTTTAAAGGGATAACTGAAAAAGAGCCATTAATTCTATAATTTCAACATTTTAATAATCCTTGATTAATTAAAAACTCAGGATTCATGGCTTCCTGGAATTTGTGGAGTCAAATGGCATATTATACTTCCTTTAATCTTAATTAATCAGACTTAAAAATGTCTTTCTTCAAAGAAGGACTTTATTCTTCTGAAGATCATCTGAGGCAAACATTTACTTCAGTCTGCAATCTATCATAAGTAATATGACTCAGCAATAAATGTGGGGCCAAATAGGAATGAATGTTTCATGTAGCATTTCTTGGACAGAGGAACATAATTCATCAAGACTGTTTGTGTCTAAGGCACAAAGTGTAGAAAAAGTAATTGTTTCTTTTAGGGAAAATTTGGGTGATAGTCCCACAAGGGGGCAACTCAATCTATTTTGAAGATATGTGCAAAGGGCAGAATTGATCCACAAATCAGTTGGCTATCTTTGTCTCAGACTGAAATCACCTTATGACTTCAGCATTGGTGGTTCTTACATTTGGGCACTAATTTCACTCTCTTTTTTCCCCCTAAGTGTTGTAAAATCACATTACAATTTTACAATATATTAATTTTTACAATATATTAATTTTACATTAATGGTAGATTTTAGGAGAAACCCTCCTATACTACCACCTCTTTCAATGCTAGACAACACAGTATCAACAATAGAGTCCTTCAAGTTTCTAGGTTCTATCATATCTCAAGATTTAAAAGGGACACCTAACATCAAAAACATCATCAAAAAAGCACAACAAAGATTGTTCTTTCTGCACCTACTCAGGAAGCTCAAACTGCCCAAAGAGCTGCTGATTCAGTTCTACAGAGGAATTATTGAGTCTGTCATCTGCACCTCTATAACTGTCTGGTTTGGCTCTGCAATCAAACAACACAGACACAAACTTTAACAGATAATTGGAACTGCAGAAAAAACAATTGCTACCAACCTGCCTTCCATTGAGGACCTGTATACTGCATGAGTCAAAAAGAGGGCTGTGAAAATATCTACAGACCCCTCACATCCTGGACATAAATTGTTTCAACTTCTACCCTCAAAACGATACTATAGGGCACTGCACACCAGAACAACTAGACACAAGGACAGTTTTTTCCCAAATGCCATCACTCTGCTAAACAATTAATTCCCACAACACTTTCAAATTATCTACTAACACTGTATTACTATTATTCTTCTCATCCTTCTTAGTACCTATCTCTTCCCACTCTTACTATAAGCATGTTGCTTGTATCTTTACGATTTATATTGTTTTATTGTTTCCTAGTATGATTTGATTGCTTATTAGTATCCTATGACTATCTTATGTTAGTATCTTATGATTCTTGATGAATATATTTCTATTCTATTCTATTCTATTCTATTCTATTCTATTCTATTCTATTCTATTCTATTCTATTCTATTCTATTCTATTCTATTCTGCTAAGCAGCAAAGTGAGAACAGAGCATCAGCTTTAGGGCAAGGATCCCCAATGAGGTCCATATTAATTTATCAATGGTCAATAAATGGCTGGATAAATAACTGGTCGATAAATGATGAATCAAAAGTTGGAATTAAGATTGCCAGGAGAAATATCAACAACCTCAGATATGCAGATGATACCACTCTAATGGCAGAAAGTGAAGAGGAACTAAAGAGCCTCTTGATGTGGGTGAAGAAGGTGAGTACAAAAGTTGGCTTGAAACTCAACATTAAGAAAACTAAGACCCACATTAGATGAGGAATGGTATTTCATGAGAAATTTATATTATATAGGATAAGTGAGGTCGGATAGACCTAATTGATGTATTAAGGTATATAAGCTGTTCTGTCTTCTCCGGAATATAATTTAGAGTTATAGTACTGAATATTTGTTCATTAAGGTACTATATGGAAGTACGTATGTTTATTGTTGTATTGTTTTTTGTGTGTCACTTTATGTTGTGTTGTCTTTTCTTTTTAACTGAAATGTAAATAAAGATTATTATTTTTTTTAAAAAAGAAAACTAAGATCATGGCATCCAGCCCTCTCAATTTCTGGCAAATAGATGGGAAAGAAATGGAGGTAGTGACAGATTTTATTTTCCTGGGCTCCAAGATCACTGCAGATGGGGACTGCAGCCAAGAAATTAAAAGATGGTTGCTCCTGGGGAGGAAAGCTATGGCAAATATAGATAGCATACTAAAAAGCAGAGACATCACCCTGCCAACAAAAGTGTGTATAGTCAAGGCCATGGTTTTCCCAGTTGCAATGTATGGCTGTGAAAGTTGGACCATAAGAAAGACTGAGCACCAAAGAATTGAAGCCTTTGAACTATGGTGCTGGAGAAGACTCCTGCGAGTCCCTTGGACTGCAAGGTGATCAAACCGGTCAGTCCTAGTGGAGATCAACCCTGACTGCTCTTTAGAAGGCCAGATCCTCAAGATGAAACTCAAATACTTTGACCACCTAATGAGAAGGAAGGACACTCTGGAGAAGAGCCTAATGCTGGGAAATATTGAGGGCAAAAGAAGAAGGGGACAACAGAGAACGTGGTGGCTGGATGGAATCACTGAAGCAGTAGGCGTGAGCTTAAATGGACTCCAGAGGATGGTAGAGGACAGGAAGGCCTGGAGGAACGTTGTCCATGGGGTCGCGATGGGTCAGACACGACTTCGCAACTAACAACAACAAAATGATGAAAAGTCATTTGCAATCAACTAATCTTTCTTCACCTATTGAGAGTTTCTCAAGGACCTGGAGCAGATAAATGTTCTTGTTGGTTAAAGATAGACCACCTATTTTTATTACTGTTGGAGAGTATTACTTGGTCTGTTGTGTGGATGTTTGGGTAGTTTAGGGGTGGGGAATTGTGGTGGGTGGGGTGTGTTTGGGGATTATTATGTGTGATGGACCTGGTCTTTGGGTGTTAAGTGAATTTCATTTTATGGGTATACTGTGTATACACATACAATGACAATAAAGTTATTTATTTATTTATTTATTCCATTCATTCATTCATTCATTCATTCATTCATTCATTCATTCATTCATTCATATTCCTCCATAGAAATTAAGTGTTTCCCTCCAGTAGTGACGAATGGCTACTTTCAATATAGACGAGATCACTATATGTACAATGATGAAATTGAAACAATATGTAATGAAGGGTTTGTCTTTGGAGGCCCCGGAAAGGTTTCCAAATGCACTGCAACTGGTTGGCATCCTCCTCCTGTCTGTAAACGTAAGTAACTTTTTCTATGAAGTTTCTTTCTAGAGCAGAACTTGCTTCATTGTTTATAAATAATATTCTTATAGTTATGCTAGATGCAGTGAGATAATTATGGTGGGAGGAGAATAGTTTATTATAGATACCAGTAGTTACAGCATGATTTCTGTAATTTTTTCATTAAACAATCCTACAGTTTTGTATAATAATCATAAAATTGTTCCACAATAAAATAAGGAAAAACAAGATAAAAATGGAAAAATAGCATGATGCTACAGTATAGAAAACTTGCACCTTGCTATCACTAACCAGTAATTCATAAGCCATCTGAAAACTGTAGCGACCCAACTGAATTTTCAGGGGCCTGATTAATTAATGTCCATCCAAAAATTACCTATTTGACAAACTCTGGAAGGAAGAAAGGTGATCGTTGAAGCTCCGAGCCATTTTCCTGCCTAGCAATCTACCAATGGTGCTACTTTGGAACAAAGATTTATTAGTCTTAGTCTAGAAGAAATGCTCAGGTCTCTCTCATTCCAGCTTGCAAGGGAATGCTGTCACAAAGTGGCAAGTGTACTTTGAAGTAGGCTGTGGAGTGTGCTAAACAACAATGCAGTAGGAAAACTAGGCTATTTCCATGGGATATTCCTCTATAAGATGATAAGGAGGGCCAGAGAGGTCAAAGTATCTGCCACATTACCTGTTCACCCCAGGTGAAATTCTTACACTTTTCAGTGATAGGATGACCCTGGGCCATACAGGAGTTGGTGGATCAGGTATTCATGAAACTGCCCTTTTCAGGTACATAAGCAGCCTGATGCCAGGTCTGTTGTATACTTGACAAAAGAAAGTGTAGTCCGGATGTACAGAAAAAAATTCCTTCTATAGTTGGTTAGGTGGCCCAAATTGGAAAGGCTGTGGAAGATAGCTAATACAATGTTTCCCCGAAAATAAGACCCTGTCTTATATTTCTTTGAACCCTGAAATAAGCACTTGGCCTTATTGCCATGCACTCAAAAGCCCAATTGGGCTTATTATCAGGGGATGTCTTATTTTGGGGAAAACATGGTAGTATCCAGGGAAAAACGAAGATTCCTTGCGTAGTGAAGCATCACAGAGAGACTGCACAGCACATCAAAATTGGGTTTTGATAGGGGTTTTTAAATGATCTTAGTTGGATGTTTTAAATTTGGCCGAATGATTTAATTATTTTAATAAGCTTTTAATTTTTGTTGTACATTGTTTTTATCATGGCTGTTCACCGCCCTGGGTCCTCCGGGAGAAGGGCGGTGTACAAATATAATAAACTAACTAACTAACTAACTAACTTGAAGTACTAGAAGAAATCAGAAAATATCATTTTGATTCAGAGTGAGAAATGACGGCAGAGCTGATTCTTGCAATGGGACAGGGACAGGTTGGGGACAATGCTGTGTATTCATACCCTCAATGAACTATTACGGGAGGCCTCTTTGCTTCAAGAGAAACAGAAAATGTTGATGAGTCTATAGGATCACATGCAGTGAAATTTGCTAGCACCTGAGCAGACCTACTTTTTTCATGGCACATGAACAGAATGATTGCAACAAGTGAAATAAAATCATAAATTGAGGAACTTAACTTTGATTAAATGAGGAATGGAAGGAATAGTACTGAAATGGCAGAACAGAAGGCCTAAACTCCAAAAAAGTTTGTACAGAAGTGGCTGAAGGAATGAAATGAATAGTTTTAAAGAAGGAAAGGAAAAGACAGTAAAAGTTAAAACTGTCTCAATCTAGAAAAATGGAAACACAAGGGTCTTATGTCCTGGCTTGTTTACAAATACTTGAGAAACACAGTGAGTATAGTTCAGGCCCTATAAAGGTTGTCAAAAGTCACAAACTATCTAAACACTCTTAAAATCTGTGTTGTCCAAACACAGTCAATAGTGACTTATCCAAAAGTGAAATTAAACAGGGATCTAGGTATTCTTTGCAATTCTGATGCCAAAACAGATTTGTATAAAATTGAACATTAAAAAAAAAAATCCTTAAAGAGGCAAGGCGAAACAATGAAAGAAAAAATAAGTTAGCTAGAAGGTGGCCTAGTAATTAAGCTCCGGCAGCACCTTCCTAAAATGCTCCAAGTTTCCTGCACAACTACCACTGAACACAAAATCTATAACTCAAAAGAATTTGCAAGTCTTCTCAAAACAAAGAATTCTAAATCACAATGAGATATGACATCTAGTATTATGGTAATATCATTATCAGAATAGAGTCTTCAGAAAAAGATACTCTGAAGTTTTTTTGGTGAGGTATTTTTTGGTTCTGCTTAAATTTCTATCCTGCTTCAATATCCAGTTATTGAATCAAGGTTACCAAATTGTTTCATGGGAAAAAAAGGGAATGTAAACCTCTCTAGTCCTAGCCTGTAGATGTAGCTATAGTGTACTATGAGAAGTCCCTCATAGTATGGAACTATGAGGGACTTCCAAATGACTGGAAAATTTTGGCGGGAAAAAAAAAACCTCCAGAGGAAAGATCAAACTCTGGTCAAACCAGAAATTCTGAAATTCTCTCTGTTGAAAATCTCCTCAAAGATACTAGTGAGGTATTACATTCTCATCAGAGATCATAAGACACTTATTAAAATTATATCTTGCGAAGCTGCCCGAGGTATTCATAAAGCTGAACTTAAACATTGTGTCCCCCTAATTTCTATAGTGATTTTGAAACAATTCAGCATTATGCAAAAAACGGACCTCTAAATTCAAATACATTCCTGGCTAGACATTCTGCCTCTTTCAATATAAATATGAATCAAACCATCTTCTGTTTCAAGGTTCCTGGAGTTTTCTTGAGAGGCTGCTGGGAAGATGGAAGTTCTTCTCCCAAACTGCATCCAAGTGCCACTTTTTGTCTTAGAACACCTAACTCTTTCCCCTGCCCAGCAGGAAGTAAGGGTTGGGAAGGGAAATTCAATACGCAACCAAAGACATATCTACTGGATTGTGAATTGTATTTCAGAGGCTGCAATCTGCTATTCAATCTTTAGTAACAATGGGACATAGCGCTACTTTACTTATCTAATGATATCCTTGTACCTGAAGGGCACACGTTTCAGGATCTTAAGCTTAGAACTGGAAAGAGAAGAAAGGAGTAAAGGCTTAGGGAAAAAGCTTCATACATTTTCTTGATGTCAAAGTTTTGTTTTGTTTTTTATTGTAAAGAGTCATTCCGTAAAATATTAGCTGAGGAAAGCATTTTCTTTTAGGACGAAAGCATTATAAGTTAGTCCTCAGCTTGTTATTGATGCACACCTTGTTAAAAGTTCCTTGGTGATGAATATTTATTTTATTTATTTTATTTGTCAAGCATGTATAAGATAACAGATATAAATATAAACATGATTATGAATATAGGAAATGGATGCGAATAAATGGGGACAGTAGGACAGGGACGGTAGGCACGTTGGTGTGCTTATGCACGCCCCTTACAGACCTCTTAGGAATGGGGGGAGGTCAACAGTAGACAGTCTAAGGTTAAAGTCAGTGGTGGGATTCAGCCAGTTTGCACCACTTCAGGAGAACCGGTTGTTAACTTTTTGAGCAGTTTGACAAACTGGTTGTTGGAAGAAATCATTAGGGCAGAGAACCGGTTGTTAAATTACTTGAATCCCACCACTGGTTAAAGTTATGGGGGTTTGGGGATGAAACCACAGAGTCAGATAGTGAATTCCAGAATATATCTTGATGTATCAGAATATATCAGAACTCTTGATCATTTAGTATCGTGGGATTCAGCAGACCAGTCAAAAGGTTGCTGTATGAATGAACCTAATCCCTCTGGAATATGAAAACCACACTTGTGCAAGTTTCATCAAAAGCAATGTATGCATCAGCTGAACATGTTCCTAGGAAGGGATTTGCTGCCTATATACCATTCTACTGTAATTATTCACCACTACTAATCACTAGTTAGTAGCGGCAAAACATTTAAAAAACAAAGAGGTACACTTTTAAGCTAGAGTGCAGGAGAACATAAGAAAAGCCTTGGTGGTGCAGCAGATTAAAGCACGGATAAGTAATACCAGCTGCCTGCAATTACTGCAAGTTCAAATCTCACCAGGCTCAAGGTTGACTCAGCCTTCCATCCTTTTGAGGTAGGTAAAATGAGGACCCAGTTTGTGGGGGCAAGAAGCTGACTTTGTATAAAAAAGAATACCACTTGGGGTGGGGGGGTGCGAAAGCCCTACTAAGCAGATATATACAAAAGTATGAAGGCTATTGCTTAACACATTATAAGCTGCCCTGAGTCTCCAGAAAAGGGCGGCATATAAATCGAACCAATAAATAAATAAATAAATAAATAAATAAATAAATAAATAAATAAATAAATAAATAAATAAATAAATAAATAAATAAATAAATAAATAAGCTAATCATGAGAGACAGATTGAGTGGGAAGAACCTTAGAGGTTTAATTTTAGAAATCTTAGTGATGCTAGGCCCAAGATTACTGAAGAGAAGCCATTCATGCAGGAAAGCACAGAAAATCCTGCACATTGTGACGAGGCTCTTTTGGAAGTATTGCGGATCTCCCGCAAGGAAAGAAATGTTACTTTACCTGTGTCTCCAGGAAGGTTAAAAACATACTTCTTTCTTACTTCTCACTTAATACTTTTCATTAAATATATACTCTAGAGCCAGTTTGTTATAACTGTGAAGGTGCCAATCTTGAAACCCAGGAGACTGTGAGTTGTAGTCCTATCTTAGTTATGAAAGCCACTGGGTAATATGGTGCCAGTCACTCTCTCAACCCAATTCACCTCATAGGTGGTTGTGGTAGAGAAAATAGAAGCTAGAGGTATAACTATGTTTGCTGCCTTGACTCATTTATGAAAAGGCAGGATGAACATATAATAATCACAATAACAGCAAGAATCATAATAGTTGCATAAGTCACTGTGCAGTGATAAAAAGAAGATAGAAAGAAGTTCAGTCCCATTTTACAGTGTAAGATCGAAGATGTCAAATCTACATCATTCCATTCTCCCTACAGCCCTCACAGATTGTAAGCAGAAGAAATAAGGGCCTTTGATTCCCCCTTCAGTCATTGTCATTCTCTGTTCTTTCTTAGATGCAGGGCAGAAATCCAGATCAGATTCTGGCATTGCAACAACATTTAATAAGAAGTTCATCTCTGATGCTAGTACAAACTAAAGCAAAGCAAATGAATTGATAGAATATTCTGAATTATGGGGGTGCCTTACTTTTTTTTCTATCCTTTTTCTTCAGGAAAGGGCTGTGACTATATCCGTATAGAAAATGGAAGAATGGCTGATCGTTTTGAATGGTATGACTATCCTCTAATTGTTGTCAGTGAAGTTGTATTGTGTCTAAAAGTTGAAATTGTGGCAACTGGAGAAAACTTTGTTAATCTAAGACATTTAGTTGCTAATCTGATATGGTCACCCATTAAACTCCAAAAGATTTAGACCAGAATACAGGACATTCAAAACACAAGTGAGAATCTTCGGCCCATGATGCACATGTAGGAATTCCAATACAGACTCAGATCAGGCCACTAAAATATAGAATACATTTATTTATTTATTTATTTATTTATTTATTTATTTATTTATTTATTTATTTATTTATTTATTTATTTATTTATTTATTTAAATTTGTATACCGCCCTTCTCCAGCAGGACTCAGGGCGGTGAACAGCCAGAATAAAACAGAACATACAAAATTTAAAAACAGTTTAAAAATAATTAAATATTTTTGGCCACAATTTAAAACAACCCAGGCTAGGTGAAATAAATAAGTTTTCAGGGCCCAACGAAAAGTCCGGAGGTCTGGTACTGTGCGTATCTCTGGGGGAAGGTTGTTCCAGAGGGCGGGCACCGCCACAGAGAAGGCTCTCCCCCTCGGGATTGCCAGCCGACATTGTCTGGCGGACGGCACCCTGAGGGGGCACTCTCTGTGCGAGCGTAGTGGCCAGTGGGAGGCTATTGGTGGCAGAAGGAGGTCTCGTAGATACCCCGGCCCTAAGCCATGGAGCACTTTAAAGGTGGTCACCAACACCTTGAAGTGCACCCAGAAGACCACCGGGAACCAGTGCAGCTTCTGCAGGAGAGGTGTCACATGGGAGTGCCCTGTCACTCCCATAATCCCCCACGCGGCCGCATTCTGGACCAGCTGGAGCCTCCGGGTGCACCCCAGGGGGAGCCCCATGTAGAGAGCATTGCAGGAGTCCAGGCAGGAGGTGACAAGCACCCGAGTGACGGTGCGTACGGAGTCCCGATCCAGAAATGGACGCAACTGGTGTATCAGGCAAACCTGATAAAAAGCCCCCCTGGCCACAGCCATCATATGCTCTTCTAAAGACAGCTGTGCATCCAGGAGGACGCCCAAGTTGCGAGCCCTCTCCGTGGGGGCCAGTGATTCACCCCCAATAACCAGCAATGGCACCAGCTGGCTATATCGGGATGCCAGAAGCCACAGCCACTCGGTCTTGGAAGGGTTGAGTCGGAGCCTGTTTCTCCCCATCCAGGTCCGCACGGCCTCCAGGCACTGGGACATCACTTCAAGGGCATCGTTGGGGTGGCCTGGGGTGGAGATGTACAGCTGGGTGTCATCAGTGTACTGATGGAACTCCACTCCAAAGCCACGGATGATCTCACCCAACGGCTTTACATAAATGTTGAATAGAAGGGGCGAGAGGACCGACCCTTCCAGCACCCCACAAACAAGGTGCCTCGGGGTCGACCACTGCCCCCCATCAACACAGATTGCGACTGGTCAGAGAGGTAGGAGGAGAACCACCGCAAAACGGTGCCCCCCAACCCCAACCGCTCCAATCGGTGCAACATGATACCATGGTTGATGGTATCAAAAGCTGCTGAGAGATCTAATAGAACCAGGATAGAGGAGCAACCCCTATCCCGAGCCCTCCAGAGATCATCCACCAACGCGACCAATGCCGTTTCTGTGCTGTGCCCAGGCCTGAAGCCGGGCTCGAGCGGATCTAGATAGACAGCTTCATCCAGGTTCTGTGGCAGCTGCCGCGCCACCACACTCTCAACAACCTTTGCAATAAAACGAAGGTTGGAGACTGGACGATAGTTAGCCAAAATAGCTGGATCCAGAGAGGGCTTCTTGAGGAGGGGCCTCACCACCGCCTCTTTCAAGGCAGCCGGCAGGACACCCTCCCTCAAAGAAGCATTAATAATCCTCTGGAGCCAGCCTCGTGTAAGCTCCCGGGAAGCCAGCACCAACCAGGAGGGACACAGGTCCAGTAAACATGTGGTCGCGTTCAGCCATCCCAGAATCCTGTCCACGTCCTCGGGAGCCACAGGATCAAACTCCTCCCAGATAACACTCTCAAGACCTGCCTCAATCATCCCGTCCGGACATACCCAGTCAGTGGCCAGACCTTCCCGCATCTGAGCGATTTTATCATGCAGATACTGCACAAAATCCTCAGCTCGACCCTGCATATAGCTTATATGGCAGTATGATTTATTTTATATAATTAAAGGGCAAATTAGATGCCTTAAGTTTCTATAAGAAAGACAACCATGAATCTGCCTAACCAGATACATTTATTTCCCCCCTCAATCTGCCTATGGATTTTCCAACTTATTGTATACAGCTTTTCTTTGCAGCTTCTTAGCCCATTTATTCATGATTTTGAAAAGAGGCAATCTTTCTCTGGCTCCACTGGTTTCCCAGGTATTTTACAAAGAGTTCACATTTTACAAACAGAAGAATTCACATTTTATATTTCCTTTTACCAGTTGAACACACTTGTACGAAGGTTTTTCTATCCCATGGAAATTTTGGATCGCAGCAACAGAGTTTTCAGATCAATGCTAAAGCAAAATATATTTGTCATGATGGCTATACAACGTCAAAAGGAGAGACTGAGGCAGAGACACAGTGCCTTACAGAGGGCTGGAGCCCAGAGCCAGAATGTATCAATAAGTAAATACAATTCCATTGGAAGATAGGTTGAAACTGACTGGCATAGACAAAGACATGGAATCTTATTCAGTGAAGAATAGCCTGATATCATAACAATTTATTTATTTTATTTATTTATTTTGTCAAGCATGTATTGCATAACAGATATAAGTAGAAACATAATTATGAATACACAAGATAGATACAAATAAAAGGGAACATTAGGACAGGGATGATAGGCATGCTGGTGCGCTTATGCACGCCCCTTACAGAACTCTTAGGAATGGGGTGAGGTCGACAGTAGACAGTCTAAGGTTAAAGTTTTGGAGGCTTGGGGAAGAAACCAGTGTCAGATAGTGCATTCCAGGCATTGACCACTCTTGCCATATTTTCTGCAATCAAGGTTGGAGTGGTTTACCTTAAGTTTGTATCTATTGTTTGCTTGTGTATTGTTGTGGCTGAAGCTGAAATAGCCAGTCAGGTAGGACATTGTAGCAGATAATTTTATGTACTACGCTTAGGTCAGACCGAAGGCGGCCTAGTTCTAAATTGTCTAAGCCCAAAATTTCAAGTCTGGTGGCATAAGGTATTCTATTGCGGGTAGAGGAATGAAGGACTCTTCTTGTGAAATATCTCTGGATTCGCTCAATTGTATTAATGTCCAATGTGCAGTGTGGGTTCCAGACAGATGAGCTGTATTCGAGAATTGGTCTAGCAAAGGTTTTGTATGCCTTAGTTTGCAACACAATATTACCGGAGAAGAAGCTATGCACGATTAGGGTTAACAACTTTTAATGCTTTTTGGAAATGCGGTTACAGTGAGCTCTGGCACTGGCACTGGCACTGAATGTTTGAGATGAGTACTCCAAGGTCCTTGACAGAATTAGGGTCATCCAGAAGGTCGTATCCACCCAGCTTGCATTTTGTGTTTTGAATTTTTTTGCCAATGTGTAAGACAGAGCATTTGTTGGTTGAGATTTGGAGTTGCCAATTGTTTAACCATTCTGACAGATAGTCAAGGTCTTTTTGTAGGGTAGCAGTATTGTCGGTGGTGTTGAATAGTTTTACATCATCAGCAAAGAGCTTATGGTTATGGGGGATTTCAACCTGCCGTCCGTGGGTGAGACGTCAGAGATGGCTCGGGAGTTCATGGCTTCCATGACAGCTATGGACCTGACCCAGTTAATTCATGGCCCTACCCACACAGGGGGAAACACGCTGGATCTGGTTTTTGTCTCTGGACAGTGGTTGAGGGATCTTGATATAGGGGATATAGTTACTGAACCCTTGTCATGGTCAGATCACTCTCTCCTTCGTCTCGACTTTCGAACCGCTGCACCCCGCCGCAGGGAGGCGGAGCCGGTCAGATGGTTCCGCCCCAGGCGCCTGATGGAACCTGACAGATTCCAGACGGAGCTTGGGCCATTTCCTGAGGTTCTGGCACACGCCTCGACTGGAGACCTGGTGGCCGCCTGGGATAGGGCGGCTGCTGGTGCTCTGGATCGGGTCGTGCCTTTGCGGCCTCTGACCCGGCGCCGATCTCAATTGGCTCCTTGGTTTACCGAGGAGCTGAGGGAGTTGAAGCGCCGGAAAAGACACCTAGAGAGTAGTTGGAGGGCCAGTCTTCTTGAATCTGACCGGACACTAGTAAGATCCCACATTAGGAATTACTTAGTGGCGATAAAAGCAGCGAAATGTAGTTATTTTGCTGCTCTTATTGCGTCATCAGATAATCGCCCGGCCGCCCTCTTTAGGGTGACCCGCTCCCTGCTCCACCAGGAAGCGCGGGAGGACCCCTTGGAGGGTAGAGCCGAGGATTTTGTTCAGTATCTGTATGACAAAATCACTCAGATTCGGGAAGATTTGGACTCCGACTGGGTAGTCTCAGGGGGAGAGACGGGGGCAGGTCTTGAGAATGTTATCTGGGATGAGTTTGATCCTGTGACCCCTGAGGACGTGGACAGGATTCTGGGTAGACTGAACGCGACCACTTGTTTATTGGACCCGTGTCCTTCCTGGTTAGTACTGGCTTCCCGGGAAGTGACACGAGGCTGGCTCCAGGGGATTATAAACGCTTCGCTGAGTGAGGGTGACTTTCCCGCCGCCTTGAAAGAGGCGGTGGTGAGGCCTCTCCTCAAGAAGCCTTCCCTGGACCCGGCAATGTTGGTAAATTATCGTCCGGTCTCCAATCTTCGCTTTGTTGCGAAGGTTGTTGAGAGTGTGGTCGCGCAACAGCTCCCCCAGCACCTGGATGAAACGACGTATCTGGATCCATTCCAGTCGGGCTTCAGGCCCGGGTACAGCACGGAAACGGCATTGGTCGCGTTGGTTGATGATCTCTGGAGGGCTCGGGACAGGGGGTGCTCCTCTGTCCTGGTCCTGTTAGATCTCTCAGCGGCTTTTGATACCATCGACCATGGTATCATGCTGCACCAGTTGGAAGAGTTGGGGGTGGGAGGCACTGTGTTGCAGTGGTTCTCCTCCTTTCTCTCTGACCGGTCGCAGTCTGTGTTGACAGGGGGACAGAGGTCGACCCCGAGGCCCCTCATATGTGGGGTGCCGCAAGGGTCGGTCCTCTCGCCTATCCTGTTCAACATTTATGTGAAGCCGCTGGGCGAGATCATCCGTGGTTTCGGGGTGGAGTACCATCAGTACGCTGACGACACCCAGCTGTACATCTCCACCCCGGATCACCCCAACGAGGCCCTTGAAGTGATGTCCTGGTGCCTGGAGGCCGTACGGATCTGGATGGGGAGGAACAGGCTCAGGCTCAACCCATCCAAGACTGAGTGGCTGTGGTTTCCGACGTCCCGATATAGTCAGTTGACACCATCACTGACTATTGGGGGCGAATCATTGGCCCCCACGGAGAGGGCTCGCAACTTGGGCGTCCTCCTGGACTCACGGCTGTCTTTAGAAGAGCACTTGACGGCCGTGACCGGGAGGATTTTTCATCAGGTTCGCCTGATTCGCCAGTTGCGTCCCTTTCTGGATCGGGACTCTTTACGCACGGTCACTCATGCCCTTGTCACCTCCCGCCTGGACTATTGCAACGCTCTCTACATGGGGCTCCCCTTGAGGAGCACCCGGAGGCTCCAACTGGCGCAGAATGCGGCCGCGCGGGTGGTAATGGGAGCGACATGGCGTTCCCATGTAACACCTCTCCTGCGCGAGCTGCACTGGCTCCCGGTGGTCTTCCGGGTGCGCTTCAAGGTTTTGGTTACCACCTTTAAAGCGCTCCATGGCTTAGGACCCGGGTACTTGCGGGACCGCCTACTACCACCAATAGCCTCCCACCGACCAGTACGCTCCCATAGAGAGGGGCTCCTCCGGGTGCCGTCAGCCAAACAATGCCGACTGGCGGCCCCCAGGGGGAGAGCCTTCTCTGTGGGGGCACCTACTATCTGGAACGAGCTCCCCCCAGAGATACGGAGGATCCCGGATCTGCGCACCTTCCGCCGCGCCTTAAAGACCTTACTATTTCACCAGGCCGGCCTGGCCTAATTTTCCCCCTCTTTTATAAAAGATTTTTAAAATTTTAAATATTTTAAATATTTTAAATATTTTTTAGTATTTATATATTCAATTTTAAATTGATTTTAAAAGTTTGGGGTTTTAAATTTGTCGGGGCCAAAATTATTTAATTTGATTTTATTCTATTTTTTAAATTTTGTATTGTATGTGTTTTTATTGTTTGGCTGTGCACCGCCCTGAGTCCTTCGGGAGTAGGGCGGTATAGAAATCTAATAAATAAAAAAATAAAAAATAAAAAAATAAAAAGAGAACACTGTTGCTTATAATATGACCATAAAGGTCATTTATGTAAAGTATAAAGAGTGTGGCTCCTAAAATGCTTCCTTGGGGGACACCGCTGTTAACAGGTGCAGGGTTTGATAGGGTGTTCCCTATTTTGACTGCTTGTTGCCTGTTTGATAAGAACACAGCTATCCACTTATGCAGGGATCTGGAAATCCATAAGATTTTCATTTTAGAAGTAGTTTGACGTGTACTACTGAATCAAGGGTCAAAAAAAAATCAAATCAAATTTGTAAATGTATCTCTTCAAGAAGTCTAACTATAGGCTCATAGTATAAAATTATTGTTTTGTTCATGATTTGAAAAAAATAACTTGCAATCTAAATATGTGTACCCTTTTATTGTAAACATACAATTTGCATTTTATTTCCTGTCCTCCCAAGAGCTTATGCCACAAATATGCTATAGATGCAAACAGAAAACATATATTATGGATTTTCCATTTACAGAAAGTTAAATATCCTTAAACTTGCAAAAGGGCAAGAAAACTTGTTGAACATCTGCCACGTTCTCTACACAAAAATTACTTCAGATTCAAAAGCAAAAACTGTTGAAAGACACAAAGTGCTCACATAGTGACTTGTCTGCAGGATAGGTAGCCACGACTACAGCACAATCCTGAAAAACTATGTATATATGTTCAGATACTAGAATCATGTGAAGCAGTGAAGCAGTCTGCAAGACCAGATTGTCTAATGTGACCCACTAACCTGGTTAAAAAGCAACTATCTATGTTTGCCAAAATCACTAGCATGAAGCAGTGAGGATGTCAGCGTTCCAAATTGTGATCTCTTTCAACACTGACATAAAAGGCACAGGAAGACTTGCTTAGTGCTGGAATGAACTTTCACCTAGTTCCTGGCTCTTCAGCAGATAGAGTTACCTGGGCAACAGAGGGAGGGGGGGATTCTTGTGAAGAGAAAGGGAATGGGACGAAGAGATGGATTTGCATAGTGGCCAATGAGACATTGGGGTTGAAGAACGGAAAAGGAGGGGTGTGGAAGGAGGTGCCAATCTTGGCTGCAACTGAAGTCAGGCATGTCATTCTTTCTATTCTTAAAGAAAAAAAAAGGATTCATTAGAAACTTTGCATTTGAAAATGAAGTTTATTTAAGATAGCAGCGAAACCTGACAGACAGCCAAGATTCCTCCAAAGCCAAGCTGGCTGATTCAAAATCACCCCGTTCCCTCCCAGACATCTGGTCGGACTGGAGATTGTCCCCTGATAGTATGGCTGAAGGCAAGCTCTCGGAGGAAAGCCTGCTTCGAGCAACGAGAGGAGGAGAATCGGCTGTGATCCCAGCCAGTTTGGAAAGTACGAAAGCTCAACTCTCCCCGCCTTCCCCATCGGCAGAACTTCAAACAAAGAAGCATGAGCCAGATAAGTACCCGGGGACTGTGCCAAAAGCCTCTGAGGCTGAATTTCCCTTTCCAAATGTGAAAGACAAAGGGAAACCCCTAAGTGAATTGGGCAGGGCTTCCTGGTTGTGGGAACGGGAACAAGCCAGAAAACAAACTAAGCGCCAAGAAATCCTAAGGAAGCCACTCGAAAGCCCCATAGATGAGTTGAAAGAGAAATTTGACCGTGCCACCCTTCAGGGGGAGGGGCCATCCTGCAGATCCAAAGAGAAGAGGGACCCAGTCTGGGCGATTGATCCAAGAGGCCGTAGGCCAAGGCACAGCCCTTCCCCCCTCCACAGCAGGAGGGGGAAGAGCCCAACGACGCATCCATGGGTCCCCCCCTCCCAGCAAGCAGCAAAGCCTAGATGAGGCAGCACCTCCCTACCCCAAGATGAGAGACGAGGCAGAGGACTATCAACACCAAGGCCGGCCCTACAGACCTCAGCACAGAGAGGAGAGGGCAGAGAGGGAGGAGCCACCCCAGTTCAGAGGGAAGTTTGATGGTGACCCAGACAACCTTGCCCAATTCCTCGATTCAGCTGAGATATATATAGAGTGTTTTTGACACCTCTACCCTTTCCCCAGAGCCCTAGTGAATGCTATTGAGGAAGGGCTGGAGGGAGAAGCAAAGAGGTGGTCAGCATCCCTCTATAAAAACAGGGCCCCCCAGCTGCAAGATGCAGATGGGTTCTTGCAACTATTGAGAGCCCGTTATGAGGAGGAGGAGGAGGACCCCTATGTGGAAGACGAGCTCAGAAACCTAATGCAGAAGGGGAAGCCCATCAGAGAGCATATCCGTGAATTCAGGAGAGTCATTGGGACACTGCCTCCCCTACCAGAGCGATTGCTGGTGTATTTTTTTAGAACAAGCCTAGATAAGAGAATTTCCCAAGTGACTGCTTATCGTGACATCACAAACCGACTCTCTGAATGGTTCCGGTGATAAAAGTTGACAGAGGGTTGCGGGCGAGCGACATGTCGAAACCACCAGAGGGAAAGGAGAGAGGCCGACCAGACCAGGGACCACTCAACAGACGAGATACCCCAACATCACAGCCCTCCCACAGACCAACTGCCCCACAGAGCCCACTGAAATGCTACAGATGTGGGGAGAGCGGCCACATAGCAGCAAGATGTGGAATGCCTAGGCCGGGACCAGCTCCACCACCCAAAGTACGACCGGAACAAGGGCCCAAGTGCACCACCCACGTACCGCAGAAAGCTCCCCAAATCCCGGAGTTTTTCGCTCACCTGACCGAAACCAGAGGAATCCCAGATGAGGGAGATCACTCCCCCGAACCCTATGACACGGAGGCGAGGATGACCCGATGGTGAGTGCACCCGTCCATCCTTTTCTTTTCCCCATATGCCTAACAGCCCCCAAAACAGGGGGCGCCTCCAATACTTAATTAAATGGAAGGGCTACCCGTTATCAGAGGCTTCCTGGGTGAAGAGTTCAAACATCCAAGCTGACCGCCTTATAGCAAGATTCCATGCAGACCACCCGGGAAAGCCGGGAGTGGGGGTTCGCAGCAAAGAAGGGGACAATGATACTTATCTTGTTGTGGGTTTCCTATGGGGCAGGTTACATCGAAGAAGTGAAGGGAGAGGGGCCGGATGTCAGCGTTCCAAATTGTGATCTCTTTCAATGCTGACATAAAAGGCACAGGAAGACTTGCTTAGTGCTGGAATGAAGATAGAGTTACCTGGGCAACAGAGGGAGGGGGGGATTCTTGTGAAGAGAAAGGGAATGGGACGAAGAGATGGATTTGCATAGTGGCCAATGAGACATTGGGGTTAAAGAACGGAAAAGGAGGGGTGTGGAAGGAGGTGCCAATCTTGGCTGCAACTGAAGTCAGGCATGTTGTTCTTTCTATTCTTAAATAAAAAAAAGGATTCATTAGAAACTTTGTGTTTGAAAATGAAGTTTATTTAAGATAGCAGCGAAACCTGACAGAGAGCTTATTTATAGCAACTCATGATTTGCTTCGTGCATGTGCCTATACCTAAGAGGGGGTCTCTGCAGTCATGTGGCTGGCATGACTAAATGCCAAAGGCGCACGGAATGCTGTTATCTTGATGGGTATATATGTACAAATCAAATTGATTGTTTGAGAAATATTTTTAAAGATTAATCACAAGATTGTTAGCTTCATAAGACTTGATAATCATAATAATTAGGTGCTGCTAAAGCTGAAAATGCTGAATTGTGGCAGTTTTGAAATGGTCCCACTTCTGGAAAGGCATTACCCTGTCCCCCACTCTATAAGGAGGCCAAAGGGCAGAGCAGCTGGCTCTATTTCCCAAACACAAGGTCATCTGCAGCTCTGTACAACAACTTTCTCAACTACCTTTCCAAAACAAGATTAAATATTGGGCTAAAATTGTCCAATATTTAGCAGTGGCTAAAGTCTCATACAGGCTTCTTTAATGAGACAGAAGGGACATGTATCTATAGAGAAGATGGCTGAACTCCCATTCCTAGGTACCTGGTCCACTTTGTCAGGTCCAACAGTTCAAACTGCTTCCAAATAAGAGACTTCTTCCCAGGCATCTACTCTGGACCTGCAACAAAGCTGGCATCTAATTGTGAACTTATCTGAACATTTTTCTTCTAACAAATTCTGAGCGAATTTCTCCATATGCTCCTACAAAACATTTTTCAAACCCCTCTTTATTCAAAAGGACTCGTGTCACCCTAGACAGGGCCATGGAGCAACTATCAGTGCATGCAGTAGGGATATAGAAGCATTGAAGCTTCATCATCCTTACTGCCACACGATAAACCTTAATAGAGGCTCTAACCCGTATTTGGTCAAGGTTGTCCTTTGCTGAGTGCCAGAAATACTCGAGACATCTCTTCTGTCCATTCATCTCCCTCAGCTTTTTCATAAGCCATGAAAAATGGCAGGATTCTTGAGAGGAAAGGTTGCATGGTTGCTGACTGATACAATGCCTCAGCTCCCCCACCTCTTATTCCAACCAGTGACCAAGTCTTTGGATGGACTGTAAAGCAGATAAGCAGGAATAGCCACCCAGCTCTCCTGAAACCTAAGTATCCATCATCTAAGACAGACCAATCTAATAGACCCCTGAAAAGATTAGATTGGTCTCCCGACTCTCAGTTGATTTGATCTCAGCTGTTTTGCTCAGAGCTTTGTTGCTAGCTGCAAAGAGTCCTGGAGCAGATTTCCCCCCCCCCTAGCTATGCTGAAAAAACGAAACCGAAACTAAAGCAGGGTCTTTGCTGCAACGTGACAAAATGAGGCAGAGAGAGATTTCTTTTTCTTTTTCCTCACCAAAAAAGGTAGGTGCAAAACTGCAAATAATGGGAAATTTAGGGCAAAAGAGGAGAGTTCAAGATTTTAAAACACAAAAGAAAAAAAGCTCTATTTAACTAGGCAATTGTAATAATTGAGATACTATTAATTGTATATTGTGTTGAAAGCAGAAATGGTTAAGTTGTGGTTTGGAGGAATATATGGGGGAAATTATTTCGTTTATTATTATTGGTAAATATAATTAATTGATTTGTAAGAAATTGGATTGCATGGAAATAATTGGAATATTAATGTTCATATTGATTAATATACAAAAAAAGATAGTTATATAACTAATTGATTTATATTAAAATGTTGAACTTGTATTAAACAACTGTAATATTACATAATTAACCAATGTGAGGATGGATATAAAAATAGATGACAATGGGAAGGGGTATAATATAGAATAGAAGGGAAAAAATGAATTTGATTAAGATTAGAGATGAGGATGAAAGGTAATATTGGCTTTTTAAAAAAATAGAAAAATTAAAAAAATAGATGAGAAATAAATATGGCAAAAAGGAAATATAGAAATTGTAAATTTAATTGAAATGACTAAACACTGTTTAAATTTGTGAACCAGCCAAATACTCTGTTCAAAGAAAATACATTGTATGTTTGTATGTGTGTTTCTAATTATTGCTATTTATTCATATTTGTTCTCTTTTATTCTTTACAGTTTAACAATTCATTCTTTAACTTAATATCTTTATATTTGTTTGGGGTTGGCTTTCTTCCCTTTCATCTTTTTTATTGTACAGCAATGTTTCTCCTCAAACCTACCACCTCTCTCTTATCTTTCTTTCTTACTTTCTCTTCCCCCCTTCTTCTCCTCCCTTCTTCCTCTTCCTTTCTCCTTCTCCTCCTCTCTTCCTCCCTCTCTTACCCTGACTCCTACTCTAATGTCCCTTCCCTTCCTTCATTCCTCTCTATTGCTGTATCCTTTTATGCATTATTTTTGACTGGTCCTCGCACTTTTGACCAGTCCTCAAATTTACAACTGTCCTCACATTTTACGTTTTTGCCCTATCTTGTCACTATGGTGAAGAGAAGCAGTTGTGAAATGAGTGACATGGTTGTTAAGAATGCTGCACGGGCATAAATGTGAGGATGGTCATAAGTGTGAGGACCAGTCAAAAGTGCGAGAACCTGTCAGAAATGACTTTTTTCAGCCCTCTGAGTAGTCCCTATACACATAGCCATGGCCACCCGGTCACATGACCAGCTAGCCATGCCCACCCAGTCACATGATCTCCAAGCCACGCCCACAAAATAAGCCATGCCCACAGAACGGTAGTAAAAAAATTTAGAACCCACCCCTGCTTAACACCCAAAGACCAGGCCGAACACACATAACAATCCCGAAACACACCCCCACCCACTACAAATTCCCCGCCCCTGAACCACCCAAACATCCAAGTAATGCTGTCAGCTCACTGATGGTGGCCCTTTAGTTCACTGCTGAGTGCAATTGGGATAAAAACTATTCAGAAAATGTGTGGTACAAGTTTTAATTGTTCTATATCTTCTGTCAGAAGGCAACAGTCCAAAATCATGAATAATAATCAGGTCAACCTTATGCAGTCATCAATAGTAGTTTTCACTATTTTGTTTAAAAATGGTGATACTGACTTTCAAAATCGTCTTGCCCATGTAGTTTGATACATTAAAAATTATTACAGGCTGCATTCTGCTGCAGATCAGATTAATCGGTTTAAAAAAGAATTGCATAAAATGTACAGATGGAAATTTATTTCTTTATTCTTCACATTTTATTTTACAGATCTAAGCAAAGCAAATGAACAATAGGACACATACCACACCCTTTGAACCAGAAGATGAATATCTGAAGTCGTATACTATTTTCTTTCATATGATCCCATGAAGCTGGATTGTATATACACAGTTATAAACAGTGGATCCGAATCTAAAAGTCTATTTTGTAAAAGATAGATTTTACCAACTGTAATTACTGGGAAAATAATAACATTTAAAAATAAATTTATAGACCACCTTTAAGGCAGATAAAATTTTACAGTATAACATTATAAATAACTTTTTAAAAATGTATCTGGAATGAGAAATGAAATTTTTTTTCTATATACTGTAATTTTACCTTTAAATGTTTGATTAATCTGAACAATCAATCAGCAGTCCATCTTAAAGCAATGACAATAGATAATTGTAGTTGATATGTTTAGCATATGGATTCTTGAATTCTTCAAAAAATAAAAGAAATCCAAAAATGATTTTTATTGACAAACAATTTGTAATATAGTTTGTAAAGAAACAGAGATGTACAGTAAACATTTCAATTCACTATCCAATCAAAGATCACCAACGATTGCTCCTCTTGGGGTTGCCCTGGAGTTAGCAAAATCAAACTTGATGTTAATAATCAGAAGGAAATTCAGCCAAAAGGATTTCTGCCTATTCTAAAATCTAACGTGGGAAAATCACAAACAGATATAATGCTTTGTTTTTCTTTTTTGTTTTGTTTTCCTTTTTTTCTGTTTGGACAGTAAGATATTGTATAAAAATGTACTTATTTAATAAATTTATTTATTTATTTATTTAATAAAATTTATATGCCGCCCTATCTCCAAGGACTCAGGGCAGCTCAGAACAATAAAACAACCAATTAAAAATATAAAATACATAAATGTACATATATAATTTATATTAAAACCTCCAAAATCTAAAAACCCTCTCAGTCCAGGCTGGGCGATGTGAACAACCAAGTTTTTAATTCACGGCGGAAGGTGCGAAGGTCAGGCGCCAACTGGAGCCCCAGGGGAAGTTGATTCCAAAGTGTGGGCACGACCACAGAGAAAGCTCTACCCCTGGGGGTCGCCAGCCGACACTGTCTAGCTAACGGCACCTGGAGCAGACCCTCCCTATGAGAACGCACTGGGCGATGGGCAGCTGTTGCTGGCAGCAGATGGTCCGCCAAATATCCTGGGCCTAAGCCATGTAGGGCTTTATAGGTCATCACCAACACCTTGAATCTCACCCGGTGGGCAACCGGCAACCAATGCAAGTCGCACAGGAGGGATGTAACATGGGAGTATCGGGACTCTCCCATCACAACCTGCGCTGCCACATTCTGTACCCGTTAAGCCTCCAAGTGGTCCTCAAGGGCAGCCCCATGTAGAGAGCATTACAGTAGTCAACACGGGAGGTAACTAGTGCAACTAGCCAGCGATGGAATCTCTCCTTCGAACCGAGATGCCGATATCCACAGCCACTCAGTCTTGGCAGGGTTGAGCCGAAGCCTGTTCCTCCCCATCCAGATCCGTACCGCTTCCAGGCACTGGGACATCACGTCGAGGGCATCACTGGGCTGGTTCGGGGTGGATATAAAAAGCTGGGTATCAGCAGCATACTGATGATCCACCCTGAAACCATGGATGATCTCCCCCAGCAGTTTCATATAAATGTTGAACAGAAGGGGTGAGAGAACCGACCCCTGAGGCACCCCACAAGTGAGGGGCCTCATGGTCGATCTCTGCCCTCCTGCCAACATAGCTTGCATCCGTCTGGTGAGATGGGCAACACACTTGCCCATCTCACCAGCAAGTGACTCTAGGCAGTTTACAACCAGATAAGCAGTATCAAAAATTAAAACAAATGATAAATATTAACAATGCCTCCAGGCCAATCAGCAGAGCCACGTTTTAATTATAATACCGTGTTTTCCCAAAAATAAGACCCTGTCTTATATTTATTTTGAACCCCGAAATAAGCACTTGACCTTATTTTTGGAGAGATCTTATTATTTTGGGGTGTGTGGAGCAAGATGGGGCTCCTCTTTCCCTTTTACTTGATTTCCAGTTCTGCATTTAAATATTTTGGGGGAGGGCTTATTTTTGGGGGTAGGCTTATTTTAGTGCATGAGTGACATTCAGCAAGGCTTCTTTACTACCTAGAAAGATTGACATTCAAACGTGACTTTACATACCCTTTCTGACTTTTGGTCTAGAACTGTTTTTTTGGTGAAGTTTAATTCTGTGCTTGGTGATGTTTAATCCTGTGTTTATTGATGGGATAATTTTCCCTATTCAGCGTTGTTTGGAAGGAAAAATGTTAATCTCTGTTCCTGAAAAGAAGCAGCTTCAGAAATCTGGCTAGTTCCTATGTCTATTTGTTCTGGTAATTGGTTTAACAAGCAACAGCTACTGTGTTTGCTCCTTTGCTTCACTCTGGAGAGCTTAAATGACCTCTCTACTAAAGGGTTTCACTTTATGATCAAGAGTTGGCTGCTGATAGTTATCATTGCATTTTAATTATTTTAATTCCACAAGGTGCTCTGGCACTCTGCCTGATTTGTAACTCCAGTTTGCAGGTAGTTCTAATCTAATGATTGGTATTTAGGGCAGCTTTTTGCATGCAAAGAAGCTTTTTGTATTTTTGTACAGGTAATCCTTGATTTACAACAGTTCATTCAGTGACCATTCAAAGTTACAATGGCACTGAAAAAAGTGACTTATGACCACTTTTCACACTTACGGCTGTTGCAGGAAACTGTAATTAGGGCAAAGAAGTGATGTCAAGTTGGCCACGCCCACCCAGTCACATGAAACACCGCAGTTGTGAAATGAGTGACCCAGTTGTTAAGAATGCTGCTACAGGCATATAAGATAACCGGTCATAAGTGTGAGGTCCGGTCAAAACTACGAAGACTGGTCAGAAATCACTTTTTGCAGCCTTCTGGGTAGCCCCTCTGTGCATAGGGAGTACTCAGAGGGCTGAAAAAGTTATTTTTGACTGGTCCTCACATTTTGACCAGTCCTTGCACTTACAACTGTGCTCACATTTTATGTTTTGCACCCTATCTTGTCACCATGGTGAAGGGAAGCACCGCAGTTGTGAAATGAGTGACACGGTTGCTAAGAATGTTGCAACGGGCATAAATGTGAGGGTGGTCATAAGTGCGAGGACTGGTCAGAAATAACTTTTTTCAGCCCTCTGAGTAATCCTTATGCATGTAGCCACCAAGCCACACCCCAATTAACCACCAGTTGTTAAAAAATTTGAAACCCACCACTGCCACATACACAGTTAATTAATACCACATATGAAGCTACCACCTTCCAAATTCCTGTTGTCTCACTTAAGCCAGAAGCAGTAGAGGAGCTAGAGTGAAAAGTTTAATTACACAGGGGGCCACCACAGGAGGGGAATGTTGAGGCCAGTGAAGTCCAGCCTTCGATTTCAAGCCTTTATTTCCCAAGGAAGAGCAGGAAAAGCAAAGAGAAATTTGCTAAATGTATAGATATATGTGTTGCAGGAAGAGCACCTGGCATGAAGGATTTGGCAGATGTGGAGGATCTGAATCCTGTACTCCAACTAACCAATCTGTACCCCATCTGTACCCCACTAACTAATTCCCATGAGGAACTTCAATGAAGACGAGGAGATGGAGGAAGGAGCAATTTTTTAGAAAGGGAGGTGATGTGATGGAATGTAATCTAGAGTTGCAGGAGGGAGGAGATCCTTCCCAAGGAGGGAAGAAACAAAGTCAGCTTGGAATCTTTGATATGCAGGAAGACAGTGAAAAAGGACCATTTCTAGCTTTTCAGAGGCAATATCTAATAAGTATAGAGGTTAATGCTTTAGTCTGGCAAGATTCCACTGAAGCAAACTGAGCAAAAATAAATAAATATTCTGAAGTAATTTCTCCCACTTTTGCTGGAGGAATGGAATAATTTTATAAAGAGCATACTCACATGTATTTGTAAAATAGGGTTTTCTTCAGTTTTAGAAATGTAAAATAATGTTCCAGGAAATGCTGTATAAACCGGCTAATCACTCTCTCTCTCTCCCTCTGTCCCCTCCTCTCTCCACACACATGTGCATGTGCATGTACATGCTATGCTTTTGTTTTTTCTGTACAAAATAGGCCTATGAGTCTGTTAATTAAATGAAGAGGAATATGGTAACAGTTAGCTTGTAGTAAGAGCACAATACCAGGCACCTATCATTAAAATTGGGAGTTGTGCTACACATGGGGTAGGAGGCCTACATGTGTGGGGAGGAAGGATTATTAAAGGAACCTCTTAGTTTGGATTATGACATTACTTCAGAGATTGAGCCTATATTTTATTACTTCTTGGTTTGGGCCTATGACAGGAATTTCAACAAGGCCAACAAGGATTGCTTCTGGGTTTGGAGCCAATCAGCTTCATTTCTGAGGGAGGGACTATGATGTCAATCCTATTTTTGGCTTAATAGTGTCCCTTCCAGTTTTGATTCAATCAACAATACTTCTAGGACAGGGGTGTCAAACTCACGTCATCACATTAGCGTCATGTGATGTATCAGGACTTTTGTCCCCTTTGCTAAACTGGGTGTGGGAGTGGCCAATGCGTGATGCATCTGGCCCCCGGACCAGGACTTTGACAGCCCTGTTCTAGGATAAAGGCTATGACCTCATATCTGGTTTGGGACCAATGAGAGGCATTTCCAGGGATGGATCTAGAAGGCATTCCAGTATATTGCAAGAAATAGAAAGAAGGCTGAGAAAGAATGTACAGGCTGCTCGCATCCTGGACATAAACTGTTTCAACTTCTCCTATCTGGATGCAACTATAGGGCATTGCATGCCAAAACAATTAGACACAGATAGATTTTCCCCCATGTAATCACTCTGTTAAACACCTAATTCCCACAGCACTGACTTAGGCCAAAATATATTTACCCATGTAGTAGGCTATATTGCTATTATCCTTGTCATCTTCCCATCCTTTCTCATCTCTCATCTTTCCTACTACTACTTCTTGTATATTATGATTTTTCAATTGTTGTTATATCTTATGATTTATGATCTATGATTTATCACTTTGTTCCTATGTACACTGAAAGCTTATGCACTGGAGACAAATTCCTTGTGTGTCCAAGAACCATACTTGGCCAAGAAAGAATTCTGTTCTGTTGTTCTGTTCTGTTCTATTCTATTCTATTCTATTCTATTCTATTCTATTCTATTCTATTCTATTCTATTCTATTCTATTCTATTCTATTCTATTCTATTCTATTCTATTCTATTCTATTCTATTCTACTCTACTCTACTCTACTCTACTCTACTCTACTCTACTCTACTCTACTCTACTCTACTCTACTCTACTCTACTCTACTCTACTCTTCTCTACTCTACTCTACTCTACTCTACTCTACTCTATTCTATTCTTCTCTACTCTACTCTACTCTACTCTACTCTACTCTACTCTACTCTACTCTACTCTACTCTACTCTACTCTACTCTATTCCCAGGGGAGAAAAACAGTTAATACTAAAGACCCAAGGTGAGGGGATTTTTTTGACTCAATTCAGGTTGTATAAGACAGATAATATACATATGGTTTTCTTCATAGAAGTTAGATGGAATTTGCAGCAAAGAATTTTTCTTATACATCTATAAAAAATGAGAGTTTTGAATTTAAGAAAATAATTTAAAATATTGACAACATATTTTCTCTAAAAAAGAAAAAAGGAAAAAGGAAAATGAAAGTCAAATCAATTTTATCCTTGTAAAAGGGAATTTTCCTGATTAGTAAGAGAAAGATAGATCTTGTATCCTTCTGATAAGGAAGCAATCTCTTATGTTCTCTCTTCTATCCCCAGGAGTTGATAGTATTTGACCTTCTGGATATTTGTTGAAGTGCAACCCAATCCTAGATCTGCAGTAACCGGGAAAAAAGAACAGATACCAAATTGTACCAACAGTTTCCCTTATGTGATTGGCTAATGTTTAACTGCACATTGCTGAAGATTGTAAAACTCCAGAGTAATTTAAGAAAATAATTGGCTATCTGTAAACTTGAGATTTCTCTAAATATTGTTATAATAAATATAAAATAGATATGTCAGATATCAAATGTAATTTATTTATTATCAAATTTCTACAGTGCCCTTTTCATCTCAGTCACTCTGGGAGATTTACAATAAAAAATAAGAGTGTTAGGACATGGAAGAATGAGAAAATGGTTTCCATGGCCAAGAATTTTTCATAAAAATCATGTATAATAATTTTGTTGTTAGCTGCTGCTACTGAAGACCTTGGGAAAGTTCAGAATTGATCAACACTGGAATGAAAATGGAGGGTTTTTTTTCCTTCTGAAGAGTTGGCAGCACTGCCTGAAAAGTTGAACTATTACTTAATTTGTTTGCTGTCCCACCGCAACACAAAGTTCACAAAGCTCACATGAAGTCCTCATTTAGCTATCAAGATCATATTCTTACTCCAGTAATGCTTCCTCTTCACAGCTTTCCTAACAAAAAGCAAAGCGACAAGCAAAAAGGAGGAAGGGATGATAGTAGCTCAGAGAAATCAGCTGAAAGAGCCAAACTGCTGAACTGAATTTTAGTGGTTGGGAAATTACCTGAAGAGCTATGAAGGCCTGGCTGCTCCTGGTTGCTGCTTTTCTTCTCTGGCCAGGCTTCTCTTCTCAAAAGGGTAAGTTAAGACAACGAGAAATCAAGGGGAAAACAGTGTCTGCTGCATTCATTAAAGGACCAGTTACTTTTAGAAAACGCAAACAATTTCATTTTTCTCTTGTGGTTTTCTTGACATTTGTAATACCAGATTCTTTAATAATGTCATGGATTTATAATTCCAGTCCTCTTTTCAAATACAACGTTTTTCAACTACTGATTTGTGAATAGCAAGATACTTTGTATCAGTATTATAAATACATGCCCATTTTGACGGTCTTTGTTTCAGTTAATAGGCAACTTGATATGATACCCAAGAAATTACCAAGTGTAAGATGAGGCTTCATAAATCAGAGTGCTTGAAATTATAGAGATGTATTTCCATTGGGTTTATATCAGGATAAACACAAAGAAATCAGTGGATGTCTAAATTCACAGGGATTATATCTTTCACAAGAAGATGAGGATAATATTGACTTCAGTAGACATTGAAGCTAAGACTATATTTGCTGATATTCATAGTAATATTCCAACGTTTAAGCCAATCATATATTTATCAATGTTTTTTCATGGTTACAAAAGTCAAAGAAGAGGAGAACTGGAACTGGCCTCAATCAACAGAGAGCATAGAAGGCATTCCTTTCTCCATAATTGCAAAATTATCTGATAATACATCAGTACAATAATGAGTGAACGTTATCCCATAGCAGGCTCTTACTTTCAAATTTGATAGGTGAAGGCTTAGAAATAGTTATTCTGCAATTATTTTCTTCCCTTGTTTCTGCCAAGCATGGCTGATTTGAAATGTACATTTGCATTCTTTATTTGCATTCTTTATTCTCTATTAACTGATAACCCGGCGTTGCCTGGGTATTTATTATCCTAATCCTGTATTAGACAGGAAAAGCCATCACTCACTGTGGTGAGAATTAGAGACCTAATTGCCCTGGCGAATAGCCTGGGAAAAATTCTGCAGGGAACAGCCTTTGAGGTGATTATCTGCATTAGCAGACACCTCCCCTGACAACTTGCCCTCTTTGCTTGCAGCTGAGGGCCTAGGAGGTTTATTGTTTGTTTGTTTAAGAACCAATCCCCCTTACCAGAAGGAGCCCCCTTCTGGAGTACTGTGAAGCCATTATCATGGCAACTCCATTGTGATGTACCTTAGAAGCCATTTTAAGGCACAACAGGCTGTATGTTAACACAACTTGAATCCAAAATACACACAATCACTATCAAAAGTACTGTGATTTGACACTATAGATATAATTCATTCCTTTTCTTTTCAGCAGCCCAGGTGTTCCAGAGTTATGCTGGAACACACAGATACACACACACACACACACACACACACACACACACACACACAAGATACACACACACACACACCGAGGGGTGTTAGGGGTGTTTTACTCCCACAGTATTTTTTTCCAGAGTGTAAGTCATCTGTATACCAAGTTTGGTTTAAATTACTAGAGGATACATACAGTAATTGGAACACACACACACACACACACACACACACACACACACACCAGGGATGTCTTACCCCCCACAGTGTTCGTTTCCAGGGAGTAAGTAATCTATGTAGCAAGTTTGATTAAAATTGCTTGAGCTATTTGAGAGTTATGTTGGAACACACACACACACACACACACACACACACACACACAAACAAACCAGGGGTGTCTTACTCCCACCCCCAGTATTTTTTTCCAGAGAGTAAGTCATCTGTGTAGCAAGTTTGGTTAAAATTGCTTGAGCTATTCCAGAGTTATGCTGGATTGTATACATATATATATATACATACATAGATCCTTTTTTTATATAACAGATAGAAGAACAGATAATAACTACATAGATAATATGCCTGTAACTTTGTTGCTTGTATCCTTACGATTTATATTGATATTTATTGTTTCCTGATTGCTTATTTGCACCCTAAGACTATCATTAAGTGTTGTACCTTATGATTCTTGATGAACATATTTTTTCTTTTATATATATTGAGAGCATATGCACCGAGACAAATTCCTTGTGTTTCCAATCACACTTGGCCAATAAAAATTGACTATTAATAATATCTTTGTGTGCATCTCTCTCTCTCTCTCTCTCTCTCTCTCCCTCTCTCTCTCTCTCTCTCTCTCTCTCTCTCTCTCTCTCTGTATTATTCCTCTATTGTATTCTCTTAGATCCCTATTATGTTATGTATTTCTAAAAAAGAAAGAAAAGAAAGAAGAACAAGGGAAGAACATCAGAGTGTTAAAAACTACAGAATAAATTCTGTGTGGCAGCATTTAGATGTGATAAAAAGAAATGAACTATAGGTAATATGTATTGAGAAATTAATATCAAGGGTAATACTAGTAAGCAATGGTTTAATAGCTCTAGGAAAGGAACTGTTGGCAGCATTAAAAAATTTGATCAGATGTTGCTGACGAAGTATACAGGAAAAGAAGATATGTTGATTACAACTGAGAAAGGTTTTATCATGAAAATCCAGTACATAAAACAGTCAGAAAGATTTCTCCAGGACCAACCAGGGTAAACCAAAGTGTTGGCAAGGACAAAATTCCACAGAATTAACAGGCAAAGAGAATGCTTTGGGGGGGGAATTTTGAAAGCCTTACAACCTTTTTCTACCTCCCTATGCCCAGATTTGCTTAGGTTAGGCATTAGCAAGAAAAGCTAACATATTACAGTCAGTTCTTGAGTTATGGCCCACTTGTAGCCTCCCCATCACTGTCATAACTTGCTATGGTCTTAAAGTGGGTCAACTCACTTGACAATTTAATGACGTTTTTGTACTGGCCATTAAGCAAATTACTGTAGTCATTACACAAATCCATAGTTGTTAAGAGAAGCAATGATTCGCTATGGGCTGGGGTCTGCCAAAAACTGGAAATCAGTGCCAGTTTTTGGCAAAACTGTCATAACACTGTGTCATGTGACTGAAGGACATTATAAATGCAACCCAGTTTCCCAGTGACCAAAATGTGATCATGTCACCACTGGGGTGGGCAACTGTCAGAATTTCATATCCAAGTTGTAAGTGTCCCCTTTGGAACTTTGAAAGTCATTAAACAATGAGTCATTAGTCAAGCGCTATCTGTAGTGTGGATTAAGTGTGTAGCAGGTACTGGTTTACTAGTTTCAACAAAAATGGGAACTAATTTTCTAGGAGGGAAATTTGTTAGCTCGCATTTCATAAGGGTAAATAGGAAGTGCAAGTTTGTCAAAGCAGGTAAGATAATTTAAATGTAAATATAATTTCAGCATGTGAAGAACCAGATGAGATTGACTTTGGGGAAATTGTGAGTGCTGAGAAAGCCAAATACCTGGAAAATGACCGAGTGCAATACAGGTGCAACCCTTCCTATGTCTTGGAGGGACCTGAATGGATTCAATGTAACGGACAAAAATGGACACCTCATCCACCAAAATGCTTGGGTAAGCCATCATGCTTTCTTTGACTAGTTAGACCTGGGAGAAAATGCTGAATTCATCCAATAGGAGAATAGTAGCTGCCATTTTTAGAAATAAATTAGCTTGAATTAGGATCCAGATTTTACTGAAGCCAAAACTGTCCTGGTGTCAGCTTTTTCTTTTGAAATCTGGAAAATTTAACTGTGTTTCATTTTCCTGATTTGCTTGAATGAGCAAGCAAACCAGCTGGTATAATTAAATAATATTCAATTGGAAGCTTGGGCTCCCTTATCAGGAATCTGAGAAACTGTGGAATTCAGCTACATATGGATACAATATCAATGGCTAATGAGGTAGGAAAGTGAATTCTGTTGCTATGGAGTCCATATGGTTACACTTCTGAAGAAGAAAAATATTTGAGTCTAGCAATTAGGATTAATTCAGCAAAGATTCCTGCATTATCATTTCTTCTGTATTAATAGTACACAAACTAGATCCCACCCTCCTTGTGGGTAATTCATCGCATTATCACATCCTCTCTGACTACCTCTCTGTGAAATAATGGAAGATCAGACAATTCGGTACAGTTTCTCCAGAAATTATTCAGAGGACAAAATATCTTCACTGAAACATTTCTGACTAAGACTCAGATTCATTCACTCACTCACTCACTCATTCATTCACTCACTGACTCACTCACTCACCCATCCATCCATCCATCCATCCATCCATTCTTCATATTTCTAAACTGCCCATCTCCCTCAAAGAAGGAGTGTATCTGACTGATATCCTGGTAGTAGCTTTTCCTCAAGTTCCCCAATGTTATTCCTTGTCCTCATTACAGATATTAAGCTATTATTTGTTATTTATTTCTTAATTTTTGAGGGGAAAATTCCTCTTTCTTTAACCTGGAAGGCGGGCGGGGGGGGGCACCTTTCAATGTGGAAGCTGTTACAACTTATCTGCTTCTCTTGTCCTTGAATAGAGAATAAAAGTGTTTTTCATGCTTTCAAATGAAATAATTTTTTGGGAAGGAAATGAAAAAAGAATGTCCTCCAATTTACAAGTTTTATTTGAAAATATAATGAAAAAATTGATGGGTCAATAACGTTTGTGCAAACTCAAGATGAGATCCAAAAGCAGGAAATAACAATTGTACTCAATCTGCAATTTGAGGATTTGGAACCCAATTTAATTTAATTTAATTTATCGCATTTCTATGCCGCCCAACTCCCAAGGGACTCTGGGCGGCTTACAGCAAAAATAATGCAAACATAGAAAAATTATTTAAAAACATTATAAAAACATTTTAAAAACATTAAAAGCCCATGCACACCATTCATGGCCGGATCTCGCAAGATTGCAACAGCAAGATCAACAGCCCCAGGCCTACCGGAAAAGACAGGTCTTCACCGCTTTCTGGAAGGCCAATAGGGTGGGGTAGTCAGGATCTCAGGAAGTAACTGGTTCCAGAGAGCTGGGGCAGCCACAGAGAAGGCCCTCCCCCATGGGCCCACCAGCCGGCATTGTTTAGCTGATGGGACCCAGAGGAGATCAATTCTGTGGTATCTGGAAGCTATGCAGTAGAAGGTGCATAGTTTCTGTCAGATGTGAAGAAGAAAGTATTTGGTTGAAAAAAATTTAGATTTGCCAGAAAAGATTAAAAAGAATATGAATGTAAGAAATGCTGAGACAATGGATAAGATGAAGGATGAACTAGACTTTGTGGCAAGGGCAATATTGTGTTGTTAAAGAGAATTATTCATTTATTTATTTATTTATTTTACTTCAAATTTATATAGCACCCTTCTCCCTAGGGACTCAGGGCGGTATACAGCCAAGTAAAAACACATAAATACATAATACATAATATATAAATTAAGAACAGATTAAAAGGAAATATCTCAATTTGGCCCAAAATTTAAAAAGACAAACGAATTTAAAATCATTTAAAAGGATTTGTTAGGCCAGCCCGGCTTGTTGAAAAAGGAAAGTTTTAAGGGCACGGCGGAAGGCACGGAGGTCTTGGATTCTCCTTATCTCTAGGGGCAGTTGATTCCAGAGGATGGGAGCCCCCACAGAGAAGGCCCTCCCCCTGGGGGTCACCAGCCTGCATTGCTTGGCTGATGGCACCCCGAGGAGGCCCTCTCTGTGGGAGCACACGGGTCAATGGGAGGTCGTCGGTGGCAGAAGGCGGTCTCGAAGATAACTAGGTCCTATGCCATGGAGCACTTTAAAGGTGGTAACCAACACCTTGAAGTGCACCTGGAAGACCACTGGGAGCCAGTGCAGCTAGCGCAGGAGCGGTGTTATGCGGGAGCGCCATACAGCTCTCGTAATTACCCGTGCGGCTGCATTCTGGACCAGTTGGAGCCTCTGGGTGCTCCTCAAGGGGAGCCCCATGTAGAGAGCATTGCAGTAGTCCAGGTGAGAGGTGACGAGGGCATGAGTGACTGTGCACATGGAATCCCGATCAAGAAAGGGGCGCAACTGGTGAATCAGGTGAACCTGACAAAAGGTCCCCCTGGCAACAGCTGTCAGATGTTCCTCCAAGGACAGCTGCGTATCCAGGAGGACACCCAGATTGCACGCCCTCCCCACGGAGGCCAAAGACTCGTCCCCGATAGTCAGCGATGGAGTCAGCTGACTATATCAGGATGCTGGGAACCACAGCCACTCGGTCTTGGAAGGGTTGAGCTTGAGCCTGTTCCTCCCCATCCAGATCCGTACAGCCTCCAGGCACTGGGCCATCACATCAAGGGCATCGCTGGGGTGGCCTGGGGTGGAGATGTACAGCTGGGTGTCATCAGCGTACTGGTGGTATCTCACCCCAAAGCCACGGATGATCTCGCCCAGCGGCTTCACATAAATGTTGAACAGAAGGGGCGAGAGGACCGACCCTTGCGGCACTCCACAAATGAGAGGCCTCGAGGTCGACCTCTGCCCCCCTGTCAACACAAACTGCGACCGGTCGGAGAAAAAGGAGGAGAACCACCGTAACACGGTGCCTCCCATCGACCATGGTCGATGGTATCAAAAGCCGCTGAGAGATCTAATAGGACCAGAACAGAGGAGCAACCCCTGTCCCGAGCCCTCCAGAGATCATCAACCAACGTGACCAATGCCGTTTCCGTGCTGTGCCCAGGCCTGAAACCCGACTGGAACAGATCTAGATAGAACGTTTCCTCCAGGAATTGTGGAAACTGTCGTGCGACCACACTCTCAACAACCTTCTCCACGAAGCAAAGGTTGGAGACAGGACGGTAGTTAGCCAATACTGCTGGGTCCAGGGAGGGCTTCTTGAGGAGAGGCCTCACCACCGCCTCTTTCAAGGCAGCGGGGAAGTGACCCTCACTCAATGAAGCGTTGATAATTCCCTGGAGCCAGCCTCGTGTGACCTCCCGGAAAGCCAGTACTAACCAGGAGGGACACGGGTCCAGTAAACATGTGGTCGCATTAAGTCTCCCCAAAATCCTGTCCACATCATCAATGGATGTTGCAGAGATATTTACAACAGAGTGTCAGGTCCACCATTATGTCCTGCCATTTGGTTGAAGGAAGGCTTGCTGACATTTTTTGCATGCTTTCACTTTTGCTAAACTGCTTGGGAACCAGGGAAGGGGATTGTCTTCAGAGCTGGAGCAGACTCCCTCACAGCTGGTTCCAGCTTGATTCCAAGGCAATCGTGCCCTGAGAATGACTTGTTACCTGCCTAGCACCTTACCATTCTCAAAACATCTTTGTGGCATCACATTGGTGAACTGGTCGGGGGGGGGGGTTGGGTTTTGGGAAAATGGAAGAATTGCTTTGTGCTTTGCATGGGACCTTCATATTCTGCCTGACTTTACTGCAACCACTTTCTCTCAGTAAAAATTCTTTTGATTCAACTCAATATAGTAAACAGTCAAGGCTTTCCTGAGGGACCAGCTGTGCAGGTCCTTACACAGAGACTTGTGAACTTTGCAAATGAGATGCAATTTTTGGGAAAGTTCCCAATTAAAAACCTAAGGAAAGGTTATATTATAAGAACCAAACAAAGGTATTTGATGCTGGACTCAAGTGATAATGACCAGGGTGATTTGTGGTAAATACCAAAACAGACTTTAACAGAGTGTTTTGAACTTTAGCTTTGCTGTTGTTTAAATTGTTTAAAAAAATCATATATGTACTGTATCACAGGTCAGTTGGATTGCAAATAGATGTACAAGCTTAGAAATTTTGGACCTGCTTTGCAAGGGGAGGGGAGTTTTTATTGTTGCAATAGATTTGTCAGTGTTGAACTAAGGGAATAATATACGTTTTTGTCCTTTTTTTATTTCCTCTTTTTAAAATGTTTGTGTCTGGCTTTGTTTTGTCTCTTTTTGGTTCCTTTGGGATTTTGTATTTTAACCTCTTCAATAAAGAGAAAATTGTAAAAATAAAATAAAATTAAATAAAATATAAAATAAAATAAAATAAAATAAAATAATACAATAAAATAGTAAAGGAATCCAAGAGCCAATCTTCTATGCTTAGATAAGTTGAGAAGTTTTGCATCATATTTCAACACTCCATCTGTCTGAAATTTTGTTCCATTACAACTTGGCCAACTCAAAATGTCTTTGCAGAAGATTCTGAATTGGGCTGTTTGTTCTTAGCTTGAAAGAAACAACATCATCTCCTACAAGCCAGTCCTTTCTATAGCGGAATCTCACATTGATTATCATTAATATTGTGGTATAACTTAGCTTATTTGATTTTTTACCATTGTTATTGGTAAACTGGGTTGATTTTCTTGGTAGTGGAACAGAGGGAAACCAATGGATAAATTACCTCCCTTGAGAAGATCTACTTTCTTTTCTCTTTTTTAGCACCCTGCAGTATCACAAGACAACAGCTAACAAGAAAAAACTTGTTTGTGTTTGGGAATCAAAGAAAAGCTCAGTTTATTCAAAGTGATCATAGCCTGCAGTTTCAGTGCAATGAAGGATATGTCCTCGTGGTTCCATCAGTCAGAAAGTGTGTTGATGGTTACATGGATTTGCCTTTATGTATCTCCGGTAAGCATGCTATCAATATGATGGATTCCTCTGGAATCATAACTAATTAAAATAATTAATATAACAAACATGAACATTTGCTTCTAAAGTTCCATTCTTTTAAACATGATTTACTCTTCAATGACATCATTCACATCTTGATTAGAATTTTAGTAGTTGTAATCTAAAACAAGAACCCTGAAGCACATCAGATTGGGGAAGGATGTTATGATATTTTCCCAAACTCTTGAACTTCAGCTAAGAACTATGATTCCATATGGTTGAAGATATGCATAATATTGGTAGACATAGGAATATGTTTCAAAAATTGCAAAGGTTGTAGCCCCATATTTTGCATGATGAAAAAATCTCTTTTGTTTGAAATTGCTTGGATGAATTAATCATATAGTCATGTTAATATTGATCTGACTGGTATTATTATTTAATTAATAATTCCATAGGTTTGGGTGATGAAGGATATTTTATTATTCTTTGTTTGAAGACATTGAATTTTCAGATTGTTATAATTTTTGTAGCCCTACAAAAGATTAGTTCAGAAGATATTTTTTAAAATTGTCACTCGGCCCCTTCATCGTCATTTATAAGGCCATGGTGGTGTAGTGGTTAAAATGCAGTACTGTTGTAGACAAAATAACGGACTGGGCAAGCTCTTCAATGCAGGCGCCTCTGATTTCCTCCTCCGCTCCCTCCAGCAGCCCCCTTACTTTTCCTGCCTGCTCAGATACACATAACCCGACTGTTTCAGCCCTACATTGCAATAAATCCTCAGCTTTTTTCAACAGGGCTCTCACCCATTGATCAATATATTGAAATTGATCAGGATATTTATCCTGATTCACTGCAATCACTCCCCACAACTTATCCACTGTTTCTTCCCTTAACCATCCCTGAGGGGGAGGGGGTCAGCCCATCTCCCTTTGTGGCCACACATATTTACATAAGAATTTTAATTGATCCTTTGATCCTTTCGGATAGGAAGGGTTGCTAAAATACTTGTCAAAACCTTTTAACATGCATGCCAACAGAGTATTTGGCATGCTCTGAACCCCATCCCTTCTACCACAATGCCGTCGACTCATAGCCCCGGAAACTCACAGCCACTAATGAGAAATGCGACGGCTTAACCACCCACACAACCTGACATGGACTTCATTAGGGTAGCCTACCCCGAGTCCGAGGGAGTGATCAATTCCCTCCTTCTGCTTTCAAATGAAGCAGGTACAATTCTTTTACAATATACTCACTTAAAAACGCTCCCACTCCGTGGATTCCTGGCCAGGAATTTGTTCAGACCACCTTTCCTGCACCCAGGGTTCTTGGACTCGATCAGAGCACCGTCGGGCCCACAGGGTTATCGCGGCTGTCTCCCGGAGATGTATCTCCGTGGCGCCTGGAGAATGTTCAGGAGCGACCTCCCGATGGTCCCGAGGGGTCGAAACAGTCCTCAGCGAAATATCGCCTTGCACCTAGTCCCGGTGGAGTCGCCAGCTGTTGTAGACAAAATAACGGACTGGGCAAGCTCTTCAATGCAGGAAAGAGTTTATTTGCGCAAGGTTCAAACAGTCCAAAGACAGCTAAGGGTCTGAATGCCGATGGCTTCTTCTGGCCATGTATTTATACAGTTTAAAGGCAAAAGTATTACAGAGAGTGATGCATTTCACACGTAGAAGCTACCCTTTAATCTATCTCTAGGAAAGACATAACAGCCCTGTTCCCACAGGCTCAGGTTTTCAGCTCCGGAGCTTAAGACATAACAAAAGGAGATAAGAGGCTAGAAGACGCCTTACAAGCAGTAAAGAGGACAGTAAGGGAAACAGTATTTTCTCTCTGAAATCTACATGACATTTGGGGTACAATAAACATTAAACAACAGAATGTATCTGGTTAGGGTCAGTTTGCCCTTTTACAATTCTGTACCTACGTCAAATACCGTTTGTCATCTCAGCACCTTGGCACGGGAGAGGCACTTCTGTCTTGACCAAAGATTTGGATTTCTAATATTTGAGTTTTATCCCAATATCGAATCTTAGCCTGGCTCAGTACTGCAGGCTATTTCTGCTGATTCTTACCGGCTCAACGTTGACTCAGCCTTCCATCCTTCTGAGGTCGGTAAAATGAGGAGCCAGATTGTTGGGAGCAATATGCTGACTCTGTAAACTGCTTAGAGAGGTCTGTAAAGCACTGTGAAGCAGTGTGAATAGCACTGTGAGTTGCTATTGTTATTTGTAGGTGGAAGTCTAAATCTTATGCATTTTCAATCTGATAGAACTATTTCTCCTAAGAAACATATTTATAAAATAATCGGAAAGTGATGTAAATTGAATAAGCAGATAAATTGTTAGCATGTTGTTTAAAATAAGTGAAACAACAAAATATAAAGTTGGAAATGCTCTGGCTCTACATAAGAGGGCCAGAGCATTACAGATCCTGTGTGTATTAATTTACTTTTTTCCAATGGAATGAGCAATTATATAATGCTGATATTATTATGCAGTTATTTATTTATTATTTATTTATTATATTTCTATACCGCCTTTCTCCCGTAGGACTCAAGGCGGTGTACAGTCAAGAAAAATATAGATACACAAACATCACTCTCTTTAATGGAGAGTGTCAGTGTTGCAAGATAGACCCAGACAGGATGAATGATCCGATTAGCTAATTCTAATTTTCTATAGAGTTACATTAATAGAATCCTGCAATCCTAAAGTACATTCCTTCCCCCCTGTGTCCTTTACAGCCCTTGAAACTGGGAGGGTCTCTTCTTATCCACTTGCCCTGACTGTTCCTGGCAAGGACTAAGTTGCCTTTTATTTGATGGTTCCCTTGGCTGCATTTCTTTTCCTTTTGTCCCGAGATTATTTCTACATACTATTACATCATATATTTCTGTCAAGATGTTGATCAATACAGAGCACAATCGATGCTCTATGTATCAATGTATAGCAAAAGAAAAAAAAAAGAGGTCATGAGCATTTGGGTACATTTGTGCTCTATTGAGTTGTAGATTGTGTTTTTATTTGAATTTCACAAATACTTAACTTAATAAGTAAGTTATAAATTATGAAAGAATTCTACTTTAAAATACTAATATTTTTAAACCATTTTTTGGTAATTGTTATTTTAAGGAATGTCAGTAAAACCAGCTAACATTTCCTGGCCTATTGGTTTTTTCCCACGTAATAGAGAGAGGAAAAAACTGCAGTGGTCCACCCAGGACTGAGAACGGAGACATTACTACTTTATCTGAGAAGCAGTACAGATCTGGCTCTTCAGTAGAATTCAGATGCCAAACATATTATGCCATAGGAGGCCAGAACAGATCTTTTTGTAACAATGGGACCTGGACAAAGGTGCCAATTTGCCTTGGTAAGTAGAAAAGAAAATCTTCATTCAATTTTCATAAGCATTTCTAATCATTAAAGTTCACTGCCTTCTTTCTCATTTAATTGGGCTTGCCTGAATCAGCTCTCCTTTATATTCGATCTCATTTCTGTATCTGAGGTGAAGTAGCTAGTAGATGAAAGCTAAATTCTACTATTAGGATTTTGCAATGATAATATGATGCATTTGGATCCTGACAGAATTTCCTTTCTTTCTCATGTCAGATCCCTGTATGATCCCCAGGACTGAATTGGAAAGCCAGAAGATAGAAGTTAAAGATGAAATAGGTGCACCTGAAAATATATTTGTGCAACATGGTCATTCTATTGAGCTCACCTGTAGAACAGGATATGTCCTGGCAGCAAATTCTTCCCAATCAGCTTTTGTAATCCATTGTGATGGGACACCACCAGTGTTTCCTAAATGCAAAGGTGACTTTAAAAAGCTTAATTTTATAATCCTGCTATCACCAATCCACAGCCAAAGCACTTTAGTTTGAGCCTATTTATCATTAGAGCTGGAATAAACCACAATCATTTACATATGAAAAAGAGCCTTGGTGGCGCAGCAGACTAAAGTGCTATTAAGTAGCACCAGCTGCCTGCAATTACTGCAAGTTCGAATCTCACCAGGCTCAAGGTTGACTCAGCCTTCCATCCTTTCGAGGTAGGTAAAATGAGGACCCGGATTGTGGGGGCAATAAACTGACTTTGTATAAAAAAAGAACACCACTTAGGGGCCCCCGAAAGCCCTACTAAGCAGGTATATTCAAAAGTATGAAGGCTATTGTTTAACACATTGTAGGCCGCCCTGAGTCTCCAGAGAAGGGCGGCATATAAATTGAACCAATAAATAAACAATAAATAAGTATGTCCTTTAGTGGGGCAGATATTTTTATCTCTCTGAAACCTCCCTGGACTGCACTTTTCCATTCTGCAAGGGCCCAATGGAAACTCTTGGGATGTAGTTGAAATAGGAGAAACCTGAAAGACTGCAGATTGCTGGAGAGGGAGTAGTGCAATGAACCACATACCTGTGACCATTTCATGGGTTAATTATTGCAATAACTGCCACATTGTACCCTTGAGAATTGTTCATCAATGTAAGGTAATATATGCACATAACAATATTTTTATATCATTGAATGGTACAGTAATTTGTTTTGCTGCAGTAAACTCCATACCTGATTTACTATATATTTCTGTTTTTAAGGAATTTATAAACCAAAATCTAAACACCAATACCAAAAGAAATTCCAATCTAGTTGCTAGCAAGAATATAGAAACTTTTTAGTTACTGCTAGAGAACATTGCTTTGCATTTGATCTTGGGACTAGTAGAGTAGTGAATGTCTAATGAGGGACATTTCACAATTTCAGCAGTTCCACCTTTCCCAGAACCAGCAGTTCCACCACAGGTATCAGAAGAACTTCATGGAGATGTTGGTTTGTTTATGCATTCATGCCATTTCTGTACCGTGATTATCCTTGTGGATTCCAGGAAGTTTACAGATATTAAAATAAGCACTAAAATAATACAAAATTCAATAATATGACTAAAATCAAATCATAAGAAAAATGCACTCATATAGACGAAAATGCCTGTGGTTCTACTGGCTTCAGGAAGATCAAGAGAGCGGTTGTCATACTCAATTTAGGGCAGCTGTTTCCAAGGAGGGGAGCTGCAAAGAGAAGATATGATATTACTCCCTGACTAACCTGAAAGCTGGAGACTCTTAGTCGTCTTGCCATCCACGTTAGACAAACTATGGTTATTTGGAAAACTCAGTGTCATACTTGTCATACGCTTGAGCTATAACCAACTTTAAAAGTCATGTCCAGCACTTTGGATTGCACTCAGAGGTACATTGGTAGCCAGTGCAGCTCCTGCAGCAGTGATGTAACATAGCAGAACTAAATGTATACACTGAGCATACAGGATATTGAATTCCAGACCAACTGATGTTTTGATGGTATCCCCAGGGCAATTTCAGGAAGAGCTAATTAATTGTTTAATTACATGCTAAGAAGTTGATATCAACTCTCAGCAATCACAAAGATTGATTTTCTCCAGGAAATCTGCCCCAATCTTCAAATCTTCTAGCAATGCATCCATTGCCACAGTAACTGAATTGTTGGTGATACTCTACCTCAGAGTTATCATTATAGAATCTATAATATAGATAGAGGGCCGCTTCTAATTCTGAACAGAATTTGAACATAAATGGGACTAGAAACAAGCCCTGCGGGCTCCATCACAGCCTTTGAAAGCCTGATCTCTTTCCCCTGTCGCCAAGAACATCAACAACCTCAGGCAGAAGTGGAACCACTGCCATGTGTAGCTCTTAATTTTACAACCTTGCAGGTGGTTGAAAATGCTAGTGTGATTGACAACAGGACTGAATAGCAAGAAGAGGGGTATTAAATTGTAGTTTTATGTTTCAACTCAAAGCAAAGTAAAGAATAATTATAGGAACTGGCTGAATTTATTTATGATGTTCCAAATAAATAATAGCCAAGAGCTAATAAAAGTAATAAAAGCTCCATTACAAAGAATTTGAAGGCCTGACCTCTTTTCCCTGTCACCATTAACTGAAACTGTAACCTCAGACAGGAGAGGGACTACTACAATGTGGAGTCCCTGATTTGTAACCTTGCAGGTGGCTGAAAATCCTACCAGGCTCAACAGTGGGACTAAAAAGTAAGAATGATGGTATCAAGTATGGGGGTATAGGGGTATCAAATTGTAGCTTTTTATTTCAATTGGAAACCAAAGTGAAGGAGGAGAATAATTACAACAACTTTCTGAATTTATTTATTTATTTTATTTATTTATTTATTTTTATTAGATTTATATGCCGCCCTTCTCCGGAGACTCAGGGCGGCTTACAATGCGTTAAGCAATAGCCTTCATACTTTTGTATATTTTATACAAAGTCAGCTTATTGCCCCCACAACTGGGTCCTCAATTTACCTACCTTAGAAAGGATGGAAGGCTGAGTCAACCTTGAGCCTGGGGAGATTCGAACATGCAATAATTGCAGACAGCTGAATGTTAATAACAGGCTTTTAGTCTGTTGAGCTATCCAGATATTTATTTGATCTTTCAAATAAATACAAGGCTACTAAAAGCACTTTTAATCAATATGACTAATTTCACAGTATATTTTAGAACCTAACTGGCAGTTTTAAATTAGTTGTGCCCATCAGTAGGATGTCTATTGATTAATATGTTCTTGTGGTGCTATATAGATATTTAAAATAGTAATATTGTTTTCTGTGCTTATAGAAATCAATGTCTACAATCTGATATGAGTGCACGTTTTCCTTTTTTCATATAATATATGATTTATTTTCTCTAGAAATTACATGCAACTCTCCAAGAATATCTAATGGTACTTTCCGACCTCAAAGAACTATATATCATGATGGGGATCTAATTCGAATTCAGTGTGACAGTGGATTTACTTTTGATCCAGATAATGGAGAAAAGGTGGTTGAATGCACAAAGAATGGATGGTCACCTCCACCAAAATGTATCAGTAAGTAGAACTAGTGTACATTACTATGATTGTAGAATGGCTGATATATTTAACTCTGTACAAGAGTACTTTTTAATACTATTTTACATGATTTTCCAGTTTTCTGCCTGTCAGGGCATTGATTAATCCCATGTTTGTCTCTGGGACAAATCACCTTGGTTTAATTAGAGGATGGATCGTGGCTCCTCCTTGTTGCAATATTCTGAAAAAGAAATGCGAAGAAAAGTTCTCTAATAAAACTCATTTATTTGTTATAAAGAAAATAAAACACCTCACTGACTAAGAAAAGTAATTGCTACATTTTTGAAATAATTCTTGCCGGCTGTTTCTCAGCTGGACCTTTCTGGAAAGAGAACAAAGGAAAGAGTGTGTGAAGCAAGTGAAGGAATGCAGACATGCGTAGTAACTTTTGATAACAATTCTTGGCAAGGTACGGAAAGTCTGATAGTCCAGAAATATGAAGCTCAGCTGGTAAATAAAATAACGCAGTGATACTGCCAAAGGGGCATATTTCATCCAGAGCATTTTAACAGTATTTACATATATATAATGTATTTTTCAGAGTATAAGATGCACCTTTTTACCCCCCAAAAGAGGGTGAAAATCTGGGTGTGTCTTATAGTCTGAATCAGAGATGGGTTTCAGCAGGTTCTGACCAGAGAACAGTTCTGGAGAACTGGTCATAGCGAAAATTTTGAGTAGTTCGAAGAACCAGTAGTAAAAATTCTGACTGGCCCCGCCTCTATCTATTCTCTGCTTCCCAAATCCCAGCTGATTGGGAGGAAGTGGGGATTTTGCAGTAACCTTCCCCTGGATTGGGGGCGGAATGGAGATTTTACAGTATACTTCCCCTGCCATGCCTACCAAGCCATGCCCACCAGGCCATGCCATGCCAACCAAGCCATACCCACAGAACTGGTAGTAAAACATTTGAAACCCACCATCAGTCTGAATGTAGCTCTGCCCACCCATCTTCGGATATTTTTGGGCTCCATGTGTCATATTTTTACGTGGTTCCAGGTGGCAGGGATCAGGGCACAGCCTGAGGAACGACCCTCTTTGGGATGGCTTGGGGGGGGCAGCTTCGGCAAACAAGACGGGCCCCATGGTTCGCAGCTGGTCTGCCCTCTGGCTGCCCAGTGGGCAGCTCAGGGCAAACAATGGCCATGATGACTTCACTCCCCAGCAATGTAAGGAGATACTGAACTCTCTCTGTGCCCGGGAGCCGAGCTGAGCGGGAGCCCCTAAAGCGAAACGTCCCTCCTTTCCAGCCACCGCCACCCATTGGCCCAATTCCCCAATGCAATTCACAGAGCCATGTTTCAGGCAGCGGCTGGTTCCCCTGCAATGTGCATCAGGGAACAGGGAATCGTTTTTGGATTCGGGGACAGAATTGCAGCACTGCCACCTGAAAATGCTTTTCTCCCAAATGCACATTGCAGAGCTGTGCGCCCTCCTCCTCCTTCTCAGCAGACTCACCTTCTCTTTCCTCCTGGCCAGATCCACTGCCTGAAACGCAATGCACTTTTTTTGCTTCTGCGTGTCCCATTTTTGGAATCAGGAAGGAAAGCATTTTTGGGTGGCAGACTCGTGATCCCCTTTCTGATTCCAAAAATGGGGCGTGGAATATGGTGGACCCTACAATCTGAGCCTAGGGCCTGGCAATTATAGTCCCAATCATATTATTATTATTATTATTATTATTATTATTATTATTATTATTATTATTATTATTATTATTATTATTATAGATAAAAAGAGCAACATGTTCAAAATACATATATACAATATATTTTCTGGTTACAGTTCTTTACAGTAATACTCATCATAATCATAATAGTATTTTCTAATGGTAGTTTCATAATAACAGTTCTTTTTCCTCATAACATTAATACATACTAATTAGTAATACTAATCAAAAATAATCAAAATTAATAAATTACAGTAAACAACCATAATAGTGAGATTAATCTTTCTCTTGTAATCTTCGAGATTCTAACTCCAGTTTCTCTTATTTAACTATTATCTATCATAGTTTGTTTTACGTGTTCCTCTTCCATTCTGATAGTTAATAAATAATTATAAAAAATTTCAATCAGTTTATCCTCTGGTCCTGTTAAAATTTGATCCAACTCTGTTGGTTCTTTTAAAAAACCATACATTTTGGCATCTTTATGATATCTAGATTGTATCTGTGGATGCGGCCACCATGCTAAATTTATCCCTTGGTTATTCAATTCCTATTTGTTTTTCAATTCCCCCTTCTCTTTTAAAATGCCTTCCGCCGTGCCCTTAAAACCTTCCTTTTCCAGCAAGCCGGGCTGGCCTAATTTTTAAGTGTTTTTAAGTGTTTTGTTTATTGTTTTTAATTAATGGGGCCAAATTTATATATGTATATTTTAACTGTATTTTAATATTTGTACTTGATGTTTTTACTTGGCTGTTCACCGCCCTGAGTCCTCAGGGAGAAGGGCGGTATACAAATTCAAAATAAAATAAAATAAAATAAAATATCTCTATACGTTACAATTTTTCCCATGTCCATCACATTTGGATATGCTAGTGCCTCCATCGTGTAGAGCCAGACTGGCATTTTCAAGAAATGTTTTTCCTTGATTTTTGCCCATACTGAGAGTAGGGCATTTCTAATGTAGTGTCCCTGAAAGTATTTATGTGCTATATATTTCTCATGCCATAGAAAGGCATGCCAGTTGTAAATCGTGTCCCTACAGTACACCTAATTGTCTATGTCTCAGGATTATCCATTCTTTTAGCCAGGTAAGGGAAGCTGCTTGATAGTATAGTTCCCAGTTTGGCAGCCCAAAACCTCCTCCATTGATAGAGTCTTGCATTAATTTCAACCTAATCCTTGCCTTTCTGCCTTGCCATATAAATTTGGTTACCATTCTATTTAATTCCTTGAAATATTTCCTTTCTAGCTTTATTGGAATTGTTTGGAACAAGTACAACAGTCTCGGTAAGATATTCATTTTGTCCCAGTCTTTAAGAAAGGAAAAGAGATGAAGGAAGCTGGTTTTAGGGAAGATAGCACTGATTGAAAAATATTCAGTCAACAATGTATCATTGTATGCTGCCCTCATTGATCTTGAAGCCGCTTTTGACTCTGTATTCAGGACCAAATTATGGGAGTAGCTGGAAGTTGCATCAATTGATTATCTCCATTTAGAGGTGTGGAAGTGCACTGATTAGAATTCTCACTGCTCACTGCCAGGTGTTTAAATCTGATCAGCTCGAGGTTAACTCAGCCTTCTGAGGTCAGTAAAAAAAATTTGAAAGGTTTTTCAGTTTTATTTCTTATACACATAATATAAAATGTACATTTTCTTATACATAATTAATCATACATATACATGTATGTTCTTTCCTTAAAGAAAGCATTAAATAAGGCATTTTAATTACATTCGGAATTGCTCTTCTACCCTTTCTTCCCTCATTTTGCAACAAACCTTCTTCTTCTCCTCTTCTTTCCCTTCCCTCCCTCCCTCCTCTCCTCTCCTACTTTCTCCTTCCTCCTCTCCTACCTCATCCTACTTCCCCTTCCTTTCCCCCATTACTCTCTTCTTTTCCCCTTCTCACCTTCTCTCCTACTCCTGTCCCCTACCCTTCCTTCCTCTCCTTTTCCCTTTCTTCCATTCCTCTCCCTCCCTCTCCTCTTCCTACCCTCTACTCCTCTACTCCTCTCTCCTTTCTATCTTCTTTGCTGTGGAATATTCTTCTTGTTTGGTATCCGAGCATCTCCTGTATTCTAATAGTATACACTTTCTTTCAATTTCTTTTCAGATTTATTCTCTCAGTGCTATCATCATAATTGTACATTTATTCTTATTATCTTCTTTCTTTTCCCCCCCTCCCATCCCCCTTTTTCATTTACTCAGGTGTCATCTGGGTTTCTATTTCTTTTTTATCCTCTCCCTCGTTTAACTTTCTATTATCTAAATAATTTATCTATCCTCTTATCTTCATATTTTTTTTCTAACAGGGGTGAAATGCTCCCGGTTCGGACTGGATCACCCGATCTAGTAGCGATGGAGGTGGGTGGTTTGGAGAACCGGTAGCAAAAATCCCTCCCCCCCATTGCCCAGCTGAGCTGCGCAATCATCAGAGGCTTTTTTTTTAATTTTTAAAAGCATTTTTTCTACAACCTCTTTGGCCTTTTAAAAGTTAAAAAAAAAAGCCTCTGATGATTGGGCAGCTCAGCTGGGATCATCAGAGACTTTTAAAAGCATTTTTTCTACAACCTCTTCGGCTGAAGAGGTTATAGAAAAAATGTTTTTAAAAGGAAAAAATGCCTCTGCTGATCAGGCAAGTCAGCTGGGATTGTCAGAGGCTTTAAAAAAAAGCGAGAAAGCCTCTGCCGATCAGACAAGTCAGCTAGGATCGTCAGAGGCTTTAAAAGCATTTTTTTTACAACCTCTTCAGCCGAAGAGGTTGTAGAAAAAATGGTTTTAAAAGTACAAAAAAAGTTGGCCACGCCCACTCAGTCATATTACACCCCCCCAAGCCACATCCACAGAACCTGTAGTAACAAATTTTACATTTCACCACTGTTTTCTAACCATATATAAAATCTTCCCCATGTCTTGAAATACACTGATTCCTCTTTATCTCTTATTCTTAAAGTTAATTTATTCATTTTCGCACAGTCTAAAATCTTTTTACTCTTTCCCATACTACCAACAAACCATTCCTTACACAATGTCTCTAGAAGTATCCATGGATCCAATTTTTTTCCATACCATAAGAAAGGATGCCATCCTAGTTGTAAGTCATGTCCTTCCAAAGTCAACAGTCTTGTATTTCTCAGTAAGATCCATTCTTTAATCCAAGTTAACATCGCTGCTTGGCGATACAATTCCCAATTTGGAAGACCAAATCCTCCTCTAATTCTGGAATCTTGAAGCGATTTAAGGTTAATTCTCACTTTTTTCCCTATATTTGTTTGGATTGGATTGTCTGTTTGATGTAAAATGCTACTCCTCTTTTGCTTTGAGAAGCCAAAGTTATATACGATGTCCCTAATTTTATTCGCTTCAAAAGTTTTTTATGTTGCTTTCTAATATGCACTTCTTGTAAGCATATAATTTCTAATTTTAGCTTGTCTAATTTATTGAATATTTTCCTTCTCTTTATTGCTAAGTTTAATCCATTTATATTCAAAGATATTATTTTAATTTCTTCTTACATTTCTTATTTATTTATTTGTTTTGTCCATCTAGTCATTCTTATCTCCCTTAGTTCCTTAACTTCTTTCGCTCTCGCTCCTTCTCTTAATGCTCTCTCTTGTTCTTTCGTTGTCTCTCTTGGTTGTTCTTTCTTCTCCTGTTGTTCATCCCCTTTTTCTTCCCACAACCTTCCTTCCTCTTGGACATCTATGTATTGTTTATAAAATAACTCTGCTTTCTCTACTGAATCTAATCTGTATCTTTGTTCTTGCCAGTTCACCAATATCCTTTCTGGAATCAACCATCTAAAATTTATTTTTCTCTTTATCAAACATTTCATGAGAAATTGATATTCTTTTCTCAGATCTCTCACTCTTCTTGGAATTTGTTTCAGTGCCACTACCTCTCTCCCTTTGTATTTTATCATCGTGTTTCTCATCAATTGCAATATTCCTGTTCTCAGTGTTTTCTTGGTGAATCTGACATGAATTTCTCTAGGAAGATTATGTGTCATCGCATATCTTGTGTGCACTCTGTATATCTCATCGATTCCACTTAATATCCCTTCCTTACTTTCTTCCATTGCTTCTGCTATTATCTCTGAAATTTTCTCTGCTAAATTTTCTCCCTTTTCTTCTTCAATGTTTTGAAATCTTAAATAAAAATCAGCTTTATCCATTTCCAGGGTTATAATTGTTTTTTCCTGATTTTTATCAGTAATTGTAAGTCTATAGTCCATCTCTTCAACTTTTTTCGTTGCTTTTTCTTTTTCTTCCATTTGCTATAATCATTGTTCATTTTTCCCTATCATTTCTTTAACTTCTTTCAATTCTCCTACCATTTTTTCCATATTTCCTTCCATTTTTTCCATTCTCCCATCTACCTTGTCTAATCTTGTCTTAAGATCTTGTCATAGTCTGTAGCATATTTTTTTAATTCTGTGTTGACTTTGTCTTGATATGATGCAATTTCTGTTGTCTTTTGCCCTTTAGTATCAGGTGTTGTTGATATTGATGGTAATGATAAATATGTTTTTTCTTCATCTTATATTTTTTCAAATATTACTACCCAATTTTATAATCCAAATACTCGATTTCTTTAAATTCAAAATGCCCTATCAGACTCTTCAGGTTCTTGATACTCTAATCCACATAGATTTTATCCATAAACCATACAAAAAGCCAAGAACAATCAAACAGCCCAAAAGGGCAAAAAGAGAAGAAAAAAAGAGAAAGAAGAGAATGAAAGAAAAAAGGAAAGAAGGAAAGAAGGAAGGAAGGAAGGAAGGAAGGAAGAAAGGAAGGAAGGAAGGAAGGAGAAAGAAAGAATGAAAGAAAAGGTAAAACCAGGTCAGCGCAAAAATAAAAATTCACTAGTCAAAAACCCAGCTGTTTACCCAAAATATCCAACCAGGCAATAAAAAGATGAAAAAACATATCTCCCCCCAAAAATAGAAAAAACAAAAACCCTGCCAATGAACTCTTTTAAGTCCAGGAAGAGGGAATTTCTACATGAAAAAAGGAAAAGGAAAAGGCACAAAAAGAGAAAAACCAGAAAGAAAAAATAATATTCTAAAATACCACGATTCCAAAATCTTCCAAAATTTATAACTCCATCAAGTGAAAGGAAAAAACGAACAGCTTTCTTTCTTTTTTTCCCCTGCTATATATTCCCCCTTCTGTTACAAAGTCACAAGACTACTTCTTATCAAAATCTTCTTGCCAGTTTCCAAAACATCCCAAGGTCACTCCCTTCTCATCTTTTTATTTATTTATTTATTTATTTATTTATTTATTTATTTATTTATTTATTTATTTATTTATTTATTTATTATCCATATTTCTATGCTGCCCAACTCTCCGAGGACTCTGGGCGGCTTACAACAAGGACAATATGAACAATATACAATAAGAGACGTTAAAAAACCCATACACATCGCTCATGGCCGGATCTTGCAAGATCACAGCGGTGAGATCAATGGCCCCAAGCCTGCTGGAAAAGCCAGGTTTTCACCATTTTCCAGATGGCCAGTAGGGTGGGAGTGGTCCGGGCCTCAGGAGGTAGCTGGTTCCAGGGAGCCAGGGCAGCCACAGACAAGGACCTGCCAGCCAACATTGTTTAGCTGACGGGACCCAGAGGAGGCCAACTCTGTGGGATCTTACTGGTCACTGGGAACTATGCGGTAGAAGACGGTCTCGAAGATAGCCTGGCCCTAAGCCATATAGTGCTTTAAAGATAATAACAACACCTTGAATTGTGACATGAGACCGATAGGAAGCCAGTGCAGCTCACGGAGGAGTGGTGTAATGTGGGAGTACCTAGGTGCACCCACGACCACTCAAGCGGCTGCATTCTGGACCAACTGTAATCTCCGAACATTTTTCAGAGGTAGCCCCATGTAGAGCATGTTGCAATAATCCAACCATGAGGTGACAAGGGCATGAGTGACTGTGAGAAGAGCCTCCCGATCCAGGTAGGGTTGCAATTAGTGTACAAGGCGAACCTGTACAAAGGTCCCCTTAGCCACAGCTGCCAGGTGTTGCTCTAATCTCAGCTGTGGGTCAAGGAGGACACCCAAATTCCGAACCCATTCTGAGGGGGACAGCTTCTCCCCCCCCCAGGTTAAGGATGGACAATCGACATGGTCCTTGGGAGGCAATACCCACAGCCACTCAGTCTTGTCTGGGTTAAGTCTGAGCCTGTTGACTCCCATCCAGACTCTCACAGCCTCCAGGCACTGGCACTTCACATCCACTGCTTCACTGAAATGATGCGGGGTGGAGATATACAGCTGGGTATATTGGCATACTGCTGATATCCCACCCTGTATTGTTGGATGATCTCCCCTAGCAGTTTCATGTAGATGTTGAATAGAAGGGGAGAGAGGACTGAGCCCAGAGGCACTCCACAAACGAGGGGCCTTTTGTCCTCCTATCAACACTGACTGAGACCAACCAGAGAGATAAGAGGAGAACCACCATAATACGGTGCCTCCCACTCCTAACTCCCTTAGTCAGCCTAGTAGGATACCTTGGTCGATGGTGTCAAAAGCTGCTGAAAGGTCAAGTAGCACCACGATAGAGGAATGACCCCCATCACTGGCTCTCCAGAGATCATCCATCAGCGCGACCAAAGCAGTTTCCGTGCTGTAGCCAGGTCTGAAGCCAGATTGAAAAGGGTCCAGATAATCCGTTTCATCCAATGTCCATAGGAGCTGAAGTGCCACCACTTTCTCTACAACTTTCCCCACAATGGGTAAATTGGAAACTGGATGAAAGTTTTTTAATTCTGCTGGGTCTAAGGAAGGCTTCTTGAGGAGGGGCCTTACAACTGCTTCCTTTAATGGTTGCAGAAAAGACCCCTCCCTTAAGGAAGCATTAACTAAAGTCAGGAGCCAGCCTCGTGTCACCAGCCAGGAGGGGCACGGGTCCAACAAACAAGTGGAGGAACTCATCGCACCCACAGCCTTGTCCACTTCCTCAGGTGTCACAGGCTCAAACTCAGCCAACACAATATGACTAAGACCTGCCCTGGTCATCTCAGTCGGAATTGTCCAATCAGAGTCCAGGTCCATCCGAATCTGAGTGACTTTATCCAACAGAAACTGCACAAATTCCTCAGCTCTACCCTGTAAGGGCTCCTCCACTCCCCCTACATTAAGGAGAGAGCCTTTGTCCAATATATCTCTTTAATTTCCTCTGCAATCCAAAATAGTCTTAAAAGAGAGAAAAAATAAACCCACAGCTTCGAAACTCCAAACTCAAATTTTCAAATTATATTTCTTTAACCAAAAATGCCTCTTTTCCCAATCTGCTTTCAGTTTGTTAAATTACTTTTTCAGCTTTTGTTAATTAGCTTTTATTAATGGCTTCAGCTTCTTCACAGCTGTTCTGGAGGGGGGGCGGTAGTCTTTTTCCACTCCTTCCCCTCTCTCTTTGCCAATTTTCTCAAGTAAAATAGTTTTAAAAGTTCAGGAGTTAAATACATAAAGGAATCTTGTTTCCAAGACCACAGTTTCTCACCCAGATGATCACCTCATTCTTTTTTCCTTCTCTTCTTGTGTTTGGCCACCCTTTTGGTGGCCTAATGACTGTCTTCCCTTGCTGTTGGGTCGGAGGCTGATGCAGACACTTCAGGGACTTGCGACTTCCCTGTTTGTGCCTGTCTGTGCCTCCGTTCTTCACTGTCCCTACAGGACAGCTATGATCCCTGGGAATCTCCTAAAGCAGCTGAGATATCAGCATTTTCCAGGAGCCCCGGAATTTGCTGTACCACTGCTGGCACTGGCCACACACACCCTGATGTGAGGACCCAGACTGTTGGGGGCAATATATTGACTCTGTAATCTGCTTAGAGAGGACTGTAAAGCACTATGAAGCAATATATAAGTCTAAGAGCTATTATTATTGCTATTTAATTTGTGCCTTGCACATCAATATGACATTTACGGTCAGATACAATATGCAAGAATTTCATTCAAAACTACTTACAACTCAAAGGGGAGTTAAAACATATTTATTTTGGTTCCCCTGCTTTTCAATTCTATATCAATGGTATAGTGAGGTGTCCAAATGATATTTCCATCCCCCTAAACTAGGAGATTACAGTACTGCCCTGCTGCTCTATACAGATGATGCTATAGTTCTTTCCAGAATAGCAATACACCTCAAAAGTGTTCTGGGAAATCTGATCTAATATTTTGGTCATTTCTGTTTCAGTCTGAAATTGTGGCTTCACTATTGACCCATCATTTCTATTCGAAGGTCTTTGTATTTTGTGATTTTCTCTAGTTCTTTCTCTTCTTTTCTTCTGTCAGAAGAGAACCAGCCAGAGTTCTTTGTCTTTCTTACCAACAATTGTTAAGTGTGGGTGTTATATAGCAGGTCTTGTCTGTTTGAATTCTAAAGTCCCAGAGCAGTTTAGTTTCTTCTTCTATTTTGTGATGCCACCAGTTCTTGTTTGCAGGCAAGTAGTATATCTTGCAGATCTTCCAATGCATCATTATGGGTACTTTGTCATAACTTTGTTGTAATCCATTTGTGCAATCTTCTTGCAGCAGCTAACTAGGTGATTCGCTGTTTCTTCAGCTTTTTGCCAAGCCAGCACTTGCTGTGTGATGCTGTCTTCCCAACTCTGCCTTTGCTTGTATTTGTTCTTATTATTAGTAGTATGGTTTACTGCTGTCTACCAGGTATTTGGCTTTTTTATCCACCTAATCCTTATTTTTTGCAGTTGTATTTGTTATTATAGCAGTAGTAATAGTGCTGTTAGTTATATATTTAAGTATCAGTAAGCAATTGAAAATTTCACAAAGGGTTGATGAACTGAACTATTGGGGACCCTTTCTTTAGACATATTAACCTTCCTCAGACAAATTTCTTCTAGGCTTAATATACCTCTGCCTGCCTTCCTATCTTAGGGCAATTGCTTGATTGCTACTGCTTCAATCACTTATCTTCCAGGTGATATTGTTCTCTGACATCTTTCCCATATACTTTTTTTTTTTTTTGTAAAAAGTTTTTCTTTATTCTTTACACATAAATACACACAAACATACAATGTATTTTTGTTGATCAGAGTATTTGGCCGGTTAACAAATTAAAACAATTTTCAATTTTTACAACTAAGATTACCGTTTCTATACCTCCTTTTTGCCATAGTGTTCACTTTCATCTATTTTTTTCCAATTTTACCCTTTATTTTCATCTCTAATTTTAACCAAATTTCAATTTCCCTTCTATTCTATATTAAACCCCAATCCATCATCAGAATAATTAATTTTGAGGGAGGAAGGGGGAAGAAGGAGGAGTAGAAGAATAGGGGGTAGAGACTAGATTAGCAGCTAAAACTAAAGGGATTAATAGATAGAAATGAATCAAGGAGTGAGATTACTGATGGTGAACGTCAATGGTCTCAATGCCCCGACCAAAAGAAGACGTATTTTAGCTAAAATTACTAAAGCCAAAGCGGATATAACATGTTTACAAGAGATTCATATTAAACTGTCACAAACAAATTTATTGAAATGCCCCAAAGCAGGGAAATTATTCGTAGCTGCTTCAGAGGAGAGAAAAAGAGGAGTAGCAATATTTATAAAAGAATATCTCTCACCAAAACAAATTTTCGCAGAAGAAGAGGGAAGGATGCTAATATTGGAGGTGGAATTATTGCAAAATAAGATTTTATTGATCGGAATTTAGGCCCCCAATACTAAACAAACATTATTCTTCCGAAGATTATGAAGAGAAATTCGAGAATTGGAATACGAGCAAGTAGGTCTCATGGGTGATTTCAATGCAATTAGCAATAGGACTCAGGATTATAAAACAGGAGAAAATCCCCCAAAAAGAAATAGAGGACAAGATAAAAGGATTCTTCCAGCCATTTGTGAGGAAATGAGAGACAAATTAGGATTGAAAGATACCTGGCGTGAACATAATCGGAATGTAGAGCAACTCACTTATTACTCTCCCAGACACAAATCGTGGTCCAGATTGGACATGATTTGGATGACACAAGAACTTAACACCTTTTCATCCACCCCCAATAGTATCCTATCTAGAATCTGCATCTCTCGACTAATCCCAAGTCTCTGTCTATCTCTCATATACTTACTACTAATTTGCATGTACATCCACCAGTCTAGGTTCACTCCTTGTTCCTGAAGTGACAATTTTGTTTTTAACTTCCCATTCGTATCTAATATTTCTTTGTAGGTCAGTTTTTTCTCTGGATTATAAAGAATTGGATAGATCACAGCTTCCACAGGTGAAACCCAGAGTGGTACCTTATTATAATATGTTTTCCTAATTTCCATCCAACTCTCAATCAGGACTCCTTGCATGTGATGTTTCATAAAATATGCTGGGGGTTTGCCTCTTTCCCACCATAGGTGGGCATGCCACCCCTGTTGGAGATCGTGACCTTTGATTGCTAACAGACGTCTCCCTTGTAGTGTAATCCATTCACGGATCCAAACCAAAACTGCCAAATTATAATAATACTTCCAATTTGGGACACCCAAGCCGCCTTGTTCTTTCGGTTTCTGCATCATTTTCAACTGAATTCGAGGCTTCTTGCCCTGCCAAATAAATCTATTTGTGGCCCTGTCCAAGTTCCTAAAAAAGGTTTTATCCAGTCTAACTGGGGCCATTTGAAAGAGAAATACCATTCTGGGCACTACGTGGGTCTTAATTAAGGCTATCCATCCCCTTAATGACAATTGTATCTTGCCCCATCTCTCCAAATCTTTGTCTAGTTGCTCAGTTAATTTTAAATAGTTATCCACCTTTACTGAGGAGCATCTATCAGACAGCCAAATCCCTAAATATATAACTTTACGAACTACCTGGAGGCCCAAAGTGTTTTGTAGTTCTAATTTTTGTATTTCCGTCATGTTTTTAACTATGATCTTTGTTTTTTCCTATTTATTTGTAATCCAGCCACTTCACCAAATTTCTGTATTATGTCAATAAGTTGCCCACCAGAGGTTAGTGGCTTTTCCAGAACAAAGACCAGGTCGTCCGCAAACACCTGGACCTTGTATTCTTGTTCTCTGATCTTTAATCCTCTTATGCTCACCTCTTGTCTTATTGACCTAAGTAAAGGTTCTAGCATGAATATAAACAACAATGGGGAGAGTGGGCAGCCTTGTCTTGTTCCCTTCGCTATCGTCACCTCCTCCGACTCTTCTCTATTGACCAAAGTCTTAGCCTTCTGTTGACTATAAATTGCCTGGATTGCAGTCAGGAAATGATCGCCAGCCTCCATATATTTCAATTGTGATATAAGATAATTCCAATTGACCCTATAGAAGGCTTTCTGGGCATCCAAAAAGAGGAACGCCACCTGCTTCTCAGGGTGGGCCTCGTAATATTCCAGGGCATCCATTATGATCCGTACATTATCTTTCAACTGTCTGGCCATTCTAAGATTATGTGCTATTTCCTCCTGGTCTAGTAGTATGAGTTGATGTTTACTTGTGTCTACTACTTCCTTAGCTTTGACATCTAGTGGGTTAATCTGTAAATTCCTCTCTGCAGTCCGCAACTTCACTGTCCACATTTCCCTCTCCTTAAATTTCTGTCTTTTTTTCCCTGCTATATATTTAATCGCTAACCCTCTCATATAGGCTTTCGCCGTATCCCACAAAATCTGTATCGAGGTTTTCTTATTATCGTTGACCCTAAAGAAGGCTTCCATTTCTCTCTTTACCATTTGTTGAAATTCTATCTCCGTTAAAATACTTGCTCTCAACATCCACCTCTTATTTCTTTTGATTGTATCTCTCTTCCACCTAACCAATAATGGACTATGGTCTGCCCAGGTATTACGTTCTATCTCTATCTCTACGTTCTGGTCTTTAAATCTGTAGTTGCCCACATCATATCCAGCCTCAACCAAGATTTATGCCTGGGAGAGAAGGTATATTGATTTGTTTGAGGGTGAAGCACTCGCCATATATCCGTAAGACCCAACTCATCCCTCATATCTGCACATACTTTCAGAAGTATTCTCCTATTTTCTCTCTTTTGACTGTTCCCCAGTAAATAGTCCAAATCCCTGTCAATTACTGCATTAAAATCGCCTAATATAGCTATATGATCATATTGCAAATCAATAAGTTTTTGATACACCTTTTGATAGAAATCAGATTGTCCATTATTTGGGGCGTATATTCCCACCAAGAGGACCTGTAGCCGGCCTATACGTATCTCCAACATTAGAATTCTTCCCTCATCATCCATACTAAATTTTACATGAACTTCCCTCGGGAGGTTCTGTCTCCTTGTAAATGATGTAAAAACCTGGAATCATTCATCAATACCACTGTGCACCATTTGCGTATCTTTCTGCAGCATCCCTACCACCATCTCAACCATCTTATCTTCCAAGTTTTCTTCCGGCTCCTCCCTAATGTTTTGAAATCTCAGGATGTGGGCAGACTTCTCCATCTCAAGCAGAATTATATCATCTTCAAGCTGCTTATTGACCAGTAGCTGTTGCAACTCACGCCTCTCTATCACCTCCTCAACCTTCTCCACCTTTGTAGCTACTTCCTGGATCTGGCCCTCGTGCTTTTCCATTGTCACACACACATCATTCAATCTCTCAGAGATTTGTTTCACTTCCCCTCGCATGCCTCCCATCTCCTATTTCAATTCAGCCAAGTCCTTCACGGTGGGCTCCTGGTTTTTTGTCATAGTTTCCTGTATAGCATATAATGTATAGCATATAATGTATAGCATATAATAAATTCTGAATTCCTTGGAGGGTAGAAGTCTTCTCGGCCACAGCTACCACCTCTAGAGATTTATGCAGAGTAGGAGGAGTCGTAATTGTAGCCATAGATGCTGTTGATATCGGGAGCTTCTTTCTGGTCTTAGTTGAGGAGCTAGACATTTCTGTTAAGCAGAGGAACCTCCTCCAAAGTAACATATAACTAAGATAAGCCCAAAGGTACTAGTTATTGCTCTACACTATCCCAATAATTAATCAATATTCTAGTCTGTTAACGAGTTACTTTGCTATTTAGTCAATTATCTACTTTACTTCTTATCCCCCCTTCAGTACTCCCAAATGATTAATACTAATTAATCAGTTTAATTTACTAATCAATTAATCTACTTAATATTAAATCAGTTAATCATCTAATTATTACTCTAGAATTTATTAATACTCTAATCAGATCAATTACTCCACTTAATATTAATTCACACCAATAAATTTAACTCTTAATTTTCCAAAACAAATATACCCCAACAAATTACTTATAGTTTCACTCAGTCCATTAATAAAATGATCTAAGTGTTAGTAGAGAGAGCAAAGCTACTCGTGACAAGGGAGTTCAAAAGAGGAAGTGCTGTTCGGCTATAGTATTACAGTTCTCCCGTTGTGTAGACATTCCTCGCCACTCTTTCTATACTCAAGTATGATTCTCCATAGTAGTAATCATGTTAAAATGTCTTAGTCACCACTGAGTCCACCTCCAAGTCAGGGGAAAGGTCGATAGGAGTAGCTCTTCCAGCACTTACCAGCTAATTGTCAAATCGCTTTTAAAAAGCGCAGCAATAATAAAGCAGGGGGTAGAGTCTAAGGAAGTTCCAACTGCAGCCAAAATTAAGAGGAAACAGTGCCCATCCAACCCAACAGGCCACTCAGCACCCGATCTCTCCAATCTTCCAATATCGCCTCCAAGTTACTCAAGAAAACCAATCTGCCACTTCCAGCCAAAAATAAGCCTTGCGCCCCCCGAATCTTCAGCAGTAATCCTGAGGGAACAATCCGTTCCTTTCTCACAGTCCAATTTATTTATTTCACCACCAGTGCCACTTCCACTCCATTCCCCCAAAAGCACTCTGTCATGGCAATAGGGCCTCTGCCCTCTCTGCAGGGCCCTTTTCTCTCACTGGAGATCAGGATCGTCCTTCACTTCATCGGGAGTTCGCTCCATGTCGCTCCCATAACAACCCGCACGGCCGCACTCTGCGCCAGTTGGAGCCTCCGGGTGCTCCTCAAGGGGAGCCCCATGTAGAGAGCATTGCAATAGTCCAGGCGGGAGGTGACAAGGGCATGAATGACTGTGCGTAATGAGTCCCGATCCAGAAAGGGATGCAACTGGCGAATCAGGCGAACCTGATGAAAAATCCTCCCGGTCACGGCCGTCAAGTGCTCTTCTAAAGACAGCCGTGAATCCAGGAGGACGCCCAAGTTGCGAGCCCTCTCCGTGGGGGCCAATGATTCGCCCCCAATAGTCAGTGATGGCGTCAACTGACTATAACGGGACGTCGGAAACCACAGCCACTCAGTCTTGGATGGGTTGAGCCTGAGCCTGTTCCTCCCCATCCAGATCCGTACGGCCTCCAGGCACCGGGACATCACTTCAAATGATTTACTTAATCATTTGACTCTTCCTCTTACTTTTGTTCTCAATATTCAAATATTTTAAAAAATCTTAATACAACAATAATTAAACCTTAATTAATCATTAATTGAACTCTTAATTCATTTACTTAATCATTATAATTAATCATTAATACAACAATAGTTAGACCAGAGAAAGTTAATCTTCCATTCTTCCTTTCTTTCTGTATTTTTTCCAATCTTTCTTCCTCCCTCCTACTTTTATTTTGAGGAGGTTTTGAATTTTAACTGGGGGTTGATGTTTCTTTAAAACTTGTCCCTTTCTTGGAACCATTTCCTCTGATTTAGAGCCCCCATATCGACTCTTCTTGCTTATATAATCAGTCAGTTCATAGAACGAAGAATTAACTCGATCAGTTTGCAAAGAAAAGTCCAATTGTTGCATTTCAATTAATTGTGTGAAAGCCTCTGCCAAATCTTCTTTATCTTCCGAAACCTCGTAGGGTTGGTCAGTTTCTTCTTCTTTTTGCTCCAAATTATATTTTTGAAAAGTTCTGTCAGTTAATTCCAAAAGGGCAGGAAGAAAGTTTGAAGATTTTTGAGAGCCAGCCAGTTCCAGCTTCTCTGTTTTAGTCAAAATGTCTCCTACATTGTCATTGTGCTTTCCTTCAAAAACATCCTCAGTTGCTTTTATATCCTCCACTGGTTCTATAAATTTTTGTTCTATGATTGCTGTTAGGTTATTAATAATTAAAATTTGGTTATTCATGGCTTCCTTTATAAATTCTGTAAGGTCTTTCAAAAAAATCATCCTGGCTCTGTGATTCAGTTCTCTGTGTCATTTCTGACGCCATTAGAGAGCCTCCACCACTTTCAGAAACTCCTTGCTTGGAAGCCATATTATTTTAAAAGAATTTTTGAACAGCTTTCTCAGATTTATTTGTAATTTATCAAGCAAGATAGTCTTTTCTACACCCAGCTCTCAAATACCAGCAGTTTAAATCCAGTCTCTGAGCACAAATCTGTTAACAAGCACTTTCATTTCCAACTTTCACTTTCACACCCACAACGAAGACACCATTTCCACCTCCAGCTCAGCAAAATCAAGTAGAAACAATGTATCCCAGGAGTTAAGCATATACTTGCAAAAGCTTGTTCTCCTGCTTCCGTCCTGTCTGCTTTTTGAAATCAGTTAATCTTCTTCTTGACAGCAGAGTCGGTCGCCAGTGTCTGGCTCCGTTTAAACGGAGTTGCCACGGATCCGGAGCCTCAGCTTTGGGCTGAGCGGGGAGCTCTCACCCTCCAAGCCCCTGGAATTACTCCAGGGGCTTCCGGGGAGCTCTACCCTCACCCACTGGCTCTCCTCTCCTTCTTCTCCTGAAGGAGAGGTTTTTAAGCCGTCTGACAGCTGATTAGCGCCATCAGAATGGCTCCAACGGAATCGCGGGGCTGGCGGTCCAAAAAGACCGTCTGCGACGCCGGTGGTGCCAACCGGAAGCCCCAGAACTCTTGATTATTTAGTATCGTGGGATTCAGCAGACCAGTCAAAAGGTTGCTGTATGAATGAACCTAATCCTAATTACTCTATACTGCATTCTAACCTTGAGGGAAGCCCCATGGAACTAATTGAGATTTAGTCTAGTTTCATTGTCTGGGAGGAGTTTAAAACCTATTAATCCTGACCAGTAGTTTGGCCATCAGTATAATACATCCATGTATTATACATACATCCATGTATTATACATACATCCATGTATTATACATGCATCCATGTTCCTCCTGGTAGGCTAAGACCTCCTATCAGGTGAGACATGGTTGGGTTCTGGTTCCAAGTAAATTCCTACTTGGGAAAGAAGATGGTCCTTCACTTAAGGAGCCAGCAGTGTACTCTTTTCTCAAGAAGCCACTATTAACTGGACAAATATTGTCTCATATTGTCCCAACCTACCCTTCCTGGGGAAGGTTATTAAGAACAAGCAATTGCTTCAAAGAACTGTGGAGGAAGTTCTGGACTTTTTCAGTCAGATTTCAGACCTGAATACAGAATTAAAATGTAATTGATCATACCTGTGGTGAGAATAGGATGCAGCCATCCTTTCTCTCCTTGGTATTTTATTGGCTTTTAATCGGGATAACTTCTGGGCTGGCTTCAAAGATTGGATTGGGGAGCACTGTGTTGTACTAATTCTTCTCCTTCCTCTGGGAGAGTTTTAGTCAGCATTCATGGAAGGAGAAGTCTAGTCCACAGATACTGCTTTGCAGTGCTCAGCCCCCTCCCCACTTCTGTTTAATATTAACATGAAGAAACTGGTTGAGGCTGAAGGCATTTCATTTGATTGTGAAATAGTAGATTTATTATTATTCATCCCAATGAGTATGAAAAAGACCACTTATTCAACCTGATTCTACCTGAATCATATTAGGATGAAAAATGAGATTAAAATTAGAAAAATATCTCTTTCTTCTTTAATCTTTTTACTAATACAGCATTTTTTAATTCAAGTGAATAAACATAATATTAATGAAAAAAACCTCTTATTTGTATTTTATGTTAGAAATAACTTGCCAGGCAGACTATATTGAAAATGGAAACGTATTATCTCCAAAGATCATTTATAAGGAAGGTGAGAGAATACGATTCTCCTGTAATGAAGGATACTCACATGTTGACAGACAAGATGCCTTATGTACTGAGACTGGATGGGGTACAAAGCTTCAATGTGAAGGTCTGTATGTGATTCTAATGGTCATGGTTGTTTTGAAATCTTACACACATTTTAGTCTTCTTGCTATGCATGCCTAGAATTGCAGCTCCAATCAATCTGACCTGGTTAAAAACCTTGTGGTAAAATAGGGAAAGAAGTATTTGTATGTCTTTATTTGATTTCGTTTTTATCAGACATACGGAGAGCAAGAATAACAAGCATTGTCTTAGAAGACTCATCCTTCCTTTTTTTAACAAGTAAAAGAAAATATTGCCTCAATTTTAGTCTAGATCTATGGATTATTTACATCATACTGAATTAATTTCCTAAACTAGCTATGATTAGTTTTAAAGGGATAACTGAAAAAGAGCCACTAAGTCTATAATTTCAACATTTTAATAATTCTTGATTAATTAAAAACTCAGGATTCATGGCTTCCTGGAATTTGTGGAGTCAAATGGCATATTATACTTCTTTAATCTTAATTAATCAGACTTAGAAATGTCTTTCTTCAAAGAAGGACTTTATTCTTCTGAAGATCATCTGAGGCAAACATTTACTTTGGTCTGCTCTCTATCATAAGTAATATGACTCAGCAATAAATGTGGGGCCAAATAGGAATGAATGTTTCATGTAGCATTTCTTGGACAGAGGAACATAATTCATCAAGACTGTTTGTGTCTAAGGCACAAAGTGTAGAAAAAGTAATTGTTTCTTTTATGGAAAATTTGGGTGATAGTCCCACAAGGGGGCAACTCAATCTATTTTGAAGATATGTGCAAAGGGCAGAATTGATCCACAAATCAGTTGGCTATCTTTGTCTCAGACTGAAATCACCTTATGACTTCAGCATTGGTGGTTCTTACATTTGGGCACTAATTTCACTCTCTTTTTTCCCCCTAAGTGTTGTAAAATCACATTACAATTTTACAATATATTAATTTTTACAATATATTAATTTTACATTAATGGTAGATTTTAGGAGAAACCCTCCCATACTACCACCTCTTTCAATACTAGACAACACAGTATCAACAGTAGAGTCCTTCAAGTTTCTAGGTTCTATCATATCTCAAGATTTAAAAGGGACACCTAACATCAAAAACATCATCAAAAAAGCACAACAAAGATTGTTCTTTCTGCATCAACTCAGGAAGCTCAAACTGCCCAAAGAGCTGCTGATTCAGTTCTACAGAGGAATTATTGTGTCTGTCATCTGCACCTCTATAACTGTCTGGTTTGGCTTTGCAACCAAACAACACAGACACAAACTTTAACAGATAATTAAAACTGCAGAAAAAACAATTGCTACCAACCTGCCTTTCATTAAGGACCTGTATACTGCATGAGTCAAAAAGAGGGCTGTGAAAATATCTACAGACCCCTCGCATCCTGGACATAAATTGTTTCAACTTCTACCCTCAAAACGATACTATAGGGCACTGCACACCAGAACAACTAGACACAAGGACAGTTTTTTCCCAAATGCCATCACTCTGCTAAACAACTAATTCCCACAACACTTTCAAATTATCTACTAAGACTGTATTACTATTATTCTTCTCATCCTTCCTAGTACCTATCTCTTCCCACTCTTACTATAAGCATGTTGCTTGTATCTTTACGATTTATATTGTTTTATTGTTTCCTAGTATGATTTGATTGCTTATTAGTATCCTATGACTAACTTATGTTAGTATCTTATGATTCTTGATGAATATATTTCTATTCTATTCTATTCTATTCTATTCTGTTCTGTTCTGTTCTGTTCTGTTCTGTTCTGTTCTATTCTGTTCTATTCTATTCTATTCTATTCTATTCTATTCTATTCTATTCTATTCTATTCTATTCTATTCTATTCTGCTAAGCAGCAAAATGAGAACAGAGCATCAGCTTTAGGGCAAGGATCCCCAATGAGGTCCATATTAATTTATCAATGGTCGATAAATGGCTGGATAAATAACTGGTCGATAAATGATGAATCAAAAGTTGGAATTAAGATTGCCAGGAGAAATATCAACAACCTCAGATATGCAGATGATACCACTCTAATGGCAGAAAGTGAAGAGGAACTAAAGAGCCTCTTGATGTGGATGAAGAAGGAGAGTACAAAAGTTGGCTTGAAACTCAACATTAAGAAAACTAAGACCCACATTAGATGAGGAATGGTATTTAATGAGAAATTTATATTATATAGGATAAGTGAGGTCAGATAGACCTAATTGATGTATTAAGGTATATAAGCTGTTCTGTCTTCTCCGGAATATAATTTTGAGTTATAGTACTGAATATTTGTTCATTAAGGTACTATATGGAAGTACGTATGTTTATTGTTGTATTGTTTTATGTGTGTCACTTTATGTTGTCTTTTCTTTTTAACTGAAATGTAAATAAAGATTATTATTTATTTATTTTTAAAAAAGAAAACTAAGATCATGGCATCCAGCCCTCTCAATTTCTGGCAAATAGATGGGAAAGAAATGGAGGTAGTGACAGATTTTATTTTCCTGGGCTCCAAGATCACTGCAGATGGGGACTGCAGCCAAGAAATTAAAAGTTGGTTGCTCCTGGGGAGGAAAGCTATGGCAAATATAGATAGCAGACTAAAAAGCAGAGACATCACCCTGCCAACAAAAGTGTGTATAGTCAAGGCCATGGTTTTCCCAGTTGCAATGTATGGCTGTGAAAGTTGGACCATAAGAAAGACTGAGCACCAAAGAATTGAAGCCTTTGAACTATGGTGCTGGAGAAGACTCCTGCAAGTCCCTTGGACTGCAAGGTGATCAAACCGGTCAGTCCTAGTGGAGATCAACCCTGACTGCTCTTTAGAAGGCCAGATCCTCAAATACTCAATACTTTAGAAGGCCAAACTCAAATACTTTGACCATCTAATGAGAAGGAAGGACACTCTGGAGAAGAGCCTAATGCTGGGAAATATTGAGGGCAAAAGAAGAAGAGGACAACAGAGGACAACAGAGAACGTGGTGGCTGGATGGAATCACTGAAGCAGTAGGCGTGAGCTTAAATGGACTCCAGAGGATGGTAGAGGACAGGAAGGCCTGGAGGAATGTTGTCCATGGGGTCGCGATGGGTCAGACACGACTTCGCAACTAACAACAACAAAATGATGAAAAGTCATTTGCAATCAGCATATCTTTCTTCACCTATTGAGAGTTTCTCAAGGACCTGGAGCAGATAAATGTTCTTGTTGGTTAAAGATAGACCACCTATTTTTATTACTGTTGGACAGTATTACTTGGTCTGTTGTGTGGATGTTTGGGTGGTTTAGGGGTGAGGAATTGTGGTGGGTGGGGTGTTTTTGGGGATTATTATGTGTGTTGGACCTGGTCTTTGGGTGTTAAGTGAATTTCATTTTATGGGTATACTGTGTATACACATACAATGACAATAAAGTTATTTATTTATTTATTTATTCATTCATTCATTCAATCATTCATTCATTCATTCATTCATTCATTCATTCATTCATTCATTCAATCATTCATTCATATTCCTCCATAGAAATTAAGTGTTTCCCTCCAGAAGTGACGAATGGCTACTTTCAATATAGAAGAGATCACTATATGTACAATGATGAAATTGAAACAATATGTAATGAAGGGTTTGTCTTTGGAGGCCCCGGAAAGGTTTCCAAATGCACTGCAACTGGTTGGCATCCTCCTCCTGTCTGTAAACGTAAGTAACTTTTTCTATGAAGTTTTTTTCTAGAGCAGAACTTGCTTCATTGTTTATAAATAATATTCTTATAGTTATGCTAGATGCAGTGAGATAATTATGGTGGGAGGAGAATAGTTTATTATAGATACCAGTAGTTACAGCATGATTTCTGTAATTTTTTCATTAAACAATCCTACAGTTTTGTATAATAATCATAAAATTGTTCCACAATAAAATAAGGAAAAACAAGATAAAAATGGAAAAATAGCATGATGCTACAGTATAGAAAACTTGCACCATGCTATCACTAACCAGTAATTAACCACTAACCAGTAACTAACCACTAACCAGTACACCAGCTACGACTCCAGGGGAGGGGCGGAGGAGTGGCGGTAGTTATTAAGGAAAGTCTTAGGCCTAGGGAGGTCACTGTTCCTCATGTTGGCGGGTGTGAATTCCTCCTTTTGAAATGGGACCCTGGAGTTCAGTCTGGGCTGTTGATCACGTACCTCTCCCCCAGCTGCGTGGCCTCAGCCCTGCCCGCACTACTAGATGTCTTAGCCGAATTGATGGTGGAACTCCCCAACCTTTTGGTTGTGGGAGATTTCAATCTGCCATCGGCCGGTGAGTCATCTGAGTTGGTGCGGGAGTTCATGACCTCCATGATGGCCATGGACCTGACTCAGATTGTACAGGACCCAACTCATATTGGAGGACACACACTCGACCTTATTTTTCTCTCTGGACAGTGGATAAATGATCGTGGGGAGGGGACTCTATCTATTGACCCTCTGTCATGGACCGATCATTCCCTCCTTAGACTCGACTTTTCCTCTGCCATCCCCCGTCGCAGGGGTGTGGAACCAGTAAGATGGTTCCGCCCCAGGCACCTGATGGAACCCGAAAGCTTCCTGATGGAGCTTGGGTCATTTCCCGCCTCCTTAGCCCACGATTCATCTGAGACCCTTGTCGCGACCTGGGAACAGGCTGCGGTGGGAACCCTGGATCGAATCGCGCCTTTGCGGCCTCTGATCCGACGCAGATCCCGGGCGGCTCCTTGGTTTACCGCGGAGCTCAGGGAAATGAAGCGTCGGAAAAGACGCCTGGAGGGTGGTTGGAGATCCTCCCAATCCGAGTCCGACCGAACACAACTAAGAACCCATATTAGGTCTTATCTTGTGGCGATGGAAGTAGCGAAACGTAAGTATTTCGCCACTCTCATTGCATCTGCAGAAAATCGCCAGCAGCCATGTTTAGAGTGACCCGCTCCCTCCTTAATCAGGGAGCGAGGGAGGACCCCTTACAGGGCCGTGCTGAGGACTTTGCACAGTTTCTGCAAGATAAAATCACTCAGATTCGGACCGGGTTGGACTCCGACTGGACAGAGTCCGTTGAGGTGACAGGGCCTAGTCTCGGTGGAGACATCTGGGTTGAGTTTGAGCCTGTTTCATTGGATGACGTGGACAGGATTATGGGTAGGCTGGGGTCTTCCACATGTTTACTGGACCCTTGTCCCTCCTGGCTTGTTTCGGCAGCCAGGGAGGTGACTGGAGACTGGATCCAATCTATTGTCAATGCTTCACTAAAGGAAGGGGTCTTTCCTGCTGCACTTAAAGAGGCGTTAAGAAGCCTAACCTGGATCCTGACGTACTTAACAACTACCGTCCAGTCTCCAACCTTCGCTTTTTAGCGAAGGTTGTTGAGTCCGTGGTGGCACAGCAATTCCCTCAATTCCTGGAGGAAACTGACTACCTGGATCCTTACCAATCTGGTTTCAGGCGTGGCCATAGCACGGAAATGGCATTGGTCGCCCTAGTAAATGATCTCTGGCGGGCCAGGGATGGGGGTTGCTCCTCCATCCTGGTCCTTCTTGACCTCTCAGCGGCATTCGATACCATCGACCATGGTATCCTGCTACAGCGGCTCAGGGGGATAGGGTTAGGAGGCACTGTTTTACAGTGGTTCTCCTCCTATCTCTCGGGCTGTCTGCAGTCTGTTTGGGTGGGGGGTCAGGGATCCTCCCAGAGGCCTCTCACTTGTGGGGTGCCTCAGGGCTCAGTTCTCTCTCCTCTGCTCTTTAATATCTATATGAAACCGCTGGGTGAGATCATCCGTGGTTTTGGGGTGAGGTATCATCAATATGCTGATGATATCCAGCTTTACATCTCCACCCCTGACCACCCTAGGGATGCCCTTTCCGTGATGTCCCACTGCCTGGAAGCGGTGCGGGTTTGGATGGGGAGGAACAGGCTGAGACTCAACCCTTCCAAGACTGAGTGGCTGTGGATGCCGGCATCCCGGGATCTGGAGGTTCCATCCTTAATGATCGGAGGTGAAACCCTTGCTCCCTCCGATAGGGTCCGCAACTTGGGTGTCCTCCTGAATTCTCGGCTGTCTTTAGATGACCATCTGACGGCCGTAACCAGGGGGGCCTTCGCACAAGTCCGTCTTGTGCGCCAGTTGCGCCCGTTCCTAGACCGGGATGCCCTCGCCATGGTCACTCACGCCCTTGTTACCTCTAGGTTGGACTACTGTAACACCCTCTACATGGGGCTGCCCTTGGGACGTGTCCGTAGGCTTCAGCTAGTCCAAAATGCAGCCACGCGGGTAGTTACGGGGGCGTCTAGATACTCCCGTGTAACACCTCTCCTGCGTGAGCTGCACTGGCTACCGGTGGCACTCCGGATACGTTTCAAGGTGCTGGTGCTCACCTATAAAGCCCTTCATGGCTTAGGCCCGGGGTACTTGCAGGACCATCTCCAGCCATTCTCCCATCTGTGCGCTCTCACAGAGTCGGCCTCCTCAGGGTGCCGTCGGCCAAACAATGTCAGCTGACGACCCCCAGGGGGAGGGCGTTCTCTGTGGGAGCCCCGACCCTCTGGAATGGATTGCCCACTGAGCTCAGGACAGCCCCCGACCTTCTTTCCTTCCGTCGAGAACTGAAGACGTGGCTCTTCCGCCAATTAAACTGATACATTTGGGGGTACACTGGTATAATTTTAAATCATTTTTAATTGGGTTACTGATTTTAATTTGGTATTGTATTGTGATTTGTATTGATGTTGTCATTTTGTAAGCCGCCTTGAGTCCCTAGGGAGAAAGGCGGCATATAAATCGCAATAAATAAATAAATAAATAATTCATAAGCCATCTGAAAACTGTAGGGACTCAACTGAATTTTCAGGGACCTGATTAATTAATGTCCATCCAAAAATCACCTATTTGACAAACTCTGGAAGGAAGAAAGGTGATCGTTGAAGCTCCTAGCCATTTTCCTGCCTAGCAATCTACCAATGGTGCTACTTTGGAACAAAGATTTATTAGTCTTAGTCTAGAAGAAATGCTCAGGTCTCTCACATTCCAGCTTGCAAGGGAATGCTGTCACAAAGTGGCAAGTGTACTTTGAAGTAGGCTGTGGAGTGTGCTAAACAACAATGCAGTAGGAAAACTAGGCTATTTCCATGGGATATTCCTCTATAAGATGATAAGGAGGGCCAGAGAGGTCAAAGTATCTGCCACATTACCTGTTCACCCCAGGTGAAATTCTTACACTTTTCAGTGATAGGATGACCCTGGGCCATACAGGAGTTGGTGGATCAGGTATTCATGAAACTGCCCTTTTCAGGTACATAAGCAGCCTGATGCCAGGTCTGTTGTATACTTGACAAAACAAAGTGAAGTCTGGATGTACAGAAAAAAATTCCTTCTATAGTTGGTTAGGTGGCCTAAATTGGAAAGGCCGTGGAAGATAGCTAATACAATGTTTCCCTGAAAATAAGACCCTGTCTTATATTTTTTTGAACCCTGAAATAAGCACTTGGCCTTATTGCCATGCACTCAAAAGCCCAATTGGGCTTATTATCAGGGGATGTCTTATTTTGGGGAAAACATGGTAGTATCCAGGGAAAAACAAAGATTCCTTGTGTAGTGAAGCATCACAGAGAGACTGCACAGCACATCAAAATTGGGTTTTGATAGGGGTTTTTAAATGATCTTAGTTGGATGTTTTAAATTTGGCCGAATGATTTAATTATTTTAATAAGCTTTTAATTTTTGTTGTACATTGTTTTTATCATGGCTGTTCACCGCCCTGGGTCCTCCGGGAGAAGGGCGGTGTACAAATATAATAAACTAACTAACTAACTAACTAACTAACTTGAAGTACTAGAAGAAATCAGAAAATATCATTTTGATACAGAGTGAGAAATGTCAGGCAGAGCTGATTCTTGCAATGGGACAGGGACAGGTTGGGGACAATGCTGTGTATTCATACCCTCAATGAACTATTACGGGAGGCCTCTTTGCTTCAAGAGAAACAGAAAATGTTGATGAGTCTATAGGAACACATGCAGTGAAATTTGCTAGCACCTGAGCAGACCTACTTTTTTCATGGCACATGAATAGAATGATTGCAACAAGTGAAATAAAATCATAAGTTGAGGAATTTAACTTTGATTAAATGAGGAATGGAAGGAATAGTACTGAAATGGCAGAACAGAAGGCCTAAACTCCAAAAAAGTTTGTACAGAAGTGGCTGAAGGAATGAAATGAATAGTTTTAAAGAAGGAAAGGAAAAGACAGTAAAAGTTAAAACTGTCTCAATCTAGAAAAATGGCAACACAAGGGTCTTATGTCCTGGCTTGTTTACAAATACTTGAGAAACACAGTGAGTATAGTTCAGGCCCTATAAAGGTTGTCAAAAGTCACAAACTATCTAAACACTCTTAAAATTATGTGTTGTCCAAACACAGTCAATAGTGACTTATCCAAAAGTGAAATTAAACAGGGATCTGAGTATTCTTTGCAATTCTGATGCCAAAACAGATTTGTATAAAATTGAACATTAAAAAAAAAAATCCTTAAAGAGGCAAGGCGAAACAATGAAAGAAAAAATAAGTTAGCTAGAAGGTGGCCTAGTAATTAAGCTCCGGCAGCACTGTCAGATGTAAATGCCTTATTCTCCAATGTGTAAATAATGTATATATGGAACATCAGAGGTTAACTTATTCTTTGGACTTTAATGTATTCATAACTTACCACTCCCATTCCTAGCTCCACCCCTTGTATATATAAGGAGCCACCCTCACCATTCTCGTCGCTTCTACCTTGAATATTCAGTGAATATAGAATGCCTATCATAATTAAAAAGAAATATATTTAAAGCTCTAACTCTTATTATCTTTATTGAGTCTGATCCTGAAAATATTGCAACAAGCTGGTAGCAGAGGATGGTTAATTGACTCAATAAGTAATTAAAAATGTCCAAGAAAGATAGGCCCAACACCAGGGCCTACAGCAAAGAAATAGAAACTGATCAAGAGATGATCAACGAATCCACCAATGCGATTTCGAGAGAATCCGAAGAATACACCACTGAAGAAGAAGAACTAATGAGTGAAAATAATGACCAGAAAGAAATCGAAATAGAAAATAACGAACTCAGGTCAGAGATATTAAAGATACTAAAAAGCCAAAAGAATGATGAAAGTCTCATCGCGGACCTCCAGGAGATGCTGAAGAACAGCGGAGCAGCGAGAGAGAAAAACGTCATTAAAGAAAAACCCAAAGATCAAAAAACCGTAAGTGAGATGACTACTGAGAAAATAGTTGTTAAAAAGAAAAGATGTGATCCCGCGCGAAATTTTGAATGGCAGCCATCTTGGTTTCAACGAACTTCAAAAGAGAATGGAGCAGAGCCAATCAAAACGCTCAGTTCAAAATTTCTGGCGCGAAAAACACTATCAGACGAAGAAAGTGAGAAAGAAGTCTCAAACTCTTCAGATGATCCAAAATCAGAAAGTGAAGACGATTTAACAAAATCTCAAGTGAAATCAGCAATGAAAACGCTTTTTGCTGTTTTTGGGCCAAGACTGAAAATTACCAAGACATCTACGAAGAAGCAAGAAATCAAACCGGCGACTCAAGACCTGCACGCTCCCATCCTGACTTCGAAAGCGACGACGCCCGAGCCCAGAGAGCCATGCCGATTTCGCCCTACACCACAGACAAAATCGAATACCAACGCACACAAAAAGAAGAAAAGAACCGTCGCCACCACCAGAACCCCAAAAACCGAGCCAGAGACCGACTCATCTGAGGAGGAGCGGATCGAGAGAGCTGAAAGGGAGAGAACCTTCCACGACGCCACCAAAGAAGAAATGAGCAACGCGCATGTGCGAAACTACGTAGACGACCCAGAAGGACTTGAACTGGCCAGAGAACCGCGCAGACTCATTGCAAGCATCCCAATGCCGTTCTGTAATTTCCTGCACTTGAGAGATCACGGACTGCCCCAGGTTGTAAGTAATGGACAGAATAATGTAGATAACTTACCCAGTGACTTCCCAAAACTTAGAATTGATGGCATTAATTTACAAGAGTGGTATCAACAGCTTCAGGTTATTTTCATGAAAGAAAATTTACTATTCTTTATAACTAGCCCTCCAAGAAGACCTTGGACTTTAAAAATAGATTGTTTACATCATAGAGCATTTTTCATAATAATATCTAGCGTGTCTCCTGCAATGTATCATAGCATCAAACCAAACCTAACTGTATCAGAAATAATTCAATGCATGTTTAATCTATTTCACAGCGATAGCGTAGCTACAACCACAAGAATGTCTAAGGATTTCTTTTCCTCTAGAGTAAAACCAGGGGTTTCTATAAGTGAGCATTTGATAAATCTAAACAAAATAAGAGCTGAGCTACAATTGAGGGGGGAAGTGATTTCAGATCAAACAATGAAAAGTGTTATTATCAATTCACTTGATCCATCATGGGATAGCTTTATGTCACACTTAGATACCATTAATTTGGGATATTTATCCATAGAAAGTCTATCTAACAAATTGATAGCAGAAGACAATTCAAGAAAAAATCGATCCAGTAACCAAACAGACCACAAACCTTTTAGGAAAGTAGTCTTTCAAGATAAACATAATGAGGCCTTTAGATGCTACAATTGTGGATCCAGGGAACATAGTAGAAGAGACTGCCCCAAAGTCTCAAGAGAGAGACATAGACCAGAATATAGGAGCAAATATAATTACAGACAATCTTCCACAGATAGACACAAATATAGAAGTCCACCAAATTACAAAGAAGGTAGAAGGGGTAGAGAAAATTCAAAAGAGAGGAAATCTGGGTCACTGAATGGGCTAAATAAACAAGACAGCACCAGAACACAGCAGGATGAGAATAACAATTGGCTTATTGATTCTGGTGCAACAAATCACACCACCAACAACAAAAATATATTATCTTCATTTATAGAAGATAAGTTTGTGATAAAGGTAGCTAATCAAGAAAAGGTTCAAGTACTAGGCAAAGGAAATGTGACCTTGCCTGGTCTAGGGAAAATAGAGGGGGTATTATTAATCCCAGAAATACCTCACAACATACTAAGTGCCATAAAATTAAGCAGAGAATCTGATATCAATATAGTTTTCTCAAAGGGGAAAGCAACTATAGAAAAGAACAAAACAAATGTAGGTACTGTAATGATAAAAGGAGGTCTACCCTATCTGATAACTAAAGAAAGATGTTTACATAACATTGATTCAAATATGGAAGATTGTATTGAAGCAGATGATGAAAATGTCAGTAACAGTGACAATGATGAGTGTAGAATAACTCATGATCACAAAAATACATACAAGGAAAAGAAACCAAAAATAGGTAAACCAATTCATGATGAGTGTGCTCACATCTTACACAGGAAGTTAGGACATGCAAGCTTTCCTGTAGTACAAAAAATGACTGAACACGCAGAAGGTGTCAAAATAAAAAATTGTGAAAATTATTTGGAATGCTCAGTATGTAAGTCCACCAAACTAAAAACCAGTCCCAGACCAAAAAAATCTAACAGATCAACTAACAATATTTTTGATTTGGTACATATGGACTTAGTTGGTCCATTAAGTCCCTCAATTACCTATAGAAAACGTTACTTCCTAACAATAGTGGATGACTACAGCCGATATGGTTTTGTTTACACATTAAAGCACAAGGATGAAACATTTCAGAAATTTAAGGAATTCTACAAACGTATAGAAACACAACATAATATCAGAATAAAGCAAATTATGACAGATAGGGGATGTGAGTTCATGTCTAAAGAATTCTCCCAATGGTTAAAGGATAGAGGAATGTTACATTTCACGTCCAATCCTTTTTCTGCATTTCAAAATGGAGTTGCAGAGAGGAAAAATTCCACACTACAAACCATGATTAGGTGCACATTAGAGGATGCTGGTTTAGGCAAACAATTTTGGTCAGAGGCATTACATTATTCGAATTACACTCAAAATAGAACCTGGTCTAGTATTGTGAATAAGACACCATATGAGGTGATGTACAATAGAAAACCCAAATTATCACACATGCACATATTTGGAGTCACTGCAGACGTACACATACCTAAACAATTGAGGAGAAAGGGAGAAAACGTATCCAGGAGATTAAGATTCATGGGATACGAAACTGGAACCAAAGGGTACAGATTTATTGATAGTAATAACAAATTTATAGTATCCAGAACAGCTGTGTTCCATGAACAGGCCAATTGGTCAAAATTGCACCTTAATGAAATATTTCCTAATAAATGTAAAGATACGATATCTTGCGAGGAAGGAACAACAGAAAATCAAAATATTAACAAAAGTAAGAACAAAACCAAAACTTGGACTAATAGTCAGCATAAAATAAAGACAGACACATTAACAAAAAAGGAAGCTAGATATTTGCATGATAACCATAGCAAGCCTGAAAGAACTATTAGAAACAATAGAAACCAAATACCAAATAAATACAAAGATTACATAATGCATATGAATGGAGAACAAATAACACCTAATACATATGAAGAAGTATTGAAACTTCCACATGAAGAAAGAGAAAAATGGGAACTAGCTATGGAAAAAGAGATGGAAAGTTTACAAGGATTAAATGTATTCACACCTGCGATCGCACCTAAGGATAAAACAATTATAGGTACCAGGTGGATTTATAAAATTAAGAACTTAGAAGGAGGCAATACCTTATACAAGGCTAGACTAGTTGCACAAGGCTATGCACAAAAATATCCAGAAGACTATACTGATACATATTCACCCACAGTGAGAACAGAGAGTGTCAAAACAGCCCTTGTAGTAGCATCTGCACTCAATCTGGACGTATTCCAATATGACATACAGACCGCATACTTACATGCAAAATTAGATAAGGAAATATATGTAAGAGCACCACACAGTCAATACACTAATAAGAACGAAATTTGGTTATTAAATAAGAGTCTGTACGGATTAAAGCAATCCGGCAAAAGATGGTACGATTGCTTGGTAAAAGTACTTAAGACCATGGATTTCAACGCCACCACTGCTGATAACTGTTTCTTTGTAAAAAAGAGTAATGATCATATTGAATTTGTATTAATTTACGTGGACGATATTTTATACATTGGAAAGCATAAAGAGAGCAGGGAAATCTTTGTAAATAAGTTAAATGAACACTTCTCACTGAAATCTCTGGGTAAAGTGAATAAATACCTTGGTGTGCAAATTAACAAAACTAAAAGGGGATTCAAACTTACACAGAAAGATAAAATCATCGAACTCCTAAACAAATGTAACTTAAATAATGCTAAAACCTGTGACACCCCTATGCAAACTGATTTTCTTAGAAACACTGATGAATCTTCCCCTGAGTTTAAAGACAACACATTTTACAGATCAGTTATAGGTTCACTCCTTTATATATCTAATTGGACTAGGCCAGATATTGCATTACCTCTCAATCTATTGTCAAGATATGTTAGTAAACCAACCTTGTATCATTGGGAAGCTGTCAAAAGAATTCTAAGATATCTGAAGGGTACATTAGATTTTTGTTTAATGTTGGAACCCAATAATGACAGAGAACCAAAAATTACTTGTTATGCTGATGCAGATTGGGCTGGTGATACATCATGCAGAAAGAGTACTTCTGGTTATGTTTTTCTATTGAATGATTGTCCAGTTTACTGGTATACTGGTAAACAAGAACTAGTAGCCACTTCTACTACAGAAGCGGAATATGTTTGTTTGTCCAAGGCTGCAAATAACCTTGTATGGTTCAATGATCTGATCACTGATGTTTGGAAGAAACCCACCTTACCATTTATTATGCATGAAGACAATAAAGCGGCCATTGAAATATCCAGATCCGATGCAATTGGACAAAGGTCCAGGCATATTGATATAAAGTTTAAGCATGTGAGACAACTGTCTCAAGACGGATTCATTAAAGCAATACATTGCGATACTTCTGAACAATTAGCTGACATATTAACAAAACCCTTACCTTCTAAACAACACAAATATTTAACTTCTAAATTATATGTATTATATTGTCCTGAATCAGAATGTAATTGGTGTTGTGTAACGAACCGGCATTTAGAGGGGGATTTGTCAGATGTAAATGCCTTATTCTCCAATGTGTAAATAATGTATATATGGAACATCAGAGGTTAACTTATTCTTTGGACTTTAATGTATTCATAACTTACCACTCCCATTCCTAGCTCCACCCCTTGTATATATAAGGAGCCACCCTCACCATTCTCGTCGCTTCTACCTTGAATATTCAGTGAATATAGAATGCCTATCATAATTAAAAAGAAATATATTTAAAGCTCTAACTCTTATTATCTTTATTGAGTCTGATCCTGAAAATATTGCAACAAGCACCTTCCTAAAATGCTCCAAGTTTCCTACACAACTACCACTGAACACAAAATCTATAACTCAAAAGAATTTGCAAGTCTTCTCAAAACAAAGAATTCTAAATCACAATGAGATATGACATCTAGTATTATGGTAATATCATTATCAGAATAGAGTCTTCAGAAAAAGATACTCTGAAGTTTTTTTGGTGAGGTATTTTTTGGTTCTGCTTAAATTTCTATCCTGCTTCAATATCCAGTTATTGAATCAAGGTTACCAAATTGTTTCATGGGAAAAAAAAGGGAATGTAAACCTCTCTAGTCCTAGCCTGTAGATGTAGCTATAGTGTACTATGAGAAGTCCCTCAAATGACTGGAAAATTTTGGCGGGGAAAAAAAAAACCTCCAGAGGAAAGATCAAACTTTGGTCAAACCAGAAATTCTGAAATTCTCTCTGTTGAAAATCTCCTCAAAGATACTAGTGAGGTATTACATTCTCATCAGAGATCATAAGACACTTATTAAAATTATATCTTGCGAAGCTGCCCGAGGTATTCATAAAGCTGAACTTAAACATTGTGTCCCCCTAATTTCTACAGTGATTTTGAAACAATTCAGCATTATCCAAAAAACGGACGTCTAAATTCAAATACATTCCTGGCTAGACATTCTGCCTCTTTCAATATAAATATGAATCAAACCATCTTCTGTTTCAAGGTTCCTGGAGTTTTCTTGAGAGGCTGCTGGGAAGATGGAAGTTCTTCTCCCAAACTGCATCCAAGTGCCACTTTTTGTCTTAGAACACCTAACTCTTTCCCCTGCCCAGCAGGAAGTAAGGGTTGGGAAGGGAAATTCAATACGCAACCAAAGACATATCTACTGGATTGTGAATTGTATTTCAGAGGCTGCAATCTGTTATTCAATCTTTAGTAACAATGGGACATAGCGCTACTTTACTTATCTAATGATATCCTTGTACCTGAAGGGCACACGTTTCAGGATCTTAAGCTTAGAACTGGAAAGAGAAGAAAGGAGTAAAGGCTTAGGGAAAAAGCTGCACACATTTTCTTGATGTCAAAGTTTTGTTTTGTTTTTTATTGTAAAGAGTCATTCCGTAAAATATTAGCTGAGGAAAGCATTTTCTTTTAGGACCAAAGCATTATAAGTTAGTCCTCAGCTTGTTATTGATGCACACCTTGTTAAAAGTTCCTTGGTGATGAATATTTATTTTATTTGTCAAGCATGTATAAGATAACAGATATAAATATAAACATGATTATGAATATAGGAAATGGATGCGAATAAATGGGGACAGTAGGACAGGGACGGTTATGCACACCCCTTACAGACCTCTTAGGAATGGGGTGAGGTCAACAGTAGACAGTCTAACGTTAAAGTCAGTGGTGGGATTCAGCCAGTTTGCACCACTTCGGGAGAACCGGTTGTTAACTTTTTGAGCAGTTTGACAAACTGGTTGTTGGAAGAAATCATTAGGGCAGAGAACCAGTTGTTAAATTACTTGAATCCCACCACTGGTTAAAGTTATGGGGGTTTGGGGATGAAACCACAGAGTCAGATAGTGAATTCCAGAATATATCTTGATGTATCAGAATATATCAGAACTCTTGATCATTTAGTATCGTGGGATTCAGCAGACCAGTCAAAAGGTTGCTGTATGAATGAACCTAATCCCTCTGGAATATGAAAACCACACTTGTGCAAGTTTCATCAAAAGCAATGTATGCATCAGCTGAACATATTCCTAGGAAGGGATTTGCTGCCTATATACCATTCTACTGTAATTATTCACCACTACTAATCACTAGTTAGTAGCGGCAAAACATTTAAAAAACAAAGAGGTACACTTTTAAGCTAGAGTGCAGGAGAACATAAGAAAAGCCTTGGTGGTGCAGCAGACTAAAGCACGGATAAGTAATACCAGCTGCCTGCAATTACTGCAAGTTCAAATCTCACCAGGCTCAAGGTTGACTCAGCCTTCCATCCTTTCGAGGTAGGTAAAATAAGGACCCGGTTTGTGGGGGCAAGAAGCTGACTTTGTATAAAAAAGAACACCAGTTGGGGTGGGGGGGTGCGAAAGCCCTACTAAGCAGATATATACAAAAGTATGAAGGCTATTGCTTAACACATTATAAGCTGCCCTGAGTCTCCAGAAAAGGGCGGCATATAAATCGAACAAATAAATAAATAAATAAATAAATAAATAAATAAATAAATAAATAAATAAATAAATAAATCAGCTAATCATGAGAGACAGATCAAGTGGGAAGAACCTTAGAGGTTTAATTTTAGAAATCTTAGTGATGCTAGGCCCAAGATTACTGAAGAGAAGCCATTCATGCAGGAAAGCACAGAAAATCCTGCACATTGTGACGAGGCTCTTTTGGAAGTATTGCGGATCTCCCGCAAGGAAAGAAATGTTACTTTACCTGTGTCTCCAGGAAGGTTAAAAACATACTTCTTTCTTACTTCTCACTTAATACTTTTCATTAAATATATACTCTAGAGCCAGTTTGTTATAATTGTGAAGGTGCCAATCTTGAAACCAGGAGACTGTGAGTTGTACTCCTACCTTGTATGAAAGCCACTGGGTAATATGGTGCCAGTCACTCTCTCAACCCAATTCACCTCATAGGTGATTGTGGTAGAGAAAATAGAAGCTAGAGGTATAACTATGTTTGCTGCCTTGACCATTTTTGAAAAGGCAGGATGAACACATAATAATCACAATAACAGCAAGAAGCATAATAGTTGCATAAGTCACTGTGCAGTGATAAAAAGAAGATAGAAAGAAGTTCAGTCCCATTTTATAGTATAAGATCAAAGATGTCAAATCTACATCATTCCATTCTCTCCACAACCCTCACAGATTGTAAGCAGAAGAAATAAGGGCCTTTGTTTCTCCCTTCGGTCATTGTCATTCTCTGTTCTTTCTTAGATGCAGGGCAGAAATTCAGGTCAGATTCTGGTATTGCAACAACATTTAATAAGAAGTTCGTCTCTGATGCCAGTACTAAAGCAAAGCAAGTGAATTGATAGAATATTCTGAATTATGGGGGTGCCTTACTTTTTTTTCTATGTCTTTTCTTCAGAAAACGGCTGTGACTATATCCGTATAGAAAATGGAAGAATGGCTGATCGTTTTGAATGGTATAAACCATTTCCATTATGGCAGGGACAATCAATTGAGTTTTATTGTTATCGTGGTTATCTGCCTAAAGACAAGCAAAGATGGCAAACAGCAAGGTGCATCAATTCCCGCTATGACCCAGAACCAAAGTGTTTCAGTAAGTAATTCTTTCCCTTTGCAGTAGATATTGCCAAGTACAAACAAAACAGATCAGATGCTGTCCTGACCTTGTTTTAACTTGGAAGAAGTAGCATCCTATAGAGCTGTGATGGCGAGCCTATGGCATGTGTGCCCGAGGTGACACACAGAGCCATCTTTACGGGCATGCGAGCTGTCACCCAACTCACCTGCAGCTGCGCATGTGCGTGCCCCTCATATGGTGTCCGGGCCTTCGGGGCACATGCGTGCAATTCAGGTGACCCACCTCATCTTTGGAGCTTCCTGCGCATGTGTGTGTGTTTGCACATCTGTGAGTACTTGTGTGTAGTGTGTGCATGTGCACACATGCATGCACATATGGTGTGATTGCGCACACAGTGCACAGGGGGAGCTGTGCAAAACCTGTGCATATGTGCAGATGGTGTAGTTGCATGCACAGCATGGGGATGTGCACAAAAGCTCTGCGCATGCGCAGATAGTCCGGTTGCATGCACACAACACAGAGGAGCCACGCATTAGGGTGGATAGCATGCACATGCAAAAAGCACACAAAGCACTTACCTGTTCAGCATTCGATGAGTAAAAGCTTCGCCACCACTGCTATAGAGATTTCAGCATGTTTGGTTCTTCTGCCCGCTGGGGTGATGCTTCCACTGCTATCTCTTCTCAAGGGACCCTAAAATTTGTTTTGGAGCCTACAGTTTGTGTACTAAAACCTTAAATGAGAGAGGCAAAAGCTGAGTTTTTTATAAAATATAAATAGCAAAATAGGGATCTTCCTCATCAGCTTCCTCCTCTCTTCACATCTTGTCTGTGAATTAGATACCATGCATAGCATGAATAGCCTTCCAAGAACCATAAATGATGAAACCAATTTGCTCTCTTTTGCTTTTAGAAATCTGTGATCCTGCTCAACATTTTTATTATGGTCACATCATTTATAACTACTATAACACATACATAGAAGGTGACAACGTTACATTTGTTTGTGATATGGGATATTCTCCTGCAACCCAGCAATCATCAATTACTTGCACAAAAAAGGGATGGTCACCTGCTCCAAGATGTATCCGGTCAGGTAAGCTTTAGGAATGTCTGCTAAAATTGCCTGACCTGAAATTGCTTATCATGCTCTCTCTCTCTCTCTCTCCCTCTCTCTCTCTCTCTCTCTCTCTCTCTCTCTCTCTCTCTCTCTCTCTCTCTCTCTCTGTGTGTGTGTGTGTGTGTGTGTGTGTGTGTGTGTGTGTGTGTGTGTGTGTTCATATAAGATTCATATTTCCACAGGGAATTGTTCTCTGATTGAGGTAAAGATATGTATAGGTGTTTATGTATATGCACATATTTGTGCCTATCATTTATTTATTAAACTTACTACTAGTAGTATTAACTTAGTAGTAAACTTACTACTAAACTACTACTTAGATCTATTGAATATTTGTAATAAAAAGCTACCTTTTGATTAGAAGAAAAATATTTCAGTTGAAGTTTGTTAACAATTAAAAATTGTTTTCATTATATTTATTATTTTTAAAGAGAGTGTGATGTGTTTTGATGTGCAAAGGGGATTTAAGTTTTCTCCAATGAAGATCTGAGGCCCAGCATCAATTGTATTGGGCAGTATACAAATATAAAAATAAATGAATAGATAAATGGCAATTATTAAGGAACAGTAAAATAAAGAAAAGGGTAGTAAACATCAAAATTACATGATAATACCTTTTAATATATATTTTGCAACTAAAACAATTCACTGCATGTAACACATTTTAAAAACTTAATGTGTGTATGTCTGTGAATGATAGTATTTGCATAAAAAGAATTAGGTCTGTGCTTTCACAATTAGTCTTAAAATATGACTATCCTCTAATTGTTGTCAGTGAAGTTGTATTGTGTCTAAAAGTTGAAATTGTGGCAACTGGACAAAACTTTGTTAATCTAAGACATTTAGTTGCTAATCTGATATTGTCACCCATTAAACTCCAAAAGATTTGGACCAGAATACAGGACATTCAAAACACAAGTGAGAATCTTCGGCCCATGATGCACATGTAGGAATTCCAATACAGACTCAGATCAGGCCACTAAAATATGGAATACATTTATTTATTTATTTATTTATTTATTTATTTATTTATTTATTTATTTATTTAAATTTGTATACCGCCCTTCTCCAGCAGGACTCAGGGCGGTGAACAGCCAGAATAAAACAGAACATACAAAATTTAAAAACAGTTTAAAAATAATTAAATATTTTTGGCCACAATTTAAAACAACCCAATTTAAATCAATTCAATTTAACTGAAACAGTGGGATCAAGCCAGCCCGGCTAGGTGAAATAAATAAGTTTTCAGGGCCCGACGAAAAGTCCAGAGGTCTGGTATTGTGCGTATCTCCGGGGGGAGGTTGTTCCAGAGGGCAGGCGCTGCCACAGAGAAGGCTGTCCCCCTCGGGATCGCCAGCCGACATTGTCTGGCAGACGGCACCCTGAGGTGGCACTCTCTGTGCGAGCGTACTGGCCAGTGGGAGGCTATTGGTGGCAGAAGGCGGTCTCGTAGATACCCCGGCCCTAAGCCATGGAGCGCTTTAAAGGTGGTCACCAACACCTTGAAGCGCACCTGGAAGACCACAGGGAGCCACTGCAGCTCGCGCAGGAGAGGTGTCACATGGGAGCGCCCTGTCACTCCCATAATCCCCTGCGCGGCCGCATTCTGGACCAGCAGGAGCCTCCGGGTGCACCCCAGGGGGAGCCCCATGTAGAGAGCATTGCAGGAGTCCAGGCGGGAGGTGACAAGAGCCTGAGTGACGGTGTGTAGGGAGTCCCGATCTAGAAATGGACGCAACTGGCGTATCAGGCGAACCTGATAAAAAGCCCCCCCTGGCCACGGCCGTCATATGCTCTTCTAAAGACAGCTGTGCATCCAGGAGGACGCCCAAGTTGCGAGCCCTCTCCGTGGGGGCCAGTGATTCATCCCCAATAACCAGCAATGGCACCAGCTGGCTATATCGGGACGCCGGAAGCCATAGCCACTCGGTCTTGGAAGGGTTGAGTCAGAGCCTGTTTCTCCCCATCCAGGTCCACACGGCCTCCAAGAACTGGGACATCACTTCAAGGGCATTATTGGGGTGGCCTGGGGTGGAGATGTACAGCTGGGTATCATCAGCTTACTGATGGAACTCCACTCCAAAGCCACGGATGATCTCACCCAATGACTTTACATAAATGTTGAACAGAAGGGGCGAGAGGACCGATCCTTCCGGCACCCCACAAACAAGGTGCCTTGGGGTTGACCACTGCCCCCCCATCAACACAGATTGCGACCGGTCAGAGAGGTAGGAGGAGAACCACCGCAAAACGGTGCCCCCCAACCCCAACCCCTCCAATTGGTGCAACATGGTACCATGGTTGATGGTATCAAAAGCCACTGATTTAACATTCAAAGGTTTTTCCCCCAATAGGAAAGTCTCAGGTCTTAATTCCAAATTAATCTGTGTAATTTCCAAAACCCATTGCCGTATTTTTTTCCAATATTTAACCGCCTGCGGGCAGGTCCACCATTGGTGAAAATAAGTTCCATTACTGTAACCGCACTTCCAACAGCAGGCAGATGTCCCAGGAAACATTTTAGCTAATCTCGCCGGGGGGAGATGCCACCGGTAGACCATTTTATATATGTTTTCTTTATATGAGGAGGCCATGGTTAATTTCATATTTTTCAACCAAATCTGTTCCCATTGCTGGAAGTCAAGGGGATATCCAAAATTTCGCCCCCATGCTATCATACAATCCTTCACTACATCCTGTCCTATCTGCAGAGACAATAAATATGCATAACATTTAGATAATATCCCTTTCCCTCCTTCTAATAAGATCTTATCCAATTCTTGTCTTTTACGGTAGATTCCTTCACTATGTAAATCTTTTTTATACCTGGAGTGCACTTGAGAATAAGACCACCAGTCTATCTTATATCCTTGAAGAGTTAATAATTCTCGTGACTTCGGATTACCCTGAACATCCAAGAAACCTTCATACATCAAGGTTTTCTCCCCTTTATACAATGTCGGGTAAACCTGAGCTTCCTGCGCCGAAATCCAACATGGAACTTTTGAATATACTCTTCTTCTAACCTTTTCCCAAGTGTACCCAAGCGCCTATGTAAATAGTGATCATCAAAGTGTCTAGGACAGCCGGATGCTCCCGGCCATAGAAAATAGTGCCAGCCATGTTGAAGACCGGCTCCCTCAAATGTCAAAAGTCGTCTCTTTTGTAGGACCATCCATTCTTTCACCCAAATCAAGTTCGCTGCTTGGTGATAGAGCTCCCAATTTGGGAGTCCAAATCCTCCTCTATTTTTGGGTTCTTGTAACATTTTAAATCTAATCTGCGGCCTCTTTCCCTGCCAGATAAATTTAGATATACTCCTATCCAAATTTGTAAAAAACTCTTTATTCAACCTTACCGGGGCTGTTTGGAATAGAAATAACCATTTGGGTAACACACACATCTTAATGGTTGCCACCCTTCCCAAAATTGATAGCTGGAGATTTTTCCATCTTTCTAAGTCTCTGAGCATCTGGCTGTAAAGAGGAAGATAGTTATCCTCCTTTATGGAGGAACATCTGGCGGTCAACCATATACCCAGATACTTAATTTTATTTGTTATTCTTAAGCCCATTAACTGCTCCAGCTGTTGCCTTTGCATCTGAGTCATATTTTTCACTAGGATTTTAGTTTTTTCTTCATTCATCTTTAACCCCGCTACCTTCCCATACTCTCTAATCAAGCATGATAATTTCAGGCCCGAGTCCAGTGGTTGATCCAAGATAAATACAAGATCATCTGCATAAGCCTGGACTTTAACTTCCTCCTGCCTAATCTTCATTCCTCTTACTTCCGTGTTTCCTCTCACTTCTCTAAGCAGGGGCTCTAAAGTTAATACAAATAGCAATGGGGAAAGGGGACATCTCTGTCTTGTACTTCTACAAATTTGAATTCTCTCCGTCTCCTCTCCATCTATGAGAACTCTTGCAGTCTGCTCCCGGTAGATAGTTCGAATTGCCTGAATAAAATTCCCACCAAACTCCATATATTCCAATTGAGAAATCATAAATTCCCAACTGATTCTGTCAAACGCCTTTTGGGCGTCAACAAAAATTAAAGCTAATTGTTTATCCGGGTGATTTTCGAAAAATTCTAGTGTATTCATGATAATTCTAAGATTATCTGGTAGATATCTATTAGGAAGGAAGCCGTTTTGGTCTGAGTGAATGAAGTGGTTAAGGAAGCAGCTAAGCCTAGCTGCAAGAACCCCCGCAAATATCTTATAATCAGAGTTTAGTAATGATATTGGTCTATAGTTCTTAATAAGAGATAGATCAGTTCCTTCTTTTGGGATAATAGAAATATAAGCCTCAGTCCAAGATACTGGAACCTGAGCCTCTTTCATAACCGCATTGAATAAATCCGTCATGTGTCTTCCTATCACGTCAAACACTATTTTGTATAATTCAACTGGAAGGCCATCTCTACCCGGGGTTTTGCCATTTGCCTGTGCTTTCATAACTGTTTCTACTTCCTCCATCGTAAATTCCGCATTAAGAATTTCCTTCATTGTTTCCGAGACTTTAGGCAAGTCTGTCTTTTCCAAATATTTCCAAATTTCACAGATATTTTCCTCTCCTTTCTGATAAAGCTGTGTGAAAAAATCCTGAGCTACCATTCTCTTGCCTTCCTTAGTACAATGGAAATTCCCAATTACATCTTTCAGCCCTTCTATTCTCCGTTGTTTCTGCTCCTTTCTAAGCCGGTAAGCCAACCATTTTCCTGTTTTATTCGCCCTTTCAAAAAAATTTTGTTTAGTCCACTTTAGTTTATTTGCTAATTCCTCTTGATCTAATAATTTAATCTGGTGTTGCCAGTACTCCCTTTCCTCTATCAATGTTGTCTGGGTTAATCCATTTTGCATCCTTTCTTCCACCCGTTGTAATTTATTCAAGAGGTTGTCTCGGTGTTTCTTACCCGCCCTACGTTTGTCAATCATATATTTGATTAACCATCCCCTCATCACTGCCTTAACCGTATCCCATGTATTGTATATTGAAGTATCCTCTTTCTTATTTTCCTGGAAAAAAAGATATAACTCCTTCTTAAATTTACTCATGAATTCTTCATCTTTCAGGATACTTATATTCATTCTCCATCTACTCTTCCTACAATGTGGGATCTTCCAAGTTACCATTAGCGGGTTATGATCCGCCCACTGATTGGGCACTATTTCCACTTCCGAGACCAGCCCCCTCAACTCAAGAGACATCCATATCATATCTATTCGGGTCCACGAGTGGTGTCTGGGAGAGAAATAAGTATATTGATTTTTATTGGGATGTCTCAACCTCCATATATCCTGTAATCCAAATTCCTCCCTTAAATCATTACATATTTTTGGTAATGTTCTCTTAATATCCTTTAACCTTCCTTGTATGTTTCCTGGGACATAATCCTGCATTCTATCCATTACAGCATTGAAATCCCGCACTAGACAGACATGTTCATATTCCAGTTCCCCCAATTTAACATATAAGTTTTGATAAAAAGTCCTCTGATTGTCATTAGGGGCATAAATACAAACCAATAAAGACTTCCACTGGGCAATTTCTATTTTGAGCATGAAAACCCGGCCTTCCTGGTCAGCAAAAACCTGTTGGGATTTCAAATGATGTCGTACATATACCACTATCCCTCTTTTTTTTTGACCTGCTAATGAGTATAAGTTTTACCCAACGCCCGGCATTCTAACAAATGGTTTTGATCTTTTTTTATATGAGTCTCCTGCATACAGACAATATCATACTTAGCCTTTCTTAATTTATTCAAAATCCTACTACGTTTATTAGGAGCATTTAAACCGTTAATATTTACAAATATCAAACGCACTAATTCCCCCATTTCCTTTTCTCACCTAAGTTTTTACTTTCCCGCTGTTATAGCCTTCTTAACTGTTTGTCTTGTCTCCCTCTGAGGTGCTGTTAATTCCTCAACTTTTCGTATTCCCCCACCCTTCTTTCCCGCCTTTCCTTCTCTCCTCTCCTCTACCTCTTCTTCCTCTTGCGATTCCTCCAAACTTCTACTTTCCCCTTCTCCTTCAACATCTAATTCTGACAAATTAAATTGTTGTTCCATGAATTCTCTTGCTTCTATTATCACTGCAGCAAGATTAGCGTATGCGCAGGAGTGGAAAAATCAATACTTACCGATAGATTTGAAAATAATATATAAAATCAATGAGTGTGCGGAATCAGATAGATTAACTAGATTGATCAATGGTAAAAAAGATTCAGAATTTTATAACAGTTGGAAAGTATGGTACGATTGGGTCCAGAAAAGGTGGAATAGAATAGATATATGATGATGTATATATATATGGTGGCAAATATGTATGTATAAAGGAATGAATTTATACTTATGGACAATGTAATCATATTATACCATGGTGGCAGGATTGTATATTTTATTTGTGTATTAGCGTATAGAATATATTAATAAAAATTATTTTAAAAAAAAGCCACTGAGAGATCTAATAGAACCAGGATAGAGGAGCAACCCCTATCCCGAGCCCTCCAGAGATCATCCACCAACGCGACCAATGCCGTTTCTGTGCTGTGCCCAGGCCTGAAGCCGGGCTCGAGCAGATCTAAATAGACAGCTTCATCCAGGTTCTGTGGCAGCTGCCACGCCACCACACTCTCAACAACCTTTGCAATAAAATGAAGGTTGGAGACTGGACGATAGTTAGCCAAAATAGCTGGATCCAGAGAGGGCTTCTTGAGGAGGGGCCTCACCACCGCCTCTTTCAAGGCAGCCGGCAGGACACCCTCCCTCAAAGAAGCGTTAATAATCCTCTGGAGCCAGCCTCGTGTAAGCTCCCGGGAAGCCAGCACCAACCAGGAGGGACACAGGTCCAGTAAACATGTGGTCGCGTTCAGCCATCCCAGAATCCTGTCCACATCCTCGGGAGCCACAGGATCAAACTCCTCCCAGATAACACTCTCAAGACCTGCCTCAATCAGTCCGTCCGGACATACCCAGTCAGTGGCCAGACCTTCCCGAATCTGAGCGATTTTATCATGCAGATGCTGCACAAAATCCTCAGCTCGACCCTGCATATAGCTTATATGGCAGTATGATTTATTTTATATAATTAAAGGGCAAATTAGATGCCTTAAGTTTCTATAAGAAAGACAACCATGAATCTGCCTAACCAGATACATTTATTTCCTGCCTCAATCTGCCTATGGATTTTCCAATTTATTGTATACAGCTTTTCTTTGCAGCTTCTTAGCCCATTTATTCATGATTTTGAAAAGAGGCAATCTTTCTCTGGCTCCACTGGTTTCCCAGGTATTTTACAAAGAGTTCACATTTTATAAACAGAAGAATTCACATTTTATATTTCCTTTTACCAGTTGAACACACTTGTACGAAGGTTTCTCTATCCCATGGAAATTTTGGATCGCAGCAACAGAGTTTTCAGATCAATGCTAAAGCAAAATATATTTGTCATGATGGCTATACAACGTCAAAAGGAGAGACTGAGGCAGAGACACAGTGCCTTAAAGAGGGCTGGAGCCCAGAGCCAGAATGTATCAGTAAGTAAATACAATTCCATTGGAAGATAGGTTGAAACTGACTGGCATAGACAAAGACATGGAATCTTATTCAGTGAAGAATAGCCTGATATCATAACAATTTATTTATTTTATTTATTTATTTTGTCAAGCATGTATTGCATAACAGATATAAGTAGAAACATAATTATGAATACACAAAATAGATACAAATAAAAGGGAACATTAGGACAGGGATGATAGGCATGCTGGTGCGCTTATGCACGCCCCTTACAGAACTCTTGGGAATGGGGTGAGGTCGACAGTAGACAGTCTAAGGTTAAAGTTTTGGAGGCTTGGGGAAGAAACCAGTGTCAGGTAGTGCATTCCAGGCATTGACCACTCTTGCTGAAGTCATATTTTCTGCAATCAAGTTTGGAGTGGTTTACCTTAAGTTTGTATCTATTGTTTGCTTGTGTATTGTTGTGGCTGAAGCTGAAATAGTCAGTCAGGTAGGACATTGTAGCAGATAATTTTATGTACTACGCTTAGGTCAGACTGAAGGCGGCCTAGTTCTAAATTGTCTAAGCCCAAAATTTCAAGTCTGGTGGCATAAGGTATTCTATTGCGGGTAGAGGATATATCTTGTGAAATATCTCTGGATTCGCTCAATTGTATTAATGTCCCATGTGCAGTACGGGTTCCAGACAGATGAGCTATATTCGAGAATTGGTCTAGCAAAGGTTTTGTATGCCTTAGTTTGCAACACAATATTACCGGAGAAGAAGCTATGCAAGATTAGGGTTAACAACTTTTAATGCCTCTTTTGGAAATGCTGTTACAGTGAGCTCTGGCACTTAGATCGTTTGAGATGAGTACTCCAAGGTCCTTGACAGAGTGAGGGTCGTCTACAAGGTCGTATCCACCCAGCTTGCATTTTGTGTTTTGAATTTTTTTGCCAATGTGTAAGACAGAGCATTTGCTGGTTGAGATTTGGAGTTGCCAATTGTTTAACCATTCTGACAGATAGTCAAGGTCTTTTTGTAGGGTAGCAGTATTGTCGGTGGTGTTGAATAGTTTTACATCATCAGCAAAGAGAACGCTGTTGCTTATAAATATGACCTTAAAGGTCGTTTATGTAAAGTATAATGAGTGTGGCTCCTAAAACGCTTCCTTGGGGGACACCGCTGTTAAACAGGTGCAGGGTTTGATAGGGTGTTCCCTATTTTGACTACTTGTTGCCTGTTTGATAAGAACACAGCTATCCACTTATGCAGGGATCTGAAAATGCCATAAGATTTTAGTTTTAGAAGTAGTTTGACATGTACTACTGAATCAAGGGTCAAAAACAAAATCAAATCAAATTTGTAAATATATCTCTTCAAGAAGTCTAACTATAGGCTCATAGTATAAAATTATTGTTTTGTTCATGATTTGAAAAAAAATAACTTGCAATCTAAATATGTGTACCCTTTTATTGTAAACATACAATTTGCATTTTACTTCCTGTCCTCCCAAGAGCTTATGCCACAAATATCCTATAGATGCAAACAGAAAACATATATTATGGATTTTCCATTTACAGAAAGTTAAATATCTTTAAACTTGCAAAAGGGCAAGAAAACTTGTTGAACATCTGCCACATTCTCTACACAATATATAATAAACACAAAAATTACTTCAGATTCAAAAGCAAAAACTGTTGAAAGACACAAAGTGCTCACATAGTGACTTGTCTGCAGGATAGGTAGCTACGACTACAGCACAATCCTGAAAAACTATGTATATGTGTTCAGATACTAGAATCATGAAAGGGTCAGTGAAGCAGTCTGCAAGACCAGATTGTCTAATGTGACCCACTAACCTGGTTAAAAAGCAACTATCTATGTTTGCCAAAATCACTAGCATGAAGCAGTGAGATCTTATTTATAGCAACTCATCATTTGCTTCGTGCATGTGCCTATACCTAAGAGGGGGTCTCTGCAGTCATGTGGCTGGCATGACTAAATGCCAAAGGCGCACGGAATGCTGTTATCTTGATGGGTATATATGTACAAATCAAATTGATTGTTTGAGAAATATTTTTAAAGATTAATCACAAGATTGTTAGCTTCATAAGACTTGATAATCATAATAATTAGGTGCTGCTAAAGCTGAAAATGCTGAATTGTGGCAGTTTTGAAATGGTCCCACTTCTGGAATGGCATTACCCTGTCCCCCACTCTATTTCCCAAACACAAGGTCATCTGCAGCTTTGTACAACAACTTTCTCAACCACCTTTCCAAAACAAGGTTAAATATTGGGCTAAAATTGTCCAATATTTAGCAGTGGCTAAAGTCTCATACAGGCTTCTTTAATGAGACAGAAGGGACATGTATCTATAGAGAAGATGGCTGAACTCCCATTCCTAGGTACCTGGTCCACTTTGTCAGGTCCAACAGTTCAAACTGCTTCCAAATAAGAGACTTCTTCTCAGGCATCTACTCTGGACCTGCAACAAAGAGCCTTGGTACTACAGTGGTTTAAAGCACCCTGTTATTAACACAGCTGCCTGCAATTTACTGCTGGTTCGAATCTCTCCAAGGCTCAAGGTTGACTCAGCCTTCCATCCTTTCTAAGGTAGGTTAAATGAGGACCCAGTTTGTGGGGGCAATAAGCTGACTTTGTATAAATATACAAAAGTATGAAGGCTATTGCTTAACGCACTGTAAGCCGCCCTGAGTCTCCGGAGAAGGGCGGCATATAAATCAAATAAAAAATAAAAAATAAAATAAATAAACAAGGCTGGCATCTAATTGTGAACTTATCTGAACATTTTTCTTCTAACAGATTCTGAGCGAATTTCTCCATATGCTCCTACAAAACATTTTTCAAACCCCCCTTTATTCAAAAGGACTTGTGTCACCCTAGACAGGGCCATGGAGCAACTATCAGTGCATGCAGTAGGGATATAGAAGCATTGAAGCTTCATCATCCTTACTGCCACACGATAAACCTTAATAGAGGCTCTAACCCGTATTTGGTCAAGGTTGTCCTTTGCTGAGTGCCAGAAATACTCTAGACATCTCTTCTGTCCATTCATCTCCCTCAGCTTTTTCATAAGCCATGAAAAATGGCAGGATTCTTGAGAGGAAAGGTTGCATGGTTGCTAACTGATACAATGCCTCAGCCCCCCCCCCACCTCTTATTCCAACCAGTGACCAAGTCTTTGGATGGACCGTAAAGCAGATAAACAGGAATAGCCACCCAGCTCTCCTGAAACCTAAGTATCCATTATCTAAGACAGACCAATCTAATAGACAACTGAAAAGATTAGATTGGTCTCCCGACTCTCAGCTGATTTGCTCTCAGCTGTTTTGCTCAGAGCTTTGTTGCTAGCTGCAAAGAGTCCTGGAGCAGATTTTTTCCCCCACTAGCTATGCTGAAAAAACGAAACCGAAACTAAAGCAGGGTCTTTGCTGCAACGTGACAAAATGAGGCAGAGAGAGATTTCTTTTTCTTTTTCCTCACCAAAAAAGGTAGGTGCAAAACTGCAAACAATGGGAAATTTAGGGCAAAAGAGGAGAGTTCAAGATTTTAAAACACAAAAGAAAAAAAGCTCTATTTAACTAGGCAATTGTAATAATTGAGATACTATTAATTGTATATTGTGTTGAAAGCAGAAATGGTTAAGTTGTGGTTTGGAGGAATATATGGGGGAAATTATTTCATTTATTATTATTGGTAAATATAATTAATTGATTTGTAAGAAATTGGATTGCATGGAAATAATTGGAATATTAATGTTCATATTGATTAATATACAAAAAAAGATAGTTATATAACTAATTGATTTATATTCAAATGTTGAATTTGTATTAAACAACTGTAATATTACATAATTAACCAATGTGAGGATGAATATAAAAATAGATGACAATGGGAAGGGGTATAATATAGAATAGAAGGGAAAAATTGAATTTAATTAAGATTAGAGATGAGGATGAAAGGTAATATTGGCTTTTTAAAAAAATAGATGAGAAATAAATATGGCAAAAAGGAAATATAGAAATTGTACATTTAATTGAAATGACTAAACACTGTTTAAATTTGTGAACCAGCCAAATACTCTGTTCAAAGAAAATAGATTGTATGTTTGTATGTGTGTTTCTAATTATTGCTATTTATTCATATTTGTTCTCTTTTATTCTTTACAGTTTAACAATTGATTCTTAACTTAATATCTTTATATTTGTTTGGGGTTGGCTTTCTTCCCTTTCATCTTTTTTATTGTACAGCAATGTTTCTCCTCAAACCTACCACCTCTCTCTTTTCTTTCTTTCTTACTTTCTCTTCCCCCCTTCTTCTCCTCCCTTCTTCCTCTTCCTTTCTCCTTCTCCTCCTCTCTTCCTCCCTCTCTTACCCTGACTCCTACTCTAATGTCCCTTCCCTTCCTTCATTCCTCTCTATTGCTGTATCCTTTTATGCATATGGACTACTCAGAGGGCTGAAAAAATTATTTTTGACTGGTCCTCGCACTTTTGACCAGTCCTCAAATTTACAACTGTCCTCACATTTTACGTTTTTGCCCTATCTTGTCACCATGGTGAAGAGAAGCAGTTGTGAAATGAGTGACATGGTTGTTAAGAATGCTGCACGGGCATAAATGTGAGGATGGTCATAAGTGTGAGGACCAGTCAAAAGTGCGAGAACCTGTCAGAAATGACTTTTTTCAGCCCTCTGAGTAGTCCCTATACACATAGCCATGGCCACCCGGTCACATGACCAGCTAGCCATGCCCACCCAGTCACATGATCTCCAAGCCACACCCACAAAATAAGCCATGCCCACAGAACGGTAGTAAAAAAATTTAGAACCCACCCCTGCTTAACACCCAAAGACCAGGCCCAACACACATAACAATCCCCAAACACACCCCCACCCACTACAAATTACCCGCCCCTGAACCACCCAAACATCCAAGTAATGTGGTCAGCTCACTGATGGTGGCCCTTCAGTTCATTGTTGAGTACAATTGGGATAAAAACTATTCAGAAAATGTGTGGTCCGAGTTTTAATTGTTCTATATCTACTGTCAGAAGGCAACAGTCCAAAATCATGAATAATAATCAGGTCAACCTTATGCAGTCATCAATAGTAGTTTTCACTATTTTGTTTAAAAATGGTGATACTGACTTTCAAAATCATCTTGCCCATGTAGTTTGATACATTAAAAATTATTACAGACTGCATTCTGCTGCAGATCAGATTAATCGGTTTAAAAAAGAATTGCATAAAATGTACAGATGGAAATTTATTTCTTTATTCTTCACATTTTATTTTACAGATCTAAGCAAAGCAAATGAACAATAGGACACATACCACACCCTTTGAACCAGAAGATGAATATCTGAAGTCGTATACTATTTTCTTTCATATGATCCCATGAAGCTGGATTGTATATACACAGTTATAAACAGTGGATCGGAATCTAAAAGTCTATTTTGTAAAAGATAGATTTTACCAACTGTAATTACTGGGAAAATAATAACATTTAAAAATAAATTTATAGACCACCTTTAAGGCAGATAAAATTTTACAGTATAACATTATAAATAACTTTTTTTAAATGTATCTGGAGTGAGAAATGAATTTTTTTTTCTATATACTGTAATTTTACCTTTAAATGTTTGATTAATCTGAACAATCAATCAGCAGTCCATCTTAAAGCAATGACAATAGATAATTGTAGTTGATATGTTTAGCATATGGATTCTTGAATTCTTCAAAAAATAAAAGAAATCCAAAAATGATTTTTATTGACAAACAATTTGTAATATAGTTTGTAAAGAAACAGAGATGTACAGTAAACATTTCAATTCACTATCCAATCAAAGATCACCAACAATTGCTCCTCCTGGGGTTGCTCTGGAGTTAGCAAAATCAAACTTGATGTTAATAATCAGAAGGAAGTTCAGCCAAAAGGATTTCTGCTTTGTTTTTCTTTTTTATTTTGTTTTCCTTTTTTCTGTTTGGGCAGTAAGATATTGTATAAAAATGTACTTATTTAATAAATTTATTTATTTATTTATTTAATAAAATTTATATGCCGCCCTATCTCCAAGGTCTCAGGGCAGCTCACAACAATAAAACAACCAATTAAAAATATAAAATACATAAATGTACATATATAATTTATATTAAAACCCCCAAAATCTAAAAACCCTCTCAGTCCAGGCTGGACGATGTGAACAACCAAGTTTTTAATTCACGGCGGAAGGTGCAAAGGTCAGGCGCCAACTAGAGCCCCAGGGGAAGTTGATTCCAAAGTGTGGGCGCGACCACAGAGAAAGCTCTACCCCTGGGGGTCGCCAGCCGACACTGTCTAGCTGACGGCACCTGGAGCAGACCCTCCCTGTGAGAACGCACTGGGCGATGGGCAGCTGTTGCTGGCAGCAGATGGTCCGCCAAATATTCTGGGCCTAAGCCATGTAGGGCTTTATAGATCATCACCAACACCTTGAATCTCACCCGGAGGGCAACCGGCAACCAATGCAAGTCGCACAGGAGGGATGTAACATGGGAGTATCGGAACTCTCCCATCACAACCCACATTCTGTACCCGTTAAGCCTCCAAGTGGTCCTCAAGGGCAGCCCCATGTAGAGAGCATTACAGTAGTCAACACGGGAGGTAACTAGTGCGTGAGTAACTGTGCGTAGGGCATCTCGGCCCAAATAGGGGCGCAACTGGCAGATCAGATGAATCTAGGCATATGCCCCCCTGGTCATGGTTGTTATATGATCTTCTAAGCTCAACCGTGAATCCAGGAGGACACCCAAGTTGCGCGCCCTGTCTACAGGGGGCAAAATTTCACGCCCTATAGCCAGCGATGGAATCTCTCCTTCGAACCGAGATGCCAGTATCCACAGCCACTCAGTCTTGGCAGGGTTGAGCCGAAGCCTGTTCCTCCCCATCCAGATCCGTACCGCTTCCAGGCACCGGGACATCACGTCGAGGACATCACTGGGCTGATTCGGGGTGGATATAAAAAGCTGGGTATCAGCAGCATACTGATGATCCACCCTGAAACCATGGATGATCTCCCCCAGCAGTTTCATATAAATGTTGAACAGAAGGGGTGAGAGAACCGACCCCTGAGGCACCCCACAAGTGAGGGGCCTCATGGTCAATCTCTGCCCTCCTGCCAACATAGCTTGCATCCGTCTGGTGAGATGGGCAACACACTTGCCCATCTCACCAGCAAGTGACTCTAGGCAGTTTACAACCAGATAAGCAGTATCCAAAATTAAAACAAATGATAAATATTAACAATGCCCCCAGGCCAATCAGCAGAGCCACGTTTTAATTATAATACCGTGTTTTCCCAAAAATAAGACCCTGTCTTATATTTATTTTGAACCCCGAAATAAGCACTTGACCTTATTTTTGGAGAGATCTTATTATTTTGGAGTGTGTGGAGCAAGATGGGGCTCCTCTTGCCCTTTTACTTGATTTCCAGCTCTGCATTTAAATATTTGGGGGAGGGCTTATTTTCGGGGGTAGGCTTATTTTAGCGCATGTGCTCAAAAGCCTGATTGGGCTTATTATCAGGGGATGTCTTATTTTCGGGAAAACAGGGTAAGTAAAACAAGATTGAGCTACATCTTAGAAATTGATGCAGGGTTTCCAACTACATACCTTCAAAATCTGTTAGTTGACACAAAATGGGCTAAGATTTGCCATGATATAAATTTAGACTGATCCATTGAAGATGTTCTACACAGAAAGTAGGCATCGGACTGCTTGGTCCATGTTTTTCCAAGCATGGCCAGAGGGCAGCTTTAGATTTTGTAGAGCTGTTACTCTGCAGAGGCACTATTAAATGTGCCTTAGCTACTGGCTGTGGTCCAGCACACACACTATTATTAGTGCCTCAGCTACTGGTGGCTGTGAAGTTCTGCAGTTTAAAAACCCCTGCCTGCTTTTGAGAAATAATATGGCAGTCTCAGATTCCAAAGAAGAGTTTAATGGTTCTGCAAGCTTTTTTACACCATTGGACACACCAACGTCTGGCAACTCAAGGAAGGAATGTTGTAAGGAATTACAACATTCTGGTGTTGTTTCTAGCCTAATCTTTATTGGCCTGTTTATAGAAATTGCCTCTCTGTTAACCCTTATTACATTCTTGGCAGTACGCCTAGACTTACTGTCACCTCTGGAGCTTCTCCTGAGTTTTTTTTCTTCTTTGCTTAACTTTCTTAAAGAGGAAGGATTATTTTAAGCTTTTTACACTGCTGTTGGGAGGAAATACTCCCCTGTTGGAGTTCTTCCAGCCGGGATGCAATGATCAGCACTTTGAAGAAATAATTGAATAAGGAAGCAGAGCTGCCAGAAAGAAGCTTTTAATGACAAGGGACCAGGATGAGTGACATTCAACAAGGCTTCTTTACTACCTAGAAAGATTGACATTCAAACATGACTCTACATACCCTTTCTGACTTTTGGTCTAGAACTGTTTTTTGGTGAAGTTTAATTCTGTGCTTGGTGATGTTTAATCCTGTGTTTATTGATGGGATAATTTTCCCTATTCAGTGTTGTTTGGAAGGAAAAATGTTAATCTCTGTTCCTGAAAAGAAGCAGCTTCAGAAATCTGGCTAGTTCCTATGTCTATTTGTTCTGGTAATTGGTTTAACAAGCAACAGCTACTGTGTTTGCTCCTTTGCTTCATTCTGGAGAGCTTAAATGACCTCTCTACTAAAGGGTTTCACTTTATGATCAAGAGTTGGCTGCTGATAGTTATCATTGCATTTTAACTATTTTAATTCCACAAGGTGCTCTGGCACTCTGCCTGATTTGTAACTCCAGTTTGCAGGTAGTTCTGATTGGTATTTAGGTCAGCTTTTTGCATGCAAAGAAGTTTTTTGTATTTTTGTACAGGTAATCCTTGATTTACAACAGTTCATTCAGTGACCATTCAAAGTTACAATGGCACTGAAAAAAGTGACTTATGACCACTTTTCACATTTACGGCTGTTGCAGGAAACTGTCATTAGGGCAAAGAAGTGATGTCAAGTTGACCATGCTCACCTAGTCACATGACCACCTGGCCACGCCCACCCAGTCACATGAAGCACCGCAGTTGTGAAATGAGTGACCCAGTTGTTAAGAATGCTGCTACAGGCATATAAGATAACTGGTCATAAGTGTGAGGTCCGGTCAAAAGTATGAGGACTGGTCAGAAATCACTTTTTGCAGCCTTCTGGGTAGCCCCTCTGTGCATAGGGAGTACTCAGAGGGCTGAAAAAGTTATTTTTGACTGGTCCTCACATTTTGACCAGTCCTTGCACTTACAACTGTGCTCACATTTTATGTTTTGCACCCTATCTTGTCACCATGGTGAAGGGAAGCACCGCAGTTGTGAAATGAGTGACACGGTTGCTAAGAATGCTGCAACGGGCATAAATGTGAGGGTGGTCATAAGTGCGAGGACTGGTCAGAAATAACTTTTTTCAGCCCTCTGAGTAATCCTTATGCATGTAGCCACCAAGCCACACCCCAAATAACCACCAGTTGTTAAAAAATTTGAAACCCACCACTGCCACATACACAGTTAATTAATACCACATATGAAGCTACCACCTTCCAAATTCCTGTTGTCTCACTTAAGCCAGAAGCAGTAGAGGAGCTAGAGTGAAAAGTTTAATTACACAGGGGGCCACCACAGGAGGGGAATGTTGAGGCCAGTGAAGTCCAGCCTTCGATTTCAAGCCTTTATTTCCCAAGGAAGAGCAGGAAAAGCAAAGAGAAATTTGCTAAATGTATAGATATATATGTTGCAGGAAGAGCACCTGGCATGAAGGATTCGGCAGATGTGGAGGATCTGAATCCTGTACTCCAACTAACCAATCTGTACCCCATCTGTACCCCACTAACTAATTCCCATGAGGAACTTCAATGAAGATGAGGAGATGGAGGAAAGAGCAATTTTTTAGAAAGGGAGGTGATGTGATGGAATGTAATCTAGAGTTGCAGGAGGGAGGAGATCCTTCCCAAGGAGGGAAGAAACAAAGTCAGCTTGGAATCTTTGATATGCAGGAAGACAGTGAAAAAGGACCATTTCTAGCTTTTCAGAGGCAATATCTAATAAGTATAGAGGTTAATGCTTTAGTCTGGCAAGATTCCACTGAAGCAAACTGAGCAAAAATAAATAAATATTCTGAAGTAATTTCTCCTGCTTTTGCTGGAGGAATGGAATAATTTTATAAAGAGCATACTCACATGTATTTGTAAAATAGGGTTTTCTTCAGTTTTAGAAATGTGAAATATTGTTCCAGGAAATGCTGTATAAACCGGCTAATCACTCTCTCTCACACATACTGTCCCCCCCCTCTCTCCACACGCATGTGCATGTGCATGTACATGCTATGCTTTTGTTTTTTCTGTACAAAATAGGCCTATGAGTCTGTTAATTAAATGAAGAGGAATATGGTAACAGTTAGCTTGTAGTAAGAGCACAATACCAGGCGCCTATCATTAAAATTGGGAGTTGTGCTACACATGGGGTAGGAGGCCTACATCTGTGGGGAGGAAGGATTATTAAAGGAACTTCTTAGTTTGGATTATGACATTACTTCAGAGATTGAGCCTATATTTTATTACTTCTTGGTTTGGGCCTATGACAGGAATTTCAACAAGGCCAACAAGGATTGCTTCTGGGTTTGGAGCCAATCAGCTTCATTTCTGAGGGAGGGACTATGATGTCAATCCTATTTTTGGCTTAATAGTGTCCCTTTCAGTTTTGATTCAATCAACAATACTTCTAGGACAGGGGTGTCAAACTCACGTCATCACATTAGCGTCATGTGATGTATCAGGACTTTTGTCCCCTTTGCTAAACTGGGTGTGGGAGTGGCCAATGCGTGATGCATCTGGCCCCCGGACCAGGACTTTGACAGCCCTGTTCTAGGATAAAGGCTATGACCTCATATCTGGTTTGGGACCAATGAGAGGCATTTCCAGGGATGGATTCAGAAGGCATTCCAGTATATTGCAAGAAATAGAAAGAAGGCTGAGAAAGAATGTACAGGCTGCTCGCATCCTGGACATAAACTGTTTCAACTTCTCCCCTCTGGATGCAACTATAGGGCATTGCATGCCAAAACAATTAGACACAGATAGATTTCCCCCCTTGTAATCACTCTGTTAAACACCTAATTCCCACAGCACTGACTTAGGCCAAAATATATTTACCCATGTAGTAGGCTATATTGCTATTATCCTTGTCATCTTCCCATCCTTTTTCATCTCTCATCTTTCCTACTACTATTTCTTGTATATTATGATTTTTCAATTGTTGTTATATCTTATGATTTATGATCTATGATTTATCACTTTGTTCCTATGTACACTGAAAGCTTATGCACTGGAGACAAATTCCTTGTGTGTCCAAGAACCATACTTGGCCAAGAAAGAATTCTGTTCTGTTCTGTTCTGTTCTGTTCTGTTGTTCTGTTCTATTCTATTCTACTCTACTCTACTCTACTCTACTCTACTCTACTCTACTCTACTCTACTCTACTCTACTCTACTCTACTCTACTCTACTCTACTCTACTCTATTCTTCTCTACTCTACTCTACTCTTCTCTACTCTACTCTACTCTACTCTACTCTACTCTACTCTACTCTATTCCCAGGGGAGAAAAACAGTTAATACTAAAGACCCAAGGTGAGGGGATTTTTTTTGACTCAATTCAGGTTGTATAAGACAGATAATATACATATGGTTTTCTTCATAGAAGTTAGATGGAATTTGCAGCAAAGAATTTTTCTTATACATCTATAAAAAATGAGAGTTTTGAATTTAAGAAAATAATTTAAAATATTGACAACATATTTTCTCTAAAAAAGAAAAAAGGAAAAAGGAAAATGAAAGTAAAATCAATTTTATCCTTGTAAAAGGGAATTTTCCTGATTAGTAAGAGAAAGATAGATCTTGTATCCTTCTGATAAGGAAGCAATCTCTTATGTTCTCTCTTCTATCCCCAGGAGTTGATAGTATTTTGACCTTCTGGATATTTGTTGAAGTGCAACCCAATCCTAGATCTGCAGTAACCGGGAAAAAAGAACAGATACCAAATTGTACCAACAGTTTCCCTTATATGATTGGCTAATGTTTAACTGCACATTGCTGAAGATTGTAAAACTCCAGAGTAATTTAAGAAAATAATTGGCTATCTGTAAACTTGAGATTTCTCTAAATATTGTTATAATAAATATAAAATAGATATGTCAGATATCAAATGTAATTTATTTATTATCAAATTTCTACAGTGCCCTTTTCATCTCAGTCACTCTGGGAGATTTACAATAAAAAATAAGAGTGTTAGGACATGGAAGAATGAGAAAATGGTTTCCATGGCCAAGAATTTTTCATAAAAATCATGTATAATAATTTTGTTGTTCGCTGCTGCTACTGAAGACCTTGGGAAAGTTCAGAATTGATCAACACTGGAATGAAAATGGAGGGTTTTTTTTTCCTTCTGAAGAGTTGGCAGCACTGCCCGAAAAGTTGAACTATTACTTAATTTGTTTGCTGTCCCACCGCAACACAAAGTTCACAAAGCTCACATGAAGTCCTCATTTAGCTATCAAGATCATATTCTTACTCCAGTAATGCTTCCTCTTCACAGCTTTCCTAACAAAAAGCAAAGCGACAAGCAAAAAGGAGGAAGGGATGATAGTAGCTCGGAGAAATCAGCTGAAAGAGCCAAACTGCTGATCTGAATTTTAGTGGTTGGGAAATTACCTGAAGAGCTATGAAGGCCTGGCTGCTCCTGGTTGCTGCTTTTCTTCTCTGGCCAGGCTTCTCTTCTCAAAAGGGTAAGTTAAGACAACGAGAAATCAAGGGGAAAACAGTGTCTGCTGCATTCATTAAAGGACCAGTTACTTTTAGAAAACACAAACAATTTCATTTTTCTCTTGTGGTTTTCTTGAAATTTGTAATACCAGATTCTTTAATAATGTCATGGATTTATAATTCCAGTCCTCTTTTCAAATACAACGTTTTTCAACTACTGATTTGTGAATAGCAAGATACTTTGTATGAGTATTATAAATACATGCCCATTTTGACGGTCTTTGTTTCAGTTAATAGGCAACTTGATATGATACCCAAGAAATGACCAAGTGTAAGATGAGGCTTCATAAATCAGAGTGCTTGAAATTATAGAGATGTATTTCCATTGGGTTTATATCAGGATAAACACAAAGAAATCAGTGGATGTCTAAATTCACAATGATTATATCTTTCACAAGAAGATGAGGATAATATTGACTTCAGTAGACATTGAAGCTAAGACTATATTTGCTGATATTCATAGTAATATTCCAACGTTTAAGCCAATCATATATTTATCAATGTTTTTTCATGGTTACAAAAGTCAAAGAAGAGGAGAACTGGAACTGGCCTCAATCAACAGAGAGCATAGAAGGCATTCCTTTCTCCATAATTGCAAAATTATCTGATAATACTATACTTCAGTACAATAATGAGTGAACGTTATCCCATAGCAGGCTCTTACTTTCAAATTTGATAAGTGAAGGCTTAGAAATAGTTATTCTGCAATTATTTTCTTCCCTTGTTTCTGCCAAGCATGGCTGATTTGAAATGTTTATTTGCATTCTTTATTTGCATTCTTTATTCTCTATTAACTGATAACCTGGCATTGCCTGGGTATTTATTATCCTAATTCTGTATTAGACAGGAAAAGCCATCACTCACTGTGGTGAGAATTAGAGACCTAATTGCCCTGGCAAATAGCCTGGGAAAAATTCTGCAGGGAACAGCCTTTGAGGCGATTATCTGCATTAGCAGACACCTCCCCTGACAACTTGCCCTCTTTGCTTGAAGCTGAGGGCCTAGGAGGTTTATTGTTTGTTTGTTTAAGAACCAATCCCCCTTACCAGAAGGAGCCCCCTTCTGGAGTACTGTGAAGCCATTATCATGGCAACTCCATTGTGATGTACTTTAGAAGCCATTTTAAGGCACAACAGGCTGTATGTTAACACAACTTGAATCCAAAATGCACACTATCACTATCAAAAGTACTGTGATTTGACACTATAGATATAATTCATTCCTTTTCTTTTCAGCAGCCCAGGTGTTCCAGAGTTATGCTGGAACACACAGATACACACACACACACACAAGATACACACACATGCACACACACACCCCGAGGGGTGTTAGGGGTGTTTTACTCCCACAGTATTTTTTTCCAGAGTGTAAGTCATCTGTATACCAAGTTTGGTTTAAATTACTAGAGGATACATACAGTAACTGGAACACACACACACACACACACACACACACACAAACACCAGGGATGGCTTACCCCCCACAGTGTTTCTTTTGCAGGGAGTAAGTAATCTATGTACCAAGTTTGGTTAAAATTGCTTGAGCTATTTGAGAGTTATGTTGGAACACACACACACACACACACACACACAAACAAACCAGGGGTGTCTTACCCCCACAGTATTTTTTTCCAGAGAGTAAGTCATCTGTGTAGCAAGTTTGGTTAAAATTACTAGAGGCATTGCAGTTATGCTGGAACACAGACACACAGACACAGAAACACACACACACCAGGGGTGTCTTACCCCCACCCCCAGTATTTTTTTCCAGAGAGTAAGTCATCTGTGTAGCAAGTTTGGTTAAAATTACTAGAGGCATTCCAGTTATGCTGGAACACAGACACACAGACCCAGACACACACACACACAGCAGGGGTGTCTTACCCCCACCCCCAGTATTTTTTTCCAGAGAGTAAGTCATCTGTGTAGCAAGTTTGGTTAAAATTTATTTATTTATTTATTTATTATTTCTATTTCTATACCGCCCTTCTCCCGAAGGACTCAGGGCGGTGTACAGCCTATTTAAAAGCACAAAAACAAAGACAACAGTTAAAATTTAAAATCATTAAATAATTAGGCTCCAATTAAAATCCCAGGAATTTAAAAATACCCCAATTTAAAACGTTATGTTAATAGCCCGGCCTGGCGGAACAACAGGGTCTTCAGAGCGCAGCGAAACACCCGGAGGTCGGAGATCTTACGTATTTCCGGGGGCAGTTCATTCCACAGGGCTGGGGCTCCCACAGAGAAGGCCCTCCCCCTGGGTGTCGCCAGCCGACATAACTTGGCCGATGGCACCCTGAGGAGACCCTCTCTGTGGGAGCGGACTGGTCAGTGGGAGGCTATTGGTGGCAGAAGTCGGTCTCGAAGGTACCTGGGTCCTATGCCATGGAGCGCTTTAAAGGTGGTAACCAACACCTTGAATCGCACCCGGAAGACCACTGGGAGCCAGTGCAGCTCACGCAGGAGGGGTGTCACGTGGGCGCAACGAGTTGCACCCATAACCACCCGCGCGGCCGCATTCTGGACCAGTTGGAGCCTCCGAATGCTCTTCAAGGGGAGCCCCATGTAGAGAGCATTACAGTAGTCCAACCGGGAGGTGACAAGGGCATGAGTGACCATGCGCAAGGCGTCCCGATCCAGAAAGGGCTGCAACTGGCGAATCAGGCGAACCTGATAAAAGGCCCCCCTGGCCACGGCCGTCATGTGCTCTTCTAAAGACAGCCGTGCGTCCAGGAGGACACCCAGATTGCGAGCCCTCTCTGTGGGGGGCAAAGATTCACCCCCAATAGTCAGCGATGGCACCTGCTGACTATATCGGGGCGCCGGAAGCCACAGCCACTCGGTCTTGGAGGGGTTGAGTCTGAGCCTATTCCTCCCCATCCAGGCCCGCACGGCCTCCAGGCAGCGGGACATCACATCAAGGGCATTGTTGGGGTGGTCTGGAGTGGAGATGTACATTACTAGAGTAAGGTGACCAGACGTCCCGCTTTTGGCGGGACAGTCCCGCTTTTGAGCAATTTGTCCCGCATCCCGCGGCGTTTTAAAAAAGTCCCGATTTTTCATTCTGCCTCCTGAGTCCCGGCTACCTCCTGAGTCCCAGCTGATGGCTAGAGGGAAAAAACCTGCTTAAACTCTTGCCGCGGGGCTTCAAAGGGCCGCCCTACGTTGATTAGCTCGGCTTCCCCCTCTCAGCTGATTTGCGCAGGGCTCTGCTCTTGCTAAATTGCTCAGCAGTTTTTTTTTCTCTTTGTGCAAACCAAGCTCAAAACGAAACTGAAAGTAAAACAGGCTGTTGGCTTTGCTGTTTGCTTGCAACATTGGAAAATTAGGCAGCAGATTTATTTTCCTTTTCCTCACCAAAAAAGGTAGGTGCAAACAATGGGAAATTATTTAGGGCAAAAGAGATTTTAAATTCAAGATTTTAAAACACAAAAGAAAAAAAAGCTCTTTTTAACTAGGGAATTGTAATAATTGAGATACTATTAATTGTATACTGTGTTGAAAGCAGAAATGGTTAAATTGTGGTTTGGAGGAATATATGGGGGAAATTATTTGGTTTATTATTATTGGTAAATATAATTAATTGATTTGTAAGAAATTGGATTGCATGGAAATAATTGGAATATTCATGTTCATATTGATTAATATACAAAAAAGATAGTTATATAACTAATTGATTTATATTAAAATGTTGAATTTGTATTAAACAACTGTATTACATAATTACATAATTAACCAATGTGAGGATGGATATAAAAATAGATGACAATGGGAAGGGGTATAATATAGAATAGAAGGGAAAAATTGAATTTGATTAAGATTAGAGATGAGGATGAAGGGTAATATTGTTTTTTTTAAAAAATAGATGAGGAATAAATATGGCAAAAAGGAAATATAGAAATTGTAAATTTAATTGAAATGACTAAACACTGTTTAAATTTGTGAACCAGCCAAATATTCTGTTCAAAGAAAATACATTGTATGTTTGTATGTGTGTTTCTAATTATTGCTATTTATTCATATTTGTTCTCTTTTATTCTTTAAAGTTTAACCATTCATTCTTTATCTTAATATCTTTATATTTGTTTGGGGTTGGCTTTCTTCCCTTTCATCTTTTTTATTGTACAGCAATCTTTCTCCTCAAACCTACCACCTCTCTTTTCTTTCCTTCTTACTTTCTCTTCCCCCCACCCTCTTCTTCTCCTCCCTATTTCCTCTTCCTTTCTCCTTCTCCTCCTCTCTTCCTCCCTCTCTTACCCTCACTCCTACTCTAATTTCCCTTCCCTTCCTTCATCCCTCTCTATTACTGTATCCTTTTATGCATATGGATTACTCAGAGGGCTGAAAAAGTTATTTTTGACTGGTCCTCACACTTTTGACCAGTCCTTGAACTTACGACTGTCCTCACATTTTACATTTTTGCCCTATCTTGTCATCATGGTGAAGAGAAGCAGTTGTGAAATGAGTGACATGGTTGTTAAGAATGCTGCACGGGCATAAATGTGAGGATGGTCATAAGTGTGAGGACCAGTCAAAAGTGCGAGGACCAGTCAGAAATGACTTTTTTCAGCTCTCTGGTTAGTCCTTTTGTGCATATGGACTACTCGGAGGGCTGAAAAAGTTATTTTTGACTGGTCTTCGCACTTTTGACCAGTCCTCGAACTTACGACTGTCCTCACATTTTACGTTTTTGCCCTATCTTGTCACCATGGTGAAGAGAAGCAGTTGTGAAATGAGTGACATGGTTGTTAAGAATGTTGCACGGGCATAAATGTGAGGATGGTCATAAGTGTGAGGACCAGTCAAAAGTGTGAGGACCTGTCAGAAATGACTTTTCAGCCCTCTGAGTAGTCCCTATACACATAGCCATGGCCACCGGGTCACATGACCAGCTAGCCACGCCCACCCAGTCACATGGCCTCCAAGCCATGCCCACACAATAAGCCAAGCCCACAATGGTGTCCTTCTTACCAATGTTAAAATCTGTTCACCTTACCCTATACACATAGCCATGGCCACCCGGTCACATGACCAGCTAGCCACGCCCACCCAGTGACATGACCAGCTAGCCACGCCCACAAAATAAGCCACACCCACAATGTCCCTCTTTACCAATGTTAAAATCTGGTCACCTTATACTAGAGGCATTCCAGTTATGCTGGAACACAGACACACAGACACACACACACACACACCAGGGGTGTCTTACCCCCAACCCCAGTATTTTTTTCCAGAGAGTAAGTCATCTGTGTAGCAAGTTTGGTTAAAATTGCTTGAGCTATTCCAGAGTTATGCTGGATTGTATACATATATATATATACATACATAGATCCTTTTTTTATATAACAGATAGAAGAACAGATAATAACTACATAGATAATATGCCTGTAACTTTGTTGCTTGTATCCTTACGATTTATATTGATATTTATTGTTTCCTGATTGCTTATTTGCACCCTAAGACTATCATTAAGTGTTGTACCTTATGATTCTTGATGAACATATATTTTCTTTTATATATATTGAGAGCATATGCACCGAGACAAATTCCTTGTGTTTCCAATCACACTTGGCCAATAAAAATTGACTATTAATAATATCTTTGTGTGCATCTTCCTCCATCTCTCTCTCTCTCTCTCTCTCTCTCTCTCTCTCTCTCTCTCTCTCTCTGTATTATTCCTCTATTGTATTCTCTTAGATCCCTATTATGTTATGTATTTCTAAAAAAGAAAGAAAAGAAAGAAGAACAAGGGAAGAACATCAGAGTGTTAAAAACTACAGAATAAATTCTGTGTGGCAGCATTTAGATGTGATAAAAAGAAATGAACTATAGGTAATATGTATTGAGAAATTAATATCAAGGATAATACTAGTAAGCAATGGTTTAATAGCTCTAGGAAAGGAACTGTTGGCAGCATTAAAAAATTTGATCAGATGTTGCTGACGAAGTATACAGGAAAAGAAGATATGTTGATTACAACTGAGAAAGGTTTTATCATGAAAATCCAGTACATAAAACAGTCAGAAAGATTTCTCCAGGACCAACCAGGGTAAACCAAAGTGTTGGCAAGGACAAAATTCCACAGAATTAACAGGCAAAGAGAATGCTTTGGGGGGGGGGAATTTTGAAAGCCTTACAACCTCTTTCTACCTCCCTATGCCCAGATTTGCTTAGGTTAGGCATTAGCAAGAAAAGCTAACATATTACAGTCAGTTCTTGAGTTATGGCCCACTTGTAGCCTCCCCATCACTGTCATAACTTGCTATGGTCTTAAAGTGGGTCAACTCACTTGACAATTTAATGACGTTTTTGTACTGGCCATTAAACAAATTACTGTAGTCATTACACAAATCCATAGTTGTTAAGAGAAGCAATGATTCGCTATGGGCTGGGGTCTGCCAAAAACTGGAAATCAGTGCCAGTTTTTGGCAAAACTGTCATAACACTGTGTCATGTGACTGAAGGACATTATAAATGCAACCCAGTTTCCCAGTGACCAAAATGTGATCATGTCACCACTGGGGTGGGCAACTGTCAGAATTTCATATCCAAGTTGTAAGTGTCCCCTTTGGAACTTTGAAAGTCATTAAACAATGAGTCATTAGTCAAGCGCTATCTGTAGTGTGGATTAAGTGTGTAGCAGGTACTGGTTTACTAGTTTCAACAAAAATGGGAACTAATTTTCTAGGAGGGAAATTTGTTAGCTCGCATTTCATAAGGGTAAATAGGAAGTGCAAGTTTGTCAAAGCAGGTAAGATAATTTAAATGTAAATATAATTTCAGCATGTGAAGAACCAGATGAGATTGACTTTGGGGAAATTGTGAGTGCTGAGAAAGCCAAATACCTGGAAAATGACCGAGTGCAATACAGGTGCAACCCTTCCTATGTCTTGGAGGGACCTGAATGGATTCAATGTAACGGACAAAAATGGACACCTCATCCACCAAAATGCTTGGGTAAGCCATCATGCTTTCTTTGACTAGTTAGACCTGGGAGAAAATGCTGAATTCATCCAATAGGAGAATAGTAGCTGCCATTTTTAGAAATAAATTAGCTTGAATTAGGATCCAGATTTTACTGAAGCCAAAACTGTCCTGGTGTCAGCTTTTTCTTTTGAAATCTGGAAAATTTAACTGTGTTTCATTTTCCTGATTTGCTTGAATGAGCAAGCAAACCAGCTGGTATAATTAAATAATATTCAATTGGAAGCTTGGGCTCCCTTATCAGGAATCTGAGAAACTGTGGAATTCAGCTACATATGGATACAATATCAATGGTTAATGAGGTAGGAAAGTGAATTCTGTTGCTATGGAGTCCATATGGTTACACTTCTGAAGAAGAAAAATATTTGAGTCTAGCAATTAGGATTAATTCAGCAAAGATTCCTGCATTATCATTTCTTCTGTATTAATAGTACACAAACTAGATCCCACCCTCCTTGTGGGTAATTCATCGCATTACCACATCCTCTCTGACTACCTCTCTGTGAAATAATGGAAGATCAGACAATTCGGTACAGTTTCTCCAGAAATTATTCAGAGGACAAAATATCTTCACTGAAACATTTCTGACTAAGACTCAGATTCATTCACTCATTCACTCATTCATTCACTCACTCACTCACTCATCCATCCATCCATCCATCCATCCATCCATCCATCCATCCATCCATCCATCCATCCATCCATTCTTCATATTTCTAAACTGCCCATCTCCCTCAAAGAAGGAGTGTATCTGACTGATATCTTGGTAGTAGCTTTTCCTCAAGTTTCCCAATGTTATTCCTTGTCCTCATTACAGATATTAAGCTGTTATTTGTTATTTATTTCTTAATTTTTGAGGGGAAAATTCCTCTTTCTTTAACCTGGAAAGGGGGGCACCTTTCAATGTGGAAGCTGTTACAACTTATCTGCTTCTCTTGTCCTTGAATAGAGAATAAAAGTGTTTTTCATGCTTTCAAATGAAATAATTTTTTGGGAAGGAAATGAAAAAAGAATGTTCTCCAATTTACAAGTTTTATTTGAAAATATAATGAAAAAATTGATGAGTCAATAACGTTTGTGCAAACTCAAGATGAGATCCAAAAGCAGGAAATAACAATTGTACTCAATCTGCAATTTGAGGATTTGGAACCCAATTTAATTTAATTTAATTTAATGCATTTCTATGCCACCCAACTCCCAAGGGATTATGGGCGGCTTACAGCAAAAATAATGCAAACATAGAAAAATTATTTAAAAACATTATAAAAACATTTTTAAAACATTAAAAGCCCATGCACACCATTCATGGTCGGATCTCGCAAGATTGCAACAGCAAGATCAACAGCCCCAGGCCTACCGGAAAAGACAGGTCTTCACCGCTTTCCGGAAGGCCAATAGGGTGGGGTAGTTAGGATCTCAGGAAGTAACTGGTTCCACAGAGCTGGGGCAGCCACAGAGAAGGCCCTCCCCCGTGGGCCCACCAGTCGGCATTGTTTAGCTGATGGGACCCGGAGGAGACCAATTCTGTGGTATCTTACCGGTCACTGGAAGCTATGCGGTAGAAGGTGCATAGTTTCTGTCAGATGTGAAGAAGAAAGTATTTGGTTGAAAAAATATAGATTTGCCAGAAAATATTAAAAAGAATATGAATGTAAGAAATGCTGAGACAATGGATATGATGAAGGATGAACTAGACTTTGTGGCAAGGGCAATATTGTGTTGTTAAGGAGAATTATTTATTTATTTATTTTACTTCAAATTTATATACCGCCCTTCTCCCTAGGGACTCAGGGCGGTGTACAGCCAAGTAAAAACACATAAATACATAATACATAAATTAAGAACAGATTAAAAGGAAATATCTCAATTTGGCCCAAAATTTAAAAAGACAAACAAATTTAAAATCATTTAAAAGGATTTGTTAGGCCAGCCCGGCTTGTTGAAAAAGGAAAGTTTTAAGGGCACGGCGGAAGGCACGGAGGTCTTGGATTCTCCATATCTCTGGGGGCAGTTGATTCCAGAGGGTGGGAGCCCCCACAGAGAAGGCCCTCCCCCTGGGGGTCACCAGCCTGCATTGCTTGGCTGATGGCACCCCGAGGAGGCCCTCTCTGTGGGAGCACATGGGTCAATGGGAGATCGTCGGTGGCAGAAGGCGGTCTCGAAGATAACTAGTCCTATGCCATGGAGCGCTTTAAAGGTGGTAACCAACACCTTGAAGAGCACCCGGAAGACCACTGGGAGCCAGTGCAGCTCGTGCAGGAGCGGTGTTATGTGGGAGCGCCATGCATAATTACCCGCGCGGCTGCATTCTGGACCAGTTAGAGCCTCCGGGTGCTCCTCAAGGGGAGCCCCATGTAGAGAGCATTGCAGCAGTCCAGGTGAGAGGTGATGAGGACATGAGTGACTGTGCACACGGAATCCTGATCAAGAAAGGGGCACAACTGGTGAATCAGGCGAACCTGACAAAAGGTCCCCCTGGCAACAGCCGTCAGATGTTCCTCCAAGGACAGCTGCGTATCCAGGAGGACACCCAGATTGCGCGCCCTCTCCACGGAGGCCAAAGACTCGCCCCCGATAGTCAGCGATGGAGTCAGCTGACTATATCAGGATGCCGGGAACCACAGCCACTCTGTCTTGGAAGGGTTGAGCTTGAGCCTGTTCCTCCCCATCCAGATCCGTACAGCCTCCAGGCACTGGGCCATCACTTCAAGGGCATCGTGGGGGTGGCCTGAGGTGGAGATGTACAGCTGGGTGTCATCAGCGTACTGGTGGTATCTCACCCCAAAGCCACAGATGATCTCGGCCAGCAGCTTCACATAAATGTTGAACAGAAGGGGCGAGAGGACCAACCCTTGTGGCACTCTACAAATGAGAGGCCTCGAGGTCGACCTCTGCCCCCCTGTCAACACAAACTGCGACCAGTCAGAGAGAAAGGAGGAGAACCACCGTAACACGGTGCCCCCCATCCCCAACTCTTCCAGCCGGTGCAGCATGATACCATGGTCGATGGTATCAAAAGCCGCTGAGAGATCTAATAGGACTAGAACAGAGGAGCAACCCCTGTCCCAAGCCCTCCAGAGATCATCAACCAACACGACCAATGCCGTTTCCGTCCTTTGCCCAGGCCTGAAACCCGACTGAAATGGATCTAGATAGGACGTTTCCTCCAGGAATTGTGGAAACTGTCGTGCGACCACACTCTCAACAACCTTCGCCATGAAGCAAAGGTTGGAAACAGGACGGTAGTTAGCCAATACTGCTGGGTCCAGGGAGGGCTTCTTGAGGAGAGGCCTTACCACCGCCTCTTTCAAGGCAGCGGGGAAGTGACCCTCACTCAACGAAGCGTTGATAATTCCCTGGAGCCAGCCTCGTGTGACCTCCCAGGAAGCCAGTATTAACCAGGAAGGACACGGGTCCAGTAAACATGTGGTCGCATTAAGTCTCCTCAAAATCCTGTCCACGTCATCAATGGATGTTGCAGAGATATTTACAACAGAGTGTCAGGTCCACCATTATGTCCTGCCATTTGGTTGAAGGAAGGCTTGCTGACATTTTTTGCATGCTTTCACTTTTGCTAAACTTCTTGGGAATCAGGGAGGGGGATTGTTTTCAGAGCTGGAGCAGACTCCCTCTCAGCTGGTTCCAGCTTGATTCCAAGGCCATCGTGCCCTGAGAATGACTTGTTACCTGCCTAGCACCTTACCATTCTCAAAACATCTTTGTGGCATCACATTGGTGAACTGGTCGGGGGGGGGGTTGGGTTTTGGGAAAATGGAAGAATTGCTTTGTGCTTTGCATGGGACCTTCATATTCTGCCTGACTTTACTGCAACCACTTTCTCTCAGTAAAAATTCTTTTGATTCAACTCAATATAGTAAACAGTCAAGGCTTTCCTGAGGGACCAGCTGTGCAGGTCCTTACACAGAGACTTGTGAACTTTGCAAATGAGATGCAATTTTTGGGAAAGTTCCCAATTAAAAACCTAAGGAAAGGTTATATTATAAGAACCAAACAAAGGTATTTGATGCTGGACTCAAGTGATAATGACCAGGGTGATTTGTGGTAAATACCAAAACAGACTTTAACAGAGTGTTTTGAACTTTAGCTTTGCTGTTGTTTAAATTGTTTAAAAAAAATCATATATGTACTGTATCACAGGTCAGTTGGGTTGCAAATAGATGTACAAGCTTAGAAATTTTGGACCTGCTTTGCAAGGGGAGGGGAGTTTTTATTGTTGCAATAGATTTGTCAGTGTTGAACTAAGGGAATAATATACGTTTTTGTCCTTTTTTTATTTCCTCTTTTTAAGATGTTTGTGTCTGGCTTTGTTTTGTCTCTTTTTGGTTCCTTTGGGATTTTCTATTTTAACCTCTTCAATAAAGGGAAAATTGTAAAAATAAAATAAAATAAAATAAAATATAAAATAAAATAATACAATAAAATAGTAAAGGAATCCAAGAGCCAATCTTCTATGCTTAGATAAGTTGAGAAGTTTTGCATCATATTTCAACACTCCATCTGTCTGAAATTTTGTTCCATTACAAGTTGGCCAACTCAAAATGTCTTTGCAGAAGATTCTGAATTGGGCTGTTTGTTCTTAGCTTGAAAGAAACAACATCATCTGTTTGTGCATGCTCCTACAAGCCAGTCTTCTCTATAGCGGAATCACACATTGGTTATCATTATATTGTGGTATAACTTAGCTTATTTGATTTTTTACCATTGTTATTGGTAAACTGGGTTGATTTTTTTGGTAGTGGAACAGAGGGAAACCAATGGACAAATTACCTCCCTTGAGAAGATCTACTTTCTTTTCTCTTTTTTAGCACCCTGCAGTATCACAAGACAACAGCTAACAACAAAAAACTTGTTTGTGTTTGGGAATCAAAGAAAAGCTCAGCTTATTCAAAGTGATCATAGCCTGCAGTTTCAGTGCAATGAAGGATATGTCCTCGTGGTTCCATCAGTCAGAAAGTGTGTTGATGGTTACATGGATTTGCCTTTATGTATCTCCGGTAAGCATGCTATCAATATGATGGATTCCTCTGGAATCATAACTAATTAAAATAATTAATATAACAAACATGAACATTTGCTTCTAAAGTTCCATTCTTTTAAACATGATTTACTCTTCAATGACATCATTCACATCTTGATTAGAATTTTAGTAGTTGTAATCTAAAACAAGAACCCTGAAGCACATCAGATTGGGGAAGGATGTTATGATATTTTCCCAAACTCTTGAACTTCAGCTAAGAACTATGATTCCATATGGTTGAAGATATGCATAATATTGGTAGACATAGAAATATGTTTCAAAAATTGCAAAGGTTGTAGCCCCATATTTTGCATGATGAAAAAATCTCTTTTGTTTGAAATTGCTTGGATAAATTAATCATATAGTCATGTTAATATTGATCTGACTGGTATTATTATTTAATTAATAATTCCATAGGTTTGGGTGATGAAGGATATTTTATTATTCTTTGTTTGAAGACATTGAATTTTCAGATTGTTATAATTTTTGTAGCCCTACAAAAGATTAGTTCAGAAGATATTTTTTTAAATTGTCACTCGGCCCCTTCATCGTCATTTATAAGGCCATGGTGGTGTAGTGGTTAGAATGCAGTACTGCAGGCTATTTCTGCTGATTCTCACCGGCTCAAGGTTGACTCAGCCTTCCATCCTTCTGAGGTCGGTAAAATGAGGAGCCAGATTGTTGGGAGCAATATGCTGACTCTGTAAGCTGCTTAGAGAGGTCTGTAAAGCACTGTGAAGCAGTGTGAATAGCACTGTGAGTTGCTATTGTTATTTGTAGGTGGAAGTCTAAATCTTATGCATTTTCAATCTGATAGAACTATTTCTCCTAAGAAATATATTTATAAAATAATCGGAAAGTGATGTAAATTGAATAAGCAGATAAATTGTTAGCATGTTGTTTAAAATAAGTGAAACAACAAAATATAAAGTTGGAAATGCTCTGGCTTTACATAAGAGGGACAGAGCATTACAGATCCTGTGTGTATTAATTTACTTTTTTCCAATGGAATGAGCAATTATATAATGCTGATATTACTATGCAGTTATTTATTTATTATTTATTATTTATTTATTATATTTCTATACCGCCTTTCTCCCGTATGACTCAAGGCGGTGTACAGTCAAGAAAAATATAGATACACAAACATCACTCTCTTTAATGGAGAGTGTCAGTGTTGCAAGATAGATCCAGACAGGATGAATGATCCGATTAGCTAATTCTAATTTTCTATAGAGTTACATTAATAGAATCCTGCAATCCTAAAGTACATTCCTTCCCCCCTGTGTCCTTTACAGCCCTTGAAACTGGGAGGGTCTCTTCTCATCCACTTGCCCTGACTGTTCCTGGCAAGGACTAAGTTGCCTTTTATTTGATGGTTCCCTTGGCTGCATTTCTTTTCCTTTTGTCCCCAGATTATTTCTATATACTATTACATCATATATTTCTGTCAAGATGTTGATCAATACAGAGCACAATCGATGCTCTATGTATCAATGTATAGCAAAAGAAAAAAAAGAGGTCATGAGCATTTGGGTACATTTGTGCTCTATTGAGTTGTAGATTGTGTTTTTATTTGAGTTTCACAAATACTTAACTTAATAAGTAAGTTATAAATTATGAAAGAATTCTACTTTAAAATACTAATATTTTTAAACCATTTTTTGGTAATTGTTATTTTAAGGAATGTCAGTAAGTCCAGCTAACATTTCCTGGCCTATTGGTTTTTTTTCACGTAATAGAGAGAGGAAAAAACTGCAGTGGTCCACCCAGGACTGAGAACGGAGACATTACTACTTTATCTGAGAAGCAGTACAGATCTGGCTCTTCAGTAGAATTCAGATGCCAAAAATATTATGCCATGGAGGGCCAGAACAGATCTTTTTGCAACAATGGGACCTGGACAAAGGTGCCTAATTGCCTTGGTAAGTAGAAAAGAAAATCTTCATTCAATTTTCATAACATTTCTAATCATTAAAGTTCACTGCCTTCTTTCTCATTTAATTGGGCTTGCCTGAATCAGCTCTCCTTTATATTCGATCTCATTTCTGTATCTGAGGTGAAGTAGCTAGTAGATGAAAGCTAAATTCTACTATTAGCATTTTGCAATGGTAATATGGTGCATTTGGATTCTGACAGAATTTCCTTTCTTTCTCATGTCAGATCCCTGTATGATCCCCAGGACTGAATTGGAAAGCCAGAAGATAGAAGTTAAAGATGAAATAGGTGCACCTGAAAATATATTTGTGCAACATGGTCATTCTATTGAGCTCACCTGTAGAACAGGATATGTCCTGGCAGCAAATTCTTCCAAATCAGCTTTTGTAATCCATTGTGATGGGACACCACCAGTGTTTCCTAAATGCAAAGGTGACTTTAAAAAGCTTAATTTTATAATCCTGCTATCACCAATCCACAGCCAAAGCACTTCAGTTTGAGCCTATTTATCATTAGAGCTGGAATAAACCACAATCATTTACATATGAAAAAGAGCCTTGGTGGCGCAGCAGACTAAAGTGCTATTAAGTAGCACCAGCTGCCTGCAATTACTGCAAGTTCGAATCTCACCAGGCTCAAGGTTGACTCAGCCTTCCATCCTTTCGAGGTAGGTAAAATGAGGACCTGGATTGTGGGGGCAATAAGCTGACTTTGTATAAAAAAAAGAACACCGCTTAGGGGGGGCCAAAAGCCCTACTAAGGAAGTATATACAAAAGTATGAAGGCTATTGCTTTATGCATTGTAAGCCGCCCTGACTCTCCGAAGAAGGGCGGCATATAAATTGAACCAATAAATAAACAATAAATAAATATGTCCTTTAGTGGGGCAGCTATTTTTATCTCTCTGAAACCTCCCTGGACTGCACTTTTCCATTCTGCAAGGGCCCAATGGAAACTCTTGGGATGTAGTTGAAATAGGAGAAACCTGAAAGACTGCTGGAGAGGGAGTAGTGCAATGAAAAACATACCTATGGCCATTTCATGGCTTAATTATTGCAATAACTGCCACATTGTACCCTTGAGAATTGTTCATCAATGTAAGGTAATATGTGCACATAGCAATATTTTTATATCATTGAATAATACAGTAATTTGTTTTGCTGCAGTAAACTCCATACCTGAATTACTACATATTTCTGTTTTTAAGGAATTTATAAACCAAAATCTAAACACCAATACCAAAAGAAAATCCAATCTAGTTGTTAGCAAGAATATAGGAACTTTTTAGTTAGTGCTAGAGAACATTGCTTTGCATTTGATCTTGGGACTAGTAGAATAGTGAATGTCTAATGAGGGAGATTTCACAATTTTAGCAGTTCCACCTTTCCCAGAACCAGCAGTTCCACCACAGGTATCAGAAGAACTTCATGGAGATGTTGGTTTGTTTATGCATTCATGCCATTTCTGTACCATGATTATCCTTGTGGATTCCAGGAAGTTTACAGATATTAAAATAAGCAATAAAATAATACAAAATTCAATAATATGACTAAAATCAAATCATAAGAAAAATGCACTCATATAGACAAAACTGCCTGTGGTTCTACTGGCTTCAAGAAGATCAAGAGAGCGGCTGTCATACTCAACTTAGGGCAGCTGTTTCCAAGGAGGGGAGCTGCAAAGAGAAGATATGATATTACTTCCTGACTAACCTGAAAGCTGGAGACTCTTAGTAAATGTCGTCTTGCCATCCACGTTAGACAAACTATGGTTATTTGGAAAATTCAGTGTCATACTTGTCATACGCTTGAGCTATAACCAACTTTAAAAGTCATGTCCAGCACTTTGGATTGCACTCAGAGGTACATTGGTAGCCAGTGCAGCTCCTGCAGCAGTGATGTAACAAAGCAGAACTAAACGTATACACTGAGCATACAGGATATTGAATTCCAGACCAACTGATGTTTTGATCATATCCCCAGGGCAATTTCAGGAAGAGCTAATTAATTGTTTAATTACATGCTAAGAAGTTGATATCAACTCTCAGCAATCACAAAGATTGATTTTCTCCAGGAAATCTGCCCCAATCTTCAAATCTTCTAGCAATGCATCCATTGCCACAGTAACTGAATTGTTGTTGGTGATACTCTACCTCAGAGTTATCATTATAGAATCTATAATATAGATAGAAGGCCGCTTCTAATTCTGAACAGAATTTGAACATAAATGGGACTAGAAACAAGCCCTGCGGTCTCCATCACAGCCTTTGAAAGCCTGATCTCTTTCCCCTGTCGCCAAGAACATCAACAACCTCAGGCAGAAGTGGAACCACTGCAATGTGGAGCTCCTAATTTTACAACCTTGCAGGTGGTTGAAAATGCTAGTGGGATCGACAACAGGACTGAATAGCAAGAAGAGGGATATCAAATTGTAGTTTTATGTTTCAACTTAAAGCAAAGTAAAGAATAATTATAGGAACTGGCTGAATTTATTTATGATGTTCCAAATAAATAATAGCCAAGAGCTACTAAAAGTAATAAAAGCTCCATTACAAAGAATTTGAAGGCCTGACCTCTTTTCCCTGTCACCATTAACTGAAACTGTAACCTCAGACAGGAGAGGAACTACTACAATGTGGAGCCCCTGATTTGTAACCTTGCAGGTGGCTGAAAATCCTACCAGGCTCAACAGTGGGACTAAAAAGTAAGAATGATGGTATCAAGTATGGGGGTATAGGGGTATCAAATTGTAGCTTTTTATTTCAATTGGAAACCAAAGTGAAGGAGGAGAATAATTACAACAACTTTCTGAATTTATTTATTTATTTTATTTATTTATTTATTTTTATTAGATTTATATGCCGCCCTTCTCCGGAGACTCAGGGCGGCTTACAATGCGTTAAGCAATAGCCTTCATACTTTTGTATATTTTATACAAAGTCAGCTTATTGCCCCCACAACTGGGTCCTCAATTTACCTACCTTAGAAAGGATGGAAGGCTGAGTCAACCTTGAGCCTGGGGAGATTCGAACATGCAATAATTGCAGACAGCTGAATGTTAATAACAGGCTTTTAGTCTGTTGAGCTATCCAGATATTTATTTGATCTTTCAAATAAATACAAGGCTACTAAAAGCACTTTTAATCAATATGACTAATTTCACAGTATATTTTAGAACCTAACTGGCAGTTTTAAATTAGTTGTGCCCATCAGTAGGATGTCTATTGATTAATATGTTCTTGTGGTGCTATATAGATATTTAAAATAGTAATATTGTTTTCTGTGCTTATAGAAATCAATGTCTACAATCTGATATGAGTGCACGTTTTCCTTTTTTCATATAATATATGATTTATTTTCTCTAGAAATTACATGCAACTCTCCAAGAATATCTAATGGTACTTTCCGACCTCAAAGAACTATATATCATGATGGGGATCTAATTCAAATTCAGTGTGACAGTGGATTTACTTTTGATCCAGATAATGGAGAAAAGGTGGTTGAATGCACAAAGAATGGATGGTCACCTCCACCAAAATGTATCAGTAAGTAGAACTAGTGTACATTACTATGATTGTAGAATGGCTGATATATTGAACTTTGTACAAGTGTACTTTTTAATACTATTTTACATGATTTTCCAGTTTTCTGCCAAAGGGACATATTTCATCCAGAGCATTTTAACAGTATTTACATATATATAATGTATTTTTCAGAGTATAAGATGCACCTTTTTACCCCCAAAAAGAGGGTGAAAATCTGGGTGTGTCTTATAGTCCGAATCAGAGGTGGGTTTCAACAGGTTCTGACCAGAGAACAGTTCTGGAGAATTGGTCATAGCGAAAATTTTGAGTAGTTCGAAGAACCAGTGGTAAAAATTCTGACTGGCCCCGCCTCCATCTATTCTCTGCTTCCCAAATCCCAGCTGATCGGGAGGAAGTGGGGATTTTGTAGTAACCTTCCCCTGGATTGGGGGCGGAATGGAGATTTTATAGTATACTTCCCCTGCCATGCCTACCAAGCCATGCCCACCAAGCCATGCCATGCCAACCAAGCCATACCCACAGAACTGGTAGTAAAACATTTGAAACCCACCATCGGTCTGAATGTAGCTCTGCCCACCCACCTTCGGATATTTTTGGGCTCCGTGTGTCATATTTTTATGTGGTTCCAGGTGGCAGGGATCTGGGTCAGGGCACAGCCTGAGGAACGACCCTCTTTGGGATGGCTTGGGGGGGGGCAGCTTCGGCAAACAAGACGGGCCCCATGGTTTCCAGCTGGTCCGCCCTCTGGCTGCCCAGTGGGCAGCTCAGGGCAAACAATGGCTGTGATGACTTCACTCCCCAGCAATGTAAGGAGATGCTGAGCTCTCTCTGTGCCCGGGAGCCGAGCTGAGCGGGAGCCCCTAAAGCGAAACATCCCTCCTTTCCAGCCACCGCCACCGGTTGGCCCAATTCCCCAATGCAATTCACAGAGCCATGTTTCAGGCAGCAGCTGGTTCCCCTGCAATGTGCATCAGGGAACAGGGAATCGTTTTTGGATTCGGGGAGGGAATAGCAGCGCTGCCACCTGAAAATGCTTTCCTCTCCAATGCACATTGCAGAGCTGTGCATTGTGTCCTCCTCCTTCTCAGCGGACTCACCTTCTCTTTCCTCCTGGCCAGATCCACTGCCTGAAACACGATGCACTTTTTTTGCTTCCGTGTGCCCCATTTTTGGAATCAGGAAGGAAAGCATTTTTGGGTGGCAGACTCGTGATCCCCTTTCTGATTCCAAAAATGGAGCATGGAATATGGTGGACCCTACAATCTGAGTCTAGAGCCTGGCAATTATAGTCCCAATCTTCTTCTTCTTCTTCTTCTTCTTCTTCTTCTTCTTCCTCTTCTTCTTCTTCCTCTTCTTCTTCTTCTTCTTCCTCCTCCTCCTCCTCCTCCTCCTCCTCTTCCTCCTATTATTATTCCTATTATTATTATTATTATTATTATTATTATTATTATTATTATTATTATTATTACTACTACTACTACTATTACTATTACTATTACTATTATTATTATTATAGATAAAAAAGAGCAACATGTTCAAAATCCATATATACAATATATTCTCTGGTTACAGTTCTTTACAGTAATATTCATCATAATCATAATAGTATTTTCTAATGGTAGTTTCATAATAACAGTTCTTTTTCCTCATAACATTAATACATACTAATTAGTAATACTAATAAAAAATAATCAAAATTAATAAATTACAGTAAACAACCATAATAGTGAGATTAATCTTTCTCTTGTAATCTTCGAGATTCTAACTCCAGTTTCTCTTATTTAACTATTATCTAACATAGTTTGTTTTACTTGTTCCTCTTCCATTTTAATAGTTAATAAATAATTATAAAAAATTTCAATCAGTTTATCCTCTGGTCCTGTTAAAATTTGATCCAACTCTGTTGGTTCTTTTAAAAAACCATACATTTAGGCATCTTTATGGTATCTAGATTGTATCTGTGGATGCGGCCACCATGCTAAATTTATCCCTTGGTTATTCAATTCCTATTTGTTTTTCAATTCCCCCTTCTCATTTAAAATATCTCTATACCTTACAATTTTTCCCATTTCCATCACATTTGGATATGTTAGTGCCTCCATCGTGGAGAGCCAGACTGGCATTTTCAAGAAATGTTTTTCCTTGATTTTTGCCCATACTGAGAGTAGGGCATTTCTAATGTAGTGTCCCTGAAAGTATTTATGTGCTATATATTTCTCATGCCATAGAAAGACATGCCAGTTGTAAATCGTGTCCCTACAGTACACCTAATTGTCTATGTCTCAGGGTTATCCATTCTTTTAGCCAGGTAAGGGAAGCTGCTTGATAGTATAGTTCCCAGTTTGACAGCCCAAAACCTCCTCCATTGATAGAGTCTTGCATTAATTTCAACCTAATCCTTGTCTTTCTGCCTTGCCATATAAATTTGGTTACCATTCTATTTAATTCCTTGAAATATTTCCTTTCTAGCTTTATTGGAATTGTTTGGAACAAGTACAACAGTCTCGGTAGGATATTCATTTTGTCCCAGTCTTTAAGAAAGGAAAAGAGATGAAGGAAGCTGGTTTTAGAGAAGATAGCACTGATTGAAAAATATTCAGTCAACAATGTATCATTGTATGCTGCCCTCATTGATCTTGAAGCAGCTTTTGACTCTGTATTCAGGACCAAATTATGGGAGTAGCTGGAAGTTGCATCAATTGATTATCTCCATTTAGAGGTGTGGAAGTGCACTGATTAGAATTCTCACTGCTCACTGCCAGATGTTTGAATCTGATCAGCTCAACGTTAACTCAGCCTTCTGAGGTCAGTAAAAAAAATTTGAAAAGTTTTTCAGTTTTTCAGTTTTATTTCTTATACACATAATATAAAATGTACATTTTCTTATACATAATTAATCATATACATGCTTTCCTTAAAGAAAGCATTAAAGAAAGCATTTTAATTACATTCGGAATTGCTCTTCTACCCTTCTTCCCTCATTTCGCAACAAACCTTCTTCTTCTCCCCCTCTTTCCCTTCCCTCCCTCCCTCCTCTCCTCTCCTACTTTCTCCTTCCTCTTCTCCTACCTCATCCTACTTCCCCTTCCTTTCCCCCATTACTCTCTTCTTTTCCCCTTCTCATCTTCTCTCCTACTCCTGTCCCCTACCCTTCCTTCCTCTCCTTTTCCCTTTCTTCCATTCCTCTCCGTCCCTCTCCTCTTCCTACCCTCTACTCCTCTACTCCTCTCTCCTTTCTATCTTTTTTGCTGTGGAATATTCTTCTTGTTTGGTATCCGAGCAACTCCTGTATTCTAATAGTATACACTTTCTTTCAATTTCTTTTCAGATTTATTCTATCAGTGCTATCATCATAATTGTACATTTATTCTTATTATCTTCTTTCTTTCCCCCCCTCCTCCCATCCTCCTTTATCATTTACTCAGGTGTCATCTGGGTTTCTATTTCTTTTTTATCTTCTCCCTCGTTTAACTTTCTATTATCTAAATAATTTATCTATCCTCTTATCTTCATATTTTTTTTCTAACAGGGGTGAAATGCTCCCGGTTCGGACCGGATCACCCGATCTAGTAGCGATGGAGGCGGGTGGTTTGGAGAACCAGTAGCAAAAATCCTTCCCCCCCCCATTGCCCAGCTGAGCCGTGCAATCATCAGAGGCTTTATTTATTTATTTTTAAAAGCATTTTTTCTACAACCTCTTTGGCCTTTTAAAAGTTAAAAAAAAAAAGCCTCTGATCACCGGGCGGCTCAGCTGGGATCATCAGAGACTTTTAAAAGCATTTTTTCTACAACCTCTTTGGCCGAAGAGGTTATAGAAAAAATGTTTTTAAAAGGAAAAAAAGGCTCTGCTGATCAGGCAAGTCAGCTGGGATTGTCAGAGGCTTTAAAAAAGAGAGAGAAAGCCTCTGCCGATCAGAAAAGTCAACTGGGATCGTCAGAGGCTTTAAAAGCATTTTTTTACAACCTCTTCAGCTGAAGAGGTTGTAGAAAAAATGATTTAAAAAGTAAAAAAAAAAAAAGTTGGCCATGCCCACTCAGTCATATTACACCCCCCAAGCCACGTCCACAGAACCTGTAGTAACAAATTTTACATTTCACCACTGTTTTCTAACCATATATAAAATCTTCCCCATGTCTTGAAATACAGTGATTCCTCTTTATCTCTTATTCTTAAAGTTAATTTATTCATTTTCGCACAGTCTAAAATCTTTTTACTCTTTCCCATACTACCAACAAACCATTCCTTACATAATGTCTCTGGAAGTATCCATGGATCCAATTTTTTTCCATACCATAAGAAAGGATGCCATCCTAGTTGTAAGTCATGTCCTTCCGAAGTCAACAGTCTTGTATTTCTCAATAAGATTCATTCTTTAATCCAAGTTAACATCGCTGCTTGGCGATACAATTCCCAATTTGGAAGACCAAATCCTCCTCTAATTCTGGAATCTTGAAGCGATTTAAGGTTAATTCTCGCTTTTTTCCCTATATTTGTTTGGATTGGATTGTCTGTTTGATGTAAAATGCTACTCCTCTTTTGCTTTGACAAGCCAAAGTTATATAAGATGTCCCTAATTTTATTCGCTCCAAAAGTTTTTTATGTTGCTTTCTAATATAATAATAATAATAATAATAATAATAATAATAATAATAATAATAATAATAATAATAATAATAATAATAATAATTTTATTTCTATACCGCCCTTCTCCCGAAGGACTCAGGGCGGTTTACAGCCTATTTAAAAACACAGACAAAACAGCAATTAAAATTTAAAATAATTAAATAAATTTGGCTCAGATTTAAAACCCCAAAAAATTTAAATACCCCAATTTAAAACTATTATGTTGATAGTCCGGCCTGGCAGAACAACAGGGTCTTCAGTGCGCAGCGAAACACCCGGAGGTCGGAGATCTTACATATTTTCGGGGGCAGTTCGTTCCACAGGGCTGGGGCTCCCACAGAGAAGGCACTTCTTGTAAGCATATAATTTCTAATTTTAGCTTGTCTGTTTGATGTAAAATGCTATTCCTCTTTTGCTTTGACAAGCCAAAGTTATATACGATGTCCCTAATTTTATTCGCTCCAAAAGTTTTTTATGTTGCTTTCTAATATGCACTTCTTGTAAGCATATAATTTCTAATTTTAGCTTGTCTAATTTATTGAATATTTTCCTTCTCTTTATTGCTAAATTTAATCCATTTATATTCAAAGATATTATTTTAATTTCTTCTTACATTTCTTATTTATTTATTTGTTTTGTCCATCTAGTCATTCTTATCTCCCTTAGTTCCTTAACTTCTTTCACCCTCGCTCCTTCTCTTAACGCTCTCTCTTGTTCTTTCATTGTCTCTCTTGGTTGTTCTTTCTTCTCCTCCTGTTGTTCATCCCCTTTTTCTTCCCACAACCTTCCTTCCTCTTGGACATCTATGTATTGTTTATAAAATAACTCTGCTTTCTCTACTGAATCTAATCTGTATCTTTGTTCTTGCCAGTTCACCAATATCCTTTCTGGAATCAACCATCTAAAATTTATTTTTCTCTTTATCAAACATTTCGTGAGAAATTGATATTCTTTTCTCAGATCTCTCACTCTTCTTGGAATTTGTTTCAGTGCCACTACTTCTCCCCCTTTGTATTTTATCGTCGTGTTTCTCATCAATTGCAATATCCCTGTTCTCAGTGTTTCCTTGGTGAATCTGACATGAATTTCTCTAGGAAGATTATGTGTCATCGCATATCTTGTGTGAACTCTGTATATTTATTTATTTATTATTCAAACTTCTATACCGCCCTTCTCCTTTTGGACTCAGGGCGGTGAACAGCCAAAATAAAAACATTTATACATAACATTACAATTAAAAACAGATTTAAAATAATTAATAAATTTGGCCTGTAATTTAAAACTTGTCAATTTAAAATCAGTATCAAAATTTTAAAACCAACCCTAAAATCAAGACAGACCGGCTAACTGAAAAAAGTAAGTTTTTAGGGCCCGACGAAAAGTCCAGAGGTCAGAGATCACTTGTATCTCTGGGGGTAGATTGTTCCAAAGGGTAGGTGCCACCACAGAGAAGGATCTCCTCCTGGGGGTCGCCAGCCAGCATTGTCTGGCCAACAGCACCCTGAGGAGGCCCTCTCTGTGAGAGCGAACCGGCTGGTGGGAGGCTATTGGTGGCAGAAGGCGGTCCCGTAAGTACCCCGGCCCTAAGCCATGGAGCTCTCTAAACCTTGAAGCGCCCCCAGAAGTCCACTGGAAGCCAATGCAGCTCGCGCAGGAGTTGAGTCACATGGGAGCGCCCCGTCGCTCCCATAATCCCCCACGCAGCTGCATTCTGCACCAGTTGGAGCCTCCGGGTGTACCCCAAGGGGAGCCCCATGTAGAGAGCATTACAATAGTCCAAACGAGAGGTGACGAGTGCTTGAGTGACCGTGCGTAGGGAGTCCTGGTCCAGAAAGGGGCGCAACTGGTGTATCTCATCGATTCCACTTAATATCCCTTCCTTACTTTCTTCCATTGCTTCTGCTGTTATCTCTGAAATTTTCTCTGCTAAATTTTCTCCCTTTTCTTCTTCAATGTTTTGAAATCTTAAATAAAAATCAACTTTATCCATTTCCAGGGTTATAATTGTTTTTTCCTGATTTTTATCAGTAATTGTAAGTCTATAGTCCATCTCTTCAACTTTTTTCGTTGCTTTTTCTTTTTCTTCCATTTGCTGTAATCATTGTTCATTTTTCCCTAACATTTCTTTAACTTCTTTCAATTCTCCTACCATTTTTTCCATATTTCCTTCCATTTTTTCCATTCTCCCATCTACCTTGTCTAATCTTGTCTTAAGATCTTGTCATAGTCTGTAGCATATTTTTTTAATTCTGTGTTGACTTTGTCTTGATCTGATGAAATTTCTGTTGTCTTTTGTCCTGTAGTACCAGGTGTTGTTGATATTGATGGTAATGATAAATATATTTTTTCTTCATCTTATATTTTTTCAAATATTACTACCCAATTTTATAATCCAAATACTCGATTTCTTTAAATTCAAAATGCCCTATCAGACTCTTCAGGTTCTTGATACTCTAATCCACATAGATTTTATCCATAAACCATACAAAAAGCCAAGAACAATCAAACAGCCCAAAAGGGCAAAAAGAGAAGAAAAAAAGAGAAAGAAAGAAAAAAAGGAAGGAAGGAAAGAAAGAGAAAGAAAGAATGAAAGAAAAGGTAAAACCAGGTCAGCGCAAAAATAAGAATTCACTAGTCAAAAACCCAGCTGTTTACCCAAAATATCCAACCAGGCAATAAAAATATGAAAAAACATATCTCCCCCCCAAAATATTAAAAAATAGAAAAAACAAAAACCCTGCCAATGAACTCTTTTAAGTCCAGGAAGAGGGAATTTCTACATGAAAAAAGGAAAAGGAAAAGGCACAAAAAGAGAAAAACCAAAAAGAAAAAATAATATTCTAAAATACCACGATTCCAAAATCTTCCAAAGTTTATAACTCCATCAAGTGAAAGGAAAAAACGAACAGCTTTCTTTCTTTTTTCCCCCTGCTATATATTCCCCCTTCTGTTACAAAGTCACAAGACTACTTCTTATCAAAATCTTCTTGCCAGTTTCCAAAATATCCCAAGGTCACTCCCTTCTCATCTTTTTATTTATTTATTTATTTATTTATTTATTTATTTATTTATTTATTTATTTATTTATTTATTTATTTATTATCCGTATTTCTATGCTGCCCAACTCTCGGAGGACTCTGGGCAGCTTACAACAAGGACAATATGAACAATATACAATAAGAGATGTTAAAAAACCCATACACACCGCTCATGGCCGGATCTCGCAAGATCGCAGCGGCGAGATCAACGGCCCCAAGCCTGCTGGAAAAGCCAGGTTTTCACCATTTTCCGGATGGCCAGTAGGGTGGGAGTGGTCCGGGCCTCAGGAGGTAGCCCCATGTAGAGCGTGTTGCAATAATCCAACCGTGAGGTGACAAGGGCATGAGTGACTGTGAGAAGAGCCTCCCGATCCAGGTAGGGTCGCAATTAGTGTACAAGGCGAACCTGTACAAAGGTCCCCTTAGCCACAGCTGCCAGGTGTTGCTCTAATCTCAGCTGTGGGTCAAGGAGGACACCCAAATTCTGAACCCATTCTGAGGGGGACAGCTTCTCCCCCCCCCCCCCGGGTTAAGGATGCACAATCGACATGGTCCTTGGGAGGCAATACCCACAGCCATTCGGTCTTGTCTGGGTTAAGTCTGAGCCTGTTGACTCCCATCCAGACTCTCACAGCCTCCAGGCACTGGCACATCACATCCACTGATTCACTGAAATGATGCGGGGTGGAGATATACAGCTGGGTATCATTGGCATACTGCTGATATCCCACCCTGTATTGTTGGATGATCTCCCCTAGCAGTTTCATGTAGATGTTGAATAGAAGGGGGGAGAGGAGTGAGCCCAGAGGCACTCCACAAACGAGGGGTCTTTTGTCCTCCTATCAACACCGACTGAGACCAACCAGAGAGATAAGAGGAGAACCACCGTAATATGGTGCCTCCCACTCCCAACTCCCTTAGTCAGCCTAGTAGGATACCATGGTCGATGGTGTCAAAACAGAACAGACGAATTGAGCAGTTAGAAGATAAGGAGGGAAATTTAATAAAAGATAAAGGAGGAAAGGAAAGAATTGCAGTGGATTTTCATAAAGAATTATACAAAAAAGAAGAAATCTTAACAGAGGTGACAAAAAATTATATTGAGAATTAGGATTTACCTAAAATACCCAATTTAACAAAAGAATTATTAGAAGAGGAAATTACCTTAACTGAAATTGAAAAAGCAGTGAAGAAACAAGGAAATCTGAAAACACCGGGTACAGATGGACTCCCCGCGGAGTTATATAAAACAATGTTTGAGGTAATGGGAGAGCATATGAAAGACTTATTTAATGAAGTTCTGGGGAAAGCAGAAATTCCCCATTCATGGAGAGAGGCCAATATTAGCCTAATTCCAAAAAAAGATCCCCCCTCGACAGATATAAAAAATTATAGACCAATATCCCTCCTGAACTCCAATTATAAAATCTTCACAACAATTTTAGCAAATAGATTAAAAGGCTTCCTGAATGAATTTATACATATTGACCAAAATGGATTTTTACCATCACGCCAATTACGAGATAACCTGAGAATTATGTTAAATATACTGGAATATTACGAAGATCATCCTGGTAAACAGGTTGCACTAGTTTTCATAGACGCCCAGAAGGCATTTGACAGGGTCAACTGGGAGTTTATATTATTACAGCTAGAATATATGGGTTTTGGACAGAGATTTATAAACGCAATCAAAGCAATTTATCCCAAACAAACGGCCAGACTATTGATAAACGGGGATCTGACGGAAGAATTTTCTATTGGCAAAGGCACAAGACAGGGTTGTCCCCTATCCCCTTTATTATTTATTCTATCACTAGAAACCCTACTACGAAAAATAAGGAATGAGGAAAGAATAAAAGGCCTTAGAATTGGACAACAGGTATACAAAACCCAGGCCTTTGCGGATGATATGGCTTTTATTTTAGAAGACCCTACAAAATCTAGCCCATACTTATTAGAATTGATTGAGGAATTTGGAGCAGTCGCAGGATTATTGATTAATAAAAAGAAAACAAATTTATTAACGAAAAATATTTTAGAGGAAGATAAGAGGAGTTTACAGGAAGTGATTGGATTGAAAGTAGTTAACAAAATTAAATACCTGGGAATTTGGTTATCTGGCAGATGCTCGAGTATACAAGAAGACAACTATAATAAACTATTAATTAAAACTAGGAAAGATTTAGATAAATGGGGTAAAATTCAACTTTCACTTTTGGGATGAGTAACAACAGTTAAATCCTATATTCTACTGAAATTTAATTTCTTATTTCAAACGGCTCCAGCGAAACTATCCAAAAAATTCTTTATGGAATTAAATCAAATAATAACTAAATTTATTTGGCAGGGGAAAAAGCCACGGATTAAAAGAAAGATGATGCAGGAGATAAAAGAAAGAGGGGGCCTGGGCTTACCTTGTTGGGAGAATTATTACTCAGCAGCTTTGTTAGTATGGGTAAAAGAATGGATTACCCTAGGTAACAATCGTCTTCTTAAATTAGAAGGTTATGACCTACAACAGGGCTGGCATATGGCTCTCTGGCGAGACAGTATCCCACAAAGTAAATGGTTTACTAGACATTATATAAGAAACATCTTAATTCGAAACTGGGAAAAGGTTAGCAAAAAATATTATATTAAAACACTGTGCTGGATATCACCGGTGGAAGCACTGACATATCCCAAAATCTACAATCCGATAAAGAAATTAATATACAAGGAGTTATTGAATGCACAGGGAAATTTAAAATCTAAACAGGAATTGAATTCTCTAGGACTACAAATGGACTGGTGGACCTATTTACAGATTCAATCTAAATTTAAGAAAGATAGAGATGGGAAAGGTATACATGTGGACCTACAAGAATTAGATAAAATTTTGATGGGACAAGAAAAAGGCATGATTGCAAAAAGTTATAAATTATTAATGAGATTAGAGATAGGTGAGGAGATAATCAAAGATACAATGATCGCTTGGGGGAAAAACTTCAGTTACTCAATTCACTTAGACAAATGGCAAGGGATTTGGTGGGAGAATATGAAGTCAGTAGTATCCATGGCATACAAAGAGAATATCTATAAGATGATATACAGGTAGCACCTTTCCCCCGATAGATTGGCAATGTTCACTGGACAATCGGCTGAATGTTGGAAATGTGGGCAGGAAAGAGGCAGCTATAATCATCAATGGTGGACATGCCCGGAAGCAGTTAAGTTTTGGGGGAAAATAAAAAAAATGGCTTAATGAGATTGTAAACCAAAAGATTGATTGGGCACCAGAGACATGCTTGCTTGGCTCCAAACCGGATAATATTAAAAAAGACTTATGGTACCTAGCCCATCACAACGGCGAGATTGATATACGCACAATTTTGGAAAAATAAAAATATCCCATCGGAGGAAGCAATTATAAAAAAGATTTTGGACTGTGCGGAAGCAGATAAATTGACTAAAAAATTAAAAGATAAAGATCTAACTCAAACATGTTTATCCTGGGAAAAATTATATACTTGGTTAGCGAAGAGAAAGATACAACCCAATTGAAAAAGAGGAAAAGTATTTATTAAGAAACCTATATTATACTAACAAAGTGAGGTCGGATAGACCTAATTGATGTACAAGGAGATATAAGTCGCTCTGTCTCCCTCGGAATATAATGTACTTACAGATATGTTTGTTATTTGTTATATTGTCTTGTATGTTATTTATATGGTGTGTTGTTATTTTTTGTTTTTTTTTTTAATGGAAAATGTAAATAAAGATTATTTTTTTTTAAAAAAAAGAATAATTAATTTTGTGAAGTTACAATTGTTCAATTCTTACAAGAATAGTAAGCCCACTATTTTTATGACTTACATTTTCTTAAGTAATAAAGTCCAACATTTTAATATAATTGGTTACTTCTATAAGTATCTTTCTATTTATATATTCAAACACTTAATGAAAAAGAAAAAAGAAAAAGAAATATAGACATGGCTGTTCCAATTAGTTCCATTTTCATACATCAAATAATTTCCCCATATGTTCCTCCGAACCACATCTTAATCATTTCTACTTCATCACAATATATCATTAAAACTATTTCATCAATTACAATTTCCTTAATTAAAATTTAAAAATATTCTGACTGTTATCCTCTACTTGCTTCCCCTATGAATTATTTCAAATCCTCACTTAATCATTTTTATACACGCCACCATAAACTATTAACAGTATTTCAATTATTACATTTTAAACTTATTCATATTTCTCAAAAAAGAAAAAAAAACAAAACTCATCATTATCTAGATTTCAAAAATATAAATGATAATATTCCAATTATTATACAGTTCATTTTCACCATCATATACTTTACCATTATTACTTGCTACAATTCACATTTCAGTTCTAAATGTATACCACAAATTCCTCTTTCATTTCCTTCTCCTTTTCTCCCTTTTCAATTTTATATTTACCTTTCTTTCCCCTTCTTTCCTGCACTTTAAAATCCTGATCTCTCCTATGTTGCCCTATGTTGCCTATTGTTCCCTCTCTCTCTTTTTTTTTCACCACTGTTTAGCCCGCTGTTTAACCCAATATTGTCATTCTGTATATCAAAGTTCTGAATTCTTCTCTTCTGCCCTATATTTCCTCTTTCTCTCTTTTGTGTTTTTTCACTGTAAATCCCAGTGTAATCATTTAAATTCTTTATATCCTTTCTATTCCACTCTTCTTTCCATTTTTGTCTTTTTCTATCCTCCCTATTTCTTTCATTGTTAATCCCAATGTAATCTTTAAAAACCTCTTTTTTATTATTACTATCCACATATTCAAATACATTTTCACATTTGGTTTCATTTTCTTTATCTTCTTTATCTTCAGCCTTTGTGTCTCGCTTCCTCCTCTTTGTTTCCTTATCAGCTTGCATATGTTCTTTCTCGTTTTTTATGTCCTCAGATTTTGTTTCCCCGTGTATCATTGTAATTATTTCTCTTATTTCCATTTTCTTTTTTTCCCAATTAAATTTTTATTTTTAAACAAAAACCAAACATAAAAATAAAATCATCCATTACAATTACAGAAAGTGTATCGATCGGTTACAAATCTTTTGTGCTTAATCCCATATTCATCATTTACAAGTTGTCTCATGTTTATCAATCTACTGTATTTCTTTGTATTATTATTCTCATTTGTCATTTAACAACGGCATTTTCATCCCATTAAAAAAAAGAGCCCTTTTCATATATTATATTATTGCCTTTGTTCCATACTTCATAATTCATTTCCATTTTTATTATCTAGCCATTGATAAAATAAATCCCATATCATATAATATTGTTTGTCTTCTTGTTCTCTAATTTCAAATGTCAATTTACTCATTTCAGCACATGCTATAATTTTCTTAATAACCTCATCATCAGTAAGTAGCTTCTCTCCTTTCCAATTTTTAGCAAATACAATTCTAGTTGCTGTTAAAACATTCACAGTTAAATATTGCAGTTCTTTGCTATATATTTCTGGTAAGATCCCCAATAAAAATATCTCTGGTTTAAAGTCAATGTGTTTCTTTATCATTTTTTCCAACCACGTGTGTATCTTAGTCCAATATCTCTTGGCTTCTACACATGTCCACCACATATGGTAGTATGATCCTGGAGTCTGATGGCACTTCCAACATTTTTCTGATTTATTCTTGGACATTCTGGCTATCCTCGTCGGGGGTAGATGCCACCTGTAAAACATCTTATACAAATTTTCCTTATATGCTGTTGACATTGTCATTTTATAATTTTGCAACCACAATTTTTGCCATTTCTCTAAATCAATCCCATGACCAAAATTTTTCCCCCAGGCAATCATTGTTTCATTAACTTGTTCTTCTTCCAGTTTTACTTCTAATAGATAACCATACAGTTTTTTAATTACATAGTCATCAGAACTTGTTAAAATTTTATCTAAATTCATCAAATTACTGTAAAAACCCTCTGTCTTAGAATCTTTGTCATATCTAGACTGTATTTGCATATATGAAAACCAATCCATTTTTATCTCTTGTTCTTCTAATTCTTGCTTCGATTTAAGTTCACCCTTTTCATTCAATAATTCACAATATCTAACAATTTGTTCCTTTCTAAATGTTATTGAGTGTTAGAATGCTTCAATATTCAATGCTTCAATGCTCCGGACGGCTCCTGATCTCCGCTCCTTCCATCGGGACCTGAAGACTTGGCTGTTCAAGCAAATAGGCTGACTCTGATTCTGGGTTTTATTATTTATTATTTATTAGTTAATTTGGTTTAAAATGGGATTTTGTTGTACATGTTTTTAACTTGTGTTCGCCACCCTGAGTCCTTCTGGAGAAGAGCAGCATATAAATACATTAAATAAATAAATAAATAAATAAATAAATAAATAAATAAATAAATAAATAAATAGTAGATAACCAGACTGGAATTTTTAAATAATGATATTTTTTTATTTTCTCCCAATTTGATAACAAAGATTCTCGTATAACATGTCTTCTAAAATAACCCTGTGTTTTTGTACTCTTATACCACAAAAAAGCATGCCAGCCCAACAGCAAATCATATTCTTCTAAGGTCAACAATCTAGCATTTCTTAACGTTATCCATTCTTTAATCCACATCAAATTACTAGCTTGATAGTATAATTCCCAATCCGGCAAACCAAAACTCCTCTTGCTCTAACATCTTGCAACAATTTTAGTTTTATCCTCGCCTTTTTACCCTGCCAAATATATTTTAACACAATTTTATTTAAATCTTCAAAATACTCTTTTCCCAACCTAATTGGGATTGTCTGGAACAAATATAAAATTCTAGGCAATATATTCATTTTGATAGTTGATATCCTTCCTATCAATGATAATTGCAAGTTCTCCCATTTTGCCAAACCTGTCACTATCTGCTGTTTAAGCTTATTATAATTATTCTTCTTAAGTGTACTACACCTTGCTGTCAAATGTATCCCCAAATACTTTACCTTGTTCGTGACCTGCATCCTTGATACTTCCACCAGCTTTTCTTTTTGTTTTTTAACATATTTTTTGTCAAGATCTTTGTTTTATCTTTGTTTATTTTCAAACCTGCCACCTTACCAAATTCTCCTATTTTGTCTATCAGTTTGTTTATTGATTCAATTGGATCTTCCAAAATAAACACCATCCGCAAATGCTTGCAGTTTATATTCTTGATTTCAAATTTTCATTCCTTTTATTTCTTTTTCTTCTCTAATATTTCTATTTAGTACTTCTAATGTTAACACAAACAACAGTGGTGACAATGGGCAGCCTTGTCTCGTTCCTTTTTGTATTTCAATAGCTTCTGTCAATTCTCCATTTATCATTATTTTTGCTATTTGTTTATGGTATATAGCTTCTATGGCTTGAATGAATTTTCTCCCAAAGCCCATCTGTTCCAATTGTAATAACATAAATCACCAATTCACATTGTCAAAGGCTTTTTGTGCATCTAAAAACATCAAACATCCGTTTGCTTTTCCGGGTGTGCCTCATAATATTCCAAAGTGTCCAATATTATCCTCAAATTGTCTCTGATCTGTCTTTTTGGTAAAAATCCATTTTGATCTGAGTGTATAAAGTTATTTAAATATCTTTTAAGCCTTTCTGCCAATATTGTAGCAAAGATTTTATAGTCTGAATTTAGCAGAGATATAGGCCTATAGTTCTTGATTTGTTGTGTGTCAGCATCCTCCTTTGGGATAAGTGTAATATATGCTTCTAACCATGTTTTGGGTATTTCCTTCTTTAACATTACTTCATTCATAACTTCTAGTAATGGGAGACTCAGTGTTTCCTGGAGAGTCTTATAATACTCCGCAGGCAATCCATACGGACCTGGCGCCTTCCCAATCTTTTGTTTTTTAAGTGCTTCAGTCAGTTCCATCATTGTTATATTTCCTTCTAACATCATCTCAGTATCTTTTGTAATCTGGGTAAATTCGCCTTATGTAGATATTGTTTAACACTTTCTTCCTCTATAATTTCTTTTTCATATAATTTTTTATAATAGTCTTATATAATATTTTTCTTCTCATCTTTCCCAAATCTCATTTGTCCATGTTCATCTAATAATTGGGCTTAGGCTGGTCTATTTTAATGCTAGGTCTGTGGTCAATAAAGCTCCCCTCATTCGAGATTTGATTGAGGAGGAAACCGCAGACCTGGCATGCATTACGGAAACCTGGTTGGGCTCAGAGGGGGGTGTCCCTCTGACTGAATTGTGCCCACCAGGTTTCCGGGTGCTGCACCAGCCAAGGGCCCAGGGTAGGGGAGGGGTGGTGGCGGTGGTTATTAGGGAGGTCCTTAGTCCGCGGGAGGTCACTGCTCCTAAGATTGATGGATGTGAGGCCCTCCTCATGAGGTGGGGCCAGTATGGTCAGTTGGGTCTGTTGATTGCATACCTGTCTACCAGCTGCGTTTCAACAGCCCTGCCCGCGCTGCTCGACGCCCTCTCGGGGCTGGTGGTGGAGTTTCCCAGACTTATTGTTCTGGGGGACTTCAATCTGCCGTCCTTGGGTGTGGCATTGGGTGTGGCTTGGGAGTTCATGGCTTCCATGGCAGCTATGGATCTGACTCAGATTATCCAAGGCCCGACTCATGGGGGGGGCACACGCCCGATCTGGTTTTCGTCTCGGAGCAGTGGCGAGATGAGTTTGGTGGGGGATCTCCTACTATTTATCCCCTGTCATGGACCGACCATTATCTCCTTTGGCTAGGCTTCCATTACTCTGCCCCTCTTTGCTGGGAGGCAGAACCGACGATCTGGTTCCGTCCCAAGCGCCTGATGGACCCTAAGAGGTTCCAGAAGGAGCTTGGGATGATCCCTCTCTCTCTCTCCCACGCCCCAGTCATGACCCTGGTGGAGGCCTGGGAAGAGGCTGCTGCTGGGGCTCTGGACTGGGTTGTTCCTTTGCGGCCTCTGACTCATCGCAGACCCCAATTGGCTCCCTGGTTTACTGAGGAGCTCCGGGGGATGAAGCGGTCTAGAGAGCTGTTGGAGAGCCAGCCGTTCCAAATCTGACCGATTTCAATTAAGTTCGGCCACATAGGCCTACCTGGCAGAGTTGGCGGCAGCAAAGCGCCGCTACTTCGCCTATGTCATTGTGTCCACAGAGAATAGCCTGGCTGCCCTGTTTAAGGTGTCCCGCTCCCTCTTAAATCAGAGGGTGAGGGACAATCCTTTACAGGGACGAGCCAAGGAGTTTGGTCAGCACCTGTCGGACAAAATCGCTCAGATGCGGGACGGCTTGGACTCTGACTGGACAGAGTCAGACGGAGGTGAAACAGTGGGTCCTGTGTTTTGGGAAGAGTTCGATTCTGTTACCCCAGAGGAAGTGGACAGGATCATGGGGAAGCTGAGTGCTGCCACCTGTGTGTTGGACCTGTGTCCCTCCTGCCCGGGAGGTGACACGACGCTGGATCCAGGCAGTGATAGCGGCTTCGTTGAGGGAGGGAAACTTCCCGACGGTCTTGAAGGAGGCGGTGGTAAGAAGCCGGCCTTGGACCCAGCTGTATTAAGTCATTTTTGTCCAGTCTCCAACCTTCGCTTTTTAGTGAAGGTTGTTGAGAATGTGGTTGCACGTCAGCTCCCGCAGGTCCTGGATGAAGCGGATTACCTCGACCCATACCAATCGGGTTTCAGGCCCGGGTACAGCATGGAGACGGCATTGGTCACACTGGTGGATGATCTCTGGAGGGCCCGGGACAGAGGTCACTCCTCTGTTCTGGTCCTATTGGATCTTTCGGCGGCATTTGATACCGTCGACCACAGTATCTTGCTGCGCTGCCCCGAGGGGCTGGGAGTGGGAGGCACTGTTCTACGGTGGTTCTCCTCCTACCACTCGGGTCGAATGCAAGCGGTGTTGGCAGGGGGGCAGAGATCGACATTGAGGCCCTTCACTTGTGGGATGCCTCAGGGGTCGGTTCTCTCGCCCCTCCTGTTCAACATCTATATGAAACCGCTAAGGGAGATCATCCGTGGTTTCGGGGTGAGGTATCATCAGTACGCTGATGATACTCAGCTTTATATTTCCACCCCGAACCAACCCAGTGATGCCCTCGACGTGATGGCCCGGTGCCTGGAAGCGGTGTGGGTCTGGATGGGTAGAAACAGATTGCAACTCAACCCAGCCAAGACCGAGTGGCTGTGGGTACCAGCATCTTGGTTCAGGGGAGAGGTACCATCGCTGACTATAGGGGGTGAAGTTTTGCCCCCGTAGACAGGGTGCGCAACTTGGGCATCCTTCTGGATTCACGGTTGAGTTTAGAAGACCAGATAACGACTGTGACCAGGGGGGCATTTGCCCAGATACGTCTGGTGCACCAGTTGCGTCCCTACTTGGATCGAGATGCCCTACGCACAGTTATTCATGTGCTGGTCACCTCACGAATTGACTACTGCAATACTTTCTACATGGGGCTGCCCTTGAGGACCACTCGGAGGCTTCAGCTGGTGCAAAATGCAGCCGCGCGGGTTGTGATGGGAGAATCCCGAGACTCCCATGTTACACCCCTCCTGCGTGGTTTGCATTGGCTACCGGTTGCCCTCCGGGTGAGATTCAAGGTGCTGGTGATGACTTATAAAGCCCAACATGGCTTAGGACCAGGATATTTGGCGGACCACTTACAGCCAGCAACGATATCCCATCGCCCAGTTCGCGCCCATAGAGAGGGCCTACTCAGGGTGCCGTCGGCTAGACAGTGGTGGCTGGTGGCCCCCAGGGGTAGAGCCTTCTCAGTCAGTGCACCCACCCTCTGGAATCAACTCCCCTTGGAGCTCCGATTAGCTCCTGACCTTTTCACCTTCCGCCAGGAATTAAAAACTTGGCTTTTCAAATCCCTTGTCCTGGACTGATGATGGGGTTTTAATTGGTTTTAAGGGTTAATTTTAATTTTTTTTTTTGAATTTGGTCTTTATTTTATATTGTGGCTTGTGTTTTATTGTTGTGAGCCGCCCTGAGTCCATTGTGAGATAGGGCGACATATAAACCGAATAAAATAAATAAAATAAAGCTTTCATAGTATTCCACTGATTTTGCAATGATGTATCCTCCGTTCTATTTTCTTTGAAGATAAAAGCCAATTCTTTCACCATTTTCTGTACAAAGTCCTTTTCTTTTAGTACTGTAGTATTTAAAGTCCATCTGGATTTTTTCCTTTGTCCTTTCCATCTCACCATCATTGGATTGTGGTCTGCCCAAGTATTAGCTTCTATGTCAATTTCTTCTATGTTCGAGGTCAATTCCATTGTCATCCCTATCATCTCTATTCTAGACCATGATAGGTGTCTATTAGAATAAAATGTATATTGTCTATTTTTAGCATTTCTTTCTCTCCATACATCTTTTAAATTTATTTCCTCTATCATCTTGAAAAAAGATTTCGGTAGAATTCTCCTACTTTGTTTTGTTATCTTTTGTGTATTATAGTCCATTTTCCCATCCACTATTCCATTAAAGTCTCCCATTATGCAGATGTTATCATAGTCCAGTTCAATTAATTTCATATGTAATTTTCTGTAAAAATCATCTTGATTGTCGCTTGGAGCATATATCACTATTAACAGTATTTCCTGTTGTTATCTATTATTTCCACCATCAAAATTCTTCCTTCTTCATCTGTATAAATTTTTTCCGTTGGTATTATATCTTTAATATACAAAACCAGTCCTCTTTTCGTACACTATGGCAATGAGGCAAATAATTTCCCTAATTTAGGCTGTACCAAAAGTTGTTCCTGTTGCTTTTTAATATGCACTTCTTGTAAACAAATTATGTCCAATATTAATTTCTCCAATTTATGAAATACTTTTCTTCTTTTTGTTCCTATATTGAATCCATTTATATTCATTGTAATCAATTTTTCCTCTTCCATACTTATACTTTATATAAGGGCTTTGCTGCTCTAGTGGATCTCAGTTCACATTGTTCTTTATATTCTACAGTACCTCCTACTGCACCTTCTAGTGTACCCTCCACCTTTTCAATCATCACTAGGTCCTCCTCTTGCAGTGGCTCTTCCCTTCTAGGTTCAGCATCCTTTTCTTTTAAGTATTCTGCATAAAATGCTTTAGCTTTATCAATTGAATCTATTTTGAATCTTTGCAATTGCCATGTAAACACCAAACCTTCTGGTGTCAGTCATCTGTAATTCACACCTTTCTGGAGCAGTATTTTTGTTAAAAATTGATATTCTCTTCTCATCTCTCTCAGTTTTCTCGGTATTTGCTTCAGAACCACAATTTCCCTGCCCTTGTACTGCAGTGTTTTTTCTTTTGTAATCTGCAATATTTGTGTTCTAATTGATTTCTTGGTAAATCTTATAAGGACTTCTCTTGGTAATTTATTACTCATTGCATATCTAGTATATACTCGATATGTCTCATCAATGCCATCAAACATTTTTTCTTTAGTAATTTCTAACACTTTTGACACGATTTCGGTCATTTTTTCCATTAAATTTTCTCCTTTTTCTTCTTCTACATTTTGAAATCTTAAGTAAAATTCTGATTTATCCATGTCCCAACCTAATCCACTCTTATCACGTTCAACCTCTTCTAATCTGCTATCCATATCTCTAATTTTTTTATCTCTTTGTTCCTCCTTTTTTTCAATTTTTCCAAGTCTGTCCTCATATTTCTTCATCATCTGTTGTATATCTCTACTTTTCCATCTGTTTCCCCTGTTCTTTGTTCAATTTTCTCTACTTTTAGTTTTATATCTTGTATTCCTTGTAGAATCATCTGCATTGTAGTATCCTTGTCTTTTTCACGTTCCTTCTCTCTTTCCTGCTGCAACATTGCCTGTATTGATTGTTGTCCTCCCGCTGGTGATGAAGAGTGGGTTGATCCAGCAGAGCTAACAACTGCTGCTTTTTTACTCATTTCCATAGGTAATCCAAACCAAAGCAGTAAAATAAAAAAAATCTTCAGGTTCTTCTCAACCCTAATCCATTTTTATGGATAGCAAGTATTATCCCAAATAACCATAGGCAAAAAAGAAAGAAAAAGAAAAAGAAAAGAAAGAAGGCAAGAAGAAAAAGAAAAAAAAACCAAGAAAAAAATCAATTTTTAGGCTCTTGTGTGCCCTAATCCAATCGAGTAATAAGGTTAAAAAAAACAAAAACAAAATTAAATAGCAATCTCCAGTCAATAGGGGGGAAAAAGAAGAAGGAAAAAAAATCTTCAGGCTCTTGTGTGCCTTAATCCAATTGAACAATAATATATTGTAAAGAAAAGTGAAAAAGAAAAAAAGTACTATTTCAAAAACTTAAAAGTACTAAAAGTCTACAATCACAGACCTGATCTATTAAAAATAATCAGAGAGTGAAGAAGTGGAATAATAAAAAGAAAACTTTCTATCAGATTTATAATTTCAAATTTAATTTAAGAGTCCACAACTGTATAGCATTTAAAGGCTCTTTCATATAACTCATTCAATTCTTCTTTCAAATTTTAGCCGCCTGCCAACAATATTTTCTCCAAAGAGCATCTGTATAAACAATCCTGCAAACGCTCTTTAATGCTCTTCTATATTTTGTCTATAAACAGGCTTAGTGACCTTGAAAAAATAATACAGTTGCTACTCTCTCTTATCAGTAAGAAGAAAAAACAAAAAGAAATACAATGTTTCAATCCACTAGATGGCAATGTTTCTTACTTCTTCCACTCTCCCTTTTTGCAGTAAAGCCAATATAAAAGAGAAAAAAAATGATTTAAAATGTGAAAGTTAACCAAATTAATCAAAAGAGTAGATAACAAAACTAGTCCAAAATCTTATAGGCTCAATAGGCACCAAAAATTTAATATTTAAATGAATAAAAGAGGGAATCTTATTTCAAACCAGTCCAGTCAAAGTTAAAAATAAAACTCTCCACAAGCATCCACAAATAAAAATAGTTCACAGTTTTGGAAAATTAATTTAAGTTCAGGCTCAATTCTGCCGCTAAATGTCTCTTATCTTCAATTTCTAATCATATTTGCACTTCAGGGTGTTCTTAAAGTCTAGGTTTAAAAAAAAACAACCTCTCACCAGATCATAACACTTTCACTCATCCTTTTCCGTTTGGAGCTATTCCGACTTCAGCAGCTTGATGGCTTCCTCTTCAGAACCAGAAAAAGGGGCTTCTCCTGGATCAAACCAGGACTTTGCGGTGTCCCTGGGATCAGCAGGATGTGCCCTCCTCTATCACTGTCTCTACGGGACAGTGAGGTGCAATTTGGACCATCCAGAGATGGAGATATCGGCGGTGGTCTCGGAGTGTAGAAACCTACCATTGTCTCGTCGCATCAGCCCTGCCCCTCTCCTCTTATTTCCATTTTCCATGACAAGTACATCGCTTTAATCATTTCTCTAATTTCCTGTACCGTTTTATTCTTTTAAAGTTGATATTGTTCCAATTTTAAAAGTTCAGTAGTATTCCTTCCCCCCCCCACTCAAAGTCAAGCCGCTTGCAAACAAAGGGTTCCTTCCCAAAAGTTCTCACAGCTGTTATCTGTAAAGTTCACAATTTTCCAAAACACAGACCAAGTTACAATGTTCCTTTTTGCTCCTGATGGTGTCTCTCTGCAATCCACAATTTCTGGTTATCTAACAAGTATCCATTTTGTTTCAGTATGTTAGCGATCTTAACTAGTTTCTCTTTTTCTTTTTTGGCTTTAAGAATACCAAGTCCATTTTGTAGTTCAGTCCAAATTTAAACAGCTCTTTTCATTTCTTTTTCCCTGTTTACTTTTGTTTATACAGCACTTCTGTTACAAGGCTTATTATCTATTCTCTTTTTATTTTACTTGAAGTTCACAAGAAAGAGGAGAGAAAAAGGATCTAATTATTCCTTTTGGATCCTTTAATCAATCTTGAGGTAATTTCTTACATTTTAAAGATTTTCCACGTTATTTCCAAATCGTTTTGTTCAAAGATCAATTTTCTATTTGGGTTCTTTTTTTGTCTCTTTAAAAATATGCTCCAATGTCCTCTTTTCTTCTCCCCATGCTTATTAGCCGCCGTTTTCTCACTAGGGGTCTTCAGGTTTTAATTTTTTTCCCCTTTTTATGAATTGGCTAACACTCAACCAGCTCCAAAAACTCTGTCCAATTCACCACTCCTGCTCCATGCTTAGTCCGGTTGCCCCAGCTTCGTGACAGCCGCAATGGCTGCCACCCCTGCCGCCAAGTCATAGAGAGCTAGCTCTGACCATCAAGGAATTTGCCTGTTCCTCTTGGTCTTCCGAGGTGCCTCTCCTTCACCCCCGTCCCTACAGGATGGTTCCAGTCCAAAGACCCCTTGGCAGCAGTTCGTCAGTCCAGTTTTTGCGGAGCTCATCAGAGCCCACAAATTCCCAGACTGTCTCGCCGCGATGCTTCCAGTCGAAAAACTCCCCCCACCCCCCATCTAATGATATCCTTGTACCTGAAGGGCACATGTTTCAGGATCTTAAGCTTAGAACTGGAAAGAGAAGAAAGGAGTAAAGGCTTAGGGAAAAAGTTGCACAAATTTTCTTGATGTCAAAGTTTTTGGTGTTTTTTTTTTAACTGTAAAGAGTCATTTCGTAAAATATTAGCTGAGGAAAGCATTTTCTTTTAGGACCAAAGCAATATAAATTAGTCCTCAGCTTGTTATTGATGCAAACCTTGTTAAAAGTTCCTTGGTGATGAATATTTATTTTTATTTATTTATTTTATTTGTCAAGCATGTATAAGATAACAGATATAAATATAAACATCATTATGAATACAGGAAATGGATACGAATAAATGGGGACAGTAGGACAGGGACAGTAGGCACATTGGTGCGCTTATGCATGCCCCTTACAGATCTCTTAGGAATGGGGTGAGGTCAACAGTAGACAGTCTAAGGTTAAAGTTATGGGGGTTTAGGGATGAAACCACGGAGTCAGATAGTGAATTCCAGAATATATCTTGATGTATCAGAATATATCAGAACTCTTGATTATTTAGTATCGTGGGATTCAGCAGACCAGTTAAAAGGTTGCTGTATGAATGAACCTAATCCCTCTGGAATATGAAAACCACACTTGTGCAAGTTTCATCAAAAGCAATACCTGTATGCATCAGCTGAGCTCCTAGGAAGGGATTTGCTGCCTATATACCATTCTACTGTAATTATTCACCACTACTAATCACTAGTTAGCAGCAACAAAATATTTAAAAAACAAAGAGGTACACTTTTAAACTAGAGTGCAGGAGAACATAAGAAAACAGCTAATCATGAGAGATAATTTTAGAAATCTTAGTGATGCTAGGCCCAGGATTACTGAGGAGAAGCCATTCATGCAGGAAAGCACAGAAAATCCTGCACATTGTGACAAGGCTCTTTTGGAAGTATTGCGGATCTCCCACAAGGAAAGAACTGTTACTTTACCTGTGTCTCCAGGAAGGTTAAAAATGTACTTCTTTCTTACTTCTCACTTAGCTTTTCATTAAATATATACTCTAGAGCCAGTTTGTTATAATTGTGAAGGTGCCAATCTTGAAACCAGGAGACTGTGAGTTGTAGTCCTACCTTGTATGAAAGCCACTGGGTAATACGGTGCCAGTCACTCTCTCAGCCCAATTCACCTCATAGGTGATAGAGAAAATAGAAGCTAGAAGTATAACTATGTTTGCTGCCTTGACTCATTTATGAAAAGGCAGGATGAAAATATAATAATCACAATAACAGCAAGAATCATAATAGTTGAATAAGTCACTGTGCAGTGATAAAAAGAAGATAGAAAGAAGTTCAGTCCCATTTTACAGTGTAAGATTGAAGATGTCAAATCAACATCATTTCATTCTCCCTACAGTCCTCACAGATTGTAAGCAGAAGAAATAAGGGCCTTTGATTTCCCCTTCGGTCACTGTCATTCTCTGTTCTTTCTTAGATGCAGGGCAGAAATCCAGATCAGATTCTGGTATTGCAACAACATTTAATAAGAAGTTCGTCTCTGATGCCAATACAAATTAAAGCAAAGCAAATGAATTGATAGAATATTCTGAATTATGGGGGTGCCTTACTTTTTTTTCTATCCCTTTTCTTCAGGAAAGGGCTGTGACTATATCCGTATCGAAAATGGAAGAATGGCTGATCATTTTGAATGGTATAAACCATTTCCAATATGGGAGGGACAATCAATTCAGTTTTATTGTTATGGTGGTTATCTGCCTAAAAACAAGCAAACATGGCAAACAGCAAAGTGCATCAGTTCCCGCTATGACCCAGAACCAAAGTGTTTCAGTAAGTAATTCTTCCTCTTTGCAGTAGATATTGCCAAGTACAAACAAAACAGATCAGATGCTGTCCTGACCTTTCTTTAACTTGGAAGAAGTAGCATCCTATAGAGCTGTGATGGCGAGCCTATGGCATGTGAGTCCGAGGTGACACACAGAGCCATCTTTACGGGCATGCGAGCTGTCACCCAACTCACCTGCAGCTGCGCATGTGTGTGCCCCCCATCTAGTGTCCGGGCCTTCGGTGCACATGCGTGCAATTCAGGGGACCCACCTCATTTTCGGAACTTCCTGCGCATGTGTGTGTGTTTGCACAAGTGTGAGTACTTGTGTGCAGTGTGTGCATGTGCACACACACATGCACAGATGGTGTGATTGCGCACACAGTGCATGGGGGAACCGCGCAAAACCTGTGCATATGTGCAGATGGTGTAGTTGCATGCACAGTGCATGGGGGCGTGCTGTCCGGTTGCATGCGCAGCACACAGAGGAGCCACACATTAGGGTGGATAGCACGCACATGCGCAAAGCGCACAAAGCGTGCAAAGCACTTACCTGTTCAGCACTCGATGAGTAAAAGCTTCGCCACCACTGCTATAGAGATTTCAGCCTGTTTGGTTCTTCTGCCTGCTAGGGTGATGCTTCCACTGCTGTCTCATCTCAAGGGACCCTAAAATTTGTTTTGGAGCCTACAGTTTGTGTACTAAAACCTTAAATGAGAGAGGCAAAAGCTGAGTTTTTTATAAAATATAAATAGCAAAATAGGGATCTTCCTCATCAGCTTCCTCCTCTCTTCACATCTTGTCTGTGAATTAGATACCATGCATAGCATGAATAGCCTTCCAAGAACCATAAATGATGAAACCAATTTGCTCTCTTTTGCTTTTAGAAATGTGTGATCCTACTCCACGTTTTTATCATGGTCACATCATTTTTAACTACTGGAACACATACATAGAAGGTAACAACGTTACATTTGTTTGTGATATGGGATATTCTCCTGCAAACCAGCAATCATCAATAACTTGCACAAAAAAGGGATGGTCACCTGCTCCAAGATGTATCCGGCCAGGTAAGCTTTAGGAAACTCTGCTAAAATTGCCTGACCTGAAATTGCTTATCATGCTGTGTGTGTGAGTGTGTGTGTGTTCATATAAGATTCATATTTCCACAGGGAATTGTGCTCTGACTGGGGTAAAGATATGTATAGGTGTTTATGTATATGCACATAGTTGTGCCTATCATTTATTTATTAAACTTAATGCCCTCTACTACTTAGATCTATTGAATATTTGCAATAAAAAGCTACCTTTTGATTAGAAGAAAAATATTTCAGTTGATGTTTGTTTCCAATTAAAAATTGTTTTCATTATATTTATTATTTTTAAAGAGGGTGTGATGTGTTTTGATGTGTAAAGGGGATTTAAGTTTGTCTCCAATGAAGATCTGAGGCCCAGTATCAATTGTATTGGGCAGTATACAAATATAAAAATAAATGAATAGGTAAATGGCAATTATTAAGGAACAGTAAACTAAAGAAAAGGGTAGTAAACATCAAAATTGCATGATAATACCTTTTAATATATATTTTGCAACTAAAACAATTCACTGCATCTAACACATTTTAAAAACTTAATGTGTGTGAGTGTGTGTGTGTGTGTGTGTGTGTGTGTGTGAATGATAATATTTGCATAAAAAGAATTAGTGCTTTCACAATTGTATAATGCTACAGAAGTCTTAAAATATGACTATCCTCTAATTGTTGTCAGTTAAGTTGTATTGTGTCTAAAGGTTGAATTGTGGCAAGTGGACAAAACTTTGTTAATCTAAGACATTTAGTTGCTAATCTGATATTGTCACCCATTAAACTCCAAAAGATTTGGACCAGAATACAGGACATTCAAAACACAAGTGAGAATCTTCGGCCCATGATGCACATGTAGGAATTCCAATACAGACTCAGATCAGGCCACTAAAATATGGAATACATATAGCTTATGTATCAGGCGACCCTGATAAAAGGCCCCCCTGGCCACAGCCATCAGATGTTCTTCCAAGGACAGCTGTGCATCCAGGAGGACACCCAAGTTGTGGACCCTCTCTGTGGGGGCCAAAGACTCACCCCCAATAGTCAGTGATGGCATCAGGTGACTATATCGGGATGCCGGGAGCCACAGCCACTCGGTCTTGGAGGGGTTGAGTCTGAGCATGTTCCTCCCCATCCAGATCCGCACGGCCTCCAGGCACAGGGACATCATGTTAAGGGCATCATTGGGGTGGTCTGGGGTGGAGATGTACAGCTGAGTGTCGTCAGCATACTGATGGAACCTCACCCCAAAACCACAGATGATCTCGCTCAGCGGCTTCACATAAATGTTGAACAGAAGGGGCGAGAGGACCGACCCTTGCAGCACCCCACAAACAAGGCGCCTTGAGGTCGACCTCTGCCCCCCTGCCAACACAAACTGCGGCCGGTTGGAGGGAAAGGAGGAGAACCACCGCAACACGGTGCCCCCCACCCCCAACCCCTCCAACTGGCACAGCATGATACCATGGTCGATGGTATCAAAAGCCGCTGAGAGATCTAATAGGACCAGGACAGAGGAGCAACCTCCGTCCCAAGCCCTCCAGAGATCATCAACCAAAGCGACCAATGCCGTTTCCGTGCTGTACCCAGGCCTGAAGCCTGACTGGAATGGATCTAGATAGACAGCTTCATCCAGGTGCTGGGAGAACTGTCACGCCACCACACTCTCAACAATCTTCGCCACAAAGTGAAGGTTGGAGACTGGACGATAATTAGCTAAAACAGCTGGGTCTAGGAAAGGCTTCTTGAGGAGGGGCCTCACCACCGCCTCTTTCAAGGCAGAGGGGAAGAAACCCTCACTCAAAGAAGCGTTAACAATCCCCTGGAGCCAGCTTCATGTAACCTCCCGGGAGGCCAGTACGAACCAGGAGGGACACGGGTCCAATAAACACGTGGCCGTGCTAAGCCTATCCAGAATCCTGTCCATGTCCTCGGGAGTCACCAGGTCAAACTCCTCCCAGATAACATTCTCAAGACCCCCCTCCATCACTCCGCCTGCACTTACCCAGAGTCCAAGCCCTCCTGAATCTGAGCGATTTTGTTGTGCAGATATTGCACAAAATCCTCAGCCCTACCCTGCAAGGGGTCTTCCCATGCTCCCAGATGAAGCAGGGAGTGGGTCACCTTAAACAGGGCAGCCGGGCGATTATCTGCCAACGTGATAAGAGCGGAAAAATAATTAGATTTTGCCGCTCTTATAGCCACTAGGTAGATCTTAATATGAGACCTCACCAGTGTTCAGTCGGATTCAGAAAGGATGGTCCTCCAACCGCTCTCCAGGCATCTTTTTCGGTGCTTCATCTCCCTCAGCTCCTTGGAGAACCAGAGAGCTAAATGGGATCGGCGCCGGGTCAGAGGCTGCAAAGGCACAATGCAATCCAAAGCCCCAGCGGCCGCCCTATCCCAGGCGGCCACCAGGTCTTCAGTCGAGTCGTGAGCCAGAGTCTCAGGGAGTGGCCCAAGCTCCATCCGGAACCTATCTGGGTCCATCAGGCGCCTGGGGTGGAACCACCTAATCGGTTCCGCCTCCCTGCAGCAGGGTGTAGCGGTTTGAAGGTCCTTTCAAAGGAGAGAATGATCCGACCATGACAAGGACTCAATGACTACATCCCCTATGTCCAGACCATTTAGCCACTGACCAGAAACAAAAATCAAGTCCAGAGTGTGTCCCCCCATGTGAGTTGGGCCATGCACTAACTGGGTTAGGTCCATGGCTGCCATGGAAGCCATGAACTCCTGATCCGCTTCTGACGTTTCACCGATGGATGGCAGGTTGAAATCCCCCATGACCATAAGCCTGGGAGTATCAACCACCACCCCGGCTATTACGTTGAGCAATTCGGGCAGGGCCGCCGCCATGCAGCAGGGAGCCAGGTACGCAACCAGCAGGCCCATCTGCACCCCACGACCCCACTTCACAAGGAGGGATTCACAGCCGGCTATCTGAGGAACAGTGGCCTCCCTCGGATCAAGACCTTCCTTTATCACAACCGCCACCCCCCCGCCCCTACCCTGGGCCCTTGGCTGATGGAATGCACGGAAACCTGGTAGGCACATTTCAACGAGAGGCACCCCCCTCCTCCCCCAACCAGGTCTCCGTAATACCCGCCAGGTCCGCTCCCCCCTCCTGTAACTCTAAATGTATCTCTTCAAGAAGTCTAACTATAGGCTCATAGTATAAAATTATTGTTTTTGTTCATGATTTGAAAAAATAACTTGCAGTCTAAATCTGTGTACCCTTTTATTCAGTGGTGGGATTCATGTAATTTAACAACCGGTTCTCTGACCTAATGATTTCTTCCAACAACCAGTTTGCCAAACTGCTCAGAAAGTTAACAATCGGTTCTCCCAAAGTGGTGCGAACTGGCTATATCCCACCACTGCTTTTATTGTAAACATACAATTTGCATTTTATTTCCTGTCCTCCCAAGAGCTTATGCCACAAATATCCTATAGATGCAAACAGAAAACATATATTATGGATTTTCCCTTTACAGAGAGTTAAATATCCTTAAACTTGCAAAAGGGCAAGAAAACTTGTTGAACATCTGCCATGTTCTCTACACAACATATAATAAGCACAAAATTTACTTCAGATTCAAAAGCAAAAACTGTTGAAAGACACAAAGTGCTCACATAGCGACTTGTCTGCAGGGTAGGTAGCCACAACTACAGCACAATCCTGAATAACTATGTATATGTGTTCAGATGCTAGAATCATGAAAGGGTCAGTGAAGCAGTCTGCAAGACCAGATTGTCTAATGTGACCCACTAACCTGGTTAAAAAGCAACTAACTATGTTTGCCAAAATCACTAGCATGAAGCAGTGAGAGTTTATTTATAGCAACTCATCATTTGCTTTGTGCATGTGCCTATACCTAAGAGGTCATTCCTTGGTGAGAATTGTTGAGCTTAGACTCATGAGAAAAGAATAGTGAGACATTGATAATATTCACTCTTTGATTCCACAGAGACATGCTTAAAGCCACCTGAAGGTGATTTTATTTTCAACACAACTAAGTCTGTTTTCTTTCCTGGAGACAAACTTCACTATGAATGTAAAGAGGGTTTTGAAATCACTAAAAATACCATCGATGACACCGTAGCATGCACTGAAAAAGGATGGGAACCTACTCCTAGCTGTGTGGGTAAGTTAATGAAACACCAGTCTAATTACCCAGTTTTGGGAAATTATAGTTCATCAAGAATATTTTCCTGATGATTTCCATAATGTTGCATTTATATTTATATATACTTAAAAGCATTGTAATCCTAAATTATTTTTCAGAAATTGGCTTTTCAAATAGAAACTTAAAAAAGGAGAATAATTAAATTGTTTATTTAATTTTCTCCCATTTGTTCTTCCAGTAATTTCTAAATATTAGCTATAACTTTCTCAATAATAATCTATTTATCATATATTCACAGATGTTAAATAAATAATATAAAATAATATAAATATTAAAATGAATAACCATATCTCATTATAATCATCCATCCATAGTTTATGCCTGGGAGATTCAGCAAGGTGTAATGGTACTGGACTAAATGCAGGGAAATCCAGTTTTAAGTCTTCCCCTCAATTCAGAAAACAGCTGGGTAACCTTGGACCAATAAACATCAGGCTGTGAGACAAGCTGACTGAAAAATAAAAATCCTCATCACCTTATGCATTGACAGTTTTACTGTGTGACTAGGCAAGCACAATGCAAAACAAGAAACACTAGGAAAAATCCTAAAAAGGAAGATACCATCAATAACATGGCCTAATTTAACGATTTTAGGCATTGCCAAAACATGTTTGATTGAAACATAGTCTGATTTAATATCTGATAATAGGTTAATTTACCCATTTCTTTTGCAATTTGGTCCAATGTCCAAGATATCATTTTTATTGAATAATGCAAAGTTTAATATCTATTGAAATATTGTTAAAACAGCTTTTATTGTTTAGATAAAATGGGGATCTCGAATTCCTTATTTGACCTATTCTACTTGACATTGACATTTATTTTCATGGGTAAAAAGGTAAAGGTAAAGGTTCCCCTCGCACATATGTGCTAGTCGTTCCTAACTCTAGGGGGCGGTGCTCATCTCCGTTTCAAAGCCAAAGAGCCAGTGCTGTCCAAAGACGTCTCTGTGATCATGCGGCCGGTATGACTAAATGCCAAAGGTGCACAGAACGCTGTTATTTTGATGGGTATATGTGTACAAATCCAATTGATTGATTGAGAAATATTTTTAAAGATTAATCACAAGATTGTTAGTTTCATAAGACTTGATAATCATAATAATTAGGTGCTGCTAAAGCGGAAAATGCTGAATTGTGGCAGTTTTGAAATGGTCCCACTTCTGGAATGTCATTACCCTGTCCCCCACTCTATAAGGAGCCCAAAGGGCAGAGCAGCTGGCTCTATTTCCCAAACACAAGGTCATCTGAAGCTCTGTACAACAACTTTCTCAACCACCTTTCCAAAACAAGGTTAAATACTGGACTAAAATTGTCCAATGTTTAGCAGTGGCTAAAGTCTCATACAGGCTTCTTTAATGAGACAGAAGGGACATGTATCTATAGAGAAGATGGCTGAACTCCCATTCCTAGGTACCCGATCCACTTTGTCAGGTCCAACAGTTCAAACTGCTTCCAAATAAGAGACTTCTTCCCAGGCATCTACTCTGGACCTGCAACAAGGCTGGCATCTAATTGTGAACTTATCTGAGCATTTTTTTTCTAACAGATTCTGAGCAAATTTCTCCATATGCTCCTACAAAACATTTTTCAAACTCCCCTTTATTCAAAAGGACTTGTGTCACCCTAGACAGGGCCATGGAGCAACTATCCTAGTGCATGCAGTAGGGGTATAGAAGCATTGAAGCTTCATCATCCTTACGGCCACACGATAAACCTTAATAGAGGCTCTAACCCATATTTGGTCACATTTGTCCTTTGCTGAGTGCCAGAAATACTCTATACATCTCTCTCTCTCTCTCTCTCTCTCTTTTTTTTTAATGATTTATATGCCACCCTTCTCCGGAGACTCAGGGCGGCTTACAATGCGTTAAGCAATAGCCTTCATACTTTTGTATACTTATACAAAGTCAGCTTATTGCCCCCACAAACTGGGTCCTCATTTCACCTACCTTAGAAAGGATGAGTCAACCTTGAGCCTTGGAGAAATTCGAACCAGCAGTAAATTGCAGGCAGCTGTGTTAATAACAGGGTGCGTAGACCACTGTATTATCAAGGCTCTCTTCTGTCCGATCATCTCCCTCAGCTTTTTCATAAGCCATGAGAAATGGCAGGATTCTTGAGAGGAAAGATTGCATGGTTGCTATCTGATACAATGCCTTAGCCCTCCTCCCCCACCTCTTATTCCAACCAGTGACCAAGTCTTTGGATGGACCGTAAAGCAGATGAGCAGGAATAACCACCCAGCTCTCCTGAAACCTATGTATCCATCATCTAAGACACCAATCTAATGGACCCATAGAGGCACTTGAGAATCCCATAGTAATCAGGGTGTGATTTAAAACACTAGAAGCTCTCCCAATTCCAGATCACACAGCCACTACTCCAAAGGAAACCAGATCTGGAGTGTGATAATTATCCCATGTTGGGCTCTGGGTGATCCGAGATAAGCCCATGACCATCAAGATTGGCATGAACTCCTGAGCCATCTGATCCCACTCCCAGAGAAGGCAAATTGAAGTCCTCTAAAGTCTGGGGAACCACACTTTCATCCTAGAAATGGAATGAAGGAGCTCAGGTAGGGAGTTTATTGTACAGTAGGAACTACAGCAACAATCCCAGTTAATCACTAGAGTGCAATTTACTGAACAGGGTCTCACATCTGGTGACATGTAGAATAGTGCCATCAGAAGCCATAAGGGATTCCTGGATGACAATCTACTGGGAAACTCTGAGGAATATATAGTCGAACTCATATTGCACTTAAGGAATATAAAATATTGTTTATTTTATATATAAGCATGAGTGTCTCAAACTTTCTGGCAAGCAGTTTCATTCTGAAATAACTTTATTCTATTTTGTTCAAATTTGTATAGCCATAGTATGTAATATTCCATTTTTGGAAAGTGGCACAATTGAACCAAGAGAGGACATATTTCAGCATAAAATGGTGGCACATTTTAAATGTAATGAAGAATTCACAAGAGTTGGCTCTGAATCTGCACAATGTTATCACTTTGGATGGTCTCCACAGCCTCCAATATGTAAAGGTAAAAATGGGCAATTTAAGAATTATTACTGTATTTGAGGTGGGAGGAGGGAAATTAGGGGATAGGTTTTTCTAAAAATATGGTCTGTTTCTTAGATTGTGTGAGGAAAGCTAATCAGTGGCCAGTAAACAGATTTCTCTTAGCAGGATGCATTAAATGGGTCTCTCACATCTTCATTTATACATATACAACTGTATTCTTAAATTGTGAAAACAAAATGCTTATATGAATAGTAATATTAATTGTTTTTCAGGTTTTTTTATATTTTAGAGGCAATGGGGTTATTTCTTCTTCATTGGCTTCATTGGCTCCCCTTGGGGTACACCCGGAGGCTCCAACTGGTGCAGAATGCGGCCGCGCGGGGGATTATGGGAGCGACGGGGCGCTCCCATGTGGCTCCTCTCCTGCGTGAGCTGCATTGGCTTCCGGTGGACTTCCGGGTGCGCTTCAATGTGTTGGTGATCACCTTTAAAGCGCTCCATGGCTTAGGGCCAGGGTACTTACGGGACCGCCTTCTGCCACCAATAGCCTCCCACCGGCCAGTTTGCTTCCACAGAGAGGGCCTCCTCAGGGTGCCGTCGGCCAGACAATGTCAGCTGGCGACCCCCAGGAGGAGAGCCTTCTCTGTGGTGGCACCTACCCTTTGGAACAATCTACCCCCAGAGATACGAGTGATCTCCAACCTCCGGACTTTTTGTCGGGCCCTAAAAACTTATTTTTTTCAGTTAGCCGGTCTGTCCTGATTTTATGGTTGGTTTTAAAATTTGATACGGATTTTTAAATTGATAAGTCTTAAATTACGGGCCAAATTTATTTAATTATTTTAAATCTATTTTTAACTTTATGTATAAATGTTTTTTATCTTGGCTGTTCACCGCCCTGAGTCCGGAAGGAGAAGGGCGGTATAGAAGTTTGAATAAATAAATAAATAAATAAATAAATAAATAAATAAATAAATAAATAAATAAATAAATAAATAAATAAATAAATAAATAAATAAATAAATAAATAAATAAATAAATAAAATTAATAGGACTTTTGAATGTAATTTTAACATAACCAAGCACAAAAAGAAGTCAGATAGCAGAATTACAAATCTATTGTAATATTAAACTGACCAGCTACACAAAATCAGAAATGTATATTGCAAAAGGAAAGAAATGACAATTCTCCTGTATTGACAAGTAGCAGCTGTATTTGAAGTCCATTTCTTTATTGTAATCATTAAATAACATACAATTTTTTATCGAACTTTATAAAAGATTACAATTACGACAGTAAAAATACAAACTAAAAAAGGAAAATAGAAAGTGCAGGGAAAAATGAAAAAAGAAACAGATATAGAAAAGAAAAAATATTAAGAATATCATAAAGAAAAATATATAAAGAAGTAACAGAATAACAGAGTTGGAAGGGAACTTGGAGGTCTTCTAATATAACCCCCTGCTCAAGAAGGATACAAAAAGAGATAAAATGATCAACAAATAATAAAAACATTCCATTAACACCTTATATGAAAATAAAATGGTGGTAAGAAACTCGTCATTTGAGAAATCTGGTTTTCCTGACCAAAAGGCAGAAAGGAAAGATCTTAGCTGCTTTTCTAAAGGTGTTTAAGGTGAGGATCAATTTTACATTGGGGGAAAATGTTTCAGAAAGGCTGGTGCATCCCTCAGAAAAGCACACAACCTGGGTGCCATAAGATGACATTATTCATTGAGGGAAATCAGATCAATATATACACTTGGGAGCAGTTGGCCCTGCAAGTAGCCAATCCTATCCCATGTAGGGCTTTATAGATTGTAACTAGCACTTTCAATTCCACTTTGAAGCCTATTGGGAGCCATGACAGCTCACAGAGTATATATGTCATATGGGCAAAATGAGAGACGTACATAATTACCTACATCATTGCATTCAGGACCAAGTGAATTTTCCAGAATTTTCATAGTCCCATGTACAGCACATTGCAATAATTCAATCAGAAGGTTACTAAGGCATTAATGACTGTGAGAATTACCCCTATAAAAACTAAAGAAGTTGACCTTGATAGAGAGAGAGAAGAGCTGTTACTAAGTCAGCGAGGAAATAAAAATTGCAGAAGCCCAAATGAGGGGGCAGATGTACAAAAACCAGTTTAATTTACACAACATATAAAAGAAGGAGGAGGGGAAAGACATTCAAATCTGCAAGTTAGCTATATGCAATATTAATAAAATGCATTCTAGCCTTCTATGATGTCTCTTTCTTGGTCTGAGTCAGGATCAGTGGTGGGTTGCCCCTGGTTCAGACCGATTCACAAGAATTGGTAGTAAAACCGGTGGGAGGCCCCGCCCACTGCCCCGGATGTCATCATGCGCATGTGCAAAAGCTTCTGCGCATGCACATAAGCAAAGCATGCACACAAGTGATGCCAGCGCGCACACACGTGTGATCCTGTTGTGAATCGGTAATAAAGGTAAGTAGAAACCATCCCTGGTCAGGATCAAGCACAATTGGTATGCAAGATGAAGCTTTGCAAAGCTCCCCAGCCACAGTTGCCACTTCAAACATGAGCCATGTGTGCAAGAAGTATGAACTGAACCCAAGCAAAGAGGTGCAATTCCACTCAGAGTCAAGGTTGATATCTTTCCAGGTCTAAGACTGATAAGGTAAATAACCCATAGCCACTTGATCTTGTTTAGGCTGGATCTAAAATCTGTTCTTCCCTATTCAGACCCTCACATCCATCTGAATACTGTGACAAAACTGTGACAGTTTCACTTGAACAACTAGGGACAGAAATGTACAACTAGGTATAATTAAAATAGGATAATATTGCATAGAAATTGGTGAATGACCTCCCCCAACAGCTTCATAAAGATCTTTAGAAAGGGATGGGGCTAAGGCTTTAGTCACCCAACTAAGCAAGAGGTTCAGACTACACTGTTCCACCTTACATTGACTGGAACAAGCCCTGGAATAAGAAGAAACATCTCAATAAGTGCCCCACTTCCCAAGTTCCTAAACTAGTCCAGAATGTTACTGTGATTGAACGTATCAAAGGTTCCTTTTCTTTCAGCCATGGATGACTCAACAACAAAAGCTACTTACTTCTGAGTTTTGTTCAGTATTTAATCTGAAAGAGAAAATTGTCTTTGCTCTGATATTTAGCCAACCGGCCCTCTTGGGATTCCTTCTAGGCATTTAAGATAAATGTTTGACCATGTACAGCATTAATTTTCTTAAAATGGAACACTTGGTTCTAAATATAACTTTCCTCAACTTTCTAATACATTGTTCATTCCCATGTTTTATTCATTCATTTTTCCCCTGTTGGTTAGTACCAAGTCAGGAGAGTTGATCCTCTTCTAACTTTCCACATGCTTTGAAGACGACAATTATTGAAAACTCACATGTAGACTTTGCTGAAAAGCGTTTCTAGCTATTACTACAACTTTATATGTCTTTGTTCACCTGTCTTTGCACCTTTTTGAGGGTAAGGGAGGAAATGAGTAACAGATAGCAATAGTAGACACAAAAAATCTACTTAGTTATGTTTTTAAAGTTATTTCTAATATATACTCTTGGACACCAGATCTATATTGACATTTTTAACAAACATTGTCTACTACTGTTCTTCTACTGCTTTTGGTCCTGAGGTTGTTGTAATAGTTGCAATAGATATAACAATAATAAAATTCAAGCATATCCCTGTGGGACTTGAATAAACACTCAAAATAAAAGTGATATTCTCTTTTTTTAAGAAAATGTTAAACCTTGTCCGGCATTACCTATCATTTCACATGGCATAGTTACTGGTGAACCTAAAGCAGTATTTCAGCATGGTGATCGATTGGAAGTTCAGTGTGAGATCTCATTTGCACTATATGGATCAAAAATCATAGAGTGTGTGGATGGTGAATGGGCACCCTTACCATCATGCAAAGGTAAGCAGCAGCTGCTTGAAAGATGTCTTCACAAGAAGAAATATAAGCAGACAGACTTGTAAATGTAACATGGAAGTTTCTTGCACTTATTTGGGAGGGGGAGTGATGGTGGGAGTGTTCCATGGTGTGCAAACTGGAATCTTCCTTCAGAACAGATTCCAATACATTATTCGAAGAGAATGGAAAGGGTGAGATTACTTGCCAGTGTTTAAGTAACAAAATTATAGAGGAATTAAAGTGTTCTGATTTAGTCTAATAATCTCATGAGTCATGAATATATTCCTGTGCTTAGTTCTAATACTTGAGTCTTTGTTCCTTCCAACAGGAAGTAGAAATTGAGAGCTGTCCTTCTCTCTGTAGCATTTCCATGGCTCCATCAGAACAAATAGTAAACTCAGACATTGCTAGAGGTAGCATGATATTCGGAAAATTTGGGACAAAGTATTGGAAATAAAATGAATGTGGGCTTAATGTAGCTAGCTGGTTCACCAATTCATGTTAAAAATACCACCTCAGATTTTGAGACTTCAGTGTTGCAAATTAAATGACAAAAAATTGCAGCAAATGATTTAAATAATTAGCAATAAAAATATTTAAGTCATGGTAATATAGTACAAATTGAGAGTTAGCAGTAGAATGTGGATGTTCACATATATTTGCCTCCTTCATTTGACCAGAACTTTCTGTCAGAGATATTAAAGGCCTCTAACAAAACTGAAAAAAATAAAAACTGTCCATAATGTTTTATTTTTATTTATTTATTTATTGATTGATAATGGAGTTACACTGGGTACATGAAACAGAGCAGCAAATTGTTAGAAGAAGCTAAATTATTAATACCTTTATGTAATAATACCTTTTCTGCTGGTTTCAACAGAGGAAGTAAAAACTTGTGGACGACCTTCAGCAATTAAAAATGGATATTTTGTCAATGTTAAGTCATCCATATACAGGCATGGTGACACCGTGGAATGCAGATGCCTACAACGATATTCCATTATTGGGACCAACCTAGCTAAGTGTCTTCATGGGCAGTGGGAAGTACCTTCATGTCTTGGTAAGCTAATAAACCTACAGAAATGAATTTTAGGCTTGTCTTGGAATACATCAGTATTTATTATTGACATGATTGCTCAGAAGTGTGATTCAATGGGATAACAATGGGAATTGCTGCTAGGAAGTATAGGTTATATTGAATTGGTTTATGCCAGTATGGTTCACAGGCATCTTATTTTTCCTGTCTGATCCCTATTTAAAGAGGATTTTCATAGGGCCTATGAAAAAGCCATATTTTAGTGCTTTTGAAAATGATTCAATCTGAAATATAATCCTGGTGGGATTATGTCTTTACCGTTAGACAAGAAAAATCAAATGCATAGGTATAGAATAGGTGGCATGTAGCTCAACAGCAGTGGACAACCACTTAAATATGAGTCAGCAATGTGCTGCAGCTGCCAAAAAAGCCAATGAAGTCCTAGGCTTTATCACAGAGGAATATTATCAAGGTCACATGAAGTGTTAGTACTGCTTTATACTGCTTTGGTAAGACCATATTTGGAATACTGCATCCAGTTTTGTTACTTTGATAAAAAAAAAAAGATGTTGAGACTCTAAAAAGGATGTAGAGAAGAGTAGCAAAAATGATTAGGGGACAGGAGGCTAAAACATACAATGAATGGATGCAGGAACTGGGCATGTCTAATCTAACGAAGAGGAGGATTAGGAGTGACGTGACAGCAGTGTCCCAATATTTGAGGGGCTGTCACAGAAAAGAGGAGTCAACCTATAGTTTTTATTGAATGGTTTTTTTATTGAACGGTTTTCAAGACAGTCTACCATAGATTAAGATTCCTATGTTCCTCACAATAGGGAAGATCTATAACTGGTAGCCTTGAAATTCAGAGTGGGAACAGAAAGGAAAGGGATAAGATTATCCAGGTTTATTGATTTATTGGTTTGTTTGTTTATCAATCCAACCTGTATGCCGCCCATCTCATTAAAGGCAACTCTCTGCCTTATCTCTCTGAAATTTAATTTGAGGAGCACATCAAATCTAAAATCCTATATAGGAGAGTAGAAAGAGATGTCTATAATCTGTTAATCAGAGTAGATAACAGATGAATAAACCATATATTGATCAGTATATTTTTGATAGATGTACTTGGAATATAAAGTCAGATAATCTAGAAGAAGAATGGAGTATATACATAGAAGGAAGAATAATGGATTTATTATATAAATACTTATGTAACAATATTTGAATTGTTAGTTAATCCACGAAGTTGTACACGTCCACAGTATGCAGTCTTTCAACCAACTGTTCAGACTTCAAAGCAGTTTAAGATCAACCAGTTTGCAAAGTACCGCTGTGGTTCCAATCTGCATCAAACAAAATGTGTAAATGGATTATGGCTTCCTGAACCACGGTGTAAAGGTATTGTTTGCATGCTATGTACAAGTTTATAGTTTCTTCAATAGGATGACGTTAATCATATCTAAAAAATAAAAGTGGGGCACACCTGAGAACTGTCTTCCTATGTAACATCTTTTGATGGCACACAGTTTCTTCTGCAACACCCCATTAAGGTCCCATGAGCTGTGCATGCTTTGTCTAATCTCATGTGCAATGAGAAAAGATAATTTTGCCATGTAGAAAAAAATCCTTCTCAACAATCCAAGGATAAAAGGAAATACAGCATTAGTCTTAAAATCAGTTGGTTTCTTCCTTAGCAGCTATTTTGTTTCCTTCACAGCAGCCAATCCAGCTCAGTTGTGGAACACAGATTACTAGCCTACATTGGACAGCATACTTTTTGCCGACTTTTCCCCATTAGGCAAATTCAGTGATAAAATGTCATTTGTCACATTACAAAGGTTCTTCGCTTTGAGTCTTTTGTGTCTTCAGCAACCTAAGTGAATTTACATAGAACAAATCTAGTACGGAATTCATCTTTGACTTTTGCTACTTGCATGGAGACATCCATACAGATTTCTTGACCTAGCAAAAAAAAAAACCCTCAATGGAAGAAGTTTCAGAATTTCTGCTGCTTAAGAGGACCATCGGATCATTACATCACTCCTAGTTAATTCCCAAAAAAATATTCAATAAGGAAAAATCATTCATTTTTTTCTTTTTATTGATAAATATTTTGTTGGAAAACAATACATACAGTATATTCTGTCCTTCTACAAATTCTTCCAAGTCAGTTAATTTACAATAAATGTAAAAAAACCTATAAATTGATAAGAAACATATTGCAATAAAATGTAACTATTTTAACATTCAGGTTACAAACCATGTCTTCATTCCTTTCTAAAGATGTAGGAATCTTTGAGGCATCCTAACTACATTTGCATTAATTAAATCTTATTTTTGTTCAGTTCGTAGAGAAGCAAACATTGTAGTGGATGGGTAAACTTTGCCTGGATTAGATGAATGATTTCAACTAGCTACCTGTCTTTGTGGTAATTGGTGGCCTTTCCTCATACTATAGTTCAATATCAGCTTGTCCAGTTTAATCTAATTTATGATCAATCCTGCAAACTATTTTTATATATGCCAAAGAGCAATACAATTAAATTTCACTAGTGTATAAATGTCATCGCTACAAAGCTTTGATGGCTCCTTCTGCTTCACCAATTGTGGCCTTAAAGTAAAACAATCTTGCAATAGTGACTTATATTGCTATTTTATGTAATTACCGTCTTTCCCCAAAAATGCGGCCTACCCCGAAAACAAGCCCTAGTTCGATTTTTCACGACTGTGCCTATATAAGCCTTACTCCCCAAAATAAGCCCCAGTTAAGCCCCGCCCATCATCTGGTTATACAAAGTGGGGCAAGGCACATGTGTAAAAATCAAGCTAGGGTGGGGATGTGGGGTGGAGCTGCCCCACACTCACTTACCTTAAGACGGCCACAGCCAAGCCTCCCACACCCGGATAAATGTCGCACCAATGTCCGACTTCTTCTGTGGATGCTTGTGGCTGCTCGCAGCTGGAAGCCATGTGGGGCATCATGCTGGTGCCGCCAGTCACGGCAGGACACTGCAAGGCTCGTTGTGCCGGTGCTGCTGCTTGCAGCAGGGCACTGTGTGCCACATCCTGCCACTGCTGCCACTCACACGTGCAGCCTCACACCATGAACAATGGCATCAGCACACTGAGCCATGCAGGAGGCCTGGCTGCGATAGTCCTAAAATAAGCAGGTAAGACATCCCCTAAAATGGGGCCCAAAAGAAAATAAGACCAGGTCTTATTCAGTTAGAACAACACTACTGTGTTTCCCTGAAAATAAGACCAGGTCTTATTTGTAGACCTGGTAACTGTTTAATTGGTTTTGATCTTATATGTCTTTTATTATAGTTGTTTTATAAGTACCATTGAGAGTTTCATGATTGTAGTAAAGTTCTAGTGTGATAACAGGGAACAAATGGCTCTTTTGTGAGAGTTTTCTGGTGAAATGTTTAAAGATGAATTATAAGTACTAGGTAACAGCAAAGGGTTAGAATTGTAAGAAACAGACATCATGATTTAAATTTGGGTCCTGAAATATTAGTTTGTGGAAAAACAGACTGGAGGATATGAAGACAAATGTGAGAACAGATAGCAGAAAAGAATGATTGAGAGAAAAATGGATAAAAGATTTGCTATCGTCTGATAGGAAATGATATCTGTAGTTTTGTTGTTGTTGTTATTTGTTCCCCAGTTGGTCAATCCTGGCATTCTGTATCATTGTGGAAAGGGAAATCTATGTAACAACGACTGGAGATCTAATCTGAGCATGCTGTTAGGTGCTAAATCTTGGAGAAGATTTTTTCAGGATGAAGTGATTAGTCAAGGATTCTCACTATGCAAGCAGTCTACCTCATAGACAATGAGAGACTGGCAAAGGAAGGAATAGCACATAGGGCCTGTCACTGGTTCCCAATAGATTTCTGGGTCAATTCTTAGTGTTGATCTATATAGTTTGGGACTTGGATACCTGCAAGTCTCTAATTGCAGTCAGCTAGTTTACATGGACAAAGTGCTAGTGGAACTCAACTTCCATGAAATGATGGGGGAGGACTGAGATATAAAGTCACTGTTTCTCAATAGTAGTGTCAGTCTTATGGTTATAGCATTTTTCTTTTGGAAAATGTTCCAAACTGATCTCTTTCACAGAACATTTATGGACTAATTGCATGTCCTGTATCTTAGATTTATTGTTAAGGTAAATTAAGGACACTATTATTAGTGTCCAATTGCTATTTGACTTTTAAAGTGATTAATTTTTGCATGCTGTTAATTCTTTTTTTTTATTGAAAAAGTTTTACAAATACATTTTCTCCCCAGTTTCCCCCCCTAACCCTCCCTGACCCCCCCTAACCCTCCCTAACCCCCCCCAACCCTCCCCTCCCCCCAGGACTTCCACAGAATATAGTCCAAATCAGAAACATATTTTATAAAACTTGAACCCCTCCACCCCCTATATATTTTTCACATCTTCACAATTCAATTATTCTATCACTATATAATACATTCAGTTAAAAGCTATCTGATATTTCCTAGTTTGATATTTATTCTGCACATAATCTATCCACTTTTTCCACTCCCATACATAAGTCTCTTGTGTCCGATCTTTTAAATATGCTGAAATCTTCACCATCTCTGCAAAACTAGCCATCTTCAAAGTCCATTCTTCAATAGTGGGCATAGCTTCATTTTTCCAATATTGACCTATCAGTAATCTCGCTGCTGTTATCATATACAATATCAGCTTTACTTCACCCAATGTAAAACCCTTAACTATACCCAATAAAAACAATTGTGGAGAGAACTGAATTTTTTTCTTCAAAACGTTTTGCATGACCCACCAAATTTTTATCCAAAAAGCCTTCACTTTCTTACAAGTCCACCACATATGGTAATATGTGGCATCTAAGCAATCACATCTCCAGCATTTTGGTTGAACATTAGGATACATACACGATAATTTCTTAGGATCTAAATGCCACCTATAAAACATTTTATAAAAGTTTTCCCTCAGATTCTGCGACTGTGTAAATTTAACATTCTGAACCCATATTTTTTCCCATGTTTCCAACATCACTGGTTCTGCAAAATTTTGTGCCCACTTTATCATACAATCTTTAACCAGTTCAGTTTCTGAATCCCTTTCTAACAAAACATTATAAACCCTTTTAATATGCATTGGACCTTTCTCTTTTATATGTCTAACCAATTCTTCTTCATGCATCATTATACCAGGTTTTTGGTCCTCTTTCCATCTCAATTGAAGTTGATTATACTGCAACCAGGTTAAATTAATGCTGTTAATTCTTATCATAAGTGTTTATCTGCAAAACACTGTCAAACAAACAAATATCTCCTGAAATTTAAGGCAAATATTGACTGACAGGAATAAGGATAGAAGCCTGTGGATCAGCAGAATCTTATGGCTGTGATACACAAAACTAGTTCCCCATGATCACTTGAGGACATCAGCAGTCAAGAAAAATGAGAGCCACAAATTTCTGTAAGACTCAGTTGCCAAAGAGAGAAGAATATCATAATCAAATGTATGGAAAGTTTCTAAAAATCTAAAGACTACTTGAGATTATGATATTTTATTTCTTTATTTGCCAGCTCTGCTACACAGCCATTTACCAACTGGATGAAGAAAGCCTGATTTAAAATAAGTCCTGATAATTGTATCATACAAATATAATTAGAATTTCAATCTCTTTGTGATTATGGCATTCTCAATCGCAGTAAACAAGAGATTTGACATAAAAGCCTCCTAAGAAAATACTTAGGATTAATCTTCTTTGGGTGAAATAGAAATGAGATAATTTTCAGCCCTAATCCTAATCAAGTTCTAATCATAAACTGTTTTGTTAAAGGAATCTGCCCTTCACCACCTCAGCTTCCCAATGCCATCAATATAGCTGAGATGAGAATCTACAAGAGCGGAGACGAAGTTAGCTTCAAGTGTCAAGAACATTTCCTTCTTCGTGGCCCACAAAAGATAAAGTGTGAAAATGGAACATGGCAAACACCTCCACGCTGTCTTGGTTTGTATGCTCAGTTTTACCTTTATTTTAAAGAAACTGGACATTATAGATAAAGTAAATATCGCTTCTTATAGATAAGAAGCAAAAAGGTCAGGAGAACATTCAGAGCATGGTTTATGGAATTCTTCACAGCCATTTATCCACAGTGGCCTCTCTATATATGCGTGTGCTCCAGGGGTGGGTTCTACTTACCTTTACTACCGGTTTGCATCGTGCCCACGCACTTCTGTGCATGCACAGATGGCCTATGATGACATCCGGGTCAGTGGGCGGAGCCTCCCACCGGTTTTACTACCAGTTCTTGTGAACTGGTCCGAACCGGGGGCAGCCCACCACTGGTGTGATCTATTCCAAGGGACTGATCAGGTTCTTTTGCACATTGTACATTGTGCCTTTGTCTTTCTCTGAGAGTCAGATCAGGGTTTATTTATTTATTTATTTATTTTGTCACATTTCTATGCCGCCCAACTCCCAAGGGACTCTGGGCGTCTTACAGCAGAGAATAAAACAATGCAACAATATCCCATACAAAAGTTAAAAGAAGACATTAAAACATTAAAATATTAAAACACATACACTCCAATTTGTAGCCGGGTCTCGCAAGATCACTATAACGAGATCAACAGCCCCAGGCCTGCCGGAAGAACCAGGTCTTCACCGCTTTCCGGAAGGCCAATAGGGTGGGGACGGTCCGGACTTCAGGAGGTAATTGGTTCCAGAGAGCCGGGGCAGCCACAGAGAAGGCCCTCCCCCGTGGGCCTGCCAGCTGACATTGTTTAGCTGACGGGACCCGGAGGAGACCGATTCTGTGGGATCTTACTGGTTTCTGGGAGCTATGTGGTAGAAGGTAGTCTTGAAGATAACCTGGTCCTGAGCCATGTAGGGCTTTAAAGGTAATAACCAACACCTTGAATTGCGCCCAGAGACCGATGCAGCTCGCAGTGAATTGGTGTAATGTGGGTGTATCTAGGTGCACCCACTATAACTCGCGTGGCTGCATTCTGGACCAACTGAACACTTTTCAAGGGTAGCCCCATGTAGAGCGTGTTGCAATAGTCCAAACCTGAGGTGACAAGGGCATGAGTGACTGTGAGGAGAGCCTCCTGGTCCAAGTAGGGTCACAATTGGTACACCAGATGAACCTGTGCAAAGGTCCCCCTAGCTACAGCTGTCAGATGTTGTTCCAATCTCAGCTATGAGTCTAGAAGGACACCCAAATTGCGAACCTGTTCTGAGGGGGGTACTTTCTCTCCCCCCAGAACCAAGGATGGATAATCAACATAGACTTTAGGGGGCAATACCCAGAGCCATTCGGTCTTGTCTGGGTTAAGTCTGAGCCTGTTTACTCCCATCCAGATCCTCACAGCCTCCAGGCACCAGCACATCACATCTACCACCTCACTGAACTGACAAGGGGTGGAGATATACAGCTGGGTACCATCAGCATATTGCTGATATCCACCTTGCGTCGTCGGATGATTTCACCCAGTGGTTTCATGTAGATATTAAATAGGAGGGGAGAGAGGACCGAGCCCTGAGGCACCCCGCAGACGAGGGGCCTAGGGGACGACCTCTGTCCTCCTACCAGCACTGACTGTGATCGACCAGAGAGATGGGAGATGAAGCACCACAACATGGTGCCTCCCACTCCCAGCTCTCTTAGTTGCCCCAGAAGGATACCATGGTCAATGGTATCGAAAGCCACTGAGAGGTCAAGTAGCACCAAGATAGAGGAATGACCCCTGTCTCAGGCTTGCCAGAAATCATCCATCAGCGTGACCAAGGCAGTTTCTGTGCTGTATCCAGATCTGAAGCTGGACTGAAAAGGGTCCAGATAATCCGTTTCATCCATTGATCGCAGGAGCTGAAGTGCCACCACTTTCTCTACAACCTTTCCCACAAAGGGTAGGTTGGAGACTGGACGAAAGTTTTTTTAATTCTGCTGGGTCCAGGGAAGGCTTCTTGAGGAGGGGCCTTACAACCACTTCCTTTAATGCATCCCTCAAGGATGCATTAACTAAAGCCTGGAGCCAGCCTCATGTCATCTCCTTGCTGGCTGAAACCAGCCAGGAGGGGCTTGGATCCAACAAACAAGTGGAGGAGCTCATCTCCCCTACAGTCTTGTCCACTTCCTCAGGAGTCACTGGCTCAAACTCCTCCCACACAACAGGACTAAGACCCGCCCCCATCATCTCGGTCGGTATTGCCCAATCAGAGTCCAGGTCCATCCGGATCTGAGTGATTTTATCCAACAGAAACTGCACAAATTCCTCAGCTCTACCATGCAAGGGCTCCTCTGTTCCCCCAACCTTAAGGAGGGAGCGAGTTACCCTAAATAGGGCAGCTGGGCGAGAATCCGCAGATGCAATAAGTGCGGAAAAATGTGAACATTTTGCCGCCTGTATCACCACTAAGTAAGTCCTAACAAAGGCTCTCAAAAGTGTTCAAAAGTGTTCAGTCGGATTCAGATTTACTGGTCCTCCAGTGTCACTCTAGACGTCTCTTCTGGCGCTTCATCTCCCGGAGCTCCTCAGTAAACAAGGAGCTTTCCTGGATCCGCTGCCATTGAGAGGCCGCAAAGGCACAATCCAGTCCAATGCTCCAGATGCCGCCTTATGCCAGGCAGCCACTAGGGTTTCGGCCGGACTGTGGACAAGGGAGTCAGGTATTTCCCCAAGCTCCTTCTGAAACCCTTCAGGATCCATTAGGCATCTGGGGTGGAACCACTTAATCGGCTCCACCTCCCTGTGATGGAGGAGTGGCGTCTTAAAGTCCAATCTCAACAGGAAATGATCTGACTACAAGGGAGAGACCTCTATAGCCCTTAATTCCAGATTATCTCCACTGCTCCGAGAGAAATACCAGGTCGAGAGTGTGTCCCCTCCTCATGGGTCAGACCCTGAACTACTTGGGTCAGGTCCATGGTTGTCATGGAAGCCATGAACTCCTGAGCCCCATCTGAAGAATCACCAAGTGATGGTAGTTGAAGTCCCCCAGTACCATAAGCCTGGGGAACTCCACCACCAACCCGGCTATTGCCTCTAGCAGCACAGGCAGGGCTGTTGTCATGCAGCTGGGAGGCAGGTACGTCAACAACAAGCCCATCTGAACCCTTGAGTCTAACCTCAAGAGGAGAGACTCACACCCAACAATCTCCAGGGCAGGGATCCTGCGAGGACAAAGGCTCTTCCGGACAATAGCTGCCACCCCTGCCCTGGGCAGATGTGCCCAAACCCATCTGGGCACATCTCAGAGAGGGGAACCCCCCCGCCCGGCCTAGCCAGGTCTCAGTTATACATGCCAGGTCAGCCTCCTGCTCCAAGATTAAGTCCCGAACAAGGGGAGCCTTGTTAACAACAGACCTGGCATTAAAC